>NC_132856.1:43340000-44540000 GCF_048164855.1 Canis lupus baileyi | reverse complement strand
TACAGAGTTTCGTTCAGTTGGGTTTATTGAGCACGTATTATGTACAGGCTCTGTTTAGGGCATTTGCATGAAAACTGGGGAGGGTGGTCTAGATAACATTTTCACTCAGGCTTTACAAATTCATATCAATTGATTTTATTATCTTGAATTCAGGGAAGTAATGGGGAGCCTTTGTCTCCTGGCTCCCCACAGATGTACATTTGACACCCTCTGAATGAGCCACTGGGTCCGTTAACAGTCATGTGAAGAGTCCCACACACCTGGTGTGGCACCCTGTTCTTTACATCACAGGTGCAGGTCAGGTGCCCTCAGGAGAGAGTGGAGACATGACCGTCCCAGAGCTGAAGAGGGCCAGTGTGTCAAGGTATGGGGAGTGCTTTGCAGACGGCAGCACTGTATTACGAGGAGCATCATTATTGCCATCCCACACTGTCGATCCTTCTCCATCCAGGCTTTGATACACATTTCATTTGTTCTAGAAAATTTGGCTTTCCTGTAACTTCTGGTTTCATTCCTGCATCTTCGACAGATAAGTCAGAATGGTTGTAAAGGGAATACGGTGAGGATGGAATGTTCAGAAATGGCCATTTTCTGGAGTTGCCTAGAGAAGCACATTTTTCCCAGGAGAGAGCCTCCCTCCAAAGAGCAGCAGAATTGGGATCTGTCTTCTAGGGGAGATTCGGAGCCCTGGGAGCAAAATGGCCATCACTGCTGTGGATAAAAAGGAAACATTTCAGAGAAGCTCTAGTAGTCCCTAACCAACCCCTTAAAGGGTCAGCGGAGACCTTCCAGTAAGAAACAGAACCAGTGTCTTGCCAGTTGGCAAACTGTAACAGGATGAGGAAATCTTTTTTCCTTCCTGAAGTTTGGGATCTGAGCTCAAGACACCATGTCTGAATTCACACAGCTAACTTTTGTGTACCATAATAGAGTATTGTGCTCCCCAGCTGAGAATGTTAGCTGCTTGCTTAGGGAAATTTTGTGTATTTGGAGTCACGGATACTGTTTCCACACAAAAGACACAAGGTTTCTTTTGTTGGTGGACAGTGAAAGCAGAAAATCACCCTACAGGGAGCTTCTCCGTGGTACTCTGGTTGGAGGTATAATTTCATCATCTTCAGAAGTGACCTTTCTTTAAAAAAAAAAAAAAATTATTTATTCATGAGAGACACAGAGAGAGGCAGAGACATAGGCAGAGGGAGAAGCAGGCTCCATGCAGGGAGCCCGACGTGGGACTTGATCCCGGAACTCTAGGACCCCAGGATCATGACCTGAGCCGAAGCAGATGCTCAACCACTGAGCCACTCAGGTGTTCCTCCAATTTTCTTTCTAAACCCACAAGTCTTGAATATTGAGATTCTGGCCCTGGAACATAGTAGACCATGAGAAAGGAAGGAATTTATTTCTCTTTGGAGAAGTCTTTAACACACACACACACACACACACACACACACACACACACCTGACCAGATGCAACCATTCATTCATCCTGCTGGTGTCTGAGGCGCCTGCATCACTCAGGAGAGCAGGATGAAGTGGCTACAGGATGCAGTCACAGGCCAGGCCTATCTCCATGTCCCACAAGCTCTGCTGCTCGAGAGTGCCCTCGCTTCTCTGTAAGAAGCCAGGCTGCAGGGGACACCTGGGTGGCTCAGTGGTTGAGCATCTGCCTTTGGCACAGGGCATGATCCTGGGGTCTAGGGATCGAGTCCTGCATTGGGCTCCCTGTAGGGAGTCTGCTTCTCCCTCTACCTGTATCTTTGTGTCTCTAATGAATAAACAAATAAAATCTTAAAAAGAAAGAAAAGGAGGGAGGGAAGAAAGCAAGCAGACCAGCTTCAGAAGAAAAGGCCTAGAGCCACCTGCACAAAGTAACTCCCCCTCCAGTGCACCTCTCTGGGCTTCTTTTTTTTAAGATTTTATTTATTCATGAGAGACACAGAGAAAGAGAGAGGTAGAGACACAGGCAGAGGGAGAAGCAGGCTCCATGCAGGTAGTCCGATGTGGAACTCGATCCTGGGTCTCCAGGATCACACCCTGGGCGGAAGGCGGCACTAAACCACTGAGCCACCCGGGCTGCCCTCTCTCTGGGCTTCTTAAAGCAAAGCAAAACCTCAGTTTTTAATTGAAAAGTCACGTCTGTGCACATACTGTGAAACATTCAACTGTTGAAGAAGGGTGTGTCCTAAGCCCCATAGCACCCTTGCCCTTGTCCCTCTGTTGCTCTGGGAACACCTGCTCCGTATTGGCTCTTCAATCTGACACTAGGACTCCACGCGTGGAGTATGTGAGACATGCATCTGTTTCTATGCAAATGTTGGCAGGCTGTACAAACGCTTTTCTCTCTCTGTGTGTGTGAGACCAGTTCTGTGTCAACACTTACAGACGTACCCTTTCTGTTTTACCGGCCATGGTGTGTGCCATCCTGAGAACGTCCCATGAGTCATCCAGTAGTGGGCATTTGGGTGATTGTTCTGCTGCTACTTTTTGTGCTGCTTACCCAAAATACAAGTTACTTAAAATGTGGTGGTAAGATCTCTGTTTCTACTTTTCTGGCCACTCTTATGGCTGTGTAGCAATTTCTGTCTGTGCTCCTGCCTCAGGCTTTGCCTCGTGCGAGCTCCAGGTGTCCCTTCACCACCATAATTGTGAGGTCACAGCAAGGGAACCCTGTGCCCCCACTTAGGCATCCAGAGGTAACTCGTAATCCTGAAGGATCAGGCTGCTGCCACAAATCCATTTTTCTTTGTAAAATGAAAGTGGCTGCAAAATAGCGTAGCTTAGCGTTTTGCTATATACATATGTATCCCTTAATTTCAACAAAATTACAAACATACAAATCACGTAGGGGTGTGTGTGTGTGATCATTGTAAAGGAAAAGAAGTTCTCACTGATGACTTGGTGGCATTTTACATATGAATATGGGTGCAGAGTCAGTGTTGTTATTTCAAAATAATGTCAGTGGAATTCTTTCTGTGGATAAAGGCTCAAATGAAGCGGCATCACATTCTATCCATTTTCTTGGAATCGCCAGAGCCAGATGAAGCTCAGTTGGCTTCAGAGGCCCTTGTGTGTGAGTGCACAAGCTGGGGTGGGGGTGGAAGCAGGCCTGATGGTGGCCACCAGAGAGGCTGCTGTCCCCAGACACCGCAAGTGCACCACCACCCACTCCCAGGTGCCATGGTGGCCGCGGTGACCTCACCAGCTCTCAGAGCATGAGAGGAGGCTTGAGTCGGTTGTTTCGGTCGTTTTGAAGGAAGGTGAGCCACAACAGCTCTCCCAGAGGAGGAGCAGGAAGGGGGTGGGCCGTGGGGGACAGCCGGCCCTGTGCGATGGCCTTGTATGCCAGGGCTCTGACACTTCCCAGCCTTCGTTCAGACTTTCTCCAGGGCTTGCTCTCGCCCTGGCCTGTGTCTCGTAAAGAAACCATCGTATTTGCTATATGCAAACATTAGGTATTTTTACTTCCCTAAAGAGGAGGGAGACAAACACACTGCGTAGAACCCACAGCCATTGAGTTTTTTGTTCCTCGCCGCCAAGGAGGATGGCTCCACTCCCATCTATATGGAAACTCTGGCGGGGACCCAGGCTGCTATAAATAAGCATCCTGATTGCTCCAGGAAGGCTGAGCTTCCTCATTTTTTTTTTCCAGTGGAATTTGCAACAGCTTCTGCCTAGAACATTTGTGTCCAAGGCCCTTTTCATCTCCCAGGCATCCTGTACAAGTACCATGCAGAAGTTCTGGAGTCCTTCCCACTGCAGCTGGATCACAGGATGAGCCATCCTGGGCCAGCTTGCTAAAATAAAGAAGTGATTATCTCCCTTTTGTGACCTCTGTCTTGTATTTAGATATGAGTCTTAATAGTACCCCTTCTGAGTAACAAGCAGGAAGCTCCTTTCGGACCCTGCCAGAAGGCACATCTGTTAGAAATGGAGTAGGTTCATCAGCAAGTGCTGGAATCCCAGGGCTTAGGGGCAGCTGGGCCCCAGGACTACATCTTTGACACCACTTGATGCACAGACTCCGATGGGCTTTCTCTTTCCTCAGGCTGACGAGCAGCACAGGGTTACGCCAAGAGGGCCAAAGAGTAAAAACCTATAATGTGCAACACATAAAAGACTGAAGTCGACAGCGTGGAATGGGTCTGGTCTCCTCAGAGTGGGCTGTAGCCCTGAGGCCTGTCTGGGCACTGGCTATAACAGTCTGCAAATGAGATGCGCAGCTTGAGCTGAGAACTTAGACCAACTGTGTCTCCGAGCACACATCTTAAGTTAGGCTGACCAAGTTCTTGGTAGCAAGACTTTCAAAAAACCAGTGTGTGGATCCACATTCCAGCCTCTGCTCCAGCACATGGCAGATGGGCACTTTGAGTAGCTTCAGGTAGTAGCTGTGGATGGTCCTGAGACAATCCCCCTATGGTATTTTATAAAAGAAAAATCACAAACCAATGGGGAAGGTTTACTCTCCAAATTAGGTTTGGGCAACCATGTTGTGCTCCTTCGCTTCACACACAAAATGAAGTACAGCTGGATTCAAAAATTAAATGGGAGGGTAGCCTGGGTGGCTCAGCAGTTTAGCGCTGCTTTCGGCCCCGGGTGTGATCCTGGAGACCCGGAATCGAGTCCCACGTCGGGCTCCCTGCATGGAGCCTGCTTCTCCCTCTGCCTGTGTCTCTGCCTCTCTGTCTCTCATAAATAAATAAAATCTTAAAAAAAAAAAAAATTAAATGGGAAACAAAATGCAACCTTAAAAAAGAAACCAGAAGAAAAATCTTGAACTGACCCCACAGTGTGGGAAAATTTGATTCTGAAATATCCTTTCAAATTACTGAAGTAATAAATGTTTTTTTGTAGAGAATCTATAAAGCATTAAAAGAATCACCGATGCTTCCACCTCCCAGATAGAATCACCGCCGTTATTCTGCTTTATTCTTCTGACCTTTTATCTGTTCATATAAATATTTAGTAAAATTAGGATCATGCTGTATGTGCTATTGTAGATCTTCCCTTTCCATGAAATGAAACATTGTCTTAAAATAATGAAACGAAGGGAATACAAAGCTACTATATAGTATGATCCTGGGGGTAGTGGTTTGGTTTGGTGGGGTTGGTTAATTTACTATTCATTACATACATTACTGTTCTTCAAAATCAGAAGTTCAGGGGTGCCTGGGTGGCTCAGTTGGCTAAGCATTCAACCTGATTTCAGCTCAGGGTCATGGGATCCAGTGCCATGTGGAGTCTGCTTGAGACTCTCTCCCTCTCCTTCTGTCCTTCCCTCTGTTCTGTGTGTCTCTCTCTCAAAATAAATTAAATCTTTAAAGAAAACCAGGAGTTTAAAAAGTGCTATGCAGGTGAACATGACTTTCTACTTTATAGTTTGACCTTTTCAAATTTTCTGCAAGGAACATGCCTTACTTTTGCCATCAAGGAAAATAAAATGTTATTAGCCACAGCCCAGCATTCTAGGCACTGGCGTTGGTGGGATTCACTCCCTCTGTCTTGCAGCTGGCCTCAGACCACCTGTGAGGCTTGGGCCAATTCCCTCAAATGCATCTCCTGGGCACAAGGAAGAGGTGTGCAAGGGCCAGCCCACCTCCACCACCCTTGGAAAAGCCATTCACGGGGTGAGGGCCGTGCAGCTGTGATGGCTCTGCCCAAGCAGGGGGCATACTGCCTCATTCACTGCCAGCCCCTGTGCCAGGCCCACCTCCAGGAGGATGAGGATGAGGAGGCAATGGCAATGTAGCCACACTGGTAATACCCTGAGCTCTGTTTTCTGATGTGTGTGTTTCTTGCACATTTGAGGGCATCTCTTGTGCTCATGAGATCGGCAGAGGCTCTGAAGTCGAAGCTTTTCCCATGAGCAGCCCTTGGCTGAAGTCCTTATAGAGCACTGTGGGTGCTGAGCACGGCTGCCTCTACTGGGGGGCTTCAGCAAGGAGCCCTCTAGGACACAAGCCTTCTGGGGCTTTCATTCCTCACTGCTGGCTTGCATTTGACCCAGCCTGAGCCAAGTCAGCGCTCCCAATTCAGTCATTGGCAGGAGCCCCTCTCAAAAAGTGTAGTGTGAAGGCTGAGATCCCTTTGCAAAGGTCGAGAAGGAACACCCTGCTGTTCTCGGCATGTTGGCTTCAGTGATCATGAGTAAAAGGACTGCATCAGAGGCCTTTACAGACCACAAGTATTCACAGGCAAGAAAGGAAGCGAGCACAGCTCATTATTTTGGGTTCTGCACTCAGGAGCACAAAGGCATTCCTTCATCAACAGAAGTGCAGAGACCAAGGAAAATCAGCAGCCTTGTTTTTCCAAACACACACTTTAAAACAACGTGCCCATGCATCTTTGCAGTTCTGGGTATGGTTTAAAAAAGGGAACAGGGGGGCACCTGGGTGACTCAGTGGTTGAGCAGCTGCCTTGGCTCAAGTAATGGTCCTGGGGGCCTGGCATGAAGTCCCACATCAGGCTCCCCACAGGGAGCCTGCTTCTTCCTCTGCCTATGAATAAATAAATAAAATCTTTAAAAAAAAAGTTGCTCTTATAGGTTTAAAAAATGGGGAGGGGGTGCTGCCTATAACCCAGGATGATAAGCAAGGCCAAAGTAAGGGGGGGTGCTGGGAGGCTGTGTAAAACCAAGGTGTGGCCTCCTCAGGCAGCTCCAAACCAGGCTGTGTTGGGGCAAAGGCTATTTACCCTGCTCCCATGACCCTCTGTGCCTTGGTGTTGCAGGCCTGGCGCAGGTGCCCAGGAAGCTGTGTGCCCACTACGCCTGGGACGCTGGTGTGCTGCTTCAGGCGTGGCCTACCGTGGACCCGAAGTTCCTTCAGCAGCCCGACGTGGTGGAGATGGCCGTCCTGGTGAGTGTCTCCCGCAGCCCCAGAGCCGGGGGCGGACCTGACCAGGGACAGGTCCCAGTCCCGCTGCAGCCCTCAAACACTGTGGGGTTGAGAGGTGTCCCGTCAGGCCTTTCTAGCCCACCCAGCCTGACCCAGCCTGACCGTCCCTGCCCGTCTTACCTTTGCACACTTCAGCTTTGAGGTCACCACATACCAAAAGCTTGTGAGCAGAAAGCGCTCGAGGCCCTCCAGGGATTAAAAGGGCCTGCATTACCGGTTCTGATCTGGCCTTGCTCTCCCACTGTGTTCCCATCTCCTCTAGCTTCTGCTTCATTCAGTGGCTCTTGGTTCGTTCAGGGAGGAGGGTGATGGTGAGCAGGTTGGCGGACCAGGAACACCTTGAAAAATCTATTTCAGAAAGGCTACATAACATTTCTATCTTTCTTTCTTTCTTTTTGGTTAATTACATCATTGTAGATACATAAAACTAGTTTTTTATTGCAACCTTTTATAGAGCAAATAACAGTTTATCCTTTATGTAATCCTTGAATATCTAATGTGTTTACTCTGAAACACATCATACAGAAAATTGATGCTGATGTGGCTGAAGAGGGAAAGAGGAATAGGGAGACCTCTTAGCGCGTCTCTGCACCACACACGGAGCCAGGCCATTCACATCCAAAATGTAATTAAACTCCTATCACTCAGGAAGGTAGGCATTTCCATTCTCATTGTTTTCACTTGAGAAATCAGGCTCAGAGAAGTCGGTCACCTGGCCCAAGTTTATTTGCTTATTCCTCAGTAATTATCAAGTTACCTGCTGTGTGTCAGGCTCAGTGCTAGGCTCTGGGGATACAAATCAAACAGGACAGACAGGGTCTGATGCCCTGATGGAGCTGAAAGCTGAGGGGGAGAGATTGGGAAAAGAAAAAGGAAAGAAAAACAAATAAAATTACTGCACATGGTGAAAAGGGCCATGGACACACATCACTTGGGAGCTGGGGGAGAGCCCAGGCTCACAGGCACTCAGTCTGCCAGGCCCCTGCCCTCCTGCATCTGTACAAACCCTGGGCCTAGCCGGCAGGTCGGTGTTTAAAGAGCCAACTCTGTGGAGGAGACCCGGCCCCTTCACAGCCACTTTGTCTCCACACCACCTCTCCAGGCACCTAGTTCCCCACCAACCCCACTTTGCTTCCCCCATAGCAGGGAGGAGGTGGGCCTGCCCTGGTGGGCTTCTTCCAAAACTCCTCAAAACCAGAAGAAGCCTTGTGGCACAGAGAGATTTCTTTACCTTAAGTAACGTTTATAAGAAATGTCTTGTGTACCCCCAGAGAACTCGTTCATAGCACAAGAAATGCCGACTTGAGAAACCAAAGTTTGAGTCTGTAAACTATCATTCCACTTTAATCACTGCAGAAAAGAAATTCAGTTCTGGTAATTGATAAAAATAGTTCTAAGTTATCGTGGAAATGAAAACCCAAAGTTTAAAATGTGAGTAGGACTCCCTGTGGGTTTGCCCAGTTGGAGAACCTCCGGCTCAGGGCAGCGTGCCACGCTGTGCTCTGTGTCCGTGGGATCCTGACTGGTGCCCTGGCCAGAAGGAGCAGCTGCAGTATATATAGCACATTGTCATTCAGCGTGGTTTGGTCTCGCCGTGCCCATGTCACGCAGGGCTGGGCCCAACACCAGGTACACCCAGGCCAGAGGCACCACCATAGATTCATGAGGCTCAGTGCCCAGGAGTGATGGTCTCAGGGCTCCACAACTGCCACACACACAGGGAGTTCTGTAGCCTCAAGGTTAAGGCGTAGAGCTTGGGAGTGAGACTGTCCTGGTTGGAAGTGTCCATTTTACAAAATGCTTCTGTAGCCTCAGCTTCCTCAGCTACAAAAGGAGGCAAACGCAGCACCTAGCTTTGCCCGTTGTGGAAAGAATTAAATCGAATAATACCAGGAGGTGCTTAGCCCGCTTCTTGATGCACTAACAACAAAACCCTTTAACAAGTAGTGAGCGCCGCGTAAGGGCCAGGCTCTGCCCTAAGAACTTTCCAGATACTCGTTTACCCCACACGACAGCCCTGGGAGCAGGCCCTGTTTTCCCCATGTCACAGATGACATGTAACCAAGTCCACAGTACAAGTGAGGGAACAGCGGCAGTACGGGCCTAATCCCCGAGGGAGATGGCAGGTGCCGCTGGCTGCTGCTGTGGGCAGTCACTGCTTCCGGCAGCGGGGACAGTGCAGGGAAGGGGCGTGGGGCGGGCTCTATGAAGGGGAGCGGTGTTTCCCTCATGGAGAAGAGGATGCCTCATTGGCAGAAGCAAAGACAGGGAAAGCCCTCGGGGATGGTGGGTCTGTGAGCTGGGGAGAAGGCCAGGCTCTGCCTCTGAGAGGGTTGGGGGCAGGCAGGGCATCTAACGGGGGTTGAGGGGGGTCATCCCATTCACATCACCTGCTGGATGAAGTGGCTTCACCTTGTGTGCCTCAGCTTCCCCATCTGTTAAATGGGCACAGAGTGGTTATACACGCACCTCACAGGGTTGTGGGAGGATGAACAGGTTGGCTC
This sequence comes from Canis lupus baileyi, assembly GCF_048164855.1. Taxonomy (NCBI): domain Eukaryota; kingdom Metazoa; phylum Chordata; class Mammalia; order Carnivora; family Canidae; genus Canis; species Canis lupus. Next base: position 44,530,600 of record NC_132856.1, on the reverse strand, counting down.
AGTGGATTGCGTAGCTCATCACCTGGCATGGGGTGAGAGCTTAGTCAGCGGGAGCGTTCATTGTTCGTAGCTATCACAGGGCTGCCCTTGTGTCGCTGGGTGGCCATGGATGAGACGGAGGTAGTGCTCATGGCCAGGGGCCCATCAGGCAACAGTTGGCAAAGTCTCAGAGAACAAAGCTGAGGCCCTGGACCGAGGCTGTGAGTAATGAGGGGAGGTGGCAAAGATGGAAGCTTGCAAGGCCACCAGATGGGGACCAGAAGACTTTTCGCAAGTCAAATGGTCACTACTTGAGGTGATTTGAAAGAGCTTCTTCCCCTGTGGACCCCTGAAGGCCAAGTCCAGTGTGGAATCCCACCTGGGCTTCTGTTGTCCATTTACCTGGTGCCTCATGCCAGGAGGTGGAGTGCATTGGAGACCCCCTCACTCTAAGGAACTGCCCTGGGTTAGGCAACTAAAGGGAAGGCCCGGGGAGCCAGAAGCCGTGAGAAGGTGTCCAGGCCATGTGGGAATGCCCACTGGGCTCCCTGGCCACATCCAGGTCACTTGCCCCACCCTCAGGCCCAACTAGGGACAAAAATGACTCAGCCCCTGGACAGGCCTCACCAGGGACAGCTGAGAGTCAGCCCCCAGGCTCCACGGAGGCACTCGGTCTAAAAGTAGGGTCATGGTGCCCAGGCCATGTATAGAAGAGGACATCTCACACTGGCTCCTTCCATCGTGGCCAGGAGTCCAAACAAAGGGGCATAATAAGGGAGTGACCTTCAGACAGGTTATCTCCCTCAGCCATCCAGAGAATTCCATCCTTAAAGAAGAGAAAACTGAAGTCCAGGCCTGAGAGTCTGCATGAGAGCATGTGCTCTCTCCCCACACGCCCCATCACAGCAAGTGGCTAAAGAGCCCTTGCCCTGGGCCACTCTTCCCTGGGTCAGAACCAAGAGCCAGAGCTGGAGCCGGGACTCATTACCACTCCCAGTTCTGAGAATGCGTTTTGGGGCCCCCAGGATCTGAAGAAGGGCACAGCTTTGATGTGACAGGGTGGGGTGTCTTTTCTGAGGTCTTGGTCAAAGCAAGCATGTGTTCATGAAAGAAGGCGGCTTCTAGTGGCTTAGAAACAAGGTGGTGGGAGGACGGGGTGGCAGGGGGCACAGTCCTTTGACTAGCAGCCCCAGTTCATAGCTTTAGGACACCAACACCCTGCATCCAGGAGGCTTTTTTAGGAGAATCATATTTTAGAATTATTTCAGGACACAATGTTTTATCTTATTGGGCCCCCACCAGTGATGTAGGTTGATACAACCAAGAAAAAATGCCACTGAGTTCTTAGTAAATCTGAAAAAATGAAGTTGGGTCATGAGGGACACCTGATAGGCTTTGGTTGAAACCTACAAAATGATTCCTGATAACTTTTCATAATACAATGTCTGTATTTTCCCAGTAAAAAAAAAAAACAAGAACAAGACAGGAACATTAGGGGCACCAGGGTGGCTCAGTGGTTGAGCATCTGCCTTCTGCTCAGGGTGTGATCCCGGGGATCAAGTCCCGCATTCAGCGCCCCACAGGGAGCCTGCTTCTCCCTGTGCCTATGTCTCGGCCTCTGTTTGTGTCTCTCATGAATAAATAAACAAAATCTTGGTGAGGGGAGAAAGAGCACAAATGAAAGAAATGCAAGTGTTCCTACAGGAGCGGTGGGATGGAGGATCTAAAGCAAGGCTGTTCAGAAGCTCCCACACCCAGTGCCGATATCTATTCATATTTGCTGTGAATTTTGTCCTCACTGAACAGTACTTGGTGAATACCCACCGATGTCTGGAACCAGACGGACCCCGTTCTCGGCAAGGCTGAGTTAAAGTGATGTGGGTCCAGTTTCCCAGTCCCCATTCTTGGGTGCCCCATTTCGGAGCCAGGCCCCCAGCCAGGAGGTTGCCTGCCATCCCCAGGAGCCGGGGTTAAATCCTCACGGTGACACCCCCCTGTGAGCGGAACTTAGACTCGGTCCCCAGTGACCCAACCATCCCTCTCCCCCTGGAAGCCGCTGAGGGTCTTGAGCTAACCACCAGCACAGCTGGTATGGGGTGGCGCTCAGGAGGCACAGGTGCGCACTCGGGGCTGGGGCGCCCGCATCCTCTCTCCCCCCTGGTCTGTGGTTTACGGGCGTTAATCCTGTCCTCACTGCCCTCCATCCTCTGGGGAAGCTGGTGCTTGTGTCTTCCTGCCTTCCCGCACAGATGCTGCCGTCTACAGGAAGCGGGTGTTGGCCTGGGGCCACCTGCCACTCTCAGGACCGCTCCTCATGTCTCTGTCTCTGTTCTTCTCCCTCCCAGATCAACAACAAAGCCTGCGGCAAAATCCCCGTGCCCCAAGGAGTCGCGCAGGACCAGGACAAGGTCCATGAACTTGTCCTCCAAAGCGAGCTGGGTGTCAAGCTCTTGCAGGGGCGAAGCATCAAGAAGGCTTTCCTGTCCCCCAGAACGGCCCTCATCAACTTTCTGGTGCAGGACTGACTACAGGAGGGCGGCCTCTGAGGAAGGAGGGGGCCTCCTTCCCACTGCTGCAGGGGAGGAAGGCTTGGGAGTGTGCTGGCCCAGGGCGGGGGAAGCAACAGATGTCCTCCTGCTCTGACATGGGCTTGGGCAGTGAGCCTGTGTGGCGGGGCCGGTGCAGGGGTGAGGGTGGGTGTGGACAGAGGAGGAGGGCAAGCAGGGGCAGAGGGCTTGGGCAACCACTGCAGGTGGAGGAAGCCAGCTGACGCAGGTGAAGCCACCAGAGGAACTGCTGGGTGTCCCCTGGGGGTCTACAGGAAGGCAAGAAGAGAAGCAAGTGAGAATGAACGAGGTGCCTCTTGAGCAGCCTGGGAGCTCTGACTCCTAGAAATTGTGCTGCCTTAGGCACACCCCGGAAACATGAGAGTAAACTGAGGACCCACACCCGGCACAGGAGCAGTATGGACAGCCAGTGTTAAACGGGTGACGGCTTGGGCATCAGTGCAGATGGTCTACTCACTCTCAGGCTGGACAGGGGAGCCATTTGGATCGTGTCCAGATGTCCAGCATGTGGCGAGCCCGCTGCAATCTGCAGAAGCTGCTCTGAGCCCGGTCCCTCTGCAGGCGTCCCCGCTGCCGGGCCTGCTCTGCTGCTGACACACGGGCTCTTGGGCGAAGCATGGCTTCCAACTCCCTCGGGATGAAAAATGTGCTGCGGCGTGAAGCAGAACCACGCTGGTTCTGAGCTCAGCTGGAGCCGATCCCAGGCCCACCACAGCCCCACGGGGAGGCTGCTCATGTGGGCCCCAGATGGCCCGACGTTGCTGTGTCCCCAGCGCCTCTCGTTAGCCAGAGCGAGCTTGCCCCAGGCGAGTGGGCCGATGCCACCGAGCGCTGCCTCCGCGTTCGAGCCACCACTGCCGTCTGGCTGCCAGCGAGGTTGTCCATGCATTAGGGTAATCTGGTTTTATGTGAAGTCAACAATTAGGTGCTCTTACCAGAACTGGCCTGAGCCACTGATGAATGCTTATTGGGGAAGTGGAGGAGAATGCAGCCATTCTGCGCCCCTGAAAATCTCTATTATTTTTCCAAAGTAGCCTCACATGTGGCTACAGCTGAGCAGCTAACAGATGACTTTTTTTTAACGCAATAAAATGTTTGTCATGTATGACTTTGGGACATATGTGTGATCTTGCTATAGCCACCATATTTCCAATTCTAGGAGTTAATCAGGAACAGATTGAGGTGCTCCATTGTCATCAGAAGCACCGGCTCTGGGCCTGACTCCACCCGGAAAGTCACAAAGTGAGGTGTGTGCCGGACTTCCAGAATGCGGTATACAACGCTTGTTCAGGCCCCTTAGCAACAGCAGCAGTTAAGTTACTGATTCTCAATACAGCCTGGCTGGTCCGAAGGTAGTGAGTTATCTCAATTGATTGTTCACAGTTACAGATCAACTTAATACAGCCTGGTCCCCATGCCCCGAAATTCCAATTTAATTACTTTAAGGTGTATTTGGGCCTCAAGGAGCTTTAAAAGCTGCATGGGTGATTCTAACCGGCAGCAAGTTTTGAGCGCCACCGGGTTAACTGATGGATTTGAACCATAATGTCTAACGAGCCCGTCCTCTCCCTATCTTCAGCTTCACTGAGAGGAGTCTGGTGTAGGGACCCAAACATGAAGGAGGAAAGCTAGGAAAGACGAGGCCCAGAACAGGAGGCAGGACCAGAACTCCCCAGCAGGTGCTTAGATGCTCCCGAGCTGACCCGGGTGCACACAGTCCCATTCTACAGCCTGTGTAGGTTCAACATAAGCTAGTGGATGAGGATATTTGATACAGGGAGGGAGCCTCAAGTGTTTTTGCTTGATTGTCCTATTTCTTCCTAAAGTAAGCTGAGTGGCCTGGAACCTGCCACAGGGTAAGGGCAGGGAGCCCTTGATCTGCACATAATCTGGCCAGAGCAATGGGCCATTAAAGCCTCAAGGCTGCTGGGCTAACTGGTCTTGCCTTTGGAGAACTTTTCTTCTCCAAAGAGGATAAACCTTTGGAAAACAAGAGCTCCTGGGATGCCTGGATGGCTCAGTGGTTGAGCATCTGCCTTCAGCTCAGGGCGTGACCCCAGGGTCCGGGATTGAGTCCCACATCGCACTCCCTGCATGGAGCCTGCTTCTCTCTCTGCCTGTGTCTCTGCCTCTCTCTGCGTCTTTAAAAAAAGAAGAAGAAGAAAACAAGAGCTCCTTGGTACTAGTGGAGATGGTTGGTATAAAGGAACAATGGAACAGAACGCTAATCCCTGGGGGCAGGGAGGTGGGGTGGGGAATGATCTCAGTCCTTTATTAACTACTTTGATTAGGTCAAAAACTGGACTCAACAGGTTCCCTTGCATTATGTCATTTAACTCCCACAGAAACCCTAGAGGGAGGGTATTAGCTTCATAAATACGAAGAAGCTTGGGCTCTGAGGTTCAATGATTTGCTCTGATTCCACAGCAGAAAAGTAGAACTGGGATTCAAACCCACATCTGGCCTCCGAATCCCCTGATGCCTCCCTACTGTGTTCGCCCGTGCCCCCGGCCCCCACCCCGTAACTGGCCTTGTGCAGGGATGGAGAGTGGCTGAGGTTGTGAGAACATGGTGTGGCTTCCGTAGGGCTGGAGGCAGAGGTTGAGGCCACATCGGTGGATTGCCCAGGTTCACGGGCGATGGCAGGGTTACTGCTGTCAAGCGAGTGAGTTACGAAGCAGGCTTACGCATAGAGGAGGTGGCGCCTGGGAAGCCCCATGACAGATGCCACTACAGTAGGCGCCAACTGCCTGCCAAGGAAAATGAAATTGATCTCTGACACCCTGAAACAATAAATGAGCTGGAAAAAAAGGCTTAGACATGCTTCCTCCCAACCCAACTACACACCCTTCGGGAGCTGGTTAAGGAAAATAGGGTGCAGCCAGTTAATGGAAGGAAAAGCAGCCAACCAAAGATGGTTTATAAAAAAAAAAAAAAAGTAATGTGACATCTTTCTCATGAATAAATCAGAATATTTACACAATGTGATCCTGACCTGATAATTTTTTAAAATTCCAACCAACCCTAACCTTTACGCAGAGAGGAGATTTGCCCACAAATCATTGGTTGGGAGTCCTACAAGTAATTTTTTCCTTCTCTCCACTTTTTTGCATATTCTAACTTGTGTTGGCCATGCAGTATTTCAATAATGGGGGAAATATATCAAAATGTGCAATTATGTGAAGATCCAAATGAGCTAAAAGCCTGTCCCTCTTGATTTTTCTTGTTTTTTTTCCCCCCCTTGATTTTTCTTTTTTTTTTTTTTTTCTCCTGCAGTAGCTAGTTGCCAGTTAGGACATGCCCCAACTAGGAGAGCATAGGTTCTTTGTTGTATGCAGTGGAATCTAAAGTGAAAAGCAGCCCCCTAAAGCTGTTGTTTGCAGCCACTCAGTGTGGGCAGGTGTGGGAACCTCCTCAGACTCTTGCAGCCTGAGGACAGAAGAACAGGAGGTAACATTCCCTTCGTGGAACTCTCCTGTTCCCAGTGGATAAACCAATATGGTGGCCAAGGGCGTGAGCTCCGGAGTCAGCCGGACCAAGCTTCTGTGTGACTGTGGCGGAGTGACTGTGTCACTTGAAACCTCCGTGACCTAGGCAAGCCCTGGAATGTCTCTGATCCTTTGTTTTCTCAACTATAAAACAGGAGTAAAAATAATGCCTTGGGGTATGAGGATAAAGTGAGAGAATGTGTGCAAAGCACATGGCACGGAATAAGCTCGCAATAAATGAGAACGCCTTATTATGAGTAATCTTGCCTGAGTAAGAATAAGCTAATGGTCTAGAATGGGATTATCTTTGGTCAGAAAGTAGAGAACATTTAGAAAAATATGCATCCCAGGCCTGTTGAGGAAAAAGATTTAAACTGTAAACTTGGAGGAATTTTAATCTCATTGGGTAGAATCAGCCCTACTATTTGGTATTTTCACCTCCTGTCCTGAAAACTTTGTATTATCCGCTTCCTTGATTCCATGCCTGCTGGTTTGTTTCTTGGAGCTTCATCTAGGTGACAGTGATCTCTCTGGTGCTGGAGATCCACTTTTCCTTAAATGGTAGCCCCACCACAGACAGCCTGCCAGGGGCCTGGGAAGCTCCCAACCTTGTTCTGGCCCCATTGTGGCCATTCACTTTTGTCCCAGGACACACTAGATTGTGACATGGGGAAGAACAGAGCAAGGGACAAAAAGCCAAGAGCTGGAAACCATACATGTGAGCCTAGCCTCAGCCCTTCGATCAAGTCTGGTTCAGGTGGGGTGGCCTGCCTAGGGCACCCAGAGTAGAAGTTTTCCCGAGTGGCCTCTGCGCCCTTCCCTCCGCAGCAGCTACAGGAAAGAGAGCCTGTGTTGTGCTGGGGATGCCTCTTGACAGAGTGGAGCAGCCTTGGGTTGGGGTTTACTGATTGGTAGGCTGAGGCTGCTGGGGGCAATGGTCCAGGGTGTGAGCTGGAGGTTTGGGGGCACATAGAGAAGTCCACCAGAGACCTGGCAGGTCTTTCATGGCCCAGGGGCCCCATGGCAGGCCAGTGCTCAGGTAATATGGCCTCTAAACCCAAAGTGGGGTATCAGAAGTTTTCATTTACAGGTGGTTTGGCTCCTGAACTGAGCCACAGAGGAGGGGTTATGAGGTCACTAGTGCCCATGGACATGCCACAGTGAGCAACGGGCCTGCAACACTCCTGCTGGGCCAGGGTTGGTCACCACAGGCCACAGGTCAGAGAGGGCATGGTCCCTGCACCAGCTGGCCTTCCCCCCAGCTGCCCTCCTCAGCCTTCCTCCTCCTGGGAGAGAAGGGAAGGGGCAGCCATGCTTCCAGGGTCATTTTTTTTTTTTCTAAAGATTTTATTTATTCATGAGAGACACAGGCAGAGGGAGAAGCAGGCTCCATGCAGGGAGCCTGATGTGGGACTTGATCCTGGGACTCCAGGATCACTCCCTGAGCCAAAGGTGGACGCTCAACCGCTGAGCCACCCAGGCCTCCCTCCAGGGTCATGTTGTGCGCCAAACGCCATTGCAGAGGCTTTGCCGCTACTCTGGAATTCATACATCGAAGCAACAAAGTAAGAATTATGACCCACTTCCTATAAATAAGGACAGAAGCCTAAAATGTCTAGAAACCTACCTAAGTCGTCCTCGGTCTGCCTTTCTGTCCCCGGCTCCTGCTTCCTCTGCAGCACCAACCTGCCTACCTGGGAGGTAAGATGTGGGATGTCTCGCGGTGGGGGTGGGGGGGAGTACAGCCCATTTCTTGCTCTTTCTATCCAGAGAATTCTAAACTGGAGCTCTGGCATGTTGTGTGGCCCTGCAGACTTGTCCTGCCTTGCAGAAGGGGCTGGGCTTTTGTGCTTGAATCTGTCCATCACTGGCTGCGGGTCACTTCTGGGTGTGGAGGTGAGAACTTTCTAGGCATCTGGGGATGAAGGGACCCCCTTCCTTGGCTCAGGGAAAGTCTCCCAAGATGGGGCACAGCTGAGCCCTCAGCAGCCACCCTGCAGAGCAGCTGGGAACAGCCGCCAGCCTGTGAAGAGGATTGATCGGAGCACCCACGGCGACCACCCGGAGAGAGAAGGCGACAGTCCAGGCCCGAGGAGCAGCGAGCCTGTGGGTGAGCAAAGGCTCGAGGCAGCAGCCAGACTCGGAGAAGTGGAATGCGGCGGGATGGAGTCTGAACAAGCCTGGCCACCCCTGGCCTCCTCGCGCCAACGTGCCGCTAGCTCCCGGGCGGTGGGTGAGACCGACCAGGAGGCCTTACTGTCCCCCTCCTGCTGGTGACCAAGCTGTGGCTCGAACAGGCTGGGGCTTGCTTGAGACCGTGACCGTAAGTGACGAAGCATCTTGCCTCTGCTCTGTGCCCAGTCCACTCGCAGCACCCCTCCCCTCCTCTGTAGGCCCAGCCTGGGGCTCCCGGCAGCAAAATTCAGCTCAGGACGGAAATCCCCCCGATGCACGAGCCCCACCGCACCCTGTAGGCCAGGGGAAGGCACAGGGTAGACAGAATGAGAAGGATCTGCTCTCCCCTTTCTCCCTGGGAGGCTGACGAGCAGAAACATCTGTTCCGTGGGCTGGGTCCCTGTCCGACCCTCCGAGGGTGGGCGGCTAGAGGATCTCATCCAAGCCGATGAGTTTGGAGATTGGAATCTGGGATGACCGACAGTGAGCAAGGGGGGGATCCCCCCGAGGGCGAGTGGGTGGGTGGGCATTGCTGGTGCTGGCGGGAAGGGGAGAGCCTGCAACACCCAGGGAAAGGCCAGTCCTGGGGGCAGAGGCCCCAGATGCAAGGGTGGGGCCGCTCCAGGCTTCCACTGTATCTTGGGGCCACCCGCCCGCATGGGGGAGGAGCGCAAGGAGAGGGAGGCCCTGCAGGGGAGGTGGTGGCCAGGCCTGCTGAAGTCACCCAGCTGGCCTGGGACCCAACACTCATGACTCACCTCCCCAGCCTCAAGCCCTGAACTTGAATTTCCGTTCCTGTCGGGCCTCTGGAAGAGCGTTGCCCGTGCCAGACACTCAGGGTGTGGGAGCCCCGGTCTGGGATCCCCTAATACCAGCAATGATAATATTGACCATTTATCGCAAACCAATTACATGGCAGGCCCCGTTCTGACGACTTTACCTCCGAAGGGGCCTTGCTCATTCCACACGGGAGAAGAGGGCAGAGCCGTGATTCTGACCCTGTCCCACCAAATCTCCGATCGTCCCAAGGCACCCCCGCTTCCTGACCTGCAGCCCAGAAGGGTAGGCACATCCCCCGTGGCCTGAGGCACCAACTCAGCGACTGCCCACGGAGAGAGGTCTGGGCGCTCTCCGAGCCTGGGACTGACCCCTCCCGAGGGGCCACCACCTCTGGCAGGCCGACCGAGCCTCCTTTGGGCTCCATCACGGGGACCTAGAAGTCAGGGAGTCCACTTGCTCAACCCCACGTGCCACTAGGGAAATGCCGCGGAAGGAGGTGGGGGGCACATGGCCTGGGCTGACCTCAGGGCGCAACAGAAGGACCTCATCTGGGATCAGAGCTTGGCTGCCCCTGGCCCCTTCCAGAGGAGACCCCCCACCCCCCCCACACCACTGCAGCTGCACCTCCATGGGCTGCCCGCAGGACCAGGAGAGAACTGTGTCCTGGGGAAGGATTCCCCTCCCTCAGACAGGGAGGTGATGGGGGCGCATGCAAAGGGTGTAGTGAACACTGTGGGGTTTGCCGGGGAGGCAGGGCCACCCAAAGATTGATGACATTCCCTGGGTCTGGCGTGTCACTCATCAGGAGAAGGCAAGCTTCCCTTTTCACTAGAAACAGAGCCAAGGTGGGCCAGGGAGCCTTTGTCTAGGGGGGTCCAGAGGGGCCCCCCGTCCGTGGGCAGGACACCAGGGCGGCCACTGTGCAGAAATAGGCTGGAAGAAGTAGCTGAGAAGCGGGGGCCCTGGGCCAAGTGTCACCTACTATCTCCAGTAGTAGTTATCAATAAACTTCTTCATGGTCACTTAAAAAAAAAAAAAAAAAGAAAAGAAAACTAAGACATTAAGTTTTTTTTTTTTTATTTAAGAGAGAACACGAGACAGAGCGAACAAGCATGAGCTGGGGGATAGGAGGGGCAGGGGGAGAAGCAGACTCCCCACTGAGCAGGGAGCCTGATGCAGGACTCGATCCCGGGACCCCAGGATCACAACCTGAGCCGAAGCCAGATGCTCAACCGCTGAGCCACCCAGGCATCCCACATCTTAGTTTTCTGTTAATAGTTTGACTATTATGAACTCAATATGACCCCCCGAAATTCATATGTTGGAAGCCTGTCCCCGCCAAGTAATGGTGCAAGGAGGCAGGGCCACTGGGAGGCGATGGCATGTGATGGGGTCCTGGGGGTAGGCCCCGTCAGTGGCATCAGTGCCCTTGGAGGAATCTCAGAGAGCTCGCCTCCCTGCACAGAGAGGGGCGGGAGCCCAAGGAGAAGCGGGGGTCTGCAGCCCGGGAAGGCTGCCGTCACCGGAGCTCGGCCGTGGCGGGACCCCGATCTCAGACACGCGTTCCCGGAACCGTGAGGAATAAATTTCTGTTGTTCATAAGCCCCCCGGTCTGTGGCACTTTGTCCCAGCGGCCGACAAAGACGGCGGTCACCACGTCCGTCATCAGGGAACCGGCAAGCATCCCAGGGAGTACAGTGGCCTCTCGGGGCCCCCTTGGAGAGGGGCCGAGACCTCCTAGTCACCGGTTCCTCCCTTATTGCCTACAACCCCGTCCCCGCGCACCGATGCCTTGCTTGTCTGCTAGCCAGCCTGGTCGCCGTGCATCTTTACAAATAAAAAATGCCTAGAGGGGCGCCTGGGTGGCTCAGTCGGCTGAGCATCTGCCTTCGGCTCAGGTCATGATCTGGGGTCCCCGGATCGAGCCCCGCTGAGCAGGGAGTCTGCTTCCCTCTCCCTCTGCCTGCTGCTCCCCCTGCTTGTGCTTTCTCTCTCTGTCAAATAAATAAACAAAATCTTTAAAAAAATAAAATTGTAGGTATCGGCTAACTGATAAGTGTAACCTCTAAGGCCCGAAACCTCCGTGGTCTCACAGCAAACCTTGTTTCGCATTCCCAGAACTCTAATCCTGGGAGAAGGAGCAGCGGAGGGGGCCCTGTTCCGCGCTCCGGCCTGTGGGAGGGACCCAGGGGCCGCGGCTCCGTCATGCTGGGCTCCTGCTTTCAGGGTCACCCTGGACGCTGACATCCAGCCTGAGGGGCGGGGAGCGAGGGAGCCGTGCCCCAGGGAGCTTTTCACGTGCCAGGTCTGGAAGGGCCATGCGTCTCTTCCACCACCCTGTCCTGGCCTGAATGCGGTCACCCGGCCTCGGGGGCAGGGGGGCTTCTGGGAAGCATGGGGGGAGGGGGACCCAAGCATGTGGTGGGCCCTGGCTGCCTTGCCCCCGAGTCTTCAGCCCCAAACCCAGCTCATCTGTGTGTCTCTTCTTGATCTCCATGTCTGCTGAGCCCTGGGCTTCCAGACCTCCCCCGAGGACAGCCGCAGGCCGTCGGAGTCTGGGGGGGGGGGGGAAGGGGCGATCCCGCCTGCGGCCACAGCCCCGTCCCCCTGCCCCCTGCCCCGCCCCATGGACATGCGAGAAACCACAGGCCCGGCGGGGCCTCAGCAGGTGGGCGGCTGCCTCAGCTCAGGCTGTGATCCTGGAGGCTGCATAGGGCCCCCCGCAGGGAGCCTGCGTCTCCCTCTGCCTGTGTCTCTGCCTCTCTCCGTCTCTCATGAATAAATAAATAAAATCTTAAAAAAAAAAAAAAAGCAAGAAAAGAAACCACAGGCCTGCGGTGTGCCGTCTCGTCAAGGCCGATTTTTACCGCAAAGGTCGGTTGGCGGGTCCCGTGAGGCCCACACGCTGGTTTGCGGAGGTGACTTGGAAGGTCTGTTGGTCTGGAGTGTGGGGGACACCCTGAAGGGGAGAGAAAGGTGGGCGTCCCGATGCCCCGCGGGGAACCCGGGCGACTTCAGGTTCTGCTCCTGAAGGGTCTTGGTCATTCAGAGTGGAAATGTGGCACGTCCCCGGGTGTGTCACTGTTCTGGTCCCGGAGATCTACGCCTCAGCCCTGCCTGCCTCCACCTCCACACACACACACACACACACACACACACCCCACGTACCATATACTAGCACAGTACACACATACACACCCATAGCCCACACCACACGCCTACACCCCAATACTATATGCATTTATTACCGATACACACACACCCCACATGCATATACTACACACAGCACATACGCACAGACCACGTCTCACATACCAAACACAGCTCACATGCACCGACCATATACACACGTACCACATACACGCCACATTCACCACACGTGCATACATGTATCACACACGCAAAACACACGGCACAGACGCTCACCACACACACACCACGGCCAAGGGCCTGCTCTGGGGCGGGTCCCTGGTCATTTATTCCTGCCTGATGGAGGAGAGCCCCACAGCCACGGGATGAGGGGCCGCGGGGAGGGCAGGTCAGTCATGAGAATGGGTGCGAGTCCCAGCTGACAGTCAAGGACGTGCCAGAGGCAGGGGCCACTGTGGACCATTACACATGGGGGCCCCATCCTCACCAGTGCTCAGGGGACCTCACCATCACCAGAGGCATCAAATCTTGGGGGCTGGGGCAGCCCGGGTGGCTCAGCAGTTTAGCACCGCCTTTGTCCCAGGGCGTGATCCTGGAGACCCGGGATCGAGTCCCACGTCGGGCTCCCTGCATGGAGCCTGCTGCTCCCTCTGCCTGTGTCTCTGCCTCTGTGTGTGTGTGTGTCTCAGGAATAAATAAATAAAATCTTAAAAAAAAAAAAAAAAGAAATCTTGGGAGCTCCCCCCGACAGCACCCCCCTGTGGTGGACGCCCTTTGTATTGTTAATAAAAGCGAATAATAGTAATCAGGGCACCACCTGTACTGGCCGCTGCGTATCAACCTTTAATTTTCTTCGGCGAGACACCGAACCGGACAAACGGCCTGGCAGGTGGGGCAGAGGACTCTGGAGCTCGGCTTGCTGGGAGTCCCAGCCCTACGGCTTCCCGACCCCGAGAGCTTGGCGGGTCGCTTGCCCTTCCTGAAGCTCATTTCCTCACCTGGGCCTGGGATACCAGCTCCACCTTGACGTTATCGTGAGCAGGCTAAGGTATGCGAAAAGGCTGAGAGCTGGCCAGTACTCTCACAACTGTACGCTTATCACACCAAATACTAAAACCAGAAAAGCCAGTTGTGCCTCACCCAGCCTGGGCTCCATCTACCTCCTCACGATTTCCCCCTTTCCACGGGGCAACCACCAGGCTGGGGGAGGGGGTACATGTGGGCTCTGGTGCACAGTAAGTGCTTAGCACACACGAGCTCCCTTCTGCTCCCCTCTCCCCACACTCCTGGCAACAGGTCCATTCCTTTGGGGTATGACTGCCACAGTGGGTTGCAAGTCTGTGTCTCACCCTACATGGCCCGTGGAGAGGCTTCTGTGGGGCAGCTGGGGAACATCCTAATGCTATGTGCATTTGGATGGTGGCATGCTCCAAAGACCTGCCTATTTTTTTTCTGGGAGAGTGGAAAGAGTACAAAATGCCTAGGCTGTCCCTTCTGTAAGGTTACTGGTATGGTTGTGTAGGTTGTACACTGCACAAAGGTATCTTCAGGGGGCAAGTGGCCAAGCCATGTGCCCAAAGGACTGACTGCCCAGAACAGGCAGTTTTTCTCCTTCATATAAATATGTTATAGAGGTGATCCATGGATTTGCCCCTCAGCCCCTATGCAAAATGTTTTCTGCAGCACCTTTCAGCTTAGATCCTAAGCATCAGGTCAGAATGAGCTAGAATACTGACCTTCGGCATCGGTCCAAAGTCTTGATGTGATTCCAAGGATCAAGAAGTGGTCACAGACTTCTGGGTGAATCTTGGTGGTGCTGGACAGCTTCGAATTCCGATTCTGGCCCCAGGTGGGCACCACCACCTTGAGCAATTTGCTAAGGACGGCGGAGACGTTTATCTCCTTAGTTACAAAATCGACCCAGCGATGCCAGCTGGTAAGTGAGATGGGCATCCTGGGAGGGAAGACCGCTGAAGGTAGTCTGGGGATATTTTGTGCAATGGAAACCCCTGCGCAGCCCAAACTGACGGTCTGGGGATTTCTTGGCTGGAACAAAAGTGTAACAGCTGGATGATTGCCCGCAGCCTCTGGGCTCAGGCCTCAGTTCTGGCCCCTCTCGCCGGGGCTTTCGTGGGCTCAGGGTGGAGGGTGAGGCACGGGCCGCTCCCAGAGGCAACAGCCCCTTGCACGTCTAGTTTGTGTGGGCTTTAAGCCTCGACTGTCCAGAACCGGGCTGAGCCCAAGGGCCAGGAGCCTGCTGGGGAGGGAGCTTTATAGAATTTTTTTTTTAAGATTTATTTATTTATTTGTTTGTTTGTTTGTTTATTTATTTATTTATGATAGACATAGAGAGAGAGAGAGGCAGAGACACAGGAGGAAGGAGAAGCAGGCTCCATGCCAGAAGCCCGATGAGGGACTCGATCCCGGGACTCCAGCATCGCGCCCTGGACCAAAGGCAGGTGCCAAACCGCTGAGCCACCCAGGGATCCCGGGAGGGAGCTTTAAAGCAAAAGGCCCTGTGGGGTCAGCTGTGAGACAGCAGTGGGGAGCTGCAGGGGGAAGCACGGGGGCGGGGGGGGGGGGGGTGCGGTATTTTAAGCCTAGAAAGAAAGAAAGCCGAGGGAGCACGAGGTGATGCAATAATCAGGGCCCAGAAATCAGGGCCCATTTACCTCTGGGCAGGAATGAAAAGGAACCAAGTGTCCTATTTACCATCACGGTGGGGCCAGAGCCCAAGGGAGCCAGGAAGGGGAGAGGGGTGGGGACAGCCTTATTGGCTCACATACAGCCCGTTGCCTTGGTCGGTGGTTCCGGACCCCGGCTGTCCATCAGGATCATCCTCCGTGGGCCAGAGCTGAACACCACTCGATGGTGCAGTAACGCAGAGATTGGCCAACTACGGCCCACCTCCTGTTTTTATAAATAATTTTATTGGAACACTCCTGTGCTGAATTGTGCATATATTTGTCAGTGGCTACTTTTTTTTTTTTTTTTGAGATTTTTAATTATTCATGGAGAGAGGCAGAGACATAGGTAGAGGCAGAAGCAGGCTCCCCGCAGGGAGCCTGACACTGGACTTGATCCTGGTATCCCAGGAAAAGGACCTGGGCCGGGGCAGATGCTCAACCACTGAACCACCGAGGCACCCTGTCTGGCTGCTTTTGCACAAAGATGAGAAGCGGTGACAGAAACTCTATGGCTCCCAGAGGAGCCTAGGATATTTATTATCTGGCTCTGCACAGAGGAAGCTTCTTGACTCTTGTAATAATGGAAGGGGCTGGGAGGGTCCAAAAACTTGAGTTCTGGGGCACCTATTTTCTATCCAGTGACCCCAGGCAAAGCCTTAGCCTCTCCAAGCCTGAATTTCTAGATCACTCTTAAATTGGATGGTAATGGTCTGCCCAGAATGGTCTACCCAGTTGTCATGAATATTGAATAGATAATATATTTGTTATATTTCTTTATACGATTTTAATGATTATTTTAGACATTTCAGCGTACAAACATAACTGGTAATAATCTTTCTTGAGTTTATTTTGTACCACTTCACATTGTACAAATTGAACTGCTATTCCTGTCCTTTGAGCTACCTCCAAATACTTTTCCTCTCTATGCTGTAAATCCCACATAAATTGCACATTATTTTTGCTTTAAACAGCCAACAGTCTTTAAAGAAACTTTGAAAAAACATTTTATTTATTTATTTATGAGAGACACAGAGAGGCAAAGACACAGGCAGAGGAAGAAGCAGGCTCCATGCAGGAAGCTCGATGTGGGACTCAAACCCGGGATTCCAGGATCATGCCCTGGGCTGAAGGTGGCACTAAACTGCTGAACCACCCAGGCGCCCCTAAATAATTTTTTTTAAGATTTTATTTATTTATTCATGAGAGACACAGAGAGAGAAGCAGAGACACAGGCAGAGGGAGAAGCAGGCTCCACGCAGGAAGCCCAACATGGGACTCGATCCCGAGTCTCCAGGATCACACCCCAGGCTGAAGGCAGCACTGAACCGATAAGCCACCAGGGCTGCCCAGAATTTTTTTTTTTAAAGAAAAGATTATCTTTTGTATTTACCCAAACACATACCATTTCTGATGTTCTTGATTCTGACCTTTAATCCAAGATAATTTCCCTTTAGCCTTAAAGAATTATTTCAGGGTTTATAATAGTGGTCCTACTGGCAGCAAATTCTCTCAAGTTTTGTCAGCTTTTGTCTGAAAAAAATTCTTTGCTGTACTTTCACGAGAGACTTCTTGGTTGACACGTTTTTCTTTCAATGTTCTAGATGCCATGCCGCTGGCTTCAGGCCGTCTTCATTTCTGATGACAATGCTTTTTTTTTTTTTTTTTTTTAATTTTTTTTTAATTTTTATTTATTTATGATAGTCACACAGAGAGAGAGAGAGAGAGAGAGGCAGAGACACAGGCAGAGGGAGAAGCAGGCTCCATGCACCGGGAGCCCGATGTGGGATTCGATCCTGGGTCTCCAGGATCGCGCCCTGGGCCAAAGGCAGGCGCCAAACCGCTGCGCCACCCAGGGATCCCTGATGACAATGCTTTTGTTGTTCTGTTGAAGACCTTTCCTGTTGAAGCGTCTTTCCTTTGTCTGCTTTGAAGATTATCTCTTTAGCTCTGTATTTCAGCACTTTGAGTTGGATGTGCCTCCATGTGGTTTTCTGTTTTCTTTTTAAGACTTTATCTATTTGACAGAGAAAGAGAGCACAAGCAGGGGGAGCGACAGAGGGAGAGGAGAAGCAGACTCCCCGCTGAGCAGGGAGCTGGATCCTAGGACTCTGGGATCATGACCTGAGCCAAAGGCAGACGCCCAACCAACTGAGCCACCCAGGTGCCCTCGATATGGTTTTCTTTGTCTACACCCTGCTGAGGTTCAGGAGACTCACGGGTCTGTGTTGGGATGACCTGGGTTTCGACTCTTCCTGCCCCCCACCTCCATGTGCCGCTTCTCGCCCACCACCACTCCTTCCTCCCAGGTTCCTACTGTCTGGACAACAAAGAGATACCCACAGACACAAGAGCAACAGGCTCTCCAAGAGCACAGCCCGAGAGAAAGACAAGACCCACAGCATGTGTTTCCCTAAAAACTGCCCAAAGTCAGGCCGTCCGGGGTGTGGGGGCATTCAATTATGGAGCCACCATGCCCCACCTGAGGGCTGACTTCTTGGGTTCGGATGACTGAAGGGCCCCCCTACCTCTGCTTTCCTTCATTGTCGCCTCAATTTGGAATCCAGATGTGAGCCTGTTTTTCAATATAGGCTTAGTGTGAGGTCTGCACATACACATTCGAAAGGAAGTAGGGAGGGCACATTTTCAGACAGTGACCCGCCACTCCCCAGGAGATGACAGTCTCATCATGGCCTCATGCAGGCGCTTCCACCTCCCCATTTTAAAATCCATTTGTGAGAGGGGTGCCTGGCTGGCTCAGTTGGTGGAGCTTGTGACTTTTAAATTTTTATTTTTAAATTTTTATTTGGAGAGCAAGAGTGGGGAGGAGAGGGAGAAGCAGACTCCCTGCTGAGCAGGGAGCCCAATGCAGGACTTACTTAATCCCAGGACCCGGGGATCATGACCTGAGCTGAAGGCAGACGCCCAACTGACTGAGCCACCCATGCATCAGACCATGTGACTCTTGATCTCAAGATTGTAAGTTTAAGCCCCACTTTGGGTTTAGAAATTACTTTAAAATAATTTTTTAAAAAAATCCGTTTGTGAGAATAAGCACGTGGATGAAGATTTAACTGGGAATGTTTCTCACTGAATCTAGAATAAATCCGGGACCCCTGACCAGCCCTAGGGGGCAGCCTCCTGCTCCCACCCTGTCTCAGTTCCTGGCCCCCTGGGAGGACTTCCCTGCCCTTGCAGAACACTCCTCACAGAGTTATTGTCTGACTACCCCACTCCTCCTGCCCTACTGCGCTCCCGGGAACATGTTCTCCTCTTTCTCAGCATTTTCCACCACTTGGAATTCCCCTTGCACTTGTGTGATTGTTCCGTGTGCGCCTGTCTCCCGTGAGCCTGGATGCTGCGTGGGGCAGCGGCCCATCCGCTCTATCTCCCATGGCGTCCCTGGCACTGAGCTCAGGGCCCAGCACCGAGTAGGTACCCGATAACTACTAGTCGAAGGAATGAATGAGATGCTATATGCGTTTTCCAGCTCTGCCTCGCTGGGGGATTCTGAACATTCATGAGGGGGCTGATTGGAGGGGACCCAAGGGCTGCCACGTGCCACTTTGGGGCTGGGAAGGTACCACAACACAGTGCCACAACCTGAGTGGGTTTTTTTTTTTTTAAGATTTTATTTATTTGAGAGAGAGAAAGCACGCGTGCACACACAAGTAGGGGGAAGGGACAGAGGGAGAGGGAGATGCAGGGAGCCTAATGTGGGGTTCAATCCCAGGGCCCCAGGATCATGACTTGAGCTGAAGTCAGATGCCCAACCTACTGAACCACCCAGGCCCCCCTTGAATGGTTTAAGCAACAGAAATGCGTTCTCTGACCACTGTGGAGACCAGAAGTCCAAAAGCAAGGTGTGGGCAGGGCCCTACTCCCTCAGAAGGCTCTAGAGGGGATCCTCCCTCACCTTTTCCCAGCCTCTGGGGGCTCCGGTGTCCTTTGCTATGCTGGGCTCGGTGGCTGCGTCGCACAAACCTGTGCCCATTGTCACAGGGCATCCTCCTCCTGTGTCTCGGTGTCTCCTCCTATCAAGGCACGGGTCATGCTGGACTTAGGACCTGCCCTCCTCCCACGTGGGGACCTTACTTAACCGGTGACGTCTGCCAACACCCCTGTTTCCAAACATGGTCACATCATGAGGCTCCAGGGACGCCGTGACTTTGGGGGAACACGGGCCTCCCGCTGGTCTCTCCCGGTGGCCTTCTCCACCCGCTCCCCATGCCCCCTTCTCCAGTGCTCCCCCTTCTCCTTGAGGAGGGGCTCTGCTGGAGCAGCCTTGCCAGGAGGGTGGCCTTCCAGGCAGAGAAGGCTGGGGCTGTCTGCTGCCCTCCCACCGATTTCTGGAAGCTCTAGGTGTGTTCATTTGGATCCTCAGTGGAGCAAATGCCAAGATGGGAGGGAGCGGGGGAGGCAGCCATCCCCACCCAGGCCCGCCAGACCGCCCGGGGTGCAGGTCACCCAGGCCCGCCAGCCCACGGCAGTGGGAGTTTCAGTGAGGTGCTCTCACGTCAGTGAGGGTTGGCAGGCCTCAGAGGGAGTTAGACCGTGAAATCTTTTCCAACACAAGAGGCCCATTTATTTTGACAAGAAGAAAAACAGTGGCTGTGAGACCGGCCCTCAGATGTGGGGTGCATGCGCCCTGTGGATGCCCGCTATGCCTCATGGTCCATCCACAGCTCTTGGAGGGAATGGAGCCAGTCTTTGGCATGTTTTTGGATATATATATATATATATATATTTTTTTTTTAACAGACTTTGAGAATTGTGAGCATTTTATACTTGAGCTCCCTTAGGCACAAGGTTGGTGGGCATGAAGACCTCAGCTGGTGTGAATGTGGCAGGTGGAAATAATAAATAGGGCCTCCTTCCCTCCTGTCTCCAGAGCTCACCCTCCAGAGCGGGGTCACCACTCCCAGAGAGCAGGTGGGGGGGCTGCTGCACACCCAGATCCTCATTCCGCTGTCTGGCAGCTTCTAGGGTTCTCCTCGGGCCGCACTGTGGCCGGGACATGCCTCTTCCAGCGCTCACACCCACCCACGCCGATTAATGAAAATGTCGCAGGCACTTTCTCCTTTTTGATGTTGCTTCACAAAGGTAGCACAAGTGTCCCACGTGCGCCCCCCTTCTGGAGTTACCCATTTCTCATTACCCACATAAAACGGATGTAGGCCCATGCCACCAGCCTGGGGGAAGTTGTGCCCTTCCCCGTGGAAGCCGGGCCTGCCAATGGCCTGTGTGTGACAAGGCCCGGGGACTCGCTTCCACCCTCCTCTCTCAATTTCCCAGATGCGCTTTCCCCTCTTTTCTTGCTGCCTCCCTGGCCACTCACTCAGCCTCATTTTCTGGCCTTTTCCTCTCTCTGAATGGTTCAGGACTGGGTCCTGGGCCCTTTCCTCACCAGCTGCCTGCACCTGTGAGCTTCTGTTCCTCCATTTCTAAAGTGGAAATAATAATGGGATTTACCTTGGAGCTGCTGTGAAAATTAAAGGAGGTAATTTAGGTGAGCTTTTAGCGCCCCATGAAAGTCAGCTATTATTAGCATCATGATTATTGAGGACACTACCCGTTCATTGTGATAATGCCTTGAGCCGGGTGCAAGGTCCCGGGTGAAGCACGCAGACCCATACCCACCCTTGGGGACCTTGTGGCTCAGCTCCCTGACTGCCGGGCCCCACAGCGGTGCTGGGGACAGAAGACGTGGTTCCCGTGAGGGCTCGGGAGGCAGCCAGGCTCTGGAGGCAGGTGCAGGGGCTCCGGTAGCCGGCGAGCACCCAGGAGATTGTGTCGTGACAGGTGGCGTGTTGCACGGCTGGGCTGCCTGGGGCCCCTCCTGGATCCACCGCCTCCCCGCAGGGGGACTCCAGACGATTCCTCAGCTCCCCTGGGCTCAGTTTCCTCTTCGGCACAAAGGAGCAGATCACAGGACCTCGCCGATGGGCCGTGGCGGGGATTCCACACCGCCACGTCCGTGGATGTAGAGAGCGGAGCTGAGCAGGCCGCGTGACATGTTGGTGATCAGTGTCGCGATCATCGTTCTTGTCGTGGCCACTCAGCGCTCCTAGCACTGCCCCCAGGGAGACGGTGGTACCCGGGGGCACGTGGGGCAAGTCCTTGGGGTCGGTGAGAGATGCAGGCAACCAGTCATTTCCGCAGCTCCTCGGAGATTTCGGGAAGCCCCTGCCGCGCGGGCTTATCCCGCAGCCGCGCCAGCAGCAGGTGTGTCGGGGCGCAGCCGTCGCTGCCGTGCACGCACTGGCAGGAGAGGGTGGAAGCAGCCCGCAGGCCTGAGAATCGGGGTGTCGGGTAAAAAGTCCATGACTCGGGCCGCCCGGGGGCTCAGCGCTTGAGCGTCTGCCTTCGGCTCAGGGCGTGATCCTGGAGTCCCGGGATCGAGTCCCACGTCGGGCTCCCTGCATGGAGCCTGCTTCTCCCTCTGCCTGTGTCTCTGCCTCTCTCTCTTCTGTGTCTCTCATAAATAAACAAAATCTTAAAAAAAAAAAAAAAGCCGATGACTCACCCAGAGAAAGGGCAGCCGTCGCCTTAACGAAGGCAGCTGCTTGTGAAGTGGTGTGAAAAGATGTTCAAGAGCCTGGTCAAGTGCAGGAGGCAAGGGGGCGGGCCGTGTTCCACTGTGTCATAGAAAAGGGGGACAGGAAGAGATGGACGCGCTGTCCTTGGAGGGGGCGCTGGGGGCCTGGGGCTCCATGGGGGGAGGACGCCTACTTTTCCCTCGGTGCTCGTTCACCTTTCGCGTTTGAAGCTATAGGCACGTCCCGCTTGCTTAAACATCCCAAAGAGGAAGCAGAAGTTGGAGCTGGCTCGTGAAGGAGCACCCCAGTTCACTGGGTCCCGTTAAACATCTTTGGCAGCGCTCAGAGCAGATGGCGCTGGGCGGGGTTGGGCCGGGGCCAGGGGGAGCCCCCCGTCCCCCCGTGGGTGTGTAGGAGCCACGTGGAGCCCTGTGGCCAGGCACATGCCTGCAGCGTGGTGCAAGGGCTGGGGCGCGGGCCTGAGACCATAGGACAGTGGGCTCCAGCAGACGCACACGGCAAGGTCAAGGGCGGAATATCTGGGTCTGGCCCGGGCAGCTTTCCAGGGCAGACGATCATGACACCAAGCACCAGGAAAAGGCCTTCGGCACATCCGTTTCTCTCTATTCTCGGGGCAATTCCACCGTGAAGGCCAAGGCCGGAGCCCCCAGGGTTCTGGGAAATAGATTTGGAGGGGCCGAGCTTTCCTGGCCTGCTCTGGGCATCAGCAGGGACCAGCCCAGGGGAACCTGGGTTCTTCATTCTTCATCCATCTGTTTGAATGAAATATAAAGATTCTTTTCAGAGCTCTCCCTGAAGTGGCCCTCCAGCTTTGGGACACACACAGCATTGTGTGCAGAGACATTCCCTGTAGCCAAGCAAAAGCAACAGAAAGGCCCTTTCAGTTAACTGCAAAATAAGCAGGGCTCTGTCTAAAGACGGGGGCCCTTGGCCTCACGGGCCCCTTGGTAATTCACGGGCTGAGGCACCGTTTGCTGCCTGCGGACTATTGGATTAGGGTTTTTCAAATGCCCTTTAGTCAACAATTCAAGTATATAAAAAACAGACATGTATGCATGCAAACAGATTTTTTAAAAAAGATTTTATATATTTATTCATGAGAGACACAGAGAGAGAGAGGCAGAGGGAGAAGTAGGCTCCATGCAGGGAGCTCAACTCGGGACTCGATCCCAGGACCTCAGGATCAAGACCTGAGCCAAAGGCGGATGCTCAACTGACTGAACCACCCAGGCACCCCACAAACAGATATTCTTCAGTCAAATACCCTTTATACATTCAAACACATATATTTATATACTGTCATGCTCTTGACTAGCAAGATAGGGGATGTATGATGTAGATTGAACATTTGTACAAGGTCATCACTAAGCTCTAAGAAGGTTTGCAAAGTTACCAGGGTAATAATACAGCCTCCTCTTTGTCTCTCCAAATCTGGGTCATGGTTGAGCCCAATAAATTTTTTTGTTCACCTATAGATGATAATGCCTGTACTCCCTTTTCTGATTTATTTACCAAACATTTAAAAAAATATTGTTTATTTATTCATGAGACACAGAGAGAGGCAGAGAAATAGGCAGAGGGAGAAGCAGGCTCCCTACGGGGAGCTCAACTCGAGACTCGATCCCAGGACCCCGGGATCAAGACCTGAGCTGAAGGCAGATGCTCAACCACTGAGCCACCCCGGCTCCTCTATTTACCAAGCATTTTGAGGAGCCCCTACCATGTGCCAGGCATCGTTCTAGGTTCCTGGGATGTAGCAATGAACAGAATGGCCAATGATCCATAGCCCGGTGAGGTTTGCATCCTGGTGAGGTGATGGAGGTTCACCACTGTGCCAGGTGAGGACAGGGCGTGGAGACAGGGAGTTGAGAAGGAATTCCTGGAGAAGGGACCACAGAGCAGAGAACGGAGGGTTGTAAGCCAGGGGGTCACACCGGTATGGGATGCTGGGGGAGGGGAGGAGGCTCTAGGCAGGCGAAATGGCAACGTCTTGCCACTCTACTTAGATTGCACTCACTTAGCAGAAGCCAGTCCCAGTTAGATCCAGCTCTCCACCTACTTCATACCCACATCTGTGTAACTGAACCTTGGCTAAAGAAAAACATGCCACCATGCCGGCCTCATCAGGATCCATGCCCTGGATCCCAGGGTGGGGGTTGGGATCCCAGGGGAAGCCTCTGTCTTTCTCCAGGCCACTGACTCTCCCACTCCCCTAGAGGACCAGTTCCCAACAGCTGTTCCCCTGGCCTCACTCTCAGCTAACTCTCCTTACTTCCTATTTCACCGAGAGAGTTAAAGTAATCGGAAGAGCCACATACCACTCCAAGATTCCAACACCTTATGTACCTACCTCCCTACCTGATGCTAGCCCACATCTTTTCTATCACCATGGCTGAAATACGCAGTGGAGCCCGCCCCTCTCTGCTACTGAAGCACGTCACCCTAGACATTCCCTTCTTTCTCTCCTACAAGAGCAATTCTCCTCCCCCAACCCCTACCTCAGTGGGCCATTCCCATCAGCATAGAAACAGGTACCATTTCCCATATTTAAAAAAAGAAAAAAAAAAAAACACCTAAAGAGGCCTCTCTTGATGGCATTTCCCCTCTATTCCACTTTACCCAAAAAAACTCCTGGGAAGGACCGTTTTGATGCGTGTCTCCCACAAGGCTTCTTCCATTTGCCTTTCTTCAAGTGTGTGCTCAGGGAGAAGGCCCTTGACCATCGTATTCAAACTGGCGTCCCCTCCTTATCTGCATCCTGGTTTCATCTTTTGCCGCCACCCTCCTCACTTTCTAATGTCCTCCACGAGGCACGTGTCTACTTTTATTGTCCACCCTGTCCCACTGGGATGTAAGTCCAAGCAGGACAGGCGCGTCTGGCTATTTTGTCCATTGCTGTGTCCTCAGCACCCAGAGAAGGGAGGGCCCAGGGCATCCTAAGTACTCAGTGATGTTTGTTCAGTGAGGGCACGGTGAGGGCATGGGCCGGGGACTATGAGAAAGTCCGTGTGGCTGAAGTGGTGGAAGAAGGGGAGACAGAGGGGAATTAGGAGGTAGGCACAGGTGGGAGGAGGCCACATAGGGTCAAGGGGAAGATCTTTGTTCTCAGCATGATTCAGGATGCTGCCGGAGGGTTTGGAGCTGGAGAGATACAGGATCTGATGGATGTTGTTGAGATTCTGGCCAGGTCAAGCTGAAAATCCCGTATTTCACAAGTGTGTTCATGGGCAGGCACTTTTTGTTGTTGTTGTTGTTGAGGGAGAGAGGGGAGGGGAGAGGGGCAGAGGGAGAGGGAGAGGGAGAGAATCTTAAGTAGGTTCCTTGCCCAACACGGAGCCCGACACGGGGCTCCATCTCACGACACTGAGATCATGACCTGAGCCAAAATCAAGAGTAGGACACCTCACTGACTGAATCACCCAGTGCCTTGAGGGCAGGTAATTTTTACATCCCTGTGCCCATGAAAATAAGCTTCCAGACCAAAGGAAAGCTGTGTGTTGATACTGACTTCGGTCCTACTGGCAGGGCCATGGGGAATGATCACCACCTTGGAATAGCTTTCCTGGTAAAATAGAATGTGGAACATTTCTCACTCAACAAAACATATCATTGGTAAACACTGAAACAAAACCATCCATTCTCTGCCTACTGATCAATAAAAATATTTAGTTCTTCAGTATTTTGCTTTTTAAACAACTGATGTGCAAGTATGAACACATATTTTGAGATTCGAATCAACAGATGTTTCCAAGCACACAGAACAGACAACGCCGGCCTACGTTAAATAGTCATGGTTGGGTTTCTAAATGTTGGGCACAGAATTGGAAGACATCTCTGCCTTTTAAATATTAAATAGCAGTGGGAAAATATCCAGGTGTCTGCTGGCCATGGCTGTCAAGTCTGAGTGCCCCTTCACAGTAGTAGCATGCTATGTGGTTTGACGCTCATGGGATGCCATCTTTCCACTGACCAAGAGGGGATAAGCCAGTCTGGTGAGGAAATATGTAGATGGTGGGTTCAGGTGTATGTGTTTAGTTGGTGGAGATGGTGCACTAGCTTCTAGAACTGCAATGGGGATGGGGAATGAAACTCATGGCTTCTGAGCACTCCAGGCAAGGCAAAATGAGGGTTGCAGGGGGGAACAGATAGGGACCAAGGATAATGGGCCCAGGCCCTGCCAAGTCAGCACGAAAAGAGAAAACCGATTTACAAGAGGCCTGGCTGGTGTTCGAGGCTCTAGTACCAGGGTTGCAGCTCCTAGAACTGAACACCCAGGACGCTGGCTCCAAGCTTGCTAGTCTTCACACGGGGATGGCCATGTGTTCCCAGCGCTTTGTTAGCTACGACCCCAGTACTCGGGGTCAGGCAAAGTGGGCCACAGCTTTCTACTCTGATAGATGCCCTCACCTCTCTGTGTACCAAGAGGAAGCACTGGAACGCTAGACCAGCGGGTCTCAGGTGTGGTCCGTGAACAAGTTAGCAATGCAAATTCTTAGACCTCACCCTAGAACCGCTGAATCAGAAACTGCAGGTAGGTCCCAGCAACCAGTGTTTAATAAGCTCCCTAAGGAATTCTAATGCGTGTTTAAATTTGGGATCCACAGGCTTAGACCAATTCCAGGTGATGCTGATGCTGCTGGTTCCGGGACCATACTTTGAGGACCACTGTTCTAAAGAGTTCATGAGCCTATCGCTCACTTTGTGAGTAAGCCCAGCTATTAATTAATATTACTGAAGACATGGGGACTGTTTACTTTTTTATTTTTTAAAGATTTTATTTACTTATTCATGAGAGATAGAGAGAGAGGCAGAGACATAGGCAAAGGGAGAAGCAAGCTCCTTGTAGGGAGCCTGATGTGGGACTCGATCCTGGGACCTTGGGGATCACAACCTGAGCTGCAGGCAGATGCTCAACCACTGAGCCACCCAGCATCCCAAGGACTGTTTAATGAGGGATTGTGGGTAATTCCTTAAAAGTTTATGTATCTTTGTATCGTTCAAAGTTGTCATCATGAACAGGTATTCCTTTTGTAGACAAATACATTAAAAGACTTTGTAAAAGTAAAAATACCTCATTCTGTATAGTTCTCTACAGCAGTGCTTCTCAAACTATTGTGCAAAGAGTGCACTCAAGAAACTTGTTCCAATGAAGATCTAGTTTAATAGGTTGGATGGAAGGGGGAGTCGGGAATGTGCATTTTCAACAAGTTTCCGGGTGATTACCATGCACAGGCCCATGTAAACCACACTTAGGGGTTACAGAACGAACACAAAGCACGTTTAGGTCTATTATCTTTTTTTTTTTTTTTTTTTAAGGTCTATTATCTTATTCGTTCTTTGTCACAGTCCTGGCAGACAGAGTGAGGAATTCACTTTTTCAACCACCAGGTACTACTACGCACCAGGCACTGAGCATACAGATAGGGTCTAGGGAGGTGGAAAACCCACCACCCACCAGAAACACTGCATGTTAACAGATAAGTAATTATAAATAAATGATAGAGACTGATCAGAAAAATAGAGACGGTACCCAAAAAAGAAGCCCTCTGGGAGGAGGTGATTTCAGCACCGGTGGGAAGGATGAGCTGGGAAGTTCAAGGTCGGGCTCTGGGCAGACACCAGGAGGCTCCTGCAGCTGAAGGCTCCCAAATCGGGGTGGGGGAGGGAGGGCGCGAAGCCCCGGTAGGCAGCTCATTTCCATCTTTGCCGGAGGAAAGCATTGAGGGTGTAAGCTGGGAAGGGACTGGTCTGGTACATCTGCCTTAGGGTCGCTCTGGCTGCTGCCGCCGCACGGGCGCCTGCGACCTGACACCTCTCCGGGGCCACCGGGGCGCTGGTGCAGGGAGCGAGACCAGCGGGTCTCAGGTGTGGTCCGTGAACTCGTTAGCAATGCAAATTCTTAGACTTCACCCTAGAACCGCTGAAGCAGAAGCGGCTGGTAGGTCCCAGGAGCCGCGCCCCGCGCCCCGCAGCGCCCCCGCAGCGCCCCCGCAGCCGGGCGGGCGCACCCTGGAGGTGGGGCTGGGACGGTCAGGCACCCGCATCTGAATCAGGAGTCACCGGGGCGCGTTTTTTTTTTTTTTTTTAAAGAAACCACTCAGACTGCGTTGTCTCCCTCTTGCTCCCCCAAGGGAGAAGAACGATCATCAATTGCCAGCAGCAGCTGCATCGGCGACACCAAGAGCAGGCTTCGCGCTGCGGGGAGCACGCTGAGACCCGGGCGCGTTCTTATTGCCGCCCTCCGCGCCCTGAAAGCGCGCGCTCCCGGGAACAATGCGACTTTTTAACACCCTCCCCTCCCCCCCCCCCCCCCCCCCCCCCCCCCCGGTTCAGAGGACCTGGGCTCCCGCGGTGGCATCTTGGACACTTCCCGGCCCGTCGAGCCTCAGTCTGCCCACCTGTTGGAGAGGACTTGGGGGCCAGGCCCGGGGCCTCGGATCGCGCACCTCGGGCCTGGCACGCGGGGTCGATGGGCACCCGGGGAAACTGAGGCACGGCAAGCGGCACGTCCCCGCAGGCGACTCGGTGCCCCCCCCCACGCCCGCCAGCGGTCTCCGCGCCGAGCCCTTCCCCCACCCGCGCCCAGCGTGGCCAGGGGCGGGGCGGGGCGGGGCCGGAGGGGGGCGGGGCCCGGATCGCGGGGCGGGGGGGACCGGGCAGTCCCAGCGCGGGGCCCGCTCGCCGGCTCGGAGCAGCCCCGCGCCCCAGCCCCGCCCCGCCCCGCCCCTGCCCTCGGCCGCCTCCCGCCCCGCCCCCTCGCGGCCCGGGACGTGCCGGGCCGGCCACCGAGCGGCGGGGACTGCGTGCGGCGCGCTCACTTCCGCGTCCCGCCGCCCTCCGGCCCGCGCCCGCCGCCATCGGACAATAGCGCTTCCCGCCGCGCCCCGCGCCCCGCGCCCCGCGCCCCCGTCCGCGGCCGGGTTGCACTGCTGACGTGCTCACCGAGAAGCCCGGCTTTTTTTTTTTTTCCCTCTATTTCTTTTTCCTTTTAAGATTTGAAAAAGAGGAGAAGAGACGCCCGGCGGGCGCGGGCGGTGAAGCGCGGACAGTCCACAGCCCGAGCGACCTGCGCCCGCTGGGCCTCCGGTCTCATCGCCGCGACCCGGCCTGGGGTCATGACCCTCCCGCCGGGCAGGTGGAAGGCTCTACCTGTCGCGGGCTGGACGTGAGCCGCCGCCGCTCCTGGCAGCCAGCCGGGCCCCAGCACCCGCGCCCCCAGCCCGGACACCCGCGCTAGGCCCCGACACCCGCGGCGACATGGACAAGTACGGCGACCTGGGCCTGGAGGCCAGTAAGTTCATCGAGGACCTGAACATGTACGAGGCATCCAAGGACGGGCTCTTCCGAGTGGACAGGGGGGCGGGCAACAACCCCGAGTTTGAGGAAACACGCAGGGTGTTTGCCACCAAAATGGCCAAAATCCACCTCCAGCAGCAGCAGCAGCAGCTCCTGCAGGAGGAGACCCTGCCCAGGGGCAGCCGCGGCGCCGCCAACGGGGGCGCCCCCCAGGCCCGCCGGGAAGCCGGCTCGGGCATCAGGCAGCCGGTGGATGGTGCGGCCAAGCCCCCTCTGGCCTCGCTCGCCCCTGGGCAGCCCGCGTGCCCACCCCCGGAGCAGAGGGCCAGGCCGCCCGCCCGCGGCGCCGGCCCGGGCAGCCAGGACTGCGGGGCCAAGGAGGGCCTGGCACGCTGGGAGATGCCCGCTTTCCGCCAGCCGGGCCCCTGCGAGGATCCCGCCTGCCTCACCCACGGAGACTATTACGACAACGTCCCCTTGCCGAGCCCCAAGTGGGCCGACCAGCCAGGAGTGTCCCCCAGCGTCAGGCCGGGCGCCGGCAGTGGGTGGCCCGGCGCCCCGGGGACGGACGCGCCGCTGCCCAGACCCTCCAGGGACCATCCCCTGTACCAGCCTCCGCTCTCCCCGAGCTCCGCCAAGTCGTTCGAGAGCGGCCGGGATGGCGGTGCTGGGGGTCGCGCTGATGGGAAGCCAGCCGGGCTTTGGACTACCGCCTCCTCGCAGCGGGTGAGCCCCGGCCTCTCTTCCCCAGGCCCGGAGAACGGGGCCCTCCTGGGGCCCACTCAGCCCAGGACCCCCTCTTTCTTAGCACCCTTGGCCCAGAGCTGCCCCAGCCAAGGAGCTCTTCCGAGAGCAAACTCGGGGATGGGGAGTGAGGTTGCAGGCGCGATGCCCAAGCCCACTGTGGATCCTCAAGCCTGGTTCCCAGACGGACCCAAATCTTACCTCTCTAGTTCCGTCCCACCATCCTCACCAGGCAGCATGGACAGTCTGCAGTCGGGTGCGGCCCCTGGGCTGGGTCCCAAGCCCGTCTGCACAGACCCTGGCATGGGTCCCAAGCTCAGCCCCACCAGCCTTGTCCACCCACCTGAGCGGTCTTGTAAAGAAGGTCCCCCCGGCTGGCCCTCCGATGGCGGCCTGGGGCCTGGGCTCCCGGAGAGCCCCAGCCCCCCCCGGGTGAGGCTGCCCTGCCAGACCCTTATCCCAGGCCCCGAGCTTGGGCCCTCAGCTGCCGAATTGAAATTAGAAGCCCTCACCCAACGTCTGGAGCGTGAGATGGATGCTCACCCGAAGGCCGATTACTTTGGTGAGTGAGAGATTGGTGACCTCACCCACCATGGGTGACAAGGTCCCTACGTTCGGGGGAGGTGCTCCCCATCGGGGATGCTGTAGGTCTCCTTGAGCCGCGCACGTATGTGTACGCGTGGCTTCCTCTTTCTGCTGCATCTTTTGATCCAGAGACTTGAAAGCGTCCCTGAGCAGAAAGCGGATCTTGTATCTGGGGGTTACCTACGTGCAAAGGGCGAAAGCGGGGTGGGATTACTCATGACTGCTTTCGAAAAAGGGAAATGCTGTGACTTTGGGTTTTGGGGTTCCGGGTGTGGCCCAGAGTGTCTTGCAGTGACTGGCTCGTCCAGGACTCGAATGGCAGCAGTTTCTGAGGTCCAGGTACCCCTGTGGGTTCTGTCCCCGGCTGGGCCGGGCTGGTCTGTCTATCTGAGGACCTGTGGTTGGGCAGGGGCGCTCTCTCTGGCCCTGTCTGTCTGTCTGTCTGCAGGTACTGTGTACAGTTGCAAAACTCACATGGAAGATTTTGCTCTCAAGCATTAGTGGTTCTCAAAGTGTAGTCTGTGGGCCCGCAGCGTCCCTTCACCTGGGAACTGGTTAGAAAGGCACGTGATGTAGGGCCCCCTCCGCCAAGACCTTCATCTGAAACTCAGTGAGTTGGGGGGGAAGGCCATAGTCAGCGGTGCAGGCAGGCAGTGTGGACTCTCAGGCAGTGTGGACTCTGGGGGAAATTTGAGACCTGTGGGCTAGGTGTCTCTGAGCTCAGCCCCCACCCTGGGTTCTAGCCCGCAGCCAGGTAGCAGCTGCAGCCCCTGCGCCCAGTGGGATGGAAGAGGCTCCTTGCTGGTTTTACTAACAGGTTCAGGGTTCTGTTTTATTCTCTTTAAAACCTTGAATTCTTGGAGGCTGCTGGCTTCAGCTTTTTCTTTTGCTCTGCGCAGGGGTTTGGAGGCAGTGAGAAAGCAGTGTGTTCTGTGGAGTCATGATGTTGTGGTCTCATAGAACTAACTAGAAAGCTCTTTTTAGAAGAGTCTGAGGGTTTTTGTCTTGTTTCCCCCCCATTTTTGAACTCTGGAGAATTGGGGTCATAATGTCCCCCTCTGAGGCCAGAGAGCCTTGGGAAGCCGAGTCCTGGGAGGGTGCCCGCTGTGCCACACGGAGGAGGGCAGGGCCCAGGAAGGGCCATCAATCTGTCCTGTCTCTGGGGCCTGAGGTGCTTGCTGGGACGGGGTCCCTGGCGCCCATGGCAGCACGGTGTTACTTACCCCCTGAAGCCTAATGGGACCAGCTCTCACGGCACAGAGGGCGCTCGTAGGTTGGGGTGACTTAGTTGGTTTGTGTGTCTGAGCATGTAGCACCCTCTTACTCCTCTTTTCCTTTGCAGATTTCTCTGGGGAATAACACTTAGCAGGAAATACCGTGGTTTTAAACTGTCAACTGTTGCTAAATTTTTAATTCTGAGCTCGCTAAACAACAAAACAGTACTTCTCTTTTGTCAGGGAGGCAGGTTTACACCCCAGATGGGGGCAGAAGTATTTGCTCACACCAGTCATTCCACATGTTTATTGAGCCCCTGCCTTGCCCTGTTCAAGGCCTCGGTGTCATACACAGTGAACAGGACAGACCGTAATCAAGTCCTGGGGAGAGACACAG
The DNA here is from genome assembly GCF_048164855.1 of Canis lupus baileyi. Lineage (NCBI taxonomy): Eukaryota > Metazoa > Chordata > Mammalia > Carnivora > Canidae > Canis > Canis lupus. The sequence continues at coordinate 44,498,981 of NC_132856.1, read as the reverse complement.
GTCGAGGAGGGGATGGAGCCTCCCGGCAGGTGGCAAGAAAATTTCCAGTTTTGAATTGGGGGTCAGGGAACGCCCCATTGGGAAGGTGGCATTTGAAGAAAGGTCTAACAGGAGGCAGTATTTCCTTGGGTGAGCGTGTCCTAGGTGGGCAGACAGCAGGGGCAAAGGCCCTGGGGCCGGTCTGTGCCAGGCCCCACCTGTGCTGGACACTTACCCTCTACTGTTTAATTTACTAGTTGCAACAACCCTGGGAAGCAGGTTCTGTCATTAGGCCTGTTTCACCGATGGGGACGATAAAACCCGGGGAAGTTAGATCATTAACCGAGGCCTCCCAGGTGGTGGTGCTGGGTGAAGCTGCTAGTCGAGCCCCCCGGTTCAGACGCCGTGGCCCTGTCCCTAACCAGCATCGCCACGCTGCCTCCCAAGCACAGATGCGGAAAACTATTTTATGTCCCAATTTATTTATTTTTGTGGCTTTGTTTTTTTAAATTTTTAGTTGAGGTGAACATGACACATCACAAAATTTAGCCATTTTAAAGCAAACAATTCAATGGCATTTGGTACATTCACAGTGTTTTACAAACACTCGCTCTGATAGTTTCAAAACATTTTTATCACCCCCAAGGGAAAATCCTATACCCATAAAAAGCAGTTGCTCCCTATTCTCCCTCCCTCCCAGCCTCTGGAAACCACACCTTTGTGCTCTGTCTCTGTGAATTTACCTATTCCGGATGGTTTAGGTCAATGGAATCCTATTTTATTTTATTTTTTTAAGATTTTATATTATTCGTTCATTCAGGAGACTCTGAGAGAGAGGCAGAGACACAGGCAGAGGGAGAAACAGGCTCCCTGTGGGGAACCTGATGTGGGACTCGATCCCAGGACCCTGGGATCATGACCTAAGCCAAAGGCAGACGCTCAACCGCTGAGCCACCCTCATTTCTATTTTTTGACCAAGCGTGACATTTGTGTGTAGAAAACTCAAAAGGCACCCAAAAACCTGCACAAAGAAGGGTTAAGTGTGTGTCAGTCCCAGTGGTCTATGCTGTCCACCAGCCCTTTGCCACCGAGTGGTGTGTCTCGGCAGCTGCCATGTGTCAGCGCATGTTGAGCCGGTGCAGTGTCACCCATAGGGACGTGCCCAGGTCATGTGAGCTGCGGTCACGGCGGACCTGGAGAAGGGCCCCCTGCAGGGAGCAAGCCCAGCTGTGGGCCAACCCCCCCGCCCCCAGGGTGGCGTTGTGAGGCTGGGGCCTTGTGCCCTTCCTGAGTGGCCTGCTTGCCCACCGCACGGGAGAGGGCCCGCCCCATGGCTGGAAGCTTCGGCAGCCCAGCTTCTGTCCGCCCTTCCATGACCGGCGGTGTGGCGGAGGAGGGAGCCTCTCATCGGGGCCTCTGGAGGTCGGTTCTTGGCCTAGTCCTGCTGGGGGGGCTTGAACAAACCCTCCTGTCTTCTAGGCCTCACCCCCCCTCTGTAGTGCCAGGCGGCCGGCCCCAGGGTGCCTCCCCTTCCCTCACTCTGGTGGTCTTTGAAAGCTGTGCCTGCCCCGCACGCTGCATTTCTTGAATTAGGATGAGATTTTACTTCCCAAGAGAAGACTCTATGGATACAGGGCCCTTGCCAGAGAGTCGGGGTAACGTCACCGTAACCATCAGGCGCGTAGTTCGAGCCAGAAGCCAAGCAGAGTAGACGTTTGGGCTGCTTACGTGGGCCCCTCCCTGGGTCAGACAGAGGCGTCCCCGGGGGCGTTTACACTGTGGGAAGAGCTCCTGAGTCCCTGTGCTTGCCTTGGAGAACACTTAAGTCTGAAGATGCCTCAGTTTCCCGTCCTTGATCAGCTCATCTCCGAGGACGCTTCTGGCACCTTCCTTGGCCGTCTTCGTGGCTCTGGTGCGGTGTGGTGCTGGGGGCTCCTTCTCCCTCTCGGTCTTTCCCGTTCTTCCTCTGTGGCCTCTTTGTGTCTTTCTGTCCGTGAGGCAAGAGGCAAGGACAGATTCTTGATGCCTCTCGCTCGGTGTTCTGCGTTAACACCACTGTTTACCCTGCAGGGGAAGGGAAGCGGTCACCAGGCCTTTTGTTTACTCTTTCCTGGCCTTTTCCCCCAGGCATCCACTGTCTTCCTCACACTGGTTCCCTCCTCTCTTCCCCAGGGGAAGGATACAAAGAGGCCACCTGTCACAGCCCGGGCTTCCCGTGGAGGGCGCGGGGGGCCCCGAGGGGATGCCCTTGGGAGGCGGGTGGAGGGGGCTCGGCCCCAGCGAGGGCCTGACATGGCCCACCCCGCAGGGAGTGCGCGAGCCCTTCAGAAGTGTCCCGAGTCGGGGTGAGATACCGGACTTTCATGTTCCCCCCTAAGGTCACCCATCAGATGTGGGCCGCCCTGGGAAGGCATGACCCTGGTGAGGCGTCCCTCTGCAGCTGGCACAGAGCCCGAGGCCACGTCCCAGTGCACCCCGGGCCACCGGGCCCCCCACCGCAGCCCCCCACAGCCAGGCAGATAAAGACCCCTCGTACCGTGGCCTTTGGGCTCCGTGATTCCAATCCTCGCCACCCTGTGTCTAGTGCCCGTGGCTCGGTGGGCATCGGGCACATGCTCTGCGTTACCCTTCACCGCCAGACACCAAGTCGTCTCTGTTCACAGTGGAGAAACTGAGGCCCATGATTTGCTCAGGACCACACAGGCCTACGTGGTGGCGCCTCCACACCAGTTGGGCTCTGACCGCTCCCGTGGTGGGGCCAGGTGGCCTTTCAGGTCTGCGTTTGCTGCTGTTTGTCCCTCCAGTTTCACGCTCCGCCCAGCTGCTGCGGGGGCATCGGTGGGCTCTGTGCCTGTGCCTGCCCTCCCGGCCGCGGGTCTGGGGCTCTGTCACTGCTGACGCCCCCCGGGAGAGAACCACACTCTGCCCTGGGGTGGAGGAGGCCCTGCCCGGCTTCGTCAGGCACAGGGAGGGGGTGGAGGGGCCAGAAGAGACTGGTCGCGGGGTGTCCCTCACCCGGCCAGGGATCGACGGGCCTCCCCCCACCCTGCATGGAGCAAGAGCAGTCTCGGGAGCCTGTAAACAGGTGTGACTCCTCCTGGGAAGGGCCCCGCCCCCGCCAGGGGCTAGGGAGCCTGTGGCACTTGATTTTATTCTCCTAGGGAAGCAGGAGGTCAAGGACACCTTCCAGAAGAGCATGTAAAAATCCTGTCTGCTCCTTCCCAGCAGACGGTCTCGCCAGCCTCGAGCTGCGCGTGGATTCTCTTGCTGCCCTGTGAAGCACCCCCTCTCTGGCTTTTCCAGCAGCAGATGCTTGAGGTGTGCAGCTCACATAGCGCTGAATGAAACACCGAGGATGGTTCCAGAGCACTTTTCATGGCAAAGGAAATCACACAGGGCCATCCTGTCATGGGGGAGCCTCCCCCAGAATTCCGGGACAGAGGCCTGCATGGACCCTGGACGTCCCGCTTAGTCCCCAAATATCATGCATTTCGGTCAAGCCAAACTAGGGGCTGAAGTAGAGGAGAAGGTGGTGGAAGATCATGACCATGAGGCTCTGAGCGGCTGGCACGGTGCGGTTCCCCGGGGACTTGGCCCCAAATTCCTTCCTGAGTCGCTGTGCCGTACCATAGACCGAACTGAAGCCAGGCTTCTATTGCCATGGGAGTGAGCTTCTGATCCTCCACGTAACTTGCACATTCTCTCACTGTGGCCCTAAGGCCACATGGGGGCTTTCCCCAGCCACATGGTGCCCACGGGCTCTGTCACACCAGCGTCACTGCTGGCCCCAGCTCCTGGAATTCCTCCCACCATGAGGTCCTTGACCTTCCCCAGCCAGCGGTCCTTCTGGCCAGCATGGAGGTGCCTGCCCCTGCGACCCCACTCTGAGAAGGGGGCTCCGGCCGTTGCCCTGGCAGGCCCTGATGGTGGGCTCCCACGGCGTGTGCCCCGTCCCATTGCACTTTGTCTCTGCGGCCCTCCCTCCCTGGGATGGTGTGTTTGTGCTCCATTCCTCTGTGACCAGGAAAGCATGTCTTGTTTTTTCCATTAATAATCCACAGCATGAAACTGACCTTCTGACAGCGCAGGTCTTGCCAGAGGTTTAAAAAAAGTTATATTTCTTTACATCTTTTTTTTTTTAAGATTTACTTATTTATTTATTTATTCATTCATTCATTCATTAATGTGAGAGAGAGGCAGAGACACAGGCAGAGGGAGAAGCAGGCTCCATGCAGGGAGCCTGATGTGGGACTCGATCCTGGGACTCCAGGATCACACCTGGGTCGAAGGCAGATGCTGAATCGCTGAGCTACCCAGGCATCCCACATCTTTTTTTGTTTGTTTAAGAATTTATTTATTTATTTATTTAGGGAGAGAGCACGCAAGAGAGAAAGTGCAGGTGGGAGGGGCAGAGGCAGAGGGAGAGAGAGAATCTCAAGCAGACTCTGCTCTGAGCATGGAGCCCCATGTGGGGCTCGGACCCAGGACCCGGAGATCGTGACCTGAGCTGAAACCAAGAGTCGGATGCTTGACTCTTCCTTGCAGGAGCGCCTTCTTTACATCTTTTGATTTATGAGTTCTACATGGGACACAGAAAACTGTGGAAGAAAGGCCCGATTTGGGGAGTGAGGACACCACGTGTTCTGAGTCTGATCCTCCCAGCGGCCCTAGGGGTGACAGCGGGCAAGCCGCTCCTCCTCAGTGCAGAGCCATGCTGACCTCTCAGGCTCGTCCTGGCCCCAAGTGCTGTGGTTGCGGCTCTGGGTGCCATCAGATGCCTGGGTCTCAGCTGACTGAGTAGCCAGCACTGCTGTGGGCAGCGGCGAGAGCCTGGAAAGGCAGGGGCTGCACGGCCTGGCCTTCCTTCCCCCTTGCAGACTTCTATGGAAGTGGAACACAGTTTTGCGTTTTACTTATGGTTACGTTTTCTATTGCAAAGTGCAATCGTTGTTACTTTAGGTATCTGGAACATACCCTACAGTTGAAACAAGAGCCATGAGTCACTGACATGCCTGCCACCCTTAGGATAATCCATGGGAAGATTTTCTGCAGAAAGTTTCCAGTGCAGAGCCGCGGCCGGAGCCCGCTGTGACTCAGGATGCGTCATGTGCTGCGATTCTTGGCTCTCTGGCCAGATGGAGAAGCATTTACTCAGCGAGAGGTCACTTACTGTGCTCTGCAGAGTGTGTCTGAGGAAAGCGGGGTGAGGAAGGAAAGATCCCTAGGAAAGCATCAAACAGGGAGCCGCTGGTGTTACAGCCGTCACCCACCCCGAGGCCTTTTGAGGGTCTCATTCTAATTAAACGTGGGGTCCTCAATTCGGGGGACGGCAAGTAGCTCTGGCCGTGGGGCTCATGGACCTGTATTCCCTGGCATGCCCCAGGTTCCTCCCTGGGCTCCTGTGAGGTCTGTGGTGGTGTTGGGTCATTGGATGCCTGACAACGGCCTCTGTCAGGGGCCCACGTAGTGGGTGCTTGGAGGATGTCTGTTGGAGGAATGGAGGGGCTTCAGTTGGGGGTGAAGGGAGAAGAGGAAGGGATTTTATTTTATTTATTTTGTTTATTTTATTTTATTTTATTTTATTTTATTTTATTTTTATTTATTTGTTCATGAGAGACACAGAGAGATAGAGAGTCAGAGACGCAGGCAGAGGGAGAAGCAGGCTCCATTCAGGGAGCTCGATATGGGACTTGATCCCGGGACTCCAGGATCACACACTGGGCTGAAGGTAGGCGTTGAACCGCTGAGCCACCCAGAGATCTCTAGGAAGGAATTTTAGATCGGGTTAGCTCTGAGGTAGTTGTGCTAAAATGTGTGTCATCTTTCTAATCATCTCACACACATTGGCTTGTGGTTTGTTCATTCCTTCCAGTAAGCCTGGTTCCCTCGCCCCATTTCACAGGCAGGCAAACGGAGGTACGCAGAGGTTAAGTCACCTGCGGGATACATTTACCGGGGGTCCTGGCTGAGTTGGAGATCTCGGCTACTCCGCTGCACGGCCTGTCAGCTCCTGGGAGCACACCGGCTTTCTGACAAAGGGAACTTGGAAGGGAACATGGCCCTGAGTGGGTCAGGGCTGAGGTCTTCCCCTCCTGTTGGTGGAGTGGTGAGGGAGGCAGGGTACAGAGGGGTGCCTGAGCTGACCCGAGGAGCCGGACCCCATTCCTGCAGCCAGGCTCGGCATCCAGGTTCCTTTCTAGGCCAGGAGCCCGTGCCCGAACCAGCTCCTCCCTGCAGGCTGGAGATGGAACCACGAGACTCAGAAGGACACACACAGAGGCCACACAGTGACCTTGACTGCCCACGGCCACCAAGGCCCCTGACTTCTTGTGTTCCTCTGAAGGGTGTGGGTCAGGACCAGCGGGCAGTACTCTTGGGGAGCTTGTGACACCCTCCCCAGTGTTGTGGACGAGGACAGGGGTGTGCCGAGATGCCCTGGTCTGAGGATCAGTGTCAACCCTGGACTGTGCGGAGGCGCTTAGAACCAAATGTTGCATGAAACGATGCTTAGAGTCCATCTGGCAAAGTGAACCGAAATCTTACCCAAAACCAAAACAGGCCTCCCAGATTCCCCAGGCGCATCCATGGCAGGGCAGTACTTGCCAGCAAATATTTATATCTGCTTCAGGTTTTGTTTTTCATTTGTCCCCTCCCAGGGAAACCAGCTGGACACGGAATGTCAGGGTCACGTTGGAAGGCTGGAGACTTTCTGCTTGAGTGTTTCAAAGGGAATACTTTAGGGTCCACAGCCAGGCTATTTTTAAGTTTTGAGAGCCACGAGTTTAGACTTGGCCAAGTTCCTTTCTCATCTTTCTCTGTCTGTGACTCAACTCTGTGTGTCCCAGGAGAGCAAGGACTGGTTACTCCCGGTTACTGGAAGACTGTCGGGAGCATATCAGGGACCTCCGTCTTTTCTCCTCCACACTTGTAATTGCAGTGTATAGAAAGTTCTGGAAGCTTGCTCTGATGCCATCTGTCACTGGAGAGGAGGGGCCTTGAGTTCAGTGTATATCTGCTCTTCAGCTGACCCGGGAGGTATAGAGACCCAGGTAATATGAGAATGAGTGGACAAGGCACCCCTCTTATAAAGCAGGCCCTGAGTATGGGGGCTCTGGGCACACATTATAGCAGGCTCTGGGCCGGACAGCACGGGATGGTCATTTCGGCGTGCTGAGATAGTAGCTCGCTTGTTTTTTGCTGACCGAAGCCCCTCTGACCGTAATAGCAGCCTCCCTGTTCTCCCGAGCCTCTCTTCCAGCAGGGTGGAACAGGGTTGTGGCTGGGTTTGCTCACATGATGGTCAGGGCTCGCCCAGGGCATTGGGGTGGAGCTTTTGCATCTGCTGAAATGTCGCCTGGCCAGTTCCTCCCCCCCCCGCCCCCCCATGGCTTGCATTGCTTCCTGATGAGGCATTGAATTTAGAAAGATGGACTTGGGGGCAGCCCAGCTGACGGCTGCTGGCTGGTGGGGCTGGGCCCGCAGGGCGTTTGCTCACAATAGTTGCCTTCACCGTGAACAGGCTGGCTGGTGGCAGGAGAGCAGCAGGCGGCCTGTGCACTTGCCAGCTGTGCCCCTTGGGCATCTTGCTTCACTCTTTTGCTCTTGGTTTCCTGGCCTGGTGGAACCTGGATGTCCTGAGGTTGTTAGAATTCTGTTCCCTTCCGGGGGCCACCAGCCTCCGGAGCCAGGGATGGGGTCAGGGCTGTTGGCAGAGAAGCCCATACAAAGAAGAGAAGCCTGGGATGGGGAGTGTGTGCAACACACATGTGTACATGGACACACCCTGGGTGGCCGGCGAGTGGTTGGTGAACTCACTTCTCTGAGATGGCCCGCTGGGTCCCTCTGTAAAATCCCAGTCCCCAATAGGGGTGACTCTGAAACGCTTCTACCCCCATAATGCTTGTCCTCCTCGGCCTGACTCACGAAACCAAAGCTACATTTTTTGGGGGGAGAAAAACAACTTAAGCTATATATAAAGCGGCACTCAAATAAGGAAAATGAGGAAATAAAACCAAATACCAAGTTAGTGATAAGTTTCAAAATACAAAACACAGGGCCTGGTCTGCGGAAGAATCAAGTTAACATGTTTTGCTTGCAATGCCCCTGTTTGCTCAGCCATGATGGGCTGAGACCCTGTGGATGCCACAGACGTCATTGCTCTGTCCCTCGTGCTGGGTGGTGGCTGTGACCCCGGACAGCCTATCAGAGCCGAGGGCTGAGCGGCTTGGGTTGGGACTTGGGTGACGCACAGGTGGGCCAGACAGCTGAACACTGGCCGTGCTGAACCTCCTGCATCTTAAACGGGAAGCATCCTGTTCTCTGGGGCGGGCTGGAGGCCTGGCCCCACTTTGAGGAGAAGGGAATTTCGGTCAGCACGTGGTCACCTGGGGGAGTCTCTGGGTGGTTCCTGTCTTGCTTGGCCAGGTGGCCTCTGGAGTTCTGCAGCTGAGGGTGTGGCTCTGACCCCTGAGTGGTCACCAGCTTTCCTGCTGGGTCCCCACTGCCCCTCACCCGGGCTCTACCCCAGACCCTTCCCCACCCCTCCATCACCACATCCAGTTCCAAGCCCAGATAACATACTCTTCTGACAGTCATTATGGAACACTTACTGTATACAGGAGATGGAATTAGGATTAGCGGGGCTTCCTCTGTGCCCAGACTTCTTGCTCAGGTCTCTCTGCAGGAACGTGGGCTCCCTGAGACAGGGGTGTCTGTTCTGTTCACCACTGTATCTCAGGGCCCAGGGCAGTGCCGGGTGCATAGCAGACGTGCAGTGAGTGAACCCCACCCCATCCCAACGGAAGGATGGGGACAGCCCCTGACTCCCTCCTGAGTGCCGGGGCTTTGAGTGGGGATGTTACTGCTGTGGTGGGCACACACTCCAGAGCCAGTCCACACCCGCCGGCACCTGCTAGAGGGTGCTAGGGAGACAGGGGCACCAGACTGGCCGTGAGCTGGTGAGAGACCCGGTGAGCTCTCCCACCTGGGTAGAAGGTGCTTCGGGTGGTCTTCTGGAACCTGGAAGGGCTGGAAGAGGTTGGCATGCCAGGGTCTGTCTGTCTGGAAACTTTGCAGAGCTCCAGGCACCAAGGTCCTGGGGTTGTTTGGACAGGAGCAGGGAGACGTGCCGGCAGACGTCCGTGTTCCTATCTGAGAAGTTCATATTGCACCAAACTCAGAATCTGAGGAGCTGCGCATGGGCTCTGGATCTGCCCCGGGCATGCCTGTGCCTCAGGCTCCCCATCAGGACAATGTGGACGTGGCCCTTGTGGGGACTAAATTCGTTAGCACTGATCTGTGCTGGTCGCTTTGGGAGCTGCTAGCCACAGGCAGCTGCCAAGCACTTGAAAGGTGGCTGGTTCCACTGAGATGTGCTCGAGGTGTGAAATGCACTCTGGGGACTTGAAGGCTTGGTGTGGGAAAGAGAGGTAGAATAGCTCACTAGTATTTTTTACGTTGATTCTGTGTTTAAACGAGAGTACTTTGGATGTATTGGGCTAATAAGTAAAATACATCATTAAAATTCATTTCACCCATTTTTCCTTTTTTAAGTATGGCTACTTGAAAATGTAAAATCACGGGCGGCCTGGGCTGTTTTTCTGTCGATCGGGGCTGTGCCTCCTGAAGCATTTAGAAATTGTGGCCTGTGGTGATTACTTAGGGTACAAGCACTTACAATGATCCTTTGCCCCAATATATTAAAGCATCTTTACCTTGTCCCACCCGAAGGCCACGTTCAGTTGGTTTGTTCAGAAGCACAAATGCTGGGACGCCTGGGTGGCTCAGTGGTTGAGCGGCTGCCTTTGGCTCAGGGTGTGATCCCAGGGTCCTGGGATCGAGTCCCACGTCGGGCTCCCTGCATGGAGCCTGCTTCTCCCTCTGCCTGTGTCTCTGCCTCTCTCTCTCTCTCTCTCTCTGTGTGCGTCTCTCATGAATAAATAAAATCTTTAAAAACAAAAACAAAAGAACCACAAATGCTTAAACAGATTGTAATTTGTCCAGTTGCCACTTCCTGAAAAAACGAGGCTGTATGCCTGCTGCAAGAGGTGGCAAGAGGCCCTGAGCTCCTCAAAGTGTGTCTTTTCTGATGGAGGGAGAAGGTACTCTGGGGTCTGAGCAGGTGGTCGTTGTAGCTGAACCAATTTTCCAGGACCTTAATAACACCTTCAGCCTAGCAAGGACAGGCGTAGCGTCCAGGGGGCCGCCCCACCCCTCGCTGTCCTTAGAGAAATGAAAGCCAGTGTATCCTGTAAGAGCAGTGGGAGAGGGCCCTCTGGGGCTGGGCTCCTCTGGGCCCCGGCCGACAGGGGCCCCCACCCTGCACCTCTGCTGGGTGCTGGAGGCCTTGCCTGGCTGTGGGCAGAGCGGCCAGGTTGGGTGGCTTTGCAGGCAGCCTCCAAAGGCCTGATTGTCTGCGCTGGTCTGGCGGGGCTGACGCCTTCCTCTCTAGCAGCGGGGCTTAGACAGAGGCCCTTTAGTGGCTGGCCTCGGAGCTCACTTCTCTTTTAAAGCCAGGCGTCCCTCCTCTGCCTGCGGCCCCCTGCCACAACCCTCAGAGTCACCCATGCCTGCACTGGGTGTGGGGGTGTGTGGGTGTGTGGGGAGGCAGCCCTGCCCGAGTTTATAGCCAGAGAGCAAAGGAGCAAAGGGGGCGGGCAGCAGGAAGAAAGCAACTGAGGCTGAGTAAACCAGCAGGGCCTCAGCCCAGCTGTGCACTTTGTGGGGTTTCAATCTCTGCGCTAGATATTTGGGGGCAGGCCCAGGGCCTTTCTGCTGTGTGGCCTTTTCTGACCCAGCTGTGGAAGTGGCTTCGTGTCACTTCTGCTGTACCCCATTGGTCAAAGCAGCCATAAGCTGCCCCTCCCTCCTTTCGCGGGAAAGGGTGGTGGACTCTCCCTACCTCTGGGTGGAAGGAGTGTCAAGGAATTTGTGGCTGTGTTTTTAAAAAGTTGCATTTACATACCCTGAAATGCAGTTGGGTTTTAACAAACGCTTGCACCCACGTAATGACCTGCCCTCCTGTCAAGATCTAGAAGAGTTCCAACCCCAGGAAATTCCCTCGTGCCTCTTCCGGTCACTGGCCACCCCCAGACAACACCTATCCTGATTTTTTCATCATTTGTTACTTTCACCTGTCCTAAAACATAATATAAATGGATTCAGACGGTATTCACGTATCGCCAGTCTTCGTTATTCGTGGATTCTGTATTTGCGCGTTTGCCTACTTGCTAAAATTTGTTTGTAACCCCAAAATCAACTCGAGGCACTCAGGTGATCATTTGGGGACGTGAGCAGAGGTGTGGCCCCGCACACATTCCCAGCTGAGGGTGAGCGGGGCAGGCTGTGCCTCCTTGTTTTGGCTCTCGGACTGTAAGCAGAGTGTCCTTTTTTGTGGTCTCTGTAGTGCCATGTTTGTTGCATTCTTGTGCTCTCTCTCGGGGATTTTTCTGTTTAAAGTGTTCCCCAAGTACACCACTGAAGTGCCGCCTGGTATTCCTAGGCTCCGGGCGGCCTTGTGGAAACAAGGCCTGTGTTAGATGAGCTCCCTTCGGGCGGGAGTCCTGGTGCTGTGAGCCCTGAGTTCAGCATTAATGAGATCAACAGTGTCTGTTACATGCAGTGTCTTTAAACAGAAACACGGATAAAAACAAGGTTGTGTATCGATCAGTGATCGATAAACGTTGTGTCCAGAGGCTGGCGGGAACCGAACGCTGTATTTCCTCTGGAAGCAATGTCCACGATTCGCTAATTTCGGTATTTGCGGTGACTTCATGCGACAATATCCCGCGCGTATGGAGGGCGGACCACAGCTCTCCTTTGTCTGGCATAGTCCGCGCAGAGATTGTGACATTCATCTCCGTTGTTGTGTGTGTCAGATGTTTGTCCTTTTTTTTTTATTTTTTTTTTAACTGCCGAGTAGTGTTCCATTCTGTGAGTACACAGTTTGTTTTTCCATTTCCCTGTTGAGGCATGTTTGGGCTCTTTCACTCCGGGGCGGAATAGTAAGTCGGCTGTGACCGTTCGCGTGGGCGGTATATGCTTTACCCGCTTCTCCTGGGTAAATACCTGGGAGTGGAATTGCTGGACCATAGTGTGGGGATGTGTTTTAACATCTCTGCAGCTGCCAAAAAGCTTTCCAAAGGGGGCTATGCCGTGTGTGCGAGCGTGGTTCTCCTTTGGTTCTTGACCAGCTGTGTCAGGGGCTCCTCTGGGCTCCTCTCCGAGCTGGTGTCACTTGGTGGACACCCTGCCAATTTCTTCTGCTCCCATACCATCTTCACAAGCGATTTTCAAAAAAAAAAGAAAAACAAAAAAAACCAAGCGATTTTCATGCCTTTTTTGGTAGTTACTATACTCTCACAAGGGTTTGATGATATTTTTTTTTTTACCGGCTTTCACCAACACAGAACACTTCTATGGTTTTTGCCATTTCTGAAAACTTAAACACAACGAGCTGTAGGAAAGTCTGAAACTCTGAATGCTCTGAACACACAGAAATAATGATAAAAGGGACCCACCATTCCGACCGGGGATAGTCACTGTTAAGACAGATTTTTTTTTTTTTTTTTGTTCTTGCACATGGATATCTCATTTTTAAGCATCTGAGTGCACGAAAGTGAACTCTGTTGGAGAATGGAGGTTTTGGTGAGAACTGTACTGGTGGAAGGCCCCTTGGGATGCCGCAAACCCGGAGAAGCCAGCCGATGAAGCCTTTTCCCCTTCAGTTGCTTGTTGGAAATGGTACTTCCGTTTGGTTTCTGGTACTTTCTGGGAGGCTTTGTGTCATCCCAGTGGCTTGATTTTTTTGAAGGCCAGCTAGAGTCTGATTCGATGCAATCCTTAGAGAATCAGAATGGAGAGCTGGGGGCCCCCCACCCTCCTCTTGTGCCACAGGAAGCTCTTCTCTGGACCCTCCTGACAATCCCCTCTCCCTTCATTCCCCTGGGGAACCAGCAGCGGGAGGGAGCCCCCTCTCCGGGGCAACCAGCGTGTCGGGCGCTTCGGGTGGTTAGAGAGTCTCTCCTCTGTCTGGCCAGCAAGCAGGCTTCCTGAGGATCTGACCCACTTAGCAGCTGGGTTGGCTGATCCCGTTAAAACAAAACCAGGTCCTGTCACTCCTGGGCCCAAGAGAGAACCTTCCATGCCCTTCTTCCCGGCCCTCGCTCACAGGCAAGCCACATCTGTGTCTGTGCGCTACATACAGATGGCCGGCCTACTCCGTGGGTTCTGAATGAGACAGTCTTCAGAAGCAGTGTTTTTGTCTTTTCTCAAAAAGGGGAATTCATGATTTGGCCTGTGTTAGCCCCTCAGTCAGGCAGCACACCACCCACGTGAAAGCCCCTGCCCTGTGACAGGACCCCCACTCGGTCTCCCCACACTGTCCCCTTGTGAGGCCTAGGACTGGTCATGGAGGGAGTGCTGTGCCTGGCCTTTTACCTGCACAACCTGTTGCTTCCAGCAGTTTCCAGCAGCTTCCAGCAGCTTGCAGGGCACCGATTATTCTTGCCTGGTTTGGAGATGGGGAAAGGAGGGCGCAGAGCACCTACGTCCTCTCTCCAAGGCCGCGCTCCCTGGATTAGCCGCAGAACTGAGCAGAGCGTGCTTCCAGACACTGTGTTTGTTCCAAGGGGAAATCTGTGGGTGGTGGTGACTCTCTGAGCTGGCACGGAAGGGGAGACTCTCCCCAGCCCCGAGTCTCCTGCTCCTAACTCCCTGGGGGCGGCGGGAGGAAGAGAAGGAGCCAGGCTCTGTTTGGAAACTGGAGAGCACGGACATCCTCCCCGCCCCAACCCTGAACTTGAAGGTTCCACCAGCCTAGTCTTCTGTTCCTTCACCAAAGGTAAAGGGTTCCTACACTCTTTTCCCCCTTCTTTGGTGAATGCATACTTAAAGCATCTCTAAAATCAACCTTGTAGGGACACCTGGGTGGCTCAGTGGTTGAGCGTCTGCCTTTGACTCAGGTCATGATCCCGGGGTCCTGGGATCGAGTCCTGCATTGGGCTCCCCGTGGGGAGCCTGCTTCTCCCTCTGCCTGTGTCTCTGCCTCTCTCTCTGTGTCTCTTGTGAATAAATAAAATCTTAAAATAAAATCAATCTTCTGTTATTCTGAGGAAAGTTCAGGATTTTATTTTTTCCTTAAAAAAAAAAAAAAAGAAAAGTATTTTCTTTCTGGATCCTTCCTAGTTCCACATGGCCAGCTGTGACTGTGACATTGGGCTGTGGTCTGAGGTGGGGGCGTCTCACTGCTCTGGAATCACATTATGTTAGAGCCTCTCTGTGCCTCAACATCCCTTCTGAACACAATGTGTCCTGAGCTCAGCCTACTTTCCTGTCTGTGATTGGGATGTGGGATGGGATCCTGGTCCAGATAAAAGGACATTAGTGGTCCACTTGGTAAAATTTGTAGAATTTGAATAAGGTCTGTAGATTAGCATATATATAAATATCCATACACACACACACACATCTACATACGAGTGTGTATTAGACCAGTGTTAATTTTCTGAATTTTGGTAATTGTACTGTAGTCATAAAGATATTAACACTTGGGAAATCTGTATAAAGGGTATATAGGAAGTTTTTCTACTACTGTTATAACTTCTTTGTACGTCTGGAGTCACATGAAAAACGCCTGAAAGGTAAATGAGTTTAGAGGCGGTGGGGTGTGTGTGGGACCAGCAGTACCATGTGTAGGATGGCACTGGTGGTGAGGCCGCAGGGTGCTCTGAGGACTTTGGGCTTCTCCTGTAGGCATCAGAGACAGAATTCCTGACCAGGAACATGATGTAGTAGATATACATTAAATTTTAAATATTCTTTAAATCTTAAAAACCCCGCCATTTCTGAATATGAACAAAGGTAATATATCTTTATCATAGAATATTTGAAAAAGATGCAGGAGAGTTAAGAGATAACATAAAAATCATCCGTAATTTCTTCTTCTTAGAATATTTTCATGTATAAATACACTTTAAAAGAAAAAAAGATTTTATTTATTTACTCATGAGAGACACAGAGAGAGAGGCAGAGGGAGAAGCAGGCTTCCTGCAGGGAGCCTGATGCAGGACTCGATCCCAGGACCCTGGGATCATGCCCTGGGCCAAAGGCAGATGCTCAACCGCTGAGCCACCCAAGTGCCCTGGTGTGAAGGTTTTTTGAGGCTTTTGGTTACGTGGTGCCCTGCTGCCCTCCAGAAGGCTGGTCTGCATTTAGGCTTGCACTGCCGCCGTGTGCTGCACCCTGGGTGACGCTATGTCATTGGTTTCTGTCTTTACCGGTGGGCCAGTGACAAGTGCACCCCGCTTTGCATGTGGCTTCTGGCAAGGTGGGACACTGTGTCCTGGGCTGGTCAGATAGGGGAGAGGGGCCAGGCCTCTGCGTGGAGACTGGCCGGTTGGGGGGACAGATGGAGGAGGATGAACCTAGGGATGGGGTGCCCCAGCGGCTGCTGGTGCCAGGCTGGGGGTGCAGGGCCTGCTCGGGGGTACCTCAAACTCTGTGTTCCTTTGGGGAGCAGAGGGCAGGAAAGGATCGAGGCCTGTGGGCAGTCTGGCGAGGCTAGCTCCAGCCTGCAGGGATGAGGAAGTTGGATGGAAACTTCCGCACCGTGATGAAGCGAAGCCATCGCTGGTTTTGAGCGGCTTTCAGAGGGAAGAAAGCAGACTGGTGCAATGACACCCTAGCCCGGAGTGGCCTTAAATACTTCCTTTGTGGCTTGGGGAGAGTTTCCCCCCGCCTTGACCCTGGAACTTGGGGATGCATAGGAGAAAGGGGGACAGAGGCAGAGGCAGGGAAAGCCGGGGTGTCAAGGAGGACGGTGTTGGTCGGCCCTCGACCTTGGCTGCCCCCAGAACCCTCCGAGGTGCATTGGCCGTGCCCTCCCAGACTGGACCCGAGCCGCTGGAGGTCGTGGTGAGCCTCTGCTCTGACCGGCACCACCAGACCGGAGTGAGGCCGTCTGCATGGGGTCAGGGGCCCAACACCCGCTGCCTCTGGGGGTTTTGTGAGCTTCCGTGGGGCCGAGAGGAAGACGGTTACTGGGTCATTGGTCCAGCTCTGCCCCCAAATGCTTGGCCCCTCTTTCAGAACCTATGGACTCCCGGCACCACCCAGGTCCTCAGGCCACAACCTTCAGCTTGCCCAACTTGTGCCCAGAATAACTCCTTCCATGTGCCCCAAGGAGGCCTGCCCCCTCCCTGCCAGCCCCCAAGCCTCGACTAGAGGCCCTGATCCCCACCTCAGGCCCTTTCCTGCACAAGAGGTGCTTCCTGGGTGTGTGGCGTCGGGGCAGAGCACAGAGAGGCCCTGGGATGGCCACTGCGGGGTGGAGGCAGCTCCCAGAAGCCTCCCTGCCTCACTGAGAGAGGACCGGTCACCGGGATGGGGCAAGGCCCAGGCCTGAACTGGGGGGCTGCGGTGTCCCCCACAGGCTAGCCCGACAGAGCCTTCTCATTTCAGACCTTATCCAACACCAACAAAAAGTCCCCC
Organism: Canis lupus baileyi; assembly: GCF_048164855.1. NCBI lineage: Eukaryota > Metazoa > Chordata > Mammalia > Carnivora > Canidae > Canis > Canis lupus. The sequence goes on along the minus strand of NC_132856.1, from coordinate 44,482,514 downwards.
CTTGGTCGTCACCCAGGTTGGTTGTGTGTTCAGCAGGCTCCGCTGCCCAGCTGCCCGCAGGAGGCAGGGAGGCAGGAGGCCTGTTGCCAAACCTCACACAGAGGCTGCGGTGCTATCCTGCCTGTTTGTCAGTCCAGCCCTCGCACGGGAGTGGGGGAAGGCGCCGTGGCCCGAACCCAAATTCGTTTTTTGGCTCTGAGTGCACAGGAGATAATTTAATACCAATTTGGGGTAGCTTATTTCACCTGGAACGCTGCCCGGGCTGGGTGGTGTCTGCATTTGATCAGTTATACCGTGTTATTGGTTCCCAGATAGTTTCCCTGGAACTGCGCAGGGGGCCGGGACATTCCAGGGGGTGCAGAGTGAGAGCAGGCTCTGCCCCACCGAGGCCAGAGTGCTTTCCCCTCTTGTCTGCTACATGGATTCATTCGCGTTTCCACTGATTTTTGTTGTTGCTTTGAGAGAAGTTTCTCCTGCTTTAAGAACCACTTTGACGTTCTCAAAGAATGTCTTTGAGAACCACTGCTGTGCACAGAGAGGCGGGCCTGAGGGCTGTTAACATGGAGCTAAAGCAACGGCAGTGATGATGACAGTAATAATAAAATATAATAAAATAAAAAATAATTAAATGTCGGAGTCCTGGAACAGTAACACTTTTTGTTTACTTCTGGTGAATTGAAAAACCCTTCCTGCCTTGGCTGCTCAAGGACATTGCAGTCCTTCATGGCGGTCTTCCTCTTTGGTACCCAGTCTTTCTTCTTACCACCTGGAAGACTGTATGGAAAGCTCTGGACAACTGCCTGAGGCCCTGGCCCGCCCGGACAGCCTCCCTCTGGGATGACAGCCTGTCAACCAGGGAGGGCCACGTCAAGCATTGAGGTAGGGGCTCTGTGTTCCAGGTGGTTCTGTGGCCCCAGGAAGCGTGAGCCACAGGGGTGCGTGACAGGCTTGGAGCCTCCCAGCAGGAACTGTTGCCTCTCCTACAAACTCTGCAGGGGCCCTAGGGAGTCCTGCCCTAGGTGTGCAAGGTCTGTCTTCCCCTGTCTTCCCTATTCAGCCCCGCATACACCTCCCAGTCCAGAACCATACTTCCTGTCGCCTCCTGTGTCCCAAGGGGCCCATGGGGAGTTTCCTTGCATCCAGTCCCTGCCTCCAGCCCAGCTGGCTTGTTGCTGTCACATTAATTATCCCAGTTGTACACATGCCTCTCTGGCTTTCCTGTTCCTGTGCTTTCTCTTACCTTTTCCTGAACCTGGGTCACCCTCCCCTCCCCTTACTCTGCCTTTGGAATGCTTTCAGTGCTTATCTGGCATCTCTGTGTGTGAGGCACTCTGCTTTCCTTCTGTCCTTGGGGATGCTACAATAGAAAGCCAGGTCTCTGCCCTCAGCAAGCTTATTATTATTTTTTTGATGGATAAGAGGAGACATAAACTGCTAGCCCTACCTGCACCATGAGCCACAAAAGACAGGTGGTTGAAGCGCCTGGATAATCCTTGGTGGCTCTTTGACTTCTGTGATACATCATTTAAAACAGGAAACTGTCCCTAGTCCTTGCCCTTTCCTGTGGGAATATTATGATTTGTAAAAGAATCCCAGACAGCCACTTTGGAAGACAGTTGGACAGTTTTGTAAACATACTCTTACCATACATCTCAGCAGTGTTGCGCCGTGGGATTTACCCAGATGAATTGAAAACACGTCCCCACCAACATCTACTACGTGGCTATTTACAGCAGCTTTATTCATAATTGCTCAAACTTGAAAGCAGCCAAGGTGTCCTTCAAGAGGTGAATGGATAAATCAGACAATGGAATCCATCTCCAGACAATGGAATCTTACTCAGCGGTGCTACAAAGAGATGAGTGATCAAGCCATGGAAAGACATGGGGGAGCCTTAAATGCATATTACCAAGCAAGAGATACCAATCTGAAAAGCCTACATACTGTACAACTCTACTTCCATGATATTCTGGAAAAGGCAAAACTATGGAGGCAGTAAGAAGATCAGGGGTTGCCAGGGGTTGGGGAGGAAGGGATCAACAGGAGGAACATAGAAGATCTTTAGGGCAGTGAAATTTTTCTCTGTGATACCATAATGATGGAGACGTGTCATTATCCATTTGTCCAAATCCATTAGATGTTCAACAGCTCAAGTAAATGATGGACTCTGGGTGGTAATGATGTGTCAGTGCAGGTTGGGCAGCTGGAACAAACGTAGCCCTCTGGTGCGGTATGCTGAGAATGGAAGGGGCAGTGCATATGGGGGGCAGGAAGATACAGGAAATCTCTGTACCTTCTGCTCAGTTTTAATGTGACCTGGAAACGGTTCTAACAAATAATTTCTCTTAACAAAACTGTCAGAAGGAAATCAACCAAAATGACAAATGTCATGTAAAAAAAAAAAAAAAATCTCTACCCCAATATATTGATTGTTAATGATCTTTCAAGAACTCATCCAAGATCTGCCAGGCTCCTGCAGTGATCCCAGGAAGCAGAAGGCCAGGCACATGTACGCTTTCCACTGGGGCCTCTTCCTGCCCGGGACCCCAGGCCGCATCTCTGGTCGGGGAGGGGTTGGTGTGGCCTCTACCTCAGAGCTGCAGCCAAGAAAGGGCTCTGCTCCCCCTAGTGAGCTTTATTTATGGATTTGTTGATACCCCAAAATGTGAAGACATTAAGTTTTGAGCCTTTGGACCTTTTCTTTCTCCTTACTCTCTAAGTTCCTCTTATAAATTCAGGGTGTGGACTGGAAAGGACCCAGTGTCCAGCCAGCCCAACTTTGGGCATTCTATTCAATCTTTGAATGTCTGTTTCTTGGCCTGTAAAATGATAATAATGATGTTCTGTGGGATTTTTTTTTAAGATTTTATTTATTTATTCATGAGAGAAACAGAGAGGCAGAGACACAGGCAGAGGGAGAAGCAGGCTCCATGCAGGGAGCCTGACATGGGACTCGATCCCGGGTCTCTAGGATCACACGCTGGGCTGAAAGCAGCGCTAAACCACTGGGCCACCCGGGCTGCCCTTCTGTGGGATTGTTATTGAAGGAAGAAAGACGTATAAATTGTGTCCTAGCATTCTAAAGATAGAGTCACAGGCCTGGATTAACCTCCTTTCTGAGCCGATCCAACAAACCACCAATGAACAAAAACCCGACCAAGTATATGAACCAAAGGTTTTCAAGACACTGGACATCAGGCAACAAAGGATGATGGTTCTTGAGAGACGGGAAGCAAATGAGGTTTAGCTGCAGCATGCTGCCTTGAGAGAGTGCCCAGGCTGTGACATAGGGAAGGGGAAGTAGAGGCATTACCCAGTGGACTCCGTGCAACACCATTGACGGTCCGAGGACATGAAGCACCTGGAGTTATAGGACTCTGGCAAAATCTTCACAAGGCATGTGTCTAATAAAAGACTGTATCCCCATTATAAAAGTAATTCTCGGGGTGCCTGAGTAGCATAGTCGGTTGAGTGTCTGACTCTTGATTTCAGCTCAGATCGTGATCTCAGTGTCATAGGATCGAATCCTGCGTCAGGGTCCGAGCTTGGTGTATGGAGTCTGCTTGAGATTCTCTCTCTTCCTCCTGCCTGCCCCTGCCCCTCTTTAAAATCAATAAATCTTTATTTTTTTTTGTTTTTTTTTTATAAATAAATCTTTAAAAAATAAAAGTAATTCTCATAGCTCAACAAAAAGGAAAAAAATGGGCAAAAGATTGAAACAGACCCTTCACTAGAGAAGATACAGGATTGGGATCCCTGGGTGGCTCAGTGGTTTAGCGCCTGCCTTTGGCCCAGGGCATGATCCTGGAGTCCCAGAATCGAGTCCTGCGTCAGGCTCCTGGCATGGAGCCTGCTTCTCCCTCCTCCTGTGTCTCTGCCTCTTTCTCTTTCTCTCTCTCTCTCTCTCATGAATAATTAAATAAAATCTTTAAAAAAAGAGAGAGAAGATACAGGATTGTAAATCAACACATGTGAAGTTGTTCAGGCATAATATCACTAATCACTTGAAAAAAGAAAATTAAAATCACAGGGAGATAACACTTTGACCTATTAGAATGGATAAAATTTAAGAAGACTGCCATTCCAAGTGTTGACAAGGATGCAGAGAAATTAGGAGTCTGATAAACTGCTGATGGGGCTGTAAAATGTTAGAATTTGTTTGGAAAACACTTTAGCTTCTTTGTAAAACTTAAACGTACACTTATCGTAGGGCTCAGCCATTCAACTCCTAGGTCTTTACCTGAGAGTAAAGGAAACACATTTCTATGCAAATACTTGTACACAAGCACGGCCCCAAACTGGAAACATCTCAGATGTCCATTAACAGGGGAGTGGATAAACAAGTTGTGGTATATCCAGGCACGGAATACTACTCAGCAATGAAAAGAAACAAACTCTTCATATTTGCAACAACACAGAAGAATCTCAGAAATAATTTGCTGAGAGAAAGAGGCCATATACAAAAGAATACATATTCTAGAGTCCCATTTGTATAACCTCTAGAAAATGCAAACTAATCTGTAATCTGCCCCTCCCACCTGCACTTTCTCTCTTGCATGCTCTCTCAATAAATAAATAAATAAATAAATAAATAAATAAATAAATAAATAAATAAATAAATTCTTAAACAAACAAAAAAAGATGTGGGGTGCCTGGGTGGCTCAGCGATTCAGCATCTGCCTTTGACCCAGGTGTGATCCTGGAGTCCCGGGATCGAGTCCCACATCAGGCTCCCTGCATGGAGCCTGCTCCTCCCTCTGCCTGTGTCTCTGCCTCTCTCTGTGTTTCTCATGAATAAATAAATAAAACCTTTTAAAAAATTAAAATTAAAATTAAAATTAAAAAATAATGAAATTTCAAATGTCAGCATTTATCAAATTGTTCACTTTAAATATGTGATGCTTATTGTATGTGACTTACATCTCCTTGAAGCTCTGTTCCAAAAGGCCACTCTGGCTATGTTCAGAGAATGGTTTTCAGGCATATTCCTTTTTTCTAAACATTAAATTCCTTCTTTCCCTCACTTTCTTCCTGGTTTATGAGCTCAGATGACTATAGTAACATGTGTTGACATTTTCTTCTTTTCCTCTATTGGACATGACTCTAAAATCCTATAGCTAAGGGGCCATGTGAACACAGAAGGGTCTAGTCGCCTTTTCTCCATGCTGAGCCCTGGCTTGCAAGGACTCACTTCTGTTTCTTCTCTGCACCTGCTACTACTCACACTCACGGCGTGCTGACACCAGATGTGCAGGTTTTCCCACACCGACCATTTCTCGATGCCAGCTGGCTGCCCCAAGATCCCATTCAGTTCTGACACTCTCTACCTGTGGGTAACACAGCCCCTGGAGATCAAGGGCTCAGTTCTACAAGACTGCTCCCACCTCAGAGGCCGGTCGCAAGTCCAGGTGCTCACCTGTGCTTCTGACCAACCAGCTATAAATCGGAGTCCCCAGGGCCCCCTCCTCAGTCCGATCATTTGCTAGGATAGCTGACAATACTCAGGGAAACACGTCTACCAGTTTCTTTTATAATAAAACATGTGACCAAGGATACAGAAGAACACTGGATGAAGGGCTGCATAGGGCGAGGTCTGGGAGGGTCCAGAGCACAGGAGCCTCTGCCCTGCAGAGTTGGGGTGCATCACTCTCCCAGCCCGTGGATGCATTCACCAACCCAGAAGCTCTTTGATCCCCGTGCCTTGGGGATTTTTGTGGCAGCTCCATGTAGGTGTGATGGATCATTGACTTCTTTTCCCACCTCCCTCTCCTCTCCTCTCCAAAGAATGGGATGGGATAGAAAGTTCGAAGCTTCTAATCATGATTTGGTCTTCCTAGTGACCAGCCCCCATCCAGTGAGCCCACTGAGAATTGCCTCATTAGAACAAAAGATGCTCCTATCACCCAAGAAAGTCCAAGGGATTAGGAGCTCTGTGTCAGGAACTGGGGACAGAGACCACTGTGTTTCTTATTATTTCATAAGCCGGAGCCCCTCCCCAGCCCTGGGCACTCGGTGGACTCGCAGCGTAGGACTGTAGGGGAGATTGGTCAGCTCTCCTATCAGAGGTGTCAGATTCTGGTTCCTTGGTGTGACTGTTCCCTGAGGGCAGTCACCTTGCTCACTGTCCTGTTGCCAGCAGCTAGAGGCCACCTGGTTCTGAGTGAGTGAGCTCAGAGCAGCATCTGTGGGGTGGATGCTTCAATCGTAGTGTCCCTCCAGGAGGGCCGGAGGAGCCGAGTGAGGGTCTGTGTGGGGGGAGGCCCTGTGTGGTTGGGGTCCCAGGTGGGAAGACAGCCTGTGTGCCAGGGATAGAGCAGAATGGCAGGTGGGCCGGGGCGGTCAGTGGGCGCTCTGGGGCAGGGCCGGGCCTGGGTCTTAATCCCTGAGCAGATGGTGTGTTGAAAGTGAGGAAGGACACACTCATTTCTGAGCGTGGCAGGAATTGCCACAGCTGCCAACCCAGCCGGGATAACGGGACCTTTGAGTTTATTTATTTATTTTTTTTTTAAATTTAAACATTTTTTTTTAAATTTTTATTTATTTATGATAGTTACACAGAGAGAGAGAGAGAGAGGCGCAGAGACACAGGCAGAGGGAGAAGCAGGCTCCATGCACCGGGAGCCCGACGTGGGATTCGATCCCGGGTCTCCAGGATCGCGCCCTGGGCCAAAGGCAGGCGCCAAACCGCTGCGCCACCCAGGGATCCCGACCTTTGAGTTTAGAACCTGGGCTCGAATTCCTTCTCCCAAACCTACCAGCCACGCGCCCTTTGGCAAGTTACGGCACCCTCTAGATCTTGGGTTTGAGAAACGGGGTGGCAGCAGCTCCTTTGCTGGATGGAAACTCCCAGTGCGGGGTCTGGTGGGTATGTTATTTCCTAGAACATGAAATTTCCTTTTTTTCCTACCAAAGGAAGACTAGACCTATTTCCTGCCCGTGAAGTACTTTTCTGTCCGTTTACCACAAGGCCCAAGGATGAAGTACTTTCCCACCTAGTGGCCACTTCTGGGCTCTTCCTTGCTCCGTGACCGACGGCTTAGAGCACACGCGGCTTCCTTCCTCGCTTTGTGTGTGTGCTGGGTGGTCAGAGTGGTGGGAGACGAGGTGAGCAGCCCATAGGACGCGGGCTGCAGGAGTCAGGAGGTCAGAGCCCTCAGGTAGAGAGGAAGCCACAGGGAAGCGAGGAAGGCCTGGCGTGCAGTGATAAAGTCGCAGGAAGCCCCGAGAGACCTGTGCACTTTCCACTTGGTGACACTGTCACCCTGCCATTGGCCTTACGAGCAGGAGTGGGAGAGGGGTCTGATTTCATTCCTCAGGCCCAAACAAGAGGAGCCCCTGTCTTCATTGTGAGTCAGCGGCATCCCACTGACTCAGGAGGTTTATCTCACCTTTCCTCTGGCACACCTTCTGGAAGGCTGGCCCTCTCCTCCCCCTCTCCCCCACAGGACAGGTGGAAAGGCTGCCCACACCACACCGCAGGGTCTCACGGCTCCTCTGCTCTCTGCAGCTAACATTGCTACAGTGGGTTAAGCCAAGAGGCCCCCATGATCGACAGGGAAGAAGTGATGTTGCCTTGGGGCTGGTTTTCTCCCATGTTCATGAGCAGAGTTATAGTCCCGTTGCTTTGACGTTCCATCCAGTCTGTGGATGGTCTGCTTTGTACTTTGGTTGCTGCCCGACAATCTAGCCTTTTTTGCCTGTCAGGGATCTAGAGGCAGGTCAGTGAGGGGGCTCCGGATGGGTGGTTGGAAGTGGGTCTCAGAATAGTGTAATTAATACCCTGCCATTGCCTAGTATTTGATGTTTTTGTAGAGAGCATTTCTCTTCGTTATCACATCTGACGAAGATCGAGGGAAAGGGCATTGGGTGCTAGGGTGCTGGAAATATTCTGTATCTTGGTCAGAATTTGCATTACTTAGGTCATTTGTCAGAACTCATTGGATGGTAGACTCATCACTTGTGCATTTCATGATTTATGGATTTTATCTTGAAAAAAATAACTAAGCAAATAATGAATTCATGATTTACAGGCTGCCATGCTCAGGGGTGAGGTAGACTGCTGTCTGCACCTTTGAAATGCATCCAAAGCTAAGATAAGTCATTGGATTGATTGACAGCAGAATGTTCACGATTGTGGAATGGGGGCGGTGGGCATCTGGGTGTTAATTCTTTCAACCTCTCTGCCAGTTTGAACATCTCATAATAAAACGTTGAAACAGAAGAACTGCAGATAACTAGTACTTGTGTTCTCTAGAGCTTTCCATAAACAGATTCCCGTGACAGCTAGTTTTTCCTGGCTGACACCATACTCTTCCTATAGACGGCCTCACCCGCTTCCCCAGGGAGTGTCGGTGAAGTCATTGAGCGCCCTTGGCTTCATGTGCTCTCTGCGAACCTGGTGTGGTTGGTGTGGGTGCATTTCACGAACTGTGTGTTAGCTTGGACCTCCCTGAGGTCACCTTGAATGGGTAGAGCTCTGAAGCACAGGCTGGGGATTTGCACCTGCTGGCCAAGAATGCGAGCTGGTTACCCCAATGGACATGAGGAGAGCTGTGTGTGTGTGCGTGTTCAAAAATCCTAATGTGGGGATCCCTGGGTGGCTCAGTGGTTTAGCGGCTGCCTTTGGCCCAGGATGTGGTCCTGGAGTCCTGGGATCGAGTCCCACATCAGGCTCCCTGCATGGAGCCTGCTTCTCCCTCTGCCTGTGTCTCTGCCTCTTTCTCTCTCTGTGTCTCTCATGAATAAATAAACAAAATCTTAAAAAAAAAAAACCCAAATCCTAATGTTATACAGTATAGTTAAACATACTCAGATGCTTTTTTGACACTAGACTTTTTTCAGCTGTAAAGGAACACCGGCTCTTTTAAGAATTTTTTTTTTTTTAATAGAGAACATGCAAAGAAATAAAACCAACCATAATTTTATAGCCTCAAGAAACCACTCTTTATATTTTGGGATACTTACTCCCTGAATTTTTTTTTATTTTTATTTTTTTAGTCTCATACATTGTTTATATAATTGTGATGCTTTTCATTTGAGTCTAGTGAAGGAGTTCTTTGGAAGAGAGGCTGCACAGCCTCCTTTATGTGGACTGGCCCAGAGACTGGGCTTTTGCCGCAGAGATTCTGGGTTGGTCCAGACGGGGACTTCCGGCTCCCTCACAGGGTCCGATCCTAGGAGGCCTGGAACTTCTTAGGGAGCCCATTTGTTGTGGAAGCACCTTCTTGTCGAATGCGGTGGCATCACTGCATCCGTATGACAGGCCTGCCTACGGAGGGCTTACCCAGGGAAAGGTGTTGTTCTGAGCACCCCGGGCGTGTTCTCTCCCAGGAAACCCTGCCGTCATCCCAGCTTACAGGTGAAACGCCAAGACAGCAGGAGTTCCGATGATCTGCCCTAGTCACATAGTGAGTAGGTTGTGGCCTTCTAGTTCATGAGCAGGCCTTCGCCTCGGCAGTTTGTAGCTGGGGCCGACCAAGTGTGGAACGTGGTGGTTTGCAGAGCACCCCGGAAACATGCAGGGCAGGTGGAACCAACCTCTTTCCTAATTGAGAAGTGATGCTCAGAGAAGTTAACTCACACCACGTGGGAAGGGGGTGGGTGGGAGGCCATAGGTTACAGCCTGTTCCGTCATGTTGCCTTCAGAGCCGGAGAGTGGAGCGGGAGGAAGACCTGGGGACTTGAAGGGACAAAGCGTGGGTGTAGGGTGTCTGGGCAGGGTCACCTGTGAGCAAAGGCTAAGAGCTGAGGCCCCCAGGGTGGGGCGCTGGGGAGAGCCCTGGCTTTGCCTTCGGACAGACCTGGGGCCAGGGGCCTGATACTTTTGTAAAAAGCAAAGATGGTCAACCCAGTTGGTTCCCATTGAAAATGGAAGGAAATAATTTTGTTGAAATTGCCCAACCTGTGCTCTTGACCTACTGGAATCACGGTGCAGGTTTTTGAACGTCGTCTGATAAACAGGGGGAGCCTGTGCAAGCTTTGGGCTGGGAAGGAGGCTGACGAGGCAGAGATTCCCTGAAGATCAGAGGCTAGTGTGGAGGCCAGTGGTGGGCGGGGGAGTGGGGCCTGAAGGCCAGCCTGGCCGCTGTGTCCTGCAGTTGAAAAACTGATGGATTGAGAGAGAGAGAGAGAGAGAGAGAGAGAGAGAAAAGGGAGACCTCAAAGGAGTAATACACAGGATTTGGTGCTGGGTTGGTTATGGGGACAGACAGACATCTAATTTTGTTCACTGGCTTTTTAATGACTTGGTTTACACCATCTCCCCCCACCTTCCCAACTCACTGTCCTGTTCTTGTCTTTCAGGAGCCTGTGTGAAATGCAGCAAAGGGGTGTTTGGGGCCGGCCAGGCCTGCCAGGCCATGGGGAACCTCTACCACGATGCGTGCTTCACCTGTGCAGCCTGCAGTAAGTGTGTGTGGAGGGTCGGGCGGGACAAGGCCCATGGGGTCCGAGATGGAAGGACAGGGAAGAGCATCCTTCCCAGACACACTTGACCCAGGACTACCGCAGTCCCACAGAAGGGCAGGCTCTGCGCAGGGCCTTGGGACTTACCAGAGCACCGGGAGTGCCTGCGACCTTAGTGATAAGTTGAGTGGGTTCAAAGCAATCAGTCGTAATATTAGGTTTGTTATGTGTGTCAGAGGTCTCAGAAGGGCTGGGGGGTGTGGGGGGCGTTGCGTGGGGATCCACCACCAACTGCCCTGTGGTCATGTATCTCCCCCACCGTGGGCCCAACCAAAAGACACCCAGTGATGCCAGCATGAGGTGGGGCCCTCTTAGGACTCCGTGACCCCACTCTGATGTGGAGGCTGCTCTGTGCGTGTGAAGTGTGAGTGTGTGCGCACCACGGAGGTGTCAGTGCCGGTGAGCACACACACCTGTGGGCATTTTTGCTTCTGTGACAAGAGCAGCACATTAGGAGACCAGGCCTGTGCTTGGCCCCCGCAGACCTCTCCTCCAACTGCTGGCTACCACAGTGGAAGATTCTCACACGTTGCACGATATTTGCCAAGCCTGACCAAGTCAGGACCTGTGCTTGCCTTATGCCCTCTACCAAAGGTTAATTTTGAGGAGCATTCCTGTAGAGAATGTCCCACTGATGTTCTCCAGTTCGATATTGAGGCTACCAGCTAATGACTGAAAGGAAACACACCAACAAAGCCAGAGCGTCAGGGACAAAGGGGTCTTGTTATCTGACCCAGTGGTTCTCAATCCCAGCTGTTCACTAGAATCCCCTAGAAGATTTTCAGAGCTAGTGATGCCCCATTGCCACCCCGACCAGCAGAATCAGAAGCCCTAGGGGTGGAATTTCTAGAGTGGGCAAGAGTACAGTTTACATCTCCTCAAGTGACTCCAGGGTGTGGTCAGGCCTGAGCACCCAGATTAGCGCCAGGCTCCTCATTCGAGAAGGCTCTGGAGAAAGGAGAGGGGAGCCATGCTGTGGCACAGCCGGAGAGTCTCCTGATTCCCAGGGTAAAGTTAATCGGGTGGCTGTGCACCTGCCCCCTAGCCTGCCCGACTGTGAAGGTGAGGTCGATGCCCGGGTTCAGAACCTCCAGCTTTAGTCCTCACTGCGATTTCCCATAAAACGCGGGCCTGAGACTTTGAATTTGTGCCACGATCGTATTCACCTCTGTGGGGAAAATGGTGAAAGCCTTTGAAATGGGTCAAAAGTCTGCCGAGCGTCCTCAGTGGAAATGTGAGGCGTTGTCTGGGGAATGGGTTTCTCCGGGCCCCTGGCTATTCCTTGTCTTTGAGCCGTGCCGCACGGTGTAGGTTGTAGAATCCTGATGGGTTGCTTCTACTAAAAAGCACTTTTATTTCAGCACTTCTGATGGCTGCATAGCTGTGGTTCTCTGCACTCTCCCAGGTTGGCGTCTTACTGGTTCCCGCATTAGCTGAGGAGTTAAATTAAATCTTTGACCACGTGTCTGAGTCTTAACTGTACAAGAGCTGTGATCCTTCCTCTTTCTAAAAAGTTATCTTTTGCTTTTGGTTCCTACAGCCCTTTCTCAATATTTGCTGTTTGCCAGGGGAAAAGAAAATATTATTTAAGTAGAAGCTGTTTTTCATCTCAAGCAATTGACGTTTGAACTAAGAGAGTTTTTCAGGGTGGGTGGTACCCATGAGTCCTTCAGAGCTGCCTGTGGCTGCATGACTAGCTGTCAGTTCCATAATGGGTTGAATTTATCTTCAAATGATGACAAACACAGACACTTAAGGAAAACACAGCTGGTTGGGGGGTTTTCTTGGTCTAGCATCTAAGGCTCTTGTGTTCTGGTCTCTGTCATAATGCTTCCTATAATTTGTCACAAACTGAACTCCCTCTTCCGCTTCCATATATCTGACCACATGGCCCCCTAGAATCAGCTCTCCCCACTCGCTTCATACATTTAAGTTCTGTCTGGCTGTTAGGGCCCAACTCAAAGGCTGCCTCCTCCAGGAAGCCTTCCCTGTTCTCCTAGCAGGAACAAGTGGCTTTTTCTTGAATGTGGCATGCCCTGGTGCTGTCACGTAGACTGTGAACCCTACTCTCTGTGACTTCGGTGCCGGCAAGACAGGCCCTAGAACGGAGTTGCCATGGGAATGAGGATGGAGACTCCCATTGGAAAGTGAGTGTGGCGCATTCCTGTTCCCCAAGGGGCCTGCATGGTTCCTGTTGCGGGGCTTCCTCTGCACTTGTGGGGAGCAGTTGGAGATGCAGGCAGGCGTCTGAGCAGCTTCTGTTGGGCGCTAGAAGTAACTTACCTTTGTTCAGTTGACCTGTTGCTGCCCTGTAACTGCCCCCAGCAGAAGGAGGCACCTGGGGACTCCACGTCGCGGCTCCCAGGTCCTTAAGTATGTCTCTGCAAGCACTGGCACCGTGGAGGTGGCACAGCTGGGGCCAGGCCCATTCCCTCCTTTGTTGGTAGAAGAAGAAAATGGAGGCCCAGAGAGGGGAAAAGAGTTTCCTAAGATTAAAGACCTAGCAGTGGGGCTGGCACCACAGTCCCAGCCTCCTGGATCCAGTTAGCTTTGCCTATCCCCGTTTTTTGGGTTAGCGAGTGTCTGTGTTAGTGGGTGTCTAGGTGAGTGTGTTTTCTCTTTGCCCATTTCATCGTGACAGTCACCTAGCTTATGACAGCATAGACATAGATTTCCATAGGTAGGCGCACACTCCTTGGCTAAGACTGATGGCTTTATTGGAACAGAATGTTGGGGTCCTGTCAAGGATATGCCAAAGGGGCACCCAGCCCCATGGGCCCTTGTCCCACACACCGAGAAGGAGGACATTGAGACAGATGGGGCCAGAAGAAGACGGTAGTGGACATTGTGAGATGCCGGCAGCTAGTCCTGTGCACAGCTGTGCTGGGGGGAAGGCCAGGAACCCACCTCGTCGGATGAGACCGTTGGCTCCCTGCAGCCTCCTGTCGCCTGTGTCCTGGGAGGACTGCCAGGTGTTCCACTCCCGACAAACCCATGCCTCCATGGACGGGGCAAGCTCTCCGGGGCACCATGGAGGGCTCCCAGACACAGATGTGCGCTTCCCTGCCCCCCCCCCCGCCCCCCGACAAGAAGCAACAACATTTAGTTCACTTTCCCTTATGAGGACAACATGACAACCACAGCGAGGATTTCAGGGGCAGAGACCTAGCATGTGATTCTAGCACAGGCCTTTTTATGCATATGTTTTCCCTTCTAGGTTTTGTCCAAATTTATACGCGGCTTTTAGAGCCGGGATCACAGCACATTAATAACGTTCCATCCTTTCTGATTAAACCTGCATGAATTCCTCTGTACCTCCGCAGCCTCCAGAAGAATGATCTGAACGGTCACAGGGTAATCGACGGCCTCGTGCCGCGGCGTTGTGGCCCTTGGCTCGGGTGGGGTTTGCTGGTTGGTCCTCGGAGCCCGCCCCTCCCCTGCCTGAACGTCTTTGTGCCTGGGTCGCGTCCTCGTTCCCTCTGCTGGATTGTTTCCTCCGTGTTCTTCCCAGAAGTAGGCGTTTAGGCTGCGGCGTGGGGGCGTGTGTGGTTTATTAAAACCCCTCCTTTCTGTGCTGCTCCTCGGGGGGCCTGTGTGTGTGGCTGCCATGGAGATGTGTGCTGGGGGGTGTCTCCCCCCCACTGCTCCTGCCCACCCCAAGGTCGTGCCCTCAACCGGATGCCCTTAGGAAGCCGTTGGCACAGCGTGGAGCAGGAGGGCTCAGGGCAGAGGGCAGCCAGGGCCCGGGCACGCAGCCGTGCTCTGTGTCTGACGCCGTGTGGCAAGTGGCCTGAGCAGAGGCTGGCGCCTGTCTGTGGCTGAGAGCGGTGGAATGCGGGGGGAGAAAAGGTGTGGGTCTGGATGTGTGGGTCAAGTGGGGCCCTTCTCAGCACCTTCCAGAACAGACTGACAGAGAGGGAAGGCAAGGCTCCGTGTCCTCGCTTGAGGCAGTTTCGGTCCCAAATGTCAGCTTTTGTTAATTTTGCAAAGGCCGAACAACTTCCATCCTGGAGTCCAGGTGAAACCTGTTTACCACGTCCGTGTTCATGGTTGCTATGATTTTTTTTTTTCCCCGTATGAGCCAGAAATGATGGATCAGTTAGATTTCATGTGTTCTCCTGCCCCTTGGCCCACAGAACATGAGCGGCCAGGGCCTGGGCGTGGGGTGGGGTCAGGCAGGTCCAGGCCAATGGAGATTGTGCCAAGAGAGGCCTGAGCTCAGACAGAGGCCCCTGAGGGCCAGAGGGGTCCATTCAGGGCACGGGCCTGGGATGCGTGAGTCACGCCCAGGACGGGTGGCGTTCAGTGTTGTATCTCATGCTCCCAGTCTTGGGTGGGGGATGCACCGTGCTATGCCCGTCATGCCTCCGGGAAAACACTCCATAAGGTGAGGAATTAATGCCATTGCCCATCCCAGCTTCCAGAAACCAAACACTGGCCATGGTTAAAGATTGTGAATGGATTTCATAGTGAAACCTCACCCTTCTGGACCCAGTCAGAAGAAAGTCACTCTAAGTTTCCAAAAAGCCTGCATCTAGAACTCTAAAGTACTATTTCATTACTTCAGGTAAAGAAAACAAGCAGAATTAAGCCCAACATTATGGAACAGAGGTTCTTGAATGAATTGGTGGTTGTGACGGGTGGCCCATTATCCAGTATGTTCTGAAGAAGGGTGGGAGTTCTTGTCAGCTATTTATTTAAGTTATTTATTTATTTATTTATTTATTTATTTATTTATTTGAGACAGAGCATGAGCAGGGGGAGGGGCAGAGGGAGAGGGAGAAGCTCCTTGCTGAGCAAGGAGCCTGATGTGGGGGCTCCATCCCAAAACCCTGGTATAGTAACCTGAGCCGAAGGCAGACACTTAGCCGACTGAGCCACCCAGGCATCCTGCTATTCTGGTTTTCTTACAAAGTCTAAATGCTGCCCCTGAGATCATGTTTGCCTTCTTTGTTGACTTTGCATACTACTTCGTCCCCCAGCATTCAAAAATGCTCACAGATCCTGAAAGAGTGGTGCCGGCACTAGGGAGGTCTTCCTTTAACTCATGGCTGGCATGCTTCCTTAAACCAGTCATCACAATATTTATAAGTAGTTTGTAGATGTGTTTCCTAAGCTTCCTGTCAGCTGACCCCACATTGAGCCCTCCACCCACAGAAGTGCATTAAATCCTGGAACAGTCCAGTGAGTTGGGCATTATTATCAGCCTCTTTTTGCAGATGAGCAGAGGCCTGGGAGTGTAGTTTGCCTGTGGTTGGTTACCGCATAAGCAGTGTGCTCAGCACGTGAGCTCAGGCCGTGGGGACTCACAGCCTTTGCTCCCACTGTGTTATATTACCTTTGCTCAGAGGGAGCGTGTGCCAAAGGAAGGAAGCTGGCTCTGCACCTGGGATCTTGTCCCGGGGCTGTGCGATGGCAGAGGCTGGGTTTTCAGAGACTCTCCGGTTGTGAGTGCAGGAGAGCAGCCTGGGACGTGGACAAGGGGAGAGAGGACTCCCTCCGTAGCAGGATGTACCCACGGGAGAGACATGGATTAAAGGCTTTGATGCCTGGATTTCTGAGCCATTGAGTCATGCCGACATTTCTTGTCACATTCAGCAGCTATGGGTGAGCCGAATGAGTGAGTCAGCTGGATCTAAGGAAAAAGCGGGGGATCAGGAATGTGAGAAAGGAAGAGTAGGCATGTCCTAAAGGAAGCCAGTGGGTGAGGAAGAAATCAGGAAGCACCAGAAATAGACGTTTTGAGGCAAAGGGCCATGTGGGTCAGGAGAGGGCTGGGGCTGACCTTGACTTGGTGTGGGGTCAGAGGGTCTCTTGTGTTCGACGCCAGCAAACTCAGTTCTGCGGGGGGCACCCGTACTGGGGCTGGGCTGGGTTTCCTAGCTCAGACTCTATTGGCCTAGCAGAGGCCGTGACCATCAGGAGACAGTGGGAAAGCATCAGATCCTTCGTGCCTGTGACATTGGAGCACTGTACTGTCGAGGGCAACTCCACTGTGACCTACACCTGCTTGCCACATCTGTATTTCAGGTGCCTGATAGCGCCACACATGTGGTTTGGGGTGGAAATCTGATTTCCTTCAGGAATCCTAGACCCAATGTGATACCTGATGGGAAAAAAAGAAAAAAAAAGATAACTGATGGCACCCAATGTGTCCTCTGTCCCCTCAACTCTGAGGAGGGAAGGTTCTCTGGTATGTGGGGGGGCACTGTGCTGTAATTAGCACAAAGATGTGCCAGGTGCCACATCTCAGAGCCAGAATCCTGGGTTTAGGGAGCAAGGTCTCTTATGGAGGTCTGAACTTCATGCTGGCATCACAGACGCTACTTGGGTCTCTTCTCTTTGGCTCTCTTGCTAGAAACATCTCTTCTTTTTTCTCTTAAATGTTCTGTTTCTCAAATGTTCTCTTAAATTTCTGTTCCCACCTCTGACCCTGTGGTGGTTGGTGGATTTGGTGTGTCGGCTTGAGTAGGCCGTAGGTGACCTTACCTTTGGTCAAACATCATTCTGAGTGTGTCTGTGAGGATGTTTCTGGACAAGAGTAACAGTTGGTAGACTGAGTAAAGCAGATTTTTCTCCCTAATGTGGGCGGTCCTTGCCCAATCAGTTGAAAGCCCAAATAGAACAAAAACCCTGACGTTCCCACAAGTAAGGGAGTTTCCTCCTGCCGGACTGACTTGAGCAGGGACATCGATTTTCCCTGCTTTTGGACTAGAGCGACACTTGACTTGTTGGGCCTCTAGCTTGCCTCTTGCTGATCTTGGCACTTGTTGGCTTCCATAATCACGTGAGCCAGTCCTTTTGCTGAATCTGTTTCTGTCTGTACACACACAAACACACAAACATGCATGTGTACATGCATGCACGCTCATGCACACGCGCGCGCACACACACACACACACACACACATGCATGCACCCTACCAGTTCTGTTCCTCTGGAGACCCCTGACTAATACGGGGCCTTTCATCTTCCTTCTGCACTACTTTCCTTTCCCTCCCTACTTCCTGTCTCCCTGTGTCACCTCGCTGACAATTTCTTTTGCACCTGCAGTTTCCATCATGGAGCCCATGGCACTTCCATGCCCCTGACCCAGGCTGTGATAGGAGCCACTGTTTATGGAGTATTGTACTCTGTCTGCTCAAGGCTCCTCATTTGCCTCCCAATCCACCACACCCATTTACACAAGAGGAAGTGGAGTTTCAGAACAGTTGACAGCTGGTGCATGGGGGACTGGGATCCAGGTGGCCTCGTGGTGTGTTTTGCCACCACATGGGTGGGGTTTTTTTTCTTTTAAAGACTTTATTTATTTATTCATGAGAGACACAGAGAGAGGCAGAGACACAGGCAGAGGGAAAAGCAGGCTCCATGCAGGGAGCCTGATGTAGGACTTAATCCCGGACCTCCAGGATCATGTCCTGAGCCCAAGGCAGACGCTCAACCACTGAGCCACCCAGGAGCCTGACACACAGGTGATTCTCACCCTTTCCTTTAGATTCCTCACGGTCATGAGGAGCTCCCTACAATGCAGACCCCTGGCTGCACTGTGCAGACCCTGAGTCCTGAAATGTGTGGAACAGAGGCCTGTGTGCATGTGCTCAATGAGCATCCCGGGGGATCTGATGCAGTCCCCTGGGAACATGTCTGTGGTCCCACTGTTTGCCTCACCACCTACCCCCTCTGCCTTCCTTTGGCCTCCAGCTCTCTCTAGCAGCCAATGGCCACACATGGCTTTTGACCACTTGAAATGTGGCTGGTGTGATTGAGGAATTGAATATCATATTTCATTTCATTTTATTTTTTTAAAGATTTTATTTATTTATTCATGAGACATACAGAAAGAGAGGGGCAGAGATGTAGGCAGAGGGAGAAGCAGGCTCCATGCAGGGAGCCCGATATGGGACTCGATCCCGGGACTCCAGGATCATACCCTGAGCTGAAAGCAGACTCGCTTAACCACTGAGCCACCCAGGCGTCCCTTGTATTTCATTTTAATTAAAGTTTAAATGTAGAGGGCTCGTGGGTGGCTCAGTTGGCTAAGCATCTGCCTTTGGCTCAGGTCAGGATTCCAGGGTCCTTAGATCCAGCCCTGTGTTGGGCTTCTGGCTCAGCAGGGAGTCTCCTTCTCCATCTCCGGCTCCCCCCGGTTGTGCTTGCTCTATCTCTATCAAATAAATAAATAAAATCTTAAAAAAAAAAAAGTTTAAATGTAGCTACACATGGCCAATGGCTACAGTATTGCATGGTGCAGGGAAAGCCTCTAGTTCCTAAACCAGAGTTCACTTTTTTTTTTTCCAGAGTTCACTTTTTAACAAGAAATGATCAGTGAAGTTTACGATTCTTGTAGTTTATACATCACAAAGGCAATAGAGTCACACTGTTAAAAAAAATACATATGGGAGAAGAAAATTACCCATAACTCAACACCAAAGCAAGACCAGAACATGTCTGCCATACCTGCATAGCTGTGCTTGTGATTGTCCCTGGTGTCATGTGTTCACTTTGCTGCCCGCATTGTTCCATTTGGAAATGGTTCCTACACCTTCCTCTTCATTGCTCTGCAGTCTTTGAAACCATGTGCTGTGTAAGAGCCTGTTGATGACTCAAAATCAGCATAACCTCCCTGCCAGTTGAGTTCCTGACCAGCCTGGGAATCCAGCAGATGTACCACCAGGGTGGAGAGGGCAAGTTTCCCTGTGATCATGGCTGGGGGACAGCTGTGCCCCTTGACACCAGCAGCCTCCCCCGTGGTGGCCACCATTGCTGGGCCCCAGAATGTTCCATTTGGGGAAGACCCTCTCTCTTCCTTACGTGGATCACTGCTGACGCCTCCCAACTGTCTTGGGTCCTGTTTGCCATCCTGCCACCTCCATCCACATGGCCCGCACACGTTTGGGGGGACCACACCCCCGCTCAGAGGCCACTTCTTGCCCTATCATCACAGTCCAAATCCTTCACTTAGCATTGAAAGCATTCCTTAAGCCAGTTCCAGCTCCTTGCCTATCTCTTGTCCTGCCACCGTCTCCTCCACCTGCCATCTGGCAGTCCCCCTGCCCAGCGGGACACCACCTGCCCCTTCCTCTGTCCACCCAGGTGAATACCACCCTCTAAGGCACTGTCTTTCCTCGAGGTCTCTCTTGTGGCTTCTCTGATCCCGGGTCTCATGTTTGCCTTGTTCATTTATCCATCTCATGGTGTTTGAAGCTATGGTTAGATTGAAGCTGGTTGCAGGGGTCTCCCCCTACGTGGTCAATTTTGGGAGAATGGGGATGGTGTTCAATTGATCTTGACTTACCCCCTGCCACCCTTGAATACCTTTAGCGTAGTGCCGGGTATTGCCTGTATGTACTCTTTATCCGTCCTTCCCCATTCTACCTCTCTTTCCCCCAGTTCTAAGCAACCACTAATCTACTCTTTCTTTTTTTTTTTTTAAGATTTTATTTATTTATTCATGAGAGACACACAGAGAGAGAGAGACAGACAGACAGACAGACAGGCAGAGGGAGAAGCAGGCTCCATGCAGGGAGCCCGATGTGGCACTCGATCCTGGGACTCCAGGACCATGCCCTGGGCCGAAGGCAGGCACCAAACCGCTGAGCCACCCAGGGATCCCTAATCTACTCCTATGGATTTGCCTGTTCTGGAGGTTTCCTATAAATGGAATCATATGATAAGTGGTCTATTGTAACTGGCTTCTTTCACTTAACATAAGATGCTCCAGGTTCATCCATGTTGGAGCACCGTCAGAACTTTGATCTTTTTAATGGCTGAATAATATTCCATTGTCTGGATATACCTCATTTTATTTATCTATTCATTGGCTGATACACACTTGTTTCCACTTTTTGGCTGTTATAAATAATGCTGCTACAAATACTCTTGTACAGTTGAATCTTGAACAATGTGGGTTTGAACCACAGAGTCTACTTATATGTGGATTTTTTTATGGTACAGTATTGTAAATGTGTCTTCCTTAGGATTTTCTTAACATTCTTTTCTGTCGCTTGCTTTGTTGTTAGAATATGGTATATAATACATATGACATACAAAATACGTGTTTGGCTGTTCATGTTATTGGTAAGGCTTTTAGGAGGTCAACAGTAGGCTGTTAGTAGTTAACTTTGGGGGTAGTCAGAAGTTATATGTGGATTTCCGACTGCACGGTGGCAGGTCAGCACCCCTAACTCCCATGTTGTTCAAGGGTCAACTGGATATGTTCTTGTGTGGACACATGTTTTCATCTCTTTGTGTATATATCGAAGAGTAGAATTGCTGGGTCATATGGTAGCTTTGTGTTTAACTTTTTAAAAAACTGTTTTTGCAAAGTGGCTGCAGCATTTTATATTCCTACCAGCAATGTGTGAGGATTTCAGCATCCCACATCCTTGCCAACACTCGTGATTATTTGACCTTTTGATTCTGACCTTCCTAATGGGTGTGAAGTTGAATCTCAATGTGGTTTTGGTTTGCATTTCCCTGATGACTAATGATGCTGAACATTTTTTTCATGGGCTTATTTGCACGTCTTATCTGGAGAAATGTCTATTCAGATCCTTTACCCATTTTTTATTGGGTTTTTAAAATCTTTTTTTTAAGATTTTATTTATTTATTCATTAGAGACCCAGAGACAGGGACAGTGGGAGAAGCAGGCTCCCTTTGGGTAGCCTGATGCAGGACTCAATCCCGGGCCCTGGGATCACCCCCTCAGCCGAAGGTAGATGCTCAACCACTGAGCCACCCAGGCATCCCAGGTTTTTAAAATCTTTATTATTGACTTTTATTAATAGATTTTTATATGTTTTATGGATGAGTCTCCAATATATGATCTGCAAATATTTTTACTCTTTCTATGGACAGTCATTTCACTTTCCTGATGTTATAATTATTAAATTTTGAGGTAGTCTAATTTATCTTTCTTTTCTTCTCTTTCTTATGTTTTTGATGCTTTGTATGAGAAAACATTGCCAACACAAGGTCACGAAGATTCATGCCCATATTTTCTTCTGAATATTATAGTTTTAGCTCTTAAGTTGAGGTCTATGATCCATTTTGAGTTGGTTTTTATATAGTTTGAGGTAGAGGCTCAACTTCAGTCTTCTGCACATGAATATGAAAGCTTCCCAGCACCATTTGTTGAAAAGACTATTCTTTCTCCATTGGATTGTCTTGGCAAATGTGTTGAAAATTAATTGACCCTAAATGTTAGGGTTTGTTTCTGGTGTCTCAATTTTTTTTTCGGTTGCTCTAGTCAATTATCTTTTAAAAGAGATTTAACTAATAAGAAAAAAATCTCATTTATCCATGCAGTTGCTATTTCTGGTCCTCTTCTTTGTTTAGATCCAGATTTTCATCTGGTACTGTTTTTCTTCTGCTTAAAGGCCTTCCTCAACTTTTTTTTTTTTTTTTATAGGGCAGATCTGCTGGTGATGAATCCTTTCATCTGTGTCTTAATTCATCTTTGTTTCACTTTTAGGTTTAAAGGATATTTTTGGGGGGCGCAGTTGGTTAAACATCTGACAGTTTCTGCTCAGGTCATGATCTCATCATGTGTCCTGGGGTTGAGTCCCACATCAGGCTCGGCGCTCAGCTTAGTGTCTCCTTGGGATTTTCTCTCTCTCTCCCGCTGCCCCTCCCCTGTTGCTCCCTTGCATGCGTGTGCTCTCTCTCAAATAAATAAATTGATCGTTAAAAAAAAATAAAGGATTTTTTTTTGTGGGGCTAGAGAATTCGAGGTGGATAGTTTTTTCTTTCACTTCATTAAAGATGTAGTTCCATTGCTTTCCGTCAAAAATCCGATGTCTTCTTTATTATCTCTGTTTCTCTGTAGGTAACATATCCTTTTTCTCTGGCAGCTTTTAAGTTTTCTATCATTGATTTTGAGAAATTTGATTATGATGTCCCTTGGGGTCCTTTTTATGTTTCCTGTGTTTGGGGTTTGTTGAGCATTTTTGGATGTGTGAGTTTATAGTCTTTGTCAAATCTGGAATATTTCCAGCCATGATTTCTTCACATTTTTTCGTTGCCCCCTCCCTGCTCCTAATCCCTCTCCTTCAGGGCTTTGTTACCCCTTTTCTTACCTCTTTGTTAGATTTAACAAATTGCCCTTTGAATTAAATTGTGTTTATTTATTTATTTATTTATTTCAAGGTTTTATTTATTTATTCATGAGAGACACAAAGAGAGACAGAGGCAGAGACACAGGCAAAGGGAGAAGCAGGCTCCATGCAGGGAGCCCGATGTGGGACCTGATCCCAGGTCTCCAAGATCACACCCCCCGCCGAAGGCGGCGCTAAACCCCTGAGCCACCCGGGGTTTAATTTTTTTGTTTGTTTGTTTGTTTGTTTGTTTTTTTCCCGGGTTTAGTTTAATTTAATTTAATTTAATTTAATTTAATTTAATTTTAATTAACTAAAGTTGCCTCACAACTCCCTTATATTCTTTTTATGCTTAAAATTCTTTTCCTCTCTGTTTCATTTTGGCCATCAAGTGGCCAGTTTTTATTATTATGCCTTTAAATCCACTAATCTTTTCTCCTGCAGTGTGCAGTCTCCTACTTTCATCCAGCATATTTTTCATCCTAGTACTCTAGTTTTTGTCTCTAGCCCCTCAATTTGGGCATTTTTAAAGATCTTCCTTTAACTTTTTGGACATATGGGATATAATAACAATAACTTGTATCTCTTTTCCTACTGATTCTAGGATTTGTGTCAGATCTGGTTTGATTTCCATAGATTGACTAGTTCCTTAATTATAGGTCCTCTTGGGGGGTGGGGGTGAATGGGTGACGGGCACTGAGGGGGGCACTTGACGGGATGAGCACTGCATGTTATTCTGTATGTTGGCAAATTGAACACCAATAAAAAATAAATTTATTATTAAAAAAAATTGCAGGTCCTCTTTTCCCACCTTTGTGGATGCCTGGTAATCTTTGATTAGATGCCAGACATTGCGATTTCACCTCGTTGAGTCCTGGATATTTTTGTATTCTTTTAAATCTTCTTGAGCTTTGTCCTGAGATGCAGGTGAGTTATTTGGGGACAATGATCTTTTCAGAACAGAGCTCAGTCTAGGGCCAATTATTCTTCACGCCATGGTAAAAGCATTTCTTGAGCATTTCACTCAATACCCAATGGATTATGAGTTTTCCTGCTCTGGCTGGCAGGATAGACATTGCTTTTGGCCATTGTGGATGACTTTTTCCCCGGGACCTGGTTAGTTTCTTCACAGGCACATGCTGATCTGATTCCCCGCTAAATACTCAGAGAAGAGCCTCTGCAGGTCTCCAGGATTTTTTTTTCTCTGTGTGGCATTCTCTTCTCCAATCCAGATGATAATAATGGTCTGGAGTGGTAGGAATGGAAAACAAAAAGAATGGATTTGTAAAACTGTAAAGAAATAAAGAAGACTTGGGAGCATCCAGTGAGAAGAGAATTGGAATGTGGACTGGGACTACTGGTGGTGTGGTCCCGAATGGTGCTGGCTGGCAAGGAGAGAAGCACAGAAATTGAGGCCATTTAGGAACATTCACAGCAATTTGAGAGTAGATTGTAGCTTAGATTTTATGTTTCATTTTCCCACATTATTTTTATTTTCCAAGAAATTAAGTCTGACAGGTGGAAATGAAAAACAAAACAAAAGCCTGGCCCTTTACCACAGGTAAACTGAGAAAAAGGAGGGATTGGGCAGAGGGAGGTGGGGGCGGATGAGATTTTTAGCTCAAGTAGGTTTCAGCTGAGGAAACTGCTGAAGGTCATTGGCGGGATCCTGGCAACAGTGACTTACTATGCTAACACTTAGTATGGGCCAGCACCACGTTGGGCTCCCCACTGAGACCCTCAGTTTTGTCCTCTCCACAACACCCTCTACCAAGGAACCCACAGGGTCACGTGATGGGCCAACCTTGCATTTCTGAGAAATGGCAAAGCCTGGGACCTGACCCTGGTTGCTTTTCTACTTTCCACCTTTTGCCTATTTCCCTGGCCCTCGGAGGCTGCCTAAGCCTGGGAAATCCTGGTTGGTTGTTACATTTGCCCTGAACCAATTTGTTCAGTTTTTCTGTTGGTTTGTATTAGCAGCTCATTGTAAGAGTTAACCTTTTCTGGAAGCAGCTGTTTGAACAAGTAGATCAGATAGGATTCTGTGCGATAAAGCAAATGGTGCATAGCTGCCGATTATTTTAATTAACTTAGATTTACATACAAATAGCCACAAAAGCCTGGTAACCAGTGGACAACTCAGAAGTTACCATCTTGCGACAGTAGGATAACAACAGAATCTAAACAGTTGCTCATTTTTAAAAACTTCCTTTTTTCGAGGACTCCTCTCTGCCAGGAAAGCTTTTTTCACTTTTCACTTTTCAGGGAGATATTTTGGACAGTGAAGTTTGTGATGGAAGTCTTCCAGCTAAGGGCCAATTACTTTTCCAGAATAGACAAGTTGTTTCTATTTCTAGAGGGAGAATGGTGAGCGTGGCACGTTTAGTTTTATTTGTCAGGTTAAGTGGCCAACCTCTCTTTGTGACATCTGTAACTGTGGTCACAGTTTCCTTCATCGAGCTACACGGGCTTTATCCACATTTTTCTTTTCAACTAAAGGGGCCTCTGGAGGCAAATATAAAATATCCATTCACTGTCAATGGTAAGTGGCTTTTTGATGAGTCTGCACATGTATTAGTCAATATTCTGTAAATTGTTGCTGCGATTGGAAAATAAAGAGCAACTATGATCATTCTAAAGCTCTGGGAAAACTTATTTGGTCTAATTTTGTTGTGCACATCACTATGTGTTTCCTGGTTTAAGGAATTCCTCTGTCAGAAGCAGGATGATTCTGAAACCAAATTATAAAGACCTGGCACCGACCTGCCTTCCACCTCAGTTCTGTTTGTTGCTCATTGTTGAGGGATGGACTCGATGATCTTAGCCCTTTTGTTTGACCAAGATGAATCATGTGAAGTGGAAATGCT
Organism: Canis lupus baileyi; assembly: GCF_048164855.1. Taxonomy (NCBI): domain Eukaryota; kingdom Metazoa; phylum Chordata; class Mammalia; order Carnivora; family Canidae; genus Canis; species Canis lupus. The sequence continues at coordinate 44,457,088 of NC_132856.1, read as the reverse complement.
GGTTCAGAGACCAGCCTGAGGCATGGCCTGTCTCAGTGTGGCCCCTGGACCAGAACCTTCAGCATCACCTGGGAAGGGTAGACTCTCACGTCCCTCCCAGACTTATTAAATCAGTCTCTGGGAATGAGGCTCGACAGTATGTGGGGTCTTTTTTGGGTTTTGGGTGTTTTGTTTTTTGTTTGCGTTTTTTTTGAGAGAGAGAGAGAGGGTGCACAAGCAGGGGGAGCAGCAGGCAGATGGAGAAGCAGGCTCCTCACCCCGCAGGGAGTCGGATGCAGGGCTCAGTCCCGGGACCAGGATCACCACTCGAGCCAAAGGCAGATGCCCAACCGATTGAGCCACCCAGGTGCCCCAGCAGTCTGTGTTTTAACAAACCCACCAGGTGGTTCTGAAGCATGCTAAGCTTAGAACTGCGGCCCCTGGACCATTCAAGGTTGTGCCATGCCTGTTGTGAGCACTGCCGCAGCCATAGGTAGCTTCATGGTATCACACCTCCAGGTGTGTCCCGCTGTAGGAAGTGAGTGAGGACAGTGAAACTCATCCCCCCATAGGGGAGTAGAGTGGGAAAGAGGTTTGCTTGGGAAGGCCAGCAAATCCACCCCCTCCTCCCACCCCCAGTCTGAGAACTACTCAGTGCTGACTTTGTGCCAGAGAGCTAGGGTCAAATCCCAACTCATCTAGCCACCATGGGCACATCTGCCTGACTGATTTAGCTTTTGCATAACGTGCTGGTGGCGTTAAAATGCCTCAGGTGCAAGGTCATGTTGTTGCAGGATTGGCGAGTGACATGACCCACGCCATCCCCTTCACTACGGGCCTGGAGTTCTCAGTGGGTTATGCTGCTCCAACCTGTCCTGGTCCTGGCTGTAGTTTGGTGCCACCTACTGGTCTAGCGTGAACGGCAGCCAGGACCCTTCTGGGTTCTGGATCCTGCACTTACATCGAATTTCAGGACCCTGGAGTGATTCAGCCTCAAGAATATTTCCCCTCTGCCTTCCTGCTTTTGAAAACGAGAAGCCTCGGGGTGCCTGGTTGGTTCGGTCAGTAGAGTATGCAGCTCTCGCTCGCTCTTAGGGTCATGAGTTCGAGTCCCACATTGGGTGTAGAGATCGCTTAAATAAATAAATGTTGTTAAAAAAAAAAAGAGAGAGAGAGAGCAGGGTGCCTGAATGGCTCAATGGTTGAGCTTCTGCCTTTGACTTGAGTGGTGATCCTGAGGTCCTGGGATCGAGTCCTACATTGGGCTCCCCACAGGGAGCTGGCTTCTCTCTCTGCCTGTGTCTCTGCCTCTCTCTCTGTGTGTCTCATGAATAAATAAAGAAAATCTTTTAAAAAATTACCTTTCTCCATTCTGCGATAGGAAGAGAAAAAAATGGATGGCACATGTAGGTGTGCACTCACAGGCATTAAATCGTGCAGGCAGTCTCATGGCACAGTGGGACAAGCATGAGCTTCAGGGTCAGACAAGCCTGGGTTTCTGTCCTGCCCACTTACTGCTCTGAGCCTCAGGAGGTATAAAATGAAGGTAATGTTTATCCCATCCGTATCATGAAGAGGAAAGGAAACCCAGAAAGTGGGAACAATCCTGGGGCGTCATTTCCAGTGATTCCTGAGGATAATTAATTCCCACATCTGGGATCCCTGGGTGGCGCAGCGGTTTGGCGCCTGCCTTTGGCCCAGGGCGCGATCCTGGAGACCCGGGATCGAATCCCACATCAGGCTCTCGGTGCATGGAGCCTGCTTCTCCCTCTGCCTGTGTCTCTGCCTCTCTCTCTCTCTCTCTGTGTGACTATCATAAATAAATAAAAATTAAAAAAAAATTAAAAAAAAAAAATTCCCACATCTGTGTACTGTTCCATGGTACTGACAAGTGATGGATTGGGTTTCTGCGTCATTCTTTGGTGAACCGTGTCCACACTTGCTGAAACCAAGAGCCTACAGTGAGTGACAGGAAATGATCTGTGGACTTGCCTGTAAAAGACATGTGGTGGGAAAAGGCCAGACAGGAGGGCTGATGGTGCAGTAATGTGTGACAACATGAAACGTTTTTAAACTTGCTAGTGTGTGAAAGTTCTAAATGCAGTACTTGAAAGCTAGAAAACAGGGACGCCTGGGTGGCTCAATGGTTGAGCGTCTGCCTTCCACTGAGGACATGATCTTGGGGTCCCCACGGGGAGCCTGCTTCTCCCTCTGCCTATATCTCTGCCTCTTTCTGTGTGTCTCTCATGAATAAATAAAATCTTTTTTTTTTTTTAAAGAAAGAAAACTGGAAAGCTTCAAAAAAAAAAAAAAAAAAAAGAAAACTGGAAAGCAATCAATAGATGTTAGGGTTTTTTTTCTCCTACTGATAAAATACAAACTAATTTAGTGTGGGATCTAATGGGGTAAAAAGTGGAGTTGAGTCCTTCAGAGCACACACTGGGCACCACCCTTTGCCTGTGGGGGAGTCTTCAATTATTATTATTAATATTATTGTTATTGTTATTTTGGAACAAAGGAGAAGCATATACAGCCTTTAAACCCTTCCCTTGGCCTCTTGACTCTGGACATGGGACTTCTCAGCTCTGCCCACTTGCAGCAATAGGATTTGTCTAGCTAGCTTGGCACTTTATTTATTTATATATATATATATGTTTATTTATTTTTTAGATTTTACTTCTTTATTCATGAGAGACAGAGAGGGAGAGAGAGGCAGAGACATAGGCAGAGGGAGAAGTAGGCTCCATGCAGGGAGCCGGATACGGGACTCGATCCCAGGACCCTGGGATCAAACCCTGAGTCAAAGGCAGACGTTCAACCACTGAGCCACCCAGGCATCCCTGGGCACTTTTTTTAAAAGGACGATTAAAGTCTTTTTTTTTTTTTTAATGATTAAAGTCTTACCTGCTCCTTAGTAAAAGTTTGGGGAAGTGTAGTAAAGTGTAAAGAGGCACACAATCTGTGATCAGCGTCCTCCTCTCCACAGTCACCACATATGTCCACTAGAGGCACTGTTGCTCTCGGGCAGATTTTTTTTTTCCAGTCTTTTTTCTTTGAATTTCTTCTTTACATAGTTGAGATATAGTTCTTAGATCTTGCTTTATTACTTTTCATATTATACATAAGGATTTTCTTTTACAAATTAAAGTATTGGGAGCACTTGGCTGATTTGGTTAGTAGAGCATGGTACTCTTAATCCCATGGTTGTGGGCTCAAGCCTCACGTTGGGCATCCAGCCTACTTAAAAAAAAAAAAAAAAAAAAAAAACAGAAAACGAGGGACACATGGGTGGCTCAGTTGATTGGGCCTCTGACTCTTTGTTTCCATTTGGATCGTGGTCTCTGGGGTCTTGGGATTGAGCCCGGTGTAGAGAAGGGCCTGTGGCTCTATGCTCAGTGCAGTTTTCCTGAGATTCTTTTCTTCCCCCTCCCATGCTTCTCCCCATGCATGTGCATGCACCCTCTCAAAATAAATAAATGAATAAAAATCTTTTAAAAAACCTAAAGTGTTATTTATCAAATGATTAAATATGTACTTCTAGAAACATTTATTTTTTTTAAAATTTTTATTTATTTATGATAGTCACACACACACACACAGAGAGAGAGAGGCAGAGACACAGGCAGAGGGAGAAGCAGGCTCCATGCACCAGGAGTCCGACGTGGGACTCGATCCCGGGTCTCCAGGATCGCGCCCTGGGCCAAAGGCAGGCGCTAAACCACTGCGCCACCCAGGGATCCCCTAGAAACATTTAATATAAAAGTGTATGAAAGCAAAAAGTGAAATTCTAATACCATCTATAAGTGTCCTTAATAATAGAAAAAGTTCAAATATTGAAATGTATGAAGTAGTAAGAGAAAGTCCCTTTAATACAACCTACCAGGGCTATATAGTACTAGATAATTTTAAATGATTGCACTGTTGGCCGTGTAATGTCCTGGTAATGCCGTCTACTAGTGCCAACCATTGTTAGTCCCAGCATGTGCTCTTTCAGAGTTTTTTCTCTTTTGTATATGTGTGTGTGTGTATGTATATAAGTTACTGAAATGGAATTGTACAGTTGTCCAGCTTGCATTTTTCATTTACTAATGTATTTTGAATAACCTTCTATAGTATAAGCATTTGCCAGTATCACGAAAACACTTATCTGAATGGTACTTTAAATGGCTACATAATATTTCATTATTTAGATGTTCTCTGTTTTATGTAATCATTTCTCCTAAGGCTTCCAATTTGAACCTAAGTAAATATTTATCCACATTTCTCATTCTTTCCTCAAGCTAAGTCACAGACAGCCGCACCAAGTCAGAGATAAACATTTCACAGTTTCCTCTCTGGGGAGAGCTTATCATTTTACACTTTCATCAGTAACTTACAGAAATATGCCATGACGGCAGTCATAAACGACTGTGATCATTTAAAAAAAATCTTTGTTGATGTTTAAGGGAAAAAGCTCTTGTTTGATTTGTGTTTCTTAGAATACTCAGTGTTCTTAGAGGTTAGAGCGCTCAGTGTTCTGGCAGGTTTAATAATCTTCCAGTGATTTCTGGAACAGAGGTAATATGCCCTCTATAAAACAAAAAATTAATTCCCAGCTCAGATTCCTTAGAACTTCCTGGACGTCATTCCTGGAATCAGAGCTTGGATGTTCTCTGCTTTGGATCAGAAACCTCATCTTTGTCTAGGAAGTCCTATGCTGTTTCCAGATGCCCCCTGCCCCCCAGAGTGGAACCTGTAGCCTTGCCCCCTTACTTTTTTTTCTTTTTTTCTTTTCTTCTTTTTTATTTATTTATTCATGAGAGACAGAGAGACAGAGAGAGGCAGAGACACAGGCAGAGGGAGAAGCAGGCTCCATGCAGGGAACCCAATGTGGGACTCAATCCCAGGTCTCCAGGATCACGCCCTGGGCTGAAGGCGGCGCTAAACTGCTGGGCCACCCGGGCTGCCCGTCTTGCCCCCTTTCCTCTCAGAACCTGGGAGCAGAAAAATAAGCGATCCTCGCTCCCAGGCTGGACTTGGGCTTTACTTGTGGTCAGACAGCACGAGCTTCGTTTTCCTCCATGGTGGGCTGTTTGTGTCCTTCCTTTCGCCTTGGCTGCCAGGGAGGGACTAGAGGCTGTCACCTGGGTGCCTGATGGGGGCAAAAAGTGGAGAAAGGATACTCTAATTGGTTCTCATTTTCCTTTGTAAAACACCGAGTCCTCTGGAATATTTATATAGAGGGGAAAGTTCCAAGAAAGTAAAATAATTATAAATGAACTTCAGTGGCTGTTAAGGGGCAGGGGGGGTGGGAATCCTTGGGTGGCTCAGTGGTTTGGCACCTGCCTTTGGCCCAGGGCATGATCCTAGAGACCCGGGATCAAGTCTCACCTCAGGCTTCCTGCATGGAACCTGCATCTCCCTCTGCCTGTGTCTCTGCCTCTCTCTCTCTCTCTGTCTCTGTCTCTCTGTCTCTCATGAATAAATAAATAAAATCTTTAAAAAACGGGGGGTAGGGGGTTCTGTTAGTGAACCCTGCAGTTATTTAGTTCTAAGTGCTCATTCTTGTTACCCTAGTTTCGCAGAGCCAGGAAATGCTATCGAAGGTTCTAGGACCTTCTAGAAGTGAGTGTAACTAACTTTGAGGAAAGAATGGGAGAGGTTTGGAGAGCTAAAGACTTGCACTGCAGCCTTCTAACATATGCCCCATTGTTCTTTCCACACTCCCTCACCCCATTATAATTTGTTTCAGGCTATGAAAATAACATATAGTCATTGCAGGAAAAAAAAACTAAAAATCACTCTTTTTTTTTTTTTTTTTTACTCAGAGATAATGACTATTAACATTTGGCATACATATGTGTGTATGCTCATACACATAATTTTTGATCATATAGGTGTGTGTTTCCATGTCTGTACACACACACACAAACACGCTTTTATACCACCTTTTATTTTTTAAAAGATTTTTATTTATTTGTGCGAGAGGCAGAGACACAGGCAGAGGGAGAAGCAGGCCCCGTGCAGGGAGCCTAACATGGGACTCGATCTCAGGTCTCCAGGATCACGCCCTGGGTCGAAGGCAGTGCTAAACCGCTGAGCCACCTGGGCTGCCCCATTTTAAAGTATTTTAAATATTAAAGTAAAGTATTTTATTTTATTTTATTTTTTTATTTTTATTTTTTAATTTTTATTTATTATTTACGATAGTTACACAGAGAGAGAGCTAGAGAGAGGCAAGAGACACAGGCAGAGGGAGAAGAGAAGCAGGCTCCATGCACCAGGAGCCCGACGTGGGATTCGATCCCGGGTCTCCAGGATCGCGCCCTGAGCCAAAGGCAGGCGCCAAACCGCTGCGCCACCCAGGGATCCCAAGTAAAGTATTTTAAATATCTGTGTCATCAAACCTATTTTTGAAAACAATCTTTTTTTATGGTTGCATAATAGTATACGTGCTATAATTTATTGGGAGTTAGATATTGCTTAATGCTCATTTTTAAGTTTTTAATCTTTAAAACAAAAGATTTTATTGAGAGAGAGAGAGAGAGAGCATGTGCATGCGTGAGTAGTGGAGAGGGTCAGAGAGAGGGAGAGAGAGAATGTCAAGCAGATTCCTTGCCACCTGAGCAGACTCCTGAGCCACCCAGGTGCTCCTCTTTGCCTATTTTTTTATATCAAGCTGTTAATTGAGTTATTTGCATCTCAGGGTAGGTTAAGTTGTTTTTTGTTCTACAGTGCAGATGTTTTTTCTGGTGTGTCATTTGCCTTTGGTTTATAGTATTTCACCTAAAGAAGGTGTGCATGTTTGTTTTTGTGTATAGTTTCAAAACTGCAGGAAAGTACAGTAGGAAATAACCTTTATTTACCTGCCACCCAGAATGCACAGATATTTATATATTGTCCTTTTGACTTATTTCTGATAAAGGAAGTAGAATATTACAGACAGATTGGAATTGTCCTGGTTCCCCCTCCCATATTCCATTTCCTCCTTCCCCAGGGCAGCTGCTGTCATGAATTGAGCGTATGGATCCTTCCAGTCCCAGTTTTTCTTCTGTTATCACATATACAAGATTAATAAGTATTAGTTTGTGTGTGCTTGTGTTTGTTCATGCTTTAACATATACATACTATCACATAATTTACATATATCATTGAGCAGTTTTCTTTATTTGCACAGCAATGTGTTCAGTTCAATTCATAATTATATATACAAATCTAGTTCATTTATTTTGACCGCTGTGTAATATGGCATCCATGGACTATAACTCCAAATTCTTCCTAAATGTGTATCTTTTTTTTTTTTAAAGATTTTATTTATCCATTCATGATAGACAGAGAGAGAGGGGGGGTGGGGGGGCAGAGACACAGGCAGAGGGAGAAGCAGGCTCCATGTAGGGAGCCTGATGTGGGACTTGATCTCCAGGATCGCGCCCTGGACCAAAGACAGGCACTAAACCACCGAGCCACCCAGGGATCCCCCTAAAAGTGTTTATCATTTTTTCTATACTGATGAACATTGAAGATGCTGCTGGGTGTCTAGGTTTTCTTTGCAGTGCTGCAGTGAAAAACTGCACACGTTTCTCCTTCTGCAGGCTGGGAGATCTTCTCAAAGGGCCTGCCTAGGGGTATGTGGTGGGTCATGTGGATTTCAGCTCTACGGGCTCTTACCAGATTCTTCCTAGAGTGCTCATTCCAACCAACACTCCCACCAGCCGTGTGAAAGGCTTCCTCCTGCCCCACACCTTCACCAAGACATGGTACTGTCAGGCTTAGTGATTTTTAGCCCATCCAGGAATGAGATAGCATCTCATTGTGGTTTTAATTTGCATATCCTGATTGCTAGTGGGATTGAACATCTTTAAAAATAGTTACTGTCTAGAGTTTAACAGATTTTTCTCTTCTCTGCACTTTCACTTCTTACCCTCCACTCACTTTTTCCATTGGGTTATCTTTGTCAGATGGGTGGTTAGTGTTCTTTATGTTTTAGATACTAGTGTCTTATGTGTATTGTGGCCATCTCCTGGTCCCTGGCCTACCTTGCCTTTTGCTTCTTCAACTTAGCATATATTGCCTTCAGTTAGATCACTGGCAAGCCCTCCTCATATAAGGCCAAGTTGGAGGCGCATTATATTCTTTTTTTTTTTTTTTTTTTTTTTTTTTTTTATTCATGAGAGACACACACACAGAGCGGCAGAGACACCGGCAGAGGAAGAAGCAGGCTCCATGCAGGAAGCCTGATGTGGGACTCGATCCTGGGTCTCCAGGATCAGGCCCTGGGCCGAAGGCAACGCTAAACTGCTGAGCCCCCCAGGCTGCCCCACATTATAGTCTCAAGGAGCACGGCATCTATTCAGAATATTAAAAAGTTCTATAGGAACCCATCAGAGGGTTGGGGAGACATAGAGACAGCACTGGGTCTGGCAGCAACAAGCAGGACACCAAGAAGGGGCTGAGCAGGCCAGGAGGAGGACGAAGCCTTCTTGGTGAGGGGGTTGCTGAGGCAGAAATGCTGATGGTCAGTCTCAGAGTCTTCATCCTTCCTTGCTTCTGCCTCTTTCTCTCCTCATGGCCTCCAGCCTGCCGGCCCCTGACCCACTCCTGGCTCCTTGCTCAGAACAGTTTGGCTTTTCAACAGTTTGATCTTTGGAACTTTGTATGTTATTTCATGTTGAACAGAAGCCTGATTTTTGATGTCCTATGTATCAACCAGCCTTTACCTCTATAAGGCATGCCTTTTGTGTCTTACTGAGGAAATCCTTTTCCACACCAAAGTCAAAGACAGTTACTCGCGTTTTCTTATGATAACTTTTGTTTTTCACACAGTCTTTAATCCGTCTGGAGCTTTTTTTGCTTTTGTAGTTAAACTTTTCTTTCCTTTTTTGTGGCTCCTCCTTTGCATCGATACTTTCTAGGCCCTCTCTGAGCTCCAACAGGTCTAGATCGCCAGGCTTTTCTCTGCCACCTTGTGCTCTTTGCTGGTTCTGGGAGTCCCAGGTCGGGGTACTTGGTGTTTATCAAGGAGGTTTCTCTGCCTCGAGCACCTTTAGTGTTTGGTTTCATGTTCTGGACCCTGGCTCCAAGGGGCATGATTCCACTGGAGTTTAAAATTCGTTCAGTTTTTGAAACTTTCATGGTCTATTGTGTATGTGTTGTGCCTAGCGCTCGAAATGTTCTCAGATCTGGAAGTGCTACAGAGTCACAGACCAGGGTCTCTTATAAAGATGCTCCTGCTTACCTTGAACTTGTGAACCTTTGTATTTTATCATAAGGGATCAAGGGAATTGATAAAGTATGCTACTCTTTTCTTTTTTTAAGATTTTATTTATTTATTCATGAGAGACACACAGAGAAAGACAGAGACACAGAAGGAGAGGCAGGCCCCCTGCAGGGAGCCCAATGTGGGACTCGATCCTAGGACCCCGGGGTCATGAACTGAGCCAAAGGCAGGTGTTCACTGAGCCACAGGCACCCCAAAGTATGCTATTCTTGTCAGCATCCTAGCTTTATGGAAACTAAAGTTACACCTGAGAAGCTGGGGTGTTTTGAAATTTTCCCACCCCTCCTCACTCCATTTATTTATTTATTTTTAAAATATTTTACTTACTTATTCATGAGGGACAGAGAGAGAGGCAGAGACACAGGCAGAGGGAGAAGCAGGCTCCACGCAGAGAGCCCGACATGGGATCCAGGGTCTTCAGGATCACACCCTAGGCTGAAGGCAGGCGCTAAACCACTGAGCCACGTGGGCTGCCCTTCCTCACCCCATTTAGATCAGGACAAGACAAGAAAAATGATTATCCATCCAACAATGTGTATTTTCTGTATAGTCGAGGTGAAAAGAGACATGAAAATAAAGTTGACCAATTTATAGGACTTTCCTGATTGGTTTTCACCAGTGGCCTCTGGAGAGCATGTCGAAGATGATGTCCCAAACACCTGTGGGAAACAGCTTACAACAGGCCGTCGCCCTGTACCCGCACTGAGCGTGCCTCTGCCATCCTGTCCCCAGATGTCTCGCTGGCTTCTTGCTCAGCGGAGGGCAAGTGGGAGAGGTGGGCGTAGGATGATTCTCAAGGCCGTGCTGGTGTCCCTGGCCGCACAGCACCTGCCAGGGGCCGGGCCTGGCCATCCCAGGGCCACAGCGGCTTTCAGTAATCACCGCTCTTAGTGACAGTCGGCAATTTTGTGCATGTTTGTTTCTTTTCTCCTTTTTCACTGCATACAACATTTTCTTTTCGCCCTGCCTTTGTCTTTTTTCCTTAGGCCGGAAGCTGAGAGGAAAAGCCTTTTATTTTGTCAACGGCAAAGTGTTTTGTGAGGAAGACTTCCTGGTGAGTGTGTTCCCCAAACCTGCCCTGCCCGCAGTCCCGACCAGAGTCAGGGGGAGCCTGTGGGGAGACCGGGCCAGCCAGGAGAGTGTGGTTCCCCTGGGTGATCCCCGGCGGGGGTCCTGGCTTTCCTTCGGTGGATGCAGGGGTTGGCCTGGGATCCTGAAGCAAATGACAAGCCGCAGAGCTTTGTGCCTGGAAGGGACTTGAGGGTCACCTGGCCTGTCGTCTTGGTTCTGCCCATTTCCGCCGACCCCACCTCTCTTAAGCCTCTGGACTGGGGCTCAGGCCTTCGTTCCTCCGAATCCTGGCTGCTCTCTGTGGGCATCCAGCCTCCGCCACACTTCAGAAGTCTGTCCACGGGCCAGTGACACCCAGCCCTGAGCACCAGCTCTGTCGGCACCTCTCAGGCCAGCGGACGGTCCCCCAGGCTGTCCCCCAGCCCTTCACAGTCCGCTTGTCTGAAGCAGAAGCATCATGCTGCCTTGGGTCCTCATCTCGGAGAACGGTTTTCTGGGCTCATCTTCGGCCCCTCCTCCTTCCCACCTCTCCCAGAAAGTGGCTGAGCATTGATCCCCGTGCCACCATGGCCTCCCTGGGCCCACTTAGCTCCCCAGGATGGGTTGCAGCTCAGCGCCCCCACCCTGGGCCCTGCATCGCGAGGGTTCAAGGCCTGTGCAGACAGAAGCTGTGCTCCTGAGCCCAGACCTGTGGCTCTCCCACTCTGCTGCTTGCTTGCACCCCTGCACAGCCTCAAGCCTTTGTGCCCTAGCTTGTGCCACTTCCCCTGCCTGGAGCGTCTTCACCCTTTCTTTGCCCCGATAACTGACGGCTGTGCCCCCTCCCCGACAGCGAGCTCCCACCCTCCGTGCAGCCACCACACCAGGGCCTCTCTGGCGCAGCAGGTAGAACAAGGCAGGGTGGCCTCCCCCAGCCCTTTCTCTCTCCCCTGGACATGCTTCTTCCCCTTGGCCTCGTCAGCCCCTCACCTAGCACCAAGCATCCAGTGGCGCTCAGTGGACAGTGGATGACCTGAGCCTACGTTCCCCAGAGGACCCAGAGGTGGCTTGGGTTTGATGCACTGTGGCCCAGGCTTGCCAGTAACAGACAAGCCGACCCAAACCGGTAGAAGCAAAAAGGCAATGCACTCAGCAGGGGCCTCTGAGTCACTTTCTCTTCATTGGGGCCCTGCCTCTGCAGCATCAGCTCCTTCCTCAGGAGATTCCTGGTGGCCACCTGGTGGCAGTGGCATCGCTCTGGGGTTTGCATCCTCTACCGTTCAGCGTTCAGCGCTGATGGCCCAGAGTGTCCGTCCTGCTCCTCCAGCCTCATTGGCTCTATTGGGTCACATGCCCACCTGTGGGCACAATCGGTGCTGAAGGGAAACTGGGGCTCTGATTCCCCAGGTCCGAGTCAGTGCCCTGCCTTGCTTCCCAGCAGGTGGTCACCCCCCCACCACCCCACTCTTGGGAGTGCAAGGTGGTGGGGTATGTGGCTGGCTCCCCATGAAAGTAAGGAACTGCCACCCCTGGGACTGCACAAAGTTCCCTTTTTCTTTTTTTTTTCCACCTTCCTTTGTCTTACAGCCCCCCCCCACCCCCCCGTGTGTAATATCTAAACTTGTGGTATCTTTCAGTGTGTGGTATCTTTTCTTTGTGTGCTTTTCTGAAAAGCATTCTTCATTTCTTTTGAGAGTCTAACTGTGTGTGTGTGTGTGTGTGTGTGTGTGTGTGTGTGTTTGGTAAAGATAGAGAGTATTTACCAAGTTTCTGTGAAACTAAGGGCATTGGCTTTTTAACCAGACCAGACTTGAATTTGATTCCTATTTTTACCTCTTAAAGGCTATGTGACCTTGTGAAGGTCACTTGACCTCTCTGAGCTTTCATTGCTTTCATCTTAGAAATGGGATGATACATACTTTGTTTTAAGGATTAGAGAGGGGTGCCTGGGGGTACCTGAGTGGCTCAGTTGGTTAGACATCAGCCTTCCACTCTGGTGGTGATCCTGAGGTCCTGGGATTGAGGCCCACGTTGGGCTCCTTGCTCAGCTGGGAGCCTGCTTCTCCCTCTGTCTGCTACTCCCCCTGCTTGTGCATGCTCTCTCTCTCTCCTTCACAAATAAATAAATAAAATATTAAAAAAAGAGAGAGGTCCCTGTGTGGCTCAGTCAGTTAAGCATCTCCCTTCACCTCAGGTCGTGATCCCAGGGTTCTGGGATAGAGCCCCACATTGAGCTCGTTGCTCAGAAGGGACTATGCTATGCTTGTCCTTCTCCTTCTGTCTCTTCCCACACTTGTGCTCACTTGCTCGCTCTCTCAAAAAAATAAAATAAAACAAAATCTTAGGGATGCCTGGGTGTCTCGGCAGTTGGGTGTGTCTGCCTTTAGCTCAGGGCATGATCCTGGAGTCCCAGGATTGGGTCCCACATCAGGCTCCCCACATGGATCTTGCTTTTCCCTCTGCCTGTGTGTCTACTTCTCTCTTTCTGTGTCTCTCATTAATAAATAAATAAAATCTTTAAAAAAATCAAAAAAATGTTTTAAGGATTAGAGCCTGCATCAGACTCTCCTGAAGGGCTTATGAAAATACATGTTACCAGATCCTCTCCCAGCGTTTCTAATTCAGTAGGTCTGGGGTGGAGCCCAAGAATTTGCATTTTTTTTACAAATTCCCAGTTGATGTCAGGGAACTCCTCTTTGAGAACCACTGGCTTAGAGATTGAAGCCTCTCTATGCACAGCCTCTTACACAGAGCCTAGCATGTTGTGGATGCCCAAATGCAGCTCTTGTTAGAGTGAGTGGTATTACTATTTGTAATGACTTTGTGGCAGAAGACATTCCATGATTCATCACACAACTGTGTTGTCCTCTGGGAAATGACAGATTCCTGTATGGAGTGACACATCTTTCTGAGAAGTTCCTTGTCATTCTGGTGGGCAAGTGACTGGGTCATCTGTCCTGCCTGGGTTTAACTTTCTTTTCTTTTTCCTCTGCAGTACTCTGGGTTCCAGCAGTCTGCTGACAGATGTTTTCTTTGTGGACATCTGATCATGGACATGGTGAGTAGGGTCAGCCAAACAAGATGATGGCATGGTAGGAGGGGGAGGCATTCATAGAAAAAAGAAACTAACAGTGGAAAACTGTATTTCCTACCTTGATTTGTGGTTGCATCTGGTTTTATTAAGAGAAGACCTGTGCAAGGCAGCTGCTTGCTCTAGGAGAAGCCACATTGTTTGCTTTTACTGATATAGCATGCTTAACCATGTAGTCCACACAGTGTTATGTCTCTCTCTCTTTTTTTTTTTTAAGAATTTATTTTATTTACTCATGAGAGAGAGAGGCAGAGACACAGGCAGAGGGAGAAGCAGGCTCCATGCAGGAAACCCGAAGCGGGACTAGATCCTGGGTATCCAGGATCACGCCCTGGACTGAAGACGGCACCAAAATGTTGAGCCACCCGGGCTGCCCTGTGTTGTGTTTCTTTCTTTTTTTCCTTTTTTCATTTGTTCCATTTTATTTTATTTTAATTATTTTTTTATTGGGGTTCAATCTGCCAACATATAGCATACAGTGTTGTGTTTCTGATGATGCTCTTTTCTCTGGGCTTTTTGGATCATACTGGCCTCCCTCTGATTTTCTGTGGTCCTTGTGATGTCCTGGGTGAGATGCCAAATGTCAAACTTCATCTCCCTTGGAGTTGGGTACAGAAAGCTGGATAAACACAGTTGCTTGCCCCATGTTCTTCCTGGCTCTTTCTGTTCCTAAGATGAGTTTTGGGGGCCTGTTGTTAGTTCTGAGAGAGCAGAGCAAGAAGCAAGTTTTATACATTCTGTTCCTCACTCAGCCACTTTCACTCACTGGCTCTCTGAGCTTGTCTTGGGCCTCAGTATCTTTATCTCTTCACTGGGGACAGTTTTTCTTTCCTGGCCTCCTTATAGGGTAAGGTTGTGAGGTTAACAAATACAAAATACTTAGTGTATCTCAGGGATCAAACAGTTCACCATTGGATATCAGGCTTTTAGAATTTCTTTAATATACTGATCAAGGAAAAGTATCATACAACATTCCTTTAGTTGGAAAGCGGTAAATCCCTCTCTAAGCTGACACATTAACTATTCTGGAGAAGGGAATTGCTAATCATTGGTATTTTTTTTCCTTTACCTTTTTATTGAGAAACAACTAGGTAAAGAAAGGGTGTGTGTACATCTTAAGTGCATAGGTGAATGAAGTTTTGCATATGCACATACCTATGGAACCACACCTGGTCAAAGTGTGGATGTTTCCCACATCCCACACCTCAGAAACTTCCTTCTTGTCTTCCTTCCAGTCCAGAACCCCTCCTCCAAAGGTGCCCTCTGTTCTGAGCTCTATTGGTCTGCCTTTTCTCACTTAAAAAAACAATAGCAAAAACCATTTTGGGGGGATGGGGCAGGGCCAGTGGGAGGAGGAGAGAGAATCTTAAGCAGGCTCCATGCCCAGTGTGGAGCCCAGTGCGGGGCTCGATCCCACGACCCTGAGATCATGACCTGAGCAGAAATCAAGAGTCAGACGTTTAATCAACTGAGCCACCCAGGCGTCCCTAGAAAATGTTTTTTAAGTTCATCCATGTTATATCCTGTGGTAGTAGTTCATTTATTTTCATTGCTAAGTAGAGTTCCATTGTATGGATACAGCAGTTTGCAAATCTGTTGTTCTGCCGATGGGGATTTGGGTGGCTTCCAGTTTGAGGCTATTTATGAATAAAGCTGTTGTGAATATCTTTGGCATGTTGCTGGACAGAAACACTCATTTTTGTTGGTTTCGTGCTAACATGTATAAAACAGCAGTGAACCGGAGCCTGCCCTGTTCACGAGGACAACTTGCTCTTGTCCAGTCTTGAACACACCACGGCAGAGCTTAGCCCTGTGAGGGCTGAGTCCTCATTAGTAGCCAAGCCTCCCTGGAAGCATGGCCATCCACCCATTCCCCCAGAGGAGGCAGGGAGCCACACACCCTTAATCCTACCTTCCACAGATGCCAGCCAGACTCCACAGGGATCTGTTTCTTTGGTGGAATTTGTCCTCAATTTTAGAGTCCTTCTGGCAAACCCACCACATTTGAAGTCAACAGTATCCAAATTTATGAAGGTGATTATACCCTATTTTTATTTCTGGGTGTCATCAGGCTTCTTTGGGCCTCAGGGTATTTTAGTTACCTGTTGCTACATGATGAACCACCCCAAGAGGTCATAGTTTAACACAGCTCATTTATCACGATCCACAGAACTCCAATAGGTCTCAGCGGGATGATTGTTCTGCTCCGTGTGGCATTGGCTGGGGTCACTTATTCAATGGTGTTCAGCTGATGTCCCATTTAAGCACCCCGAGATGGGCTCTGCCCTCCAGGCCCCTCTCCCTGTGGCCACTGATCTCATCCAGTCATCTAGGTTGGACTTCTTACAGCAAAAGAGGAAGGAGAGCTGCCAGGCTTCTTAAGTCCTTGACTCGAAATCTCTCAACATCATTTCTTCCCCATTCTGTTGATCACAGAACATCACAAGGCCAGTCTCAATACGCGGCAGGGCAGGGAGGAGGGGCTCTCCTCCACTTCTTGAAGTGAGGACCAGCCTTGCATGCAGGAAGGGAAGGAATGAAGCTTTAGAGGCCACCTCTTCCACACAAGGATAGTGCAAAGTTGAACCTGGGTCCTGGCAGGTCTTCTCTAGGACTTGAGAACTTTTAGCAAATGTCTGTCCGGTAGTGACACCTACTTTTAAAAAAAGAACCCTTAACTGCTGCCAAGAATTTTTTTTTTAAATTTTTATTTATTTATGATAGTCACAGAGAGAGAGAGAGAGGCAGAGACATAGGCAGAGGGAGAAGCAGGCTCCATGCACCGGGAGCCCGATGTGGGATTCGATCCTGGGTCTCCAGGATCGCGCCCTGGGCCAAAGGCAGGCGCCAAACCGCTGCGCCACCCAGGGATCCCTGCCAAGAATTTTTGTAACGCAAGAAAAAGCATGCCTGCAGATGCCATTCTTGGTCCTCCAAGAGAAACAACCAGTTGTCCAATTCCTTATGTAAATTGTGGCCCCCGCCCTCCGCCTCCCCGGTTAGTAGAGGGGAATACTCTGAGCTTGCATGTTGAAAGTGGACATTTCCCCCCACATTAAAAAGAATCATCACAGCAAGTCAAAATGCAGCAAAATGGCATCTGTGTCCTGCCACGCTTCAGGCTCGTTGTGGGTGAAGTTAATTTAAGGGTCTCTTCTGCCAAGATGGCATTAGCCAGAGAGCGAAATGCATTCCAAGGTACAGATTGCCAGGTGGACTTTGGAAGCCCGGCCAGTTGTTCTTCCTATTTTGGCAGTTTATTGCAGATGGAGAGGGGCCTCAGGGGTTAGTGACACACCAGAGGGAATGAGGAAGCTGGGAGAGCACTCGAAGTTGCCAGCTTGCCTCAGAGGCTGCACCGTGTGAAGTGTGGCGTTGGCCTTGGCGGGGGAGAAGCAAGCCTCGGGCTCTGGAAGGTGCGCACCTTTCCTGCAAGTGTCACATGCATCAACACAAACTCAAACCAGTGGTTTTTCCATTTTAGCTTGCATTGGAATCATTTTATGAAAACACCAACTGCCGGGTCTGACCCTAGCTCTTCCGATTCTGGAGATCGGGGCCTGAGGATGTACATTTATAACAAGTTCCCAGGTGATGCTCATGCTGCAGGTCCAGGGACCACACTTTGGGATGAGCTGCCTTAAAAGGAAAACTGTTTGATGTCACCTAGCAAGGGGCCAGGAGGGACACAGTTCTGAAGGGAGGTGATTTGGCCACTCGCTGACATCCCCAAGGACATTCTTTGCATCTCTTCTCCCTCCTACCCTCCCTGTCTTAGCTCTGTCCCAGCTTCTTACCTTTCCAGGCATCATAACCAGATCAAATGACATTCAGAGGAAGAAGGTTTGTGGGACTTTCTCTACACTGTGTTTTATTTTTTTTTATTTTTTTAAAGATTTATTTATTTATTCATGATAGACATAGAGAGAGAAAGAGAGGCAGAGACACAGGAGGAGGGAGAAGCAGGTTCTATGCCGCGAGCCCGACGTGGGACTCGATCCCGGGACTCCAGGATCACGCCCTGGGCCAAAGGCAGGCACTAAACCGCTGAGCCACCCAGGGATCCCCTACACTGTGTTTTAAAAAATCAGCAGCGGGGCACCTGTGTGGCTTAGTTGGTTAAGCGTCGACTTCTGATTTCTGCTCAGGTTGTGATCTCAGGGTCCTGGGATCCAGCCCTGTGTCAGGCTCCATGCTAGGCAGGGAGTCTGCTTGGGGATTTTCTCCCTGTGCTCTTCCCCCTGTGCACACACATGTTCTCTCTCTCTCTCTCTCTCTCTTTAGTAAATAAATAAATCTTAAAAAAAAAAAAAAAACAGAACACCAACAAAGAGGCTTTGCTTAGGCTTGGCTTTGAGATAATGAGTGGTTGAGTCACAGCTTCTGGATTATCACGCTGCAGAGTGAAAGCTGCTTTGGAGGGGCTCTTGGGAGGCAGAAGTTAAGAGGTTTTCTGAGCTCTGCCATTTCCATGTGGAATTAACTTTAATCCTTCCATGGATGGGCTGCCTCCTAAATCTGGGACGGAGCCTTGTGTGGCCCTGCCTGCTTCGCATCATTTCCAGCAAAGAACTGCAGAAGAACCTTCTAAATTATCCTCTGGAGGGTTATGTAGAGGAGAAGGATCCTGTTTGGCTCCCTCCTGTTGTACATTCACCCAGATTTGCCTTTCCTTCCCTGTGATCTCTTGATGCTGGTCCAAGTGCAACTCGGACGAGTGTGCGTCATGTGGTGTGATCACCCCTAGGGTCCCTCGGCCTGACATGTTCCTCTCCTTCCCACCGTCCAGCCCGTCCCTGTGGTCCCCACTGAGTCCCGGCCTCTTCTTTTCTGCCCCAGATCCTACAGGCCCTTGGGAAGTCCTACCACCCCGGCTGCTTTCGCTGTGTCATCTGCAACGAGTGTTTGGACGGGGTGCCCTTCACTGTGGACTCTGAGAACAAGATCTACTGTGTCCGAGATTATCACAAGTAAGGAGGGATGGGGCGCAGAGGGGCCGCAGGTGCGAGCCACGTTGATCTCACCGTGTGAAGGGTGGACACCTGCTGAGGGGCATCCTTGAGCTGCTTGTTCCCTTAGGCCACAGTCCAGCAAAGGCTTAGTGGTTTTAAGGGTGTAGCAGGGGTTGGGATGCGTGGGTGACTCAGTGGTTGAGCATCTGCCTTTGGCTCAGGTCATGGTCCTGGGGTCCTGGAATTAAGTCCCACATCAGGCTTCCCACGGGGAGCCTGTTTCTTCCTCTGCCTATGTCTCTGCCTCTCTTTCTGTGTCTCTCATGAATAAATAAATAAAATCTTTGAAAAGGGGGGGTGTGTAGCAGGGGCCACGGGAGGTCCACTGATGCCAGTGCAGACAGGAACTGGTTATAGGATCATGTTTACTGAAAAATCAGAACCCAAATCCCTAGACTCAGATTCCTAGTGAGGCCTCAAGAGGCATCTGTCAAGCTGGTGTCTCCAGCTTTACTCAGCCTCACATGGCAGCGACTCAGTGCTGAGTGCCACCACCTTGGCGTCCCTGGGCCTGTCCATGCTGGGCACCATAAGGGAGAGAAACAAGGTAATCTTTATGCCTAGTAGAGTAAGAGGGTCCAGGTAGGCTTGGTGCTACTAAACACCTCCCAGGGAATGAGCCAGGCTATCTTGATACAAGGGCTGGGGGTGGGGGGTTCAGGTGAAGAGTGATGGGCAGGAGACCAGCCGTGAGGAAGGCTCCGTATCGGCTTCAGGACTTGCCTCCCAGGAACAAGACAATACACATTCTACTGCCTCTTCTCCCGGCAGGGTGCTGGCTCCCAAGTGTGCAGCTTGCGGGCTTCCCATCCTTCCACCTGAGGTAAGATACTTTTTCAGACCTGTTCTTGGTGTCTTCCATGACATGAATATCTCCCCAGGATCATCGGCAAGATCTGTGTCCCGTCCTTACACCTTTGAAAACAATCCTTCTAAAATGCCCCCTCTGACATTAATAGTGTCCTCACCAAGAAGCCCCTCATTGGCTGGTCTCCCCAGCCCAGTGCCCCTCGTGTGCCCTATTTGCCCCTACAATCAGGTTAAACTCCTGAATTCGACAGTGACTCCCACATTAGAAGATGAGCAGAAAGCTTGCCTTTCATTCGTTATTTTTTAGAAAAATCACTCTCCACATAGGTGGTTTCTTCAGTGTTGACCCTGACATTCCAGAAAGTAGGGTGGCTGTCCCTCCTATTTCCTCTCTCCTCAGTTAAAGATGTCCTCTCTCCAGTGGGGGACCTCACTATGGATTTATGCTCTCCTGAGGCCACCCACTTGCTACCTCAGAATCCCCTACCACAGCTTGCGGAACCTAGTGGGTCTCCCAGCTGGGCTCTTGTTCTTACTTTTGCTCCATCCAGGGCTCAGATGAGACCATCCGTGTCGTGTCCATGGACAGAGACTACCACGTGGAGTGCTACCATTGCGAGGTAGGCCCCTCCCTGCCCAGATGCCTTAAGCCTGTTTAAAAAGTGCCAGAGAAGAGGATCCCAGGTTGACTGGGGCCTGAGATGGTCAGGAAGGTGTGGTCAAGGGCTGCCCTCCAGGTCCAGGGGTGAAGCCTGACTTGTGGGGAAGGTTGGAGGACATGCAGATGTTTGGGACCTGAAGGTCATTACTGTTTTCTCTACGTCTGTGAACTACCAAGTCCTAAAATCATGGCAGTTTGTCTTCATGAAGCTGCAGATGGGAGGTTCTTGGGGACTCTGGGTTTCACATGCTCCATTGTCAGGCAGCTGTGTGATTTGGGGAGCAGATGCCCTCCCCTCCAGTTTATAGGCCATTCTGTCCACCAAGAGCGCCTTCCTGAGCTGAGCTCTGGAAATCATCAGAAACCAGCCCCTCCTTGAGAATAAGCACGTCACTGGTTGGTGTGAAGGTGGGTGGGGGCCCATCTACCCCCTCTCTTACCTTGTATCACACCGGGGCTGAAGGAGCCCCAGGGGCCCTGTGACTCTCAGGCAGGGCCCCTCACCGGCCCACATGAAGGGTGCACACACTTTAAGTGCCCATGGAGTTTCAGCCAGAATCAGGTGGATTCACCCATGGAGGGAGAGTAGATTTCTTCTTTTGTGACGCGGTGGGTGGGAGAGGGCATGGGGGTCAGGGTGGGAGGCTGGAGCTCACTGCCAGCATGGAAGATCTAGGTGGGAGCCCTTGCCAATGGCACCCCAGGCCGGAGAGAAAGGGGGTGGGGCCATTTGCTCAGGACAGTCCTCTCTATGCATTCAGTGTGGTGCTGTCCCATAGAAACCTGAGAGCCACAGGTTCAAGTCACAGGTGTCATTTTGTTTTCTAGTAGCCACATTAGAAAAAGGAAATGGATGGGATTCATTCTTCTAATATTTTATTCAACTGGTATGTCCAAAGCGTTGTATCCATACGCAGTCGGTATGAGGCATTTCTCACGAGGCCTCTTTACGTTCATTTTTTGCCCTAAGTCTTGGCAGCGCCATGTGTGTATACACTGAGGTCCCATCTCCCTTCTGACCAGCCCCGTCTCAAGTGATCCATAGGGACGAGTCACCCCTTCACTTGGCAGGACCCCCCCTTCTGCACTGGCATTTGCTGCCCCCAGAGAATCATGCAGCACCCTCTGCTGGTCCCCGGGACGTCGGCCTCTGGGTCAGTCTTGCAATCCCTTGTGTTCTGGTCTGTTAGCACTGTTTGCTTCCCCCCCAGGACTGCGGTCTGGAACTCAATGACGAAGATGGTCACCGCTGCTACCCCCTGGAAGACCACCTGTTCTGTCACTCCTGCCATGTCAAGAGACTGGAGAAAAGCCCCTCATCTGCAGCTCTTCACCAGCACCGCTTCTAGCCGGAGCCTCTTGCACACCTCACGCGGCAGAAGAGAAGCCAGGGCAGCAAAGCAAGACATCTGCCTGTTGGCTCCTGTGGCCCCTGGGGTGGAGGTGGGGCGGGGGGGGGTGGGTTTCTGCATACGCCTGGGGTGCCTTTCCTTTCACCAGGGAGGTGAGCCCTACCTGTCTGGTATGTGTATTTGCCAAGTGCCTTCCTCCACCGCCACGCCTTCATCACGTTACTCAGGAAGACGCTCCAGCAGTGTGTGGCAGGCGACAGGGCATTGCAGCAGCGCAACCGCACGCACCTGCAGCCCCTCTGGGAATAGTCCAGGCTTCAGGGGGGAAGGTTTGCACTGAGCATGTTTCACAATATCCTCTGCAGAGAGATCTCAGCTGCCAGTACAGTCAGCCCTTTCCTCTCCCTTGGGAAAATACCTGCACCCGAACACTACCCCCACCCCGTACACGTCCATGACATGATTTAACACTGCACCCAGACACACCACACACACACACACACACACACACACACACACACACACACACACACAGCATTATTTAAGACTTCCACCCCAGAGACTCCTTTCGTCTGTAGAATGGCTGCAAATTTTCATTGCGTTATGACAAGAGGGAAGCTCTGACATGTGCTCTGCATCTTAGGAAGAATTTAGTGGGTAAACCAGAGCCAGGTTTTGGAATACGTGAGCCAGACGGGGTTTTGTTGTGATATACACTGACAGTGTTTAGGGTACCCCTGCAAATCCTCCCTTCCTTAAAGGCAGCTGGGAGCTCGAAGGAGATTTGCTGTGTTCTAGCCAAGTGTGCTTTGGGACGAGGTCTTGGTGCAGGCACCAGGCCTCCTTTGCCCACTGGTTTGCACTGTTTCCCTCTAGAGCTCTCGAGAGTCTGTGACTTCGGAGTTGCTCCCACAAAGGCAGGTCTCAGGATCCCACATGGTGGGGGACCTCTCCATGCCTGTTTCAGCTTCTTTATCAGTGGGCTTTGGGCCATCCTGCCCACATGCCGAGAGCTAGCCCCTTACACACGGGGAGTGTGTGTGTGTGTGTGTGTGTGTGTGTGCATGCGTGCATGTGTGTGCGAGATCTCTAAGAAGCATAGGAGTGGGTGCCTCAGGACAGATCAGTGTGTTCATCTCCCACGTCTCTCCCTCACCCAGTTCTTGGCACAGGCGTGACGTGTGAAGAAAGCGGTATAAGGTACACTGCTCTTGTCTGTTGTTTCTTCTTTTTTAACTCTTTGCCTCCACTTTTGGTCTTCCACACACACAAAATACCTCACGGATACGAGCTACGCAGATTAGAAGGCGTCTGGCCATCACACTGAACTCACATGCTGGTGTGTGACGAGCCTCTGCCTCCACGTGGGCCAGACTCCAGTGGCTCAGGTCCCTGTAACCCGAACGTAAGGTCAGCTGTCTGCAGATCAGATCAAACACGGGCATTATTGCCCTGCTGCATTTCATCATGCTGGTTCCCCAGGGTCGCTGGCAAGGGCTGAGGGAGGGCCACATGCTGGCAAGATATCAAGGCCACCTGCGTACTCAGGAAGCATAGCTTGCCCTGCGTGTCACCCTCCTGAGGCCAGACGTCCGAATTCCTGGTATTTCAGTGAAAAGATGGTGTAAAAAAATAAAAAAGAAGGTTGGCTGACATTTGCCCACTTGGCCCGCTGGCCTATGTCTTGTCACAGGAGGCAGGGGCCAGCTCATGGCTGCTAGCCAGGTCCGGGGGCATCACGTTGGCATCTGCTCCCCGCCTCCTCACCTCACACCCAGGGCAGCAGGGGCCGTGGAAGGCGATCCGCAGAGCCCAAGGCACTTGGGACTAGCAGCCTTTTCAGTGGGGCCCGGCTCCAGCTCGAGGCCCTGTTTTGCTTCATCTGGTAGCTGCTGCTATAAGAAGCACAGAATCGGCACCATGAGTTGTCTCCTGTTTTTCTTAAGTTCGTTCTGTTAGATGGCCAGATGTCACTTCAGTCCATCGATTCCGTTGCATAGGTTGAGCCTCCAGGAGCCTGTGGATGATGCATGGGGCTGGGGAAGTGAACCCTGGGGCTGAACCCCCCTCTTCCCGTAGAGTTGTCAGCTCGGCTCTGGCAAGGCTGGTGGGCGTGTGAAGCCAGCCAATACATCTTGTCTTGGCCAACCTAGGAACATTCCTGGCCTTGCTGACACCTTGACTCCACTTGCAAGTCCAGCAAAAGTGAAGAAAATTGCCTGAGAGCAACCGTCAGAAGCAGGGACTTATTTGCAAATTGGGTAGCTAATTAGTTAGAAAAATCTGTGATTAATTTTTTTAAATGAAATGTTTTTAAGTTGCTTTGATGGAGGTGATTTGGATATCTGCCGATACGGTGTTTTATACTGTTGGGGAAAGAACCATAAGAGTTTCTAGAAGCCCTAGAAATTGGAGCGGCGAGTGGCGTTGTTTCAGCATCCTGGAGAGAGCACGGGTAGGCATCTCACGCGAGTTTTGTTTCTCAGGCTCTTGCGCTAAAAGCCCTGAGGAGACGTTCACCTGCGTGGCATCTTAAACATTCTGTAAGCTGTTAGCCAAACAGAATTATAATGGGGTTGCATTTATAGGCACCTAGAAAGAAAACACAAGCACTGGGTACACCCAGGTGCATATGTCTGTTTTTAAAAGTAGAGCGGATAGCCCTTCCTGAGTTCCCTAGATAGCTCTTGGCCTTTAGATAAACAAGAATTACGGTCCGATCGCAGACCCCAAAGCCAGCCCCCAGCCCTCTCCCCCACCTCGTCTTGCCATTCGTTTTTTCCTTCCCCCAGCGAAGGCCGCGCAACAGCTGCCAGGGTCTGGGAGAGCCAATAGCCTGGTTTGGCCGGCTCTTCTCTCTGTTACTGTCCTACCCGGCGCTGGGCAAAGAGTGATGTGTTCATCTCTCACCGTGGAAGGGCGTTGGGTCCTGTCTGCGTCATCGCCCGTACCTGGCAGCGGGACTTTGTTCCTCTGTGGTCAGTGCCCGAGACAGAACCTCTTTGGGCCGGGGCCACTGAGGCGCTGCCGCCAACCACATGTGCGGGACTGGACTCCAGACCGGCCTTGTTGGCTGGACACCCCCACTTGTTCCACCTCTGTCTGCCAGGAAACCCGAGTTCTTTATAGTCTCCTCTGTGCCAGGAATCCATTCTCATTTCCAGGTTATTTGAAATGAGTCTTAAAAAGCAATAGAAGAAAGTGAGTAAAACACGTTAGCTGTCGTTCCGAGCCGGAACTGGACAGACGTAGGAAATTCCCGTATGATGTATGAAAATTTCACCGTGCAGGGAAATTACTTCCCTCTGAGATCTCTTTTCCTATAAAAATTATTCAAAATTGTACTGTTACTGTCAAATTACTCAAAATATTGTTACTATGAAATTATTCAAAATTGTACCGTTACTATCAAATTATTCGACATATCATGCCAATAAACTGCATCAATTTGTAGACGATTAAAGTGTTCTCCAACACAGTGACGCTCACTGGGTTTTCTTTGGGGTGTGTGGAAGTAAGCAGACAGTGCTTTTTGCTAACTGGATTTGGCTGCCTTTTAGAGTTCTAGATCCTTAAGGGAACACATGGGCATCAAAACTACAAAAGGTCCAAGATTTTAGCCCCCTTGCCCAGCTAATAGGGTAACATGCTGTGGGTTCATGGATCGTGGTGGAAGTTATGAGACTCTTAGGTCAGAGACAGAGGAAAGGTAAATGTGCACCAGCCATAAGTGACTGAATCCCTGAGCCTTCATCCCACGAGGGCTCCCAAGAAGAGGGCCAGGTGGTGGCCCGCATGCAGCTGGGCTGCATTACAAGACACCCAAGCTTAGGGAACCTCAGTTTTACACTGACCAGTAAGCCTGCCTGAGTGTTGCTCCAGAGAGAGACACTGTGTCTGCCTGTGTCTGCCACCCAACACCGTTCAGTACAGCCAGCATCCCAGAAGAGACAGTCTGGAACTGAGGCAGTCTAGCTCACACGATGTGCAAGAATGTGAACGACCCTTGGAGAATCCTCTTCCGAGAATCAGCAGTTTCTTCACCTGGGTCCTAAATATTGAGACACAGGGTCATGGTGCTGTAGTGGTGATCGCTTTGTCTCCTTTTGTGTATGTTGTTTTTTTCCTAGTGAGGCTCTGATCAAAGAATCCCAGAGGTGAGTGGCCCTCTGGGTTTGAGTCCAGCACGCACAGGAAGGCAGGCCTTGCAGAGGGAGGGGCTGAGTGTGTGCTTGGAATTCCTGGGGGCAAGGGTGCGGTGGTCCAGGGACTTGCCTTTCACTGCTCAGTACGTGAGCTGGTTCAGGCTTCGGGTTAGCTCTTGTGGCTGCCAGGTCTGATGTACTAGGGACACGGGAAAGCTGAGAGCCAGGGTATTGACAGGAGTGGTGTCTTACTGGAAAATACAACCTCTTTTTACATGATGAGAGCACATATACTGATTTTACAAATGTGGGCTGCCGTTTGCCTGTGACCCTGATGCTATAAGCAAAAAGGGGGAAAGGTGGCCTGGACCCAGGTGTGCTGGTACCCCAGCTTTAGGGTGGGAGGTGGGGGTTAGGCCCTGATTTGTGCTGTGCTGTTGGCTGGTTGTTTTTGTTTTTGTTTTTGTTTTTTTTTGGCTGGTTTCTATGGTGT
Organism: Canis lupus baileyi; assembly: GCF_048164855.1. NCBI lineage: Eukaryota > Metazoa > Chordata > Mammalia > Carnivora > Canidae > Canis > Canis lupus. Next base: position 44,431,239 of record NC_132856.1, on the reverse strand, counting down.
AAATCTTGCCATCACTGCCAGTTTCAGGCTATCCATGTGAGATCCTTGGCCCTGGAGCTGGGAGGAGATGGCACAGTCAGGAGTGGATGCTAGCCGGCACAGGCCTTTGGGCCATTTGGGGCTGAAGCAGTGTGGAAATCTGGCTTGGTTTTAGGTTCCATGATTAAAGCAGTAACAACAGTGACAGCTGACATTTATTGTGTGCTCACCGTGTACTAGGTACTAAGGATCATATTCTTAATAATCTTCTATTTTCTGGACCACTGAGTCACAGAAGGGTGAAGTAACTCTCTGAACATTCAGTACCCAGTAAACCAAGCCCAGGCAGTCTCAGCGAGAGGGAGTGTTTCCACCACTCTGGCTGCTGGGGGCAATAGTGTCCTTCAGTGGACTCCTTCATGAGAGCCACCTAGCCTGAAACACTCATTGTGAGGGGGAAGAGGGGCCTGTCGCTGCTCTCTGCTGGCATCTCTATTGGTTTCTTATTGCTTCTGGGACAAATAACCAAATTAGTGGCTTAACAGATTCTTCATCCTACAGTTCTGGAGAAATAGGCCTCATAGGGCTCCAATCAAGGTGTCAGCAGAGCCAAGTTCCTTCTGCAGATGCTAGGGGAGAATCTATCCCTTGTCCTTTTTTCAGCTTCTAGATGTCACCCACACTCCTTTGCTTGTGGCTCTGTCTTTGAAGTTTGTTATCCCACTTCCCCTCTCTCTCCCCCTCCTGCTTCTTTCTTATGAGAACCTGTGAGATTACACTGGGCACACCCATCTGGGCTAGGATAATCCCCATCTCATCTGGAGACCCTTAACTAATCATAGCTGCAAAATCTCTTCTACTTTGTAGGAATAGCTATTCATAGGTTCTGGGGGATTAGGCCATGGACATCTTGGTGGGAGGGTATTACTCAGTTTACTACAGAGTCCAACAAACTTTGTAGGTGGAATGGGAGACTATCCTGGGATCATTAGGTGCATTTTCTTCAAGCATGGCTAACGGTGGGGCTTGCATTTTCCTTGGATTGAAAACAGAGGCGGCCTGGGCAGCCCGGATGGCTCGGCGGTTTAGCACTGCCTTTGGCCCAGGGCGTGATCCTGGAGACTGAGGATGAGTCCCACACGGGGCTCCCTGCATGGAGCCTGCTTCTCCCTCTGCCTGTCTCTGCCTCTCTCTCTCTCTGTCTCTCATGAATAGATAAATAAAAATCTAAAAAAAAGAAAACAGAAGTGCTTCATATATGAAAGTGATTGGGACCTGTAAAAACAAACCAAAATAGGCCATACTCTGGGGTGGGGGGAATAAGCCAGTGTTCTGGTCCAGGAACAGGTTCCAGGTGTGTGACTGCTGAGGTGTAGAACTTTTGGGAGAAGCCCTGGTTACCTAAGGTACTCCCGTCCCTCGGTTATACACCTGATATACAACTGATCCAAGTCTTCAAGGACAGGTGGCTGTGGGACCTGGCCTACAGCAGGCTGGTAATAGAGAAGTGAGGAAATGCACCCAATTTGGAGACTTGGCAGAAAGGCAGATGTGACATAATGAATGGATCCAAAGTATGTAAGAGCTACATTTGGGAGCCACACTTCCCTAGAGGAGCATGGACCTAAAAGCGAGCAGCAGAGATGGTACCAACAAACCTCATCTGCAGCTTAGATTGCTTCCATGGGAGGCCCCTTGGCAGATTTCGTAAAAAATTATATTTGTATTTACATAGGTAATATAATTTCACTATAGGAAAAACTTGGCTAAAGACGTCAATTTATATCACTTATCCTTGCCTGATTTCTTATCCTGAACATTGTTCTCCTTAGATCCGATTTTGGTTTGTTAGGCATTTTAAAACCCCAGAAGAATGGCTGTCTCTGCCTGGATTAGTTTCCATTTTCACTGAGTGTTCATAAAGGCCTTGGCTTGTATTACACAGCTGGCAAAGAAAGTTCAACCTCTGTGTCTTTTTTTTCTGTGGTGAATATGTTTAGAGTCCAGGGAGGAGCTCTCAGCAGGGTGGTGGCTGTTCAGCTGGAAGCATTCTTTTCTTAAAGCCTTAAGAGATAGGCTGCAACTCCTATCCCCATTTTATTAAAGAGGAGGAAATGTCCAAGAGCTCACAGCTGATGAGCTGAAGGATTATCAGGATTTAAAGATAAGATCTTCTGATTGAAGGCTGAGGTGCACACGTGAGTGTCATTCATGCCCAGATAGGGAATGACCCTGAGTCCACTCATGCGGTCCACCCTCTTGTGCACAGCAAGCTCAAGACCAGGATGGCTTTGAGGTCAAGAGCCCAGACCCAAGTTCTTCTTCTTCTTCTTTTTTTTTTTTTTAAAGATTTTATTTATTTATTCATGAGAGACACACAGAGAGAGGCATAAATATAGTTAGAGGGAGAAGCAGGCTCCCCATGGGGAGCCTGGTGCGGGACTTGATCCCTACACACAGGGATCATGCCCTGACCCAAAGACAGACGCTCAGCCATTGAGCCACCCAGGTGCCCCCATACCCAGGTTCTAACCCAGGCTCCACCGCCTAATTGCTCAATAACCTTAAGCAAATTTAGTTCCTGATGTAAAAATGGGGTTAACTAAACTTGCCTTATAGGATTGTTGCAGGATTGATTGAATGAGTCCAAACAGAGTTTAGAGCTCTTAATTGCTCAATAAGAGTGACAGACTGTTAGACTCAATTGATCTTTCCACTGAGAGAACCAAAAAATAAACAACAGATGGACTAAATGGGAAAAATACAAACACACAAAAATGTGAAAAGATCACATATGCCATAGAAAAAAACATAAAGTAAAATATTGCTAAATTTGAATATATAGTAGTGAAAACTACTTTAGGTTCAAAAATACCATAAGGAAAAGGTAAATGATACACCAGAAGACTGTGATTTGTTTGATAGCCAAAGGATTAATATCCTTTATGTATTCTAATAAATCTAAGAAAAATTGAATATTATACATATATCAAGAGACTATAGATACATTGAGTCATATATGTAAAAGGAAATTTTTTTTTTGAAAATTGCTAAGAAATCATAATGTAACCTATGATACTGTGTTGGTTAGCAAGCAAGAAAACAGATGCTGTTGGGCAGCCCGGGTGACTCAGTGGTTTAGTGCTGACTTCGGCCCAGGATGTGATCCTGGAGACCCGAGATCGAGCCCGACGTCAGGCTCCCTGTATGGAGCCTGCTTCTCCCTCTGCCTGTCGTTGCCTCTCTCTGTCTCTCATGAATAAATAAATAAAATCTTAAAAAAAGAAAACAGATGCTGTTAATGGAATTGTTGGTTTTAGTTTTCTGGAGGGCATTTGAAAATATGTTCCAAGTCTCAAAAATGTCCATTTGATCATTCCACATCTAGAAATTTATAAGGCACATCAGGAATAATTCAACACAGCATTATCTTTAAAAGTGTTAAGCTGACAACAACCTAAATTCCCCCAAAGAAGGTAATGCTAAAAATGATCTAGTTCTTGGCTGGGGTAGCTTCAAAGTATATTTATTCAATGTCCTTAAATCTCAGAGAGAGGGCGAAAGGGACAATATGGGAACACAAAGACCTTTCTAGTACAATCCCCAAATTTGGAAAATTCCGTGAGCAGGTATATTCCTATTAAAAAGCGTGGAAGCAAAAATATCTAAAAGGAAAAAAAGAATCATTAATAGTAATAATGATCTTGGGATGGGAATTCACATTTTTATTCCAAATAGTTTTCTGTATTTCACAAATTGTGTAGAATTTTCTCAGGAGAAAGAAAAAAAAAGTCCTGTTGGAGAGATGACTTGATGGATGTCCGATGTCCCACGGCTTGGCCAGGCCAACTTTCAAAGCGGGTTCGAGTCCGCTTTTCTCCGCAGAGGTTTGGAGACTTCTCGGGTCTCTGAGCCACTCGTAATCGAATATGCCAGATCCCCTGGGGGTGACCGCACTGTAGACACATGCACGTGTTAAGGCTTCCCGGGGGGGCCTGGGGACCAGCGGGCCCTTGCACGCCGAGCCCCCTCCGAGCACGGGGCTGCGAGGCCCGCACCCCTGCAGCGCACGCCGTGCCGGGAAACGTGCTGCGCCGCTCTTCCCGTCTTTACGGGACTCTCGGCCCCCGGGGCAGGGGCCAGCGGCTCCGCCGGGCCCGCGCCTCGGGGTCACCAGGTGGAGGACCCCCGGCCGCCTTTTCAGGGGTGTCTTCCTGGAAGCACCCCACTTACAGGGACTCCAGGCTCCTGCAATCGACAAACCACCTCGCACGACTCCGAAGATGACATTTCGGGGAAAGTGGCGGTAAAATTCGAGACTCCCAGCCCTTCACACTCTAGTTAGAATCCTTCCCGGGGAGACCCCGTAACATCAAGCTCAGCGGGGACAAAAAGCGCGCCCCGAGCCAGCCAGGAGTCGAACCTAGAATCTTCTGATCCGTAGTCAGACGCGTTATCCATTGCGCCACTGGCCCCGTACTGGCCCGGCCCTGGCTGCGACATACATCACCCGTGACGCGGCTCCCAGACGCTCCCGGCCGCGCCACGGCCTGCGGCGCCGCCCGCGCACAGCGGCCCCAAGGCGCTCCGCCAATCCGCGGCCGCAACGTCACGGCGCTCTTCCGCGCGCTCCAATCCGCGCGTCGCGCGGCTGCTTGGCGCGCTCTCCGCGCGAGCACTAAGTTTGGCCGCGGCCGCCTCCCGTCCGCTCGGGGGGCCGACGGGGGCGGGGCGAGGGGGGGAGGTGGGGCGAGCCGGGCGCTGCGGCCGCCGAGCGGGGCGATCGGTCGAGCGCGGCGGCCGGAAAGAGGAAGAAGGAGCTGGTGGTGCACGATGGCGGCGACGACCTACGAGCGGCTGAAGCTGTGAGTCCCCGCGGGCCGGAGGCCGTTGAGCGGAGGGGGAGGCGGGCGGGCGGGCGGGGCGGCAGGTGCGGGCCGCGGCCTCGGGCGGGGGGTGGGGGGCTCCGGAGTCCCGGGGCTGCGGGCGGGCGCGAGGTCCCCGCCCTGCGCTCCCGGAGCTGGTCGGCTGCGGCGGCGCCGAGGCCCTCCGGAGGGGCCCCGGGCCTGGGAGGCCTCCCCTCGCCCTGCTCGGCCTCGGCGCCCGCCGCGGGAGCGCCAAGCTGCGGAGCGGGCCCCAGCGAGCCGGGGCGCGCTCCCCTCCCCTCCCCGCCCCCCCCCCCCCCACTTGGTTGGTTTGTTGGTTTCTTGGAGAGGCGGCGGCTAAATTCATCTTTATTTGCTTAGCAGGGGAAAGGAGAAGTTGGCTTGTTTGTGTTTTCTTGTTTCAATGGACCCATCGCACACCGCGCGTTCGAGGCCACGCACAAATCGACACACCTTCCCTGGGCACCAGAGCCCTGCCTGGCCAGCCTGTAGGATGCAGGAAAAAAGAAAAGAAAAAAAAAAAAAAAAAGAACAGTCAGTATACTCTTGAGGTCCTGAAGGATTCATGTGGTTTTTAAATATTACACAGCTCAAGCCCAAAGCAGGTTGAGGTTCCTCTTGACAGCCAGAGGCCGTTCTCGAGAATTTTGGCCACTGCTGCTTGACTTCTCCCTGAAGCCAAGTTCTCGAGGCTTTGGGCGATAGGCTCTGGTTGTCAGAGTGGTAAAGTTAGCATCTGTAGGTTCTTTGGGCTTGTTCTGAATCAATTAAAGGTGCGTTTTCTGTTAGCATTACCATCAGCTCCTTGGTTTTCCTGTCTCCGAATTAACTTTGTTGTGCTTTGTGTTTAATATTTTCCCTCCAGACTGAAAAATCCGGCTGCCCCATTCTGAGAATGCCCTTGGCCTCAGAAGCAAAATGTCGTTTGGAGGAAACTTACCCATCCCTAAATGAGCTAAAATGCCTCGGGATCTAGAGGCGGAGGTATCATATTTCTCTTTGTAGGGCTACGGAGGACATCACAGTGTGGTCTGGGCACTTCCTATGCTCTCTGGAACCTCAGACTCACTAAACTCTCTGGAAGGTTCAATTTGAAGTTGAGGCGCAGAATTGGGAGTGAGGTCATCTACTTGGCGTGCGATATTTTGCAGAAAAGACTTATTTTTTCCTCAGCCCACTCCTTTGCCGCTTTTGTGTTCTGTAATTGTCTTTGAAAGTCCCAGCTGCACACTTCCTTGCCCGTTTTCCTTGCCAGGTTTCCTGATTCTCTCCCAGTTCCCCTCTGCAAGGTGATCACCTTGCTGGTGAATGAATCCAGCAAAAATGTCTTTGACTAGGGTACTGGCTGGGCCGGTGTCACGTGTGCTGTGCTGGCTAATTAGGTTATTGTTGACTATCTGATAGTCACCGAAGGGCTTAATATGATCCCACACCAGGTCTCAAATGTGTTTAAGCAATATGGAGCCTTGGCTTTATGCGCCTCAGTGTTAGGTTATGAAATGCAGTTGAATTTTCCTGTGGCACAGATTAAAAGGGATGGAAGACTTTTGAATTCTCATGATTGCTTATATATTGCCAAGGAGACACAAAACTCATCAGTCCAAACCTTCCAAAACAAAACAACTCTATATCCATAAAAGACAAAGGAAATTTGGCCCTTACGTGTGGGGATGATGCTTTTCTATTGATTTTTGTAGAAATGGAAACTATGAGTGAAAAAGTAAGTGTGGGGTTATGTGAAAGTCATTCTCTAATTTATCAGTCCTTAACTTTATTACCCACCTCCCCAGAAAAGTTTTGAGTGCCTCTGTAAATGTGAAGATCCTACTTCTCTGTAATTTTGTTTTTCTTACCAAGAAATTTGTGAGTTGGAATCTCTGTTCTTAATCCTTCCTTCTGGCCCTTCCTGCTCTGAGGCATGCTGTTCAAGGTTTTTAAATGCGGCCTCTGACCCTAGCAGTGTTCTTTTTTAGATGCATTTGGAGTTGGCAGTAGTTTCTGACCCATGTAAGAATTAGTAGGATCCATTTTTAAAAACGTGCCTAGAAATGTTTTAAGAAAGATCCATACAAGAGATAGTTTGATCATTTATTATAAAACTACTGCTACTGCTGAGTGTCACAACATTGAAGTGCTCCGGATGTTAAATAATAATTTGTTCTACATTATGTCACCAATGTGCAGGCCGCCTCTGTCCTGTATGAAGTTCACCTTCCTCTTTGATGCCCTGATTTTATCAGCTGCTCTCCTACTTAAAATCTCCAGCTCCATCTTGCTGAGTGATTGAACCTACATTTCTTAGTCATCTGGATTCCAGCCTCTTTCTAAGCTAACCCTTAACCTCCTTTTCCCTAACTGCTGAGTGCATTCTTTCTCCCTTCCACCAGTCTTGGCCACCCTGTTTTAGCCTCCCGCTTATTTTATTTTGGTCCTTCTATCAAAATGCTTTCTTCTTCCCCTCTTTACATGCTGATCACAATCATGGACCCATGGTAGAGCTGAGAGATGCAGACTTTTTTAGTCAGAAGAGACTTCGATTCGAATTCTGTCCTTGTCATTTGCTTTGCATCATGGCCATGTTACTTAACCTCTGAATTGGTTTTTCATCTGTGAAAAGAGAATGGTCCTACTTCATATAATTATTATAACGATTGAAAGAGAGTGTAGATGAGATACCCAGTGTAATTTACAGAGACTCATTTTCACTGAGAAGCCTTTTCCCCACATCTTTCCCTTCACTGAGCCCCTATAACACTCTACTGTCATAGAGACTGGACACCAGATGTCCATCTGGCTTGCACCTTCTGTCTTTTAGGATTGATATGCAGTGTATCATTTTTCAGCGACAGGAAGACTGAAAGTTGAACGATCAATCCACAGAACTGTTTGCCTTTTTTTTTTTAAGATTGATTATTATAGTGGGTGTGCAGGGGAGGAGGGTAAGAGCTAGGGAGAGAAAAACTTCAGCAGACTCTGCTGAGTGTAGAGCCTGATGTGGGGCTCAGTCTCCTGTCCCTGAGATCACAACCTGAGCCAAAACCAAGCCTCAAGATGCTTAACTGACTGTGCTACCCAGGTGGCCCCCTCCTTTTTTTTTTTAAGTGGGCTCTGCGTGGAGCCCAGTGTGGGGCTTGAAATCACAATCCTGAGCTCAAGATTGAGCTGAGATCAAGAGTCAGACTTTTGGGAGGGCTGGATGGCTCATTTAAAAAAAAAAAAAAAGGGTCAGGTGTTTAACCAGCTGAGCCACCCAGGTCCCTTTCCATAGCACTGTTTGAATTACTCATTTTGCCACTTAGAAATGATGAAATCATTGTAGTGCATATGCTTTGTCCCTCCCACTAGATTGTAGATCATATTCAAAACACCTTAACATTAATTTTTTCTCTAGTCCTCAGTACCTAGCATAAAGCCTTGTGCAGAGAGATCCTCAGTGAATCACCTAAGTAAATGAACTTTCCAGTGGAGAGATACCACAGCCAGCATTTCAAAACGAACACAATTTTTTGGAGTAATTTGGAGTAATTTGGAACATATTCTTTTGAAGTAGCAGCAGCTTAAGTCATTAAGTCATATTTGATTGTCTTTCAAATGCTTCTGTGAAGTCATAGGTTGATGTATATCCTCCATCATTGTTGAAGAGGGGAATAATTGCCCTTGGCCCCACAGTTACAGTCAAGCCAGGAAGAACTGGCCTTGGAACACAGCAGGCCCAGAGTCCAGAGATCTTTCCATTACACTGCATTATTCAAATTACTTTTTTCTTATCAGATTGCTTTCACCTTAGTCTTTGGATGTGCCTGGTATAGAAGTGAGTCACTTATATTTGAAAATAGCTAACATGTCCATATGGATTTTTAATATAGAAAACAATATCGATATGTTTAGAATTTAAAATTCTTTTAAGACATCCAGGCAGTTCTGAATAATCTATGTGACTCCTTTTTCCTTTTTTTTTTCTTTTTTAGATTTTATTTATTTATTCATGAGACACGCAGAGAGAGGCAAAGACAGAGGCAGAGGGAGAAGCAGGCTTCCTACAAGGAGCCTGATGTGGGACTTGATCCTGGGATCATGCCCTGAGCCAAAGGCAGCCGCTCAACTGCTGAGCCACCCAGGCATCCCTCCTTGTTTCTTTTTAAGTTACCTATGTAGGCATGGATAAAGTCAGACAATGATAAATTTGAAATTATGAAACAAGTGCAATAGAAATCCATTATTGGAAACATTTAAAGGACCCTCGCCTTCCCCTCTTTAAAAGGTTAGCTGAAACAGGTGTAAAGCTGGAAATTCTTTAGAAAGTGTATAAGGCCGCAGCTTGCCTCTGAAGAAACCTTGTTTCTTCAGTTAGGAAGTCACCTTTCTTGGTCAAAGACAGCCATAGCTGTGAGGTCAGTGAGACAGCTACAATGCAACCCTGACCAGACGTAAACGGAGTTACACAGTGGTGAAGACATATGTGGTCTGTCCAGTACAAGCAACAGTCAGCTTATTCACACATCACTTTGCAAGGAAGGATGGAGGGAAGGGAAGGTTATAAATTTGGGCACAGATCTGCAGAGTTTATTTCCAAGATATTCATTGGCTTGGTAGCTTAGGCTGGAGGGTCTGCACTAGGCTGCAGGCTGGGCTGCATCAGATCACATACTGCACTTGTTTTAAATGCATATTCCGGAGCTTCACATGAGGCCTAGTGAAAAATCAAGTTGGGGCCTGGGAATCCTCATGTTTAACTAGCTGTCCTGGTGGTTCTTCTGCACCCTGAAGCTGATTGGGAACCAAGGGACACTGGTGTGGTAGAGTGGCATTGTTTGGAAGGCTTGGGGGCCCCTAGAGGAGTTTACTGTGGATTAGAGCCTCAGGTTAGGTAGCAGTTAGATTTGGTCCTGTGAAGGAATCTGGTTTTTGGAGATGATGGTTTTAGGATGTGCAGAGAATAGGAAGTAGATGGGACCTCAGTGTTTTGAGGAAGAAGATGGAATTAGAGTGCATTAGCTTCCTGGAAATATCAACTGTTTGGTATTGTGTTGGGCTCTTGGGTGGTCTGGGATGAACCTGGGCTGTAGGAAAGACACCCTAGCAGTGGCTCAGTGAGGCGGAAACCCCTGGAACCCAGAGGGTGGATGGATGAGGGCTGGTGGTAGCACCTTCTGGGTATAGGTATAGTGGGCTCAGAGGACCCTTCTTGACTGTCTGGGTTTTTATTTTTTGCTAGCCGGGTCTAGGAAAGTGTTATTTCTGTATGTCTTGAACCAGAGATAGGTTAGGGTTGATTATTAAAACTTTGATTTAGGGATCCCTGGGTGGCGCAGCGGTTTGGCGCCTGCCTTTGGCCCAGGGCTCGATCCTGGAGACCCAGGATCAAATCCCACGTCAGGCTCCCGGTGCATGGAGCCTGCTTCTCCCTCTGCCTGTGTCTCTGCCTCTCTCTCTCTCTGTGTGTGACTATCATAAATAAATAAAAATTAAAAAAAAAAAAAAAAAAAAAAATAAAACTTTGATTTAATTCTTGCTGCACGATTTTCGAGGATTTTTTTTTTTTTTGCTAGTTTTGTGCCATGACCGTTGACATGCTTCTGTGCACATGGTAATACTGTTTTAAATTGTGCTAAAATATACATAAGATTTATCATCTTAACCATTTGTAAGCTCCAGTTCAATTCACATTGTTGTGCCACCATTACTGTCATCCATCTCCAAAATTCTTTTCATCTTGCAAACCTGAAACTCTGTATTCATTAAACGACTCTCCCTTCCTCCTCCGCCTAGTCCCTGGCAGCCAACGTTCTACTTTCTATCTCCGTGAATTTGACGACTCTCTAAGTACATCATAGAAGTGGAATTATCCAGTATTTGTGCCTTTGCGATCCACTTGGCATAATGTACTCAGAGTCCATCTATGTTATAGTATGTGTCAGAATTTCCTTTTTAAGGCCGAACAATACTCCATTTTATGTATATATTGCATTTTGTTTATTTGTTCATCCGTCAGTGGGTGCTTAGGTTGCTTCCACTTTTTTGGCTGTTGAGAATGATACTACTGTGAGCATGGGTGTATAAATATCTCTTTGAGACCTCGCTTTCCATTCTTTTGACCATATACCCTAGGGTAGAATTGCTGGATCATAAGATAATTCTTTTTTTTTTTTTTTAGATTTTATTTATTTATTTATTCATCCATGAAAGACACACACACACACACACACACACACACACACACACATAGAGGCAGAGACACAGGCAGAGGGAGAAACAGGCTCCCTGTGGGGAGCCCGATGTGGGACTCAATCTCAGGTCTTCAGGATCACGCCCCGGGCCAAAGGCAGGGGCTAAACCGCTGAGCCACCCCGGGATCCCCAGATAATTCTATTTTTTTTTTTTTTTTTTGAGGAACTGCCATGCTGTTTGTCCAAGTGGCTACACCATTTTATATTCCTGCCAACAGTGCACAGCATTCCAGTTTCTCTACATCCTTACCAGCACTCGTTATTCTCTGTTTTGTTTTTCATAATAGCCCTTGTAGTGGGTGTGGGGTCAGCAAATAGTAATACTTTTTAAGTGGGTTCATTTTGCTCTTGGGATGTGACAGGATTTTGAAGAGGTTAGTTGTTTCCTAGCGATGTAAATGTTACATGGAGGGGAAAAGGGATGTTTTCAGACACTAGAAGATCATAATTGCCAACTCTGAAAAAAAATTTTGTGTTTGTATTATAATTAAATATATTGCTTCTCTAAAAATTTGACAAGGGTAATTTTTAAAAAGCACTCTTAAGAGCTACTGAATCCCAAGTGGCTGTGCAATTAAGTGCATTTCTATTAAGAATAATAGTCAGAATTGCCCACAATGAGTTTATTAGCTCCTAGTCTTCTGAATTTTCCTTTTTATCTCATACTTGATCAGCAATCTTTACTACCAAATGAAAGTAGTCAGAGTAGGAAATAATTGTTATTTAAATATTCTGCTATTTTGATGTATCTCCCAGAGTCTGTATCTGTTTAACAGAAAGCAGAACTCAGAATGGAGAGAAATGAGACCGTAATCTTGTTTGGTTTGAGTTCATGGCTCATGCCTATTAGATTTGGATAACCTCGCTGGACAGTTCATTTAGGACCAGAGCTCTTTTTACTGTGCGATATTATTTTGAACTTCAGGGACTTGATATCAACAGCATAGTTAATGACCAAATAATCTTCTTGGATGGAATCTCCTTGTCTTAACTTCTAAAATCTATTTCATAAAAAAAGTAATGTGGGACAGTTTAATGAAATGAGAGACTTCAGAGCAGTGGATGGCCATTCTTTTGTCTGTTGAGAAAATATTTTCTCCCAGATTTTTGATCATCATTGAGTCTTCTGTCTTGGTTTCCATGTATTTATTATGTTGAGAACTCAGTATAACCTGTTCACTGGTTAATTTTGAAAAGCTCCAGGCAGAAATTGGCACCAGTGACACTTTTGTAGGCTATCTAACCAGAGACCACTCCTGTTTGCTCTTTTCCCTCTTGTTAGTTACACCCTACTCTCCAATCCAGTGTTTGACCTACCAAGATCTTTCCTTAGCTGGGAGAAAGGGAAACAGTTTTTAAATCCTTTTTATTCTGTCACTGAGCCAAAGAAAACATTAATTAAGGGCCATAGAAGAAAATCCAACTTAGTGTAGATATTTGCTGACTGATTATATTATATTCTCTAAGAATATTGATTGAGCTTCTGCTGTCTGAGAAATACCAAGGAGAACAGAGAAGCAGAGTCCTTGTCTACAGAGACCTGACAGCCTATTTGGTGAAGCTCCCTAAACAAAAATAACAATAAAGCCATGCACAGCAGCAAAAATTACACCACTGAATGGTTTACTCAAGTGTTTATGATGGTAAATGCTAGAGAGCTGAAGTTAATTTCACTGGCTTTTGAAATGAAACCTGGGAATCATAAAATTTACAGAATACAATTTACTGGGTAAAACGCATATACTTCAGGTCAATATGAAGGGCAATTTAAAGAGTGGTGGGAAGAGGAAGACAACAAAGAGGTGTGTAGATGTCTCCAGAGTTGAGATGACACCTGCTCTGATCATTAGTGGGGTTCTGAGTCATCTCTTACATTACTCTTAGAAATGTTGATTAGCTGGCAGGCACTGTTTGAATCTTCATTGCTCCAGTTCTTGAGCTGTTCTCAGTAGCATTATTAGAATAGGCTGATAGCAGCAGCAACTTGGGTTTCAGCAAGACTGGAGAGGCAATATCCAGCAACGGTCCTAGAGCCTTTGTTGAGGAGGGGTGGAGGTCCAGCAGAGGGAGGGGGAGAAGCAGACTCCCCACTGAGCAGGGAACCTGCAGGGCCAGGCTGATCCCAGAACCCTGAGATCATGATCTGAGCCAAAGGCAGGCACCCCTGAGCCACCCAGGCACCACTTAACACATTTTTAAACTTTATTTTTATTTTAATATAATACTTATATATGGTTTAAAAGTCAACAATACATAGAGCTTATATTAAAAGAGCACCTTTTTGCGCTCCTAATTCCCACTGTCCCAGAGACATCAACTTTCAACTTTATAAGCAATTTCTTCGGGTACTTTATTCCACTTTTCTTTCCTTTCTTCTTTTTGTTTTAAAAATTTTGTATTTTTAAGTGATCTCTGTACCCAGTATGGGGCTTGAACTTAAAACTCTGAGATTGAGTCATATGTTCCAGTGACTGAGCCAACCAGACACCCCTTTACTCCACATTACTGAACAACATGCTTGTATTGCTGTTTCCTGAATTTTTTTCAGGTTTAGTTAACTGGTGACTTTTACTTCTGAGGATGAGAATTTAGCTTTTATACCTCTCCCTCTTTTCCTCCCTTCTCCTTTCAGTGTATTTATAGTAAGATATTCAGTATTCACATTGCTATGCTCATGTAGATGTAGTTCAAATGAGTCAGTAGTATATTTTCTTATAAAAATGTTTTGCTTTTCCTGGAATGGAATGTGCCTTTTTTCTTTTTATTTGCATGACTTTTTTTTTTTTTTTTAATGGGCCTTTTGCTAATGCATCTTCAGTCTGTGTGACAGCAATAAAATTCCTCTCGAACACATTGGATAACCATCAATTCATTTTCTTCTCTGACATTTACTTATGGGAACCCTGTACCCCTTGCTTTAATCTGTACTTGCTTTTCTTTAGGCCTGTCATGTAGCTATTGTCCCTGACAATATCTTCATCAGAATTTTTTTTACTTCTGTCCTGTTTTGGATTCTCTTGATCTAACTCTTGATTTATTCCATTTTGGTGAAACAAGCCTTTCCTTCTTTCTAAGAAAGGTTATCTTTTGAGATGTTGCCCATCTGAAGATGTTTTCATTCTATCCTCACACTTGTTTGATAGCGTGGTTAAGTATAGAGTTTTCAATTAGAAATTATTATCTTGTAGAATTTAAAGACCTGCTGTTGAATAGTGCAGTGTGTTGTTGCTGGATAATCCAGTAGTGTGGCTATTGAATATTTCAGTGCTTCTCTCTCTCTCTCTCTCTCCCTCCTTCCCTCCCTCCATTTCTCCCTCCCTCTCTTCCTCCCTCCCTCCTCTTTCTCTTCCTTTCTCCCCCTCCCTCCTTTTTCTCCTTCCTCCTTTTTCCCTCCCTCTCCCTCCTTTTTTTTTCCTGGGAACTTTAGGATTGTCTGTGGCTTTCTGAAGTTTAATGCTTAATGTGCCTCTGTGTATGTATGTTATCTGTTTTTTCATTTTTACTATTTCTTTGAAGTTTTTTTTTTTTTTTTTTTTCCTGTGTGCTCTTTTAGAATTCCTGCTGAATTTGTGTTGAATATCCTGGATCAGGCTCCTCTCTCTTTCCCCCTCCCTCCCTGGCCCCCTCCTTCTCCCACTTCCTTTGCCCCTCTTCCGCCCTTCCTTCCTGTGCTTTCCCGTTTTATAGCTCTTATTTTTTATTCTGTTCTCATGGAGAGTTCTTCAGTTTTATCTTCCATTCTTTCGGTGGACTAGTCAAATTATTATTTCTGCCCTCACTCCAAGAATGTGTTCTTGCTTTCACAGTGTGTTTTTCTTGTTCTTATTTCATGACTGCAGTGCCCTCTCTCTGAGGCCATCAATTATAAAATAGTGTTTTGAAGTTGTAGACTGTTCTCAGCATAGTTCGTTTATCCAGAGTTATTTTTCTGTTTGTTTTGGACTCTTTCTTATATGACAGAAACTTTCCTCGTATCTGGTGATCCTTGGTTGTCATATCATGTTTAAGACGGAGGCACTACTGGGGATCCCTGGGTGGCTCAGCGGTTTGGCGCCTGCCTTTGGCCCAGGGCGCGATCCTGGAGTTCCGGGATCGGATCGAGTCCCACGTCGGGCTCCCGGCATGGAGCCTGTTTCTCCTCCTGTGTCTCTGCCTCTTTCTCTCTCTCTCTCTCTCTGTGTCTATCATAAATAAAAATAAGTAAATCTTTAAAAATTTTTTAAAAAAAGAAGGAGGCACTACAAATTGATTGGAGGGTCTGCTTGTGGGTCAGGGCTTATCAACTGGTGGCTTTTGCTGGAGAGTGCTTGAGCAGGAACTCCACTCTCTCATGGGGGAGAGGGGCTAAAGGTCATAAGTTGCTGGTCTTTGCTTTCAGGAAAAGTTTCTTCAGAGACAGTATTCAAGGCTCCTGTGGAGGCTCAGGGAGAGGGGTGATGGGAGCTAGGTTGCCAGCATTCTGGGAATCTGGTACAGGAAGAGGGTAGGATGAGTTTCCCAGTCTGTAAGTTAAACCTTCTTTGTCTCCAGACTTCACTTAGCTCTCTCACCCTGGTCTTCAGCTGTGCCTGATGTCCGGAGGCCAGAGAGCATCTTATGTTGAACTGTGTTAAGCATTAGATCCCAGGCGTGGGTGGATCTGAGCGTTTCTTGCACAGACTGTCAGCCACTTCCCCTTACCCCAGTCCTTATTACTGTTTCCTTCTGGTTCTTGAGGCTTTTCATCATTCTGCTGCTGGAATCTGCTGGCTTTATTGGCTCTTACCAACAAAGTTGGTGACTTAGTGAGTTAGCCCATTTCCAAGCACTCTCCCTCTTGCAGGCATGCATTTGAACACATTTGAATCAGCCCCACAGCCTGCACCCACCTGTTGGCACCCCCTAGATTCCATGTTCTGAAAGAATATCAGGGCTTTTTTTTTAAATGCAGAGTGTTCACTCTTGGAAATCCATTTCATTCTTCTTCAATTAAAATTTTAGTTTGTTGACTGTCTCATTACAAACCTGTTGTAGATGGCATTTTTCTTCTTACAAAAGAAATTTCAGTTTCTAACTTTATAATTTTCAGGACTCTAAGGACTTAGTGAAGTCACTAACTTTGTGGTTATTAGGATTGTGACAATTAGCAAAGGCTTAGTTTTTTGTAGCTCTCTACTTTTTTTGGTATATAATTGAAGGTTTTTTTTTTAAGATTTTATTTATTCATGAGAGACACAGAGAGAGGCAATATAATTGAAAGTCTTAATCCAACGTGTATGTATTTTGTCAGTATTCTTACACCTTTCCAGATGAGTTTTAAGTTTAAATGTCAAATAGGGGGCACCTGTGTGGCTCAGTGGTTGAGCATATCTACCTTTGGCTCAGGGCATGATCCTGGGATTGAGTTCTGCATCAGATTCCCTGCAGGGAGCCTGCTTCTCCTTCTGCCTATATCTCTGCCTTTGTCTGTGTCTCTCATGAATAAATAAAGAAAATCTTTAAAATTTTTTTCAAAACTTAAAAGTTAAAGGTAGTCAAAGTGTAAGAAGAGGGTGCACTGAGGAAAGCAATATGCCTTTTTCTGCTGGCTGTTTATTGAGCTGCAAGCTTTGTGTTTTGTGCATTATATTAAAAAGTGAAGGAATTTGATTTCTGCAATTGTATGTTGATTAGTCGTCTTTTTGCATTAAAATAACATTGGTTATTAAAGAAGTAACTTCCCATTCATGTGCTAATCCTGCCCCCCAAATATAGCTGTTAATGGAGAGCACCATAGGCTCCTGAGCAAGATGAAGAACAAACGCAGGGACTTCACACTTGTGGTCACAATGGTGTAGCTGTCCTCAGGCCTTGTTTCATACAAAAGGAACCCAGGTGATGGCTTTGTCAAGAGACTCAAAACAACACAAGGCTTAAAAACCAGAGCCCACAGCCATCTGAGGTCATTCAGTAAAGTAATGATGCCACCATTTTGTGGACTGTCCTCTCAGTGCTGGACCTATCTCCTGTGTTCTCTCATTTACCCTCAGCTATCTTTCGTGGACAGAGCTGAGCTGGGAGGCTCTGTGTTTTGTTCAGTGACTTGAGGGACTAGGCTTCAAACCAGCTTTGTAAGAGTTTAAAAGCTGCGACTTTTCCAGCATACTCTATTACTAGAATTTGAAGACACTGTCATCTCTATGTGGGATGGTACAGACATTGGTGTGTTCAGAATAGACCCTAGTCAGTCAAGAAAACATGGTTATTTATACTGAGATTAATGAGAGGCTTTGGTTTAATAAAATTTGAATTACAGACTTTCCATTAAAAGTGGTTTAAAAAAGTTTTGTCACTTAGAGACCCAAACACCAGGTATCAAAAAATTCCATTGAGGGAAGCATCTCATTGTTTAGTGTCAGGAAGATGCTGTATCTATGGATTGGGTTTTGGCCAGGGGTTAATGTGAAAGTGGTTCATTCTAGGGGATTTGATCACTGTGTTCGTTTTTTGTTGCCGCTGTACCCAATGACCATAAATGGAGGGACTTAGAACAAGACAACTGTATTATCTCAGAGCTTCTGTGGTCAGAACTCCAACAAGGGTCTCAGTGGGCTGAAATCAGGGTATCAGCAGGGCTGCATTCCACACCGGAGGCTGGGAGAAGAATCCTCTTACAAGCTCATTCAAGGTGTTGGCCAAATACAGTTCCTGTGGCTTTGGGACTGAGGTCCCTATTTCCTTGCTGGCTGTCAATGTGGGGCCACTCTTAGTTTCTAGAAGCCTCTCTCCTCTCCTTGCATGTGGCCCCAACATCTCAGGAGCTATCAACAGTTTATCAAATCCATCTCATGCCTGAAATTTCTCATTCCCTTTCTGCTGCACTTCTCTGGCTCTTTCCTCTTCTGCTTTTCTGGGTTCCTCTGATTCATATGATTCCATTGGGTCTACCCTGACTACCCAAGATAATCTTGTTGTAAGGCCAGTTGATTAGTAACCTTAATCCCATCTGCAGAGCAGTACCTAGATTGAGTAATCAGGAGATTGGAATCTTGGGGTGGGGAGACATCTTCAGAATGGTACAGTTGCTTCTGCAATAAAAATTTCTAGCACATCCTGTCTGCAGTTTAATTGTTCAAACTTTTTAAAAAAAATCTCTTTAAAATTTTTTAAAATTAATTTATTTGAGAGAGAGAGAGAGAAAGAGGATGAGCAGAGAGAGAGAGAAGCAGACTCCTTGCTGAGCAGGGAGCCTGATGCAGCCTGAGATCATGGCCTGAGCCAAAGGCAGGCACTTAACTGATGGAACCACCCAGGCACCCCTAATTGTTCAAACTTTTAAGTATGCAAAATAAAAGTGGTTGCTGGAAGAAGTAACAAGGTATAATCAGCATTTCATGCTGGCTTCTTAAAGCCAATGTCTTATGTATTAAAAGCTTTTTTCCTGTTATAGAGTCATATTTACAAATAAATCAAGGAAGATAGTCATGTAATTTTTATTCACATTCTGTATTATTCTGGAATATTTTTTGATAAATCAGAGCTGTTTTATATGGTCTTGATATTTGAGGATACATATTTAGAAGATAGAGTTTGATTTCTGTATCTTCCTGTTAAAACCAAATTGTTCAGAGGTGGCCCATGTGGCAAAGATATCAGAACCTTCCATTGTATTATTTCTTTCAAGTGTGTATTAAGTAACTTTTCTGGTCCTGTCCTGAAATTTTGCAGCTTTTCTCCCTTCTCTGTCAAAGGATGTTTTTGTTAATAATAAAAAGTTATCACACCCATGAGGTAACTCTTTTATTCTTTGCAAAAGTATTTCATAAATGCTCATTTAATTCCTGCTGTCTGTGAGGTAGTTAGGGTAAGCAGTCTCACCCCCAGGCTTCATGAAGGGCTGTGATTGTGGGGCATCCCCATAGAGTGGGGGCCAGCA
This sequence comes from Canis lupus baileyi, assembly GCF_048164855.1. Taxonomy (NCBI): domain Eukaryota; kingdom Metazoa; phylum Chordata; class Mammalia; order Carnivora; family Canidae; genus Canis; species Canis lupus. The sequence continues at coordinate 44,412,253 of NC_132856.1, read as the reverse complement.
GTGGGGGCAGTGAAAGAATTCACCCGAAGCCAAACAAAAGAGATAGAAGTTTATTGAGTACACTGCAAGGGAGAGGTGGCCCAGAAGCAGAGGATGGGCTCTTTGCCATGAGGCAGGGGTGAGGGTGGAGTGAGGGGGCATGGGAACATCACTGTGCCTGGTTAGTAAGGCCCTATGGCTGTTTCGAGGTGGGTCGCTTAATACACCTGTTTGCTTTTCCTGTTTGCATCCAGCTTTGCGGTTGCTGAGAGCCCCTTTGCTTTGCTCAGATTCCAAGCCCTTGCATGAATGTGGCCCTGACAGAGATGCCTTGTTGACAGAGATGTTTTGTCCTCGTTCACAATTGTGCCAGGAGCTTTTTCATGTTTCATTTAATCCTCAAGAGGACTGATCATTGTGCTTCTCTCACCGCGTTCTTTGCCTAGTCTCCCTATATTTATTATTTTTTAATAGCGGTTACCTCTGATATCACTGAATGACTTCTCTTGCCCATTGTATGTCTCCCCATTAGAACGTAAACTCTGTGATTCAGGGACTTGGTACTCATTACTTGAACGAGGGCTGGCATGGAGTGGACACCCATAACTTGTCCAGCATTACATATATAGCTAGTGGTTAGCAAAGTCAGGAGTCGAATCTCTGTATTTTGGACAGCAGATCTTGAGGCCTTTTCAGTGCCTCTACTCCTAATGCAGTGCTATTATAATTTATTGAAGTAGTATTTTGATTAGCGGCTTATCAGTTATGTGAGTATTGGTTTTTGATGTAGGACACAAAGGCAAAAGAAAAATTCGCTTACTACCTGTAGCCCACTGATAAGTCCTTGAAATAAGCAGAGTGACATTCCTCTAGGAACTCACCTGCCCCAGTTTTAATATTTCGCTAAGGGCAAAAGGCAATCTTAGCCTGACCCCCAGGATCCTGTAAGTCTACTTTAAATACTTTAATATATAAAAATTCCTTTGGAAACTTCCTGTATCTCTGTACACCCCCCCCCCCCCCCAAATATGTATTGGCAATCATCCTCTGAGCATATGACCCACCAATATACATCTGAACGGACTCAGGACAATAATAGATGACCTTTCCCAACAATAGCTAGCTCCCTTAGGATCCTGGAAATCTGTTGCCAAAATACCTGGGAGCCTTAGGCTCTCCCTAACCAAACCTTGAAAGTATATGACAGGGACACCTGGGTGGCTCAGTGGTTGAGCTCAGGGCTCAGTGGTTGCCTTCAGCTCAGGGCATGATCCTGGAGTCCCGGCATCGAGTCCCACATCGGGCTTCCTGCATGGAGCCTGCTTCTCCCTCTGCCTGTGTCTCTGCCTCTCTCCCTCTCCTTGTCTCTCATGAATAAATTTAAAAAAATAAAAAGGTATATGACGGGCCACTCCTCATGACCTCAGTTCATCTCTTTCTGCCTGCAGGTCCTGTCCCATGCCTTAATAAAACCACCTTTTTGCACCAAAGACGTCCTAAGAATTCTTTCTTGGCCATTGGCCTTGAACCCTAACCTCTTTCCTACATCAGTTTTGATTTCCCATGTAAACAAGGCTTCCAGGTGTTTGTTGATTGACCGGGATTCTGGGTGGCTTTGGCACTATTTGGACTAGGACAAGTCATTGGGAGTTGACTTAACACTGAAGCAGCATTGGTAACTGGACTACTCCTTAGCAATGCTGTGATCATTATTTTAGAAGTAAAAGAACAGAGGAGAGGTTCTTTGTTATTCGTTTGAACCTTGTGAAAAGAACTCCTGGAGTTTCTTCACACTTCGGCTGGGCTGGGCTGGCGGTTGGCTGGCGGTTGGCTGGCGGTTGGCTGGCGGTTGGCGGGACAGGATGTTCCAATATAGCACCAGCCGCCGGCACTCTTTCAGGTCCTGAGCCTGGTTAAGCCTTAGAGAATGCCTTGGGGCATCTGTGCGGTGGTGCAGCCGCTGTACACTGCCTGGAAAAGATGGGCGGCTGGTCAGAATAGCTTCTCCTTTGGAGACAGCACTTTTTTTGAAAGCTTTTATAAAGAAGTCTTGTTTTTGAGGTCTGTTATTGAAGTTTTTTTCCTATTATATTTTTTAATCAATCCCTTACCTCCCAGTCACTAATGCTTCTGTAATGATTAACACATGGTTAATAACTTTAAAGTAAATTTTTTATTTGCTCTTAGAGAGCAACATATGCTTGCACACAACATCTGCAGACAAGGACTGGCATGTTGATTTTCTTTTGTTTTCATGATTTAAGACTAGAGAATACTGTAAGTAGATTATCTGGAAGTTATATTCCTTTTAGTTGATTTCAGGACCTCTCCCTTTTTTTTTTCTTTTTTTAAAAAAAGATTTTATTTATTCATGAGAGACACAGGGAGAGAGGCAGAGACACAGGCAGAGGGAGAAGCAGGCTCCATGCAGGGAGCTCGATGTGGGACTCTATCCCAGGACTCCAGGATCACGCTGTGGGCCAAAGGCAGGTGCTAAACCACTGAGCCACCCAGACATCCCTCCTCCACATATTTCAAGACAGTAGTACGATAGATTTTGATATATTTTTACACCCACGAAACCATCACCAGAATCAAAATCGTGAACACCTCCATCACTCTGGAAAGCTCCCTTGTCCTAGCAACCCCTCCCTCTTCCCACTATACAAGTTAAACATAAAACTCCCATAAGATCCAGCCATTCTGCCTCTAGGTAGTTACCCAGGAGAAATGAAGGGGCATGTCTGACTTAGACTTGTCCAAGAATGTTCATAGAACCTTTATTCACTTTTTTTTTTTTTTTAAAGATTTTATTTATTTATACATGAGAGATACACAGAGAGAGAGGCAGAGACATAGGCAGAGGGAGAAGCAGGTTCCATGCAGGGAGCCTGATGTGGGACTTGATCCCAGGACTGTAGGATCATGCTCTGAGCTGAAGGCAGACACTTGACCACTGAGCCACCCAGGCATCCCTAGAACTTTTATTTGAAATATTCCAAACTGGAAGCAGCTCAACTGTCAGTCAACAAGCAAATGGATAAACAAATTGTGATATAACCATCCATTGGAATGCTATTCAGCATTATAAAAAGGAATGGGCTGTTGTATTTTAGTTGAAGACTACCATATTTAAAGTAGATTCATCTTTGTTATATTTTGCTTGATTTGTATTAAAATTGATTTTCATTCTCTTAGCACCCCCTCCCTGCCCCTGGAGGAAACTAGCTTAACATTAAAAAGTTGGTTATAGATGAACCATACCAGGATGTAAGTTGCATTTGGATAGTTAAAAGTTGAGAACTTGTAGTCAGAAGTGGTCAGTACAGTTTGTTCCTGCTGAGGACTTGTTTCTATAATCCCAGGTAGTTTAAACACGATCTGTATATAAGAAATGAGGTTGGTGATGGTTGTGTGGATTTTTCATAGGCAGGGCCATGGAATAATGGAATAGAGGAAGTAGAATTTAAAAGGAAAGGAACAAGCCCTCAGGTTGGCTGCTGCACAGACAAATTCTTTCAAATAAAGCTTAAGATAACAAAGATTAGTTCCTGGAAAATACAAACAAAACAAAACAAAACCCCCGCAAAAACCCTAGTCCCTTTCCTAGCCTGGTCAGCTACTTCCTTCTCTTGCCTCTGGCTCAGAGGCAACAGCCCTGGCTTCATTGCTCTCAGGGTATTGTTTCTGCGAGGGGTTACTGTTTCCTGAGGCAGCCTCTAACCTCTAGCACCCCGCTTGGCCTAAGTTATCCAGGTGTTTTGAGGAACCAAAAAATGTGATTTTTGTTGGACTCTGCTTACAAAGTTGCATTCGCTCTGTGTAGTCTGTCACAACCCCGATTTTACCCCATTTATTTCTTATCTTGCAGAATGAAAAGTCTTTTCCCACCTCATTCTCCTTTTTTAAATGACATTCTAACAACAAAAACAAAAATGTTGCAGTATTAGGTATTTTAAACAATTTCCTAGAAACATTTTATATAAAATTTATTTCTTATTTTTAGTTAATATATCTTGCTTACAATGTATCAGATGTTATTCTAAGTGCCTATTAAAGATTAGCTCATTTTATCCTCATGATAGTGTTATTTGATGTCTAATATTATCCCTATTGATGAGTAAGGGAACTAAAGAACAGAGAGGATGAGTAACTTGCCGAAGTTCATGTGGCACAGCTAGTCTGGTTCTTTAGACTATGTCCCTGATTACTATGCTACATTTTGCACCATGTTGAGTGTAATAAGATAGAATTTATTATGATCTTCTTGTGTAAGCCAAATTGGTCTTACAGCAAACCTTGTGAGCATAATATACAGGTGAAGACAGTTCCAGTGAATGTGTCAGGACCTTAAAACAGCTCCTGGGAAATCCGTTTGATGGCACCACTGAAACCATTAAAATAAAAAGATTTTTTTAGAAGCCTTCATTTCATCTGGTGTGGTTATTTATGGTTTTTAATTTCTTTTTAGGCATGTCACACCTGAAAAATTTTACGTGGAAGCCTGTGATGATGGAGCGGATGACGTACTTGTCATTGATCGTGTGTCCACAGAAGTCACCTTGTCAGGTATTTTTCAGCCCCGGGCAGAAGTGGCAGGGAGAGACCAGTACCGCACTTGCAGTAATTAAACTGATCAGGGGCATATCCGTGTGTGGCTTTTAGAGTACCATCTGGTAAGATTTTAATTCCTGCCACCTCATTTGATTTTTATGCATTCGTTTTATGCTGCCTCCTTTTTCTGAAAAGGAGGAATGATCTTGATGTTTTTACTGTCTGTAAGGATTTATTTATTTATTTATTTATTTATTTATGGTAAGGATTTAAAAACATAATTATTTCTTCATTTCTCCCTTCTTTCTACTTTAATGGGATTGGTTTTGTTGAGGTCTCAATTCCTTTCTAGCTATAAGATTTAAGGTTTTTGAGGGTGAGAAAGTTGTTTGAGCATTAAGTGTGTGGAATTTTAACAGCTGCTTTTGTTTTCGAAAATATTCATGACTGAGGATAATTTATTAAACAAAAAATTATATGTATATATGTATCACTAAAACTTGTGTTTTTGGCAAACAATGTTCCTAAGCTTTATCTATCTATATCTTGTCTGTCTCTCCAGTATATTTTGGTTTTGCTTCTCTGGGGTATGAAAAACAAGGTTTTTTTTCCAGTTGTATGGAACATGGATTTCTGATTAAATGTGAAATAATTTTGGTAATATCACATTTAGAATTTCATATTTCATTTATTGAAATATTCACCTCTAGACAGAGTTCTCTGTTTTCTTGTAAGTACAGTATTTGAGTAACCACTCAGTAAGCTTTCAGTAAGCGTAAATATCCTTTGAATGGTAAAGTGAAACATAAAAATATTTTGCATGAGATAGTAAGGTTTAAGAAATGGCTGGCTGTAATTTTCTGTTTTCTTAGTTATCTAAGTTATTCTGGTAAGTACCATACATAGTTTTCCTTTGATCAAATAGTGGAATTAGAGGTCTGTTTTAGTTGGATAATTTGGCATTTCCTATGTCCGTTGGTGGCTGTGCTCTCAAGATTGCCGATTGGTTTTAATCAATGTTAGGGCAGTTTTATTTTTTTATTTTTTATTTTATTTTTTAATTTTTATTTATTTATTCATGAGAGACACACAGAGAGAGAGAGAGAGAGAGAGAGAGAGAGAGACAGGCAGAGAGAGAAGGAGGCTCCATGTAGGGAGCCTGATGTGGGACTTGATCTGGGACTCCAGGATCACGCCCTGAGCCAAAGGCAGGCACTCAATCACTGAGCCACCCAGGTTTCCTTTTCTAATCCTCTTAAGTGGACACAGACTTAGCTTCTGGCAAGAGGTTGAATAATCTTGGTTGAAAAATAACCATAGAGGTATCCCACAGTTTGCTTGATGAGGATGCTAAAGCATGCCACTTTGGGCACTTTCTTCTAGATAGGCAGAGGCCTTTATATTCACATGAACTTCTTGATTTTATATTTTGCCGAAATGGAGGTCTAATAGTAATGAAGGACTATTGCTTTCTTAGAACAAATCATGCATGTTGATTTTGAAGTAACTATGGGAATCAAACTAAATTTTTTCTATCAGTGAGCTTTTTCTCTGTGATTTTTCCTTTTTTTTTTCTTTTAAAGTCAAGAAAGATATTCCTCCTTCAGCTGTTACGAGACCAATATTCGGTATACTGGGCACAATCCATCTGGTGGCAGGTAAGAAAAAATAAGCTAAGATGGGCCAAGAAGTTAATTAAATGGGCACAGTATAAGATGAAGGCATATTTCCTATCATGCTTGAAGCAATAAATCTGTAGATTAGATATTTGTCCCTAATTTCTAAAAGTGACATATTACGACAAGCAGTTAAATTTATCAGCCTGTGGTTCTTTAAAAAAGAGTTTTGGTTTTATTTTTATTTCAACTGGACTTGAAATCCCTAGTCAAACTGGACATTTCTTCGTAAATTCTAAGAGTATTTAAGTAAATATTGTAAGGCACTGATGGACCAGAATATTCTATACCATCAACCCCATTTTGAGGTCGAATATGACATAGTGCATGTTAGAGAATGTTACCTAGTTCTGAGTTACTGGGAAAGTGATTTTGTTTATCTAAATTTCATTTCATTTAACTTAAGAAAAAGATTCTTATATTATCAGGCAGTGTGCTAGATGCTGAGTTATAGAAGATGCCAGACCCTTTTTTTCCCTGCAGTTTACAGTCTAGCGAGAGATTCTTTTGAGTAGTAAATTACTGTAGTAAGGTGTGACGAGTTCTAGAGAGAGATGTATGTAGGAGACTTCCAGGAAGGGTACTTGTGGGAAGAGCTTTGAATGGAGCTTAAGAATTAATTTAGTGGTAAAGGCTTACCCTATTTTATTTTGGGAGGAGGAGGTGGCCAGGATCAGGGTTGGGGTATTATTCATGGTGCTGTGATACTTTCTTAATTCTGGACTGTTCATCTTGGTGATGTTGCAGTGACCAGTTAGTTATATTGCCCCAGCACATCTCTGTACTGTTTATAATGACGTGTAGGACATAGGAGTAATGTAGACAGGACATTACCTCTTCTGCAGTGACCCAGGGCATTACCTCTTCTGCATCATGACCCATGATGCTTTAAGCTACACCCTGGGAAGTGTATTAGCAGAGGCCTATATGCCTTGGGGATGGCAGGAGAAAAAAAGGAGCGTATTCTGGCTTTCCCTCTGCTAAGATCACTGCTTTTGCTTTTATTTTTTTGAGAAAAGATTTGACTTTTCAGTAGGAACTTCTCTAAGTAATGCGCTGTTCTTTCTAGTCATAAGTCATAAGATTTCCTTTAAAAAAACTCCTGGGCCTTTTATCTGTATTGCACAGTGCAGTCTCACTCTGCTGACCTTTGGAGCTTAAACAATACAGAGTGCCACTTTTGGCTTTAGAGTTGCCTCTATTTATGTGTGTTTGGCTTTGCTTTTTGCAGGTAATTATCTAATTGTTATTACCAAAAAGACAAAAATAGGTGAATTTTTCAATCACGTAATCTGGAAAGCAACAGATTTTGATATCCTTTCTTATAAGAAGACAATGTTGCACTTAACTGATATTCAGGTAAGAACTGGAAACACTAATTGCAAAACCTGACATAATACCATGGTGGGGCAAGGCATGGGAGGGATGGAACAAAGAATGTTTGATGGATTTCTTTTAAGCCTAATGATTTCAACAGCCCAGAGAGCAAGGTTCCTCTGCATGCCTTTATTTATTTATTTATTTATTTATTTATTTATTTATTTATTTATTTATTTATAAAGATTTTATTTATTTATTCACGAGAGACACAAGGAGAGAGAGAGGCAGAGACATAGGCAGAGGGAGAAGCAGGCTCCACGCAGGGAGCCCGATGTGGGACTCAATCCTGGAACCCCAGGATCACGCCCTGGACCCAAGGCAGATGCTCAACCACTGAGCCACCCAGGCATATGGGTGGCTCTATATGCCTTTATATGTAGTCATAAAATGTAGTTTTTAAAAGTCCTTTATATATTTTATTGTCCTTCGTTTGTTTTTTTTTAAAACTGACTCAAGGTCTTTTTTTTTTTTAAGATTTTATTTATTTATTCACGAGAAACACAGAGGGGCAGAGACACAGGCAGAGGGAGAAGCAGGCTCCATGCAGGGAGCCTGATGTGGGACTCTGATCCTGGGATTCTAGGATCGCACCCTGGGCTGAAGGCAGGCGCTAAACTGCTGAGCCACCCAGGGATCTCCTGACTCAAATTCTTTAGTTATGAAATTTCATATGTAGAGAAAAGGACAAACAGAAAATGCACCTATATCCAACAACCAGAAATAAAATATGAGATACCTTTGATGTTCCTCTGATCCTGTTGTGTTCCCTCTTTACCCAGAGAAAAAGTATTCATTGTGTTTACCACATGTAAATAGAAGTATGTGTGTTTCTGTCCAAATAGGCCCTGTTTTAGGGGCACCTGGGTGGCTCAGTGATTGAGCATCTGCCTTTGGCTCAGGGCATGATCCCAGGGTCCTGGGATCCAGTCCCACATCAGGCTCCCTATAGGGAGCCTACTTCTCCCTCTGCCTGTATCTCTGCCTCTCTTTCTGTGTCTCTCATGAATAAATGAATAAAATCTTTTTAAAAAGCCCACACACACAGCCCTCTTTTTAGCACAATTCCTGTAGGCACGGATTTTAGTTATCCTGGCTCAGCTGTTAGGGAATGCAGTCCCCCAACAAAACAGTTTAAATTTAAGTTACCATGGTATGTAAAATAAAGTTTGGTCCAGCAAGGTGGAAGTGCAAAGAAACAAAAAGTAGCGACTCTAGAAATGAAGTTTGAATTGAACATAGGTGGGGTAGAGAAGATGCAGCCGACCCTGGGAATGCGGCACTCGCCTTTCACAAGGTTCTGGTGCACAGCCAGAGGTCTTGGTGAAGGTGAACTTCTCTGCATTCTTGATGATTCGGTTGTGATGAGAAGGTTGAAGATGCCCCTGAGGAAGTGAAGTCAGTGACAGACTTCATAGGAAGGGAACTCTCTGGGGTATTCTATGACCTTGAGAGTGCAAAGGATAAGATGTTGGAAGCCAGTCCAGACTTAGAAAGGTTTATGACAGTTAGGGGCACCTGGGGGTGGCTCATTCAGCTGAGTGTCTGACTCTTGGTTTTCGCTTGCGTCATGATCTCAGGGTCCTGGGATTGTGCCCTGTGTTTGGTTCTATGCTCAGCAGGGAGTCTGTGTGAGATTCTCTTTCTCTCTCTTTCTCTCTGTCTCCCTCCCCCCCATCTCTCCTCTCGCCCTCCCCCCATCACCACTTATGCTCTCTTGCACATTCTCCCTCTAAGATAAATAAATCTTTTTTTTTTTTTTAAAGGTGTAAGACAATTGGTTAGGGTGTAGAAAATATTCTATGTAGATCAATATATTCACTCCTATAAGACATGGTAAATAAGAAATAAAAATGGCTGTATTTATTAATAACCCAGTAATATTTACCTGAACAGTTTCTTCCTGATTGCTATACTTGGTTGTCAGGCCATGCAACTAATTTTAACATTGCTCGCTGCATGTGTTTTGCTTGTACCTTTTGTTTTTTTTAAAAAAAAGTATGAGCCCAAATTAAAAATTTCATAGTATGTAGGTTTCTAACATGTAGATTAACATGTTAATCATTTGATAATCCATTAAACGTTACCAGACATTATCAGTTATTTTTTAAAGGAAGGATGAAAATCAATGTCAATCTTGGTATTCATTGGGAAAGCCAGCTAAAATAATTATCAGAAAATAAAGATGAGTATTATCTTTATTTATCTGGATTTTTCTTCTTAGTCTTTTCATTTACAAAAAATTTAATTCTCATCCAGCCCCGTAAAGTTTCTTTAGGAAGAAGGATGGTATTATTCCCTTGTTATTTACTTGCTGTGTTTTTGGGCCTTCCTGACTTCATGGTTTCACTTATCAAGTGAGAGTAATCATAGTAACCCACAGGGTTTGTTGTAAGGGTGCAAGAGAGTCTCTAAAGGATCTGGAACTTAGGCGGTCATCACCTAAGGCGGTGATGTTTTGTTAAAATAACTTCTGCCCCTTAGAGCAAAAGCTGAAGGCTGCTGTAGGGCAACAGTTGTACCCCATCAGTTAAGGTAGCAACACCATTTGCTGTTTATTGAACTCCCTCTGCGGGTCAGGAGCTGGCCTAGGCCCTGGGGATGTGGTGAGCATTCTCTCTGGGTCCCCTTCCAGTGGTCTTTAACAGGGCCAGCCGGCTTACAGAGCTGGGCAGATCCCGTTTTTCAAGTGTGAAGCAGACTGATGTTTGTCCCTCCCCTCTGTTTACAGTTACAAGATAATAAAACTTTCCTAGCAATGATCAACCATGTCCTGAATGTGGATGGGTTTTACTTCTCAACAACATATGATTTGACCCATACTTTGCAGCGGCTGTCCAACACTAGTCCAGAATTCCAAGAAATGAGTCTCTTGGAAAGGGTAAGCTTCACCTTCAGTTACTTTTACTTATTTTGTTTTTGGTTTTTTTAAGGGGCATATTTCTATGTCATCCATAAAAGTATTATTGATTTTTCTCAGTTATGGCTATATCAGGCTCACATGTGGGGTCGAAAACACAACATGTTCTCGATATCCGTCACAGTTGCAAATTCAGGATCCCAGAATCTGCGAGTGTTACACAGACAGGATTGAGAGCCAGTGGTGTAAGTATTCAGAAATTCAGTGTAAACAGACATGTTGGTAGTTTCCTGGCTCTCAGTGTTCTGTAGCATAGCAGTTATTAATGTTAACAGCATAATTAAACTTGTAAAATTAATGTTCCAGCAGGTGATATTCTTTATGCAGTGGTGTTATTTATAGTTTTTGCAACTAGAAAAGTAAGAACTGATTTAAGAACTTGGAAAATACTGTTTTGTTTAAGGTGGGGTTTTTTTTTGTTGTTGTTATTTTGCCCCCCCCCCCCTTCTTAAATATGAGTGTATCTTTGAAACTAGATCTCAGATGATATCATCCTAAAATTCCTGCTGTTCAGGAACCTGGATAATTGCTGCCTGGATTTTTTTTAGTAACAAACCGTTAGGTGTATTTAGGGGGCAGACAGAATTTAAAAGGTTGCTGTCTGTTACCTATTAGGCTAGATCCTATGAAATTGCCAATAATTGACCATTTTGACCAGTAAAAATTATAATTTCGTACAGTTCAGCCTAAATCAGTGTTTTAGTTGACTGGTTCTTTTAAGATTTTATACTGTAATCTAGTAAAATTATATGTAGGCTTGGATGTAAATTAGATGTAGGCTAAGCAATCAAGCAGTTTGGCTTTTAACTACAGAGACTGTTGCTTTTAAAAGCAGTTGCTATGCTGCATTCTGCATTTGTTAATCAGATGTCTCTCGGATACCTACTGTGTACCAGGTACTGTATCAGCCAGCAGGGACACAGAATGAAAAGGATGGCCCCATGTGGGATCCTGCAGTCTACTGGGGAAGCAGAAGTCTGGGCAGTCACAAAATAAGGGACAGTTGCTGTCATGGGACTGTGTACCAAAATGGGGTGGGATCCCAAAGGAAGTTGGGGTCTCACTGGGTCTGGAGGAGCTGGGGATGACTTTACACAGGAAGGTACTTCTCAGCAGAGACTGAATGCCTTGGTCAGGGCACAGTGGGAGAAGGGAGGGTCCCAGGCAGAGATGGTGGCAGTGAAATGAGAAACAGAGCCATCTCACATGTTGGGAAGAGAATTTGTCAGCTAATCAGGAGTGCATTAAAGTTAACGTAGGAAATCAAGACAGTGACAAATGAACCATATGTACCTTAAACATTTTGTCTAACTTAAAACGTAAAATTTACACTGACTGGTCGATATTTTGGTATAGGACTCTAAGCTTTTCTTTGTTTTGGGTTCCTTGATTCCTGTGCAGAGTATATCCATAACACTTTCCAGTTTGTACAGGTTCTGTACAGTTTGTACAGAGTCTGTACAGGTTTGGACACCCACAAAGTGATGTTTGCAGAATCCTGTAGATTTTGACTGTGTTTCTCTAACCTTCTAGAGCTGCCACCCCTCCTCTGGATCCAACAGCAGTATTGTTTTAGCTTGCCTTTGATCACTTTAAGTTCCACATATCATTCAGCTTTATAAAAAAAAAAAAAGTAGGGATCCCTGGGTGGCGCAGTGGTTTAGCGCCTGCCTTTGGCCCAGGGCGCGATCCTGGAGACCCGGGATCGAATCCCACGTCAGGCTCCCGGTGCATGGAGCCTGCTTCTCCCTCTGCCTGTGTCTCTGCCTCTCTCTCTCTCTCTCTCTGTGACTATCATAAAATAAATAAAAATTAAAAAAAAATTTTTATAAAAAAAAAAAAAAAGTAGTTTGTTTTTAAGTCCCATCTCATTGATGTGTAAGACATTTAGTTTGTGTAATGATGAATAACAGGTGCAGCTGGCACAGAGCAACTGGGAGCACACTCCTGAGCCTGGAAGTGTGCCCTGGGGCTGACTGTGGCCACCAGAGCCATTCCCTGCCAGAGCCACACCCGGGGACTGTCAGCTGTGGAGGAGCGGGGAGTGTCAGTTGGTGTGTTTGGTAAAGAGAGTTGAGAGAGTCAGTTCACCTCCTGTGTTGTTGAGGGAACTTCCCCTGTATTTATAGTCTGAAAGTCAGTGGTCAGAGATCCCAGCACTGGGTAGGCCATGCAGAGGTTTTGTTCTGCTGGTAACAGCGAGCCAGTGAAGAATTCCCAGCGGACAGGAGACAGGTGGTGTGAGAGAGCCCCTGCTGGCAGCATGTGGAGGGATGGGTGAGAAGAGCAAGGCCAGGACTTGAAGCCCAGGAACCTGCGGTAGTGAGAAGCAGGAGTCAGGTGCTAGCCAGGGCGGTGGGAGCAGAGATGGAGGAGAGGGGGCGGATTTGGAAGGAGATTTAGGACTTGGCAGTTGACTACAGATAAGAGAACGAGACAGACCCCAAAGGACTCCCAGCTTTCTGTCTGGGCCCACAGCACGGGCCTGAGCCAGTGGGATGGGATTCACCCAGAGGGAGGGCTGATTTGAGAGGAAGACCTACGTGTAGCCACCAGGTGGAGACATTGATTGTTAATAGTTCTCTTTCTGTAGAAACTTGGGTGGGCAGGAGATACTTTATTGATTTTAAATCTTCTCTCTCAGGCAGATCAGCGGTTTGTATGGAATGGTCATCTTCTAAGAGAATTTTCTGCTCAGCCAGAGGTAATGGACACTACATAAAACCTGCTTATTTGTTACAATCCAGGTTCTACTTGGATACATATGTAAAATGGCTGCCTAATCACCTGGGATTTTGGTAAATTAGTCTGATTTAACTCAGTTTATAACTTACAAAGCTTGGATAGGTCTCCCCCCTCGCATTGTTCTGAAGAAGCCCAGTTTTACTCTCATCTTCTATAGAAGCCTTAAAAAAATACTTATGTAAAAATACATTGCTTTCTGTGAGTAAGAGAGGATGGATTTTGGTGGGTGAGTAGTGGGGAAATCAGGGGCCCCAGGAGGTCCCCGGGCAAGTGCAGAGTTCTGAATTTGTCTTGAGTCACCCAGGAGAGACATGTGTGGATGTCATCTCCCGCTGTCCTTAGTTTGTACAAATGTGGGGTGAACAGGGACACCCAGCCGGGAAGCATTACATATTGAATCTAGTTACATAGATTTGCCTCGGGTCTTTATTTCTCGTCATTTGCTTTGCTTTGCTTTTGAAAAAGGAGTTTGAGCTGCAGACAGCACAGGTGTTTCTTTTCCCTGAATCAGTGGAATTGTTATAGGCAAAGTCTGACAGGGAGGGAGGTAGAAGTTTGGCAGCTTCATGCAGTTTTATTAGTGTTCCAGGACCTGAATATGTAAGCCCAAATGATGGTATCACATGCTTAAACTGTTTTTTAATTGGAAAGACAAGGGTACATTAGAGACATTTTAAAAAAATAAAGTTAACCATAAGCTTGATACCTCATTGTATTTGTATGTTGCCTCCATAACGCACAAATATTTTTATAGAGTATAAAACTGTTTTATGCTGCACCTTTTATTTTAGGACCATATATATTCCTTTTTTTTTTTGTTTTTTTTTAAGGACCATATGTATTCCTAAATGTAATGTCTCTCTTCATTTCAGGTCCATCGGTTTGCTCTTCCAGTATTACATGGCTGTATCCTTACATAGTATCACTCTTTAGTTATCTGGCAGTCTTTAATTCAGTTTTAGTATGAGGCAGGTTTAGGAACAACCTCAGTTGTATGAGGAGAGTGTTTTTTGAATTAATAGAAATTGCTTTTGATAATAAATCATACCTATTAACAGAAAATCTTAGAATACTGAGGGATGCTGGGGTGGCTCAGTGGTTGAGCATCTGCCTTGGGTTCAGGGCGTGATCCTGGAGTCCTGGGATTGAGTCCCACATGGGTCTGTCTCCCTGCATGGAGCCTGCTTCTCTCTCTGCCTGTGTCTCTGCCTCTCTCATGAATCAGTAAATTAAAAATCTTTAAAAAAAATCTTAGAATACTGGTAATAAGTGACCTCCCCCCTTTTTTTTAAATGAACTCTTGAGATAAAATTATTCTCTCTGTTCAAGAGTTCTGGCGCTGATAGTTTAAAGAAGGAATATGCAGACTGTGTTTTGTCTTTTATTAGACTTTGTACCAATAAACAAGAGTAGTTTGAACCTGGCTATTGAAATGAAAACTTTCCCTTTCCCTTAAAGTAGTTAGATTCACAAACTGGGGTGACCTGGAGAGGAGAATTGAAATTAAAAATCGTATTTGTCATTTGAAATAACCACAGAACAAAATGAGAATAGATGGTACACAAAGATGTCTACCAGTATGCAGGAAAGTCTGTACCAATGCAAATAGTCATCGTCTAATTGTAAGTTCATTTAAATAATTTATCATAGACATTATTCTAGAAACAGGGAAGCAGAGTGAGCTGGCTGATAGGAGACAGGTAGCTGATGAGCACCTGTAATCAGCACTGTGCTGTTCCTGCAGAAACAGAGGCAATCTTTGTATGTCACATACCCCCAAGAAGCTTATTATGGAAACAGTGTGTGATTTATTTGTTCATTATGTTAATATGATTTCTTTAAATTACATTATTCTTGTTATACCTAAAAGCAAAGAAATATGGAGGGGAAACATCTTTCATAGAAACACTGGGGATAAAAGCTCTTGTTTATCCTGTGTCTCCCTCCCCTTCCTGGAATATTTTTGAGTTCCCCTAAGACTAAAATAAGCAATGAATTTAGGTGGTGCTTTAAGAGGTTTGGGCCAATTATGCATGTTTATGTGTTTGTTTCCAAAATGAAATTGTGAATGGACTGTAATTAAATGAGTTACGGAACAGTTTGTCTTGGAGATTTTAGAAACAGCCTATCCATTCGTTTAGCTTTAAATCTAAAGTTTTAGGGCAGCCCTGGTGGCTCAGCGGTTTAGCGCCACCTTCCGCCCAGGGCGTGATCCTGGAGACCCGGGATGGAGTCCCACGTCAGGCTCCCTGCATGGAGCCTGCTTCTCCCTCTGCCTGTGTCTCTGTGCCTCTCTCCCTCTGTCTCTCATGAATAAATAAATTTAAAAAAAAATCTAAAGCTTTAAATAAGCCTCTGGTTAACATAGTTACATAGTTTCAGTGTTTGGTGTGTATACAGAGAATGAAAAAGAACAGGCCTTGAGGCAGGAGCATGCTGGGGCAGCCAGGGTGGACAGGGAGAAGTGGGAGCCACTGCAGGGAAGGACCCGGTCTAGGTTATGCAGGGCCTTTGTGGACTTTGTACTGTAACTGTAGTGAGAAACTGGGGATCCGGGTAGAGGATTGGCATGGTAGGTAAGACAGGATCACTGACAGTAGTGTGGAGAACAGGCCAGAGGAGAACATGAGATAATATAAGGACTAATTAGAGGCAGTTGCACTAATCCATGTGTGAGAAGCAGTGGTGCCTGGGGCCAGGATGGTAACAGTGATGGTGGTAGAAATGGTCTGGTTCCAGACTTGTCTTGAGGGTAGACTTTGTAGACTTTTCTGACAAATTGTACCTGGGTTACGAAAGAAGGGGATTTAGTATGAATCTAAGGTTTCTGGCTGGGGTAGGTAGAAGGAAGCCATCCATTGACATGCAGAAAAGTCTGGAGGTGGGAGTAGGGCCAGAATATCCAGAGTTCCACTGGACTTGCTAAGCTTGAGATTTCTCTAACTTCCAAGTAGAGATGTCACTGAAGCAGATGGAGTAATGCGGTGGGAGTTTACAAGGGAAGGTCATGTTACGGTATAAACTTGAGAGTCTTCTAGGCACAGATGGCATTTAAAGCCACGAAGCTGATGAACTCCTCAAAGGAAGGAATGCATCTAGAGAAAAGAAAAGGCCTGGAGAGAGAAGATGGCCTAAAATGGAGTTCTAGATGATGAAGAAATGCTAGAGCCACAGACTGTTGGACTCAGTGAGGACAAAGTGGGAGAACCAGTGTGAGTGAACTGAAAGGACAGGAGAAATGAAGATGAACCAGCAAAAGGCAGTGAGGAAGAGGGGAAGCACCCAAGTGAAAGTGGTGTCCCACAAGCAAATGAAAAGACTGTTTGAAGGCACAGGGGGTAATCAGCTGGTACGCTTCTGGTTGGCTAAATGTGAGCATTCGAGAAGGAGGTTAGGTACCTGCTCCCCTGCTTTTCCTCCCGAAATGAGGGATATCACTGATGAGAGGGATTCGCAGAAGGGGAAAGCACAGTCTGACATCCTTGAGTGTGTGACAGGTAGAGTCTAGTGCTCAGGTCCTCCTCCGCCAGGAAGAGAAGCAGACACATGGATGTGGATACTGGCTGGTATATGGGGATGGCTTTTATTTCCACAGAGGAACAGGAGACAATGTCAGTTGGGTGAGTGGGATGAGGGAGGAGGTGTGTTGGAGGTTGAGAAGGTGTGGCATGGGCAATGAGTGGCATAACGCATTGATAAAGACCAGAACTAAATATATTTACATGGTAAAAGTTAGATCATGGTGAGGAATGCTGTATGGTTTTTATTTTCTTCTTGTTCCTTCCATGCCTTCTGGATTCTCTGAAGTGTATGTATATCTGTCCTGTCATCAGAGGAAATGATTCAGAAAGCAGTCATTCATATTCTATGCTATACTTAATGTAATGGGTGAATGAATGAATAAATACTGCCTTGGATTCTGCTCTGGCACTGGGTTTTAAAGAAAAATGAATTGGGAGTTCAGGATGAGTCATTAAGTCTGATGATAGTAGGTCAAAGAGAGGGATGAATCATTAGAAATTCATATTGCTGGTGTCCTTCAGTACCATCATTTTGAAAATGATTTGGCATTCTCTTGTGAATTTACCAGAACTTCCCCTATGCACGCCCAGTATGTTTATACCAGGGCAGGTTTGCAAGAGTATTCACAGCACCACCATTGGATGGAACTAAGGACTTAAGTTCCATCAGGGCTCTCGAGGTATAGTTAGGGCTCTCGAGGTATAGTCTTTGCAGATGGTAGCACTGAGGACAGGTGGCCTACTGGCTCGTGCAGTCCAAGCATGAATCTTAGGAACTTACTGGTGGAAATAAACAAGGACTGAAATTTATCAAGAATGTGGTGCTGTTTTTATAAAACCTAATGCATAAGCAAGCCATACGTTTTTAAGTCATGTTTGCATATGGTGAAATTAAGGCAGGAATGTGGTCTCCTGAGAATAGTGTTACTTCTGGGTAAGAAGTCACTTGGACAGAATGGGAAAATAACATAAGTAGATTCAGGGTTTTGGTACTGTTCTGAAGTTGGATGGTAGATTCATAGATATGTAATTTATTAGGCTATTAGGCTGTATAATGGATGAATCAAGCTGCGTTAAAAAATGTTACATATAAAAAATATGCATAGGGCAATCCCAAACAAATGAGGAAGGAAGAAAGATAATAAGGCCATTGAGACAATGAAAGAAACCTGTCTTTCTTTTTTTTTTTTTTTAGATTTTATTTATTTATTCATGAGAGACACAGAGAGAATGAGAGAGAGAGAGAGAGAGAGAGAGAGAGGCAGAGGCACAGGCAGAGGGAGAAGCAGGCTCCATGCAGGGAGCCCGACGTGGGACTCGGTTCTAGGTCTCCAGGATCACACCCTGGGCTGGAGGCGGCGCTAAACCGCTTAGCCACCCTGGCTGCCCAAAACCTCTCTGTTATGGTATCAAGCATTGGTAAACATGAAAAGTCAAAGTAATTCTTAAGAGAATTTGGCATTTTCTAATAAAATCTGGTGATGAATATACTCCATGACCTTGCAGTCTTAACTCCTTAGAGCCACTTCCTGATGTCTATGTGCGGAGATCTTTGTTTGTAGCATTTTTATGCTAGCAAAAACTGGAGCCAACCTGGACAGTAGGCTGGACGAACTAGTGCGGCCACAGTGGATAGAATACAGCTACAGCATCAAGTGAGCCCCAGCCCCATATTGTTGAACACACAGAGCAAGCCCAAAGACATACACAGGATAATTCCATTTATGTAAAAAAGGTAAACTGTTGAGTCTAAACAGATTGCTCAGTGGCAAAACTAGAAATACAAGCAAGGGAGTCGTGTACTGATTGGCTAGTGGTCTGCACTTGGAGGGCAGCAGGGGGGGCTAGATGCAGAGGAGTGACTGCTCTGGGTGCTTCAGAGGTGCTAGGGGTGCGCGTGTAGGTGAATGTGAGAGCAGGTTTAATGATTTTTGTTATGATTAGTCATATGTAACTGAAACTGGCCATTTTATTTTATTTTATTTTATTTTATTTTTTATTTTTTTAAGATTTTATTTATTTATTCATAGAGACGCAGAGAGAGAGAGAGAGAGAGAGAGAGGCAGAGACACAGGCCGAGGGAGAAGCAGGTTCCATGCAGAGAGCCTGACATGGGACTCGATCCAGGTTCTCCAGGATCACGCCCTGGGCTGCAGGCGGTACTAAACCGCTGCGCCACCGGGGCTGCCCGAAACTGGCCATTTTAACCAATTCTGAGTGTATAGCTTAGTAAGTGGCATCTCTTTCCTAACATCATACGAAGAGCATCAAACCATCTCCCTCTCCCCAATCAAAAATTCTCCATCTGGGAAGCAATAGCTCCCCAGACAGGACTCTCTTTGTAAATATTTAGATACATTGTGTATTCTTTTCCGATTATTATATTTTCTAATAACATCGTTTTAATGTAAGAGGTTTGTATCTCTGTAGGCTTCTGCAACCCTTTATTCTGGCATGAGGTGATGAGAAGCCTGTGTCCTGAGGGTTCGTTGGGATAGAGCTCCTGAGCTGTAGTGAGCCAGTGCAAAGCACTTATTGTTACAGTCATTAGGGAGATAATTTTATATCAAGAAAAGCTTTTGAGGGAGATACCTTTTTTTTTTTTTTTCATATTCAGTTTCACTTTTCCTGTTTCAAGAAAAAAGAATCAAAATTTGTTTCTGGATAATCCTGAATTCACAGTTTGATCTGTAAATCTTCATATGCATTCCAACTGTTTTGGTTAATTTATATTTGTAATTATGCATATGATATATTTATGTGTGTGTGTGTGTGTTTTAATTGCAGTAGCCTAGTACCCCCCCCCTTTCCATTTCTTACTTGGAGGCAAAACTATTTTAAATTTATGTTTTCATTTAAAGGAGGGTTTTTTGGTAATGTGGGTAATATTTTACTTTTAGAAAGTGCTTGAGGATAGCAGGGAAAGGAAATCATATTTTTAAAAAATTTTTCGTTTTTTGAGAGCACAGGTAGGGGGAAGGGCAGAGGGAGGAACCCAAAAAGATGATACATTCTTGGTCCGTTTTTTTCCTAAGGACGGAGTCATTCTTGCTAGAGTACATTTTCAAATGTAATCTGGAAATAATACCTATGATGTTTATAAATGTTATATTTTTCTTAATGTATCTAAGTTATTACTATGCACTCATGTTCTATTAATGGAAAATACTTTGATTGGATTCTCATCTCCAGGAGAAGTTGTTTCAGAGCTGGTGTGCGCTATTATGTAAGAGGTGAGATTAATTGTGTCAGTGTGATTCAATATTGGGTTATATCTATGACTAATTAATGTTTTGTCATATGGTGACATGAATGTAACCTTTTGTATTTTATTTGTTCTCATTATCATTTGATAGCCTCACTAAATATTTATCTCCTGCTTCATTATAATAATTAGGTAGGTTTTCTGTGCTTTACTCCAGCTACTGTAGTTACATTGCAAATGTTCATGAGACCCCATAGGCTGCTTCTTACTGCTTTAAGAGAACTCATTCATATTGTTTGCCGGATGTCTGGAGGCCAGCTGAACTCAGTGTAGTTTCAGTAACCTAAACTCACATCAAAAAGTATTTTCTTTTATTGCTCTTGGGTTTTTTGCATGCATAAAGCTAGATATTTGACTTTATGCCTTCAACTTTAAAGATTTTCGTTTTGAGCATTTACTAGGGTTTGTACTAGTAACATGCTAATTTGCTTAAACCATGCTTTTAAAATCTGCCTTAAAAATTACTGGCATTCTGAAAAGGAGATTTTTCTTAACTTTTTCTTTTTTCTTTTCTTTTCTCTTTTCTTTTCCTTCTGCCAGAAAATCAGAATAAAATCCTGTGGGCCATATATATCAGAATAAAATCCTGTGGGCCATTAGAGAAATTGTAGAAGTTAAAGGTTATTCCCTTATTACAGGTAGTATAGGCAAAAGAAGAAAGGCATTTAGTAAGGGACATGGTCAAAATCATACGACCAGAATTGGAGTTAGCTCCTTCATAACTAGATTTTCTTGGATGGAGACATATTTTTAATTAAAGCTTTTGAATAGATAATAGGTTCACATAGTTCAGGTATCAAGAAATATAAAGAGATAGGCAATAAAAAATATTTCTCATCTTTGAGCCCATCTGCTGCATCTTAACTTCCCTAGCAGCTGATCAGTTATTAGCTTCTTATTTATCCTTCTGGATCATTTTTATACTGTTAGAGTTGTGTGTGCCACCCCCCCCCCTCTTTTGTAGGCATTGGTTGTATACTCTGCATATTTTCTTGCCCCTTGATTTTTCTTGTTTTTAAAATTTCCTATACCTTGGAAATCATTTCGTAAGGTCTGCCTCCCCTCCCCCTGGCCACCCCCTTCCCAGCACCCCCACCCCCACCAGTCTCATTCTCACTTCTAAAAATATTCCTTAATGAGAATTACGGAAAGAACCAAGTATAGGATGCTTCTGACAAGTAATTTTAGAAGGTATTGAGAAAGCATTTCCTTGCTGATTGGACTCAGTAATCTTGTCCCTGTCACTGTTAACCACCGACCTCACCTAAAAGTGTTATGTTTGAGAAATAATTTGAGGTGGTTAAAAATAAAATCTATTGACTTCTTTAGATAATGTGGTCATTTGAGTCAGGGACTAGCTTGAAAGTTGCCTTTGCCAGCTTTTTTTTTTTTCCCCCCACTTTATTTATTTATTTATTTATTTATTTATTTATTTATTTATTTATTTATTTATTTTTAATTGGTGTTCAATTTACCAACATACAGAATAACCCCCAGTGCCCGTCACCCAATCACTCCCACCGCCCGCCCTCCTCCCCTTCTACCACCCCTAGTTCGTTTCCCAGAGTTAGCAGTCTTTACGTTATGTCTCCCTTTCTGATATTTCCCACACATTTCTTCTCCCTTCCCTTATATTCCCATTTCACTATTATTTATATTCCCCACATGAATGAGAACATATAATGTTTGTCCTTCTCCGACTGACTTACTTCACTCAGCATTTGCCAGCTTTTTGTTGTACAAATAGACTTTATGAACAGGATTGTAGAGGATTGCTTCAGATAATTGAAAAGACTAATGAGTGTCAGGACTAAAACACTAGAGCAGTGCTTTTCAAACTAGGCTTTGTGGGTATGTTCATGGAGTTATGGGAATTCTAGGATTATAAAGTTTTTGTGCTCTTATTTTGATAATTAAAATCATTGTAAACATCTGCTGGCCCATTTGCATTATTATAACAAAATACTGTTGCCGTGACAACCAATATTTACATTTAATACTGTGCTTAATGGTTTTGACTTTCAAAATAGTATTTTTCAAATTGGGATCCATGGGCATACTCTCAGGGGTCCTTGAGAATTGCATTTTTCTTGAAAATATTCCTCAAGTTTGAGAAACACTGTTTTAGAGGAATTGTGTATGTATAAATAATTGATATATTAAATAGCAGCCAACGTCATCTGATTATTAATTGATCCTTACTATGCTCCTGTAAGCCTGTTGCAGTGAGTGAGCTCCTGTTAGCTTTCTGATGATGTATGCATTTGTCTGAAATTTATTTTTACAAGTACTTTTCCACTAACTTGAACTCACTTAATTCTTTCCAAGTTAAACTAAATTAGTGAGCTTCTGATGTGTTTCTCATATAATAAATATAGTTAACTTTAACTTTTTTTCAATTTAGGAATTGATTCTGAAGGTCATGCAGCTAACTTTGTAGAAACAGAACAAATTGTGCACTACAATGGAAGCAGGGCTTCATTCGTACAGGTGGGTGGATGTGTCTGTCCTGTTGTTGAGATTTCCCTCCTCTTCCCTGCTTTTTAAAGTAAGGCCATTGTCTACGATGTGGGAAAAGTCCCCTCAGAACAAAGCTACTCTGTTAACCTGGCTCTTACCTGCCCATATTTCCTGCCCTTGAATTAATTAAATCCCTTGGGAGAGGGGAGGGGAGGGGAGGAGGTCCAAGAGTGGTGGAGGTGCAGCCACCTATCCACTTCACCCTCTCCACTTCTTCAAGGCAGTGGTGACGGGACAGAAGCCAGCTTGTGATGGCTTTACCTGCCCTGCCCTTCTTTGTGGGACAGTGTGTCTCTTGTTGCCTCCTTTCAAAGTTGTGGATTACTTGCTGCTCCAGAGCAGTAGTGGCTCAGCATATTTATAAATTTTTTAACATACTCATTTGAGAATGAATAAAGCAGTTTTCTAGTTTCATCATAATACCACATTACATAATAGACATAACTTACCAAGTTTTACTTGTAGATAAGTTGATTTATTTTGGAGTTTAGGGGAAACACAGAACCATTTACTACCCAAGTAGTAAACATGTATATAAAATCAGGAGGAAAAAGTCCTTTCCAAATGTATTCCCATAAAATATGAACTTTTGGAGTAGGTACACCCAGATACCTTTCATAGAGATAGTAGGTTGTATTTTTTCTTTGTAGTCAGTGATACACACCCACAACCATACCTAACAGTAAGCAAGCTGAGAAAAACAAGTTTATGTGTATGTTTCTTTTTATATTTCTCTTTTCTTTTAGACTCGAGGGTCAATACCAGTTTTCTGGTCTCAAAGACCAAACCTCAAGTACAAACCGCAGCCACTGATCAACAAAGTAGCGAATCATGTGAGTATCTTCTGTGCTTTTTTCATTAGCTAAAAATAGCTTAATGGCATTATAGTTTGCACATTAAACATGTAGTTATTCCTCACAAGTCAGAATCCAGCATCTGCAGCCATTCTCCTTGGTCCTGGCACCTAGTGAACCTCTGACCCAAAGGCTGTAGAGATGCCATGTTGGAAATGCAGAAAGCTAGCGGTTGATCACACGTTTGGCAATTTCAGATTTTATTTTATTTTATTTTTTTTTTTAAAGATTTTATTTATTTATTCATGATAGTCACACAGAGAGAGACAGAGGCAGAGACACAGGCAGAGGGAGAAGCAGGCTCCACGCAGGGAGCCCGACGTGGGATTCGATCCTGGGTCTCCAGGATTGCGCCCTGGGCCAAAGGCAGGCGCCAAACCGCTGCGCCACCCAGGGATCCCGCAATTTCAGATTTTAGAGATCTCGTAGCTTTGCAGCTTCATACCATTTACAGTCTTTAGTGTATTCTCTTTGAGGTCATGTTCAGAATTAAAGTATGGTATTGTAGCTCAGAATAGAATGGCTTATAATGGTTGTTTACTATGTGGTATTCAGAACATCTAGAAGACCTGGTCCCAATCCTAGTGTCAGTCTCTTGAATATACAAACAGGATGTTTAAGGAGATACTTTAAAAGATTTTTAAAATACTCTTATAGTGTAATCTGGTAAAGTGTAAAAACTCTTTTCTCTTTCTAGATGGATGGTTTCCAAAGGCATTTTGATTCACAAGTAATTATTTATGGAAAACAAGTAATAATCAATCTGGTATGTTTCTTACATGTTTCTTGGGGGAACAAAACAAAAAACTAAGTTAAAAAAATATAACATTTACTATTTTAACTATTTTTAAAGTGGCATTATTAATGTATTTTACCATGTCGTGCAGCTGTCACCATTGACCATTTCCAGAACTTTTCATCATACCAAACAGAAACTCAGTGTCCACTAAACAATAACTTCCTATTATCCTTCTCAGCTCAGCCCCTGGTAACTATTCTACTTTCTTATCTATATAAATTTTCCTATTCTAGGTTCCCCCCCATAGGGGATCATATAATACTGATTCCTTTGGGTCTTGCTTATTTCACCAAGCTTAATGTTTTTAAGATCTATCCATATTACAGCATCAAAATTTCCTTTTTTTTTTTTTTCTTGAAGACTGAATAACATTCGATTGTAGATACCTTATTTTGTTTATCCATTTATCTGTTGATGGACATGGGGTTGTTTACACATTTTAGTTACTGTGAATAATGCTGCTCTGAACATTGGTGTTTGGGTATCCATTTGAGTCCCTGCTTTCAGTTCTTTTAGGGCTGTAATTAGAAGTTGAATTGCTGGATCATATGGTGATTCTAGGTTTAACTTTTTAAGGAACCACTTTACTGTTTTTCACAGTGGCTGCATTTTACATTCCCATCAGCAGTGCACCAGAGTTCTACTTTCTCCACATCCTCACCAGCGCTTGTTATTTTCAGGATTTGTTTTGTTTTGTTTTTTGATTATAGCCATCTTTATGGGGGTGGAGTGGTATGTCGTAGTTTTGATTTACTTTTTTTAAGATTTTAGTTACCCATTCATGAGAGACACAGAGAGAGAGGCAGAGACTAGGCAGAGGGAGAAGCAGGCTCCCTGCAGAGATCCCGATCAGGACTCGATCCCAGGACTCCAGGATCACGCCCTGAGCCAAAGGCTCAACTGCTGAAATTTTTTTTGTAGTTCAGTTTTTTGATTACCTTCTCATTTTCTTTTGTGTATATTCTACAGATATTTTCTTTTTGGTTGCCGTGAGGATTACCTGTAATATTGTAAAGTTTATAATATTTAATTTGAATTGATGCCAACCTAACTTCAGTTTGCATACAAAAACTTGACTCCTATAAAGCTTTGTCCCTCCCCTTTATGTTATTAATGTCACAAATTATATCTTTATACATTTTGTTCCCAGTAACATAGATTAATATTTATTCCTTTTTTAAAATTTAAATTCAATTTGCCAACCGACAGTATAATACCCAGTGCTCATCCTATCAAGTGCCCTCCTTAGTGCCTGTCACCCAGTGACCCCATCCCCCTACCCACCTCCCCTTCTGCAACTCTTTGTTTCCCAGAGTTAGGAGTCTCTCAGGGTTTGTCTTCCTTTCTGATTTTTCCCTACTCAGTTTCCCTCCTTTCCCTTATAGTCCCTTTCACTACTCCTTATGTTCTGCGTATGAGTGAAGCCATATGATGATTGTCTTTCTCCGATTGACTTGTTTTACTCAGCAGAATACCCTCCAGTTCCATCTACGTCGAAGCAAATCATGAGTATTCATCTCTTCTGATGGCTGAGTAATATCCCATTGTATATATATGTTCTTTATCCATTCATGTTCTTTATCCATTCATCTGTTGAAGGACATTGTGGCTCCTTCTGTAGTTTGGCTATTGTGGATATTGCTGCTATAAACATTGGGGTGCAGGTGTCCTGGTGTTTCACTGCATCAATATCTTTAGGGTAAATACCAGTAGTGCAATTGTGGGTCATAGGGTAGCTCTATTTTTAATTTCTTGAGGAACATCCATACCGTTTTCCAGAGTGGCTGTACCAGTTTGCAATTCCTGCCAACAGTACAAGAGGGTTCCCCTTTCTCCACATCCTCTCCAACATTTGTTGTTTCTGTCTTGTTAATTTTAGCCATTCTTACTTGTGTGAGGTGGTATCTCATTGTGGTTTTGATTTATATTTCCCTGAGGTTTATAGTTTCTTAGATGCATTTGACTTCTGAGTCCCATAGATTATAAAAAAAAAAATGGAGGTATAGATCAAGATTACAGGAATGCTGCCTTTTATATTAGCCTGTGTCTTGTATTTACCTTTATAGGAGATCTAAATATCTTCGTGTGGCTTTAGGTTGCTTTATAGCATTCTTTCATTTCAACCTGAAGGACCCCTGTTAGTTTTTCTTGTAGGGCAGGCCCAGTGATAATGAGCTCTCTCTGCTTTTGTTTATCCAAGAGTGTCTTAATTTCTTTCTCATTTTTGACAATTTTTCCAGATACAGAATTTTTGGTTTAGGCTTCTTTTCTTTCAGTACTTTACATATATCAGTCCATTGCTTTCTGGCCTCCAAGGCTTCTGAGGAGAAATTGGCCTATAATCCTGTTGAGAATACTTTGTATGTATTCCCTCTTGTTGCTTTCAAGATCCTCTCTTTGTCTTTTGGTAGTTTGATTATAATGTACTTGGCGTGGGTTTCTTTTATCATCCTTGGAATTGAGTGATCTTCTTGGATTTGAAGATTTATGTTTTTCATCAAATTTGGGAAGTTTGGGGCTATTTTTTTCTTTAAAATAGGTCTCCAGCTCCTTCTCTCTTTTCCTTCTGGGACACCTGGAATGAACGTATTGTCCCCTGGTTGTGTCCCAGATGTTCTCTGAGGTTCTGTTCACTTTTCCTCATTCATTTTTTCTTTCTGCTCCTCAGACTTGAGCAGCTTCTCATTTGTCTTGTCTCCAAGTGCTGATTCATTTTTCTTCCTGCACAGATGTGTTCTTGAACTCTTCTAGTGAATGTTTAATTTCTGTTTTGCATTTTCAACTCCAGACTTACTGTTTAGTTCCTTTGAATGATTTTTGTTTGTTTGCTGATGATTTTATTTGTTCATGTACCGTTTTCTTGGTTTCCTTTTGAACCTTGTGTTTTCCTCTAGCTCTGAGCATATTTAAGACACTTGTTTGAAACTTTTTTTCTCGTAAATCTTCTACAGGGATGTTTTTTGTCAGTTTATCCTTCTCCACTGAATAAGCCTTGTTTTCCAATCTTTTGTTTGTATTCCTTCATTTTTTTTTTTTTTAAGATTTTTTTTCTATTCATAAGAGACACAGAGAGGGAGGCAGAGACACAGGCAGAGGGAAAAGCAGGCTCCATGCAGGGATCCTGATGTGGGATTCGATCCTGGGACTCCAGGATCACACCCTGGCCCGGCCCGAAGGCAGGCACTAAACTGCTGAGCCACCCAGGGATCCCAGTATTTTTATTGTTGAAAATTGGGCATTCTGTGATTTAATGTGGTAGCTAGGGAAGTCAGATTCTCCTTTGCCAGGGTTTTGCAGTGTTTTTGTTTTGTTTCTATTGTTGAAGGCTGTAGTAATCTATTTGTTTTCAGACATTTCCAAACCATTTTTGAAAAGACTATCCCTTGTTGTGTATGCTGAGTGAGGCCTCTATTCTTTGAGCTCATGTTCAGCTAATGTTTTGAGAGAGATTTCTTTGAATGCCAGGAACTGAAACAGACAGAGGAAAAAAATGAAAAAGAAAGAATAGCCCTATCTTCCAGTCTCTGCAGACTGGTTCTATGCTGGAGCAGTTTTTCACTGGTTTAGCCGGGCTCGCTTGAGCAGAGGTGTCAGCCTGAGGGTGAGGGCTCTGGATATTCTCAGGGCTTTCTGATGTGCCTCTTGCCTGGGTTTGCATGTGGATTTCTAAAATCCTCCTTATACCTGACTGCTTTTGAATGTCCTAATTTCCCAAAGAGTATAACCCCAGCTTCTTCTGCAGGCTGTAGATGGTCTATTTTATGGTTTCCAAAGCCCTTGCTTTAGGTAGCTGTTGGTTTATCATCCTCTTGTAGCTGTATGAACAGTGTCCGCTTCTTCTCCTGCTTGTGTTCAGAGTTATGTAAGGCATAGACAAGCCCGTCTTTCAGGTTGGAACAAAACATCCATGATAACTTGCAGAAAAGGTCTGGGGCCCTCTATCCAGTTTGAGGAGGTAAACCGAGAGCCTGATTGCCGCTTCTTAAGACTGAAAGCATCTTAAGATGGGGTGGGGTAAGGGCAAGTAAAGTCAAAGAACTGTCTATAGTTTTGAAGATAGCTGCTTTTGGATCAGGCGTTTGTTTGGTTGCTTTAAACCTTTGTTTTCCTGAGCTCCTACAGAGTTGGCTCAGATAACTTCTATTGTTTTCAGTGTTTTGGGAGAGAACAAGAGCTTAGACCTTTCTGGTCCACCATTTTGCTGATGTCATTCTCTCCTTTTAAAAGAAATTAAAGCTGTGGTGTTTTTAATTTTTTACAGGTTAATCAGAAGGGCTCAGAGAAACCACTCGAACAGGCATTTGCAACAATGGTGTCTTCCTTGGCCAGTGGAATGATCAGGTACCTTCCTAGAGATCTTGCAGGTCTCTTCAGGTTAGATGTGCACCTGCATACCCAGCTGTCCCTCCTCATCCACGGGCATCCATTCCCAGACCCCCAGTGGATGCCTGCAGCCGCACCTGGTCCTGAAGCCCCATATAGGCTATGATTTTCCTTAGATACACATACCTGTGATAAAGCTTAGTGTCTAATACAGGCATAGCAGCAGATTAACGGATAATAGAATAATTACAATAGAATAATTAAACCAACATACTATAATAAAGGCTGCGTGAATGTGGTCTCTCTCAAAACATCTTGCTGTACTATAGTTGTGCGTCTTGCGATGATGTGAGGTCATAAATGCCTACGTGATGAAATAAGCTGAATCATGTAGGCAATGACTGACCTGATTTCATGTCAGGAGGAGGATCATCTACTTTCAGACCAAAGTTGACCGCGGGTAACTAAAGCCATGGGCGGTGAACCTGTGGATAAGGGGAGACTACTGTGTACACCAGTACATAGATCTCACCAGACATATGGTGTCACCCACTTTCCAAAAGTCCGCGTCACACTACTTCGTTCTTACAAAAGCCCTGTTGGTACCTGTTCTCGCTAACCCAGAAGAAATCCAAAGATGATTTTTAACTTTTACGAGAAAGTCATTACCACCCTGATGGAGGTCTTTCTTTCACAAGAGCAGAGAGGCCTGTGGCATGAGGCAGACTTTTGGAAAGCAGGGGTGGTCTTTGCTTTAGGCTACTTCAGATCATGAAAAGTTCCATAGGACACACTCTACTTTTGGATAGTAGGAGAAACCTGAGTTATAGTTCAGCTTTTTTGTTTGTTTGTTTTTCAATACTAGGTCAAAGCATAATTTTGGTGGCTTGAAATTTTTCTCTGGCATAATTTATATTGCAGAATAACTTCTTAACAGTCAGATTTTAATTTGAATTTTGTTGAAGTTTAGTCCCTGGTCAAAATCCCCTCCTTGAGGCTTTGTGTCGCATGGCCAATCGGTCATGAATTTCAGTTCCTTGTGATCATTTGATGTGATCTCTGTGGTCCTGGCCACCACCGGAGTTGAAGAAATTTCCGCTTGCATGGTGGCCTTGTGTGGAGCAGCAGCTTTGCTTCTGTAAGTCACCAGGCTGTAGTTGTAAACCCTGTGTGGCCTTGTCAAAAGAAGGGGAATCTTAAAACATCCAACAGTTGCCCTGTGGAAAGGTGTGAGGTAATGAGTCAGCCTATTTGGAGCATTCTGCAGCAGGAAACTGGGCAGGAGGTGAGGGTGTACTGTGGTAGGAAGTGGTCATAGGCACTGAGGGGGAACTTTCCAAAGAAATGGTGTGGGGTTATTTGGGGAGAAATTTTTTTAACTTATGAAAAATTTTAAACATCCACAAAAATAGAATGATATAATGAACCTTTGGGGAAGAATTTAAGTGTCTTTCATCCAACTCAGAACTCTAACAAATTCATCAGACTCTCTACCCCATGCACACTTCTGCCTCTCTCACAGCGGAACTTTCTTAAACACTCTTCGGAGGACCCAGAGGAGGGTTCCTACCCAAGATGTGCCTCAGAATCCTCAGAGGAACTTAGAATAGCTCTTAGACCTGAAAACTTAGAATCTCTGGGTTTGGAGTCCAGCATGCATACTCTTGAGTGAAGTTTGTTTGCTGGCTGCTGTGTATACCCCTTCATAAGGCCCTTTTTCTGCCCACAGGGTTTCCACAGATACAGTGGTCTCCAGAGTCATCTTGACTTTGTAGCAGCAGCCAACTTTGAGAACTTGCTGCATAGGTCAGAGTTTAGAGTTAGGCCCTAGGTGTTCTGGGGAGCTTGGAGGGCACCCCAGCTCTCACCTAAAGAGTGAAATACCCAGGGCTGTTGTCATTTTCCTTCTGTGAGCTCTAAAGACCATCAGACAGAGGAGCATATTAAAAAAGCATATTTGAATATTTTTTAATTTAGTAAATCCATGTTGTGGCCGAGGGAAAGAATCAGTCTGTTGATTAAAGTGAAATTAAACAGTAGACTTAATTGTCATGTTTCAGATATCTGTTGGACTGATTCATTTTTTAGTTGTTTAATTTAGTTGCTTTGAGTAAATTAAATAAATGAAGTTGGTAGATTGATGAAATGACTCGCAAGAGAGAAAGGTCATATCGTTGCACTTCTGAGGAATGGTGGGCCTCTGCAGCAATGGGAAGTTTTTCTTTTGGGAACTGGATGAGAAAATGAGCCGTACTAGGTAATGTATCACTGAGGGTTGCTTCCTAGAATTTGGAAAGCAGCAGAACTGCTTGACTCTTAGGGTCAGAAGTAAATAATATATTTAAAGTCATTCATTGTCAAAATATAGCTATGTGGTTTGTTCTTAGAAGACACGAGTGTGATTTTAGAAGGATGGACGCCAAGAATCCAAGTGCATGTAGATGCTGGTGATCTGCTTAAGTTCTTCAAGCCAGTCTGGGACTGTAACTTCTGGTGGGAGTACCCCAAAGTGACTGGCACTCTGCCACTCTTGTGGGAGTGGCCTCTCTGGAAATGCTTCCCCTGCTCCCGGTCTTCACTAAGTCTAGCCTTTCTGTTAGCTCTGTTTTTGTACTGATTTCTAAGGAGACCATTCTCTCCTCATTAGTGAGATAACCACTGAGGTGGTAGGAGCCCCTGGACCTGCTTAGAAGCCCATGCTCTATTGATGCTCCTTTGGTTTATTGGAGCCACAGGAGTTTTGAGAGGGCAGACACCTCATCTTGAATTTCACTCTGGATCGGAATTGAGGTCTTTCCAGTCCTACTTATGACTTGACTTGGTTCCTGACTCCCTTGACTTTCAGAAACTGGGTCATGGTTTTTTTTTTTCCTCACCTCTCAATCGGCAACATTTTCCAGCTCATGGTAGGACACCTTCACTGTCAGATGTGTTCTAACCTGCAGAATTGGGCCTATTAAATACCAGATAATTAAAAACAACCCATTACAGATTGACGGGAATGTATGTGAGACGTACAGATAGTGATTAAGACAGCGCATGTTTTGATTTGTTAAAGAAGGTGATGGGCAATAAGTAACCAGGGTGGGAGC
Organism: Canis lupus baileyi; assembly: GCF_048164855.1. NCBI lineage: Eukaryota > Metazoa > Chordata > Mammalia > Carnivora > Canidae > Canis > Canis lupus. The sequence continues at coordinate 44,380,628 of NC_132856.1, read as the reverse complement.
CATGTTGCCTCTGTTCTTCTGACAAACCTCAGTACAGGTCTGACACTCGTCTAATCCCCTGCAAACTGATTTGAGTTCAACCATTTTGAACATTTTAATCGATTTGAAAAATAATAAAAGGGATCCTATTCTTTGTACACGGGGGCAGATAATATACAGTGGCTATTCATTTGGGTAAGGCTACTTTATGTTATATACCTGATTGCTGTACCTGAGCTCACTTCTGCTTTTTGCTGGGCTTCTCTAGTCTTCTTTGAAGGCCTCTAGAAGAACATGTGAAGATAGAAGGGTGTGTGTGTGTGTGTGTGTTGGTAAACCCAGAGTGAAGGAGAAGAAATTGGTACACTCAGAGGGAAATTAGCGTATGAACACAGTAGTAGAAGGAAAATGACTCATCTTTGGTCAGTTTCTGCATATCTTTTCTTTCGGTAGATATGTTGCCTTTGACTTCCATAAAGAATGTAAAAACATGAGATGGGATCGACTAAGTATCCTGTTGGATCAGGTAGCAGAAATACAAGATGAACTAAGGTAAGCTATATCACTCCCCCATAGAGGTCCAGGGAAGAGGGTTGTGTGTGTATGCGTCATAGCTGTTACGCCTTATCCAGCACACTTACACGAATGCAGGTCCCTGGGTTGATGGCACTTGTTTGTACCATTAATTTTACTTTTTTCATTAAAAAAATGAAACTTAGTGATTTAAAAATATTTTTAGATTCTTAAAAGCAACCCAACACCAGGTATTTTCACATTTTTGTGAATCAGCTGCCACTCATTTACAAAGCTTTACATAATTGAACTTAGTGTTAGAATTTTATATTCAGTTGTTTTCACTGAACGTTCTAGGATGGGTCTTTTGATATTTTGTCTTTGTAATGATGGTGTGACACGGCTTTCCTATACTCCACTGTGTCATAGTGCAGGCTCTGTTAAATGTTCTTTTTCATATTAGGCATCTGGCTTGTTTTCTTGTCCTACCACAAAAGATTGAGCAGCGGTGAATCACCCTGGGTATATATATTCTTACTTCTGTTAAATTATTTCCTAAAATAAATTCTTGAGAGTAGGATTAATGGTTCAAAGGGTCTGAATAACTTTATGGTACTTTCTGTGCGTGTTTACCCTGTTATTTACCATGTGGGCTCACAGGTTCACGGTCCCCTCTGCATAGGTCAGTCTTCAGTTGTTTTAAAGCCAGAAGAAGGAATCTATAAACCATTCTGTCAAGTTCTGCCTGTGTGTAATTCTAACCCTGGCAGCCCACAGGGATTAAACTAAAACTAACCCTTTTCGTTTTAGTTACATAGTAACATAGTAAAACTTTTCCCTCTAGGCATTTCTCAGTTTTTGAAAATATATTTATATACATATTAAGTAGCCAGCTATAGTAAGTTAAATCTCCTCATTTTTGATGAAGTTTTGTCGCGAGCAGCTAGTGAAGGGGGATTGATGAACATCATTATTCGGCTAGGGTGACACTAGACCTCGGATACTATCAGAGGCGGTGGCTCCTGGGTTTGCCCATTAATTGCTGCCACACAAGAGTGTGAGAAAGGATTGACACCAGGCTCTCTGAGTTCCTGCCTGCTGGGTTCCATCGGGCAGTGGAGCTTTCCACCAGTGACCTGCACACAATTTCTCTGGACGTTTGTCCCAGGGGTTTGAGGGGGAATGGAAAGAATCTGGGCTTTGAGATATGACGCGTCTCATTTTGAAATTTGTTTGCTGCTTTTTTAAAAAATTTATTTTAAGTTATTTATTTATTTATTTATTTATTTATTTATTTATTTATTTATTTATTTATTATTTGAGAGAACATGTTAGCACAAGCAGAGGGAGAGGGACAAGTAGACTCCCCACTGAGCATAGAGCCTGACTTGAGGCTTGGTCTCACCCTAAGATCACGACCTGAGCTGAAGTCAAGAGTCAGATGCTTAACTGACTGAGCCACCCAAGTGCCCCAAAATCTATTTGCTTATTAGCCATATGACCCAGGAGCAAGTTAGTTACCTTCAAACCTTGGTTTCTCCATTTGCAAAGTGGAGATAATATCACTACCTTGTAGACTCAGTATATAGTTTAAGAAATAATATTTGTAAAATACCTAGTATTTATTTTTTAAGTACTCATGGGGTGCCAACGCCTATGTGCACTCATGCATACACGGACACATACCAGCTCCAAATGAACCTCACCAACTCTTCATGAATCTCATGTAGATTTTTAGCATAAACACATTCTGAGTGCTTACTTTTAAGGTCATGATTTTTATTTGGCCCACAGTAAATATGTTATTTCCCTGCCCATTTTGATTTTGGCAAGTAATTGCAATAAAGTTAACATTACCTGGTATTCATTGTGTGCTCTGCCCCATACACTGTACATTGTGCATGATTTTATTCAGACCTTGGAGCAGTGCCACTTCCATTTTGTGGATGAAAAACTTCAGATTTGGAGAGATTGGGGTAATTATTTGAAGTTACAGTTAGTAACTAATGAGATGTCTGAGTAGCTAAGGCTAGCAAACCAGTTGTTTGCTACCAGAGTCCGTGGTGTTCCCTGCTACATTGCATGTTGTCCAGTTTCTGAGCTTATAGAATTATCTGAGGATATTGTTAAAAATTAGGGAAACACAGGGACTGGTGACCATGATTGGCTCCAGTGCAGACATCTGGGTGGTTAAGAAGAGAAAGGGAACCTGATTTTTCAAACAATGCCCTGTCAAATTTTATAAACTTTGTACTATTTGTATATATTTCCCATTGTAAGAAAGGTGTTAGGGGCACCTGAGTGGCTCAGTGGTTGAGCGACTGCCTTTGGCTCGGCGTGATCCTGGGGTCCTGGGATCAAGTCCTGCATCAGGCTCCCCGCAGGGAGCCTGCTTCTCCCTCTGCCTGTATCTCTGCCTTTCTCTGTATCTCTTATGAATAAATAAGTAAAAACCTTAAAAAAGAACAAGAAAGGCTTTAAAAATGTTCTTTTTTTTTTTTTTAAGATTTAATTTATTTATTCATGAGAGACCCCGAGAGAGAGGCAGAGACACAGGCAGAGGGAGAAGCAGGCTCCACGCAGGGAGCCTGACGTGGGACTCGATCCCGGGTCTCCAAGATCACACCCTGGGCCGAAGGTAGCACTAAACTGCTGAGCCACCCGGGCTGCCCTAAAAATGTTCTTAATGGACAATTTCCAGCCCTTGCTTCAGAGATTCTGACTTGAGTTCATCTCAAGGCCGAGTGTGTTAATTTTCAACAGACAGCTCAGGAGATTCTGATACAGCATAGGGACCATGCTTCAAGAAGTCTTGATATACAGCACAGTGGGGAGCAGCTGTGTCATAGGGGGCCTGCTTCTGGCCTAGTTATTTAAACTTCTTTTGCTCTCTGGTAATTGCATACCCCTGGGCCACAACTTCCTGGCCGCCCTTTCAATTCATCAGTTTTACTAATGTTACTCATGAGAGCCTGGATACAAGAGGAGGAGGGTCTTAGTACATTGGACTGACTTTGGTATGAGGGTGTTTATACAAATATGTTTTAGTTATTTTCTAGTGGACTCTGCTGGCATGGTGGTGACGAGTCAGGAGGGTGTGTTCCGCAGCAACTGCATGGACTGTCTGGACAGAACCAATGTGATCCAGAGCCTGTTAGCTCGCCGCTCACTGCAGGCCCAGCTTCAGGTGCACACACTTTTTTTCTTATTACGTCAACAATGGAGCCCCAAATTAAAGAAGCCGCATCTTTAAAAGCCTTAGCAGAAAACATTAGAAAAACAAGGGGTGCCTGGGTGTCTCGGTTGGTTGAGTATCTGCTTTCAGCTCAGGTCATGTCCTGTGATGATTGAGCCCCACTGGGCTCCCTGCTTAGCAGGGAGTCGGCTTCTCCCTCTCCCTCTACCCCTCCTCCTGCCTGTGTGTGTGCACGCGCTCTCTCTCAAAAAAAAAAAAAAATAAAAAATAAAAAAATTAAAAAAATACATTACAAAAACAACAGAAAACATTGATGTTGCTCCCCACCCTAACCTAGCTTTTGTTTTGTGTTTTTGTCTTTTCCATCCCGTGGGTGTGCACGTTGCCATACCTGTGGTCAGCATATGTGTATGCAGTTGTGGGGTTTTTTAAACAAGATTATATTTTTAAATAATACCTGCAGTCAGCGTGGGGTTCAAACGCATGACCCTGAGATCGAGAGGTGCACGTTCCACTGACCAAGCAAGTCAGGCACCCCTTTACACAGTTTTAAATTTGCCTGATCCTTTAGAGTTCTAGGGAGCCATAATTTTTTTTTAAAGTTACACTTACTAAGTTGCTACATTTTGGCTTATAAATAGCACTGTAGAGACTCTATCTGCATCTGTTACTATGAACTTGAATTCTTCCCTTTGGGTTCCTTGCCAGAAGTGGAATTTACTGCTAAAGAGAGTATGCTTTCCGAGAGGGACATAGCAGTCTATACTGCACCAGTGAGCACGATAAGTGAATCCATTTCATTGAACTCTTGCCAGTGTGAGATGTTTTTATTTAAAACTTTTTCCTGTATTAGTACAGAGTAGTACCTCACTGTTGTTTTCATTTGCATCTCTTCTATTACTGGCAAGTGATACTAACCTCCAGCTAAGAAGTTTCTGACACAGCTTTCTTTACCACTAAAATTGGGCTATTGAGAAAGATAGCTATAAATATTTTCTTGTGTTTATATTTGGAATTAAAAATGTAGAGCCCAGATTTCCAGATCACATTGGCACTTAGTATGAGGGCCAAACAAAACGCATGCCAAGTGGTTTCCTGCCTAAATAGTAAGCTGCGTTTATGACAGTTCAACTTTATTATTTTATGATACCAGAAAAGAATTACGGAAGTAAAACACCTCTGAAATGAATTGCCTTTGAATCCTAAGTAACACAGGCCAAAGAAGTGGTTTCCCTGTTTGAGCATGCTCTGGTTTGTATTGTACCTTGTCCTTTTCATCCTGATGAATTTGCTTCAGGGCCTGTTTTTTAATAGAAACAATAGTAGCAAAAACCAAAAACAAACCAGTAGTAGCAATGATTGTTTGCAAGGCCAATAAACAAAAACCTATTTAATTAGGTTCTGTAATCTATGTTTAACTATTTTACATGCTGAATGTAGTATCATAAAACCTAACCAGCCTTCAGAGAGTCTTGGGGCATCAGTGCCAGCTGGTGGGGTCCTCCAGTTGTGCCCCACCCCCCCCCCCAGCTGAGGGTCATGGAGGGCAGCTCCTGTGCTGAGGTGGGAGCACCATCCTGGGGTGGAGATAGAGAGCTGTCATCTGAGGTGCAGTGACAGTGGGGACTCTGAGGTGGTAGAGGTCTGAGACAAAGCAAGGCAGGGGCTCCTAATCTGTGGTCAGTGACCCCCAAAGGGGAGTCCACAGAGGGATTCAGGAGGTGCAAAGGGCTGTGTGTATGTGCAGTTTGTGGGGAGGTAGGTGTATAGCATTCATCTGGGCGCTGGGTGTGAGGGAAGCCTGGAGATGGGAGTGGGAAGCTAGAGGGTGGAGGCAGTGGGAAGTTGGGGAGTGCTGCGAAGGAGGAGGTGATGGCTAGGGTCCTACCTCTGCTCTCCCTTCTGCCCCCCTGTTCCTGTGGGGCTGGGGCATAGGGAGAGTGGGGGCTGCAGGGGGAGGAGTCCTCAGAGGGGGAGGCCATTGTGAGCTGGGGCACCCTGTAGGCGAGGACTGTATTTCCCACCTGCAGCCAGGAACCATGTGATGATACCATGGGGGATTGTCTGCTTTTCTGGAATCATGTGTGCTGAAATCGGTTACATATGAATATGGTGTGCTTCCTATTCCAGAGACTAGGAGTTTTGCACGTGGGACAGAAGCTTGAAGAACAAAATGAATTTGAGAAGATTTATAAAAATGGTAGGTAATTTCTTTAGTAGAGGCAAAGTTACTCCGATGGTGAAATAAATTAATATCTTGGATTTAGGAACTCTGGTTGTCATGTGAATCACTGTTGATTATCTTTTCCTTGTTTTCACAGCCTGGGCTGACAACGCAAATGCTTGTGCCAAACAATACGCAGGCACTGGTGCCTTGAAGACGGACTTTACCAGGTAAGCCATGCTTTTCACATTGCACTCTGGATCTGCAGGTCTCGTGTCCCATCCAGAGGCCACGACACCCAGGGCCTCAGGACACAGCAGTTGAGTCAGGTGTGCTGGGAGGGGAGGCTCAGGTGCTGGAGGCTTCCTAGCCTCCCTGGGTGGTTATGCTATGTGGAGAGGCAGCCACACCCCCTAAACCCCCCTCTGCAGACCTCGCAATTCCGGCCCCGGTCCCTGCAGTCTGAAGCAGGACCTGAGGTTCTGGACCTCAGGGAAGCACCCAGGTGATGCCCATGCGGCTTTCCAGGACCACACTGGCTAGTGAGAGGTCAGGACGTTGGGGATTTGTTACAGATGTTGGTCTTTCTCTGCTGTAGCAATTCCCCGAGAGCAAACATTCCTAGTCTGTTGTTCTGACCCTGGTTGTGTGTTTCTCTTCCGGTTTCTTCCCCTTGCAGCTGGACCTGAACATTTTGTCATTTTTGCGCCAACTTTGATACTATTTTAGAGGGAGAGTGCATGTTTCTTGGACTTGCCAGTGGTGTCTTTTGGGAGATGTCTCCTTGATACTTTTAGGGGTGATTTTTAAAATCCTTGTAACTGGACAGCCCTGGTGGCACAGCGGTTTAGCACCACCTGCAGCCCAGGACGTGATCCTGGAGACCCTGGATCGAGTCCCACGTCAGGCTCCCTGTATGATGCCTGCTTCTCCCTCTGCCTGTGTCTCTGCCTCTCTCTCTCTGCCTGTGTCTCTGCCTCTCTCTCTCTCTGTCTCTATGAATAAATAAATAAAATCTTAAAAAAAAAAAAAAAGAAAACCCTCTTTCTAAAAAAAAAAAAAAAAAAAAAATCCTTGTAACTCACTTATCTCCATATCACATACTTGCCACAAAACCGTGGGAGAATTTACTATACAAATCTGTAACTTGAAATTCACCTCTTCTCCCCAGAACCGGGAAGAGAACTCAGCTGGGGCTTCTGATGGACGGCTGGAACTCAATGATACGGTATTACAAGAACAACTTCTCTGATGGCTTCCGGCAGGTGAGTTTGTGTTTGGTGCTCATGTCTGGTCGTCAGGGGACCGCAGCTTTGTACTGTTCTTGAGTCACATAATTATATCGAATTGGGGACTTATTAATTCCTTTCCTCTGTTCTAGGATTCCATAGACTTATTTCTTGGGAACTACTCAGTGGATGAATTAGAATCTCACAGTCCTTTAAGTGTTCCACGGGATTTGAAATTCCTGGCTGTAAGAAACCTTTCTTTTTCAAGTTTTGTTTTTTTCTTGCAAAGATTTATTTATTTCAGAGAGAGAGTATGTGAGGAGGTTCGGGGGGGCGGGTGGGGAGGAAAGAATCTCAAGCAGACTGCCTGCTGAGTGCAGAGCCTAACTTGGGGCTCAATACAATGACCCTGAGATTACAGCCTCAGCTGGAATCAAGAGTCGTGGACACCTAACGGACTGAGCCACTCAGGCGCCCCTGTTTTTCAAGTTTAAAAGCATTAGGTCTGAAGGTATAGATGGCGCCAAGTCCATTTGATTTAAAACTCCCTATGTTGTTCTAAATGGACTGTAAATACTTCTTTTATCTGAGGAGAAGATGAGGGAAAGGAGTAAAAGAACTTTGGGACGTTTGTTTTCTCTCACATGTCACTGTCTTTTTCTGTGAGAGCACTGGAGCAGAAGGGAGCTCGGAGGGTTTCTCGTTTCAGGGAGGCTCCACTCCTGTCACGGTCAGGGGTCGCTGGGGGCAAAGCTGTAGCATGGAAAGCAGAGTGGTTCTTGACACTTCTGTCCTTTTTTTGACCTCTCTATTCACCAGACTTTGCAGGAGCCCCTCTGGGGTCTCACCCAGTGGGCAGAGTGCCCCTGCACGGAGCAGGCTTCTCACTTGGGCAGCCTCTCTTCATTTGGCTCCTAGGCTTGGGCCAGAGCCATGCTTCTTCACACCTTGTGGCCTAACCAGTCTGAAGACTTCAGCAGTTGTGATTGAACCCCCCCCCCCCCCGCCCCCAATAATGGGGTTTTGTTGGGAAAAGATATTTTGTAGTTAGATTGCAAAAGGGTTTTCTTTTTCACACAAAGCTTGCACAACAGACTTCGAAACCATTGAGTAGTGTTCTTAAGTGATGGCTTGTCTCTCCATTTTTCTTTTCAGTTGCCTATTATCATGGTTGTTGCCTTTTCGATGTGCATTATCTGTTTGCTGATGGCTGGTAAGTCTGCTCTTCCTTCACAGACTCACATTCCTTTCTCAGAATGTGGCACTTCCTTGTACAGCGTCTTGAGTTTGCAAGCATATTCTGCACTTGATGTTTTCCTGTTAATTGTAGGGGGAGCAAAGTGACCAGATGTGAGTAGTTTAAATGTAACAAGAGAAATAATTTATAATTCTTCAGTATTTTGTTCTTTGTTCAAATTCAATAATTGTTGTTAGGTCTTGGTTTTGGTTTTTTAAGATTTAAACTTTTTTTCCTTCTTAATCTAAGTAATACAAAGTAATCTTAGAAAACAGGTGAAAAAGAAGAAAATATTATTTATCGTTCTGCTTTGTAGAGATAAGCTAACTACACTTAACATTGTGATGTTTTATCTATTTATTTTTTTAAGATTTTATTTATTTATTCATGAGAGACACAGAGAGAGAGGCAGAGACACAGGCAGAGGGAGAAGCAGGCTCCATGCAGGAAGCCTGACCTGGGACTCAATCCCGGCTCTCCAGGATCAGGCCCTGGGCTGAAGGCGGCACTAAAGTGCTGAGCCACCCGGGCTGCCCCGTTGTGATCTTTTAAAGATTTATTTATTTATTTATGATAGACGTGACGGGGGGAGGGCAGAGACACAGGAGGAGGGAGAAGCAGGCTCCATGTCGGGAGCCCGACGCGGGACTCGATCCCGGGACTCCAGGATCGTGCCCTGGGCCAAAGGCAGGTGCCAAACTGCTGAGCCACCCAGGGATCCCCATTGTGATGTTTTAATCTTTGTGTGTGTTAATTTTTTTTTTTTTTTTTTACAAGTGAGATACACATTTTTTATAATCTGTTTTTTCTCATTGAGCAATATAATATAAGCCTTTCCCCATGTTCTTTATTTTTAATGGCTGCATTAAAATCCATTTATGGATATATAATTTATTTAGCCAGCCACCTGTTACTGGACAAGCAAATGTTATTAATAGATTAATACACTACTTATCATTAAATTTTAGTAGATTGAGGGGCAGCTGGGTGGCTCAGTCGATTAAGTGTCTGACTCTTGATTTCATCTCAGGTTGTGATCTCAGGGTTGTGGGATTGAGCCTCGCATCCAGCTCCATGCTAAGCATGGAGCCTGCTTAAGATTCTCATTCTTTCTCTAAAGAAAAAAAAAATTTTTTTTAGCCTAAGAACTTGTGCTAACGAGGTCTTTACTGGTTTTCTCTTTTTCTCTCACTGTTTTCCTGTGTTACTAAGCTAATAAGCACGTAGGATTAAAGTGTTTCCGTTAGGTACTCTTCAGTGCTATGGGATCTGAGTCTATGAGTTGGCTGTATTACGCTTTGAGATGCAGCTTTAGGCAGGTTGGGCTGTCTTGTCTGAGCTCCGCCCATTGTCAGGGTCCCATTCTCACTCTCCCCTCTCACAGTGGCCCTTTGTTCTCCCACACAGACCTTACCCCCTTCTCATCTCCACAGCATCATGTCCCTTTCTTACAGCACTGTGTCCTTTGGCCTCATAAGCATCTGGGGATCTCTTTTTCTGAGGTGGCGTATCTCTGTGGTGTATCCAGCATCCCTAGTGAACATCTCTCTTTGTGGGTCATGATTTGCATATTCGTTTATCTTTCTCACTGGATAAGCAACACTTTGAGGGCAGACACTGTGCCTTTCTCAATGTTTTATCTCCTGTGTCTGGGATATAGTAAGCCCTCAGCAAAAATTTGCTGAGCTAAGGACCCTTAACACCACCCCTACGCGCATTCTGGAGCAGAGGGTCAATAGGTACCTGTTCATGTCTGAAATCCCTGTAATCCCCTCCGTGTTCAGCGCCATAGGCAGTCATGACATAGGCAGGGAGCCATCCTGTTGTACTCTAGGGCAGGAGTTAGCAAACATTTTCTCTAAAGAGCAAGATAATAAATAGTTTTGACTTCCAAACTACATACCATCTCCATTTGCACATTATTTGTTTTGACAACTTTTGGAAATGTAAAAACTCTTCTTAGCTCACAGTACGAAAACAGGCTGAGGGCTCTAGAGCACGGGCAGTGCTTTGTGGCATAATTTGGGCCCTGTGTCCAGTCTGGGGACAGGAAGGAAGGTGGACAGGGCCAGCGAGCACGTGCCTCTCGTGATTCCTAGGGGATCATGCTCTTCAATCCCTAGACTCTCTGACTTCTTTAAAACACTGCCTAGTGGATGCCATTTTCTGGGAGCCTGTCGAATTAGTTTTGTTACTTTGATCTCTTCTGTGTTTTCTTGACATCCCTGTAGAACGTCTGGGGAGGGAGGAAAGTTGACAGCTCAGCCTGAACAAGTGATGATTCCTTTGGGGAATGTCCTGGGTTGGGCTTGTGAGGAACTGCCTTTCTTCTTTGTCCAAGAAGAATTTTAAAACTCAGAGGTGTGAAAATGAGCGATTATGTAAATTTTTATAAAAAGAGATGGATGCTGAGGATAGCAATGTTTCATGTTAGTGCTATAAAATGATGAGCATTGTGATGTTTAGATGTGATAGCATCTGATTTCTAGCCTGTTCTTTGGGTTTTTAGAGAATGGGGAATAAGCGCAGCATGATCTCCGACAGCTTGCTAGGAAAGAGCCTGCCTGGCATGCTTTCTCACCGTCTCCTGGCCTCTGCACACATCTCCCAGGTCTGCAGGTGCAGTCAGTCCTGTCACAGGAGGGAAGCTGTGCTAGGTTCAGCTGCTCAAGTAGTAGAACAAAGTAGATCTTTTCCCACTGCTACTAACCCTCGTGAACTCTAGACATTGCAAAAAATGCTTATCGGGAGAGTTGTGTGAAATTGGTCATTAAGATATGTTACTGAGCTTTGTCTTACACACTTTTATACATAGCTTTTCTGAAGCATGTATGTATGTTTTGTACAGTTATTTTTTGTGTAGGCATCTTGATTGTGGTAAATGTATTAATAGTTTCTTGTAATATAAAAGTGCTGAGTCTAAAAGTAAGTAATTATTTGCATGATTGGAATGCAAATAGTTTGGTCAGGTGGTTTTTAAGCTGTGGCCTCTAAATCAGTGGCTTCGACATACCTGGAAACTTGTTAGAAATGCAGATTCTTGAGCCCCACCCCCACTTGCCAAGTCAGAATCTCTGGGGTTGGCCCCAGCAGCCCACACCTTGTCAAGCTCTGGAGAGTTCTGATGCCAGTCAGAGTTCAAGAGCCACTTGTTTAAACCTTAATTGAGAGGTTCTTATATTTTTCCTGCAGATGTGGTAATAAACTTTGATATTGTGAAGATGAAACTTTAATATTTAAACACTGGACTTTAATTTTGCTAAGCAGCTGAAAACTGCCTCTGGGATCAATAAAATGATTTTTATTTATCAACTCTTTTTTTATATATCAATAGGTGACACTTGGACAGAAACACTGGCCTATGTGCTTTTCTGGGGAGTTGCAAGCATCGGAACATTTTTCATTATTCTTTATAACGGCAAAGATTTTGTCGATGCTCCCAGATTGGTCCAGAAAGAAAAGATGGACTGAATTTGTGTCTGTGGAAAGCGGCTTGGCTTAGAAGATTCCATTATGCAGAACTGGAGTCTTTACTGACCCGCTTTCCACGTCACCCCGAGGTCTTTCGAAAGCCTTTCTCCAAAAGCCCACTCTGTGCGCCGTGTGGGGGGATGACCTCTGGTCAGCCTGATGTTCCTGCCTTGACCATCTCTTCATTACTTGGACAGCTCTAGTTATAATTTGAAGCTCTTCTGTAATTAAAAGGTAACCTGAATCCAGCTCCTGGAATGGAAGGAATCTATTCCTTGTCAATTTAATCAACTCTTGCAGAATAAGTAATATATTTAAGAAATCTAGCTTCTTTCCTTATTTAAAATGGTAAAATTATTTTTCTAGCTCAGTTTCCTTATTGTCACTGTAGAGGCAGTTGCTGTTAGCAAGCGAACTTCCCCACACATCTTTGAATTTTTCTTAAAAGTTGAATAATAAGCTAATTTGCCTGTGTGTATGCAGTGTGAGTGTGTCACAGACATCAGGTAGTTTGACAAAGCAGATTGTGACCTCCTGGCAGGGCTGGCGGGGACCGGGGCTGGCGTTTCGGTTGAGCTGCCTTCTGAGTTCAGCTTGAACTTGGGTGTGAAGAAGAAGTTCAGATTTACTTTATCTTTTTTAAAAGGTGTAAATGAAATCAAAGAATGTAAAGTCTGTGTCTTATGCTAAAGGTCCAAAGCCGCCTCTGTTTTAAGGATTTGCCCCAGTGTGGAAGATACCCTCCGTTGGTCGGTTCCTCCCTCCTGGATGTGTTGGTTTCTTTGGGGTTCGTTCATTGAGACTCGTGAGCCTCTGGGAGGCTCTGGTGCTGGACTTGGTGTTGCACTTGGAGGCAGCAGCTGCTTTCCACGCATGGTACTATCAATGCTTTTCACTCTGTAAAGGTTTCTGTTAACGATCAATAAATGTGTCTGAAATTTCGTGCTTCCAGGTAGTTAGAGTTCTCCAAATCAAGGACCAACTTAAATGTTAATTTATGTGCAAAAACAAGCCTGAAAAATATGCTTTAGAAGCTGTGCATAGTTTCTAACTATAAGTTGGACTGTATATTCAAACTGTAATTATGAGGTTTAAATATTAGGAAAGTGTGTAGGGTAGCATACTTGCCACTATTTTAAAACTGTCAATTAAATACTGCTACAATATTTGTGTTGTGCTTGAAAATATGTACAGTTTTTTTCAATAGTAAGACCTTCTGTTGTCCTTAAATCTCTCAAAGCGCCTTTATTTCAACATGACTTTTTTTTTTCAAACATTATCTTTTATAAACGTTAATAAAGAGTCATTGCTTCTAGAAACTCTAAAGGAGATAGTAGCTGGAAGCCCTCTGTAGCTTAAAATCAGTCATTAAAACTCACAATAGGGTAAGTAATTAGGACTACCTATTCTTAACATGTAAATAAGCATAATTTGTTCCAAAGATGAAACATTTGAAACTTGGTTCCTGTCTACTGTAATATATTACTCAAGTGCTACTGGACATTTCACGTGAAGAACCGACTTCCACAACCACAGCAAAGACCAGCTGGGAGCTGCTCGTGTGGCTCATGTGGCTGCTCTGCAGCAAATGGACTCATGCTGGTGTGTTAGAGCCTAAAGTATCCGTATTCAGAACCTGCCGTGATTTTATTTCTAAATTCATGTACTGTACATCCTTAAGTGAAAATAAATGTCATACTCTTTTCTAACCACCGTTGGTATCATTCCTATACTTTGTCTCGAAAGGGATGTTCTTTAACAATTTTTTTAAAAGATTCTATATGGGGATCCCTGGGTGGCTCAGCGGTTTAGCACCTGCCTTCAGCCCAGGGCGTGATCCTGGAGTACCGGGATTGAGTCCCACATCGGGCTCTCTGCATGGAGCCTGCTTCTCCCTCTGCCTGTGTCTCTGACTCTCTCTCTCTCTCTCTCTCTGTGTATCTCTCATGAATAAATAAATAAAATCTTTAAAAAATAAAAAATAATAATAATAATAAAGATTCTTTATGAGGGGCACCTGGGTGACTCAGCGGTTTAGCGCCTGCCTTCAGCCCAGGGCGTGATCCTGGAGTCCCGGCATCGAGTTCCACGTCGGGCTCCCTGCATGGAGCCTGCTTCTCCCTCTGCTTGTGTCTCTGACTCTCTCTCTCTCTCTCTCTCTCTCTCTCTGTCTCTCATGAATAAATAAATAAAATCTTTAAAAAATAAAAAATAAAAGATTCTATATGAGGGGCACCTGGGTGGCTCAGCGGTTTAGCACCTACCTGCCTTCGGCCCAGGACATGATCCTGGAGACCCGGGATCGAGTCCCACGTCAGGCTCCCTGCATGGAGCCTGCTTCTTTCTCTGCCTGTGTCTCTGACTCTCTCTCTGTGTCTCTCATGAATAAATACATAAAATCTTAAAAAAAAAAAAAAAGATTTTATTTGAGAGAGAGCACGAGCAGAGGGGAGGGGTACAGGGAGAGGGAGAAGCGGACTGCCCTGCTGAGCAGGGAGCCCCATGTGAGACTTGATCCCACGACTCTGAGATCATGACCTGAGCTGAAGGCAGATGCTGAGCCACCCAAGTGTAAGTAAGCAAGACATTTCATAGGTTCTGAAATCCTGCTTTGCAGGTATCACTTGAGAAATTGTTTTTTCCTCTATTTTTTAGTTATAGATAAAACCAGGGAAACATTTAGTAAAGTATGATATCTATAAAAAGATTTCCCTGGCACCCCACCCCCCAAAAGTTAGTTTTTCAGAATGACACAGGTCTTACGTGGGAAGAGGGACAGTGTTGCCTATTAGAAAATGATCTCTCAGGCCACGGGAACGTGTGCATGAATGAAGTGGGCACACTGGGGTCAACCCTTTGGCACCTAGGAGGCCCTCACGGGATTGAGGCAACAGTCCTTGGAGATGGGCTGTGGGGTATACAGTCCCCCTCAGGAGCCCAGCAGAGCCGCCTCGGGCTGTGTCGTGCCTGTCCCTGGTGGCAGCTCCCAGCATGGGCTCTAGCAGCTTCCTTTCTTGCACACTGGTGAAGGTGAGCTGCCCCAGCGGCTTCCTGTGAAGAGGTTTTCAGGAATTCCCTACCACCCACCACCTGGGACCTTCTGTCCTTCCCTCCCATACATTAATCGGTGTTTTGTGCTTGGGCATCCAGCTCCTCCCTTCCATGGGGCAAAGAGAAAGGTTAATGATCCTCTGATTGCCTGGCTTGAGTATGAATGAGATTTTAGTCCATGTGTTACCCACGCGTCTGTCTGTGCTTTTATTTGCAGCTTTGGAATAGCAAGTTTGTCCAGTTGAGGATCCTGGGGCTGGGAGTGGGGAGGGGTGGGGGAGGCGGTCCCCAGAATGATGTGATGCAGATTCCTCCGTTCTGACAGCAGGGGATGGACTTGTGTCAGGATTGGAGTTGTTGCACCAAGCCCAAGGCCTGGCCAGAAGGGCGGGGAAAGCGCAGGCGTGTATGCGTGTGCAGGGGCGGGTGGTGCTGGGGGCAGCGGCTTACACAGATGAGGGTCTCGGGGTTGTCTCGTTCAGAGTCCCGAGGTCAGAAGAAAGTATCCCAGTGAGGATATGTTACGTGTCGGTTGCCCCGTGAGGCCCCCAGCACAGCTGCTCGGCCCAAGGAAGGCGGCAAGGCGGAGTGCCAGTCCTCCGTAACCTAAACTCAGGAGTGTCGTCGGTCACGTCTGCCGTTTCCCGTGTGTTGGGAAGCAGTCACTGGATCCAGCTCACGCGAGGGGAGGAGAGGGACCACACGGGGCATGAGTGCCAGGAGGTGCGCATCTCTGGGCCATCGAGGAAGTCTGCCGTCGCAGCCGATGAGAGAAAAACCCAAAAGCCGGGGACTCCAGGCTGGGGCCTGGAGAACCCGGTGGCCCCTGCAGGCAGTGCCGCATAGGCTGGGACCGCCTGCGTAGCACACGAGCCCCGGAGTGGCACAGGACGACCGTGACGTTTGTTCTGCTCGCACAGCCCTGCCTGGTAGGCCTCGCTCCTCTGGGCTCCGCTTGGCACGAGTGGTGTGGCTCCGAGGCCAGCGGCCCCCAGCAGCAGCAGCTCGCCCCTACCTGGGACGGGCCGAGGGGAGGGGAGAGGGAGGAGGCGGACACAGGCTCTGCGGTGTGCAAGGGTCTCCCCGTCCGGAGCAGCTGCCCGAGGGCCCCGCGCCTGGCACAGCCGCGCTGCTGTTTGCGTAGCTCCTGGCACCCTTCTCTCCGTGGAAGGAGCCTGGGGAAGGACACCTCGCCCTAGAAGTTCAGGACCTCAGCTCAGTCTCAAGCTTCACTGCTTCCCTCCTGTACTTTTGGGCGCCCGTAACAGAACGGGGGAGAAGAGGCCCTGCACCTGTGGAGGCCCGTGTGCTTCCCAGGCCCCCCCACTACGTCCTCCCAGAGAGGTACTTGTCTTGCTTCACATTAACTCCTATTCCCTATTAGTTGAGGACGCCCGTGTATTCCTAGAGAGGTTCACACGTCAGCATGTTCATTCGGATTTATATACATATATATTTTTTAAAGATTTTATTTATTCATGAGAGAGACAGGCAGAGGGAGAAGCAGGCTCCATGCAGGGAGCCTGACGTGGGACTCGATCCCGGGTCTCCAGGGTCACGCCCTGCGCTGAAGGAGGTGCTAAACCGCTGAGCCACCGGGGCTGCCCTCATTCAGATTTATAGATCACAGTTCACTTTTTACCCGATCTGATGCAGATGGACATCTGGTGGTTTCTGGGGGTAGCTCTTGCACTCAGTTACGGGTTCTCCACGCTCTAGGAATGCCGCTTGGCTCTTTACTTTCTAGCTAGCATTTATGGAATGACCACTTTGGATCAGTCACTATAGTTTGTGCTGCTGCGGGAGGAAAATGAGAAATAGAGATACTTAGCTTAGCCTCCTGGCTCACGACGGAGAGTGTTTCTCCCTGGCATCTGCCCAGAAGAGGAATTAGAAGCCAGAAATAGACAAGATAACATGAAAGCATTTTCTAAATTGGTTGTGCCATGTATATGCCTGGTGGTTCCATGTTACTACCAATGCCCGGTATGCCAAATGGGCCTAATTTTTTAATCTGGTAGGTATAAAATGGTATCTCATTCTGGCATTTCTCCAATCACTGATGACACTGAGCATCTTTTCGTAATTCTTTTTTTGGTCGTTGGTGTTCCTGTTCTGTGCCTTGTTGAGGTCTTTTTGCCTGTTTCTGTTAGACTGTCCTTTTTGATTTGTTGAGGTTCTTTATATTCTAGAGAGTAGTTCTTTGTTGGTTTATATGTGCTATATAAATCTTCTCCCAGCAGAGTATGCAGGGCAGGGCCCTCATGTTAAACAGTCTTGCTTTTTGAAGAAAATCTAAGTCCCTGGTCTGGCCCAGAAGGCCTTACTGACCTGACCCTGCCCACTCCGTGCCCACCTCCGATCACCCTCCCATTCTAACCACTGGCTCCTTTCTGCTCTCTCTCACCCCTGGGCCTTTGCACGTGCTGTTGCCTCTGCCTGGACAGATATTCCATCCTCAGAGAGCCTCCTCAACCACCTGATTGATGTGCTGCCCCTCTCACACCATCACTTGACCCATTTCTTGGCTTCTTAAAACCATCACAGTCTCTACTCCTCTCATTCATTACCCATGACCATCGCTCTTCCCTTCCAGAATGTAAGTACCCTAAAGATCAGGAATGTGTCTGTTCTGTTCAGCACCATCCCCGGCACCTACCCCGGGACTGATGTGCAACACACCAGTTGGTGATCTCAATAGAGGCTGATAACATGCAGGTAGGCGACTGTCAGGAAGTGGTTCCCATGTCAGAGACCGGTCAAGACATTCTGGTTAAGAATTTCCTATTTGTCGATGATGTTTTTGCCTTACAAGTGAATGTTTAAATCTGTTACCTATTTTTTTCTCTTCCCGTGACTAATGTCAAATAGAAACTGATGGGAGAGTTAATTCTCTGACCCAGCTTTTCTGACAATAAAGTGGAACAGCCACAAATTAATTTTTCTGCCTAACTCGTACAAAAGTCTAACACAATAGCTTGGACACACGCCCCCCCCACCCCCCCGGCCCCAGGACAATTGTGAGGGCACACTCAGGCCTGCTGCGGTTTCTTGCCTCCGCCAGAGAGAGCCCCCGAAACGGGCAGGCTGGGCAGCATGCCTCTCAGAAGAGTTGAAAAAATTTTGCATCGATTCAGAAGAGCTCACACTGTTTGACATCCAGCAAATTAAACATTATTTTTCTGATCTTTCTTAGGGAATCTGACCATCATGTGAGGGTCTTTGTCCGTTGCATCAATGTGGTTTCATTGGCTGTGTGAGGGGGAAATGTGGAAGGGGATAGAAACAAGATGCCGGGTGGAGTCTCCTTTATTTACTGTGTTTTCGGAATCAGCTTGTCTTTTTACATAATGATGGAAAATCTTGTATGAAGAAAGAGCTCTTAAAACTGCAGCCAGTACATGACCCAAAACCTATAGATGCAGTTGTTTAGGATTTTATTTATGAGGACAATTGCTAAAAACCCTGATATTTCTCTCCCAGATTTCTTAGAGCTAAGTCAAGGGCCATTATGTCTCGAGCACTAATAGAGAGCTCCCTGGAGTCCACGATCTGGCCGTGGCATCATGGTGACTGTTACGTGGACAGGGATGAAACGTCCCCTTGTCCCCCCACCCCACCCCCCAAGCCCTCCTGGTGGAGGATAGACAAACACCAGATGACCACTTCTGTGCAGCACCTGGGAAATGGTCAACCAAGAATTTTTTGAGACAGGACTTACTCCTGGTTCAAGAGGATTACCGAGAAATGTTCTGCTCTTCGTGAAGTTCACAGAAACCAGAATAAAACTGAACCAAATTTAAGTGCTCGCACGCAGGTGGTTTGAACAGGCGGCCAGGTATAGAAACATGGACATCCAGTCACTGAATAAAGCAATGATTTAGGACAACGTTGGTCTCCGTGGTCCTCAGGATACTCGGCATGTGGGTCTGAAACACCCTGCTGGTGACTGACCCCCGGGAGGGGCGGCCCATGTGGTCAGACCGTGACCGTGCCAGGGTGAGGGTGGGGGGTCCCTCTCTGTAAGGATTCAGGAACTGTGTGCCGTGTATTTGACATTGAGTGTGCCCACGGTCTCAGCCCTGATATGTAAGGTTTTTCGACGCTAAACCCTCTGATGGAGAATCAGAGGACCGAGTATTAGTGGTTAGTAAATGCTGGGGCACGCATTTCAAAGGCAAGTGATTTGATTTTTTTTTTTTTTTTTTAATGTAACTGGCCATGAGGTGAAGCTAGGAAGTATTGATAAGATGGCTGTAAAAGATAGCAGAAGACCTTCCTAATGCCTGTTTTCGTTATAGAGGACATTTATAGCATGAAAAAAGTTAAAAAACCAAAACGCAAACCTCCAGCTGATGTCCTATATGAGTGTTTGTCTTCAAAAATGTTTGTACAAATCTACCCAGAGAAACTTCCCTGAATTCTGTATGCCGGTGAAGCCAGAATGTTAGGGCAGGAAGGTGCCCTCTCCACTTAGGGATGACCTTGATCTACTTATTGCCGTTAAAAAAAGACAGGAGACGTTGGCACGGTGGACTGATGCTGTATCATAAATATAGAGTCTTCAGTTCCAGGATGTTCTGTTAGAGTTATATACACTTTAGGAAACTTATGTACAAATAATTTAAAATTGATCGTAAGTGATGTTCATGGTCTTTGCTATATAAAGAGTTGGGTACCATGTCCAAATATCACATCGTCTATGGGCAAGTTAGATTTGCTTTCACCCTCCAGGTGGCTCTGGCACCTTTTCCGATGTGTAACCCCCCGGGGTAGGGTCCGTCTGCACAGACTGCTCAGGTGGTTTGGGGTTGTGAACTGTAGTTGGGAAGACTGGCCCTGGACCCAGTGTGAGAGACCTCAGATCACAGAAGTGACCCCCTTTTTATGGATCCCAACAAAGGCCTCCCCTCTGCCTGGTCAGCCAGTCCTGGAGTGAAGAACACAGCAATTGCATATTCACCATGACTCAAAAAAAAAAAAAGAGAGAGACCTGATTTTGCTCGAGTGATGTTCAGATCTGTCCTCTCAGGTGCTTTAAAACAAACAAAAAAACCCCTCTTTTCAAACTGATCTGAAAAACAATTGCCCTCGCACCTGGGTGGCTTGGTGGTTGAGCATCTGCCTTTGGCTCAGGTCGTGATCCCGGGGTCCGGGGATCAAGTCCCGCATCAGACAACCCCCAAGGAGCCTGCTTCTCCCTCTACCTGTGTCTCTGCCTCTCTCTGTCTCTCATGAATAAATAAATAAGATCTTTTAAAAAACAAAAAAACAATTGCCCTCTGATATTTTGGAATTTCTCTAGAAGAAAAAAATCGCTTTAAGTTTTATTCTGCAAAAATTATGGTCAGATTTGAGCTCACAGTGTGTCTGAGTTCTAGGACTTCCCTAGAATCAAGAAAGCAATTGTCTTCAAGACTGGCCTTGAAGAGCCTGCATCTTTGGTGACAAGGAGGCAGCACGGTGCGACCCGGGGGGAGGCAGAGGGGACCAGGGGCTGCTCTGCAGGTGGAGTGTGGGTCCCAGGGACCCTTCTTCCGCGGTTCTTCTTGGTGGACTCGGGGACGACGGGCTGAGTATTTCTGGAGTAAATAACTGCAAAAGCAGCCGAGGAGATTCCCCCTGTAAATCGTAGCCGCAGAACAGTGAGCGCGGTCTCCGGGAAGCCCAGTCCTCAGGCCACGGGGGGCGTGTCTCCCTTCCTCTTGAAGCAGCGCGTGATGAAAGTCCCCAGGGCCACCAGGGGGATGCACATGGTGGAGGAGGCCACCAGCAGTCCAATGACGGCCAGTGCGTGGGGGGGGTAATCCTTGGTCACGAGCTGACCCTGAAAGGAGAAGCTGAGCGTCAGCGCCAGGAGGCCCGGCAGGCAGAGAGCTTGGCTTGGCCGAGAGGCTGTGGGCGGCGGGACTGTCTGGGATCGGGACTGTCTGGGATCGGGCTTCCTTACGGGCCACCTGGCGCAGCAGCTCGCTGGCAGGTGTGCCGGGGAGACTAGTTCCCCTTGGCTGCTTTCTCTTCCGTGAAGTTTTCTTTTTAAATTTTATTTATTTATTCATGAGAGACACAGAGAGAGGCAGAGGGAGAAGCAGGCTCCATGCAGGGAGCCCGACGTGGGCCTCGATCCCGGGACTCCAGGATCACGTCCTGGGCTGAAGGCGGCGCTAAACCGCTGAGCCACCCGGGCGGCCCATCCATGAAATTTTCAACCAGCGCATACAGCCGCTACTTGGCTCTACGCCTGAAGAGTAACCCCAAAAACAATCAAGGGCCTTTCATTTGAGGCACCATCAGGGCACCTAAATGTAGGGGGCTAACCTTCCTTAGGCCCCTGCTGCCCAACAGAACCTTCTGGGCTGATGGAAATGTTTCCGTATCGGTGTCCAGCATGGCAGCACCCAGACACAGGTGGCTACGGAGCACACGCACACGCACTGTGGCCATGAGAGTGAAGAACTGAATTTTAAATTGTATCACGTTGTAATGAATTTCAGTGTAAATAGCCACATGTGGGTTGGCCACCATCCTAATGGCACAGCCCTAGTCTTACAAGAAGTCTTGATGGACCTCTGGATTTAGTTGGTGGATGTTTCCCTGAATGCACATGCTTTAAAGCTGATGAGAAAACGTGGCCAAGGGACACCTGGGTGGCTCAGCAGTTGAGCACCTGCCTTTGGCCCAGGGAGTGATCCTGGAGTCCTGGGATTGGGTCACACATGGGGCTCCCTGCATGGAGCCTGCTTCTCCCTCTGCCTGTGTCTCTGCCTCTCTGTCTCTGTGTCTCTCATGAATAAATAAATAAAATATTTTTTTAAAAAGTGGCCAAAAAGCCAGTAAATGTCCCCTTTCTATGCGGGAGCCACAGAACAGCTACATCCCAGGAGAGCAGGTGTTTGCTGCCAACCAAGCGTGGTTTGTAAGCCAAAACGTGGCTTAGAGTGTGGTGTGGGAACCAGCCCACAAACTTCTCGTTCCTCCCCAGTCCCTTTCTTTTGTTCTGTCCTGACCAGTCCAGAAAGTGGGAGGAAACACGTAGAAGCTGCTTTAGCAAATAGGCAGCTTCATCTTGAGTCTGTTGCATATAAGAAATAATTGGAGCCTGTATTCTATGTATCTTTTCTCATTTGACTTTTTGACTGGTTCACTGGCCTTGCATTTTATGAAAGTGTCAGGATGCTATGGATTGGGGAAGACACCCCGGCCCCCTCACCGCCACTGGAACCGGGGTGGGAGCGCCTCCAGCCACCATCAGTTGTGTGCTCACGTGGAGCTGTGTCCTTCACCCCCCTTCTCTGCACGCCACCATGCACACTGGACACTGAGGGACACGTCCTCTACCCCTGGGCAGACGAGTGCCTGCTGGCCTGAAGTGTTACTGTCCTCACAGCATAAATATTCCCCATGGGAGTGCGTCTGTGTAGGGACAGCCAGGGCTGGCCTGCAGGCCGAGGGCATCCGTGGCCGCCCTTGTTCACATAGGGATGGACACTTGCCCTTCCGGTCAGTGCACGGTGGCTGCCTGGTGCCCTGAGTGAGCCTGTTCTGTCCCAGCTGCACCCAGAGCCACAGCCACCCAGGATCTGGCCATGCAAGTGCAAGGGCAGGTCCCCTTGGACTCCTGTGGCATCCCTTCCAGGGCCCGGGCCCACGCCCTCCGGGCTCCCTCTGCCTTTCCCGAGGAGGCCTAAGTGGTCAGAGGGCCTGCGGCCGAGGAAGAGGGTGCTGCCCAGGCGGGAACCAGTCCCATCAAGAGGCCTTCTCCTGGCCGCCGGCACAGGTCCCCTGGGAAGTTCCCGCTCTCTTTCCCAGAGCACATGTTGGAAAACTCAAAGCCCACTTGCTGCTGTCCTGGGCTGAGTAAATACCCGGGTGATGCTTCCGTGTTGAGACGAATAACCTGCCCACACCGGGGAAATGGTTCTTTGGTTTCAGAAAACTGAAAGCCGGTGCTCGAGAGCGAGCCCCGGGGGGCCCTGAGACAGAGGGTACCTGGGAGGCGTCCCAGGCTTGGTACTTCAGGGTCCCCGTGAGGATGTAGTCAGTCAGGTAGAAGACAAAGAGGCTGACGATGAGCAGCGGGCTGACGCCGGCCCAGATGACCTTCCAGTACCAGTTCAGAGTGCGGCCAGTCATGGCCTTGAGGTCACTTTCAAATCTATTTGGAAAATGGGGAGAAAGTCTGGATTATCCATGCTGTTGGGGTGAGGGGGCTTCAGCTTTCATATCCCTGTGGTCCCAGGAAGATTCTGTTCTGAGCACCATCGATGACCTCTTGGGATCCCTCCCTGGTACCTCCTGGGGAGAGGGTGAGGGCAGGGGGTGGAGGGGGGAAGGGGTGAGGCCGCCGCAGAGCAGTGGAGCAAGGCAATGAACCACCCCATAGTTAGGGGGACGTCCGAAGAGATCTTCCCGGTGCTAGAGGAAGGCGCTGGTGTAGACCAGGGGGCGGCTCCCAGCGGCGGCAGGAAGAAACAGCAATGCGGGACATTTATCAAGCCAGCATCAACTCTGGGGAGGAGGGTGCCCAAGCTCTGCCCCCCCTCCTCCGTCCTGGTATCAGCGACTCTATACTGCACATAAAAATGCCTCCAGAGGGGAATCTCTTTTGTACCCTGGAACCAGAGCGGGTTTGCTGGGGCAGAGGGGAGAGCCAAACCCAGGAGCAAAGCACTTTGGGCCTGGCCCGTTGTGGCGGGCACAGAGAAGCCAGAGCAGCGGTCCCCAAAGGTGGCTGCCCGCAGACACCGCTGTGATGGCCATCGTGTCTGCGGAATGTGTCTTTTTCTTCCCTTTAAACGGAGTCTCTTCCTTAAATTTAGCAATAGTGCAACAGCATCGATTTTACCGTGGGTGTGACAAGTTACTCATGCTGATACAGACACAAGGAAGTATGGAAAGTATCTTCAGCACTTCGGGAGATGCCCACCCAGCCATCATCCCATTTAACAGCAGAAGGCATCAAGGCCCCAGGCTGTGAGGTGACTTGCCCGAGGGCACCCAGGGTAGTTTTAGGCCCAGACCCAGGCCTAAAACCCAGGTTGGTGTACTGCCTCCCGTCCAGGGTCTTGAAACTGCCCCCGAGGC
Source organism: Canis lupus baileyi (assembly GCF_048164855.1). NCBI lineage: Eukaryota > Metazoa > Chordata > Mammalia > Carnivora > Canidae > Canis > Canis lupus. The sequence continues at coordinate 44,356,704 of NC_132856.1, read as the reverse complement.
GCTCTGGCCTTGGAGAGGGGTGGGGGTGGGGCGGGGTGAGCCTGTCAGCAGCTGCAACCACAGCCACCTGCCACACTTCGGCCTGTTTGCATGTCCTGAGTTCCCGCAGAAGCCTGCAGCTTGTCACCTGCTCCCATGCTGCAGCTGACCTGGCTGGCCCCTGGGTTCCAGGCCATGAAGGCTCATGTCCTTCGTGTGAATACCTGAGATTTTCAAGATTACACGTGGCAGAAAGGGCTGGGGTTCTCTGTCCCTTCACATCCTCTGCCCCCCACTTTGCTGGATAGAGAAGGTTGGGAAGAGCGAGCTGGCTGGGGGTGGGAGGGGTGGGGGGGAGGTGACATGGCACTGTTGCTAGGTGTCACTAGATGGCGCTGTCCCCTGGGCAAGCAGAGAGAACCGCTACAAATTATACCCCATTCTTTGAGATTCACAATTGTCTTCAAGGCTCCAAGAAGTCCAATAGGAAAGAAATCTTTGCTTTAACTTATTATGTCCTGAAATTATTTGATCATAGGAGTCCCTTGGTGTGACAGGAGACCCCAGGGCTTCCCGGACACAGTGGGGAAACGTGGCTCAAGGGGTCTGGTTTCTGGAGTCATGGCTTGTCCTCCCCACCCCCAACCCCTCCAAACCAGTTTGGAGGATGGGAAAAGATGGAGGATGGGGGGCACACCTTGACACACCTTTGTAATCGGCTCACATCTGAGCAGTGCTTCCCAAAGTGCAGTGTGCCTTGGATCCCTCACGTGTTAAAACGTCGGATCTGATTCAGTGGGCCTGGGTGGGCCCCAGATCTCACGTTTTAAACAAGCTCCCTGGAGGCGCCTGGGTGGCTCAGTGGTTGAGCATCTGCCTTTGGCTCAGGTCGTGATCCCAGGGTCTGGGGATCGAGTCTCCCATCAGGCTTTCTGCATGGAGCTTGCTTCTCCCTCTGCCTACGTCTCTGCCTCTGTCTCTCATGAATAATAAAATATTTAAAAATAAATAAACAAGCTCCCTGATACCACTGAGGCTGCTACTCTGGGACCACACCTGCAGTAGCAAGGCTCTCTAGACCCGCGGTTGTCAGACTGAGGTCCCCTGACTCCGCTGGGAACTTGTTAGCAGCATGAGTCCTGGGGCAGCTCTCTGCACCTAGGTGATCAGAAGCCCTGGCGTGAGGCCCAGCAGGTCAGAACCGACCGTCCACACTCAGGTTTGGAGTCTGCTCTAGACCAGGGGTCTCAGCCCCACCGCACCTGCCATCGCCTGGGGAGATTTAAAACATTCCAGGGCTGGGATGGAGAACCTGACATCCTGAATCTGCAGCACTTTCTAGGGTGTAAGTTATGCACTGGACTTTGGTCAGCGCGCTCGAAAAATACTGATGTTCACGGATGATCAGAGTGTCTCGTGCCTGGAGGCACGGTTCCCTGCCCGGGTAAGCCGCTGGGGTCCAGCAGGGTCCACGGGCGAATATCCTATAACAAAAAGTAAAAATACAGGAAGTGGAGAGAGGAGGTATGAGCGGAGGGTGGGACGAAGGAAGAGAACCAGCCGCGCACAGGGACAAGCAATGCCAAGCTGGAAGCTGGAAGCCAGGGGTGGAGGGCCTGCGGGAAGGGGCGTGGCCTCCGTGGGGGCGTGGCCCAGGGGCGTGGCGGGGCCCAACAGGGGCGTGGCCTCAGCGGGGCGTGGCCCATCAGGGGCGGGGCCTCAGTGGGGCGGGGCCTCCACGGGGCGTAGCCCCAGCGGGGGCGTGGTCCGGCGGGGCCTCCGTGGGGCGTGGCCCAAGCAGGGGCGGGGCTAGTCGGGGGCGTGGTCCGAGGGGGCGTGGCCTCCGCGTGGGCGGGGCCAGCGGGGGGCGGGGCCTCCTCACCTCCTCAGCCCGTACACGTAGCACACAGCGATGGTCTCCACCAGGACGATGAGCAGCAGGGACAGTGTGGCAGCGTAGTCATTGAATATGTCGAACCAGTAGTTGCCGGCCTCCATGGTGAACACCAAGCCGATGACACAGTTGACGAGGCACACCAGACCTGGGGCCGCAAGAGCACGCGCTCACCAGCCTGAGACGCCCACCCGTCCGTCCAGCTTCCTCTGCGGCAGCAGAGCCGCGGACCCCAGGGGGACTGTGCCGGGGACCGGCCTCCCTGCCCGTGTGTGCCACAGGTGCGTGGGTTCAGGGACGCCAAAGGTGTCCCCGAGGAGGGGTGTCTGCACAAGTCGCTGATGTCAACTCAGGGAGCTGTCCTGCATGCAGGGGGCATGGAACTCAGTGGAAAAGAGAAAGTTGTGGGCACTGCTGTCTGGGGGGTAAGGGGGGTCCCACCCAGCCTGTTTGCCCCAACAAATCAGCCCCTGAGCTCACAGATTTGCACTGGCGGGGCACCCCTCCCAGGACTTCCTAGGGAGGACTCACACCTGGCCAGAGAGGGAGTAGGGAGGGGAGGGGAAGATAGGAATGTTTACCCAGCTCCCGCTACTGTGCCCCAGGCACACGGCAGACATTGGATCTGATAGTCTGGGGAGCCCCCTTTCACAGCTGGGGAAGCCAAGGCCCAGAGATATGGAGTAACTTTCCCCACATCCCACAGCATGCAAGTGGTGGAGTCGGGATTCAGACAGAGGCCCCTGTGCCTCCAGAACTGAGGTTCTTGTCCCAGTCTCCTTTGGCTGACTCCCCCCCGGGGACCCCATGAAGTTTTTGACTCGGAAGCTCGCACCTGCCCTTCCCAGCGCCAAACCATATACCACCAGTCACCAAACCCCAGTGCCATCTTGAGAGGACACACAAGGAGAAGGGGCTACGTGCTGGACACACACGTCACACGCACACGTCACGCGGCTACAGAGGCCAGGCGCAGGGAGGGATGCTCAGCACTAGAGGGTTCTGACAAAGGGTGGGCAGCTCCACCTGGGTGGTCGGGATTTTAAGGGGATGGGATGAGAACTGGGTGGGATCCGAGAGCTGGGAGAAGGGATGTCCTAGATGCAGTGGGATGGCGTCATCATGGGCAGGGGTGGGGGCTACAGGGTCCCCCAGACACAGCCAGGAAGGATGGCGCAGATGGATGGTGGAGTGAAGAAGGGAGGAGGGGTGATTAGAAAAAAATAGGTCCTTCCCTAAGAACGCCCCCACCCCACCCCCCTGCCCGCCGCAGCAGAATGGGAAGGTGCATGGTGGTGGGTGGTCTTACAGGGGATCATTTATCACACAGGCAGGAAAGGGACAGACTGGCAGCCACTTGCCACAACAGGGTGAACTGCACAGAGTTTGGTGAAGACGAGATACAAGGAGCACAGATGGTGTGATTTCATTTATAGGAAGTTCAAGAGTGGGAAAAAACAATCCTAAATGGTAGCAGTCAGAGAGAGGTGGTTTTGGGGACAGAGGTCAGCGTATGGACCAGGAAAGGGTGGCAAGGGGCTCTCAGGGGCGGTGGGGATGCTCTGTATCTTGACTTGGGTGGTGGTTACTTGGGTAGAAACCTGTAAAACTCATTGAGTTTGTGTTTAAGCAATGTACACATGATAATTGTACACTTCAATTAAAACAAAGACAAAAAAGCAGGTCCTCTCCTAGCCTGAAGAGTTCTGAGCACCACGTTGGTGACTTTGCCCTTTCCCATGGCTGGAATGGAGAAGCAGAGGCAAGGGCGAGTCACACAGACCAGGTCCTTGATGGCCCGGAGGAGGAGAGACCATGGCAGGACCTCTGGGAGGTTGGCACGTCGACGAGCACAGGGTCCTGTGGCAGCTCGCCCATCAGCTGGCGCCCCACGCCCGGCCCTCCCGGATCCAGCCTCCTCCACGGATTGGCCCACTCACCGGAGATGGCCTCCTTGGGCAGGTGACGGGAGATGACCTTGCTGTCGGTCAGAGGCGTGAGGATGGCCGCCGTGTTCCCCAGCATGCTCCCAATGCCCAGCATCAGCAGCATCAAGAAGTAGAGCACCGACCATAGCTGCGACACCTCCATGTTTTTAATGGCCTCAGTGTAGACGATAAAAGACAGGCCAGTGCCCTGGACTGCCTGCCCGTGGTAAGAAGACACCGGTTACACACCCAAGGGACGTAGGACTCCTCAAGCACACCCGATGCTAAGCAATTTGGGGGACCCTGGAAGTGGCCATGAGAAGCCACGTTCTGAGGTTGGCTTTGCCATCTGCAGCCCGGCCCCTCAGGCTTAGTGGGGCTGGATAGAAGTGGGACCCGTCAGGAGTCCGTGTTGGCAAATGTTCCAAGTCATCTTGGAGTACTGAGCTCCTCTCTCCAGCTCCAACTCACATATGTTCTGGATGAAATACAATAAAACAAGGTTTGGATCATTTCTGCTTCCAGTGTCATGACCACCTAGGTGTTCTGAGTCCTCAGTGGCTGGGAGCCGAGGTGGGCAGGTGGAACCAGAGCAATGGGAGCCAGAATAGTGGGGAGCTGGCCTGGCCAGCGGGCAACCAAAATGACAGGATTGCTCGGTGGCCAGATCCCTGCAGCGATAGCACTGTTGTGGGGATACTGAACTGTGGAAACAGAGCTTGGAGCTCCTGCTTAATGACATACCCTCAAGAGGGATGAAAGAGGTCTTGGGTTCGAGGGTGCCCCCTGGCTATCAGCAGCAGAAGCAAACCCTCCCTGGGGCAAAGCTCCCTTAATTTAGACCTGTAGGACCATCAGAGATGATCAAGCAGTGAGCTTGCAAACAGATGTATAAACCCCAAGATCGGACGCCTGGGTGGCTCAATAATTGAGCATCTGCCTCTGGCTCAGGTTGTGATCCCGAGGTCTGGGATTGAGTCCCACATCGGGCTCCCTGCGGGGAGCCTACTTCTTCCTCTGCCTATGTCTCTGCCTCTCTTTCTGGGTGTCTCATGAATAAATGAACTCTTAAAAAAAAAAAAAAAACGACCCACAGGAAGACAAGCCACTGAGTAAAAAGAGTCAGCAGGAATAATTCCCCCAGAATGGCAGAGGTTGGATTGGCAGATTCAGAACATAAGTCAGCTCTGTGGCATACTGATGAGCACAGTGGGATTCTCCAGCTCTGGGTGCAGACATCAGGGGTGATCATTTGTAGAGAATTCACAAACGGTAACAAAACCTGCTAACGTTGGCTTGCTTTTTATCATTATTATGAGCCCACACATCCTCCACAATGTCAGGGATAGCTATGTGTACGACACTTCCAAAGACACAAAAGGCAAAATTGCCAAGATAAACATATCAGAAGAAGCTACTAGAATGAAAAGCAAATTTGAGGGAGAAAAAAATCGTGTCCAACAAATTACTGAACCAAAAGGCTCCACCGGCAGCTAAATACCACTTGCAGCTGAAAAGAAAATTAGTGATCTGGGAGGTGTATCCCAGGAATGAATCCATAATGAAGAAAAGAAAAGAAGGTGGGAAAACATAAAAGAGAAATGAGGGGACATGCAGGGAGGGATGAGAAGATGTAGAAGGAACTCTGGACAGAGAAGAGAGACAGAAGTATAGGTGACGAGTAAGAGGTAACAGGTATTAATTTCCCAGAACTGGTAAGATACACGGATCCGTGGATCCAGGAAGCCCAACCATGCCCAAACCCACATTGCATAAATAAAAATACACTCGTGCTTAGATAGCAGAGGGCAGAGTCCAAGGAAAGGGGACAGAGAAATCAGAGAGAGCGCTGAGAGCCAGAGGGCTTTGAAGAAGGACAGGACATTATAAGAGCCTCCATGGAAGCCAGAATCACATGGCAAATATCTCCGAAGTGTGGAGAGAAGATCACTGTGAACCTGGAATGTTCTATGTAGGAGAAACTGTCTTTAAAAAGAGGGGCTGAAAAAAATAAAAAATAAAAAATAAAAAATAAAAAATAAAAAGAGGGGCTGAATATAGACATTTGCATATAGACAAAACCTGAGGCAATGCATCATCAAGGAGCAGGTGCCGTGCACCGGGAACTAATATAGCACTATATGCTAATTATACTGGAATTAAAATTAAAAGAAAAAAAAACCTGCTATAAAGGGATGCATTTTAAGGGAGGATAAAAAATACCAGAAGATGTCTGGGTGCCAAAGGAAATGGTGAGCAAGTAAAATGGCAAACGTGCAGGGAAGGGTAGACACAGTCGTATGAAATGACACCTGGGGCAGCCTGGGTGGCTCAGCGGTTCAGCGCCACCTTCGGCCCAGGGTGTGATCCTGGAGACCCGGGATCAAGTCCCACGTCGGGCTCCCTGCATGGAGCCTGCTTCTCCCTCTGCCTGTGTCTCTGCCTCTCTCTGTGTGTCTCTCATGAATAAATAAATAAAATTTAAAAACAGCAACAACAACATTTGTATCCAGCTTACAGGCTCAAAAGGACAGAGCCGGACACAGACGGTATTTGAAACCAGAGGGATGAGATGAACGTGCTCTACAGTCCTTGTTCTGTTTGGGTGGGACGTCAAGATCTTGTTGAACCTTAGGTGTTGTTAAGTTAAATGTGCATGGGACAAATTCGAGAGAAGAAATTCGCTAGATCAGCTCCAAATAGCAGAGAATAAAGCAGCAGGCGGGGAGGGGGCAGGGGGAACAGAGGGTAAAAACAGGAACAAACGTATAACAAGACAGTCTGAATAAATCAGCAACCACATAATTCTTGGACACTGAGCCAAGCTCAGATGTAAGTGCGGAAAACTCTCAGGGGCCCTAAACAAAAAGGAATTTTGAAATGAAAACACCCACCAGGAGCTGAGGCCCCAAGGGGAGGGATTGAGGCCTCAGAGGCGGGGGCTGGGGGTCAGGCCGGTGTGCACGCAGTTGGCTGCCTACTGCATGCAATGAGCTGATCAATGACAGGGATGCCAACCGAATGCCCGAGAAGGTGGCCCATACTGACAGGTGCTGGTAGACAAGCCACGGGAGAAGGAGCTCCGGGCCCCTATGTTACCAGTTGCTGTGCTTTAAGCTGTTTAGCTACACACTTGGCTGAGGAACCAGACACCGCTCTCCACGGCTTCCACAAGAACGCACGTGATCCCAGCATGAAGGCCACAGAAGCAGCTACAGGCCGGGGGTCCTCGACTACGGCACCCACTGACCCAGTCACTTGCAAAGAAGCTGCTGCTACATCGCATGAAAAGCATCTGGGAAATAACACATGGGTTTGACACTAAGGCTGCCTCGAGAATCTTCCTTGGCTTGTGCTTTGTTGTGGGAGGCTCTCAAAGGTCCCTGTGGGCGGCTCTCCGAGGAGCGAAGCAAGCCGAGACCCCGCCCGCAGCTTACCGTGGCCAGCTCTGATTGCAAGCTGCAGTTTTTAATTTGTGGGAGCACCTCGCTGTATTTGCTGGGGAAGGCAGACGCCAGGTAGCTCTTCACCTGCTCCAGGTTGCTGGGTGTCAAAAAGCCATCTTCAAGGTCAAAAGAATTGGTGAGCAGCAGAATCACCCTACAGGGCAGAGCACCAGATGGACCTTCGCTGGTTAGCAAGGCCTTTGTCACTGAACCCCCTTGAAGCCTGGGTGCCGGGGGTTCCTCCCCATCCGATGGGGCGAGGTCTCTCCAGCAAAGGGAATCTGTTGATCGGTAACCTTTAAAGTCTGGGGTGATTTTGAACAGCTTTGGAAGAGACTCGAGCAGGACCAGAAATGAGAAACCAACCCGCACCCCTCAGCCACCTTCACCTCTGGGCCGACACTGTCCCGACAGAATGTGATGGGGGGGATGCCCTACCCCCGCGCCGTCCTGTGGGGCCCCCAGGGACCCATGAGCGCTTGAATTGGTGAGTCTCACCGAGAAAACCACTTGAGTTCATTTACATTTAAATGGAAATCAGTTTCAACAAAAATTTAATTCATCGACTTAACTAAGATCACAACTGCTTCGATTCATTAAAATTGAATCAACGAATTTAATGAAGTGAATTTTTAAAGATCACTTCATGATGTCAATCAATCTCCATTTAAATCTGTAGGTAGCCACTTGTGGCCAGTGACTCACTCCCGTGTGGGACAGTGATGGACATGGATGAGGTTTGTCGAGTTTTGGGTAAGGGGGGGCAGGGAGTGAGTTCTGGGACCTCCATGGCTCACCCAGAGAGCACTTGATGGGCTAGAAGAAACTACGTACGGTTTGTCTGTTGAACTGCCCTCAGTCCCCAGGCGGGGTGCCCAGGTTGGGGCCCCAGGTGGAGGGCTGTGAAGCTGGTGGCCTTTGCCCCTGCCCCCTTGCCTTCCCGGCACCCATCTCTTCCCAGGCAGACCTGGGAGCTTGGGGGAACGCACCCCCCAACCTGAGGCCCAGGGCTCCTGGGGTGGCCGGGCTGGGCTTACTTGTCCAGGCAGCTCTCGTAGTTGAAGGTGGCTTTGAAGCCATAGATGGAGAAGGTCACGATGCTGGCGAAGATGGAGGTGGAGCTGTTGATGAGGGACACGATGATGGCGTGCTTCTGGCAGTTGTTGGACGGCTGGTTGTAGCTGGCGAAGGCGATCAGGCTGCCGAAGCCCAGGCCCAGGGAGAAGAAGATCTGGGTGGCCGCGTTGATCCAGGCCTTGGGGTTGGCCAGCTGCTCCAACTGCAAGCCCACAGGGGACGGGGCCAGTGAGCCACCTCTGTGACCGACGGGCAGGGGCAGGAGGTGCAGAAAGGGGACCGAGAGGGCGTGCCAGGGGCCTGGGGCCACAGCCCAGCTCTCCTGGTCCGCTCCCCAGCAGCTGAAGCGCACGCATCACTCAGGCCCGATGCTCCCCAGCGCCTTTCCCAGCCGACGTGTGCAATTGCAAGAAGCGGAGTGAAGTCATTTAAACGGGTGCCGAGCCCCTGACCGTGAGCAGCGGGCCTGCGCCTGGAGGGACGGAGGTGGTGCGGCCTGCTCTGGAGGTCTCGGTCTGGGTTGATGCTGGGGGCCATGTGGAATGTGGGGAGCATTCGGGGTGGGGGGGTGCTGCCCCCACAGCCATTTTGTTTCTAGGGGTCGGATTTGCTAAATGAAGAGCTCCTTTGTCCCAAAGGCAACAGTGCCCCCGCCTCTGTCTCCACACCCCCTGCTGCTGGATGAGCGTTGGCTGTGGGGTGCCGGGGAGCACAGAATACCCTGCGGAGTGTGGATTCTTCCCTGTAGGGAAGGGGTACGTGGAGGTGCACAGCCAGGAAAGACAGGTGGTTGGGGGATGAATCATGTAGTCCACAGGCTGCCAGGAGGGTGCGAGCTGAGAGTGGATGGGCCAGGAGACCAGACTTGAGGCTGTGGTAGTGGTCGGTTGGGGCTCAGGGAGGACAAGGAGGAGGAGTCAACAAAAGAGTCAGTGCCCCAGAATGAACGGGGTTTGGGGCCGGCCTGGTTGAGGTCACCCAGCGCCCATGGGCAATCTCTGCTGCCCCAGCCTGGTGGGCTCCCACCCACCTCCCAGGGTCTTCCCCTCTTTCCACCCATCCTGGAATATGGCAGGTCCCCTTCCCTCCAGCCGGTACCTTGGGGGTGAACATGTAGGCCAGGCCGTTGGTGGCTCCGTGGAGCGTGAGGCCCCTGACCAGGTAGATGAGGAGCACGCAGTAAGGCAGCGACGCGGTGAAGTACACCACCTGCGGGCACCAGGGGGCACCAGAGGGCAGAGTCAGCCTCGGAGACGCGGGACCACGGGCCCCCTTGGTCCCTGGGACAGACCCCTGGTCCCCATGGAGCACACGGCACCGTCCTGGGCGTTCGGGCTACGACGGCTGGAAAGGCATGGCCACAGGCTCTGAGTTTGGGCTGGGGAGCTGGGGTGCTGGCATGCATTTCCCCGCCTCCGTAACCGCCAGGCAACCTGCTTCCTAGACCAGAGGAAACTGGGTCGAGGCCTCTACCTCCCACCCTCCCTGCACCCGGGCTCTACTGCAGAAAGGATTTGGGGATACCTAGGGCATTGCTAGTTTTAATTGCTAGAAGAGAGACAATGTGAGCGATCCAGGAAGTTGAGCCCAAAGCGAAAGCCCACAAGATGTGTGTGTGTGGGGGGAGGGGCTGGACCGTTTGGGAACCAGATTCCTTCCCCATCCAGCTTCCTAGTGGCCCCCATGCAGCAGAAAGCACCATCACCTACACCATTTATGGCGTCTTTAAAGAGAAAAAGAAACTCAGGGCCTTGGATCAAGGGCACGTGTCTCCAGAACTGAGACCAGGGAGAAGCTTGGGCATGAGGGCTCGTGAAGGAAAAGTGGTGATGGTGGTGTGGGGATGGTGTCCCTATCAGAAATATGTCTGAAATTCAACAATCTGAGCTTGTTTTTTTTTGTTTTTTTTTGTTTTTTTATAAAAGGCTTCACTCTTGCAGGCTTTAAAGCTGCACATAAATGGAATTTTTGGTCAATCAGGTCTTCTCGGGAACCCTGGGTGGCGCAGCGGTTTAGCGCCTGCCTTTGGCCTGGAGCGCAATCCTGGAGACCCGGGATCAAATCCCACGTTGGGCTCTCGGTGCATGGAGCCTGCTTCTCCCTCTGCCTATGTCTCTGCCTCTCTCTCTCTCTGTGACTATCATAAATAAATAAAAAATTTTTAAAAAATGGGTTGTTGGATAAATGGGTCAAAGCAACAGTCCTAATTATAAAAAAAAAAAAAAATCAGGTCTTCTCTTCCTTCTTTTTTTTTTTTTTTTTTTTTTTAGGTCTTCTCTTCCTGCTGACATGCATCACAAGCTCAGTGGCATTTTATCCTTGGTTTTTGTGGTAGTTTCGGCAGTCTCGTACTTTGGTTCTGCTAACTCTCACTCTTCCACTGCCTTCAAATAGGGACCTCCAAGTGCACGCGTGCCTGTCCAGGACCAGCGTCTTTCCTCTATGTCGACTTGGATGTGCACCAGAGCCTCTTTACGTAAAGCACAGAAATACTTTGCAAAATTCTATCCTGCGAGATAGAATTGCTTGAAGGTTGGGTCCTCATGTGGGACATCTGGTTGGAGGCCCACGTCCAGATGGGCTTGGATGGGATCGCACTCAGCCCTCCATTCCTACTGAGGTGTGGCACCATCATCCTGGAAATTCCCAAGGCCACCAGAAGAGCGGTCGTGCCCTCTCACCCCAGGCACACAGGCAGAGGTGGGGCCTGCCTGTTATCATTGGTTCTTTTTTTTTTTTTTTTATCATTGGTTCTTTACTGAGGTCATCATAACTTGAGAAGAGTCATCAATCCAGCTGACTTGACAAGAAAATAAACCAGGAGTGACATGGAGACAGATGAGGGCAAGGACATCTGGCCAATGAGCTAAAGAGGGGTGACCAATGTCCATAACCAGTGGACACATAGGGGGCACTGAGAGCAGGCCCTTGGGGCTTCCTTCCTTCCCCTTAGGTCTGTAAGTTTCCTGGCAGGCTCTCTGGGCTCATTTCTCCTCATCAGGGAAGTCAGACATGTGACCCAGTCTACATCGTTGGGAGGAACCATTTCTGACCAGTCCACAACAACTCTTGGTGGTGGTGGGAGGGGGAGCGGATATTCTAAGAGAAGAGGTGAGGAAATACCACACAGTTTTTAACAGGATTGCTGCCCATACATAAAGCTATTGGGGGCACTTCTGTCTTGGAGAGAGGGTATGGCTTGAGTAGAGGAAATAGTAAGAATAAATAAGAATTCATGGCATGACATGACCTCATTTCGCACATTTATAAATGATCTAGAAAAGAGGGCCTCGTCACATGTCGAAGCTTACAGATGCTGACCTCAGATCTTTTGTCACGTTCATTAGAATCAAGCAAAGACAAATTGCAAAAAACATTTTTTTTTTTTACGAGCATAAAGTATGAGCCAAGCTTCAAGATGGTGGCCATGGGATGAGCATGGTGCTGGGGTCAAGTATCACGAGGAGTTCTGGTCTCGCTGCCTCAAGAGAAACACGGTGGGGCTGGAGGAGGCGACTCAGGTGGTCAGGAGGGTGAGGACAGGTGGCCTCTTAGGATCTTCTGAGGGGAACAGTTGGGGTGAATTATGTCATAAAAGGTGTGGAGAGAGCAAATAAGAGGTAGCATATCAGACCAGGATGGATGATGGGGAGTCTCAAGAGCAAAGCTGGGTCTACCCTGGCTCTGCCCTTGCTGGTAGGTGCCCTTGGGCAGGTCCCGTTTTCCCTCTACGCTCCAGTGGGTGGGATAATGAACTCTACTGTGAAGGGCTCCTGCAAGAGGGAACAAGGTGCATGCCTGACCCCCCGGGGATGAGCTAGGAGGAGTGACCACGTATGAGGCAGGGCACGCCCCGGGCGGCCAGGCATCTGCTGCAGATCCACAGAGCTGGCAGATGCTAGAGACATTGCAGGAAGACTGTCTCCATGGGGGCAGATTAAAGAGCATCTCAGCCCCTGCGGGAGTCTAAGCCTGGGAACACACCAGGGACACACCAGGTCTATAAATCAGGCCTGACAGCTCCGCGGGGTCAGTGACAGCAGCTTAGAGCAAAGGTTCTTGGACTCAGCGGCAGATTAGATTAGATTAGAATCACCCGTGGGAGCTTTTAACTACCCGATGCCCAGGTCCCTTCCCATACCGATTGCTCCAGGACCTCCCGGGGAAGACTGAGACCCCAGAGTTTTAGAAGCTCTCCGCATGTCACTGACGTGCAGCTGAATTGGAGAGCCAGCGGCTAGGGGGTCTTGGGGACATCTCCAGCCCAGGGAAAACTCGCTGTTGAGTTGCTCGGTGCCACTTGGGTGGCACGGATTTGGGGCTGGCGGGCACAGACCTGCTCATCCCTTTAGGTAGCTGGGAGAGTCCTCATTTCAAGACCACAACTTGGCGCGGCACTGGCCATGTCGCCTAGGAGTGACTCGTGCCAGCGATGCTGTCGGCACCCTGTTCCCCAGCACGGCTTCCGCCCCTCGAGTGCGGGAGGCAGCCCCGTGGCACTGCCCGGGCCCCGGGGGAGGCTCTGCGGTCCCACCTTGCCGGTGGACTCGGTGCCCCGCAGGATGCACAAGTACACGACGAGCCAGGCCAGCACGAGGCAGAGCGCCGGCTCCCACTGCACGCGCCCGCTGTCCTGGATGGACGGGGAGATGTTGAGGGTCTTCCTGTACCAGAAGTACTGCGTGGAGGACGCCTTCTCACACTCCTCGTCGTAGCCCGTGCGGTTGTGGTTCAGCGGGCACACGGACCACGGCAGGGGATCCTTTGGGATCAAAAGAAGCATTACACGGACAGGTGAGGGCAGAGGCCGAAGAGCAGGGTGGGGAGGATGGGCACGGCCCCGATGGGAGGGTGCTGGTCCCCAAAGCACAGGGGCCCGAGTACCTGAAGGCAGACAGGGAATGGGAGGGTTGGTCAGGGGCACGGATGGGGTGTGGGGTCGGGGGGAGAGGTGGGCAGAGGGCTCCACACACAGTGCCACCCTACAGGTGTTCGTTGAGGATGACCTCGCTGTATCATGGGTCCAAAGCCTGGATCAAAAGGACAATGGCCAGGCCATCTCTGCGAGCAGAACCCACAATGTCTGCAGCAAGGAGCCCAGGGGGGCTCCAACCACCACGTCTGCAGTAACCACCCCACGTCTGCAGTGGGGGGAGGGGGCAGGCCCTGGTCAGGGACCGTCAGCTTCCCTCACTTGTGTGCTCCCCAGCTCCAGACCAACCGGGGAAGGCCAAAGATGCTCCCCTCATCACGTGGCTAGCACACCCACCGTCTCCCACACCTTCCAATTGGGGCACACTGGGAGCCTTCCCTCTGCCCCACACTTGCCCACCCCTCTGCCTGCCCCGGGGTCTGTGCCAAAGGCAAGTGGTAGGGAGCTCCGGATAAATAGCATTTGGGTGGACTCTGCCTATTTCCACACATTCCTAGCAAGTCCTGGCTTGAATAAGACTTGGGTCCTGCCCTCACTAAATGGTGGTGGAGACAGGCATCTCCCACGAGGGACTCTGGGTTTAAAGAGTCAGGTGGGGATGAGGCGCAGCCTCCCTGCAGCCTTCTTGTGCCCCTAAGGTGGAGTCTGGCACCGCTGACTTCGTTTGAGCCTGGGTCAAGCTATACCTGAAGCAATGCCACTCCCGGACTCTGCAGATGGAGCTAGGAAGAGCCTCTGCTGCTTCAGCTGGTTTGAACTGGGTTCTCCGTCACTTTGGAACACAGGAGCCTAAGGATGTGTGTGCCCAAGGACTGTTGCCCAAGGCCAAGTGCTCATACAGGTACGAGCTGAAGGAGGGAGGGCAGTGGATTTAATTCTGGCTCCGGAGTGGGCAGGGGGTGGGTTAGGAGTCCCACCTCTGCTCCACCAGGCCCCTTATGTCAGGGTCCCATAAGCTCAGATTTCATTCGACAAAAGTTCTCCATGGACAGAAGCAAGTCCTCACCCGCTGGGTTCCATCTGTGCATTTCATAGGAAGCAGATGCCACCCGAGGGGCCAGGCCGCTCTGCCAGCGAGCAGCTGGAGCTCAGGTTTGAGTCCACCTGGAAAATGCTCCAGGGGACACCGTGTGGGTGGGACCCTGGCAGCAATCGGTGGTCTTCGCCCGTTGGAATAAGTGGGTTTCCAGCTTCAATGTGGAATTACTTCCAAAGACAGCCACCAATGGTTCCTTCCATTGAAAAGTGGCATCTATGGCCCCTCCCCGTGACTCCCGGCTGCCTGGGATTTGCTTTGACCGGGAGAATGCAGCGAAATGGGGACACCTGGGTGGCTCAGCAGTTAAGCATCTGCCTTCGGCCCAGGGCGTAATCCTGGAGACCCGGGATCCAGTCCCATGTCGGACTCCCTGCATGGAGCCTGCTTCTCCCTCTGCCTATGTCTCTGCCTCTCTCTGTGTGTGTCTCTCATGAATGAATAAATAAAATCTTAAAAAAAAGAAAAGAAAAGAAAAGAAAATGCGGGGAAGTGATGCCCTGCTCTTTCCTGGCCGGGGCTTCCTGGGGCCTTGTGGCAGTCATTGTGGCCCGCCTGGAAACCGGCTGATGTAAAGATCTTCGGGCCACACTGCTGAGTGACAGGGACTCATGGAGGGAATGACTATGCGGAGCCAACTGATGAGGTGCGGGCCACAGCCAGCTCCACTCCCCAGGCAGGTGGGAGGGTCCCTTGTGGGCCTGGAGCCCAGTGGAGCTACCCAGCCTACAGGCCCTTGGCCATTCAGCCGGCCTGTGTGGGACTGACTGGTCCCCCCACCGCTGGACCACTGCTGAGGCAGCCTGGCCCGGCCTGGTTTCAGCCTTGGCTACGGGATTGAATCCCCTGGGGGAAGGGACGCTTTAAAAAATATTTAAAAAATACGGTGCCCAGGCTGCACCCCCTGGGACTCTGGTTTCATTGGTCTGGGGTGGGGCCTGGGCATGGGAGTTTTGAGCACTCCCTGGGGGATCCCAGTGCAGAGCCAGGGTGAAGAGGCTTTAGCATGTATGTAAGGGTTGATTAACCTGCCCATTTCCAGGTACCCGGCCTCCCCTCCTCTGTCTGAATGAGTGGGTCAGGCTGGGGTCATTGCATCTGCATTTCTATTAGCTTCCCCCCACCCCCACTCCCCCCACCCCCGCCCGGCTGCTACCCCCCCCACTCCACCCCCACCCCCGCCCCGGGGTGGGGGGGAAGGTTAGACAGGAAGCTGGGAAGACTGCCTGGTAGTGGGATAGACAAGAGCGTGGCCCCTGAGGCCAAGCTCCCAGCTACTCAGCTCCCCTCTGCCTCAGGCACTCCAGGGCACCCCACATCACAGGGCCGTGGTGATGGTTCCTAGGTGATTGATTCTAACGTGCTTGCAACTATGCCTGGCTCAGAGCAAGTGTGAGTGAGTGCCTACTGCTCATACCATCCCTGCCCGTGCGTGAACACACAAGAGGTCTCCAGAGCACAGGGAGTGAAGGGGAAGTCCATGCGCCCATGAAGGATGGAACGAATGGACCATTAAGTGATTTTCAGGAATTGCTGGTCCTCATACTTTGGAGAGTTAGAAAAATGTGTCTCATTTCTTGTTTTCACACTATGGAACATGGTCAAACTATTCTGATTTTGCAAAAACAGGACACGTTGCTTCCATCTTTGGAAAACTGTCTTTATACAGATCTGTAACACTGGTGATGTGTCTGGCAACCATTATTTGGGGGTGCTGTTGTGCAGTGCACAACCTGCCCGACTGCACATGACAGCTCCACGCAGAGGAGGAGGAAAGGTCACTGGAGTGAAGAATAAGGGCCGCTGCTATTTCTACCCAGAAGGGGGAAGAGAGGCAGGGCTGTGGAGTCAGGGAGAAGATGAGGGGCTGCAACTAAGCTCAGAGCAGAGAGTCCTTCCTGTCAGGGACATACACAGGGCATTTTTCAGTGGAGGGACCCGGGTAGGGCTGACTGGGTAGCCAGAGTCGGGCGTGGATGTGGCATCTTCCCAGTGACAATGCCAAGTCCCCGTCATTGAGGTCATTCCTCCAAGCATTCCTGGGGGTGCCAAAGAGTCAAGGCTGTGCCCAAGTGTTCCAGAGAGTGGCCTCACAGGTTGGGGGACCCCACGGTCCATGGCCAGCCCTGCCTTGCTTTGGAGGACAGTGTGTATCCTGTGGAGGCCTGGTTCAGGGGCAAGGGCGTGGCACCTGCTCAGTGACCTTCTGTCTGAGACAGAGGGGGGTGCTGGAGGGCCAGAGGGGGCAGTAGGCAGGGCCCCCCCCCCCCCCCCCCCCGAGAGTGAGGGCGGGCGCGGAGGAAAGGCAGTGAGGAGGGGCGGCCTCCCCCTGGCTGGCTGGCTTGGAGGAATCCCATTGGCTGTCTCCATGGTTTCTGGGGGAGGAGGTGCTCAATATTTGCTGCTGGTGGGGGGGGTGGGGGTCACATCTTTCAGAGAGAACCCGGGGGAATCTAGAAAGCTGCTCCCCAGAAAAAATGGACACACGTGCATGCACACACAAAGGCCGGGGCGGCGGATGCGAGGTCTACACGCCCACTGTGGGGTTCGGGGTGCTCGGCGTGCCCCCAGCCCGAGGCCGCCACCCCCAATCTTCATCCCCCTTGGGGGCGGCCGCTCACCTGGAAGGAGTGGAAGAGGTACCAGAAGGCCCAGGCGTTGATGATGTTGTAGTAGGTGGCGAGGAAGAAGGACGCCACCACGCTGGCGAGGCCTGTGAGGGGCACAGGGGCGCTGAGGCCTGCCCGCAGCCCCGGCCCCGCCAGCCACTCCCCATCTTGGCAACACCCCGGGCCCAGGTGCTGTGCTGAGTACTTGAGGTGCTTCAGGTCTTCCCGACAACGTCGTGGCGGGGGTGTCACTGCCTCCACTTCCCAGGGCAGAAACGAGGTGCAGAGGCTGCCCCAGGGCGCTCAGCTCTTAGCGGCAGGAGGGCGCTTAGACCCGAGCGGAGAGGCAGGCTGCCCGCCAATGCCACCTGGGGCTGGAGTCGCAGACGGTCCCCCGCGGCTTCCCTCAAGTGGGGTCGCATGTGCCCAGCCCTGCCTGGTGGTGGGGGGCGCGGGGGCCTGGGGAGTGGAGGGGACGGGTCTGCCCCAAGCCGGCCAGCCTGCAGGGGGGCGGGAGCGCGCAGCCAGCCCACGCGAGCCACTGTGTGCATCGTGGCGCAGCCCACCCCCTGGGACCCGCGTGGGTGGCGGGCCTTGGGCCGTGGGGGGCGGGGGGCATTCACACCACCGGCATCAGTAAATGCCCCGGCCCGGCCCTGCCTCCCCCTCGTTGGGTGAGAGCCGGTGGTTAAACATTCGCCAGCACCCCTGCTTGGCGCAAACATCTGGTATCTTCCCTCTTGGCAGCAAATGCCACCTCGGAGAAGCCCTCTGTGATCCATCGCTTGGGCAGGTTGCAAAACCACACACCTCCTTGTTAAAGATTAACAGCCCTGCGAGATGAGGAGGCAGCGCGGGGCTGGGGGGGCGGCTCGGGAGGATTTGGGAGGCCACGGATGCGTTCCTTCTGCCTCGGAGACTAAACCCCGAACCGGTTTACGCTGTCCGCGCTCCTGAAACCCCATTTGGCTTCCCTGCCCGCCTTCCCGCCTGCAGGTGGAGGGTTGAGCAGAAGAGACCGTGGCCAAGGCTGGCCAAAGGTCCTCCTGCTCACAGGCAGCCCTGGAACGTGAGGGTTGCGCAGGGCAGGTTAACCATCTCCCAGAGGTGCCGGGGACGCCAGCTCCAAGTCACCGGGGGGCGGGGGGTGCACCGTGGTGCCCTGCTTACAACCCATGTGCCTCTGCTTGCACGCACTGGAGATCTTGACAGCGCCCCACGGCCTCGCAGTGGTGTGACAAAGATTGCATGGGCTCATGTGCATCTGTCGTGCGGGCTGGCACCTGGCACATAGTAGGTGCTCACCGAGAGGGAGGTGTTGTTAGTAATAATTAGCAGGGAGCACTTAGGGGAGTTCCCTGAATGGTAGCTGGCTGGCACACTGACTTCTAGCTCCTTGGTTGGGCAGCTAGCTCCCTCTTACAGAAGAGCAAACTGAGGCCCAGAGAAGAGAAGCATGGCGACCTCAGCTCCCCAGCGGGTGTGTGTCCCCTTCTCACTGCCATGTGGGTAAGAAATCCAGCCCCTCTCAGCTGACATTCTGTGGCACCCCCTCCTCGGCCGTGTGTCCACCCATTCAAGGGCTCTCTCTTAGGCCTTGTGCTCACTCCTTGCTCCAGCTGTTCCGCCAATGGGCCTCCCACCCAACCCCCCGCTGTCCGGGATACGGCAGGGGGTCTCCAGGTGGGCAAGGACTGGAGAGTACCCACTTACCAACACCACTAAGGTAGGGGCTGATGGTCCTCCAGGCACCGATGCTGCCCTGCCGCATGCGCTGCCCCACCGCCAGTTCCAGGTACAGCAGAGGCATGCCCTCTACAAAAAGCATGATGATGTAGGGCACCAGGAAGCTGCCTGTGGGTGTCCAGAGCCAAGACCGGGCCATCACTGATGGGTTTTACTCGAGCCCACATGACCTCCACACACTTGTCCTTCCATCCACCCTCCCTTCTTTCCTTCAGTCTTTCCATGTGTCCATTCATACCTCTGCTTTCCCACCCATCCTCTCACCTTTCCATCCATCCTCCATCCTTCTGCCTTCACCCTCTTCCTCCTTGTTCCACAACGCACTGTTCCTTCATTCCTCTCACCTGTCATTCATCCATCCGTATTCTTCCATTCGTTCATCCATCCACCCACCTATCCATCCACCCATGCATCCCACCATCCACCCTTCCAACCATCCACCTATCCATCCACCCATCCATCCAACCAACCACCCTTCCAACCATCCATCTATCCATCATCCATCCATCCATCTATCCATTCATCCACCCAACCATCCACACATCTAGCCATCCATTTACCCATCCAAATAGCCACTGGTCCACCCATCCATCTAGCCATTCATCCATCCATCCACCCGAGTACCCACTCATACATACATCCACAGATCAACAGAACCATTCTTCCATCCATTGATCTATCCATCCATGCATCCATCCATCCATGCATCCATCCATCCATGCATCCATCCATCCATGTATCCTTTTATCTTTCATTTATCCATCTGTTCATCTATCTATCCATGGATGACATGTGAACTTGTCAGTTAAAATGTTCAAATACTTCCATCCTGAATGATCAACTGCCACCGTTCCAAGCCCCTTGAGTGCCTTCCTCAATGCCTCAGCTGCCCCAGCTCCTCTGCCAGAAACCCTGGTCCATCTTATGTTGTACCAACCAATGACATAGGCAGGGGCTTGGTGTGTATGTGTTGGTCTCTAACAGACCGAGCCTAGGTCACCATTTTTTCAGAGCACCTCTACTGTGTGTGTATCTGTTTTATACAGTGGCCTTCAGCCTAAAATTTTATTTTTTTTTTATTTTTTTATTTT
This sequence comes from Canis lupus baileyi, assembly GCF_048164855.1. NCBI lineage: Eukaryota > Metazoa > Chordata > Mammalia > Carnivora > Canidae > Canis > Canis lupus. Next base: position 44,336,965 of record NC_132856.1, on the reverse strand, counting down.
TTTTAATTTTTATTTATTTATGATAGTCACAGAGAGAGAGAGAGAGAGGCAGAGACACAGGCAGAGGGAGAAGCAGGCTCCATGCAGGGAGCCCGATGTGGGATTCGATCCCGGGTCTCCAGGATCGCGCCCTAGGCCGAAGGCAGGCGCCAAACCGCTGCGCCACCTAGGGATCCCAGATTTTATTTTATTTGGATAAAGAGTACAATGTCTAACACACATTTAAAACCCGCTGGTTCCTGAGGAGCCACCCACAAACAAGTTCCTGTGATGATGGTGGGGAGCCAGGCAGTATGGATGGAGCTATAGAAGCCCTCTCCATTGCTGACACCTGGACAGAGGGTCAGAGGTGGGCAGCCTGCTGGGTGGGGGGCTCCCTCCACTCCTGCCCTGCAGAGCACTGCCCTGCTTCTTCTCCCGTGAGCCCCACCCCTCCTTCCCTCCTTCTCTGAAGCCCCGCTCATCCTCCCCCCTCCCCCCCAGCTCCTTGGCAGTGGACCTGAGAAAAGGTCCAGGAGGAGAAGAGGGCAGGACTCCGGATTAAAATAAAACCCTGACACTACAGCTGTAGGGGTTAAGGGCTGGTTATAGAAGGAATTCATTCCAAAAATGTTCAGGTAAACGTGCTTACGTAAACATCTAATATTTACAAGGATGCCTCCACTGAATATATGGGCGGCCTCAGAGCCCACTTTTCTCCCCCGGCAGGATCTCACAAACCCTCTTCTGACCACAACCTGTACATGTGCATCACCCCTCTAGTAGCTGCTCAGTATTTCACTAGGTAAACACACCCAGACTCCTTTCATCTGTCCTTGGACACTTAGCTGTAGCCAGTGTCCTCTCATCCTAAATAGAGCAGTGGGACAAAGGCTGGCCCTCATGTTTGGTTCTTTCCTTGGGATAGAAATCGCAGAAGTAGGATGGCTGGCACCAAGACCAAGCAGAGATGGAACAGGGCTACCTCCTACCCTGGAGAAACAGGCACCAGCTGTGCGCACGGGACTGCCAGGCCTTTGCATTCCGAGTCTGTGCTCCCTGCCCACACTGGGGCCTACGACAAGCGTCCCCTCTCACTTCTGGACTCTGTTCTGATGACGCCGCCAGGCCCTGCTCCCTTCCTGCCCTGCAGAAACATGTTTTGGCATCACACCAGGTTCCTCTTTGGTAGCAGGGAGTCCAAGAGGCAGGCTGCTGGGGGCTCCCACCCACCACAAACCTAACAACAAAGGTTGTGTTGGCACCACCTGTTCAGAGCAACATTCAAACCCTCAGTGGTTAGAAGAAAAGCTCATTTTCACCCAAGGTGTTAAACAGTAACCACATGAGGCCTGGCAAGGTCTGTGGCAGGATTTTCTCTTTGACAGGGCCTGCCTGATGGCCCACTGCCCATGGGAAGGCTGGAAATCCAAGGTGTGGTGCCCAGGTGGGGGCACGGGGGCTCTCGAGGCCTGCCCATCAGACAGTTCTATCACCCCTCCAACTATCCAAAAACACAATCCGAGTGAATTTGCTCTGCAATTGTTTTCTCCAAAAATGGTGTTAGAACAACTGAACACCCATATACAGAAAAAATGAATCTCAACCCACATCTCACATTTTAAATGCATCCCCCCTCACCCAACAAATATCTCAAATTGGATCACAGACCTATATGCACAACTCAAAACTATAAAACTTCTAGAAGACAGCCCAGGAGAAAAACTTTCTGACTGCAGGCTAGGCAAAGAGTTCTTGGCTACCACATCCAAAGCACTAGCTATGAAAGAAGGTATGGATAAGTCAGATTTTGTTTTTAAATTGTGTTCTATGAAAGACACAATTAGGACAATTAAAAAGGCAAGCAAAAGACTGGGAGAAACATTTGCCAAAGACATATCTGACAAAGGCTTAGTGTCTATATTTATAAAGGACTCTCAAAACTCAACAATGAGAAAACGAAGAACTCATTCAAAAAATGTATGAAAGAGGGGATCCCTGGGTGGCTCAGCGGTTTAGCGCCTGCCTTTGGTCCAGGGTGTGATCCTGGAGACCCGGGATCGAGTCCCACACGGGGCTCCCTGCATGGAGCCTGCTTCTCCCTCTGCCTGTGTCTCTGCCTCTCTCTCTCTCTCTGTGTCTCTCATGAGTAAATAAAATCTTTTAAAAAATGTATGAAAGATTTGAACAGATGTCTCACCAAAGAAAATATATTTCATGGGCAAATTAGCCCATGAAAAGATGCTCAACGTTGCCATTCATTATGAAAATGAGCACATTCTAGCCACACCGAGATGCCACCACACACCTACTGGGACGGCTAAAATAGAAAAATGCTGACAATACCAAGTGTTGGCGAGGATCTAGGGGAGCTCCTGTGCCTCACCTGTGACATGTAAGATGGCGCAGCCACTCTGAAAAGTGGTTTGGCAGTTTCTCATAAAGTTAAGCACACACTTGCTGTGTGATCCAGCAATCGTACGCCTATGTGTTTGCTCTAGAGAAGTGACAACGTTCACACAAAAACCTACATGTGCATGTTTATGGCAGCTCCATTCAGAGTTGTCAGAAACTGGAAACAACTTAATGGCCCTCCACTGGGTGAGTGGACAAATAAATTGTGGTACGTCCATACAGCGAAATGCTACTCAGCCAGTAAAAAGGAACAGACTGCTAATTCATGCAATAGCGCCAGAGGCTCTCAGAAGCATTATGCTAAGTTAAAGATGCTAGATTCAAAAGGTGACATACTGTATGATTCCATTTTTGTAATTTTTTTAAATTAATGATAGACAATAGAGAGAGAGAGAGAGAGAGAGAGAGGCAGAGACACAAGCAGAGGGAGAAGCAGGCTCCATGCCGGGAGCCCGATGCGGGACTCGATCCCGGGACTCCAGGATCATGCCCTGGGCCAAAGGCAAGCGCCAAACCGCCAAGCCACCCGGGGGTCCCCCATTTTTGTAAATTTTTAAATTTAAATCTAATCAATTAACATATAACGTATTATTGGTTTCAGAGGTAGAGGTCAGTGATTTACTAGTCTTATTTCATACTAAGTGCTCATTCCATCACATGCCCTCCTTAATGCCCATCACCCAGTTACCCCACCCCTAACCCCCTCCCCTCCAGTGACCCTCAGTTTGTTTCCTATGATTAAGAGTCTCTTACAGTTTGTCTCCCTCTCTGATTTTGTCTTGTTTTATTTTTCCCTCCCTTCCCCTATGATCCTGCTTTGTTTCTTAAGTTCCACATAAGACTGAGATCATAAAACTGTCTTTCTCTGATTGACGTATTTCCCATAGTATAATACCCTCTAGTTCCATCCACATCATTGCAAATGGTAGGATTTCATTTTTTTTTTTGATGGCTGAGTAGTTTCATTGTATATATATATATATATATATATATATATATACCACATCTTTATCCATTCATTTGTCCGATGGACATGTATGGTTTCATTTATATGACATTCTGTCACCATTTCTATGGAAACAGATCTGTGGTTGCCAGGGGTTGGGAATGGAAGGGCTGACTCTAAGGGGCATGATGGTGGTGGTGGTAACACAACCATACATTTCTTAAGATTCATAGAAGGGGACACCAAAAAAAAGTGTGTTTCTACATATACATATTTCTCAAGAAAAGAAAATTTAGTTTTGTGATCACTCTGAAAACAAGTCCATTAGCCAACCCTCTTCCCACTGGCCTCTCCCCATGTTCCTTTGATATAAAATCTCTGACCCTGTTTTAGCCTGAGGAGACCCCCTCGCCCCTGTCATCAGGAAGAGGAAGACGAAGGCCTTCACTCCCGCGCCTTGTGGGGGCACACAGCGGGGGATTCAATACGGCTGCACAGTCTCTGGAGCCGCTCCTGAGAAGACCTTCCTATTTCCCTACCCATGAATCTGTGCTGGTCCTGGGACCAGCTCTGTCCAACAGGATGTGGGGGGAGAGGATGGCATGGTGGTTCCAGAGCCCCGGCCTCAGGACGCCTTGCAGCCTCACCACCACCTCCTGGAGTGCTCCCTGAGGCTGCTACATCTGGAAGCCGGTCCAGGGGACCTGAGGATGAAAAGCCACATGGAGGAGAACCAAGGGCCCATCCAGCTCAGAGCCAAGTGCCCATGTGTGAGGGCTTCCCTGGCAGATGTCGCCAGGACAGCCAGGCCTGGTGAAGCCCGGAGGGAGAAACGCCCAGGCACCCACAGAGCTGCAGGAAAGAATTCACTGCTTTAGTCACTATTTTTTTCCTTTTTACCTCTCAATACTTCATCACATAGTTCTTAAAAACAAGACATTCTCTTGCATCATCCCAGGGCAATGGGCAGAACCAGGAGAGTGACATGGAAGCAGCACTGCGATTTAAGCCGCAGACCTCACTGCAATTTGACCGACTTGCCCACGCCTGTCGTCCCTCTGGTCTCCCCATCACGAGCAGTGTCTCAGGCCACCTCTTGTCGGCCAACTTCAATCGGGGACAGCCTCTCAGGCTCTCTCTGTCTTTTGTGACCTTGACACGTTGGAGAGGACGAGTCAGTTCTTCTATGGAATGTCCCTCGCTTTGGGTTTTGGCAGGAACACCCAAGCCATCTCGGTCTTTGTCCAGAGGCACGTGATGCCGCCTTGCCCCATTCCTGGCCGGGTTAACTTCGCTCACTTGGTCAAGGTGGGGTCTGCTGGGCTTCTCTGCGGGAAGTTACTGTTTGCTCCTGGGAAATGATTATGTGGCTGGATGGGAGACACTCTGAGCCAAAGCAGGCATCCTGTGTCCCAGCATCGGACCTCTGCCCGCTAGATTTAGCGGCCACTGAGGATTCGTGTGGGAAACGACCATCGTTGTGTTGTGTTGGTTGCCAACCGGCCGACGGGTGACTTTATAATCGCATCATTCCTTCTAAGTCCTTAAGCTCTAGAATGGTCGGTGCTGCAGAGATAGGTCACGGAGTGCGGGTGGCGCGGGCCTGTGTGCGACTGCATGACCCTGGGTGAGGGGGGTGTTTCCAGTCACAGGGGACATTTATATTCCGAGCATATAGAGACAGCTCTGAGCCTGGAGAGCTCATACTCACTGCCACCTCCCCAGTGCCCAGCATTACGTCTTGGCCGCAGTCCCCTTGGTGTTGATCTTCTTGTGTCCACTCTACAGCTGCCCCTGCCCCCGAAGGCTGATTGTCAGATTGCATCACTCTCTGTCTCCCCCATCCCCGCCCCCTACACCTGGTCAAAGCCTCTATGGCTCCTCCTTACACTTAGAATAGCACCCACATTCCCTCCCATGGCCTCTGAGGCTCTGAGACCCAGGTCTCCCATTTCCTCTCCAGGCTGGTGGCCTCCCTCATGTCGCCGCAGCTGAGTGGCCCTTCCCGTCGGTCCGGCCTCTGCACACTTGCCCGTGGTGTTCCCTCTGCCTGAATTGCCTTTTCCTTTCTCTCATTTCTCTGCCAAACCTGCCTTCCTCACAGGGGCCTTCTTGGTCTGCCTTGGTGACCACAGCCCCCACACCACAGTGATCCTCCAACTTCTCACCCCGCTGGACCTCCAAGCAGTGACCCATGTGACATTATGCTGCAATTTTAGCTGTCTACTTGGTGTCTGTCTCCCTCACTTAGCATGGATGCTCTTGCTCGCTGGTCTGCTTGGAGCAGAGGTGAGCAGAGAGCAGAGCACAGTGCATATTTGGTGCATGCAGGACAGGATCCTTCATGCTCACTGGACCTTCCACACACATGACTTCCTCCAGGAACCTCTCCGGATCACCAAAGCTGAGTGGTTCTGTCCACCCCAGCTCCCGAGTGCAGAGATACAGTCTGCCTGGCCCACAGCTGAATCTCCAGTTCCTAACACAGGGCCTGATACGAAGTAGGGGCTCAGTGAGTGTTTGCTGAATGACTGCTTGATGCTAAGTGTTCTACGTGGGTGGGCAATTTGTGAAGCTCTTACCAGAGAGAGATGATGGAGAGGTCTGGGAAAGTCCATCACGTTGCTAAAACCAGTGTGTCTTTTAAAATTTCATATCAGCTTCCTTCGAACTCTCGCTTTATTTTGTGGCCGTATCAGGTAAGACGGACCTTGGGCAGGTCTACATTGGCCTGCACCTCCCTCAGAAGGGGTGAGCACTCAGAAGACAGTCTTTGGCCCTAAGATAATGTACCGCTGATCAAGATACAAGGGCCACGCTAAGGCATCGGAACAAATGTCTACCTCCAAAATTGATTTGCTTTGAGAAACAGAAGAAACAGGGAGCAAATTTCTAGCACTTGGTCCCTAAGAGTGAAAAGGATGCTATGTTTATAGAACAGCCTCAGGCAATGAGGAAGAAAGGACAATTTAAGGATAGAAAATATTTTATGAAGATGAAAAAAATATAGCGAATGAATTTAAAGCCAATGGAGGCTATGGGAGCGGGGGTGGAAACACCCTGGGGACGCCTATGTGGCTCAGGGGTTGAGCTTCTGCCTTCCGGCTCAGGGCTTGATTCCAGGGTCCTGGGATGGATTCCTGCATCAGGCTCCCTGCAGGGAGCCTGCTTCTTCCTCTGCCTGTGTCTCTGTCTCTCTCTGTGTCTCTCATGAATAAATAAATAAAAACAAACAAACAAAAAACAAAAAAACACCCTGTAGCTCAGGGGAAGAGGATAAAGTGGAAATGACAGAAGGTGAGGCACGGACAGCAACCCCAAGCACCCATTTCCTGTGTCTCTAGAAAGAACCAAGCGGGAGAGAAGACCGTGGACACAGCAGCTGGAAATACAAATTCTACCTGATGTTTTCCTGGCCGTGTCCTTGAAAGGGCTCGCTAGTCCCACATAAAAATTTTTTAAAAGTCTTGTAAGAAAAATAAAAGGTTTTGTGAACGACGGCAGCAGGGAGCCAAAGCGATGGGCCCTCCGGAGCCCCGGAGGCGCGCAGCTGAGTTTGCCACCTGCAGGATCGGCCCCGTAGAAAACACTGGGGTGGCTCAGCCCCGTCCACAGGTGACCAACCTGGACCTGATGAGCATCAGATGGTGAGAAGGTGGGGCGCAGAGGCACCCTGAGAGGAGGAGGAGGGGCCCCAGGGACAGAGCAGCCTCTCCCAGCGGGGTGGATGCCTGTACCCTCTGGCCAGGGAAGCCCACCCCGGAGGGTTTCACCGTGTCAGGCAGCCCATCGCGCAGCCCCAGAAGCCCATTCACGGGGAAGAGAGGGCTCCTATCTGCAAAAAAGCGCAGATTTCCCAGTAGGAGCGCTGGCTCACCCTCCAGTGGGCCAAGAGCTGGCCTGAGGCATTTGTACTCAGTACAGGACCCGGGGAACACTCTCCACCTGGCCCTGGCCCCGCGCGGCGGGGGATAGACGAGCCCGGGCAACACTGATGAAGATGTGCTTAACACCGAGACGTGCGGCTTGCAAGGTTTGTGAGATTAAGCGCATGTTGGAGAATGGGCACGTTCCTTACGCGCCATCTGTAAACGGAACCTCGAAGAGCGGTGTGAGTTCACAAAGACTGAAATGATTTTGGAAACGACTGTCGCAGGTGCAGTCAAATCAGCAAGACACAAAATCGCATACAAATTATGCCTCTAGGGCGGCCCCGGTGGCGCAGCGGTTTAGCGCCGCCTGCAGCCCGGGGTGTGATCCTGGAGACCCAGGATCGAGTCCCACGTCGGGCTCCCTGCATGGAGCCTGCTTCTCCCTCTGCCTGTGTCTCTGCCTCTCTCACTCTCTCTCTCTCTCTTTCTGTCTCTATGAATAAATAAATAAAATCTTAAAAAAATATATGCCTCTGATTTTGTTAGGTTGCAAAAAAATATAACAGTCATGACTTTTGGGTACTGGACTTTTGGGAATTGGGGGGTGATTTTGTATTTTATTTCTTTGTACATTTCTCAATTTCCCAAATTTCCTACCGTGAACAAATATTATGTACATTTATGACCTCCAACGCGTGCGCACACACACGCGCGCACACACACACACACACGAGTTCGTCATTCTAGAGCACGTTGCTACTTATTCCTCTAACGATCGCAGCCAGTTGCCCTGTTTGCCTCACCCAAAAAATTCACTACAAGAGAAATTCCTCTCTGTATGAAATTCATCTCCACAAATCTCTGTCCTTTGAGACCCACGAAGAGACCAAGCAATCAGATGCAGCCACTTGCAGGGGAAAGTTTGCTCAGGCTTTCAAACTCACACTCTTTCCACTTTCATACCTTTGTCTCTACAAAACCACACAGGGACTTTTTAACCTGATTTTTTTTCTTTTTAGGGTGTGTGTGTGTGTAAGGGGGTACAGACCACAAGTTCCCAGGTGATGCAGAAGCTGCTGGTCTGGGGACCACACTTTGAGAAGCGCTCTGCTATTCCCTGCAGCACCCCATCCTACTGTAACCTGTCTCCTCCTCGTTCACCCCCGCCCATCTTGGCTGTCCCCTAAAAGTTTGTTATTTGGAGTCAACTCCAGTCAACTTTTGGAAACGAAGAACAGAGACACAAGTAAGAAAAATGAAAGTTCCCTTTCACCCTACCTGACACCTTGGTCTAAAACCTGTAGATGCCCATTCCACTGGCCCTGGTCCCTCCTTGCCCGTCCCCTGTGCCAGCAGCATCATCACCAGCTACCCTGGTGAACGGGGTCCTGGCTTCCACCTTGGCACCCTCCCAGTCCCCCACGGCTCTGAAGGCCCTGCTTCTCCGCCTGAAATCCTGGCTCTGCTGTCCAAGTGAAGTTCCATCTTGTCAACCTGTTAGTCAATGACCTTAGGTTTGCATTCATGCTGGACTCTTCCTCATGTCCCCTCCCACCATGGCCCTGGCCCCCACCCCAGATATCCTGGCCACATAGTTTCCAGCCATTCCCTTCAGATGCTCATCCTTCTGTGTCTTTCGCACACACGGCTTCTTCTGCCCGGAATGATTTTGTCCCTAAATCTACCAATGAGCTGAGACTCATCTGTCCAGGCCTAGATGAAATGCCACCACTGCTGGAAGCCTTTCTGGGCTCTTTCAGGCAGTCAGCTCTTCCGCAGAAGGGGTATGTTCATGACGTGGCATCCTCAAGGGTGATGGCCAGCTTTGTCCCTGGACTGCAGCAGATGCTCAATCGATAACTTGTTGAAGGACTGAAATTAAATTCCTAAGAGGTTTTATTGTTGACTGTTTAATTTTCTACACTCCTGCCTCTTTGGAAAAGGATCTAAGATGGAAGTTCTCATCCCCAGTGCACATCAGGATCTCCTGGGGAGCTTTAAAGTTACTACACCATGAGACCAACCCTATCAGGATTTGGGGTGGGGAAATCATGGATGTCAGGGTGTTTCCCAGCTCCTGGGGGATGCTAACATGTGGACAGGGAGGAGGCTTCTCCACTGGCAGGTGGACGCTGTGTCCTGGCAGGGGGCTCTTCCCACCATGGGGGACAGGGATGAGCTGTGTCAGAGTCCACGGTGCTGTGCATGGTAAGTCACGGCTTTAACTTAGAGAGCCGCTTTAAACTTAGGGAGGAGGAGGTGTCCCGGAGAGGGCGAGGAGCATGGGGTATGCCCCACAGAGGGAGGGTGTACATTTGGGAGAAGGGCAGGGGTGGAGGGAGGGCTGCCTGAAAGCCACAGGGGACACTGCGGACACCAGGTGCTCATCTGGGCCACCTCTGGTCACAGTGTGGGGAAGGGCCCTGAGCTGGAGCCAGTTCGGACCTGGGAGGAGGCCTGGGCCTCTGGAGCAGTCACTTCTGTCCTGCCTTTATCAGAACAGGAAACCCTGACACCAGGGGTCTGGGGAAGAGCCTGGCTCTGACATGGAAGTGGCCTGAGCCCCAGTTCCACCTCCAGGAGCCTCCTTTTCTTTCCTGGACTTGTGTCCTACTTCTTAGTGGGGACAACAGGACCAACTGCAGGGGTGCTGGGAGGAGGACGTTGGGTATTTGCAGGAAACACTTCACTGTGTTGCTACTAGGAGCCCAGACATGCTGGTTCCCAGCACTGAGTCTAGAAGCCCAGACTTGGCTTCTAGTCCCTTGGCTCAAGGGACTCACTGAGCACATTTTTCTCACCTACCATCCGGAGTTGACTTTGGAAATTTTATGTGGTCAATGTGCTACAACCTTTGAACTTCATGCTTCCGTCCCACCTAGGAGAACTGCAGAAACACACACGCACATGCACTGTGCACACACGCACACAGTACAGTGAGCAGCTGCAGTGCCATCCACGTGTCCGTCCACGGGGGCACATGGGGCCAGCTCAGACCAGCTCTTGAGGGCTGGCTGTGTGCAGTGTGCACCTCTGCTAGCCCCACGTCCCAGGACCTTACGCTGTCACATCCCAGGACATTCCAGTGTGAAATCGGCCATGGGGGGAGTATGTACAGTGCAAGGATCATCAAATGCTGCCAGTTAGATCTTACTTCTCCCACCAGAAGCCAGCTGCTCAGCGTTTTCCAGCACCTGGCTACCAGGCTCCTAGCAGCTGGTGGCCCGGTGGATGACACAAGAGCAACCCTGACCTTGGTCCAAGGACGTGCAGCATCAGCACCCCTTAGGACCTTGCTAGAAAGGTAGATCCTGCCCCTGCCTCCCCGCAGGTCTCTGAGTCAGAATCTCGGGGATGGGGAGCAGGGGCCTGAGACCTGCAGTTTATCAGGCTCCCCAGAAAGGCTACAGTTGGGGGTGCCATGCTCTGAGCGCCAGAGAGGAGCAGACTGGGCGTCGAGGGGGAGTGAGACATCCAGTCTGAGTGTCATCAAACCAATACAGGCAACTGTCCCCCGATTTCCTCCTCTTCACCAGATATAATAGAGAGAACACTCCGGAGGAAAAGCATCCACACTGCCACCAGCCACGCAACTGTTCCCATTTGTCTGCCTCTCTTCCGTGACTCGAGCATGTTTGTATGAAAAGCAGTTTCTGGTGCTTTTCTTTTCTACAAGGACATTTTCATCCCGAATTTCTTTCAAAAGAGCACCGCCTTAGATGCTGACACGGTCGCCGAGACCTGCTGACCCGTTCAAGAAGAGGTTTTGTGCCCTTTTATGTTTCCTCTAGTGCCGGCGCGCTGCACAGAGCTGGTTGGTACCTGGAACGTAATCTTCAGAATTAACATTCCTCGTGCTGGGCCTGGCCCCGGAGCAGGAAGGACACAAGCGTCCCCAGTCACGGGCCCAGCCCCGTGGAAAGGAGCTCGGACCCTTAATCCGCTTTATTCTGGCAAGTATTTTGGCGCAGCTTGGCTCTGTAGCTTATAAACAAGCCCTTTGTTGGCTGGAGGTGGTGGGTCACGGTGCTGCTTAGAAGGAGGTGACACTTTCCTGATGTGGTTGGTTTACCTCTTGGCTTTAGGTAAAGAATGGGTCTGCAAAGGGCTGGGGTTTCGGGCCACATAAATCACTTATTAAAAGGTAACACGACCCGACAGGGGAAGACCCTTGGGAAGACCGCCAGCATCCCCACCTCGCGTACCCCGTGCTTTTCCTAACAGAGGTTGCTCAGCTGTCCAACAAATATTCGTTGGCGCCTCCTCTGACCCCACCAGTGGGGCTGGGGGCTGGCAGAGAAAGGAGGCCTCCAGGCCACCGACAGCTTCCCGGGTGGACGAAATGGCTCATGCAGAGAGTAGAGGCAGAGAGTAGGCATTTGCGGACAGAGAACTGTCCAGAACAGTTGGTGGGGCTGAAAGATGAGTGGCGGGAAATGGAGTGGAAAGAGGAGCAGATGTTGGGTGATGAAGTCCTTACTGTGCCAGGAGAAGCTGTGGGGTCCTTATTCTGTAGACACTTATGCTTAAGAAGGTGCCACCCGCACAGCTTATATCTGCCCACCCCGGACCCAGCCAGCCTCTCCTCGGTGTCTGCCCATCTGTCAGCCATCACCCATCTCTCTCCATCCACCCAGCCGGCCCGAGTATACTCTATACCAGACACAGCTTTTTTTTTTTTTTTTTTTTTTTTTAAGATTTCATCCATTATTTGACAGAGAGAAAGCGAGAGAGCACAAGCAGGGGGAGCTGCAGGCAGAGGGAGAAGGGCGAAGCAGGTTTCCCGCTGAGCAGGGAGCTGGACATGGGGCTCGATCCCAGGACCCTGGGATCATGACCTGAACCAAAGCAGACACTCAACTGACTGAGCCACCCAGGTGCACGACCCCCACCCCCCCGACCCTGCCCCCGGATTTCTTCTTTCCTTTTCTAGGTCTTAAAGGTCGGGCAGTTCCCCTAGTAAACTCCTTACATATATTCTATTTCAGCACTACTCCTACTGACCTGTGTCACCTGCAGACTATTCAGGGGACGGTGTTGTTAGAAACAAGGAAACTGTCACGTGACAGCAAGGCTCACCTGGCCGGGTGGTTGGAAAACATGCAGCCAGGACAAAGGTATCATAGGTAGGTGTGCTGAGCACAGGAGGACGTGGAATCTCATCCTGACCAATGATTCTTTCAAAAGTCAGTTAAGAAGCTGTTACAACACATGGCAAGGCATGCCATGCCCTTCCCATAATTATGATGTATTTCTACCCTTCAAATAAAAAAGGGAATCAGAGAGTTAACCTTTTGTCAGGTTTGGGGTTTTCTTTTTTTGAGCTGGTTGGGGGAAGGCAGGGGAGCAGTAGTTTAGGTTTGGTTCTTCTTAAATGGGTTAAATTGTGTAAATAGTTTGGTCTAACATCTTTTATTGTCCTTTATGGTGAAAAACCATTCCTAAGTATAGATCACACACACACACACTCACACACACGTGTGCACACACAGTCCAAGGCAAAGAAAAATCACCCTGAGATAACCATTATCAACATTTTGGCATATTTTTTTTCTCCTCTTTTTTTGGCATATTTTTGAATTTATTTTGAATTTATTTTATTTATTTATTCATGAGAGACACAGAGAGAGAGAGAGAGGCAGAGACACAGGCAGAGGGAGAAGCAGGCTCCATGTAGGGAGCCATCGTGGGACTCGATCCCAGGACCCCAGGATCACGCCCTGTGCTGAAGGCGGCGCTAAACGGCTGAGCCACCTGGGCTGCCCCAAAACCAATGTTTTAATAGGGAATTTAAAGAACTGGCTCAAGATTCTTTTAACCTGTTTCAAACCGAACTGCTTGGAGCATGTTTCGAATTTGAAAACTGTCGCAGAGGTTTCTGTTGAAGGGGACAATTTCCTGCTCACTTTTTGCAGTTAAATGTCAGGTTTACTCACTAGAAGTCAGACTATTGCCCCATACAGAGAAAACAGTCCGGAGCGCCCTGCTCACAGAGCTGGGGTGCAGGAAGGGGCTCAGCAGCACCTGGGGCAGAGTGGGGGGCTTGCAGAGGGAGTGGGGTGGGGGTTTGCGGAGGGAGAGGGGTGGGGGTTTGCGGAGGGAGTGGGGTGGGGGTTTGCGGAGGGAGAGGGGTGGGGGTTTGCGGAGGGAGAGGGGTGGGGGTTTGCGGAGGGAGAGGGGTGGGGGTTTGCGGAGGGAGTGGGGTGGGGGTTTGCGGAGGGAGTGGGGTGGGGGTTTGCGGAGGGAGTGGGGTGGGGGTTTGCGGAGGGAGAGGGGTGGGGGTTTGCGGAGGGAGAGGGGTGGGGGTTTGCGGAGGGAGAGGGGTGGGGGTTTGCGGAGGGAGTGGGGTGGGGGTTTGCGGAGGGAGAGGGGTAGGGGTTTGCGGAGGGAGTGGGGTGAGGGTTTGCGGAGGGAGAGGGGTGGGGGTTTGCGGAGGGCGTAGGGTAGGGGTTGCAGAGCGCGCAGGAGGGCGCCTTGGGAGAAGCGCGTGTCCGAGCCCGCGGGTCTGCACTCTCGCGCCCCTGGCTCCCGGCTGCCTCAGTTTCCCGGCCCGGCGCGCGCGCCCCCCGCGCGCCGCACTCACCCCCGCCGTACATCTGGCACAGGTAGGGGAAGCGCCACACGTTGCCCAGGCCCACGGCGTACGAGATGCAGGCGAAGACGAACTGCAGCGAGTTGGCCCACAGCGGCCGCGCCTTCTCCATGGCCGCGCGCGCGGGGCTGCTTCGGAGCGCGGCTGCCGGCGCGTCCCGCCCGCTCCGCCTGGGGGTGGCCCCGCGCCCCGGCCGCCGCCGCGCGCTCCCTTTTTAATTGCTAATCTCATTAACGCGCGCCGCGGAGGGGCGAGGCCGGTGAACGGATGACGCCGAGCCCCACCCCGCCCGGCCGCCGCCGCCCGGAAGGCGCCCGGGATTGCGCCCGGGAGGGCGCGGTGCGGGGAGCGCGTCGGAGCCCGCAGGTGCTCCCGGCCACCTGCCCACCGTCCGCTGGGTGCTCCTGGGTGCTGGGCATCGTCTGGGCACGCGCCGGGGGCCACACACACACGTCCCCAACCCTGTGGGACCCGACATTCCCGAGAGGGAACTGCTTACATTGGCCGGGATGAAAAGGTCCCATTTTCAACTACTGTTGACCCACAGAAAGGACATTTCATATTGGCCCATTCTAGTCCTTTATATAAAAGACTGAGACAGGGGATCCCTGGGTGCTCAGCGGTTGAGCGCCTGCCTTTGGCCCAGGGCGCGATCCTGGAGTCCCGGGATCAAGTCCCACGTCGGGCTCCCTGCATAGAGCCTGCTTCTCCCTCTGCCTGCGTCTCTCTCTCTCTCTCTGTGTCTCTTATGAATAAATAAATAAAATCTTTAAAAAAAATAAAAGACTGAGACAGGAGAAAGGCAACTAAGGCAAAGCAAAAGGGTGAGCAGTACCGTGGGGGTAGGCTGGGGTGGTCCTGGAGGACTTCCCGGAGGAGGAGACAGGACGGTTACCCAGAAACTGGAAGGCAGGGAAGGAGGGAGGGAGAGAGGGACTTTGCAGCACCTCCACTGCTGCACACACACACTTCTTGAAGGAAGAGCGATCCGCCAGCCAGGTTGCCCTCCATCTACAGACAGGCCCCACTTGACTAGGTACGTAGCTCGGGGAGTCTGGCTCTGTGGGGCCAGGCAGGGGTCAGGTGTGCGATACTCTACTGCTCGGGCGGGTCTAAGGGCTAGAGATTCTGCTCCATTTCACTGGAGTTGAGGCCTAAAAAAAAAAACCAGTCTGGAAAGGCTGTTTGGTTCCAGGTGGTCACACCAGACATGTCTAAGCCTGGTGCTCTGGAGAAGTGCCACAGCTGGCTTTGGCTCTCAGCTCTGCCACTGAGCCGTGTGACCTTGGACAAATCACTGAACCTCTCGGAGCTTCATGTCACGGAAACAAACCTGTGACAGCTCATGTGAGAATTACTTGATAACTTAGCTTAGGACCTGCCACATAGTAAGTGCACAATAAAGGGGCCACTGTTCGAAGTCCCCAGTAGTCTGGAGGAATGAACAGCTGGTACGCTAAATCAGCTAATGATAATGGTGCTTTGAACAGGGCCTGGTACGTAGGAAAGCTAAGAAAATGCTTGATCCATAAATAAAATTAAACCGAGATGAAAAGCAGAGTTGCTGGAGGAAATCTTCCATGAAGCCACAATGAAATCACTCTGGTTTCCCCCGAGGTCCTGCCCGGCTGGCGGACGGGGAAGGGCAGTGTGCTGAGGAAGGTGGAGGCTCCTCAGACCCACTGCCTGTCCTTGAATTTTCTAGCCTCAAAAGCCAGAGCCCCAAAAGTCCACAAGGCAGCAAGGAAGACTATTTTGCTTTTTGTTTATTTGTAATTTTATTTATTATTTTATTTTATTTTATTTTATTTTTTATTTTGCTTTTTAAACTTTGGGATTCTAGTGGGTGTTTTCCCTACACCTTGCATCCTCCCCGGAGGGTCCCACCATCCTGGTCTGCCTGGCTAGGTTAGTCCCGGCCGCTTTGACCTCTGTGCACATGAACTTGGACAGTGTGTCCTCTTCCATGATCAGCGTCCTTGTGGCTGTCATTCTGCTCCTGCGTGGACGTCCCTGGGCTCCTCTTCCTTACTGCTGTGTCATATTCCACGTGTGGACATACTCTAGTGGATGACCAGAGGACATCACCACGGTGGGGCTCTGGCGAACATTCCAGTGCCCTTGGGGGATGAGTACACACAGCACTGGGACCTTCCAGGCCGGACGGTGAGTGGAGGGTTAGGGGGAGCTGGTATTGCCTAACTGTTCCCAGGAGAGGCAGTACCAGTTTTGCACTCCCATGGGAGTTTCAGGTGTTTGTGTCCTCATGGACATCTGTCACTCTGTCTTAAAAGTGCTACCTGGTTTTGTGGGTGTGTAGTGTTGGCTCACTGTGATTTTTATCTTTTTAAAAAATATTTTATTTATTTATTCATGAAAGACACACAGAGAGAGGCAGAGACATAGGCAGAGGGAGAAGCAGGGTCCCAGTGGGGAACCCGATGCAGAACTCGATCCCAGGACCCCGGGATCACGACCTGAGCAGACGCTCAAGCACTGAGCCAGGTGCCTCCAGGGGCCTCCAGATGCTCTTGATTTTAACCAAGTCCAGTTGGCCCATCTTTTTCTTTAGTGGTCTCCGTTAGTTTTTTTTTTTTTTTTTTTTAAGACATCCTATTTAAGAGACGTCTCTCTTATTGACTCTGGAGTCATGAAGGGATCCCTGAGAATTTAAATTTGTGGCGAAAGAAGGCTCAGCCATCCGCATAGACAGGGCTGCCTTTTTAACGTCGTTGAGTAGTTTAGGACAGAGGCAGGTTGCCACCTCCAGCTATTTGCTTGGCCTGTTCTTTTCTCGTGAGTGAGTTTTCTCCAGAAGGTGCCCGGCCACACGGCGGCATTCGGGAACTGGGCACCCCAGACAGATGCCCAGAGCAGTTGCCTGCCACCTGGAACAGGAGGCTGCTGGCTGGTCATTGGTGTGACAAAGGCGAGGCCCCTCTTCCATTCCTCACCACCAGGAATCAGGCCAGCACGCCCCTGCGGTCACACCGCCAGCCGCCCCAAGAGCCTGTCCAGGGTGGGGGGGCCAGCCTGCGGGCTGTGGGAAGTACACAGAGACACCCCAGACTAGGACTAAGTAAATCCTCAGGGGCGATGCTCAGGCTCCTGGTAAGGTCCTCGCGCCTTCCTGACACACACCCAACGGCTCTGTCTAATCTGACAAGACTGGTTGTGCTGCTAGAAGCCCAAAGAACAAACTGGGGAGGGGTGATGGTGTTTCCTCAGGGAGCCAGCAGAGCAGGGGTGGAGGTTACTGGTGTCAAATGCAACTGGCCAAGCCGGCTCTCCACGGACCTCTGCTTTGTGGCACTCACCAATGTCGCTGGTCTAAATACCCCCACCGCGGCCAAGGCCAAGTTCCAACTGAACACTGGGCAGAGACGCTCTGAAGCACAACGTTGCACAAATCTCCATTCTACACACGTAGTGGGCGAGCCTCGGGAGCCTGATGAAGGTGTAGTGAACGATTAGGAGGTGGTGGGGTTTGAGTGCATTTGGGACCTCTGTTTTACATCATTTATCTGTTAGTTTCTATAACAGAAGCTTTAATCCTGGCTGCCTTTAACAATCAGCTCACAAAATTCTGGAAAATGTACCAGCCAGGGCAGCCCCGGTGGCGCAGTGGTTTAGCGCCGCCTGCAGCCCGGGGTGTGATCCTGGAGACCCGGGATCGAGTCCCACGTCGGGCTCCCTGCATGGAGCCTGCTTCTCCCTCTGCCTGTGTCTCTGCCTCTCTCTCTCTCTCTCTGAATAAATAAATAAATAAAATCTTAAAAAAAAGAAAAGAAAAGAAAAGTTACCAGCCGGCACGCACAAGCCTATGGGAGCTGGATCCAGCACTCCACGGGGGCCTTGGGGTGGGGTGGGGGGACAACTTCTGTGTGGCAGGGGCCAGTGGGACAAGTTCAGGTCTCAGAGGTCGGGTGCCCAAGGACAGCAGGGCTCCCAGCTCCATGAAGCCTCACCCTGAGTGCTCCCTGGGGGCCTTTCACCTTCCCCTCCACCCCACTGATCCACCTGTCTGGTCCTAGTCGCCACATGTCAATCAGGACACTAATCCCAGAGGATAGAAGGTCAGCCTGCCCCGGTTATCTGATTTGGGGAAGAGGGTGGAGAGAAAATGGGCGCTCCTGATTCAGTTGCACAGGTGTGGTCACAGCCCGGTGCCAGGATTCCAGACTCTTCCCTACCAATTCCAGCCACGCAGCTTTCAATAATTAATGTGCTCACCCTGGCAATACTGCTGTTACTTAACCCTCAGCAGCCCCTAGCTCCCCGCGAGATAAAGTCCAAACTCCTGAGCCTGGTCTGTACAGTCCCTGAGGAATTTATTTTTTAGTTGGGCCCAGAGGAATGTGACCCTTGCTTACCTAGGCTCCAGGAGAAACTAGACTTTTCACCTTCCAGAATACGCTGTGCCTTCTTATCCTCCCGGGCAGTTCCCTCAGCCAGAAACACTTTCCCCCTTTTTGACCTGGGAAAAGCCTCTCTGTTCTCCTTGACCTGGATGAGAAATGCTACCCTTTCTGGGAAGCCCAGCCCCCCACCCCCCCACCCCACCCCCGCCCCGCAGCATCCCCTCAGCCAGACTACATTCCTCCCTCTTCCCCCCCATCCCAGGCTGGGGGTGCCTATCTGGCTTCTAACGCTGTCTGTGGG
The DNA here is from genome assembly GCF_048164855.1 of Canis lupus baileyi. Classification (NCBI taxonomy): domain Eukaryota; kingdom Metazoa; phylum Chordata; class Mammalia; order Carnivora; family Canidae; genus Canis; species Canis lupus. The sequence goes on along the minus strand of NC_132856.1, from coordinate 44,318,499 downwards.
GCCTTCTCACAAGGGGTGCATGATATGATATGTGTCCCCTCTGCTCTGTGGCTGCTGTCCCGTCTTATTTGTCTTTTCCTCCCTCCTCCATGGTCGAGGATCAGTAAAGGCTAGCTGAGAAATGAGCGCTGCAGTGTCGATTCATCCTTGTTGCTCCACAGCATCGACAACCACATTTCATAAGTTTTCTTAAGACTCTTTTTTTTTTTTTAACAGATTTTATTTATTTCTTCATGAAAGACACACAGAGAGAGCCAGAGACACAGGCAGAGGGAGAAACAGGCTCCCTGCAAAGACCCAGATGTGGGACTTGATCCCAGGACCCCGGGATCACACCCTGTGCAGAAGGCAGACATTCAACTGCTGAGCCACCCAGGTTTCCCTTCTTCAGACTTTTGAGTTTTTGCTGCCCATCTACCCGGTGCCAGGATCCTGCTCGGCTCCGGGGCTTGGAGGGACACCTCTGGAAAGGAGGGTGCCCCCCCTGCCCCCGCTGCCCAAATGCCTGCTTGCTCTATGTATGAGAGCACAGGACAGGCACTGTGCAGTTGTGGGGTGAAGAGGAGGGTCCTCCTGAGAGCTGGGGGCAGGGCGCGCCGCATCAAGGCTGAGTGTATGCATGCAACATGGGCGTGTGTGTGTCATGGTGCACATGTGCGTGTGTATGTGTGCATTGTGTAGATGTGTGTATGTGTATATGTGTACATGTGTGCACACGTGTTTGTGTGTGTGTGTGTGTGTGTGGTGCTGAGGGGACAGGAGCTCCTGTGAGACCTGAGCCTCTCCAGGCTGCAAGTACAGCTCCTGGGCTCCACCCCTGAACTCAGCACTGTCAGCCCTTTTGAGCAAGTGTGCTCCTCAAGCATCATCGGCGTGCCCACAGATGCCCCGGGGTCCTGCTTCAGTAGGTCCAGGATGGGGCCTCCCAGCGTGCATTTCCAACAAGCTGCCAGCACGTGCCACTGCCACTGGTCCAAATCCCTGGATCCCCAAATCAGACCCTTCAATGCTTTCTGTGCTCTGGCCACGTCTGCCGGGTTTTCATACCACCCTCTTGCCACATTGGTGAACCATGTGACTTTTATTTATTTATCATTTTCCTTTAAATTAGTCACTTTCTCACTTAAATACTTAAATTTTGAAAGGAAGTCTTTATATCATTACCATACATGTAAAGCTAGTGTTTTCCCAATGCAATGTAAGGTAAGCTGATAAATACTCAAGTTGCAAACTGTGTGTCTGTGGTGTGCTGTGAACCACCCCATGTCCTCCAGGGGCTACATGTGCTGTGCGGGTGCCACACACCTTGCCCACAGACTGGAATTCCGGAATCCCGAGGATGTGCCCGGGGCTTGGAAGGCAGTGGTCGGGGCCAAGTAGAGCAGCCCCACCAGAAGGTCTTTATTTATTTATTTATTTATTAAAAAAGATGTATTTATTCATTTATTCATGATAGACACAGAGATTGAAAGAGAGGCAGAGACACAGGAGGAGGGAGAAGCAGACGCCATGCAGGGAGCCCGACGTGGGACTCGATCCTGGGACTCCAGGATCATGCCCTGGGCCAAAGGCAGGCGCTAAACCGCTGAGCCACCCAGGGATCCCAGGAAGTCTTTATATATTGGGTTTCCGTGGAGAACTTTGACAGGAGTTAAGGTCCCAAAATGCACTGGAGCCCCACGGCCAAGCCCATGCCTTTGTTTTAAAGGAGGGGACCTGGAGCTGGCCTGTCCAACACGCCAGCCACTGGCCACATGCTGTTACTTAACTTTAAAAGGAAATAACTACTAGCCACACTTCAAGAGCACAGGAGCACCTGTGGCTGGTGGCCACCGTGCTGCACAGCAGGAGGCCTGAGGGGGAGTTTCTGCGTGAATTCCTGCCACGGAGCTTTCCACCTTCTGGGCCTGGACTGTGAGCAATGGGGTGGGGGACACAGCAATGTCCGAATGCTGTCCCGTCCTCAGAAAAGGTGGGACCTTCCTTTGCTCTGCTCCTTCACCTCTCAGGATGCCGAATGCAACCTCTCGGCCTCCCGTTGGGAGGCTGGATATGTCCTAGGTGGCTCTATCCCTTGAAGCCACTCCTGCTACAAGGTGGCAAACCCCAACCCCCACCCCTCCCACTGCCTTTCTGCCTCTGGGGACCCAGGCCCAGTCTCTGGCCTAGACCTCACAGTCAGCCAATTCCATGTCTTGCCCTCCCAACCCTCCTAGCCCCCAGTCCTTTTGCTGTCTCTCAGCCTTGTGCCACTCAAACTTGAGCTTCTCTGGGTTCTCTGACTGCTGGTAGGTGCTTCTGGAAAGATCTAGCAGAGTTGTGATTGGGTCTGCTGCAGCCTTGGGCCGTGAGCAGGGCCTTGCTGCTGCTTGCTGCTCTGAGATCCGGGTCCCCTCTCATGGCGTGGGCTGGGGTCCCAGATCTTCTCTGTGTGCCTCTCCAACCTCTTTTTCCATCCCCGTCAGCCCACGGATGACTTAACACTGGTCCTGAGCTCCCTTGGCCAGCTGAGGGTGCTCCTTCCTGGCCAGCCTCCCTGAGGGTGGGGTCCCACTACCTCCTGGGACTGGCATCTATCCCACCGGCCACCCTGGTCTCCGTGACATGGCAGATAGCTTTTCCGTGTGTGCATGTGCGAGTGCGTGCCACGTTCTCCGTCTCCATTCCTGGGCCTGCCATTCACTCCCCTACCTCTGATGGGGCAGTAATGTGACACCTAGACCTACGTTATAATGAGCTTCCCTGTGACCTCACACAGCTGACGCCAAGTGTACAGCAACTTTGAAGACTGGACAACTCAGTGTGAGGATGTTAACATTGTCATGACAGGAAGTTTGGCAAAAGATGGTAATAAGGAGAAAAAGAGATACTTACGAACTCTATTCCTGGCGAAATATAACAGCCATGCAGACAACTGCACAGAAGATCTACAGCTCAGAAATGATCGTCTCGCCCAGGTCGAGAATGGGATTGCCACCCCCCAGTGGCCCCTTCACCCATCCTGCGCCTCGGACTCCCGCCCTCCCTGCAGCAGGGCCTGCGGTGCTGATGGCGCCTTGCTTTTTGGTATGGTCCCACCCACCTCCAGGCAGGAATCCCTGAACACTACACTTTCATCTTATCTGTGTTTGAACTTTATATTGCAGAAAAATAGAGTGGTTATTCTTTGATGTTTGATTTTGTTCATGTCACATTATTATTTTTTAAGTTTCCTCCAAGTTGGTACTCATAGCTGTAGTTAATTCTCCTTTTTGCCACTCTTTTGCATTTTCTTTATGATTATAATCACAGATTGTTTATCCACATCACTCTCCGTGGACATTTGGGTTATTTTTAGGTTCCACTGTCATGAAGAACGGTGCAGGGCATGCAAGTATGCGTGTCCTGGTGCATGTGTGCAAGCATTTCTATGGGTGCTCTTGCTGAACCACATGTATGTGTATTTTCAACTTTGGTAGATGATCTCTTTGGTGGTTATATTGATTTATGCATATGCATCAATACTCTACGGCAGCCTGCAGTTCTAGTTGCTTTATTTTCTTGCATGGTCTGATGAAAGCAAAAAAGAGGTGGGGCGGTGGGTAGGGGGAACTGTTAGTAAGAATTCAGAATAAATAGAAAGCAAAAAGTAAGATGGGGAAGTAAATCCCAGTGTGCCAGTAATGGACCAGGGGAAGCCTGGAATAAAAATTCATTTATAAGACACATACTAAATGTAACATCACAGAAAATTTTATGGTAAATTGATGAAAAGGAAATAACCGGAAAATATTATCCAAAAGAAAGCCATGAAGAGTTGTATTACACCAGACAAAATGGACTTGACGCCAAAAAGCGTTATTAGTGACAGAAGGGACGTCTATCACCAGAAAGATGTGACATTTTCAAAGTCGAATATGATGAATAACATAGCTTGAAAAAACAGAAAGCAAAAATTGATAGGACCACAAGTGGACACTGACCTAGCTGCCATCACGATAGAGACTTCTATGCTCATCTGTCCATGACTGACAGACAAAGCAGAAAACAAAAAGAGCAGAGAATGGAAAATGATACAGATCCTTAGAATAAGAACCCGGTGGAACTTCTTAGAAATGAAACGATGCAGTTAACTGAAATCGGAATCTCAGCAGATGGGTTTAAAAGTGGATTAGGGGATCCCTGGGTGGCTCAGCGGTTTAGCGCCTGTCTTTGGCCCAGGGCTCGATCCTGGAGTCCCAGGATCGAGTCCCACGTCGGGCTCCTGGCATGGAGCCTGCTTCTCCCTCCTCCTGTGTTGTGTCTGTGCCTCTCTCTCTCTCTCTCTCTCTCTCTCTATCATAAATAAATAAATAAATCTTTAAAAAAATAAAAAAATTAAAAGTGGATTAGACACACCTGGGGCGGGGGGCGGGGGGCGGTGAATGAACTCAGGGATCTGTCAGAAGGAATTTTCTGAAATACTGCACAGAGAGACAAAGAGGTTTTAAAAAGATGGAAAAGGCTAAGCTATCTAGAACTTTGTAAAGTAACATATGTTTCTTTAGAATTCTAGGAGGAAGAGAGGGAGAAACTGAGGCGGAGCAATATTTCAAGAACGCTCAGCTCAGCATTTCCCACTATAGATTCATGCAGCCCAATGAATCCCAAATAGGATTGAAAAAAAAAAAAGAAAAATATATATCAAGATACATCATGAAGATGCCCCAGGACGTCGTGGTGAGCCCTTCATCCCTGGCAGAGGTCTCAGTGCAGAGGAATATTTACTTCGTGGGATTTTGGGGGAAAGAAAAAAAGGTAGAACTTAAATCTTGGGTATGTAACTTGGAAGTGTGACAGGGTAAAATGTTCTAAGGAGAGATGTCTGGGTGGCTCAGTGGTTGAGCATCTGCCTTCGGCTCAGGGTGTGATCCTGGGGTCCCAGGATCGAGTCCCACGTCGGGCTCCCTGCATGGAGCCTGCTTCTCCCTCTGCCTGTGTCTCTGCCTCTCTCTGTGTGTCTCTCATGAATAAATAAATAAAATATTTTTAAAAAATGTTCTAAGGAGGTAACTTTAGGCTTTGTCAAGATGTGCAAAGTGAACATTTCAGGCAGTTGCCCCCGGTACCTTATGGCTCTCCAGGGGCTAATCAGGGCTCATACCTTGTCTTTGCCTGTTGCAAATAGAGCTGCTCTTAAGATGGTTTCCCCACTTTTTTATTTTCGTGGCATGAACTTTCTGGAGAGACCAGGCTGATTGTTTTAATTGCAGAATGGCCTACATTCAGGCCTGATGGTTTCACTGGGGCTCATTTAACATTGTTTTTTTTTTTTTTTTTTTCTCCCTGGACCTTGTAGAAAATGTGTTCAACTTAATCTCTTTGTGGCACCTGTGACAGATATCGTTGCATGTGCGTGTGGGCAATTGGCAGTATGGTTATTGATGGACGTTGGTGGGGTGGGGATGAGAGTGTAGCCTTTATGAATTTGCATTTTACATTTGCAGAATGGGAGAGACCGCTGGCCTCCCTCCTTGAGCACTGCCCAGCTGACCCTGGTGCGGTGGTGGCGAGCCCCAGGACGGTGGAGGATGGCCAGGAGGTGGAGGATGGCCAGCCAGGACTGAAGGCGGGGAGGCCGCACAGGATGGGGCCTGGGGTGGCGCGGCTGCCCGCTAAGGCTGTTTCTGGCCCTCCCTTTGCTGTGGGACATGATGAAGTAATGGACACGGGTGACGTTAATGGCAACCTTTTTAAAAATATATATATATATTTTAAGATTTCATTTATTTATTCATGGGAGACACACACACAGAGAGAGAGAGAGAGAGAGAGAGAGAGAGAGGCAGAGACACAGGCAGAGGGAGAAGCAGGCTCCATGCAGGGAGCCCAACGTGGGACTCGATCCCGGGCCTCCAGGGTCATGCCATGGGCCGAAGGCAGGCGCCAAACCGCCGAGCCACCCAGGCTGCCCAATGGCAACCTTAGAAACGAGAGAAAAGAAAATGAAAGAAGTCTAAGGCTTGTGAGCAAAGAGGGTCAATGGGAAATGCTGGGGTGAAGGTTTGAATCTGTATACTTTAGAGTATACACGGCTGAAAATTTGGGACCTTGAGAGCCTCGGGACAAGGTTAGGGGAAGCCATCAGTGTGACATCCCGGGTCCTCTCCCCCGTGGGGACCACTTCCAGAGGGCGATCCCCTTCAACCTTCCACAAAGTAACCGGACACGAGTTTCTGCAAATTGCTGTGGGCACTGTCTGGAGCAGCTAATTGGCATGAACACCCTCCCGGGCGGGGGCGTCCTTTAGAGAGGCCCGGGTGGAACAAACAGGCACTGTCAGGCCCCAGGGAACAGAGGCAGAAGGAGTTCATTGGGAAAGGAGCACGGCCGCTCCCCACGGCCACTCAGCTGATCGCCGGCGGGGAGCCCCCGCCCGTGCTCTGCAAACACTGGGCCCAGCGGGCAGCCGAGCATCCCTCGAGCATCCCTCGGGCTCTCTGTGGCTGTTGGCTCAGCGGACGCCTCTCCTCGCGGATTTGTGCTGGGAACAAACAATCGAGACCAGCTAGAAGGCGCGATCTGCTGCGGAAGAACAGACGGGGCGCTGCGAAAATATTTTCAAGGTTCGGAGGGTAACTGGGGCCGCGCTGCCCCCATCGGCGACCCCCTAAGGACTTCCACTGTGTCCTGTGCTTTTCTTCTACTTCGAAACAGGAGGAGCCTGGTGCAGCTCGCCGTGCCAGGAAGCACGTGGGCTTCCCTCCGCAAGCTCAGCAGTTCGGGCTACGCTGGATTCCTTTCGCCGGACGATCCTCAAAAAGTGGTGGGTGGCCGAGCGTGGGCACCCACTGGGGGGCTTGCGAGAAATGCAGACGCACGCGGGCCCCTCCCCGGGGCCTCTGAAGCCAAAGCCCAGGCTTTAGCAGGCGAGGTCCCCGGGGGCGGGGGGCGGGGGGTGCTGGCTTGCAGGCACGTTCAGGTCTGCAGAGCACGCTGGGTTCTGAGCCCCGGCTGTGCTCAAGACCACCGGGCGGCCTTAGGACACATTTTCCATCTCCCACTGTTTCCGGGGCTCCTGGTGGCTTTTTCTTTTTCAAGATTTTATTTTATTTGTTTATGAGAGACAGAGAGAGAGAGAGACAGAGAGACAGAGAGACAGAGAGACAGAGACACAGGCAGAGGGAGAGGCAGGCTCCATGCAGGAGCCAGACGTGGGACTCGATCCCGGGACCCCAGGATCAGGCCCTGGGCCGAAGGCGTCGCTATACCGCTGAGCCACCCGGGCTGCCCCTTGTGGCTTTTTCTGCCGCTTTCTCCCACCTTTCCAGCTTTCCTGAGAATACAGGGCTAGCAAAATAACCTCGGCCTGGGCATGTCTGGGGCGGGGGCGCGCTTCGCCGTCTCAGGGAAGCGGTCTCTCTGCTGCCGCCACTTGCCCTCTGGCTTCTGCCCCGCTGCCTTTGGGTTTTGTCTCTGTTCACTCATTTAGAGCAAAACTCGTCGAGGGGCGTCTGTCCTGACTCCGAGTCTCTCTCCTCCCGTTACTTAGTCACCTGCACCAGCACCCCCCCCTCGTTTAAGGAAACTGGTCAAGGTCACCAACGACCCCATGCAGCTCAGGCCAAGGTCCTTTCTCCATCCCCGTCTGTGGGGCTGTGGCTGTGTCTCCCCGGGGACCGCCTGCCCCCTGCTCCCGGGATTTTACAGCCCCTGCTTCCCGCCCACACTCCCCTCTTTGGTCGCCTTCTTCCCCAGTGGGGCGGTGCACACGGCTCCCTTGTGCGTCAGGGCTGGGATGTCTGCGAGCCACAGACACACCTCCTGACCCCCACCTCCAGCACCTGCACACACCTCCTGACCCCCACCTCCCGTCCCTGCACACACCTCCTGACCCCCACCCCCTTGCACCTGCACACACCTCCTGACCCCCACCTCCTTGCACCTGCACACACCTCCTGACCCCCACCCCCTTGCACCTGCACACACCTCCTGACCCCCACCTCCTGCACCTGCTCCTCATCTCCACTGATGGAGGTGTTGCTGAGCGGTTGTTGCTCGGGCCCGACCCTCTGGAGTCACTCTGGGCACTGGAATGAGAGGCCCCACTTCTAGTCTGCTCGATGTCCTGTTTGTGTCTCCCTCAACACAGGTCCGGGGTCAGGCTCTCCCACGCAGCCAGCAGGAGTGTACGCTGGCACGGTGGACGGTGGGCGAGTCTGCGGCAGCGTCCCCTCACGCGCGATGCTGGTGTGTGCCACCATCCGGGGGGGGGGTCGCTCCCAGGAGCACGGGTCCCCGCCAGGAGTTCCACGGCGGGGGGGTGTAGCCCGGAACAACCACTAGTGTCCCCCTGTGGCTAGATGGTAAGTAAACCATGGAATGTTCTCGTGAGCAGACATGAGGCAGGGTGAGAAGGACTGCGGTGTGGCAGGCATCACCCACGCACACGGTATGCACGGTGTGACTCCATGTGTGTAAGTTCAAACACAGCCACGAGGAGCCTCGGGTGCTGGAGGGCAGGAGAGTGGGTGCCTCCGGGCAGAGACGGGGCGCCACGGGGGGAGCACTCGAGGCCTCCAGGGGCAGATAATGGGCGAGTCTTCCTCTGGGTGCTAAACAGAGTACTTCCCTTGCAAGAGTGCTGTGAGCTGTACCCCCAGGATCTGCGTACTTTGCTGTAAGTCTTCCTTCGATTCAAGATGCCCAGACTCAACCACTCTTCCCACCTCCACCGCTCCCTCCTGGATCCAAGCCCCGGGCTCCTCCCGGATGACTCCTGAGCTGCCCCCGCTCCCAGTCTTGTCCGAGGATGTCTGGTCTCAGCACAGCCCCAGAGTGGTTGGGTTTTTATCATTCCCAGGCTCACCTGTGCAAAGTCTCCTTCTGAGCAGAATCTGGATTCTTTCCAGTCACCCCCACAACCAGCGTAATCCGGCCCCGTGCTCCTCACTGCCTTCCCACATGCCAACCGCTCCCGTCCGAGGCATCTGCCTGCTGTCCCCTGGCCTGGGGTGCCCGTCTCCCAGGGCCCACTCCCCAAGGAGGCCTGTTCTGACTGGCCTAGTGACCTTGCACTCAGCAGCCCCCAGCACTCCTGTTCCTGCTTATTCTACTTTACTGTTGTTACTTTACTCCAGCACCTTCTTCTGCATGGCTTGGATAGTAGCTCCCCAAAAATGTCCACCCAGAGCCTATGGATGTGACCTCATTTGGAAAAGGGCCTTTGTGGACATAATTAAGGGTCTGGAAATGAGAGCGTCCTGGTTAGGAAGGGCACTAAGTCCCTTGGCAAGTGTCACAGAAGAGAAGGGGATGTGAAGACAGGCACAGAGATGGAGGCGATGAGTCCACCAGCAAGGATTGCTGGCCGCCACTGGAAGCGATGGGAGCGGCAGGGAGTGGAGTCTCCCTCCAGAAGGACCAGCGCTACCAACGCCTTAATTTTGGATGCCCAGCCTCCAAACGTGTGCAACAAGTCATCTCTGTTGGTCTAAGCCACTGAGTCCCAGGTAATTTGCTACAGCAACTCTAGGGAACTCCTTTAGATACCATATCATTTCTTTATTACTATTACTTTCTGTATTCTCTCACCATTCGCTCTATGAGGGCACAAATCCCTATTTTGTTCCTGATGGGTTTCAAATACCAGTGCCTGGCACACAGTGGGCACTCGAGCCGGAAAAGGAACTGATTGATTGGGTTAAGTGTGGTAGGTCCCGGTTGAAGTCTTCTAAAATGTAGCTGAATGAACAAAGGGTGACACATGGCACCTTGGAGGGCCGGCCAGCGCCAGCAGGAATGGATGCGACACACGGCGATCGGATGAAGCTCAAGTGCATTCTGCTGAACGGAAGGAGCCAGACATAAAAGATAGCATCCTGTACGACGCCAGCTGAGCTCTCCCGAGAGAAAGCAGACCAGCGGTGGCCCAGGGCCCAGGGCCCAGGAGGTTCACTGAACAGGAGGATGAGCAGCTTTTGGGGGTGGTAAAAATGTCCTGTCCTGGTCGTCCTCACTTGGGTATCCACACTTGTCCAAACTCATCACACTGGATCCCTAATATGGGTGCATGTTACTGTAGGTAAGTTATATCTCAAAAAGGTGATATAATCGGGTGGTTTATTTGTCTAGACTAGGGTAATAATGATCTAAAGCAAATCCCCCCTTATGGGCCCTGGAGCAGGGCTGAAGATGTGATTTTTAGAGTCCAAGAATATATGTGGCAAGGATGGACAGTACAAGGAAGCAGAAAGTGTAAAGCCAAATGGACAGAGAGCAGACGATGCTGACCATTTGGAGCCTGACCGAGGTCGCACGTACGAGATGGCGCTGTGGACAGAGTCCCCGTCTCAGACCTCACAGCTCCAGCTGCACACCTGCCGCGTTGGGGCTCTGGACCCCACCAGCAACCTCAGCCAGGCGAGGAGCCCCTGACCGAGTTAACCGGGCAGCGGCCCCGGGGGACACGAGGGGTTGCTAGCTATCCCCGCCTACCTCCCTCAGGCTTCCCCCGTCTATTTCTTCTGTCCTTCAGGATGGGCTGGGTTCTGACCACGAATCACTGATTTTAGTTCCTAAGTGAGACGGACACTGGTTCAAGGGTTCAAAGGTGAATGCGAGCTGGTGATTGATTCAGAAGCATGACTGATGCCTTTCAAATAACAGCTGTTTTACAAGGAAGGGAACTCCCAGACCAAACTCCAACATGAAGGCTGATGCAAAACCCCCAAATAATTTGTCGACTAATAGGAACCAGCAAGATAGGAGATAGGTGCATCACAACTGCTGCAGACCAGGCCCCCCGGGAAGCAGACCCCGACACAGAGATTGGTGTGCAGGATCCCACTTTGGGGAGGGGGAAGGAGGCAGGGCTGGGTAGGCCCCATGGAAAGGCTCTCACCCTGTGGGGGGCTCTGCAGGGGGCGGGAGGGCCTGGTCTTTACACCTCTGTACTGACCCTTGTCGGATGCTGTCACCTTGAGGGGTGTGTAAACTAGGCCAACAGGGTTCTCTTTAGCTGGGACGTTTGCAAAGGACAGGCAGCTGAGGACCAACTCACAGTCAGGGTCTCAGTGGCCACAGTCCCTTCTCCTGAAGGGATTGCCACGCACACAGCAGCAGCAGTCAACATGGGACGGAGTCAGGTGGTGAAGATACAAGGAGCCACTTTTAGATTTAGGCAGTTTGTTACTTATATAGACAATGAATGGAGGATGGCGGCTCCCTGGATCCTTCTCCCACATGCCAGAAGGGGCAGGATGGCTGCCACAAGAGCTGGGGGACTCTGCTGCTGAGAAGTCAGGTCTAGACTTCACGGAAGAAGTTGATATTCTGCGTGCCTATCCTGAGCTCATCAGAACCCTCCGGGGGGGGGGGGTGTAGGCAAGCACGTGGGGGGTGGCTTTGGGGTAGCTCCTCACCAGCCTCCCACCCCCGCCCCCTCATCAACTGGGAGAATCGTGGGACCATCTGCCAGGACTCAGATTAGCTGTGGTGGGGTGCCAGGGAGTGTTTTAGGACTCTGAGGATAGTTGAACATCAGAAAATTGTATTGAGCTTTGCAACATTAACAGAAAAAAAAAGGGGGGAGAAAGTCTATCATCTCAATAGATACAGAAAAGGCATCTGGCAAAATTCAATACCCATTTATAATTTTTATAAATGCTCTTAGCAAACTGGGAATAGAATCCTTAATCTAATACAGAAGACCGCAAAAATTATTACTTTTTATGAGAGGTGGGGAAAGGGCAGAGGGAGAAGGAGAGAGAGAATCTTAAGCAGGCTCCTAGCACGGAGCCCAACGCAGGACTTGGTCTCACAACCCAGGATCATGGCCTGAGCCGAAATCAAGAGTCAGACGCTTAACTGACTGACCCACTCCGGCACCCCTTGCATATGTATTATTTGTCAGGTATTTAAAGTGTTCCCTTGGGACACCGGGAATAAGGCAAGGATGTCCTCTCTGACCTTCTATTCAACATTGTACTAGAGGTCCTGGCCAGTGCAATAAGGTAAGAGAAATAAAAGACATAATATCTCACTTATCCAGAATTATTTACCTGCAAACTGCAATTATTTGAAACAAAGCTGATAATCTGGCAGGTTAACATTCTCTTATTAAGCATCTAAAAAATGCCTTGGAGCTGCCAAGATACAACAAAGTCTATGCACTTCGCTCATAGGAGTCCCTTAAACCCTCACTCTGGGGATATAATGCTGGTAAGCTTTTTCATTTTCTTTTCCAAGCCCATAACACTTAGAAGCAGCAACAGAGACTGTCCCACTGGCAAAAATCAGAGTGTGAGCTACCAGCCTGATAGGAAAGGACATCAGTGGACATGGGCAAACCATGAGAAAAGATGCAACGGTTCAAAAAACACAGTGCTTGGGGCAGGCACCTGGGTGGCTCCGTTGGTTGAGTGTCCAGCTCTTGGTTTTGGGTCAGGTCGTGATCTCATGGCTCATGGGCTCAAGTCCTGCAGGGGGCTCTGCACTCACTGGGGAGTCTGCTTGAAGATTCTCTCCCTCTGCCCCTCACCCCTGCTCACACAAACACTCGCTCTCAAATAAATAAATCTTTTTAAAAAAACAAACCACAGTGTTTGCAAAACACTTACTATTGGGGCACAGCACGTCACACCTCAGCTGCCCGAGGCCACTGCAGTATAGAACAGTCATTGATACGCCTAACAGGGACTTCCAGGCATCAGGAAAAGATAAAATTATGTTTGTGACTCACCACTTAAAAGGACACGAATTATGTTCTGTATGAAAGTTTTCTCTAATGGCCGGGTTCTTAAATTTTTTTGTCATTGGTATGGGGGAATTTTAGTATTAGAAAACTAACTTGGGATGCCCGGGTGGCTCAGCAGTTGGGTGCCTGCCTTCGGCCCAGGGCATGATCCTGGAGACCCAGGACCAAGTCCCGTGTCAGGCTCCTGCACTGAGCCTGCTTCTCCCTCTGCCTCTGTCTCTGCCTCTCTCTCTCTGTGTCTCTCGTGAATAAATAAAATCTTAAGAAACAAAAACAAAAACAACTAACTTATAGGTAATGTCCAGTGCTGAACAACCTACGCAAGGTTTTTCATGGCCTAAGCAGGGCTTGTACAGGAAGCAGAGGTATCATTTTGCAAACTTTTGAACTAAGTTTTTAAAATGGGCCCTCATACTTGAGTCACCAAGCGGGGGTGGGGGGGTGGGGGGTTGTCTGGCCTGAGGGCTCAGTCCAGGAATATTATTTGTCTCAGAGCCACTACTACTTAAAGGCAGCTGTAGCCTGGCCCCGTGAGCACACTGGGCTGAAAAAGGTGAGCGGGTTTTGTGATTTCTCCTGAGTTCACCCTTTGAGAGGTATGGACAGCACGTGCAGAATGTGTCCGCTGCATTTACCTTCCGTCATCTCAGTTCATCATGGGACCACATGCTATCAATGCCCACCGCCCCCACAAGCCACTTATCCTCGCCTGGAGGACTCTGCAAAAGGGTCATTGTGTCTCTTCACCTGGAGGCCTTTCTGGGACATGAGAGCATGCTCAGCCCAGGCACAAGAAGTGCTGGGAGGTTAACATTCCAGGAGCAACACTCAACCCGATAAACAAGGTGGATGATGCCCTGGTCTCCTCACTCCTGAGTGGGATGGAGCTCGGTGGGCCACAGTGGTAACCTGCACCCTTTCTCGGCTTTCTTCCCTTTCCTGCCTCATGCCCCCATGCCCTTACCATGCTTCCTGGGGTCCCCTCCCAAGTAAACTACTTAAACCAAAACCCTTGTCTCAGGGTCTGCTTTCAGGGGAGCCCAGCTCCTGGACTTGGATGCCAGCCAGACAACAGGATCCCGTCAGACGCTGGCATGCTGCTGGGCCAGCTACCAAATTCCGACCTGGGAACGACTGGGGTGAGGAAGAGAGCATCAGGCTCTGGTCAACCAACTGTCACCACAGGAGATGCCAGGACAATTGGAATGCCCCATGGCACACTGAAAGAGACCCACGTCTCCTACATGCAGAGGATGGAATGTGCTGAGGATCAGGCCAGGATGGTATCATGAGTGGTGTGACCACGAAGTGGACCAAATTCACAGGCCTGGCAAGTCCCCTTGGCTCAAGGCAGGCTCTGATTAGGAAGGACGAGGACTCTGAGATGTGTGATGGGCCCATGTGAACAGATGCCTTCAAGAGCCTTGACACCCCAGACCTCCCTGAATGCTTGGGTCTAGCAAGCAGCTCATGCCCGGGCTAGTGAGCAGCCTCCCCTCACCTGGAGATCACGTAAGGCCTCTCTTGACAGAGAACGCTGGCAAGATAACCTCTGTCTTCCCCAAGATCTGCCCCCACTCACGCTCATTATTCCTAAATCAGACAACATGGAGGAGTACAAGTATGGCCTGCGTAGAGAGAGACTGTCCTGCTAGGAAAGGAAGTGAACATGACTGGCATGAGCTGGAAGAGCATGTGTGGGCACGGATCTTGAGGATGCTGGTCCAGTGGATGATGGAACAGAAGCGGCTAAGAAGAGTTTATCAGTGTGTGGGTTCTCCTCTGTGACTCAGGAGTTGGCACCTTGGCAAGGACACACAAAGCTGGTCCTAACACACTGCTGCAATGCCTCCTGGGAGGTTGGAGACCATGGCATAATGGGGATGGAGCCAGAAGACTCAGAGGGATGGCCCACCGGAGTGGATACCAGATGGGAGAGCCAGCCCATGGGCGGAGAACCCTCCCTTTGCTGAAGCAAGGAGAGAGGTAACATTAGTGCTGATGAGCAGCTCAGTGGGGGCTGTCCTCCGTGGGCCACAGCACACAGTAAGGGATGCTGCTACACAACTGGGCTCCCTAGGACTTCTGATTCTCCAATGGACAGGATTCCAGACCAAGAGTCTGTCCGCAGCACATGGCCCTTCCTCAGTTCCCAGCAAGGCAGTTGGGGAACCTCCATCTGATTTCTGGTACACTGTACCCATCTCACATCCTACTGTTACTTTGAAAAAATTATGAAGGATTTTCAAATTCCAATTTTGCATTGTTTTTTAATCTGTAAAATATTGCAATCTTTTTTTTCTGCATGGTGTTGAAAATTGTTATTCAAATAGTATTGTCGGGTAGTCCCAGTGGTGCAGTGGTTTAGCGCTGCCTGCAGTCTGGGGTGTGATCCTGGAGACCTGGGATCGAGCCCCACATCGGGCTCCCTGCATGGAGCCGGCTTCTCCCTTTGCCTGTGTTTCTGCCTCTCTCTCTTTGTGTGCCTCTATGAGTAAATAAATAAAATCTTAAAAAAAAAAAAAAGTATTGTCTAGGGAGGCCTGGGTGGCTCAGTGGTTGAGCATCTGCTTTTGGCTCAGGGTGTGATCCCAGGATCCCAGGATCGAGTCCTGCATCGGGGTCCCCGCAGGGAGCCTGCTTCTCTGTCTGCCTATGTCTCTGCCTCTCTGTGTCTCTCTCATGAATAAATAAAATCTTAAAAAAAAAAGTATTGTCTAAATACTACTATTTTGCCTTTTAATTTTAAAAGACTTGCTTACATGAGACCGATCAGGTCTTGAACTTCTAATGGCAAAGCCTTAGTATAATAAGCATTTACACATGAGCCAAGGAAATCATTAATGCCAAATGTGTGCGATCCACTCTATCTAAAAGCACCTAGCATTTAAAAAATGTAAGCACCTCCACAGACCATTTCACTCATCAGAACAGAAATAATAGCAAAGGTTTTATGAAACAGGATTACACATTCAATTCAATGTGGAGCAGTATTTTCCTAATAAAGAATCCTATAAGACACAAGCAGATGATCACCACTTAGTTAACAGAGACTCAGAACGTACCACATAATGAGGAAAAAATACATGCTTAAATGTGGAAGAGAAGAAATTAATAACAAAAACCCTTTATATTTATTTTTGTCAACAAAAGGTCTGAGTCATAAGTTAGCAGGAGCCTTGAACTTTGAAGTTCAACCAAAGGTGCATCATGACAGCCAGGAATGGTACAGTGAAAGTTCAATCAAGACTTGAGCCAATACTCTTAGGAATCCAAAATATACAGACCAAAGAGGCTTGCTTTCTTATTCAAATGAGATAAATCTTAAAACTAGGAAAATATGCAAAAAATAAACATTTAAAACTTCATTTTGCTAGAGTCATGAGTTACACACACAGAAACAGGGGCAAAAGCAGAGAACAAAGTATTCAGATGTTGATAAATCATGTTGATTTATGTCAAAGGATAGCATATTTATCTTCACATGGGGCATAGTTAAGTTTTAAGGTTCCAGAAACACTTCCAATTTTTTTATTGAACTGGAACACACTCTACCAAATATTTCAAAGTTGCTACCAAAAAACAAGTTGAAATTCTATTTAGCGATACAGGTTTCCCAACACTTCCTCCTTCCCTGTGGGCATCAAGTTCAGAAAGCTTCAGGGCGGGAATGAGGGGATAGTCTCTGATGGATATACCAGCATATTCTATTTCTGAATTGTGTACAATACCTGGTCCTTAAGTAATGGAAGAGATTTTTGGAGAGAATATCCATCTGGGGCTAAAGAACTAGGCGGGTGACAGCTCTAGAAGGAACAGAGAGTGAGTGACCTGAGCAGTGAGAGGGATTTGGGAGAGGATATGTGATAAATGCTGGCTAGTTTGATCTCCCCTCCCTCCTCAGACTCTTTTCATCTTTTTCAGACTGTCTTCTGTGTCCTTTTGGGGGGACGTTGTCTGTTTTACCCTTTATCACTTGTTCCTCTGATATTGTAACATAAAGCCTCTAAGAAAGACAACAAATTCAAGGCTAGTATTAAAAGCTTGAACAAAAATAATAATGAGCCTTATCATCTGATCAGTAAACACTTCCTGGTGAACAAAATCTTCATTTGTGCAAGTGGGATCAACTCTCTAAGCAGGCAGCACTCAGGGTGTGACACTCTGCTTCTGGAAATGCGAACAGTTACTAAGCGATGTGATAAAAGTCAGTCCTTTCTGATGCATTACTGTTTTGTGGACCTTATTCATCCTTACGGCATACCGATGCATTACATGGCTGTAGAGATTGAGGCCTCATTTCTAATGACTTATCCAAAATCACTCAAGAAAAAGCAGAACCAATAGAAATATAATCAGTACCCCTTGAAAATGGGGTACATTTTACGTTTATGTTTATTTATTTATATGCACCTGCACCAATTGAATCTTAGGTCTGATAACTGATTTTATGTTGAATATAAGTCATCTTAAAGTGTTATTTTTTTAAAAAAAAATTTTAGTTATTTAAGAGAG
The DNA here is from genome assembly GCF_048164855.1 of Canis lupus baileyi. Taxonomy (NCBI): domain Eukaryota; kingdom Metazoa; phylum Chordata; class Mammalia; order Carnivora; family Canidae; genus Canis; species Canis lupus. The sequence continues at coordinate 44,301,269 of NC_132856.1, read as the reverse complement.
AGAAAGATAGTGAGAGATAGCATGAGTGGGGCGGGGGGTGGGGGGAGGAAAGGCAGGCTCCCCCAGAGCAGGGAGCCCAATGTGAGGCTCGATCCTAGGACCCCAGGATCATGACCTGAGCTGAAGGCATATACTTAACCGACTGAAAGACCCAAGCACCCCAAAGTGTTATTTAACATGTAATTTTTTTTAAAAAGATTTTATTTATTCATGAGAGACAGACAGACAGAGAGAGAGAGAGGCAGAGACACAGGCAGAGGGAGAAGCAGGCTCCACGCAGGGAGCCCAACGTAGGACTCGATCCCGGGTCTCCAGGATCATGCCCTGGGCTGAAGGCGGTGCTAAACCACTGAGCCACCCAGGCTGCCCCTTAACATGTAATTTAAGAGAATATTCTGGAACATGGAAGTATAAAGATTATATTTATTCTCACTCTGGGTACTTTCTCAATTGTAAAGTACCGGATGGATCTGACTTCTTCATCCGTGATCCAGATTCATGATAAGTTGGCTGCAAAAAATGTCCCCCCATCCTCTGGTAATTACAGCATTTAGCTAGAGAGACGGAAGTTAATCAAATCCTCGTGTTTGCTATTAATTTTCCTTATAATGGATATAAATGCTGCCTATAAAAGTTGGTATGCACACTTTCAGTGCATTCATATGTTTTTATGAGGAAACAGAGAAAATGAATCTGGTTTTGAAAAATAGGGTTTATTTTGTAATAACTATCTTTTAATAACTGCTTTTATTTTTACACTGGGGGAATGCACAAGAATAGATGATGCTAGCTTTAACATTTAATGAAACGGTGTACACTCTTTCTACTAATGTAAAAGGCCAAGGCTCTTCTTCCCACTCTAAACATCTTTTTTTACTATAAAGAATTCTCATTGCATTGAAACTAAAACTCTGGAGCGCTCGGCAGAGGACGGCTGGCCAGAATCAGTCAGAAGGTCCCCTCTTCTCAATTACATAACTGAAATAGGAAGTCTAGTTCTAAATATTAGAAGCAAAGTCTATATATTAGAAAAATAAAGAGAGGGAAGATTAACAAACTGCTTCAAAATACATGCCTGAGGTGTGAAACAGCTTGTACTTTCACGTTGTGGCAGCTTCCAGAAGAAATCTTCTTTGAGTTTTAATCTTCAGGTTCGTACCTGGAAAGAGATTAATACTTCAGTTAAGACTGTAAACAGGGGCACCTGGGTGGGTCAGCGGTTGAGTGTCTGCTTTCAGCTCAAGGTGTGATCCTGGGGTCTGGGGATCGAGTCCCGCATCAGGCTCCTCACAGGGAACCTGCTTCTCCCTCTGCCTGTGTCTCTGCCTCTCTTTCTCTCTGTGTCTCTCATGAATAAATAAATAAAATCTTAAAAAAAAAACATAAATGATATCATGATACTTTTTGATGCTGTCATTGTTACCCAATGAGTTTCCTTGAAACCTGTGGGGAAGTTAGAGACGGTCACGACCTACAAGGGGACTCCTGCTGCAGGGTGGACAAAGGACACCTTTGGGCTCCACATCTCTGGATCTGGCACTTAGACCCATGACAGCTCAGGACAATAGAAACTCGGTCATCAACCAAGTTGTCAGATGCGAAGTGCTGAAAGGCCTATGTGAGGACTGGGTCAACAAAGCCCCTTCTCTAAAGACGAACTGGATCTGAGATTTCCTTCCTTGTGGTTTCCCTGGAGCCCTCATAAAGGTAAAATGGCAGCTGGGTTTCCAGACCAAACCGTGGAGGTCAGAAATGAGGCTGAGCAGCACAGTCCATGCGGGCTGGGAAGACTGGCCGAGTGGTGAATATGTGGGCCCACTGCTACAGGCTTTCAACTGTGCGCCGAGTTCCTGTAACTGGACATGTCCCTCCCTGGGCAGCAGGCAGCTAGGGACCTGGTTCTATGTAGAGCACGGGCTGCTAAGCCACGCTGGCTACGGTACCCAGCCACAAGGACCGCATTCTCTAGCACCTAAATTGTCACTGAGGGCAGGCACCAGATGACCAGGTCTTAGGCTCCTACAAGGACACTCCTGAGGAAGAATACCCAGGGATGCCCTATAAGTTTGCTGGGCTTCCCTCCTGATATCCTGCTTAAAAGGATCTGTTGCTAAGAGGAGCCTAGTGTAGCTGTGTGTGCCTAAGTCCTAGCTGAACCCAACTGAAACCCTCGTGGGCAGGATGGAAAAGGCCTGGCCAAAGCTCTTCCGTTCTCCTCAAATGCAGGCTTCTAGACTAAATGACAGCAAGTACCCACTGGCCTGATCTCCCCAGACACATACTGAGATTTAATGAAGAACACACGTCAACCTGGCAGCAAGGCAAATCCAACAGTCAGCAAGGCTTACTTGGCCAGTCTTCTCCTCAGGTCTTTGATTTGGTCATTCTTCCTGGTGAGAATCTCTTTCATGTTTCGAAAAGCTGCTGTTTGTTGGAATTTCTTTTCTAATTCCTGCACAGTGAAAAGTGTCAGTCAGTTACTACGGAACAGTGCAGAGAAGTAGCACATCTCATAAGCGTGTACATTTTTGCTCTAATTTTGCTAATATTTTATATTATTTTCTCATTTCTATTATTATTTTCTGATTTCTTTTTAAAATTTACTTATACAAAATTAAGGCTATGCAAATTTTAAAAATACATTCCTTCAAAGGAGAAGTCAATAAAACAGCAACACTGTCAGTATATAAATACAACATTAGCATATGACCGGAACATATTATGCCCTAGACATGAGAAATCTGTTTGAAACAGTAAACTACTTCTTAGGTGAAATAAACATGATCTTTCCCCCATATCCCAGTGGTGCCAGTACTCTAGGAGGAGGATTTTTTCATTCAGTTACATTTTAGCTCCAATATGCTTGAGAATTTAATCCCTAAACTGCAGAACACAGTTTTCTAATGTTATTTCATAGAAATTAAGAACAAGGGATAGAAAAAGAGAAGTCACCCATCCCTGTGCCAGGCTGTAAGGGGGATGGGCAACATGGGGGGTGCGAGGCAGCTCATGGAAGCTATCCGCGGAGGAGGCTTTTACCATTCATAGGAAGGAGTGGGGATTTTTATTATCCTAGATCTCGCCCAAAACGGAAGAATCTCAATGCCTAGAAATGATATATCTCGAACACGTACTGGCTAATACCCTGAGAAAAAAATAAGGCAAATCTGTAGCTGGCCTCCAACATGTCCCTGAATTACACTTGTTCCTCACCTGGGTGGACACACACACACAGATCTGACCTTTTCAGCCATGCTCAGCTGTTCTTGAACCCTGAGTAGGTCATGCTTGGCTGTCGCCAGATTCTCCTCCAGGGACTTCTGACTTTCTGTCTTGTCGTTTAGTGTCTTCTGAAACTCACTCTTCAAAGCAGCAACTGTGTTTTCCAAGTCATTCAAGTCTTGAGCTTTTATAAAATCCTATGAAAGATACATGCACTGACATAATTTCTTGTTGGCATCCTGGCTAGGAGCTGTTTTACAACAGTGGTTCAACATCGGGACATGAAAGCAAGTGTTCCGCTGTGCGCCCCGGTTTCCCCTGCCAGCTGGGGGAAGCTCCTGCTCCTAGAGGGGAGGGGGTTGGCGTCCCCCGCTCTCCCCTGGCCGTCCTGCATGGTGTGCTGCACGCGGCAGACGCTCAGTGGTCACTGATCTCCAAATATGTAAGGTATCATTTATGAATTGCTGGAATTCCAAAGAGGAATAGGAGAAAGGTGAGATCCTAAATTTACAAGGTTGTGTGTCCCAGAGTAGGGACGGCGAACAAGTTTTGTTTTTGAAGTCGGTTAAAAAAAAATTCTAGTGAAGAATTCTGAATGATGTAGACGGAAATATAATAAACCTGATATAATTTGTTATAAAAAATTTAATAGACCTAGTCTTAGTCACTATTTACATTAAGAGAGCCAAATCATTGCTTACTGATTATATGGTTTGGTAAGTTTGTAAAACTTTAAGTTTTTTTTTTTTTTGTATTAATGTGGTATGCATGTTTGCACACACTGTCAGTATAATAAAAACAGCCAGATCATATTTTTAACTAGATAATATGTAATAGAAAAAAGTAATACATACTAAATAGGAAAATGGTCAAATTGCTAAATACGAAGATGAAGCAGTTCTACTGACAAAATTCCTTATTTTTTATTTTTAAAGATTTATTTTTTCATGAGAGAGAGAGAGAAAGAGAGATTGAGGCAAAGAAACAGGCAGAGGGAGGAGCAGGCTCCATGCAGGGAGCCCGACTCAGGAGTCGATCCCGGGGCCCCAGGATCAGGCCTTGGGCTGAAGGCGGCGCTAAACCGCTGAGCCACCAGGGCTGCCCATCACTTATTTTTAAAATCTGGTCTTTTAAAAAGATTTTACTTCATTGCAGCTAGTGAAAGCATGTATACATTTTACTTTTGCCAAAATCTGAAAAGTAAAATTGGAACAAAGACCAAAATGGCTTTTAAATCAAATTCGTCATCCAAAAATGTTTGCAACTGTTTAACTTTTGAGAAATTATAAAGCTGTTTTCTGGAGTGTGTAACTCTGTGTTTTATAAATCTATGGTCCTTTATGTATGAATGAAAATCATATTTATTTTCCTTTTTTTTTTTTAGCCATCTAAGAATTATCCTCCTATTTAAAAAATACCTATAGATGAAATGATGTAATGTCTGCGATTTACTTCAAAAAACAAGATGGGGGATGCCTGGGTAGCTCAGGGGTTGAGCATCTGCCTTTGACTTAATGTGTGATCCTGGGGTCCTGGGATCGAGTTCCACATCAGGCTCCCTGCATGGAGCCTGCTTCTCCCTCTGCCTCTCCCTCTCTCTCTCTCTCATGAATAAATAAATAAAACCTAAAAAAAAAAAAAAAAAAAAAACCATGATAGAAAGGGAGAAGTAGAGGTAAACAGGAAACCAGATTGGCTAAGCCTTGCTGATCAGCAAAGCTGAGTGATGAGTACCAGGGGTGCGTTACACTATTCCCTCTCCTCTTGTATATTAAAAATTTCCATACAATTTTTCCATAAAAACATGTAACAATAAAAGTCTAATGAAGTAAGTCTGGGGACTGTTTAACAGACATTTGCAATGACAGTACAACCACTAGAAAAGCCAATGCTGCATTGAAAATTCACTCTTCCAGTCTGGCTGATGTGAAATCTGTCATAGTATCTAGCATCAGTGGAAAGGCCACAAGGAACAGAATTGTAGACATGATAACTTCCCACAGGTGGAGGGCTACTCAGTCAACTGCTCAGACAGGCCTGGCGACCCAGCCCTGGATTTCAGCGCATTACAGGAATACCACCAGACGTACGTGGATTTGAAGATGCATAGCCGGTAAGTTCATTCTATTTTGTCATACTCACTGAAAGCCAACTTAATAATAAATTCTGTATAATAAAACTGAACACAAATCCAATTAGCTAAAAACTCTTTCTTTCTTCGTTTCCTTTCCCCCATTGTAATTGGAATGTCAAAACCAAAGGGGTAAGAACTTGAAAACAGTTAAACTTCAGAACATCTTATGTGCTAGTGGTCTCTTGGGACAGGTGAAGCATGTGAGCTGTCTACCTGCCCCTGTAGCCGCCCCCCTCCCTGGCCTTTCCTGGAGGGGGATTAGATGGCCAACAGTGGCATCCCTCTCAGGGAGGGGCAAAGACGAGGGGCATAATGAACAGTAATTAAGACTTCTTCTCCTTTTTCTTTTTTTTTAAAGTAGCTCCACGAGGGCTCTCCAACGCAGAGCCCAATGCAGGCCTTGAACTCATGACCCTGAGATCAAGACCTGAGCGAGATCAAGAGTTGGACACCCAACCGTCTGAGACACCCAGGTGCCCCAACACTTCAAGTTTATACCTTTATTTTACTTGAAAAACATGAAAAAGATAGCTAAAACTTATTCCACTTTTTAAAAAAACTTGAAATATAATTGACATGCCACACCCTATCATTTTCAGGTGTCCATCATAGTGACTGTATTTCTGTGCCATACAAAGGGATCCCTGTGATGAGTGCAGTTACCCACCATCACAAAATTCTTACAGTATTATCGACTACATTCAAAACTTCTTTCACCTTTGTATTTCCTTGGTCAAGCTGTAAATCCTGTAGTGCTCTTTCTAGCTTTGACTTCTCATCTAATGCTTGCGTTGCCTATAAACAGATTTAAACAAAATACATTCAGTATTCAGTCTGTAAGCAACTCTTTCAATAATTTTGTTAAAGTATTTCTCAGTTACCTGTATTTCAATGGTCTTCAGCCTTGACTTCAATTTCTCGTTCTCTTCCTGAAGTCTTGAAATTTCCTTTGTGAGTAAATTCGAGGTTTATTATTTTAACTACAGTGTTTTTAATACTTGGAAGTGTTTCACTCAAAAATTTAATTGTAAAATTAAATTTAAATGACATAACAACAGCTCAGACACCTGCATTCCCTAGTGGCCGGTGCTGTCCTGGTCCCGTCCAGCCCACTGCCCCCACACCTATGAGTCACCTGTGACTCTAAGCCTCTTCTCCGGTCTCTCAGGCTCCCTTCAGGCCTCTTTCCTCAGCCTTCTTCTCAGTCTCCCTCCCCTGCCACCTCTCATCTAGCTGGTCTTGCAACTCTTGGGTCTTTTCTGGGCTGACACAACATACCACCTGTACTTATCCCCAACATGGGTCTTTATCAGTGCCACACTCTATGCCCGAGCCCCTAGATGCTTCTGTCTGAGCTGAGGCCAAAGGCCTTTGCTCCAAGCAGCTCCTTAATAAGAGTCAGCTTTGAGCCCAGTCCTCTTCCTCTCTATGGCTCCAACACACATATCAGCCCAGTCAGACAGCACTGCACTCCATGCCAAATCACACCAGCCTTCTGCCTCTCACTGCTGCCCATGCCATTCCCCTGTCTGCCATGCCCCTCTTCTTTCCTCTGACAATTAAATGTCTTTAGCCTTCAGCCCAGGTCAGGGACCACCTTCCCTCAAAGTCTGTCCTCAGTCACTCATATCCATGCGGAAGGGTGTCTTCTCTGCCACCCTGGGGCACACGGGTTGGAATTCCCCTGTTTCCAGAATATTAATTCTCCCTTCTCAACGAGACTATAAGGCTTTTGAGACAAAAAGCTAAGCATTACACTGCTTTTTTTTTTTTTAATCTAGTAACATCTAGCACAATGTTGAGAATACAGGAGTCATGAAAAATATGTGCATATGGGTAGTTAATCTTTATAAATCTAATAAAAAACTCTATCACTGCTATCTTAGATCATAAACTTCAAATAGCCAGCAATAAACACTGTCCAAAACACCATGCCCTTCCTGTCACCATGAAACAATGCAATTAAGACTGGCTTCAGACTTTCTGGAAGGTGGGTGCCCTCTTTTTGGTCCATGGGAACCACAGAGTAAAAGGACTACCGTGGACTGATTAGCCTTGGCGGGCCAAAGCCTGAATCGGCCACCTCCTACCTCAATTTCTCCACCCTCCGGCTGTGCAGGCCATGAGAGGGCTAAGTTAGAGGGTCTGCCTTTCTCACAACAAGCACAACGTTTACCTTGTTCAGGAGTTCCGTGGTTCCACCGTCGTTAAGTGGAACAAGTTTTGGCTTCATGGTATCTATGATGGGCTGACACAAAATAAAGAAACCAAACCAAATTCACCACAGAAGAAAACACACATTATCACTCAACACTTGTACTTTCTAAGTAGAAAACACTGTGTGAAAGCATATCCACTGGGATGCCAGCTCCATGGGGGCACTTCTGGCGTTGGGTTCTCTGCAATGCCCCAGGGACTAGGACAGTGCCTGGCCCATAGTACCTCCAAACAAATTAGAGATGCAAGTGAATCCATCCTCCCATGTCTTTTTAAATAAATTCAGATGGAAGGGAAAGGAGGGAACAGAGGCAGGAGGCAAGGTGCTCGAAGCCAGAGCAGATCTAGATCCCAGCCTCTAGGGACAGGAATTTTAATGTATGGGGTGTGAAACAGACTTCCTCATGAACCTGAGCCAGGGAAAGCTGCCAGTGAGGCTACACTGCAGGTGAAGAGGAGCTTGGCTAGGCAAAATACTCTAGCAGTTCAGTGATATGTGTTAAAACAGGTGAATCCATGCCCTCTGACCCAGACACTTCTTAGCTAGAAATACATTCCAAAGGAATAACTGGAAAAATGTTTTGTATGTGTATGTGGACTCAGCATCATTTTTCTCTCTGACACCAGGGAGCGTTTGTGGTGCGTCTACATGATGCCATGTTAAGTGGTGACCACAAATAAGGAGAATGATTAAAAAGAGAAGCAGGTCACTAGTCACCACTAGGATTGTCTCCATTTGACAGATGAGGCAAACAAGGCTTGGCTGTCTCTGGCAACCCGCTCAAGGTCACAGAGTGGGAGAGACCAGGCCAGGATGGATGCCCATGCTGTGCATCATCTGAGTAAAGAGTTTATATGGCAGGGAGTGGGATGAACTATGGGGATTCTGTGTGTGTGTGTGTGTGTGTGTGTGAGAGAGAGAGAGAGAGAGAGAGAGAGAGAGAAAGAGAGAGAGAGAGAGAAAGAGAGAAGAGTGAGAGAGCACGTGTGCATGAGCAAGTGAGGAGACAGAAGCATTTTTTCAGTTCCTTCCACAGTTTTTCTTTTTTGCCTGAAAATATGAGGTAATTACTGAATTCTGCTCTTGAATTGAATGTCTTTCCTTGACTTTACCTCTTTTCATTTTACCTCTGAATCCTCTTGGCAACTTGAGGATTTTAAATACTGGCTATTAAGATATGGACTTAGAATGACCAAAATTTACCTTTTTATTTGAAGATGTAAATTCTGCTTTTTCAAATTCTGCAACTTGTTCTAATAATTCTCTTGAAAAATATGAAAAAAAATTCATTAGAACAGATCTGTACCACACACCACACACACACACACACACACACACACACACACACACACACACTCTCAAGAATAAGGTCACTGGTAGTGATCTACTACAACATGGCAGGGAGGACAGAGCACAAGGAAGGAAACCTCACCATCTCAGAAATGGTACTTAGTTACTGATGGCCTGGAATCCTGACCACAGGGACCAAATTTAAATATTCTACAGCACCTAGTACCTTGCACCTACTGAATGCAATATAATTGTTAGAGCTAAACTACGGTGTCCATAGAAATATGTCTGAAATTTGTCATCAACTCTGTATTTTTGAAGTGTAAGAGACAGATTGCTCTATGACATAATATACATCCATCATTAGCTAGTGGATGTTCAAGAGAGGCAAACTGGTTTTAATAGAGTGGCCTCAGAAAATTGAATTTGTTCAGGTTATCTATGAAAAAGAGTATCATGGCTGCTGAAAAAGAATATGATCTACTTTGAAGGAAGAAATGCGGGGACCCAACCACCCGATTATAGTCCCTTTTCCCTGCAAAGGTCCATGGGAACTGACTACACAAAAGCCCGTAGAGGGAGTGGCAGTAACCACTCTCCTAAGCTTCCTGGGTCTGTTTCTCAAAGTTTTCTGGGCAGCGGGTGGAGTAAACTGGTTTTCCTGCCACCTTGTGCTGTTCAGCTCCCTCTGCCTGGGCCAGCATGCTGCGCTCTATTTCAAGGCTATGTCAAGCTTCCCTGGTTTCTGGCCCGGTTTCTCTTAGACTAAGCTTTAATTTCATTTTACTTTTTTTTTTAAATTAATGAGCTCTTTGATACTGTCTAGATTATAATCGTTTTTTACATTTCTTATTTTAAAGGTAAGTGTATAATTTAAAATGTAATTATTGAGAAATAAAATTCCTATCCTCCTGGTCTGAATCGATGGCATTTGAATTAAATTTTCATTTGCTTCCTACTCTTCATTCTTTGTTGACCTGTATCTCTAAAGATTCATTATAATATAATCAGGCTGACCAAGAAATGGGCAGGAATAATAATAGCCTATGAGGAATTTCATGGATCTCAAATGCATCTATAACACCTGACAACGGGAGAAAACAGAATTTTGAAGAGGTCGCTGAGTAGCACCTAAGAGCTCATTCAGTGATCAGATGCTTTGCTACCGACCTCCCCAAACCTTCTCATACCCCAGTTGTAGGAAAAGAAGCGGCAGAGACACTCACTAACTTTTGAGATCATGCCTGGGCCTCTCTCGTCCTAACTGCAGGTACGAATGTGAGTACCTGTTTTCGAGTTCAGAGATATCTGTCTGTAGCTTGAGGTACCACTTCTCGGCCTGTGAGAAAAGCTGCCGCAGAAGTAGCACGTTGGTGTGGGCCGTGTTGATGAGTTCAGACTCCACCTCACTGTAGACCACAGCCTGCAGCCCACTCAGGACCTCGGAGACCTCATCTACGGTGAAGGTCTCCTCCACTAGCCTGAAAAACAACCACAGTCCCAGACTTCTGGATAAACAACCCCGACCATTGACAAAATAAAAACAAAACTAAGAAAACCCACATTCACGTCATCTGAGGGCTTAAGGGTTTAGAGTGAAAAATCTCTCTGGGGGCAGCCTGGGTGGCTCAGCGGTTTAGCGCTGCCTTCAGCCCAGAGCCTGATCCTGGAGACCCAGGATTGAGTCCCATGTCGGGCTCGCTGCATGGAGCCTGCTTCTCCTTCGGCCTGTGTCTCTGCCTCTCTCTCTCTCTGTGTCTCTCATGAATAAATAAATAAAATATTAAAAAAATATCTCGGGGAATTATCTTCTTTATTAATAAAATATACCAAAAATAATTTAAGCTCAGCTAATATTTGTTGAAGCTCAGGTGATTTTTGATGTCTAGTGAAATGAGCAAATGGTGGGAGTGCACATTCTCTAAAAACAGGTACATGCTCAGAAATAGTCCTCCCAAACTTCCAAACTTTTGACTTTTTTCTTAAGTTTTTCAGTTTAATTTTTTTTTTTACTTGAATTTCTACTACAATTACTCTTACCATATTTAGTAGTTTCAAAAGTTACCTGGAAGGTATTATTTCTCCTTTCTTTCTTTTATTTGTTTAGCATTTCAATAATTGTATGAACTATTCATGTGAGAGTCAAGTGGCTATAAGAAAATCAGTGGTAATTAGATGTTAGCACTAAGGCCCAAATGAAAAAGAAATGGACTTAGTTCAAGTTCCTCTGAGCACTGTCAACTCATCATCATCAACAATAGCATTAAAACCCAGTCTCCCACAGAACATTTGAGTCGGGTGGGAACTTCAGAGTCATCTTCTTCCACCCTCTCATGTGACAATTGGGAATGTAGGCTCAGAGTGGGGAGGTGACACATCTCTCATCCCGCAGGGCGTGACTCAGCCCCACAATCATTTCCAGCAATCTCAGCAACAGGCCCAACTGCTGAATCCTGGGAAAGCGTCTGTGCACGGCATCTACTTTCAAGGGCAGTTTGACAGGGAGAAAGCCTCTCCTCGCCCCACCTGCCCCCAGCTGCTCAGGGGGTGAGGACCAATGGGCCCCAGCCCTGGCTTCTCTTCTTCCAAAAGGACGATGATGAAGAGAAGGGCGACAAAGTCTTATCAGAGTTAGTCTCAAGTAGATAGTATTTGATTTACTACTCTTCAGAGTTTCATTTAACTAGATTTTAACCAGTCTAAAAAAAAAATCAAAACTTAACTATTTTTTATGAAAATCCTTATTCGATATATTAACAATCTTCTTGTATGTTTTTTAAGATTTTATTTATTCATTAGAGACACACACACACACAGATAGAGGGGGGCGGGGGGAGAGACACAGGCAGAGGGAGAAGCAGGCTCCATGCAGGGAGCCCGACGTGGAACTCGATCCTGGGTCTCCAGGATCACGCCCTGGGCTAAAGGCGGCGCTAAACTGCTGAGCCACCCAGGCTGCCCAATCTTCCTATATTCTTTAATAGAACATACCAAATCTCCTTAGAACTTTTTTTTTTTGCAACACAAGTTTATGAACATTTAAGGTACTCAGTGTATAAAGTAAGCACTGAAGTACCTTCTCTGATTTACAGTTGGGCCAGTGAACCTGCTGCTTTCATCTGGGGAAACCAGCTGACCAAATTACATTAGTGGGTTGAACAGATAACAGTGGACAGCTGACAGTGTCTGCTACTGAGTGCCATGGATGGCTTTATGACACTTGTAGCTCACCTGGAGGCCTTGTCCATTTAACTGTGCCAAAGTCTGATCCCCAAATAATCTGATGTCTCTTGATTAGTCATTTTCTTTTCTTGTTTCCCCTATTTTTCTCTAGATTAAACATGTATTTTGCGTTTTCTACAGACTTTAATTATACTCTATGACTGGTTCAACCAAACTAGTTATCTACTAACAATTTGTTAGTTATGGCTTTTCATGGTTTTCTACTGTTCCCCCCCCCCCCCACCGCTATGATTTCTTCAATATGAACTGTAGGGATTCTCTCACTAAAAGCCATGCCTTATGGCTCTAATCCTTTAACTAATAACTCAGGTAATTAAAGTTCTAGGATCTTTAATACATCAAGCCAATCATTAACGTACATGTACTTCACTACTTCTGGACAGCTCTTCTGAAACTCTGCAATCTCATAATTCTCATATGTGTATGTTTGGTAATAGATTGCTCCCACCACAATAATCCAATTTCTTGAATTTCACCTATTCATGAGGTGTGATGTGGCTACTCTCAGTGAGTAACTGATCAGGATAATCCCAGCAACAGTTTGTATGGGCTCTGCTACAGCATCCCCATTACAGCTCCCAGAAAGGATGCATGTTTCCCCTTGGGTGTCCTTAGACTCCTCTGATACCTGCTCTCCTTGAGGTCTTGGAAGCAGGAATCTACAGTTTTGAGTCTCAGGCCTCTTTTTGAACGAGCAAATCGCATGTAATTGATAACTTCATTTTGATGGTGCTCATTTAGGCCCAACTCTGCCTAAAAGAGAGAGAAATAATCGTTAGTCTTTAAGATGTGATGAAGCAACTAACAATGAAAATATACAAGATGTCCAGTGGTAGTGACTGCTAGATGTTCACCAGATTCTGTTCTTCCCTTCTTCCCAGTTATATGGCTGCCCAACCATACTTCCCAGCCCTTCCTGCAGCTAGGTGTGGCCACATGACTACTGATCAGTAATGGATGTGAGCAGAAGAGATGTGGGCCATCTCCAAAGCCTGAGCCTTAGGATGTGGCCATGTCTTTGTCACACCTATTTCTCTGTTACCTGGAGGGGTGGTAACTTTGCTGAACCTTGAAGAGGATAATTCCCTAAGGGTTCGACAGCAGGATGAAAGGGATCTATATCCCTGACTGATTCTGTGGAGCAGCATTGACCTACAGACTTCAGATGAGTAGAGAGATGGCCGTTAACTGAGAGAAATACCCTTCTGTATTCTTTTTTTTTTTTTTTTTTTCCCTTCTGTATTCTTTAAGCCACTGTTTTTTGGATATCTACTACACCAACTTAACCTTATCCTAGCTGATACAGCTTTAAAAAATATATTTGGTTTTGAAATAGTTGTTAATTGGGTCTTTATTTTAAACCAGATGAGAGCTTGACAACTACGAGCTAGAGATTAATGAAGTTTTCATCTTATAGCTATGCTGAAAAGGATGTTATACAACTGAACACCTAATGCAGGGACTAAATGAGTCAGGAATGATCTTTATTTTAAGAATAATGATCTATCATATCTTATGGGCTTCCAATGGGAGACTAGGTCTAGCTTCCAAGCCTCTTTTTTTCAGGCTTGTCACTATGGGTGCATGGGGTTGGGTTGTCTCAACACCAACACTAACACAACTGCCAACAGTAAGGCCACTGGGCCTGATCTCCTTCAGCTCCCAAGATGTTCTTGGGGGCTTTTCTGCATCCACACACTTCCTCCCTGCAGTCTCAATTTCCTTAGGACATATGTCTCTAAAGGCCAGGGCCTTGCCCACCTGGTTCCCTGAGGTACCCTGTTCCCAGTACTAAGCACAGTGCCTCACAAGCAACAGACACCTGCCGACAAATGAACTTAAAGACCTCCTTTCAAAGGTCACTTCTTCTTCATTGGGCCTTAATGGGTTCTCTTCCAAACTCCTGGAGGACTTGACTAACCAATTATTCTCCCCTCTCAACATTCTACAAGTTTCTTCTTCCTTCAGACTATAGGGAAGAGCATATATATAAACCTCATTCTTGCAAACAAAACAAAACAAAAACCACCTCAAACTTGAGAATCCCTCTAGCTATCCCAGTGTTTCTCCAGGCCCCTTCCACCTTTCCTATCCTCATGCTATCTCCTACTCCTTAAACCCATATGCAACTCAAATTGCTTTTGCAAAGCTCCCCAGTAACTTTTTTCTTTTTTAAAAAATAGTTTATTGATTTATTTGACAGAGAAAGAAAGCACAAGGGTGGGGGTGGGGGGGGAGAGCAGCAGAGGGAGAAGAGAAGAAGGCTCCCCACTGAGCAGGGAGCCTAATGTGGGGTTCAATCCCAGGACCCCAAGATCATGACCCGAGCTGAAGGCAGATGCTCAACCAACTGCGCCTTTTCTTTCTTTCCTTTTTAAAAAAATGATCACCTGAGAGCTTTTATTTATTTAAAAAATATATACATTTTTTAATACAGCTGACCCACAATGTTCCATTCGTTTCATTGCCGATGTATTTCAGTGGCCCATGTCAGTGGTGCCCCCAACTCTGGCTTCAGTCCTTCTTCTGAACACTATGCACTGGTTAAGTGGGGCTGCTATTTAAGCTGCCATTCTACATCTGCTGGAACGATGAACGGAGACGTTTTAGCATATGGGACAACTGGCCTTTTCGGAACAGGTCAAAACAAAAGAAGGATCGCCCAAGTTTCTTGGGCTGTAAAGCGGCTGGCGTGGATTTTTATAGTCGCCCTCGCATCTGACAGCCGGATTCCATCACGTTCTCCCTCCTCAATCCGTTATGATACGTAACTGTTCATGCTGCCAAAGGGTGTGTGTGTGTGTGTGTGTGTAAAAACTTGGGAGTTTTCGGAACGGAATGAGAATTCCGCCCTGCGCCTTCTGCCGGTGGCCGTTCCCTCCAGCTCCCTCCACCAGCCATCTTCGAGGTGAGACTCGGGCCGGCCGGCCCAGGCAGGAGCGAGGAACGACACGACGCGGCGGGGAGAGGCTGCTAGGAGCCGGAGGGGCTGCGGCCGGCCAGGACGGCCCAGGACGGGCTCCGCCCGGCTGCAGCCACGCCCTCCCACGGCCCCAGGTCGGAGCCTCCTCCGCGCGCGGCGGCGCCCGGCCCGCTACTTACCATGGCGGCGGCGGGAGTCGCAGCCCAGGGGAGCGGGAGAGGCCAGGCGGAGATCCACCGAGCCCGGGGTCGCCGAGGGCGGTTGGGCCGCAGAAGATGCGGCGGGAGGGCAGCTTGTTTAGAAGCCTCCGGTTGCTAATGGGAACGGAGGCACGTGATCCGAAATGATGCATTTTTATTGGTCCTCAAGATCACGCGACAGGAAGCTCCGTGTGACCTGCCGACCGCCGCATGCGCACTGGCATCCAGAGGCCGGAAGTCCCGCCTACCCGCGCCACGCCGACTAGGGAGCCGGCCGCCGTTGCCAATGGTAACGGGAGGCCGCCTGGACCCCCCGCGTTGGGGCGCGCTCTGGAGCTTCGGTGTCTGCGTTGCTCGGAAGGGGTGTCCGTCCCTTCCCGGGTTTGGTGACCCCCACGGTTGTGGCCTGGACGACTGGCTCCCCGACTTTCCAGTGGTTTCGGGGGACCTGGGCGTGGGCGGCGGGGACTGCTCCTCTCTCCAGCGGTGCCTGGAGATAGGGACCCGCGTGATGGGCCGCATCTCCCGCGCTGCCACGTGCCGCGGTAGAGTTTTGAGTGTCCTCCCTCTGCCCCGTTTTTTTCCTTTTTTCCTCTTATACTCCTGGCAAAAGTCTCTAAGGCTACCTGTAGCCTTAAAAATTAAACCCAAAAGGAATTGGTGAAGGAGCAGTGAATTTCAAACTATTATGCTTAGAATCATCAGGGAAGCTTGGGGGGGCCTCAACCCCCCCCCCCCCATTCTGAATTCTGAATCAGGGAGTGTACCTTGGGTGCTTGGAATCTACAGTTTTTATCACACACCAGTCGGGGACCCCTCTTGAAGAAACATTGTCCTGAATCATGGTGGAAATGCAAATCAAAACCGCACCACCACCTGACACCTATCGGAGTGGCTAAACTCAGAAACAACAAACGTGGAGAAGATGTGGAGAAAAAGAGCCCTCCTTCACTGCCGGTGGGGACGTAAACTGGTACAGTGGAAAACAGTATGGAGGTTACTCAAAAAGCTAAAAACGGAACTCTAGGAGCCAGTAATTCCACTACTGGGTATTTTAACCAAAGGAAATGAAAACACTAATTCGAAAAGACATATGCACTCCTATGCTCACTGCAGCATTATTCATAACAGCCAAGATCTAGAAGCAACTCAAGTGTCCACCAACAGATGAATGGACGAACGGAGCCGGAGAGCTTGGTCCTTGCCTCGTCCAGTCGAAGAATGAATCTCGTGGACAAAGGAGAGTGTGTAAAGCTACAGGAGTTTATTAAGTAAAGATACAGAGAAGGCTGTCAGAAGTGAGAGGGGTCGGGACAGGGTTGCTGCTGAGGGCTTTTTTGGCTGGCCTTTTATAGAAAACCTGAGTAAGGAGTTGATGGCCTTGAGATTATGGTTTGAGTCTTGGTGATTACGTGATGGGAAGATACTTCCTAGTATTTTGGAGGCAGGGGCCAGAAGTACTTCCTTATCTGTTTTTATTGCCTTATCTGTGTTGCATCTCAGTGTCCTTGGGATTTATGGGAGCCCAACCCTGGGGCCTTTCCCTTATCTTTCCCTGCCTAGCCTTATCTGTCACTAAGTCATAAAGAAGGTAGAGTGTGTGTATACACACACATACACACTGTGGAATATCATGCAACCATAAAAATAAGATTCTTGCCATTTGGGACAACATGGATGGAGCCAGAGGGTATCATGTATGCTAAGCAAAATAAGCCACAAGAGAAAGACAAATATGGCATGGTATCGCTCATGTGTGGAATTAGGAAAAAAAAAAAGTCAAACTCATAGAAACAGAATAGAAAAGTGATTGCCAGGGGCTTTGAGGTGGGGGAAATAAGACGCTGGCAAAAAGGTACAAACTTTCATTTACAAAATGAATAAGTTCCAATGATCTCGTGTATAACATGTGACTGTAGTTGATAACACTGTATTGGATACTTAAAATTTAGGAGTAGAGCTTATGTGTTCTCATCATTAAAAAAAGGAAATTTAAAAAGGAAAAATAAATATGTGAGGTGATGATGGGGATGGCTGTGTTAATGAACACAAAGAGGGAGGTTTTTTTTTTTTTTAAGACAAGGGCTTTTTTGAAAAAAAAAAAAAAAGATTTTATTTATTTGAGAGAGCACAACAGAGAGAGAGGGAGGACAAGCAGGGGGAGCAGCAGAAGTCATGACCTGAGCTGAAGGCAGAGGCTTAACCAACTGAGCCACTCAGGCACCCTGAGGAGAATCCTTTTACAACACATATATATATCCAATTATCATGTTGCATACTAAATATATTAGAATTTTCTTTGTTAATCTTCTGTCCAAAAAAAGCAGAAAGAAAGGAAGGAAGAAGGAAAGAAAGAGAAAGGAAAGAAAGAGGCTGTCCTAGAAGAGGATGAAACAGATTATTGCAAGTACCAGGGACTTGGGGCTGGGTGGGGGAAAGCCGTAGAGGGGGCGTTTCAGCAGGCTCAGAACACAGAAGCATAAGCCAGACACACTGACAAGGGAATGAATAAGCTACAAAGTGAGTTTGGCACGATAAGAAGGACCACAGAGTGGGGGAGCGTCCTGAGGTTCTGGGAGACTGAAAACTCGGGAGAGACTATTTGGCATTACTTAGTCCTGACTCATGAATACATAAGCCAACTTAGATCATGCTTTTGGGGATTGTGTTGATTTTGGTCACTACACAGTGCAATTTAAAATGGGTCCCAATTGGGACCTAAATTTCTAGAAAGGGTTTTATGGTCCAGGTTCTACCTGCTTCATTTATGGATGGGGAGATTGGGAGCCAAGGTCAGGTGTCCGGATCCTCAGAGGACTGGGTGGAGGCATCTGAAGTTGGAGTCCATGATGAAACTAGCACAAATATGTTTTCAGGAGAAAAACCAGAAAGCAGGTGTGAACTCTTCTGGTACAGGGGGCGGTAAATCCTATTCTGGTTTTGAGAATTTCATTTTTCTTTTCATTTCTTGTCACATTCATTTTAATTCAACATAAAGCATATACCACATTATGTTCCTGGCTTAGGAGTTGTCCCAAGAAGTGAGCTCAGTGCTTTAAAAAGTAAACGTGAAACTTCCATTGCTAGAACAAGGTGGTAGCAGATACATCCTGTACAATTTATGAAGGGATGATGGCTTTAGAAAAAGAGGCACAGCGATAACCACACGTTTGTTAAGTTAAATGGCCAATATGGTAAAATGAAAATAATCTAAGTAAGTTTTAATTCAGACAAAATAAGAGCTAGGAGGAAACAGTATTTTCAGATGAGGAAAGACAGTTCAGAAAAGTAAAGGGTCTTGCCTAGTAACAGAGGCAGCAGAGCCAGGTCTGGAATCCAAAGCTCATGATCGCTGGTAAGAGTTTCTCAACCATTTAATCCTACCCAAATATAGGTGCCAGGGCTTTCTCTTTCAATTTTATCCCCACTTCTGTGAATGTAAGGCCCCTTGCCTTCTGCTTAGGGGAGTTTATGAATGTCCCATGGCTGTTGAAAAGTGTGGGGAAAAGGTGTAGATTTCCCGTTTACCTGAGGCTTGGCAAAGTCTTGGGGACACAGTGAGGAATCCTTCACTTAAATGATCAAGGGATGATATTATGCATGCAGTTGCCCATGGAAGGACCTTGAGCCTGAGGGACAAGAAGAACAGTAGGCAGGGTGCCCCTGGAGCACCCCCAAGGCATAGAAGAATGTTCTGGAGGCACTGGCTTGGCTGCTGTTTTCACCATTGTCTCCCAGTGGCACCTGGGCAGAATTTCTGTCTCCCTGCAAGGCCCATAGGTCAGGTTCTCAATGCCCACTCCCCGCAACCTGACCCCCTCCAAGCTCAGGCAAATGTCCACTTTATCATTGTCATCTTTCTATTGGGTGTGTTGAGTTTGATAACGGTTGCCATTGCTTGGTGCCTACTCTGGGCTAGTCATACTCCAGTGCAGTAGTTAATCTTCACAGTCTTGGGCTCTTAGTACAGTGGACATTCATGAGTTTACGCAGAGGGGAGGTCACTTTACTGGGTGCCGTGTTTGCGAGATAAAGAATAAGTTTCATAACCACTTCTATGACATTTAGGTAAAGTTGTTCATCAGTGTGCATAGCTAAGGAAACTTAAGTCTCTTTTCCCCGCAGGCAAACTCCTGTCTGGGCTTGCTAAGTGTTATTAATGCCGGGGGACAAAGAGTGTGGGTAGAGAATGCAAATCTGTCATTCATGAGTATGTTTGTGGCTTGGGGATTTTTCGAGTTGTTCTGCAAAGCTGCATCAGGTAGTTGTATTAATTTAAAATTCCATCTTATTATAAAATCTTTTCTACCAAGGTGCTATAATAATTACGGTTAGCCCATCTACCCAGCTGAGTCAATGATTGTTACATAAGCTATCTAAATAGTGTCAGCAAATATGAACATGTATTTTTGGCCTGAAATTGATGAATTTGGCTCACAAAGAGGCTGAACTTGTGCTTCGGGTTGTTTACTAGGTTGGGTTGATTACCAAGGCAAACAGTTTGAGCTGTAGGGGAGAACAGCTCCACCCTGTCTTAATAGCAAGCTTCTTAATCTCACACTTTTTTTTCCCCAAGTTTTTATTTATTTATTCGCAAGAGACACACACAGAGAGAGAGAGAGAGAGCAGAGACATAGCAGACGGAGAAGCAGGCTCCATGCAGGGAGCCTGATGCAGATCTCAATCCTAGGACCCCTGATCATGACCTGAGCCAAAGGCAGATGCTCAACCACTGAGCCACCCAGGTGTCCCAGTCTCACATCTTAAAAAGAAAAATTGCTGTGACCATTTAAAAAGTTGTGTGTGTGTGTGTGTGTGTGTGTGTGTCGTATGTATGTGTAAATTTGGAAGGAGTAGATGGGAGGCACCCAAACGAGGCCATTATACACTTCTTAGCATAGTTCAACATAAATAAATCGAAGATCAACTATCTTTTCAGATTATCAAGAAATGAGACTCCTGTGAGTTCATAGATTACCAGTCCTAACACCAGCAACCCCCCCCCCCGCCCCCCGCCATGTCAGGGCATTTGCAACTAACACCAGGTAAAAGGAGGAAGGGGAAGGTCATTATGCGTGTCTCAATCTGCCACTATTTACAGAGCCCTCCCCTTGTGTGTGCGAGTTTCTGTGGCTGTGATAGAATCTGAGGAGAGATATGGGGGACTCAGGAGGTCCCAGCTTTCCCTACCCTGCAGATCTTTGGTTAAGGTTGGGCCGGGAGGGGGGCACAAATAACAGAGAAAGAGATTTCGTAAAAAATGGTATAGCTGGTACACAGAAAAGGTACAAATCTTGAAGGTGATGTGGGGAAGAGGAAAGTTGGAGAAATACTGAACTGGTGGGAAATGGTTAGGGGAAAATCAGGGGATTCTCCTGAGTCTTTGGAGTATAGCTTCTTGCAGGTAGTACCACCAGGGTTCTCTCCAATTCCCCAAGCCCTACCCAGTTACAACTGAGAAGGTAGCCAAGACTTTTTTTTTAAGATTGTATTTATTTATTCATGAAAGACACAGAGAGGCAGAGACATAGGCAGAGAGAGAAGCAGGCTCCATGCAGAGAGCCTGATGCGGGACTCGATCCCAGGACCCCGGGATCACGACCTGAGCCGAAGGCAGATGCTCAACCACTGAGCCACCCAGGTGCCCCAGTAGCCAAGACTTTAAAGATGGGAAGAAGCCAGGATTGAAAGAGTCTCTACAGGAGCTATGGCAGCCGAGTGGGTCTCTAGTGGGCAAGAGATTACTTTCAGTTCCTCTGTTGTTTACTGCCTCAGTCGCTTGGTTTCAAAATGCTCCAGTGACCAGCAGACTATCACAAATTCGCTCAGTGAAATTACTATCACAGGCAGTAAAAGAGGTCAGGCAAGGAAGTGGTTCACCATAAAATACTACAACTCCCTTTAAGATTATGTAGATGACAGCAATTTCTTAGCCCAAATGATAGCTTTGTTTCCGTGATTATCTCCATATATTAAAACCCCCCAAAGGAAACAAACACCTGAACCATCAAAAAGTGAAGTCTATATAAGAAAAATGTTGGGAAATCAATGGTAGGGAAGGCCTTCTTATGAAGCATGAGAAAAATGAATATGGGGATATGCCCCGAATCCTTACCCCACATCCTCACATGTACATAGATCTGTTTGCATTAGATCTACACGCGCAGGCCTCGTCTCCAGTGATTCTTCCTGCAAAATGGGAGGATATACTGTGGAGAAGGGAACAGTGAGCAAGGTGGGGTTTGTACCTTTTAAGTACAAGTGGGGAAGAAATGTGGAGGTAGGGGCAGCTTTATGAAATAGTCCACAAACAAACCTGTGGGGGGGGGGTAGAGGGTAACTTTGAATATCTAATAGACGTAGGCTCAATACCTTTATGATTAGACTGGAGATAAATGGTCCTTAATTGTTCTTATCTGATAAAGTTGAATCTTGTTTTAAAAGTAAGACGTGGAACACCTGCGTGGCTCAGTGGTTGAATATCTGCCTTCGGCTCAAGGTGTGATCCCTGAGTTCCGGGATCGAGTCCCACATCGGGCTCCCTGTGGGAAGCCTACCTCTCCCTCTGCCTATGTCTCTGCAGCTCTCTCTCTCTCTGTCTCTCTCATGAATAAATAAATAAATAAATAAATAAATAAATAAATAAATAAATAAAATCTTAAAAAAAAAAAAAGACATAAGCATAAACCCAAAGACAATACCAACTTTAGTATCTCCCTGTAGAGGTCAGAAACAAGTTTGCCTTTTAAGAAATTCAAGGTATGAATTTCTGTATTTGATTTTGTGTGAGAGAAACCATGAATAGCATGGAGTTAGTTGTGTGTTTTTTTTTTAAACTAGGATCTCTGCTTGTATCTACATAAGAAGGCTCTGTCTGTGTGTTGAGAGACTGTCCATATGCTCAACATGTCTTGCAAAGACTTAGAATTTACAATATTGTGAAGATCTGCTTCTTTAAAATGGATGTATGTATTTAAGCCATCTGTGGTATGAGTCATTATAGCCATCGTTTGTTGCATACTTGCTGTGTTTCAGTAACAAATGCTTCCTGTTTAAAATGCAATATTTAATTTACCCCTCAAAATAACCCCATGAGATAAATACAATGATTACTCTCATTCTTGAAGGGACAAAATAAAGGCTTGGTGAGTGTGGGTAACTTTTGGAAGGTCGTGGGGTAGTTGATGGTGGGGCTGGGGCATGAATGACTATGTGGAGTCCAGCAGCCGGGAGCATGGTCTCCCAGCCCCTCCAGAACAGCCTCAACCGTCTCACTGTCTCACCTCCTGGCAGCAGGGCTACAGCGGGGCCTTCCCCTGGAAGCTCCACATGGATGGTTCCTTCCTTCCATCTTATATTCTGATGCCCTGATTCCTAAACCTGTTGGCCCACATTGAATCAACCATTCCAGGGGCCCTAAAGAGCTCATTAGCTCATTAGCTCCCCCGCCTTCCTCTGTGCCTTGTAGAATACCCGTGCTGTTACTTGATGCCCTAGAGCCTCAGAGTTTTCCTTGAGCACTCCTCATCCAAGAGGGAGCTTCCTCCTTCCCACCGCCCATCCCCTCTACTCACACCTGTGGTAGGACAGGCAGTCTGTGCCTCCTTCATGGTCACCTACTGACTGACCCTTGAGCTAAGCTTCCCCCAACCAGCTTTTGTCTCCAAGGACCCCACCGCCACCTGTCTTCTATCAGCCACCTTCCTCCAACCTCTGGGTCATTCATTCACTCACACACACTCCTTGAGGCCTGTGACGTCTGGCTCCAGCCTGTCTTGCCGTCCCCGGGCTCTGCGAGCTGCGGGCCGGCAGCCTTCAGCTCTGTGTCGCCTTAGCACCTGCTCTGCTCCCACACCCTCTGAGAGCCGGCAGCCGCCCAGGAGCCCTGAGCTCACAGACATCCTTCTGTGACCATCACCAGCCATCCGAGCGCTGCTCCTGTTCCGTCACTGTCCTCCAACCTCGCCTCAGACCCGAGTGTGACCTGTGATCTTTCCAACCGTCGGTTTTCTTTTGTCCTGTCATCCCTTGTCCTTGACCCCTTTGCATCAGTCCCAGCTCAGAAGCTCCATGTCGTCACTCGAGCATGAGAAGTTTCTGTTTCTCACCAGTGACTCACCATTAACACCAACCCAAGTGATTCCAACTTTAAATTCATCGAGTCACATAACTAACTGTATTGGCTTCATAAAAACCTTTTCACTCCCCTCCCTCCATACACAATATCCCCTGGGCAATACACCTGCTGAGACATTTAGGGTCCGCTCCCGTCCCTCTTCATCCAAGGGGCCATCCCTTAAAGTTTTCCTGGTCCCCAAACATTCTTCCTCTCTCCCTGTCTAGTCCCAAAGGATGATTTCCCTCCTGTTTTTCTAGAACGGTAAGCTCCCTTGATGTCTCTGCATTTCTGTTCCAAGTGAGTTCCTTCATCGATAAGTGAGGACCTACTTCAGGACTATTAACACTCGATATTGCCTACGGCATAAGGGAAAAGAACATCTTAAAAAACTTTGGTAGGAGGATAAAGTAGTATGACTTTTTTTTTTTTAAAAGGCGTACTGGAAATTAGTATCAAAACTGAAAATGCACACGCCCTCTGACCCAATGATTTGCCTTCACTTCTAAGTATTTAAGAAAAAACAAGAGCGCCAAGACGTGTGTACAGAGATGTTTACTGTGGTTTTGATGTGAATGTTTCTCTTTTGGCAAAATGACCAAATAAATTGTGCTGTAGTGAAGGGCAATTTTCTATAGCTGTCACAAAGTAGGAGGAAAAAACCAAGCACGCTGACATGGAAAGATACCCACGATACACAATAAAGTGAAGAAATCAAGTTGCAGAATGGTAATTAGTTGGGGGGCGAGGTGATGCTTGCTTGGAAATGCACATACAGACCAATTTAGAAAGGTAAAGTGATAAACTCTTTATGCTCCAGTTTGGGCAGGGTGATCGGTGTCAAGAGGTGGTCAACCTCTGCTTTATTCACGCCTGTAATTTGAATTTTGTTACTATGTGGGCATTACTTTTATCATTCACTGATATAAAGAGAAAATAAAAATCACAGCCCGCACAGACACAGCCTTTGCCACATTCGCCAACGTCTTAGTGCTCACCACAACCAAGGCACCTTCCTTCAAAGGGCCAGGCCTCGTTTCTGTTCCCTTTAAGTAAGCAATTTCAGATCAGAAATTTCAGGTCACGGAGAGACCTGGATAGAGACCATCCAAAGGAACATGCACGCCCTTTCATTTTTATTCTTTGCACCAAACGCTATTCCTCATGTGTAGGTGTTTTCACTTTGGTTGGGGCCCTATGAGTGAGCTTTCTTCCTTTTTCTCTGATGTTGGCTGATGGCCTAGCAGGCCCTTGGCCTCTCACACTGGAGGTGGGATGAGTGGAGCCAACGGGAGGACTCTACTTGCTCAGGATTGATTGTTGCATGACCTTGTTCATGACCTCTCTGAGGGGGAATATCAAATTTTTTATTTGAATTAGGTTCACCGGGCAGGTCCCATTCAGATATTTTATAGCAAAACTAAACAGGGAGCTGGCATATGTCTCTGGATACAAAGATTTACCCTATGGGAATATTGTAAGCATTAGGGTCTTTTTTTTTTTTTTTACTGCCTTACAGGGAATATCCTTTATAGGAAAGGTGTATTTCAATTTTGCGTGGCTTACCTTGAGAACGATTATCAGTTATGGTTTATTATTGTCAGTCTTTTTCCAGAAATAGAAGATAAACTTAGATGTATGGCAAGTACTGCAGGGACCACACAGAGAATCTAAGCTTTCATCATGTCTTCTAGAACACTCATGTACTTCTTCCCCTGGCCTCCCTGATTTTCAGAGGGCCTCCTGTCCAAGGCTAACTATGATCCACTTCTTGTGGCCCACGCCACCCCTTCTACTTCCGCGGGGACCCAGGTCCATCCACTATCCCTTAATATGTTTTTTGTGGAAGCTCCTATACTTTCATTCTCTTCCCCCTGTCTCTTTGACCTTTCCTCAGTTTAAAATCAGGCTCCTGTCTCCTCCAAATTAAAAACAACCCCAAATAATGATAAACATTACTCCAAACCGACCCTTCCATTGTTCAAACTCTTCCTATCAT
The DNA here is from genome assembly GCF_048164855.1 of Canis lupus baileyi. Taxonomy (NCBI): domain Eukaryota; kingdom Metazoa; phylum Chordata; class Mammalia; order Carnivora; family Canidae; genus Canis; species Canis lupus. The sequence continues at coordinate 44,275,924 of NC_132856.1, read as the reverse complement.
TGGCTGCCCTAGCATATTCCTTCCGTTGGCTGAGCTCCTGGAGAGGGGCCTCCCTGTTGACTGTTTTCACCTCACCTGTCACTCAGTCACCCCTGAGTCTGGCTTTCCCCCTCTTCTCCTTCCTGACACGATTTCCTCCAAACCCTCAAAGGATCTCCTCCTTACTAAAACTGATGCCTTGTCTGGCAGCTTCGCAGCACTTCAGAGTGAAACCACCCCCTCTTCCCTTACACTTCCCTTGGCTTCCTCTGCTTTCTCCCTTCTGTTCCTCCTCACTCTCAGGGTTGACTCCTCCTCGGCTCACCTCTGCCTAGTGGTGACCCTTGGAAATCTGTCCTCAGGGGCTCTCTCTGCCCACCATTCCTTCCTTGTCTGGGCCACTGCACTAACTCCCAGGTTTCATCCATCATCTATGTGCAGAGGACCATCAAATCTCTACCTTCAGGCCACACTTCTCCCCTGTATGCTCAACTCATAGTTCGAGGAGCTGCCAGCCTTCGAAGTGACAGGTGAACAACATGATGATATCCTTGCTTACATTTTCACCTCACATCACGGAGATAACTTTCCAATATCCCTAATATCTTTTCTATCCTGTGTTAAAGCTACCATCACATGCCACATTTTGTAGGCTCTACCTGTATGTGATAGATACCATAGAAACAAAAACTTAAAAAAAAAAAAAACCACCACCTCAATTAAAAAGAAATCGAAATCTTGAAGAGGTACAGACACTACTTCTTTGATAGAGCTTTTGTTTAGATCCAAGGGAAAAGGATAGGGAACTTTGTTAAATCTGGACTCCTATTTATTCTCATTCTCAAAAGGTTGAGTCAGTCTTTGCTAAAAGGCAAAGAGTTTTCTTGTAATGCTATCATTAAAAAAATAATTCTAAGAATTGTTGATTTGAACCTTGAGGTTGAATATGTTTTTTATGGGATGTTTACTATAGAAATCGACACTTGTTCACCTAAACTTGTAAATTGTGGTTTTCAGAGGAGGTTGATTTACTTTGTCATCATTGAGATGAACCCACTGACTATGAGCCTCCAGGAAGCTCTCTGAGAAGTAGGGATGCAGGTGGAAATATTGTTCCTTGTAAAGACAATTTCCAGGTAAGCATAAACAGCATTCTAATAGTTGAACCAAAAGATAAAATGCAGAGTCATGCTTCTTTGGACAGTGCAAAGTTGATGATTCAACGTGCAGGACAGAAGTGGGAGCCGATCTCTTCCTGTATGTTATTTTTCTAAAGTTTTAATTTAAATTCCAGTTAGTTAACATACAGTGTAATAGTAGCTTCAGGTGTCTTCCTTCCTGTATTTCAGAAGCAATTGCTGTGCAGAAAGAATTTCTCATTTTGTAACTAACTTGTAACTTGGGTCTACGTTTTTTTTTTACTCTGCTCACACCTATCAGAAGGACGTGTGACCAAGGGCCCCCAGTTGATGCAGATGCTTTTATCTAGCACTGATCAAAGACACTGATGGGACTAAGTTCTCATTCCCAAATGGCAAAAGGTAATAAATGAATGAATGTGGATCTTTTGCAGAACATTACATGGAATACTTATTCAGTAATGTACAGGACTGAAATAAATTCACTTCCTTTTTGATACATAAGAATTTGGGAAATAATGACATCTTGCCATTTGCAACAATGTGGATGGTGCTAGAGAGTAATAGGCTAAGTGAAATAAGTCAGCCAGAGAAAGACATGCCATATGATTTCACTCATATGTGGAATTTTTTTCATATGTGGAATTTAAGAAACGAAACAGATGAATATGGCTGGGGGGATGGGGTCGGTGGTGAAGAGATGCAAACCGTAAAACATAGTCTTTACCATAGAGAACAAACTGAGGATTGATGGAGGTGAGGAGGTGGGAGGATGGCTTAAATGGGTGACGGGTATTAATGAGGGTACTTGTTTTTTTTTTAACTTAATTTAATTAAAAATAATTTTATTTAAATTCAATTTGCCAACAGTTAGTATAATACCCAGTGTAAGGAGGGCAATTGTGATGAGCACTGGGTGTTATGTGAGAAAGTGATGAGTCACTAGATTTTGCACCTGAAACTAGTATCATACTGTATGTTGACTAACTGGAATCTAAGTAAAAACTTGAAAAAAAAAAAAAAAGAATTTGAGAAACTTCACATGGAAAGGCATATTATATATATATATATATATATATATATATATATATATATATATATATACTGTGTGTGTGTGTGTGTGTGTGTGTGTGTGTGTGTGTGTTAATGGAGAAGAGCAGAAGGGAAAAGTAAAGGACTAACCCTAAAATAAATCAGATGGTGGATGAGCATTTGTCACAAGCTTATCCTCATACATGCTTTTTGTGGGCAATGAACACAGTAGCATCTGCAAATGTAAATAATCTACTTTTCTGGTAAGAGAGTTGTGGAGGTCTCTCTGGCAGGCAAAGGTTTTCTTTACCTGAAATCAGTCTTTTATTAGTTTAGATTTTGGCAACATGCTCAGGCCAGGCTCCTAGTCTGTAAAAAAAAACAAAAACAAAAACAAAAACAAAAACCACTCTGTTTTTTTGCAGTGCAAGTGGAACACATGAGCGATTTTGGAAATGGACCACAGAGCCAGATGGAGTTCTCCGGGGATGAGGGGTCTGTGTGGCGCAGGGAAGGCCAGGTTCTCATCTGGTCTCATAAATGCCAGCACAGCATGGAGACCTAGAGACTCGGCTCAAGGGGTTTACCTACTAAATCTGAAGTAGCGGAGCTAGTTAACCACATGCAAACCGGTTTCATTCTTTTCCCACCTTAATGTTAAAAATCACCTTTTATTCTGCTGCTGAGACAGATTCACAGCTCTGTTTGTCTCTCCTTTAGGCGGATTTCTTCTGGGTCTTTTTACTGGGCACTGTTATTAGAAAGAAAAGGAACTCTATTTAGCACAGGGCCCAAGCACGCTGGCCTGGCAGGAGTGTGCCAAGGCTGGAGAGGCAGACGCCACTTCTGGGAAACTAGAGAGGACCCGAGGGGAGCATTTATTCCAAACCACTTAATCTCAGTACAGATACCGCTTGTGGGTATTACAGTTATTTTGAAAGAATGCAAAGAAGCAAAAAAAGGGGAAAAAAAAGAAAAAAGAAAAAAGAAAAAAGAAAAAAACACCCTTCAGAGATCAGACCCTCAGAGGGCAAAAGTTCAAGGGAGGATTTATTTTAATGTTCAAAGGGAAGATGGATGGTGAGTGAAATCGAGAGCACTGATAAAAACGTGAAAGCTCAGAAAGCCCAGAAGTGCTGTTTGGTTTGCTAAGTGTTTGTTTCGCCTGAGCCAGAAGCTAGTCAGGCAGATCTGCCCGATTCCTCAAAGGTTTTTCTAACTGGCTGCTAGTCTCAGGTAAAAGCCATATACTGCAGCCTCAGAAGCGTGCATGTGCATGTGTGCATGTGATGCCTGGTTCTTTGTAGATACAAGGAACAGAATCATAGATGCGTAGGACCTTGGGTGGTGAGCACTAGTGGCATTTTATTATAAGCTAAAGCCTACAGCCGATTTTAGGCCCACCACTTTCTGAGGCTTCCCCGATTATCTCTCTCTAACCGGAAGGATTTACCCACCCCTTATCTAGGAAAGACATTTTGCAGAAGCTGAAAGGAGTAAGGGACATTCACGTCATTTATTATGAGCCTGTCTCAGGGACAGCTGCTGGCTAAAACAGCGACACGACCTGCCACTGCCAAAGCATTTCATCTCCCAGCTGGTGGTTATTATGATCATCGTTGTTTTGTGAAGCTCATATCCAGGGAAAATATAAAAATTATATATGGCCAGCTAGCTAGGGGCTTTTGGACGCCAACTTCATTTATCTGTTCATCATATGTATTTTGAGACTCAATATATACATCAGGCAAACCTTAGGCTCTGAGGTCACATAAGGAAAATAGATACGGTCTCTGCTCTTGGGCAGTAAAGTGGGTCTTAGCACTGTGTGACTTGGTGCGAAAATTTTGCTCCTCTGCTGGAGAAACTTGCAGGTTAATTGCAAGCTCTGCGGCCTCCATTCGGAGAGGCTAGGACATGAGCAACAGCCCGGGAGATCGTCTCAGTCGCTGCTGAAGGGTAATAAAGCATGGCCATGCACACGGTGAGGCTCTGGGATGCTTGACTTCTTTTCAGGTGGCTCTGCTCCCCAGGAGGGACCCAGGACAAAATGAAAAGGCAGACCATGCTGGCCATCGAGAAGAGAGGGTTCCACAATACACCCTCCCAACAGTTATTTTAACAACAATAACAACAACAACACTTGGTGCCCTGTTTCTTGTGCAAACTGTGGTGGGGAAACCATAACTTAGTGAGGATGGGCTCTCATCCTCTTGTTTCTACCATCTGTTAGGTGAGAAAGAAACAGCCTAGAGTGGGTGCAGCTAAGAAAAAATTTAGTGACTATTGTGGCTTGGACATATCTTAAAGTATGGTCAGTCAACTAGTTCTTGAATATATCTCTGAGCTGAATTATTAACAACATATGTCTAAGTGAACATAATAGGTACAGGCTTGCAGCCCTCCTTCAGGTACACATTTGGGATTTTCCCAGATCTTGAGGAGGAGAGAACATAAATGTGAATTAAAATGATAACAATAATTTATTAGATTATCTTGCCACTCTTCTCTTAGAAAGTAGCGCTTCCTCTTTCCAGAATATGTGAAGGTTATATTTGGAACCACCCTTGTTTTGAAACTTTGTTTTAAATTAAGCTTAGTTTGGGCTGGGTTGGGTTCTGATGAGAATAGTCTTATCACAAGAGCCAAGAATAGTTCCATAAAAAACCCTCAGTAAATACATGAAAATTCATGAGTCCGTAATGATACTCAGGAGAGAGCCAGAAGAAACTCATTTGAGGTAGCTAGTACTGACTCCTTATTTGGAAGCTATGTAATTGAAGGGGAAATAGGTTTAATGTCTTTCCAATAGGAACTCTATGTCAGGGTAACCAAACAGCTCCAGTTGACAAGATACAACTATTTTACAGAAGAATGCCAGCTAGATGTAGAAGGATAGGCGTAGAAAAATCATAATCTTGCCATTCCAATGAGAATGTAGATCCAAGAAAGGACTATCAGCTTGTGGAGGGACATTTGGTAGATAGTGGATGGGACCTGCACCATTTACGTTGATCCAAAGCAACACCACAGTGATGAGGTTCTGGTCATCAGGAGAAAAAGTAATCATACAACGGATGGCTCAGATTGCCATCACCCTAACTAATGGTAGATCTAGCATCAGAAATGGTGGGACAACCCGATAGTACATGTTCTCCTGGTATCGTGCATTCTGAGGTCACAGAACCCTTGGGATGCAATCTAGCCAACGATATTCACTTGGGGTCTAATCATCCTGTAAATGTAATTTCTGGGAGATACAAAGGAGAGAGGAAGAAGCTAAATGACACCATGGGTTAAGCAAGTGGGGGTGGGGGACTTCTAGGCCGGCCCACTGGCTACAGTAAGAAGATTCCACAAAGATACTAGTGTCTAGATTAAAGGACGCTGAGGACATGTAGCAAGCAGGTGGAATGCGTGGTTTGAGACTGGTTCCTGGCATGAACAAAAAGGCTATGAAAGACATTTAGGGGGATATTTGGGGGAATTTGAATTTATAGACTATTAGAGTATGATTATTAATTTTAGGGGTGATAGTGTTTTTTTTTTTTACATAAGCAAGCGTTACTAATTGATTAGAAATGCATTTTGAAATATTTAGGAGGTCATGTCATGATGTCCCTAATTTATTCTTTACACACACACTGTCCTACACATACACAGACTCTGAACCAACCATACTTGTCAAAGTCTGGCAAGTAATGTGTAAGTTGCTATCAAAAAGTGAGTAAAAAATGTCACATTTTCTAAAGATCGAAGTCTTTAAAGTGGGTAACACAAAAAAAGACTACCATGATTATTTGTTCAAAATAATGAGGAAGCCTCTCTCTGTGTGTCTCTCATAAACAAATAAATAAAATCTTTAAAAAAAATGAGGAAGGCATTATCATAAGCAGATAAGTAAGAAAAAACATTTAAGAACTGATAACTAAATTATTAGTACTTCTCCAGAACCTAATTTCCACTGGGTGCAATTAATGATTTTTATAACTTGTATTCACTTAGTGCTACTCAAAATCTTCATCTACTAGTGAGAGTTGATCAGTGGTAAGGGAATGTTTGGATAAATTATAGCATGCCCGTATTGGAAATATTGTGAAGTCCTTAACAATTAAGATTCAGATTCAATTTAACGCTTGGAATGATATTTAATAACATGAACACACGCTTACAGTACAATGGGAAGTGCAGGAGATACCACTATATTCCAAAACGGTCACAATTTTATGCAGGGGTAATGATTCAGCCCCCAATTTCTGTAATTGCTGAAAGGGGGTAAAGAGGTGGCATCTCGTGTAGTTGTAGTAACACCGTGATTGTCACAAGAAAATAAGGGGAAAAAAACACCCACAGAGGAGACCGTAAAAAAAACAAAAAAAAAAAACAAAAAAAAACCTGTTGCGCTCACACGGCATGGATTGTCTGTGAGCATTGTTGTCTGTTTTAAGCAAAAGTGAGGTGTCTCACCACATGGGGCAGATGTGGTGAATTTTCTGTCATGAGAAAAAGAACCCCCTAATTTTACTCATCTCCAAAACTGAAAGTTGAAGAGTTGAAGCCCTTTTGCCCTTCAGTACAATTAAACTCAAGAGAGCCTCGTTGCTGCCAGGCACAGGCCCAGATGGCGGACTAGGAAAAGCCAGTGTTGCCCAGGCAAACACAGGAGAAGCATGCACACGACACAAGGCAGAGGTGTTTAAATGTACGGTCAACCATTACATTGTTCCCGAACATTCTCTCACCCTCCAGGAGGGCGGCCAAGCCTGTGGTGCTGCCAGGAGATCGGATCAACCGCGAGAAATGGACTCCTTTGTCATGGGCAGCCTTCCTGCCCTCTGCTCGGGAGAAGAAAAAGTGTTACATGCCTTTACGATTTTGAGGAGACCTGCCCTTCCATGGGATGGGGAAATAAAAGTCTGACAATGGGAAGCAAACCCCACCAGTCCCAATGATTGAAGTAGGATTCTCCCCAACAACTCACGAGGTGGAGGTAGGGCCATGGGCGCTGACGACAGAAGACCTCTAGGCTTCGGTGTGCATCCAGGGGAGCCAGAGCCAGAGCCAGAGCCAGAGCAACAGATCTCACAGAATCTCACCTACACACCCACACGCACGTATGTATGAGGAACTAGGACCGGAGTGGAACAAAAGGGACCTTCACCCTTTCTTACTCTCTATATTTCTGGATTAAAATTCTTTTTCTCCTTTTCTTTTCTTTTCTTTTCTTTTTTTTTTATAGCAGCCAGTATTTACTTCTTTCTTTTATACTTTTTCCAAAGAAGCAGAGACGAGTTCGCATGCCCCTGGCAGAAATGTAAAAATGGTACAGCCGCTTGAAAACGGTTTGGCAGTTCCTCAAAAATGAAACATAGAGCTACCATGTGACCCAGCCATTCTACCCTGAGGTGTTTACCCGAGAGAAAAAGAAATCTATGTAGGCAGAGAGACATGCATGTGGATTGAAGCATGTTTGTCACAGCGAGAAACTGGAGGCAACCCAAACGTCCACCAACTGCCGAAGGGATAGCACACTGGTTATGGTGTCAACTGAATCCAACAATGATATGGAACAACCATGGACACACATTGCAACTTGGATGGATCTCAAAATAATGATGCTGTAAGAAGCCAGGCGAGAAAGAGTCCATGTCATGGATTTCCATTTATAGAAAATTCTAGAAATGCAAACCAGACTCTGGTGACACAAAGCAGATGGGTGGTTGAATGGGGAGTGGGGGTGGTGCGGGGTGAGAGGAAGGAATTCATTACAAAAGAGCACAGTGAAACTTTTGGGAGTGCTGGGGAGGCTCGCACCCTGCGCTGGGCTGATGGTCTCTGTGGTGTAGGCTTCACCAACATTTATCCAACTGCACACTTTAAATAGGTGCAGTTGATTGCCTACTATAGCTCAATGAATCTGTAAAAAAAAATGTACATATTTAATATAGGAAATTTGGAAATAACCTACGAATGAAGGAGGGAAAAAAATAGCACCTTTACTCCACTGGGAAGACAGTGGCTGACAGGTGGGGCTTTTCCATACCGACCAGACTGTAAGCCCCACGAGGACAAGCCCTCCCGATTCACCAGCTGTAATCCCAGCACCGTGCTGGAAAAACAAGTGTTTGACAAATATTTTGAATAAATAAATAAGCAGGCAAATAGCCTACTCTATTGCATATGATCTCCTTAGAACCTTTTTAAAAAAAGATTTTATTTATTTATTCATGAGAGACGCAGAGACACAGGCAGAGGGAGAAGCAGACTGCCCATGAGGAGCCTGATGTGGGGCTCGATCCCAGGACCCCAGGACCACGACCCGAGCCAAAGGCAGAGGCTCAACCACTGAGCCACCCAGCCATCCCTCCTTAGAGCTTTTTCATGTCACTGAAAATTCTTTGAAAATATATTGGTGGCTCCATACCCTTCCACTGTCTGGAAATAATAATATTAAGTTTGAAGTCTGATCTTGGACTTGGGTTGTTTACCATGTTCCAGTATAGCCAGTAATGCACTGTGATCCTCAACTGTGCACACCTCCTCGGGTATACCATGGGCTTAGCTATGGCGCAGCCAACTTCCAAACCACGAATGGATCCGATGAAGCAGGCTAACAGCTTAATTTTACACAGTGCAGATAAAAGTAAGAGCACTATAGTTCCCATTTTTTAAATTCATGTGTTGGGGCAGCCCGGTGGCTCAGCAGTTTAGCGCCGCCTTCGGCCCAGGGTGTGATCCTGGGGCCCCAGGATCGAGTCCCTCGTCAGGCTCCCTGCTGGGGGCCTGCTTCTCCCTCTGCCTGGTCTCTGCCTCTCTCTATCTCTCATGAATAAAGAAATAAAATCTTAAAAAAAAAAAAATCAACCCTGCAGTTCAATTGTTACCATTTAGCCCTGCTTTGCAAGACTCATCTTAGCCAAAGATAAACATTGGCCCCAGTGGAACAGATTCCAAGTTCTAGATAGCTCCAGTGATCAGAAGGATTCAAAAGCAATTTTCTTTCGAGTGGAATTCCCCAGCTTTCTGCTGAATTTCGGGGCTAAGTGACTCTCGGTTGAAACCAGTAGCTTCGTAGAGTCGTGGTAGCGAACCATAAATCATGCTGCGTTTCTCAAGCTCTGTAAACCTTAGAAAAACCAGATGACTCTTAACAGAGCTGTTTGGTTTAACAGTTTTGGATTGGATTTTTAGTTAACCTATGGTTCCAGATCCCCAGCGTTTAGCAGAAATCATTAGGGAGCTAAACTCACACACACAAATAAGGTTCTTGTTCCTTTAGATTAATGTCGAGAAGATGAATATATAAATATATATTGACTCAGGATATCTGCATATATATCTTTATTAAACAATAACCTCTTATTTTACAGCTAGTGAAACTGAAGCTTCATGAAATCAAGTGACTTGCTCAAACTGCCTTTAGTAAGGGGGGGGAGATCTAGCTCTCTCTGATTCTACTATAAGTATATAGTTTATGTAATATAAAGTCATACCAGTCAACATTTTCCTCACACACCATAGTTTGCAAAAGTGTTTAGCTGCATTGTCTGCTTGGGCCTTGACAGCTATGCTCTGACAGGTGGCTGCTGTGATGCCGAGCTTATCTCTCAATCTCCTGAAGTTAGAAATAAGATCGCTCTCTGACTTTGTGCTACTCAAAGTGTGGTCCCGGCCAAGTAGCATGGACATCACCCAGAGGTTTGTTAGAAATGCTGTCTCTCAGGCTCCATCCAGCCCCGCCAAGTCAGAATCTGTATTTTAACAAGATCCCCAGGTGACCTAGAGGCACATTACAGTCTGAAAAGCCCTCTCCAGTAAGCCATCAAAGGTATGCATCCTGGCCAGAGCAGAGAGACCCAGGGTCATCGAGACAAAGGGTCCCCCAGGCCAGCAGGTCGAGCGTGACACTGGTGGAAAAGCTAAAGAAAGCCGGTATGCATTGACTCTGACTGGTCAGGCAGGGAGGACTAGGAAGGGATGGCATGGAGGTGACCACAGGCAGGCCAGCCCGGCAGTGCTCACGGATGAAGGCTTTTAGCTAATGGTCGGTGACAAGATCAGTGGTGCTGTGTGAGGGGCACATCAGGCATCCAAGCCTGCTGACACCGCACGTTTGTCACGCGTCATCCCATGACCTTGGGATCATAGGCTAGGAAGACTCGAATCCATTTTTATTGTTCAAGGCCTTTCTAGAAGACAGGGCGAAGAAGATACCATGTCTGCCAGATGTCAGTCTAAAGCTCCTCTTTGTTTACAAATCACATTTGTTTACTCTTTTATGTCTCTCTTGGAGGACGTTGTCCATGTCTCGGGTGACATGACTGGTCACATGGCACCCTGCACCCACAAGTTCTGTTCTCCCCTGCCTGGGATGGAACACATCCGCAAGAGGGAGCATACCTCCTGTGGTCCACTTCTAATTTTTGAGGGAACGTGGCCAACTCTGAGCTTACAATTGCTCATATCATCGATGAGCTCTTCCTTTGTGGAAGGCGATGGGAAGCAGCATGGGTAACGTCTGGAGGTGGCTTGGCCATTGCACTGGTGAGAATGAAGATCCCAATGTGATACCTCCTCGAGAGCACGCATGGCTTTGATGGCTCTCTTTTTGGTGCCCTAAAATCCTCATTTCCTTGACATAAAAGGAATTCAGATATGTCAGAGCCAGAGAGAGGAGGTCATCCCCAAATCTGGTAGAACCCAAGATGACATTTAAATCAGCTTCTTGGGCAGCCCGGGTGGCTCAGCTGTTTAGCACCTGCCTTTTGCCCAGGGCGTGATCCTGGAGATCTGGGATCGAGTCCTGCATCGGGCTCCCTGCATGGAGCCTGCTTCTCCCTCTGTCTGTGTCTCTACCTCTCTCTCTCTCTTTCTCTCTGTGTGTCTCTCATGAATAAATAAATAAAATCTTAAAATCAATCAATCAATCAATCAATCAATCAATCAGCTTCTTATGTCTTGTCTAAAACCATTTCCACCAGGCTTCTAATTTGGCTTCCCCAGTGGTTCCGCCCGTGGAGAGCGCTCTTGCCAACAAACATACCCAAGACCCTGTGACAGCTGATTTTTATCTTCCTCCAACTTTCCACACCTTTCCATTAGACACTGCTGTCTCACTAAATGGGACATAAATTAGAAAGTTGTAATGAAGATGTTCCTGAGACTACTGGCACCAGACCCGCTGCTGCCTGGGGCTCCCATTATAGCCCCAGTGCCCGTTCTGCAGCTCAGGCTGGTGGGAGGGATGGGCTAGAATGTTACAAGGATGTTCATGAGGCCACATGTGGAGCCATGTGGTTTGGGGTCAGGAAACCAGGTGCCTGCTGTCAGGCTACACCCACAAACTTAGGCACCACCACCAAGTCAAGTGCCTCTTCATTTTGGCAGCTCAGAAATTATGAGCTGACAGTCAGGTGGCACGGAAATCTGTAAACAAAGTTATCAGCTAATCAGAAAAATGTGCTTGGATGTGGTTTTAGACATCCTGAAAGTTAGCCCAATGTGGCATAGTGTGGAAATCGCTATGCCCAGGACGAGTGATGGTGCGTGTGTGTGTGTGTGTGTGTGTGTGTGTTTGTGGTTGAACACAGAGAACCTACCTTTGTTCTTAGCTATTAGATGATCGATGAGAGATTTTGACAAATTATGGGATAATTTTGTAATAACTTTCTATAGAGAACTAATCATATATTTGCACAAATTCAAAGCGTACATTCAAGACACATTACAGATTTTTTGTGCTCTTCAACAAACACTTATGAGAATCTAAATTGTTTAATATTAATTATTTAACTGTGCAATTTATTCCTAAATATACTCTCGTGGCAAAACATTCAGTGATTACGGACAAAGTGAAGCTCTTCCTTGACCTCCTCACACCACATCCTAACTTCTTTCTAGAGGTAAACAGTGTGGCCATTTGGGTGTGAAAGTCTTTTCTCTGCAACGATAGACAAAAGATAGTCACTTTGGTGTTTTGTTTTGTTTCCAGCAGAAATACCATTATATTGAACACATCGTTTAGAATTTGCTCTGTTCATTTGGAAACAAAGCCTGGAGATCTCTCCACGCTAACACATACAAATCCACTCCATTCGTCTTAACTGCTGCATTCATTCCACAGAATGAATATACTAGCCTTTACAAAATCATTGTCTTATTTTTTTGTATATTTTTTATTGGAGTTCAATTTGCCAACATATAGCATAACAATCATTGTCTTATTGGTGGACATGGAGATTGTTTTCCGTTTTCACCAACACAAGTACCTTTGTTGTGATACCTCCTCGAGAGCACGCATGAATATTCTCGAAAGGGAATAGCACTGTTGGACGGCTGAGACACAGGGATGCGAGCGTCATATGTTAACACATCCTCCCGTGATCCCCCTGCAAGGGCTGAGCCAATTCTCACAGCTTCAGGAGGAGTGAGCCTGGTTCTCCTCCCCAGTGCTCAATATTCAACTTGTGGAGAGTTGCCATTTGAAGAGTGAAAAATGTTGCTGTTTAACGTGCATTTCCCAGATGATGAGTTAGACTTTCCTTGCAAGATGTTTTGCTCCCCTCATTTGGGAAAGGCCTCTGTGTGCTTTTGCATGCTCTAACGCTGGGGTTAATTGTCTTTTTCTTTGGGGTTCGAAAAGATACTGCAAAAAGTTAGTAGCGACAGTTTTTCTCTCTTTCAGAAAGTCTTAAAACCTTGCATAGAAACAGAGGGAAAGAGCCTGTGGTGTGTCTGTGCATGTGTTTTTTTTCCATAGCGTGACTTTAACACCCACACACGTTCAGTAAGCGGATTGAAGCCCCCAAAGATTGCAACGGCAAAGATGAAAGACAAAGAAAAGGAAGATTGTTCTACTAGACGCTTAATAACAAGGAGGGCAGTTTTCAGCGAGCAGCTGAAATGTGGCTCTCAGGTTCTGCAAAAGGCTTGCTTTGCAATCCCAGGGCCGACTCTTTCCTGTAGAAATCTTTTCTCTACCAGGAGCTTGGGATTTGGGCTTGTGCTCATCAGTTGCCCACCTAAGGAAGTGATGTAAGTCTGTGGCCCTCGCCTGGGGTTATCTGAGGGGCTCATCACACATGGTAGTGACAGAGACAGAGGAGCACCAGATGATAACGAGGAGTGGCAGCCCGGGCTTCTCGACTTACCCTCAACCGCAAGGGAACTTATCTCCACAAGGCATCATCCTGGGTGAAAGCTAAAGTCTGGGGACTTGAGAAAGCAGGGCACTTACGGGGCAAAGGGGCTGAGGAGGAAGGGGGCAGGAGATCTGTCCTCTCTGCAGACGGTTCCGAGGTGTGTGTGGATGAGGCCAAAGGAGCAAATTAAAAGATCATCACCAAAGATGGGTGTGGTGTGGAGTAGAGAGCTGGGTATGTGTGACATAATGCCTTTAGCATTCTGTTTTATAAATCGTTCAAAAAGACTCTCGAGGGGGGAGCCCTTTTTAAAAACAAGCTTGGGAGATGTAGCGCTTCCAGCCTTTGTGAAAGTGGCTAGCTAGACCAAAGGAAGCCCAGGCGAGGTTTGCCGCAAACAGACCCATGATGGGACAGGGGACAGCTTGGCAAGTGGCAGGGCCTCCTGGACAGCCTGTGGAAGCCTCCCCACAGTTGCTGGTTCAGTGGGTGTGATGGACCCCACAACTTTAACAACTATCTGGGGGCTGCTGCTGCTGGTCTGGGGTCACACTCTGACCACCACTGGGCTAGAGAGAAGTTGCCAGAGAAACGTGTAATCAAGGAGAAAACAGACCCCAGGAGGTGTTTTGGACAGTTGTGCCTGTGATCTCACCATAGGCTGCTGGGGAAAGGTAGTCAGAGGAAAAGGAGCTGCCACAAATGCTCTGTGGCAAAGTCTGCAGATGGCAGATGAGGGACCACGTCTTCTTGATGAGCTTCTAAAAGCAAGTGAGGCTCGAGGCCTCAGTGGTACCAGCGGTGGAGCTGTGATGTCTTAGAAGGATTACCCTGGTCAAAACAGAGAGCCAGGGCCAGGGTTAGATTAAGCCGGGATGGAGAATAAAATATTAATGAGAAAGACACCACATCCTAGCCAGGCATTTATGATTTTAATCATTAAAATCCTGCAAAATGAAAATAATAAATAACATGCACGTGGCTAAATAAAGGTCAAGGAATTCTTTAGAATTACTTAAAGACCAGAGACTCCTATTCCTCGTTCTTTTTATCCTGGCTTCCAGTCCTCTCCCCCCAAACCAAAATCTCTGTGCTTCTCAAACTTTACTGAGTGCACAGATCCCATGGGGAGCTTTTAAGTGCCAATTTGACTCAGTGGGTCTGGGGCAGGGCCTGAGATCCTACATATCTGTTTCCCAGGTTATGCTGCTGTTGGTCTATGGACGACACTTTGTATTGGAAGGTTTAAAATCATTCTTTTAATTCTGTGTTTTGGTAATCAATTTTAGACATTATTCATATGCTTCTTGCTATAATAGATGAGGATTGCCTTCCTATACCTAGAGCCTCATTTATTTTCCCACCTTTACATTTAGTTTTATTCAGTAGTTTTATCAATATTAATAGACCACATTTATAGTATAGCGATACTGTAAAGTTATAAAAAGCCAAGTAGTGAACTGTTACTGCATTTAATTTCTTATAAAGCTTTTTGTTTTATCCAGAGTTTTGAATTGTTATTCTTTTCTTCTTACGTCTTGCTCATAATAATCCTCTGTTTCTCCTCCAAAAGCTCACCATAACAGATATTCTATGTAATTCTCTTTTCTCTGGAAGACTTCCCTACCTCCACACACTTTAATTCTTCCCCAAATTCATAAACAAACCCTTTCTGCCCCTGAGTGGGCCTCAAACCATTCACCTCTTCTAGAAAATCATCCCCTCTCCCACATTTTCCTACATGAGGATCAATGCTCAATTATAATATAACTTTCCAAAGCCATTTAGCTTCTTTACCCCCATCATTAGAAATGTCTCTCACTGCTTTTCTTGATCTCCCTTATTTCTCCCTTATAACATATTATATAACATGTGTGTGTATGTGTGTGTGTTTATACCTCATGATGTTTTCTTATTCTGTCTTATGTTAATTATTTGATATATGCTTTATCTCATGCAGTGGACAGTGACCTTTACAAGGATTTGCAACCCTGCTCGTCAGGGTTGTTTCTGATCCTTCTTCTGGCTCCTCCCCCTTTCTTGTTCTCATTCTCCTCTGTCTTCATTCTTCATGAAGGCATCTTTTGCTTCCTCTTCTCTCCCATGTCCCTATTTTAATAATATATTTCTTTATAGAACCAAAACTAACTAGTGAAAATGACAGCCACTGGATAAACCTTTGGGCTTCCTGTAGCTGTGTGGTGCTGGAGGGAGGTGAAGGGGTGAGCATGTTGATGCTGTGTTTATGCTGTGCTGCTCACCTGTGTGCTCGTATTTAATGTATATCCAAATAGATTGATGTGCAGGATATGGATATTTGGTTATAGGGATTGTATCTTTTATAATAACTTCTTAGAGGAAGCTCTTTCCTGTGTCTTGGAATGGCTCTTCTTTTCATACTTCAGTATTAATGTCACCTCCTTAAAATGACTTTCCTTGTCCTACTCCCCTTCCCCAAAGTAGGCCTATCTTTTTTTCCCCACCAGCCAGTCGCCCTCTATTATATCACCCTGTATAGAAGGTTAATTTCATTGATGTCCCTCTATCCATACCGTTTGTAGTTTTTTTAAAAACATTTATTTTATTTATTCATGAGAGACACACAGAGAGAGGCAGAGGCACAGGAAGAGGGAGAAGCAGGGTCCCAATGGGGAGCCTGTTGTGGGACTCGATCCCAGGACCCCAGGATCACGCCCTGAGCTGAAGGCAGACGCTCAACCACTGAGCAACCCAGGTTCCTTCTATCCATACCCTTTGAAATGGACTTTGCAGGTCTCCCCATTGAGAAGTGGAGTCTGTTTCTCCATTGCTTGAATCTGGGCTAAACCTATGACTTGCTTTGACCATTAGGCTATGACAGATGTGGCTGTGGCCACTTCCAAATCCAGACCTTGAGAGGCCTTGTGCATGTCTACTTTCTCTCTTAGGACCTCACCATCAGCATGTGTACAAACCCAAGCTAGCCAGCCAGAGGTTGGGGACCACAGGGGTGAAGAGTGAAGGCTGTCATGCACAGCCAGCCCCCGTCACCTTGTTAGTGGACACGGACACATGAGCAGGCCCTGCTGAGGTCAGCTGAGGTTGATTGAGACCATAACTGCTCAGCGAGCCCTTAAAGTTTAAATTGAAACTTAGAGAATCAGAAGCTAAATAATAACCATTGTGCTAAGCCCCGCAATTGTGGAGTGGTTTGTTAGGCAGCAATAGCTGACCGATACACTTTATTTTCTTTAGACCACTTCTCATGAAATTCAGCTAGCTGCTCAAAGGCTCCACTTCTTCATCTTTAAAAAGGATACACTCTATCTTGTAGAATTATTATGGTACTTAATGGGATGATGTTCATAAAGCTGCTGTACAAATAGGGTGTTCAGGACATTTATTTATTTTCTCTTTCCTTAGAGAAGAGTGAGGATCACAGTTGCGAGGAAGCCTGAGCTCTTCTCCCTCAGGAACCAGAAATCCCCAAGAAAGCCCAGAAAGACTTTGGAACCATAGGAAGAAAGGTTGTTGGAAAGGGAAAGCCAGACAAACAAAAAGCAGAAGGAGACCCATATATACAGATAACAAATCGATTGTTGCCAGAGGGGAAGGGGCAGCGGTGGGGCACAATGGA
This sequence comes from Canis lupus baileyi, assembly GCF_048164855.1. Lineage (NCBI taxonomy): Eukaryota > Metazoa > Chordata > Mammalia > Carnivora > Canidae > Canis > Canis lupus. Next base: position 44,259,017 of record NC_132856.1, on the reverse strand, counting down.
TGAAAGGGAGTGGTGGAGGGAAAGGGAACCCAGGCTGAGAGAACAAAGCAAGCCTGCTAATTCCATTGAATGGGAGTGATGTTCTTGCATTACCATTTTTTTTAAATTAAAAAAAATTTTTTTTTAAATTTATTTATGATAGGCACACAGTGAGAGAGAGAGAGGCAGAGACACAGAGGGAGAAGCAGGCTCCATGCACCGGGAGCCCGATATGGGATTCAATCCCGGGTCTCCAGGATCGCGCCCTGGGCCAAAGGCAGGCGCCAAACCGCTGCGCCACCCAGTGATCCCTTGCATTACCATTGACCAGATCTCTCTGTAGTGTTGAGAAATGAGGCTTTTAATAGAAAAAGGATGAGCACTATTGCTTTGGTACCAGGTAATGGTAGGACATAGATATTAATGTTCTCTTTTATAAAAGAGTAAACTGAAGCTTTGGGATGAACACCATGCAGTAAGTGTAGCATCAGACCGACCCAGATATAACCATAACTCTGTGATGACACCTTCCAACAGCAAGTACTGCTCACGAGCATGGGCCAGGTGCCAGGCTGTGGTGTGGCTCTTGCCCGTGTTAGCTCTTTCTGCCTTGACAGCAACCTTCTGAGGGGATCCTATTGCTACATTGTACAGATAAGGAAAGTACTTGCCTGGGGCACACAGCAGCTGTCACCCCATCACTGTTCTGCTGAGTATGGACCTTTGACTCTCTTTCTTGGCTCTCCCCAGAGGTGGGGGGAAGGCTCGAGAAATTGGGTGGGTAGTAGGAGCCTCAAAAAGAAGAAGAGAGAAATGAGTGAAGTCTTTGAAGGCAACAGGAAGGAAGAACGAACGGGTCATCTCAGAGGTGAGGGGGGACCTATCCCCCCAACCTCTCCTCAGAGCTTCCTGGATGCAGGACAGCAGATGTCTCCCTCTTATGTCATTTGGAATATAGGGAGAAAAGGCTTCATCAATACATGTCAGAGAAGGGGACATGAAGAGGGTTCTCAAAGTCTTGCAGCCTGAGATATATTGAATAAAATGCTCAACACCATTGAAAAACATATTCCAAGTTTAAAAAATATCAGGTAGATTTCTCTCCTGCAGGACTCCTCAGAACCTTCTCTCCTGCAAGACCTCTTAGAACCTTCTCTATTTCAGGGCTCCTCAGGACCTTCTCTCCTGTAGGACCTCTCAGAATCTTCAATATCCTGCTTTGCCTGTTTTGCAAACAGTTTCACCTTGTGCCATGAGACTTAACTATTTTGTTTTGGGGCATGTTTTTCTAAATGTGGTTAATATTGGAAACTGGATGACTGTATTTCTTAGACAGAACCCCATGGTGAGCAGTCTGGGGCCCAGGCGTCATCATTCGTGATTCTCTGCATCTGTCAGGTAGAAGCTCAATAAGCGGCTGTGTGCTTGGGAGGTACGTAGCTAAGAAGGAAATAGGAGCCTGGACACCTCAGGTCAACTGCCCCCACCCTCACCCCCCAAGAAGCTCTACTTTGGGCTCCATTGTAGGGACCTGATCTTTTGATGTGGTTGTGTTGATGTGGCCATTTTGAAACTGAGGACATTTTGACACAGCTATTTTAATGCTGTGGAAATTTTCTGACTTTTTAAAAACACCGGCTATTTTAAATATTTTGCTTTTGAACAAATTATTATGTATTGGTGAGGCATGGGGTCAAGGACAGGGCAAAGCTCAACATGGTGGGGAGAAGGAGGAACAGGATGAAGCATGGAATGGGGGTCTATTTTTATTTACATTTCTTGTTGGAAAAAAAAGAGTGAAAAGTTTAATGGTCTGATTTTTAGGGTCACCAAAAAGCACCCAAGTTTATAAAGCCCATCAATAATCAAGACAGTGTGATATTGGTGGAAAGAATACACAAATAGATAAATGGAACCGAAAAGAGAGCCTGGTGATAGAACCCCCCCCCCCAATACAGTCAACTGATCTTTGGCAAAGGAGGTACAATGGAGCAGAGGCAGTCTTTTCTACAAATGGTCCTAGAACAATTGGATATCCATATGCAAAAAAAAAAAAAAGTAAATGAATCTGGACACAGATCTTCCACTTTTTACAAAAATTAACTCAAAATGGATCACAGGTCTAAACGTAAAGTGCAAAACTATAAAACTCTTAGAAGACAACATGAGAGTAAGCCCAGGTGACCTTGGGCGTGGTGATGATTTTTTAGATACAATGACAAAGGCACAACCCATGAAAGAAAGAATCGAAGAGCTGCACACCACTAAAATTACAAACTTCTGCTCTGCAGAAGACAATGTCAAGAGAAAGAAAATAAGCCACAGACTGGAAGAAAAGATTTGCCAAGGACACATCTCGTAAAAGGACTGTGACCCACCAATAAGAAAATGACTTGCTTTTAAAATGGACCACAGGCTTCAACAGACATCTCACTAAAGAAGACTTACAGGTGGCAAATAATCATTCGGGAAGATGCTCTACATCATATGGCATCAGGGAAATGCGAATTCAAACAATAAGGTATCACTACACATGTATGAGAACGGCCAAGATCTGGGACACTGTTGACACCAAATGCTGGTGAGCATGTGGGGCGATAGGAAGACCCATTCGGTGCTCTGGAAAGAGAATTGGGGGCTTTCTTTAAAAAATTAAACATATTCTTACCACTGATGCAACAATCGGGTTCCTTGGTATTTACCCAGGAGAGCTGAGAACTTACGTCCCCATAAAAGCCTGCACATGGATTGTTTATAACAGCTTTATTCATAATTGCCCAAACTTGGAAGCAACCAAGAAATCCTTTAGTAGCTGAATGATTAAATAAGCTGTGGTGCACCCAAATGGTTGAATATTTTTCAGTGCTAAAAAGAAAGGAGCTAACAGGCCATGAAAAGACAGGAAGGAAACGTAAATGTATTTTACTAAGCGAAAGAAGCCAATCTGAAAAGTCTACACCCAGTAGGTTTCCAACCATGACATTGTGGAAAGGGCAAACTATGGAAACTGAGAAAGATCCCTGTTGGCAGGGGTGGGGAGGGGGGAGGGAGGGATGAGCAGGCGGAGCAGAGAGGATTTTTAGGGCAGTGAAACTATTCTGGATGACGCTGGGCTGGTGCTTACCCGTCGTTACAGTCTGCATTTGTCCAAACCCACAGAACGTACAACACCAGGAGTGAACCCTAAGGTAAACTACAGACTTTGGGGGATAATGACATGTCCATGAGGTTTGTTGCTTATAGCAAATGTACCCTCTGGTGCAAGATACTGATTGTGGAGAGGTTGCTCCTGTGTGGCAACAGGGGATATGTGGGAAGTCCCTGTACCTTCTGTTCAATTTTTCTGTGAACCTAAAAGTGCTGTCTTTTTATTTAAAAAACAACAAGGACAAAAAAAGCCTGTCAGCACATCTGCATGTATAGTTGTCATCATTTACTACGAAGCTTCCCCAGCAGTTAGCAGGGGCCCTCCCTCCACCTGGGGTGTGAGGAGGGAGGGAGGAGGTGGGCCCTCTGAATGCACCCCTTGCCTCCCAGAGGGGGAAGTGGGAGAAGGGACAGTGGTGGCGGAGCTGAGAGGAGGTCTGCTCCCGCGGCCGCCCCGGCAAAGGGGAAGCTCTAATGCTTCGGGCTGGTGGTGGGAACTCACGCCCAAAGGCTGCACGGGAACCTGGTTTCTCTGTTTCTCCTGAAATCCCCACGCAGCAGCCCATGATCTATTAGCAGTGGAACCTGGGTCAGGTCATTGCCTACATGAATCCCTTCGGGGACTTTCCATCACACCTGGCATCAGATCAAAACTACAGCCTCTGGCCTCGGGTCCCCACATGATTGGGCCCTTCCTGTTTCTCTGGCTGCCCCTCACACCTCTCTTGTCTTGGCCAGTTGGTCTTCTCATCCTCAGACGCACCAGGCTCTTCCTGCCACCTGTTCCCGCTGCTAGGCATGGTCAACCCAATCTTCACCTTCTGGGGGAGCGTCGTAAATGTCGCCTCCTTGGCCAGCCCTTCCTAACCACCCGGTATGAAGGGGTCTCTCAGCCACTCGGTCATGTCTTCTGCTTTACTTCTCCAAAGTCTTATTTAATATCCTTTGTCTCGGTCCCTGCTCCATCGCCACCTCTGAGATCAGTGCTGGCATGTGGTAGGAACCCGACAACTCCGCGCTGCATGGGGATTGAAACCAGATCTCCCAATGAGACAGAGCGGGGCAGGGCGGGAGGGGTGACCTTTATCATTAACAGATGGGATAAAATCGCAGATCCTGCGGCTGGTCTCATGCTTCACGTGCTACAGCTCCAAATCTCAGGAGCTGTGGATGACATTTATTTTTCTTCTAAGTAGCTTGTGTCCTGCAAGAGCTTGCAGCTGCACAGTGAACCCATGACCTGCCCTGAGCCTCTGTACTTCTGCCATTTTATACCTGAAGCCACGTGCATCCCTAACTGCTGCAGCCGACATTTCCTCTCCCTCGCCCTCTCTACCGAAGGCACCCGAGTGTTTCCAGAGCCTCTGAATGATCTTGCTCTCTGGCTCCGGCAACATCCCATCATTTGCTGGCTCCCGGGGGTCCCACGGCTCTCCCATCCCTCTCGTTCCTTCTCTCCAAATATGGGCAAAGTAAAGAATCTACAAGTATGCTGGAAAGCCAGTGGATCAAAAGCCTGTGCTGGCTTTAAGCCTGCTGAGGCAGGAGGCACCCTGCCCCCGACTCCCCACCCACCCTCCGCCCCCAAGCGGAGAGGAGAGTGGCTCTGTCCCCGGCCAGCTGCCCCCCCTTCCCCCACCCCGGCTTGTAGCCAACTGAGCTGTCCTAAGGGACATATACTAGCTGCAGTGTAGACCTGTGGTGGCCACTAGCCATATGTAGTTATTTACATGTATGTTGAAACCAATTGCAATAAAATAAATACATTCAATTAATCAGTCTCTCACTCTAACTATGGTTTAGGGCCTCATCAGCTGCGGTTGGTGGCTGCCCGGTTGAACTGCACAGATCTAGAACATTTCTACCACTTTAGAAAGCTCTATGGATGGCCCTGTCCTGGACGCCCAGCACTTATGGGAGGTTTGTCTTTTCCATTAGTGCAGTCAGAAGACGATTAGTAAGCTGCTAGAATGTGCTGCTGGGCTGCAGCCATGGCCAAGGCCCCACGGTCTGTGTCCTCGTGGAGTTAGCGGACAAGAGGGGTCCTCCTGAATTTTGTTCCTCGGAAGTTTGCCCTGTGGCTCCTTGTACCTGCAATGATCAGATCCTTATCCCCAAACTGCTGTAAAGCCCTTTAAGGCACTTTGGGCTTTCCAAAATTAGTAAGGCCTTAATCGATGAAGAGTAGAGATGGAGCATGGCTTCTTCCAAAGACCCCACCAAGCTTTCGGGATATGACTGTCCCGATAGGTCTGGAAGGCTTGGGAAGGAGCCAGGATTACCACTCGAGCTACGATATGGAGAACCGGGAGAGCACAGGATTCAAGCAAAAACCCATTTGGTCTCTGCCAGAGACTGTGTCAGACACGTGGACTGAGAGGGACGGGCAAGCGGGAACCCAGACGTGGCGCTCCCGTTGGCCCCCACAGCTAGGCTTGTGGGCCTTTAGAACTCTCCCTTGCAGGGGTGAGAACACCAAGAGAGAAATGACCTCTGTAAAAGGACACCTGCAGCCTCCTAGACACCCAGCTCCGAATTCCATCGGCACACGGAGAGACACGGTGAGGGGACAGATGTCGGGGTTCTCCCCGCAAGCAATGACCCTACACTGGATGACACCAAAAAGGACCATGTTGGTCTTGGCTCCTTTGAGAGATCAATTTCCTCCTTCTTCTTCTTCTTCTTCTTCTTCTTCTTCTTCTTCTTCTTCTTCCTCTCCTTCTCCTTCTCCTTCTCCTTCTTCTTCTTCTTCTTTCTCATATCTCCCTACCACCCCAGCCTCCAGCACCCTCTCTGCATCCTTGGAGAGGGAGCATGGGTGTTATTCTAAAGCAGCCCTTCTAGAACTTGGTGCGGCCTGAGCATCCCTGCCTCGCCTGGACCACGGGGGATCACATGGTGGAGGCAATCTCCCCCACGACAGCTCATTTGTCCTCCTCTTCTTCCCTGACCCCCTTCCCGACTTCCCTTCCGCCTGCCAGCCTCACCCCAACCCTCCGGCATCTATGTGGGATGCCCTTACCTGGCGAAGAAACAGCTGAAGTCACAAGAAGGTGAAAGCACAGCCTCTTGCTCAGACACCGGGGCTCCTGCAGCATAGCACGTGTCTGAGGCTCCTGGAAGCGCTCCGGGGTCCCGGGCCAGCCCCCCCCCCCCCCCCCCCCGATGAGAAGCGAGTGCACTGCTCCCCCCGCCCGAAAATGGCCAAAAATCAGTTCGGGGAGCATTTCTCCATTCGATTGCCCCTCTTTTTCTTTCGATAATTGCAAGGTCGAGGGAGAAGTGAAAGGCCAGAGCCCCTGGCCGGCGTACCGTTTTAGACGTGATGCTCAGCAGCTATGGGCCGAGAGCGAGGGAATTCACAGCTCCCTCCAGGCTGCTGAATCAACTGCTGCTTTCATTCTTACTGCTCCCGCTCTGTCTGTAACTTTCGTACATGGCCGTTCGTTGGCCTTTCCCACTTAGATAATGAATCCGACTGCATGTGATGCATCACCGTGCTCTGCACGAATGGACGGTGACTGGGGAGGGTCACTCTGCCGCTCTGGTGAGTCCAGGGGACGACAAATGTACCAGAAAGAGGAAACTGGCCTCCCCTAGAGTACAGCTGTGATTTCCCCCCAGAAAGATAAAAGAGAGGTCTGTATTGTAATGACAACAAGGAACTCACTTGGGTCTTTTCTCTGCTACAGGCGGCAGAGGTCATGGGCTGCGGCTTCTATTCCATGATTCTCCCTGTCAAGGCCTCTCAGTTGCCAGGCGCAGCACCTGACCCTGGGGCCCAGGGGTGGGGGTGGGGGTGCAATCGTGTCACGGTCGATGGCCTTCCCATAGCCGTGGGGGCTAAAAAAACATCTGTGAACTTCATTAAGAATATAATATTTTGGGACACCTGGGTGGCTCAGTGATTGAGTTTCTGCCTTTGGCTCAGGTTGTGATCCTGGGGTCCTGGGATCGAGTCCCACACCGGGAGCCTGCTTCTCCCTCTGCCTATGTCTCTGCCTCTCTCTCTGTGTCTCTCATGAATAAATACATCTTAAAAAAATATAATATTTTGCATGTTTAGGCTTTTATAAAAATGTCATTGAAACACCTGTAATATATCAGGTGAGATGCTTTATCTGCATCCATGCATCTAATATATAGTGGTCACGCCAGAATAAGATCTGACTGTAGCTGACCCTAATTTTAAGGCATCCTTGACTCTCCAACACTCCCGGGGTTCCTAGACATGCAGCACATACATGCCCTTCTAAAGTAGCACCATTCAATAGGACTTTCAGAATCTGTGCTGTCTCCCGTGGACGCCACCAGCTTCGGGTGGCTAGCTAGCTAGCACTTGTGATGCAGTTGGTGTGACTAAGGATCTAGTTATGTTTGAATTTGAAAAGGCCCATGTGGGCAGTAGCTACTGTATGGGGAGCATGGTTCTATGCCCTTAGGTACAGCTGTTGAGGCCAGAAAGGGTTGCATGGTGACAGACCGAGCTGGGGGGTGCTGGTCCCATACCAGCCAGACCCCCCACCCCAGGGAGACCTAACACACGCACACCCATAGCAAGCCTGGCAAAGCTGACCCCTCTCGGCAGCCTCTCTCCCCCTCTGCCTGCAAGTAGCTGTGCTGTCTAGGAAAAGACATTGTTCTTAGACTCTTGGTCTGTAGACCAGTCTTCAGAAAAGATGGTTTCCCTTAGCAGCAGTTCTTGGTTTTTCGCTTCTGGTTGCAAATCATCGATTCTGCTGATTGCTGGAGGTGCAGCTGGTGACTCCCCACTCCCCACCCTCCGGGGCCACCCTGCCTATGACAACACAGGCAGGGGTGGCCTGACTTCCTTTATAGTGTTTTTACCGAGGTTGCCTGCACATAACACATAGAAGCCTTGCCCCTCATCCCAGGCAGAGAGCCGGCCAGCCCTCCTCCTCCCCTCCCCTAGACGGAGCTGGTGGGGCCACCTTCTCCTGGAGTCTCTCGGCTGCCCTCCGCAGTGAGTATCACTCACCCTCCTCCTCTGCCCGGCCCAGTATCTCCTGTGCCCTCACATGTGCATTGCTTCTATGGCTTCTAAAACTCAGGCTTTTGCTCATCTGTGCAGTGGTCCTGAGCACCAGGCACTTTGCTAGGTGCCTCCAGCGAGGCAACGGTGAATCAGGTGGTGGCTTGCCCAGTCTTCTAGGATGAGTAATAAGACTCCTTCCCACCTACATATGTGAAATAAAAGTTCAAGGCAGTCTGTGATTTGTACCTTACAGGAGGGAGAAGCAGGTGCTTGGGACAGGTGACAAGAAGGTGGTCAGGACTAGGACAGTGAAGCCCCCATGAGGTCCTTGGGTCGAGAGACTGCCCCATGGAAAGGATGCTGGGCAGCACTCTCTCTGTAGCAGTGAGAATATGGAAACAAGCAAACTTTGCACCAAGAGGTGATGGTTAAGTGAACTGTGACAACAGACAAAACAGAACACCCGACAGCCCTCCAGTTACGACAGCTCCACGTTAACGGGCAAAAGTAGGCCGGGAAAGAGTGTTAACTAGAAAGCCAGATTGATAGCGGTTTGTGCGGTCCGATTCCCTTCCCATTTTTTAAAAAGATATTTATTATTCGAGACACAGAGAGGGAGAGGCAGAGACATAGGCAGAGGGAGAAGCAGGCTCCATGCAGGAGCCCGACGTGGGACTCGACCCCGGGTCTCCAGGACCAGGCCCTGGACTGAAGGCAGCGCTAAACCGCTGAGCCACTGGGGCTGCCCGATTCCCTTCCCATTAAGTGTGTGTGTGTATGTGTGTGTGAGAGGCTCTGTCGCAGAGAAACCGTCTAAAAGGATGCACCTCAGAAAGTGAACAATAAATAGCCAGCCCAGGAAAGGGCTGTTTGAGCACTTTTAATTGTCTTCATCATATCGATTTGCTCTGGGGTTGTTGGTTTGCTTTTGTACATTATGAAATGTACAAAATCTCCTTTAAATTTTTTAAAGATTTTATTTGTTTATTCATGAGAGACACACACAGAGAGAGGCAGAGACACAGACGGAGGGAGAAGCATGCTCCCGGCAGGGACCCCGATGCGGGACTTGATCCTGGGACCCAGGGATCTCGCCCTGAGCCGAAGGCAGATGCTCAACCGCTGAGCCACCCAGGGGTCCCTCAAATCTCCTTTATAATCGGAAAAAGCACAGCTCTTCTATTTTCGATGACTCCTCAGTGACTGTGGCTTTGTCCTTTCAAACACACGTACCTCTCCAGTTCTCTATCACCATGAGCCGTAGTAGCTCTGTAGCGGGTCGGCCCCGCAGGCGGGCTGTCACAGCACCCGGAGTTGGACTTGGGGGGCGGCCACCAGCCTACAGAAGCTGGAGCCCGTCTTCTCCATCCCCTGCAGAATGAGCCAAAGTCAATCTGCCATTTCAGCCCCTGACGCTGGACGCTTCTTTGTCTCCATATCTATCTGCCCCGAAGCTCCCCACCCACCCCAGGACTCCCCAATGTGGGGCAGGGGGTGAGGCCCTGACCAGGCTTGGCCCGCAGACGGCCGTGTAGACCGCTCGGAGACCCTGCTTTCAGGACGGTGAGAGAAAGCAGAGCTACCAAAAAATGCAAGAAATGATTCAATCTCAGTATAGCGAATTGGACAAAAATCAAAGCAACACCCACTTTCCTGACTCACATTAGTATCTGTCTCCAACTCACGGCTGCACGGCTGCAGTGGGCAGGGAGGCTGGGGTTGCATGATGAGGTGTTTTTGTTTTTGTTTTTTTTAAGTAAACACTACACCCATTGCGGGGGCCCCGAGATCAAGAGTTCCAGTGTTCCACTGACTTAGCCAGCCTGCTGCCCTTCCGTGATGATTCTCCTGTCGATTACTTAAAGACAATGGAAAAAAGAAAAATAATTGTTGTATAGTAATGGTTGTCAGCCTAACTTTTCTCACATGTAGGTTTTCTTTTTCTTTCTTTCTTTCTTTCTTTCTTTCTTTCTTTCTTTCTTTCTTTCTCTCTCTCTCTCTCTCTCTTTCTTTCTTTCTTTCTTCTTTCTTTTCTCTTCTTTCTTCTTTCTTTCTTCTGTGAATTAGCAGCTCTGCCTTCTACCACCACCCGGGCCCCTGTACACATCTCCTGCTTTCCAGTTTTCCTGCCTTTGTGCATATGTTTCCCTGCCCTCGAGCAAGGTTTTCTCCCCTCATTACATGTCCCCATCCTCTCCAGCCACAAAAAAAAAAAAAAAAAAAAAAAAAAAAAAAAAGTCACTACCTCAATGAGGCCTTCCTGGGTTTCCCCAGCACTGGAGTCAGGACTTCCTCCTACTAATTCCCAAAGCGACTGGTAGTATTTACCACGGTTGGTATTTGCAGTGATGATGTTTGAATGTGAGCTTCTTGAGGACATGGATCATGTCTCATACCGTGTTTAAGCCAAGCAGGTGTACCGGTGTCAAGACACTCTGAATGAGTAGCTGGGGGATGAAGAATGTTCCCTCCTTCTCACCCAGCCCTCTGCATTCTTCAAAGGGCATTGCACTTGACCCTTGCCACCAGCCCTCGCAGCAGGGTGGGCTCTTGCTTCCATTTTACAGCCAAGGAAATCTAGGCTTGGCGAGGGCATGTCACTTCTTGCTAAGGTCCCACAGGCAGGAAGGGCTGGACCAAGGGACAGATGGAGGTCCATTGTGTTTCCCCCCGCCCCGTCCATTATGCTGCAGGACACGGGCAGACTTTTTAGATGGGAACAGTCACGGCCCCGTAATGAAAGCAGCCTGAGCGTGGTGGCGAGGAGAGATTGGGGCACCCCTGAGCCCGGTGCCCGAGCGCTCCCAGCAGACACAGGGGGCCCTGCTTTCAGTATGTTTTGTTATATGTGGGTGTTTGCCTCCGACTCGGGGGCGAGAGGAAAATGAAAGCAAGCTTGGAGACTTTGCAATTGGTGCAATAAAATCTTCCAAGAGTATTCTGATAGAGGAGAGGGGAGCTGGATGGAGGGCCCTCTACAGTGTCTTTTGATGGTGGGTCTTGGGAGGAATATGTTTTGATTTCACTCTTTGGCTTCTCTCTAAATTTTCCGTGGGTCAGAAACACATGTGTAACAGCAGCAAGATAAGCCTTCATAAAAAGCCAATGCAGGATCTCAAGGTTGCAAAAAGTAGCCACAGATAATTTAATTCCTAGTCCTGGGCTGCGTTTCCAGGCCAGCAGCAGCAGGCTGAGAGTGCCTCCTGGGGAGGAGCTTTTGCAAACAGATGTATGGTATACAAAACGGAAGAGCATTGAGGCTTTAAAAAAAAAAAAAAAAGTGCAGTTATTTTTACTATAGTTCTTAAAATAAATTTCATGCACAAAGTAAAATATTTAAATAGTTTACAAAACCTAAAGGAAAAAAATGAAAGTCTCACTTTCCACTGGTCATAATTGTTCAATCTTCTTCCAGAAAATGTTTCAGTACTGATAAGCAGTGAAGTGTATAACTTTTACATTTTTTTTTTAAAACGATCACGCAACATAGTCTTCTACTTTGCATTTCTACCAAATCCTCCTGGTGACCTCTTTATTTCCGTGTGAGGTCTGTTTTAATTCCATTTATGGACTTCTTGTGTTTTATTGAAAAATGTATCGAAATATTACCAATTGCTGGGTATTTAGGTTGTTTCTAGTTTTTTTGTTCTGAAAAAAAAAAAAGCTGCCTCATGCATCTCTGTATGTAGTTTTATGTTCTTTTGTGAGAATAGCAATAGTACATGTTTCCAGCAGATCGAGTGATGAGTCAGAGCTATTGTGCTTTGTAAATTTTGACAGATATAGTTTCATCTTCTGAAAAGGTTGCACAGGGCAAGGCAAGAGGGCAGGAGCGGTGCAAATATCAACCATCCTGTCACTGGCACTGGGGAAGCCTAGGAGGGCTTCACTGAGGATCAACCATCCTGTCACTGGCACTGGGGAAGCCTAGGAGGGCTTCACTGAGGACTTTTTTTTTTTTTTTTGCTTGCCCTTAAAGGCTGGAGAGCATGGGGACAGGTAGTTTACACTCTCTGCTAACTAGTTATAACTAACCATGACCAAAGCCATTCTTTCTTCTTTATGTGGCTTCTTTCCTTGGGAGTTTGTTTTCTTTGTTATTATCTAATTAATATTTAGTCTTTTTATGTAGGTAGAAAGGAAGCCACGGATACTAAAAATATATGAACTGTTTTTTGGCTAGTGTCTCAAAAACCAATTTCCCTGCTCCCCACGCTGTATTAGAATTACATGAGCTAAGTTGGGAAGTTCCACATTTAACTGGGCCTTATTAAAAAAAAAAAAGATTTTATTTTTTAAGCCCATAATTAAGAAGCAAAATAGAGGATGATAAAGTCAATGGGACAATATGGAATTTGGAGAGGGGATCCTCTGAGATGAGGTCAACACCCCTGCTCCCCATCAAACGTCCACCCACTAATTTCAGCTTCCATTGGCGATTTTCCAATCCCAGGATTCCTTTTGTATTTAGTGGGTGGCGCCATAAGAAGGGCTTTCTCATCTCTTTGTACATTTCTTCATTTCTTTTTTTAAAAAACAGATTTTATTTATTTATTTATGAAAGACACAGAAAGAGGTAGAGACATAGGCAGTGGAAGAAGCAGGCTCCCTGAGGGGAGCCTGATGCAGGACTCGATCCCGGGACCTGGGGATCATGACTTGAGTCAAAGGCAGACACTCAACCGCTGAGCCATCCAGGTGCCCTTCTTTATTTTCATCACTATGGACTCCTGCAGCCTCACGTAGCTGGATATGCTAGAATGATTGCCATCATTACTTAACTTAGAGCCCAAATCACCTCTGATTTGGCCAGTGAGAGCCCCAGGAGGTTGACACCTATGTCTTTTGACAAGTCCTCATGGTCCTTCAAACACCTGCTTCCTAATGAAAAAAAAAAAAAATCAGTTCCAGGTTCATCTTGCAAGTTCCCTGCCCCACTTTGGAGTTAGATATTTCTCCACAGTGCTGCTTCCTTTTGGTGGAAGAAGGTATTTAGAAACTAAGATCTGGGCACTCAGTGCTTATTCTGCTGTGTCATTGCTTTTGGGTCATCTTAGGAAACAGTGCCAGGAAATGTGTGTGTGAAGCACAAATTATCTATCATCTATCTCTCTATTATCTATTAATCATCTATCTATCTATCTATCTATCTATCATCTATCTATCTCATCTTTAAAGGAGTTAACTTTTTAAAAATATGAGTTAACCTTGAATCCTCAATTCCAAATAAATAGCACGAGGGACTCCAAGGCATTTTTGAGAAGTGCTGGCAAGAAGGTTGCAAGGAACAGCTGTATTGTCTTCTTCCTCACCTCCTAAAGGCTAGATAAGACTTTGAGGAGGAAAGAAAATCACTTTTCATTAGATTTCAGTTGTTTTTCCTTTCTTCAGTTGAACCACTTTGTTGAGGTCCATGTGCAAAGATCATATTTAAAATGCGGAATATAAGTTCTGATAAGTACGTATATGCCCATAAAATCTCCACACCATCAGCCCAGTGAGCATATTTATCACCTCCAAAGGCTTCCTTGTGCACTTTTGCACCTCATCCTCCCCACCCCCACACCCTCCCTGCTGCTTCTCTCTCTTACCAGGAAATCACTGGTCTGTGTTCTCTCAGGATAGATTAGTTTGCATTTTCTACAATTTTATGTGAGTGGAGTCGCAGAGTATGTATGCCTTGGTCTGGCTTCTTTACTTCGCATAAATATTTTGAGACTCATCCGTGTTGCTGTGTGTACACGTTGTTCATCCCGATTTCATTGGGTGGCCATTCCATGGTTCACGTATCCCTTCCCGATACTTGACAGACATTTGGGTTGTTTCCAGTAACTTCTGCTACAAATAAAGCTGCTGTGAACACTCATAAAGCAGTCTTTGTGTGGACACATGCTTGCATTTTTCTTAGGTAAGTACCTAGGAGTAGGATGGTTAGATCACATGGAGAGTGGGTATGTAACTTGTTACAAACCCGACAAAATGGTTTTCCAAAGTGGTTGTACCACATGCCGGGTCCTGGAAAACACTGTACTTTCAGAAAAAGAGGTTGAGTCATGATGTTGTGTTATGGAAAGGAAACCAATAGGTTAGGGGAGGATCTATGAAGGAGAATTGTTTTCTTCTAGAAACTTGGGGTGTGGTGCTGGACATGGTTCTTTGGAATATTCTCGCTAAAAGTATAAAAAGAAATGCCCGGGATCCCTGTGTGGCGCAGCGGTTTGGCGCCTGCCTTTGGCCCAGGGCGCGATCCTGGAGACCCGGGATCGAATCCCACGTCGGGCTCCCGGTGCATGGAGCCTGCTTCTCCCTCTGCCTGTGTCTCTGCCTCTCTCTCTCTCTGTGAGACTATCATAATAAATAAAAATTTAAAAAATAAAAAATAAAAATAAAAAGAAATGCCCTGCTCAGGCACGGACCCTTCCTTGAAGGGAGGTGAGCTGTGGTTCCCTGAGTTATATTGAGGTGGGTTTACAGAAATTCAAAACATCAAAACACATATGAACAATAGCAGAGATTGATTGATTGATTGATTGATTGATTGAAGTCAGTGTGGGGATCCCTGGGTGGCGCAGCGGTTTAGCGCCTGCCTTTGGCCTGGGGAGCGATCCTGGAGACCCGGGATCGAATCCCACATCGGGCTCCTGGTGCATGGAGCCTGCTTCTCCCTCTGCCTGTGTCTCTGCCTCTCTCTCTCTCTCTCTCTGTGACTATCATAAATAAATAAATTAATTAATTTAAAAAATTGAAGTCAGCGTGGAGGCCCTTTGCATCAGGGAACCAACTATCTTTTCTTTGCTAAACAAATCCTGGGACTTCCTTTTCCTGCTGGAGTCAGGGGACAGAGAAGATAGGGCCCATTTTCCTATCCTGGGCTTGAAAATGGAGCCTGTAGGTAGGTGCTGGGGTTCTGGCCCCTCTGGGAGAGGGGCCCCGATGCTGGCAGATGTCTCCTCCTTTTGTTCTGCCCCCTGCACCCGGCCTTGCCACCTGGTTATGCAGAGGCCCTTCCCCTGCAGAGTCTGGACCCAGAGGGCTCTCAAGTCAGGCTCTGTCCTGTGATCTTCAGGAGCCCCCTCCCCCCCGGTTGATGAAATAGGGCTGGGGGCATTTACTAAACCAGAGTATGATTGAGAAGTTGAGTCAAGAGAAAATGAGCTTATGTAAAAAAGGATGTGCTGGGAAAGCATGAGGGCCCCAAAGGGCTCTCAGGGGAGAGGTTTCTCTCATTTTATGTTCACAACCAAAATTGTTTTGAAATCTAGAATATTCTGTTTGACATCAGTGTAACATGGCCTCTAACTCCTGCTTGAGATCCTTTCTTTTCGTATAAACAAACAAATTTAACATTCAATTTCCACCTTTAAGTGTGTATTACTGTTCTTTTGTAAGACACCTCTTTTTGATTTTTGCCCTCTCTTTCTAGAAGCAGGCTTGCATCTGGTCCATCATGGTGCCCACAGAATTCACAGTGAGTACAGCCATGCCCCTCAGGCTCCTCAAAACTCACTCTCATCTTGCCTGTTTTGGGGGGAGTGGGAAGAAACCCGCTTTGGAGAGGGTTTCTCGGGGTGAGATCTCTGCCCCGTATGGGCAGTCGATTCCAGCACAGAGGGCTTTACAAACATGAGAGACCAGAAGAGCTTTGGGGTATGTGGTGAAGCAAGAGGAAACTGCTAGTTTAGATCTTATTAACAGTAAGTGTTTTTTAAAATGATTTTATGTGTCTGTTCTGAAATCGAGACAAACAAGGGTAAAGGTCAATCCATAATTCATTTTGAAAAAAAAAAAAAAAAACCTTGGTAAGCCCATTAGTAGTGCTTCTTGCATAACATGCCAGAGGCTTTACGAAAACCACATAATGGTATAGAGGCGTTCAACCGGTACAGCTGCACAGGGCCCTGGTCCTTAGAGGGGCCACCTGCTTAATTTAATGCTCTGCTGTCTTGAAATTCTTAACACATTTTGAACAAGGGATCCTGAAAACTATGTAGCCTGCCCCAGTGCTTGTGCATGCACATGCACGTTGAGAGGGTATGAATGTGTGTGTGCGTGTGTGCGTGCGTGTATGTGTGTTGGTGCTTCATGAGCAGAGGATACACAGCTTTCAGATGACCCAGAGAAATCTGGACCCAGAAAAGTTTAGGAGCCTCTGAGGACCTTTCTGAGAGTGTGGAATAAAGAGGAGAAATTAGAATCATTCAGAGTTTGATAAAAGTCTTGCCCAACATCGGTCCCAAAGGGGTCCTACCCCATCTGAGCGCTTGTTACATGTCCTGTAAATGTTCCTTTGCCTCTGTGTGCCCTCCACTAGGAGGTGGGTTCCACAAGAGTGGGAACCACGTCTGACTTATCCGTGCATTTTTAGCACAAACACAGTACCTGACGTAGCCTATGCGTGCGAGAAAGATTCTTTGAATACAAGTATCTATCGTGTGATCCAAGCAGATACTCTCAGAAATTCCTACTTTCCATGCATACATTTCTTTGTCTTGTCATAGACTTTTGGGGTGGGGGAGGGTCACGTGGTCCATGCCTCTGCCATCCTGCAATCCTCCAAAGGATAGTCCTTGACCTAATGGTATCTGGTGTCTCCTTGCAGAACCTCATCTCTAACATATCTGATGACTACAGCTACCACTCCACGTCTCCCGTGGATGACTACATGAACTTCCCTGATTTATTCTGTCAGAAAGGCCACGTCCGGCAGTTCGCGAGCCACTTCCTCCCACCCTTGTACTGGCTTGTGTTCATCGTGGGCACCTTGGGCAACAGTCTGGTCATCCTCGTCTACTGCTACTGCACCAGAGTCAAGACCATGACTGACATGTTCCTTTTGAATTTGGCAATTGCCGACCTTCTTTTTCTCTTCACGCTTCCCTTCTGGGCCATCGCTGCCGCCGACCAGTGGAAGTTCCAGACCCCCCTGTGCAAAGTGGTCAACAGTATGTACAAGATGAATTTCTACAGCTGTGTGCTGCTGATCATGTGCATCAGTGTGGACAGGTACATTGCCATTGCTCAGGCCACGAAAGCGCAGACCTGGAGGCAGAAGAGACTTGTGTACAGCAAAATGGTTTGCTTCACTGTCTGGGTGGTGGCAGCCACACTCTGCATCCCGGAACTCCTGTACAGTCAACTCAAGGAGGAATCTGACATCACCATCTGCACCATGGTTTACCCTAGTGACCAGAACAGCAAAGTCAAGTCGGTTGTCCTGACCCTGAAGGTCATCCTGGGCTTCTTCCTCCCTTTTGTGGTCATGGCTTGCTGCTACACCATCATCATTTACACTCTGTTGCAAGCCAGGAAGTCATCCAAGCACAAGGCCCTGAAGGTGACCATCACTGTCCTTACCGTCTTTGTCCTATCTCAGTTCCCCTACAACTGCATTCTGTTGGTGCAGACCATCGATGCCTACACTGTGTTCCTCTCCAACTGTGCCATTTCCACCAACGTTGACATCTGCTTCCAGGTCACTCAAACCATCGCCTTCTTCCACAGTTGTCTGAACCCCGTTCTCTATGTCTTTGTGGGCGAGAGATTCCGCCGGGATCTCGTGAAGACCCTGAAGAGCTTGGGTTGCATCAGCCAGGAGCAGTGGGTCTCATTCACAAGGAGAGAGGGGAGCGTGAAGCTGTCATCTATGTTGCTGGAGACAACCTCGGGAGCTCTCTCCTACTGAAGGGTCTTTGCTCCGACATGGACGGGCCTTTCAGAAGTCACGAGAAATACAGCTATGGCATCTGCACTGATGCTACCAGAGGGAAACCAATGAAGAAGTAAAAAGAAGTGGGGGAAAAAGAAAAAGCCAGAAAGGAATGAATTTGGACAATTACTTCATTTAGAATTTCCAAGCCAGAGTTTTCCAAATTGACTGGCTGTCCCACGAGACTGTTGATTGGTCTTGGCTGCAATGGCTGCAATTTTCAAAGGAGGACCAACACATGGTCCTGTGGACCACACTGGCTTTGCCACTTGCTTTAGCATTAATGCAGCTGACCTCTAGAGGAGGCATTTGACATCCCCAGGGTGCTATGAATTGCTATAGCTTCAGTTCTGATGCCACGCCTTCCAAAAGGGGATGCAGAAGCATTGGCCACTGCCACCAAAAAGTCCACAAAGCCACAAGGTTTCATGAAAACTTCCAGTTTGGGGGAATTTCTACCCCTGGCTTTGGGGCCTGGTGCCCATCCCAAGTTTTAGAGATTCTTTTTTTTTTTTTTTTTAGAGATTCTTGATCTAGAATCTTTTTAAAAAAAAAAACTTCAGATTTTCTCCTCTGGTCTCCTTGATCTGTTCTGGGCCAGTGAGGAACCTTGTGACTCTTCTGAAACTTTCTGCATGACTGGTCAGTGAGCCCCTGGATGACTGACTATACCAGCATGTCATCCCGATTCTCCACGCTTCTTGTGTCCATTTCTGTGCCCTGCCAGAGCTTCCACAGCTGGCTGCAGCGTTGACCTGCACAAGGACTCCGCTTGTCCACTCATGCTGCAGGCGTTGTCAACCTGTGTAGGGATTCTGAGAGTCCTAGTTGGTAGAACTGTCCCTGGCTCTGTCATGGGCTCACTCTGCCGAGTGGCTTTTGTGATGGTCTCCTTCGTCTGCTCCCTATAAAAAGGATTGTTTCATTGACCCTCTTGCTTCTGAGCTTGCTGGAGGGGATTTGGCTCCATGCTTCTCCTTTTCTTACTGTAGAGTGCTAGCATGTTCAAAGGCTTCCAATTTAGAGATTAGGCTAAAAAAGTGCTTTTTGATGACTGTGTAAAATACCCATTATTTGTCACTTTCTTCATCGTCTTTGTATTTTACAAGTGTCCTATTAAAGATCCAATAGTCGCATTAGAGTGTGAAGAGTAAGACTGGAATAAGGAAATAAAAATCTTCAAATACCTTAAAGCCATCTTGACTGCCCATTGTTTTTTGGTTTTAGATTTTATTTAAATTCAAGTTAGTTAGAGGTATCTGGGCACCTTAGTCAGTTAAGCATCCGACTTTTGATTCTGGCTCAGGTCGTGATCTCAGGGTCATGAGACTGAGCCCCACATGGGGCTCCCTGCTTGGCAAGGAGTCCGCTTGAGATTCTCTTTCTCCCTCTCCCTCTGCACCCTCCCTAAATAAATAAATAAATAAATAAATAAATAAATAAATAAATAAATCTTTAAAAAAAAACTCAGGTTAGTTAACATAGTGTACTATTAGTTTCTGGGGTAGAATCCAGATATTTATCAGTTGCATACAATACCCAGTGTTCATCACAACAAATGCTCTCCTCAATGCCCATCACCTAGGTACCCCACCCCATCTCCCCTTGGCTGCCTGGTTTTTATCTCTCCTCTGGTCAAGCTTATTTCTCAGGTTTGTCCCAACTAGTCCAGTGGAATTTCCAAGGCAGGGCTGGGGGCGGGGCAGTGATTCGAGCAGTACACAGACCCCCCAGCTTTGCCACTTGCTCTAGAGGAGGCATCTGATTTTCTCAGTGTGCTGTGAATTACCATGGTTTCAGTCCCAAGACTGTGGCTTCCAAAAGGGGCCCAGAAGCAGTGGACTTGGCCACATGATCCTCCTCCTCCCTGTCCACGTCTAATGTACATATTAGTGAACAAAAAGGGAGCACGAGATGAGCAGTGATACAAAGGCTTTGCTAACTCATCCTGTGTGTGGGCAGGTGGGGATGAACCAGCATCGGTCTGGGACCAGCATAGCAACATGGGCCCCAGTGCAATAAACACCACTTACAGCTGAGGGGAGGTGAGGTCCCTAAGGGCAGTGTATGGACACAGCCATTGCTTGGCTACCATTTCCAGGAGACCCTGGGTGGCTTTTAAGGAACTTGGGAGAGTAAGTAACAAGCTTGGGCCAAATCTAAATAACATTGTGCAGTTAGGTGAAACGAACATGACTGAGTTTGGCTCTTTTTTTTTTTTTTTAATTTTTATTTATTTATGATAGTCACAGTGAGAGAGAGAGAGGCAGAGACACAGGCAGAGGGAGAAGCAGGCTCCATGCACCGGGAGCCTGACGTGGGATTCGATCCAGCATCTCCAGGATCGCGCCCTGGGCCAAAGGCAGGCGCTAAACCGCTGCACCACCCAGGGATCCCAAGTTTGGCTCTTTTGATATGTGCTTCTGATACTGTGTGTCATGGGGACCCCGTGGAGCTGAGGAAGTGGGGAGGGATGGAGGAAGAAGGGGGTGAGCCACCATTGTGCTTGCTGGGTCTACACTTGGTCTAGAGTTACTTAAGGCACACCGTAATGGAGGGACGCCTGGGTGGCTTAGTGGTTGAGCGTTTGCCTTTGGCTCAGGGTTGATCACGGGGTCCTGGGACCGAGTCCAGCATCAGGTTGCCCACAGGGAGCCTGCTTCTCCCTCTGTCTGTGTCTCTACCTGTCTCTCTGTGTCTCTCATAAATAAATAAATACCTTAAACAAAAAAGATACACTGTGATGGAGATTTAGTAGGAGTTGAGAGGTAATGTACTTTTGATCAATGCATGTTAGTTGGAAGAAACAAAATGGAACACCAGGGACTCCACCTTTCCTCCCTTTAGGATTTGTAAGAAGGGGGATGAGGGATGCCCTGAGAATGACAAAGCCTGGATCATACCCGATGAGCAATACTCATGCCTAGTTCCAATGGCTTCCATTGGGATATGACTGTCACTACCGCACTGTCCCAGACCTAACACAGCTCCAACATTGGATTAGATAGACTGCAATTGAATTATATGATAAAGATTTTAAGTATGTTTTATGGCAAATTGCCTTACTTTTTAAATGATTGCATACATAGAACCATTTCACATTCAAACGAATCTAGGTTTTGGTAGCAGATTTATCCTAAGATAAAAATGTTGGAAGAACCAACATGGGGAAACCCATGAGGAGCTGTGACTCACTCAACATTTCTAGGAAATATGCTGTGTTGAGTACTTTTTGAAATACAGATAAAAGGGTTATCATATCTAATTACATTTTACTAGAATTCCATAAATGAGAAAAATCAAGACACAGAATGAAACATGATGTGTTTTCATTATCAAAAAAAGAGATCATCTTTTTTGACCAAAATTTTTTCAAAAACTGATTTTAAGTCAACACATCACAACATGTACACTCAAGTGGAGTTGTTTTGAAGTAGTCAGTTTGGATGGCTGGGGATTTGTTCTTTGGGGGCTGTCTTTCAGGACAGCAAAGCATTCATTCATTCAGCAAACATTTGTGTACGTACTATGAGCCAGACCATCTCTAACTCTTTGAGGCTGTAACAGGTTTACAATAATCCTTTCTCTAAGATGTTTATGTTCTGACAATATGGAAAAGCCAAGCGCCATGTGGACTCAGGTATGGAGGGTGGTATGGAAGCCTCTGTCAGGTGATATCCCTTGGCTGAAAAGCATGAGGAGGCCTTTGTATGGCTTAAAGATGGGTATGGAGATAGTTCCCGGCACAAAATGCACATGATAGCCTCTTTGGGTGAACCTCTGAACAAGCA
This sequence comes from Canis lupus baileyi, assembly GCF_048164855.1. NCBI lineage: Eukaryota > Metazoa > Chordata > Mammalia > Carnivora > Canidae > Canis > Canis lupus. The sequence goes on along the minus strand of NC_132856.1, from coordinate 44,237,398 downwards.
TCTTTGGGTGAGTTTCTGACCTGGGGTATGTGCCAAACACCCTCACTCCACACGTAATGCCTTCTATGGAGTAGATACACTACAGTGAACAAATAAACTTGTTAAAATTTAAAACTGGTCATTTCTCAAGTGTGTATTTCCCATATCAGAACTCAGCTGCCACAAAACAAATCAAAGCAAAGCAAAGAAAAACAAAACAAAACAAAACAAAACAAAACAAACCCAGAAGACTGGCAGCCTGGAGTCATGAGATGGTGTGTGCTGAGGGTAATAATGGTGTCCTGTGACCTATGGGCTGCCTGAGAAGAACCTGTGGTCGAGGGAGGGCTGGCTAGAGCAGGGCAGACACAGTACCTTCCCCTGCCCTGGAGAGTAGCTCAGGTTGCTGCCTGTTGGCTCCTGTGAGAGAGGTGTGTGGTCATAACGTCTTCCCTTTGGCCATAGCAGTCATTGCAAATAGTCCTGCATGAGGAAGCAACCAGCCCCACTGATCTGGTGGCCCTTCGCTGGAGGCCATCACTGCTGTCGTGTGGTGGTGATGGGAAATAGGTCCATGATGGGCTTTAATACCCAGTGAAGGCTGTCATGAAGCATGACACCTCTGGACACCGACTTCCTACTCCAAACAAATGAAAATCTGTCACACATGTCCAGACGGGTCTTTTGTGTTTGTAATCTTTGAGCGGTAGTTTGATTTCCCAACTCTGATTTGGCCTTATAAGTTGAAGCTTCCTATGGGGTCCAGGTCCAGGTGAGCAAAGCATCCCCAGCCTCCCCCTACCCCTGGTTTTGGTGTTCAGAGGTGTTTGTTCCGCAGTGGAGTGGACCTCTCTCCACCGGAGCTGCTCCTCCTTCTCCTACACTCTGGTCAGTGCTCTGCGCTCTACACAGCTTGGAAAAAGGGGAGGTAATACAGCCTCTAGCACCCTCACCTTCCACATTTTAGATGCTCAAAAGAAATCTCCTTCTTTATTTGACAAACCGTTTACTGTGCATGATCAGTGAGTACCGGGCTGTAAAGTGTGGTCATCATCACAACCAAGATGCCACGGTACTTCTGCAGGGCAGTCTCTTTCTCCCCCGTCCCGTCTGCCCCTCTTTTTGCAGTTCAGGTCTGTGCCTGCATCCTCCTGGGAGCGGGAGTTTTTCTCTAATCATTTCTATTTTGTTGGTACAGATACCCCAACAGAGAATGTCCCACTCAATATCTTCCTTTGGCTTTTTTTTTTTAAGATTTTATTTATTTATTCACGAGACACACACACACACACACACACACACACACACAGAAAGAGAGAGAGAGAGGCAGAGACACAGGCAGAGGGAGAAGCAGGCTCCATGCAGGGAGCCCGATGTGGGACTCGATCCCGGGACCCCAGGATCAGGCCCTGGGCTGAAGGCGGCACTAAACCGCTGGGCCACTGGGGTTGTCCTGGCTTTTTCTATCATAAAAACCTACAAAAGACAGGCAAATGTGTCTCTCCAACATTTGACTCTATGAGTTCCCTCCGCTCTCAACATACTTCTTTGTCACACTCAATCCTGGTACCACAGGCTAAGTGAGAAATCTCTGTGGTCAGATGGAGGTGCACCGACTGGATTTCCCCTCCAGAACGAGCTTGTAGGCATTGTGGGCAGCACACAATCTCCAGCTGCCAGTTCCTCTAGGGTCCGCCTGTACTGCAGGTAGCAGCCCGGGCCAGAGCCATGTCACCCAAGGCCACTGCATCCAGTGCCCAAGAAGTGGGGGATGGAGGCCGTCTGGTAGGTGGCATCAGCTGCAGCGCTCCCTGCCAGGCTGGCCACGCTTCGCCCAGCTTGCTTCACAGAGTCTCCCTCTGCTCGATCCTGCTTCCTCCCACTTCCCTTCATGAGTGTCGATCCCTGATAAACATCCTGCACCCCAAACTCCAGCTCAGTGTCTGCTTTGAGAGAAGTCAGCCTGTGACTATCTTTCCACCAGGGGTTGCCAATTCTAAGAGCCCATTTAAGACCAGACGGGTACAGAGCACCAGGTGTCCACGAGCCACATACTGTGGTGAGTATCTTCCCAGAACACATCTCAGAAGGCTGGGGAGCCCGGGCTGTGTCCGATCTTAATTCACGGGCGGAGATCTTGGGCACTGACGGCAGGTCAGGGCCTTGGTGTGCAGGACAGACAGCCTCCCTGCCAAGACCTTTCAGCCACCGTGTCCGGCTAGTTTACTCCATGCCAGGTGGGTACTGGGATCAACCCCGTTTTACAGACAGAGGGGCTGAGCCTCATGTTAAGTCACCCAAGGTCATGCAGTTAGTAAGGCTGGTGCACAGACAGGGTATGCCGGGCCCTACAGCCTTGGCTTCTGCCTGTGATGCTATCCCGCCTGGCCTGCCATGGTCAGACAAACCAGCCATTGCTTTGGAGAGCTGACCAACGATTTGCCAAATACCAGGCTGAGTAGCAGGGGATGCAAGGACAGATGGACAGACATCACTGCATGCAAGCTCTAAACGATGCTGGGTGACAGCCTGGGCTTTGCTGACACCTCCTTCAAAGGTGGGCTGGGAGGGTGAGCCAACAAAGGATGATGTTATCCTCACAGAATGGAGAAGGTTCCTACTTGCTCCCTCTCCTGGGGCTCCTCCCCAAACACACACAGCTGTGAGGCTTCAAAGTCAGCTGCAGGTGTGTATGCAGGTGCGAGAGCAGTGCACCCTGCCCGGGCAGACTCCTGGGCCACAGCACACCTGGTGGTGGCCACTTCCTCACCCCTGGCCCTTGTCCATCTTTCCTGGTCACTTCCCCACAGACCTGCCAATCCGCCCCCTGAATACCACTAAGTGGCCTCCATGGAGACCATGTGGAACAGAAGACTCACCCAGCCAAGCCCTGCTCAAACTCCTCACCCTGAAAATCATGAGATGTACTAAAATCGTTATTGTCTTAAGCCACTGGGGTTTGGGGTGATTGACTTTGTAATTTTGTTATTTTTGACATAGCATTCTTTTTGGCTCATTCACAATTTCCTTGGACCTTTGCTTTTTTTTTTTTGATGAAAGAAGTGATTTTACAAGCTTGCTTGTATTCCATCCAGTTGTGTTCTTGTTACTGTTGCCACAGAACCCGGCGGCATATAGCAGTAGCTGCTTTATTGTGCTTACTGTTCTGAGGGTCATGGATTTGGAAATGGCTGGTTCAAGGTCTGCCACGTGGTTGTTGTCAGACACTGGCTGGGATTGCAGTCCCCTGAAAGCTTGACGGGAGGTCAGGCCACGTGGCTGACACTTGATGCTGGCTGCCATGCAGGGCACCAACACATGGCCTCTTCAGCTTGCAGGGGGCTTACTTATGGCACTTGGCTCCCCTGAGCAAGGGTCTGAGAGAACCAGGAGGAAGTGGCAGGTCTTTTTCTGAGGTCACAGAGCATCCCTGGGGCTGTTTTCCCCTGGTTGGAACAGTGCCAGTCTGGCTTAGAATCCTGGGGAGCAGCCGCAGGCCCCACCTCTTCTGTTAACGGTGTCATCTAACCTTGGGGTCAGGTGTTAAAGCCACCACAAGCTGCTGCTCTGTAAGTTAACTTGTCTTTCAATGACCCGGATCACTCAATGCCCCAACCGTCTTGCTGACTAGCACCCAGAGAGAGGAGAGCCGAAGAGAGGAAAAAGTGCATGTAGATGACTTTCTTAGTAAGAAATGCTCATGTTTTTGAGTGATTCTTTATGGGAGCCACTATGTGAGGCTCTTTTTTGGTAAGTAATGTCTACATCCGACATGGGGCTCGAACTCACAACCTCAAGATTGAGAGTCACCTGTTCCACCGCCTGAGCCAGCCAGGTGCCCCAGCAAGGCCTTTCTTTGATCTTATGGTCTTTACAGCATCCTTATAAAGTACCTACTGTTATGTCTCCCACTTAACAGGTGGAGAAACTGAGGCACAGAGCAGGTCAGTCCCTTGCCTCCAGCCATAGCTAGGAGGAATCCATACAGGTTTTTCTGACCCTAGAATCCCTAGAATCTGATGTCCTAGATGCTCTGTTATACTTTCTCCCCCACTGGAGTGCAGGCACTCTGGTCCCACTGGTCCGTTCACACCTTGGAATCCAGGTGTGTGGCTCTCGTCCCACATAGGCCAAGTCAGGAGGTGGGGTGGCTGTGGGCCGGGCCGGCCCCTGGGGAGGGGAGCAGGAGCCCTGCCCAGGCTCCGGCTTCCTCGCCTCCTGGCTTCATGCGGTCATGCTTACTGTTGAGTAGTTGATCCTTTGGGTGAATCTCGAGAGATAGTAACAACTTTGTTGTGACTTGAGCTCGTCGGAACTGAGCGTTTGGTTGTTTATTGTGAAACGGAGACAGCCATGAGCTGATGTGAATTTGTTTTCAAATTTTATTTTATTTTTAAAGATTATATTTATTTGAGAGAGAGAGAGAGAGAGAGAGAGAGAGGGAACGAGCAGAGGGAGAGGGAGAGGGAGAAGCAGGCTCCTTGTTGAGCAGGGAGCCCGACATGGGGCTCTATCCCAGGACCCTGGGATCGTGACCTGAGCCAAAGGCAGACGCTTAACCAACTGAGCCACCCAGGCTCCCGTTTTCAGATTTTAAAAGTTAATCTGGCGTGTAATAAATGTAATTCTATGGCACAGAAGGGTATCCCCTGGCACCACCTCCAAATCCTGGACAGACCCCCCAGCCGTGTTTCCAGGGACAGCCACTGCTAAGTTTCTAGCGTCCTCATGCAGAGACACGCGGGACGGAGCCCCGCTGCCTAGTGTGGTGTGCGGGGTGTGCTCCTTCCAGCCGCCCCCACCCCACACGACACCGTCTTCCTCGCTGCTGCTCTCATAGACGAGGTGTCCATGGAGAGTCGCGTGCGTGCCGTGGTGTTACACGGGTGGGCGTGTCTGGAGGAGAAGCGTTTTCCCCAGGGAGCTGGGACCAGGGCGAAAGGGAAGGTCCGATGGTCAGACTCTGAGGTGGCCTCTGCCCCGTGTCCCTGTTTGCAGAGCCACCTGGCAGTTCTCCCAGCAAGAGGTCTCTCTTCCCACCCCCCAAGTCTGGGCGGGCCTCGGTGCTTGCTCGGGCCCACAGAACACGGTCGAGGTGATGTTGTGCCTGTTTGGAGAGGGCTCGAGGCTGGGCATGCACACTTGCGGTTCTGGAAACCTGCCCAGCACTTCCCCGAACAGGCCCGGCCATCCTGCTGGGGGTGTGAGACCATGAGGGGCAGGGCACGGTCACCTGGCCGAGGTCGTCGTAGGCCAGCCGCCCCCTGCCCCCCTTGACCAAGCAGCTGGCCACAGACGCAAGAGGGAGCCGGCCGCGACCCGCCGCCCGCCAGCCACCTGCTGGACACGGGAGAGCTCGGGTGATGTGCTGCTGACCAGGACGTGCGTCAGTTCCCGGCGATGCCTGCGTCAACCTGCAGACCTGGGAGCTAAATAAATGCTTCGGGTTGAGGCCGCTGGTTTTGAGTTGCTTGTTATGCAGTATTATAGTGACAATAAATAACCCACGCAGCCCTTTGTGTGGATGATGCACACACCAAGGTCAAGGGCTGCCATAGCAAATCCGGCTTTATGAGAGAGGTGTTTTTTTGTTTTCTTGTTTTGAAATGAAAACAGTTTAGAGAAAACCACTCCCACAGCTGTCTCAGCTTGGTGCAGGCGTAGTAACAAGCTCTATAAATGGTTCAGACTTACCAGCTCCCCTGGGTCTTGGGCTGACATATGGTGAGAGCCTGTGAGATTGATATTTACCACCTACTGTTATTAATAAACCGGTGCTGTGATGAGCTGATCTGCCTCCTTTTTTTCATAAAGACCTACCAGAACCCAAAGTTCCTTAGATTCCTCTTTTTTTTTTTTTTTTGGCCTTATGTACTTCGGCATCCGGTAAAGCCTACTGGCCCCTTCTCAGAATGTTGTAAAATGAATAAGATAAAATACATAGGATTACAAAGAAAACCTCTGTTGTGATACATTTCTCTAAAAATCAGAACAAATGTATGAACTACTAATATATGTGCCTTTTCATTATTAATGCATTAAATAGAATCTACCAGCAGGTCTAATGACAGCCTTCACTTCAGAGCGGCGATGACATTTTGAGAGTCTGTGATAGCTGTCGTGTCATGTGAAAATATCTGTCCTTTCCATTGGTGACAAAGCCACAGGTCTTGCTGACAAACACTAGTGTGACATGTTCTTTATATTCATGATGGAGCGAAGACCGAAGGTTTAGTTCACAGTCAGGGGAAAGATGCCATTCTGCATCCCCCCCCCATATTCACGGGCCTTCTGACTTCTGGAGGTGGACCAGGTGAGGAGTCCACGTTCAACCCAACCTCCCCCAACAGTATCCATCACTACCAAACTCCCATTTCTTCCTGTAATCCTTAAGTTTTGGACATGAGTGGAGCCACTTTGGGTTGGAGGAAGGGAATGTTTTTCCATCTAGAAATGATCTGCCAGTGAGCAACATGTCCTCGAAGACAAATGCAAGCCATAAACGAAACCACGGGCATGAAAAGATTTTACCTGCAGAACAGTTTCCTTCCAGGTGATTCCCCTGTGCTCGGGCCAGCGGGCTGAGGGAGAGGTCCTGCTTCCAAGATTTAAGGGTCGCTGGTGGAGTTAAATTGGGGGACGGATCCACGAACTCGTTTAACCCTTCAAGTTCTAAGCAAGGTGGTGACGCAGCAGTGACCCTCAAGGGCCTGCTCGGCGTGGCTCACCGTCACCAGCACCACAACTGGTGGATTTGTGAGGGAAGCAGCCTGACAAACCAGACTTGTCATGGCTGTGGATGGGTGATGCTCTCTCTGAGAACACCCCACAGTTCTGTGGCGGTCCTAGCTGCTGCAGAAGGGACGTCTCGGCAAAGATCTTGGCCCCACACATGGACCTCTTGTGCAGAGGCCTCAGTTGTGGTGGCGGTGGTGGTGGGACGGTGGCTGCTGCCCCGCCCCAGGGCCTTTCTCTGAGAGCACGGGAAGCCCTGAAGCCAACTCAGAGCCAGAGCTACAAACCCAATTACCTTCTTCCATGTTTGCAGCCACCACCTTCTGTGTCTGTTTGCTCTCCTATGCTCTGCCCAGCCCCCTCACCCCCTTCCTTCCTGCCTTCCTGGGAAAAGATAGTGCCTGCCCCACTGACCTGGCTCACAGGTGTTCCGGCCTCTCTGGGAAGGTTCCTTCTCTCCTTGAGGCTCGGAGGGCTCCTTGGGAGTGGAAAGCTGGGGAGGCTCCCTACCCCATGACCAAACATTGCCTTCTCTTTGACAATTCTAGGGAGTCCCAGGCCCAAAGCCAACCCTGGCCTGGCACTGAGGCCTTCCTTTTGGCAGGGACACTCACGTGTGTCAGGTTTGGCGATACCTGTCTCACTTTGTTCATTTTTTTAGCTAAGAAGACTGTTCATTCCAGGTTTCAGGTGGGGGAGCCTCGTTGGAGACAACCATAGTCCATCCGTGCCAGAAAGTGTGAGGAAGCCACACCAGGTCCCCTCCTCCCCCAGAGGGCGGAGGATGGGGGAGGGACGGGGGACAGACATCAAAGACCAGAGGTTGGCGATCACACTTGTGCTCGCCTTCACCATCCTCTAGAAACCACAGGTGTGGGAAATGTAGAAGGCTGACCTTTCTGTCAACCCTAACCCACTTTGAATGGCTTTCATAATAGCTATGCTCTCCCCCTGGTTTCTGATGGCTTAAGCGTCAACTGCTCTCTCAAAAAAAGTCCATTTGCTCATCTTGGGTGACAGGTTTCACCAATCTATTTGCTTTTCAGAGGGGTGTGGGTGGCAAGATCCTCTCACCAGATTTTTCCCACGCATCTTCAAACCGAAAGGGCTGACCTGCCGAGAGTTTCCTTCTGAGTCCCCTGGGGGAACCTCTACATCCTCCAGCACCTCCGGGGAACATGGCCAGGAGAGGCAGGGCACCTCCAAGTGCCACAGAACCTGCAGACACCAAGCTGGGCTCGGGTTCTTGGAATTGAATGTAGGGCTTGGAGAACCTGGACCAGACTTTGGTCACCTTGAGTTACTCCGTGCTTTAGCGAGTAGGGTGGGGGTGCAATGGGGATTTTGACATGAAGGCCCCTAGATCCCAGCCTCCAGTGTCACATACACAGCTCTGTGTCTCAGTTGGTTCTTATTCCAGCTCCCAGCCCATGTGGCCACCAAGTCTCTGGAAGGACTGTTCTCTTACCAAAGAGCTCCTGCTGCATTGCTTTGGGCACTTGGAGAAACCGATCTTCCATAACTTCAACTGGACAGTAAGAGGCTTGACTTGAGGGCATCATTAGTACAAGATGGGGATGCAAGGGGAGCAGGATCGAGACCAGCTCACTTCCATGCTCCCCACACCTCCTCCTGCAGGGTTGCTCTTTGCTCTTCTCTGCCATAGGAATCTCAGGAGCTGGGGATCCCTGGGTGGCGCAGCAGTTTGGCGCCTGCCTTTGGCCCCGGGCGCGATCCTGGAGACCTGGGATCGAATCCCATGTCGGGCTCCCAGTGCATGGAGCCTGCTTCTCCCTCTGCCTGTGTCTCTGCCTCTCTCTCTCTCTATGACTATCATAAATAAATAAATTAAAAAAAAAACTTAAAAAAAAAAAAAGGAATCTCAGGAGCTTCTGCCCCTGGCCAAGCTGGCCAATGGGATTGTTGATGGCCTTCTAGCTGACCAGGCATGGGGACTGACCAGTATCCTCTTTGATCTCATATGTGTTGAGCACTTTTGCATCTGCCATGGTGCTTGACACAGTGCGGTTGAGGGAAAAGAGGGAGATGAAGAAGGAAATACAGTCCTTGACCTTGAGGGAGAGCATGGCTATGGTTACAGAAAGTACAACTTATTCCCCTATAACATATTCAAGAAGAGGCCGCATGAGAATTTGGGAACAGGGGGACAGTTGGAGGAGGAAGGAAGGGAGATGGAGGGAAGGGGGGCTCGGGGTGTTCTGTGAGGTTCGAGGCACCCGAAGGTAGGAGCCCTTGTCATGTGGGGTGTGGGGCGAGTGTGGATGGACCGTCCAGCCCGAGCTCGATCTGAGCGGTCCAGGAGTGTCTGGGTCACATCCCCTCCAGGTCCATGTCCGGTCATTGCTGACCCAGTGCCAGCAGCTAAATAGCAGTGGAATGCGACTTCTTCCTCTGCCAGCTGCCTTGGCCTGATGGTCTTGCCCAGCTTTGTACCACAGCTCCACTGATCACGGTTTCAGGGCATCCATGACCGTCCCCCCTGACCCTGCTGTTCTGGTAGGTCAGCAGGTGTTCTCTTTCCTTGCAGTGTCTCCGAGTAGCCCAAGAGAGCCAGGCAGCTCATGTGGTAGAGGGGGTAGCTTGGAATGATACCTTGGCTCCAGCAGGTCTGAGTACTGACCTCAGGGTAGATGGGAAAGTGTCTGGATACCAGGCCACATGGCAACCTCTCAGGGTATCTGCTGGTGTGAACCCTTTTGAAAATCCGGAGTGTACCAGTTGAGGCCGTCTCCTGGTAGGGCAACTCAACTATGAGTCTGATCTGGGTAACTTCATCAATGGGCCTTATGTCCCAGGAGAATGAAAGACAAGGCTACTCCCCCCATGTCATAGTGTTTGCTTTATTTAAATCCTGAGGTTAAAAATAAAACCATTCCCAATGGTGCAGCAGATGCTATAAAGGGATACATTTGAGATATAAAAGTTTCTCACCCCTACTGCGCAGGTGGGGTGTTGGCATTGGATGTGCTTCTGGGTAATTCTTTGGCAGGTAAGAATGCAATGGGTTCCCAGACCCACTACCCCATAAGGCCTCGAGAATTGAGGATTTGTCAATCAAAATGCAATTCTGATTTGGAGCTGCTCAACGGAGGCATGGATGTTGCTCTGCAGCCCCCAGAGGCAGAAGCATCTCTGGATAACACTCATTATGAGGTTCTAAGGAAGCCTGTTCATTGGCGATGTCTACTGAAATCTAAAGATAGACTTTATTATCTTTAAAAAGCAATTATGGGGGAAAAGGCATTATTAATTAAGCATTCCCTATCTCCTTGGAAGAATCACAACGCAATGAGAAAAACTCCAGGTTTCCTCTAAGCAATGCCTTTCGCTCTGTGTTTTGTAAACACGGCTGGCTGGCTCACTGGTCTCTGTAAGGGTGACCGCTGGTTCTCGGAATCACAGACAGCTTCTCTCTGCTTTCACTCTCAGTCCCTTGGAGCCAGGAATGGGGGTCTTACATGTAGTTATAAAGGCGAACTTTAAAAAATGAAACTCCGAAAAAACTTTAAAAATGGGCAGACATCTAACCAGTGGCCTGTAAAGCACAAATTCTGGGATTTCACCTCCAAATGGGGATTTCCTTTCATTTGAGTCTAGAATGGCTTAACCACCTTGGGGGGAGGAACAGGGAGTGGATAACTGAAAAATTTCAGAAAAACCATTCCCTTGATTTTTCAGTTATATTATGTGGTTTTTTTCTACTTTACAGACCCGGTGGGGTTTTTCAGTTCCAGATTCCTTCTTGGTCTGGTTGACCTGGAGTCCAGCGGACTCCGGCCACAAGTGCACCGTGGATGCCACGATTTATCCTGACGCCCTTCCTTGCTGCAAGTGAGCATGTCTGAGAGGCTGAATTCTCGGCAAGGTTGCTTAGTGGCTTCTGAGGCAGAGACGAACAAGGTAGTGGGATCGGTACTACAGAGCAAGTGGCTGTTATTCAGAGAGCTGGGCCATCCAGGGGCTGCCGGGTTTTCGTCTTGTTTTGTTTTGTGCTGAATAGTGATCTGGGGTCCCATTGATGATTTCTAGTGTCAGTCTACTGGCTGGGGCTACCACTTTCAATAGTTGCTCTTCATTGTCATCTGCATTTTTTAAAAGTATCTCAACCCCCAAAACCTCAGTAAAGTCGGGAACCTCTTTAAAATAGGAATAAAGCTATTCATACAAGCCACACTGAAATACGCCACCATGTTCTCTAGTTGCATAATGCACAGCAAACTCGAGCTCACACGGCAAAATAATGAAGGAAAAGTCTGTCCAGCATGAAAATAAATAGGCGACGGCATCAGGACATGGCCGCTGGGGGAGAGCAGGTCCTCTGAACTACTATGGTCAATGCCCCAGAGGGTGCACACCACAAGGGGCCCCTGCTCTCCTACAGCAGGGCTGGCTTCGTGAGAACCATGTCGTCTTTAAGGTGTAGTTGGTCCCCTGCCGGCTGAGTGACAGAGGTTCACAAGGGGGGGGGGGGCTTGGATGGAATGTTCCAGGCCTTTCACAGGAAACACAGGAGCTGTTAGCTGCACAGGATGGTGGCGACACCATCAGCTGGCCAGTCTCCATAGCATCCTGGGAAAGTACTCGAAACAAGACTCCAGACTGCTTTGGGTTCTTTTGTTAGTTTCTTTCTTGTGGCAGACCACTAATTCCGATGACCCTTTCCAGGGGAGAGGGTGGGTTCAAAGGCAGGACAACTTGCTCTGGAACAATCCGCTGCCCTGTAGCACACCTGTGAGGACAAGTGTGAGGCTAGGGAGAGTCTCTGGGAGTCTGGCTGCTGAGCACGGTCAAGGCCTTGGCCACTGGGAGATGCTAGGGCGCCTGGTGGCTTTCTGCTAGAGGCAGCGGCTGCTCCAAGGAAAGAGCAGGACAGGTTCGGCTTCTCTCTGGGTTAATCTCTTGGGAAAATTCACCACTCTGCCCGCTGCCCTGCCTAAAATGAACTGCAAGTGGCCAAGTCCCCTATCTGAGTGAAAGTTCTGAGTCCATCACGGAGGTTATTTCCCCCTCGCCCTGCTGCACGAGTCCCCTCTGCTGGGTGGTGGCCGGAGGGGTCTGCACTGGACCTGGCCTGGGTGCCCTGACCTGTGCTCAGGCTCTCAGTACCAGCCTGACCAAGCCTGCGGGTGACAGGATGAAGTGTCCGTGTGGTGTGACTTGACTGGTCACCAGACCAGCTGGGGGACAGGCTGGGCCCAGCACTCAGATCCCCAGACACTCTGCCTGGTGCGTCTCACCTGGCCAAAGCGGTCTGCGTTGTCAGATGGCCTGCTTGCCTGTGAAAGTGTCTAAGCCCTGACTTCAGGCTCCGGCCTCCGTGAACAAGGCCCAAAGAGGCCAGCAAAGGGAAGCGGGATTCATCGGCCCTCAAGGGGAGATGGCTCCTGGTTCTTAGGGGTGGGCTGAGCCACAGGAAGTGGGCACATGGGGTGCTGGGGAACAGACCAATGGGCAGTAGGGCTGAGGAGGGAACTCAAAACAGATTCATGAATTATGCCTGTTGCACCTGAGTTACCAAAGACTTTTGATAAGAAGGCTGAAGTTTCTGAAAGTGGTTCTTACCCTGATTATGATCATTAGTAAACACATCTGCGGATGAGGCAGAGGCTCTTATACAGAGACAGCCCATCAGCTGAGGAGTGAGTCCTAAGGGCCAGCGCACAGCACTGCCTGTGCTGAGGGCGGCGCCGCGAGCCAGCGGGGGCTTCAGCCTCAGTGTGGAGACAGCCACTGCAGGATACGTCCTCTGTGTGTGGCGTTGGTTTCCCCGGCAGTCTTTAGTTCTGATTTCTAGGGCCATGTTTTGAACTACTGAGGGGCCTGCCTGAGTGAAGGGCTTTGCATGAGGGCAGATCTTCCCAGAAGGGCCAGGAAGAAAGTGCAGCTAGTGGCCCCTCCAAAACTGCCGAGTTTTGGAGCAGCCCCAAATTAATGGGGGCAGGAAGGGACAGAGGCCTAATGGCAAGAGGCTGACTGGGGCTTCAGGAGGCTCCCCAGTCCACCCCAGGGTGCCCTGACTGTCACGATGGCCCTGTGAGAGGCCTCGCAGCCTGAGGACTCACAGGGTCTGGCCGGGACATCCCGGCTCATGGTCACGTAGGATGCCTGTCCCCCGCTGGGCAGAGTGGGGCGCTTCTCTCCGGGAGCAGAAGTTGGGATCCCTGATCTGGCCTGGGCAACTCTCCTCGGGAGGCAGGGAGCCAGCTGTGGCTCCAGGAGAGGCTGAAGGTCTCCTGAGTGTTTAAACCTTTGGCAGAATGTCCCTTTGGATGTGAGGACAGGTGGATCCCTAATCACTGGAAACATTGCTTGAGCCCTTAAAAGCCATGGAGGCTAAGAGTGACCGTGCGTAGTGCTAAGTACACAGCGCTCCAGACAATGCAGCTCTGAGGGGCGGCCGGAGGCCTGTCTCCCAGAGTCACACACTGGTTAGATTTGGAGCAGTTGGCCCCCGCCTTTTTTTTTTTTTTTTTTTTTTAGTGCTTTATGTGACAGGTGAGCAAGAGTAGTGTTTCCTGTGCATAAAGTGAAACTATTAGAATCTAGAATCCAGGTGCTTGAGGCTACGGGAAATCACTTCCATCGTAGATCACAGGCCTGTCAACTGTCAAGTGATAAAACACTTTCTTGGAGACAAACCTGAGGAAACAGAAGTGGGAAAGGAGGGTATCACTCAGAGCGCCCAAAGCCCAAGGGCAGGGCAGCGGTGCCTGCTGGGGCTTCCGTGGGGGCTGCATGCATGTGGGCTGGCGGAGGGGGGGGGCCTCTGGGAGGGCAGAGGCCTAGGTCCCTCACCTTGTTTCCTGCCTGTCCAGCAGAGCTCTACCCAGGCAAGGGTACAGGGGTCCTGGGATGTCAGCACCGACTTCCCTGGGGCTTGATACACCAACACCCCGGCCCCTGCTGCTCTGAAGCTGCTGGGGGATGTGGGAGCTTCAGGGGGGCAGTGCAGGGAGTAGACCGTGAGGAGAGGTTTCTGGGGAGGCTCCCACTGGAGCACTGAAATCCATTCTGCCACCCACAGTTTAGAAATCTCTGGCACAGAATAAGGCTGGGGTTGGTCACAGGACTCTGGCTGCCTTCAGTGAGAACTAGGAGTCTGGTCGGGGCATGGGGACTGCCTTCTGTCCTCAATGGCGTCTCCTTGGCCCCTCCGAAAACTTGTAGGGAATCTCAATGAGGTGGTGATAAGGCTCACTGCTTCTGCAGAGGATACGGGGCTCACAGCCACTTGGAGCTCTGAAGGCAGATCTTTGGACATGCTGGGCCTGTGCCCATGAGTCCTGCTAATTCAAGGTATATTTGTGCTCATGAGGGCGTGTAGGGGAGGGGCAGGAGACGAGGAGAGGTGGGAAGTTCCTTCTCTTAGCTCCTCCTTTGGTGGATGTCTTTGGTCACAGTCCCTGGGGGTTGAAGGCCTGGATATGGTGAGGGGCGGGGATGGCACAGCTTTCTAGTTATTCTGCTAAAAGCCAAGTGGGCTGGGAAGGGTCCCTGTGTGGGGGGATGTATGTGGCCCCTAGCTCAGGGCCCCACTCACAGAGGATGTAGTTGGGTGCTGGTCAGGCAGGTCTCCTAAAAAAGGTGGCCCCAACAAAGGGCTTATGCTGAAGCCAGAAGACACAAAAGGGATGGGTCCCAGCAACCTTAACCACCCCTGTTCTGTGCCTTCAAGAAATGAGGGCCCTGGTTCATGGCAGATCTCAACCGATGTGTTCCTCTCCCCAGCTCCTTCACCGGCTGCCTTCCAGCTTGTCTCCCTACACTTCCAACTTCCTGCTTCCCTAGCCCTTCACTCCTGGATCTACATCTGGTGCTGTGATGCAGTGCTTCCCAAGACCACACTGTTCCCACTGCCATGACAAGAAGGCCCCAGGGCTCCCCCTCAACAGCTGGTCCTTGCCTTCATTTCCCCCTCCCTCCCCCCCTTCTTCCCTCCTTCCCTCCCTTCCTCCCTTCTTCCCTTCCTTCTTCTGTTTCTACTGAGGCCCTCCTTTGGGCCAGACAGTGGGAGCCTGGACATCTGAGAGGCAGGAGGGCTCTGCCTGGAGCCTGGAGGCAGGCCCCCTGGGTTCCAACCTGGCTCTACCACCACCAGCTGTGTGACCTGGGAGTGTTACCCACCCCCTCTCCTACCCCACCCCAGTCCTCAGTCCTTTAGCAGTGCCACGAGGAGAAAGGCAGTTCCTATGACATGGGTGTGCCATGGGGCTTAAATGAATCAGTAAGAGTGGAGGGCAGAGAACTCACCTGACATATGCTAAGTCTCTGTTAAGTACTAGCCTGTATTTTATAAAATCTATAATAGACACTAGACCACCACAGTATAGGAGTCTAAGATTAAAAAAAACTATTAATAATCAATTACTGATGATTAAATAGTCTCTTTTAAATGTTCACTTCTGTTCTTACAGCCAGGTGGCAGGTGAATTCTCCAAGATGCTGATGAGTGAGGTGGAAACACCTACCTGGAAAAGGTGTTGTCGAAGATGAGCATGTAGATGCCTGGTGTGCGGACCTTGAGCTGGCCCTGAATGTTCTCCTTGTGGGAGCTGCATCGGGTTGTGGGGATAAGGACCTAGGAGGAAGAGAAGATCAGAAAAAGTGTCACAGAAACCGAGATGCCCTATGGTGCCTCCAAGCAGACCTTTTATTCTGGGGAGGGAACTAGGCCCAGGGAGGCTAGGTGCCCTGTCTGAGGTGACAGTTGAGCAAGGCTGTGAGATGTGTGTGTCTGGGATCAGCCCCAGGAGTTGGGGGGAGTCTTCCACATGCCCTGCATTTGTTGATAACCTGTGGTTCAGGAGGAGGCTGTGGACATGCATTTTATCCAGAATCATGAGCCAGTCAGGCCCCAAAGGAGTGGTCCCCAGCTTCCTCTGACCATAGCTGAAATGTTCCACCATCTGGAGGAGCAGGCCTTTTTCTGGTCTGGAAGCGGGGGCTTATTCTAGGTGAAATCTTTGTGTTTGGCGGGCTCCTGTGGGACCTAGTGCTGTCCTGGGTGAGGGGTGTTTCACGGGATAGGCCAAGCCCCAAGCCCCTGCTCACTCCCATCCCTCAAGCACTTTGTGGAGCTGCTGAGCTTTGCCCTCTGGCTTGAACAGGCCCAGCTCCTCCAATCGCTTCTCACTTGGCCCTAGCAGGCTGCCTGTCCTACTGCACCCCATATGTCTCCATGGCCCCAGGACCCTCTCAACTTTCTGGGCCTAATCCTCAGCCTCCTATTTACCTTCTGCCTTCCCCAGGAATGAGAAATGAGCCCCAGGAAATATTTGCTTTCTCCAGGGCAGGTTCTAAGGGCCTCAGTGTTGGGGGTAAATCTGAGGACAGGTGAGTGCTGAACAGTGCCAGGAGGTGTTTGGGGGAAGGGTCTTTGGATGGCCAACCTTTCCCATGAGGGAAAGTTTAAAACCAAAGATATGGAGGGGTACCTGGCTGACTCAGTCAGTAGAGCATATGATAGGAAATGAGGACATAGGAAAATAAGACAGAGCCAACCAAGATTTTAAAAGATTTTAGAGGTGATAAACACCCCAGTGGGTTTTGTCTCAGAAAGCACCCTTAGGCCATTCACGCAGGACTGACTACACATAAGTGGTCACACAGACCAGAGACTTTAGAGACCACAGTTAACACCTCGTTGATTCAAGCTCCTAATGTGGCAAGCTTCCCCACAAGTGAGCATTTTTATTCTTTGCAAAATTAAGTGCTAGCTCCACTCTCAGAAATATAGCTTTGTGAAATTCAGTTGTTCATTCCCTTGAAACATTTTTTGCCCTGTACAAAAGGACTGAATCCAAAATGCTCATAAAAATGTGATGGGTTTTTCAACTTACACTTGAATACCAAGGCACATTTCTTGAAACCCTACGTGTTGGCCAGAGTTCCCAAAGTAAAGTAAGTTTCCACAACGTTCTGCCCTCAAAGATCTTGTGGTTTAACAGAGACAGCAGATAAGGAAACATTCAGTTATAACAGTGAGCATGTCATGAGGGGAGAACCAGGAGGGCTGCCCATTGCAGCTGTGCGGTAGTGGGGGGGGGGGGGCATCCTGGAGGAGGCTACGCTGAGCCTGGACAAGTTAGGTAGTTGGAGGGAGCTCTGGCTGTCCCAGGGAGAAGGGAAAACATATTCAAAGACATGGGAGAAGAGCTAAGATTTGATCTCTCAAGAGATAACCAAGAATAGACAAAATACACAAGACACTGGACATCAGGCAATGGAGGACAGTGATCTTTGAGAGAACAAGGTGAGGCCTGCAGCTGCCCCAGCTCACCACTTTGAAAGGAGAAAGGAGCAACAGATAGATGGGATCAACAGAAAACAAACAGTACGATGACAGACTCAAGCCGAAGCTGATTACTAAGTACATTAAATATAAATAGTCTAAACATCCCAAGTAAAAGGCAAAGATTATCAGGTTGACCCAACCCAACCCCATAAGAAACAACAATTTAAATATAAAGATACAAATAGGTTAAAAGTCAAAGCACATAAAAAGATATGTTGGGGTAGCACTAATCAAAAGAGAGCTGGATTGACTATATTAATATCAGACAAAATAGATTTGGTACCAAAGGATGTGGCCAGGGATAACTTCATAATGACAGGGATGTTAATGGATCAAGATGGATGGACCAGTCCTTCACATTTATGTCCCTAATGAGAGCTTCAAACACACAAAGCAAGAAGTAGTAGAACTACAAGGAGAAATCGGTAAATTCATAATTAACAGTTGGATATTTCAATACCCCTCAATGACTGATGGAATAACAGACAGGAGCTCAATAAGGAGATGGAAGACTTGAAGAATAGTATCAATGGACTCAATCCAACTGACATTTATGGAATACTCCACCTGACTACAGCAGGACACACCTTCTTTTTGAGTGTACTGGGGACACCTGGGTAGGCCACCTTCTAGGCCATTGGAAAAGAAAAAAAAAAAAGCCCACCTCATATTTAAAAGGATTCAAGTTACACAGTCTGTTTTCTGACTACAAGGGAATGAAATTAGAAATAATTGGTCTCTGGAAAATAAAGATATTTGTAAACTAAGTAACAGTTTTAAATAGCACATGGATCAAAGAGAAATAAAAAATCAGACCGAGACCCCACAGGCATGGGAGAGAGCATGCACAGCACGTTCCTGACACCACCGTACATGTGCTCTTGTTGGGAGCTGGTGGTGGTGAGGGAGTAGAGCCCAAAACAAGCTTGGAGGGGAAAAAATGCATGGGGAGCTTACTGTGGGTAGGACTTGGGGTAGCCACTTCTGCAGGTGGTCTCATTAAATTCCACTAATGTTCTAGTGTGTTCAAATTCCACCGGGGACTGGGAATTCTGGGAGGTTGAGAGTTTGGGTTTGCTTCCATGATCTGTAACCTAAGAATTCTGACCCTGGACACTCCAGCTAGCACTCTAAGGAGCCACTAGATAGGAAGGCTGGCTGTTTATACAAGGGTGTCTGGGCACCCCACACCTCAACCTCAGCATTTACTACCTTGATTGCAGAGCAACAACAGAGAGCTTGTTAGGGTGTCTTCTGAGGAAAGTACGTTTAAAACAATATGCTTCATTTCCTTAAAACATTCTGCACCACAGACCTTTCATTCATCTCAGCTCTGCTTTTCCCACCAGGGTCAAAATCTATGAGATTTTTCTCAGGTGCCAAAGCTCACACAGATGAGGTGGTGGGAAGATGATGGGGGTCTCTGGAATAAACCTGAGGCAGGTCTCTGCTGGGTGGGCTCTGGGAGCTCCTCCCCCCAGCCTCCAGTGCCCGTATGGCGGTGCCCTGATTCATGTCATGTGTCAGCAAGACAGTCCAAAATGGTTTTATTGATATTCAGATGGGCTCCCATGGCCCTGGGCTCTGTACAAAGCAAGGGTTCTAGGCTCAGTGGAAGAAGTGAGTCATAAAAGGCTACATAGACAAACAGGTTGGTGGTTGCTGGGGGTGAAGGTTGGAAAGTGACTGCTAGTGGGTACAGTTTCTTTTGGGGATGATGAAAATGATCTCAAATTAGAGTGGCAACAGTTACACAACGCTGTGAATGCACTGTGTATCTTAAGTGGGTCGATTATCTGGCATATGAATTATATCTCAATAACGCTGTCTAACAAACACCGAGTCAAGGGTTCTTGCTCCCAGTCCTGGTTCTTCCTCTGATTCCCAATGGCCCCAGGCAGGCTGTCCAGTTTCTCTGGCCAAACAGGGGTCCGTTGCCCAGAGAGAGGGCAGGGCCTGGGTCCTGTTCCCTGCTCCATCCCCAGGCTTCAGGACAGCAGACGCCCATGGGCAGCCTCAAGACTCTGATGGACAGTTTCTTCAGTCAAGCATCTTCCCAAAGTCACAATCTCTAATCTCAGTGTTGAGACACAACCTTGACCTCTGGAAGGAAGCCCTCTGGAGAGGAGGCAGCACCGGGGGCGGGGAAATATCTGCTGGGTGCCTCCAGAAATGGGGCTGGCCTTTTCAGTGTGGCTCCTCTACCCGGGGTGTCTCCTGGTTTGGCCCAAGGCTCCTCCCCTGATGGCTGTCCCCCAGGTGCCTCCCCTCCCCCAGCACGACACTCTCTATCTGGAATCGTGGTTATCTGTTCACTAGAGGGTGGATCTCCTCAAGGGTGGATCCCACGTTGTCCCTTCTCTCTCTAGCTCTGATGCAAACAACAGAGCCCAGGGTTTAGCAGAGGCTCAGCAGATGGCTGTGAGCAGACTCTAAGTCCCTTGTATCTACACCTCCATAATCACACCCGAGTGCTTCAATCAGTTCTGTACATGGTTTCCTGTAAGGCTCAGGCAGGTCAGGGGATCCCACAGGGAAGGCCCCCAGACAGATGCGGAGGATGCGCATCTGGGAATAGGTTCCTAGGCTGATGTCTGTCCAGGAGACATTCTGGCAGAAATAACACCCACTCCATGGTGGCTGGTGATGCTGGGCTTATGAAGGCTGAGGGCACCTGATCCCCCTTCTTGCTTGCCCCCCGCAAATGGGCTCTTTCTGCCCCCTGGCGTCCCCTCTGAGAAACACACTGGTAGTTCTGAGCCCCAGAGACCACCTGGAAGCTGCAGATGAGGAAGGCTCCTCCTCCAGGTCTCCAAGCTAGAGCCCTGAATCCTGGGAGGAACCACATGGAGGAGAACCCAGGGCTGTGAGGATTTGGTGGGTGAGTGACCGAGAAAGGCGAGGCCCAAGGCTTGGCCACATGTGGGCAGCAGGCACGGCAAAGGCCTGGACACGGGATTTAGTTCCCCCTCCCTGCCACCGACACCCACTGGTGTCTAATGTGGGAGGAAGTGGTGCTGTTACTTGGAAGGCCTTGGGCCTATGAGGATGAACAGCCAGGGGGCTGGCGGCAAGGTCCTGGTCAGTGTGGGGCTGACAAGCACACAGGTTACGGTTACCTCATCTGCAAAGGAGGACTGAGGCCTGGCCCACGTCACCCTCCCTGCATGCAGCTGGCGGGGGCTGTGTCTGCACCTGCTCCCACACCGCAAGCCCAGGACCTCCTGGGGGCAGAGTTGGAACCTCAGGAAGGAAGGGCTCCAAGCTGGGTATGTGGTGTGGCCATGAGCTCCGCCCCCAAAGGGAAGGGGGGGTGGAGTGATTTCTAAATAAGAATAAACACGAAACTCCACAAAACAAGGCCACCTCAAGGAGGTTAGAATTCAATTTTAGGAGTGAATTTGAAGAGGACAAAAATGACAAAGCAGTCTCTATAGCAGTGAGCAGTACCAATGGGGCAGAGATGGCAGGAGAGCTAGCCAGCTCCCCGCCATCCATCCCGGCCCTCACTGAGAGCCCCCTGCAGCCAGCAGCCCACATGCAGGAGGGACTCAGGGATATTTGCACACAGACCACACAAGACTCTCCTTCTACGTGACTTCAAATTGCTCTCCCCCACCTTGCTTCCTGCCATCTCTGGAGCATGAAGGTTTCTGCATGGGGCAGCAGCCTGAGGTCCACTCTAAGCTCCTGTCTATCCTTTCCAGTCCCCCCACCCACAATGATTCAAATGGGGCTTGAGTTTCTACCCAAACCAGCTCCCCCTTCCCTCATGCTGAGTCAGCCTCCCACTGAATCCTGCTCGACTTTCTCTCCCGGGCTCTGGATCCCACCCCATCTTATCTTCTCTGGTTTCCAACCCCATGAGCCAGGCCCATGGCTCTCAACCTTAGTCACTCACTGGACTTACCTGGGATGCCTGTGTCCCAGCCCCAGGGCTTCTGATTGAGCAGTGTGGCATGGCCTCGGAGGTGGGCATTTCTAATGTGTAGCCAAGATTGGGACCCATGGTCCAGGCCATCATCAGCATCCCACGCTTATGAACTGAGATATGCCACCAAGACTTCAAGCCCCACCACCCAAGTGACACAATGTCTAGGTATGTCTACTGAGGTCTCTGAGGTGAGACGCCAAACACCCCAAGCTCATAACCCTTCTAATGGTGACCTGTTCGGGCTCTCCTGTTCGGGTTCTCCAAGGCTGTTAAAAAAGGGATCCCAAATCTGTATTCTCTAGTGATCTGTCCCAAGGTCAGAGGGAAGCTGTCTGACCCAGGAGCAACCTTCAGGCACCTTCAGACCTCTCTAGCCTGCAGGTCCCTCCCTCCCCAAGCTGGCCAAGACCAGGTGCTTCGGCTGCTGCATGGGATGCAGCCCAGAGGGCTTTCCCACCTGCCTTCCTCTGTGTCCCTGTCACAGCTGCAGCCCAAACATTCCAGGTGAGTCCTGCCCAGCAGAAGGTGGGGTGGCTACAGCCCCGCAGTAGGAGAGGTCCGCCCGAGCACCCTGCTGTATGAGCAAGCATAGGAGCCGTCCTTACCTTACACTGATCCAACGGTGTGTCCTCTGCCTCCTGGAAGACCACACTGAAGGAGATACTCTTAGGGTCGGAGGAGAAGACCCAGCTGATGGTGAGGCCTGCCTCAGCCACGGTGATAGGGATGAGGCTGTAGGTACTGGACCGCACAAACAGCTCCCTGTTGCTCTCCCCAAAGTTGGCGATCTCTTCTACCGTGAGGGGTAATT
Source organism: Canis lupus baileyi (assembly GCF_048164855.1). NCBI lineage: Eukaryota > Metazoa > Chordata > Mammalia > Carnivora > Canidae > Canis > Canis lupus. The sequence continues at coordinate 44,215,624 of NC_132856.1, read as the reverse complement.
TTATCCTAAGATCCAAATGCAGAGAGGGCCCTGAGTCCGCTGGCCAGGTCATCTGTGCCTCAGAGGTGGCCAGAAGCCCTGGAGGCTCCTGGGAGGCCAACCCCTGGGTTACCTTGACAGACAGGCTTAATTGTGGTGGAAACCTGGATGTGCAGCTCACACAGTATGAGCCCTGACTGTGTGCCTAGCATGGTTCTTGGCCCCGGGGACACAGAAGTAAACCACAGGGATGACAATCCCTGCCTGTGTGGGGCTGGCACGTACCCATAGGGCTGTTGGAGGTGAAGGCCGGCCCGAGGTGCTCCACGCGCCCAGGGGTGGGAAGCACAGCCATCATTAGAAACTTCCAGCCCTCCCGGCTGTCCCTCTTTTCAGTGGATATCTAGGGCCTGCTGGTAGATTCCAAAGGGGCACCCTGATTTTTCTTAAACGGGTTCCAGGACCTGCCCTGGAACCTGTCTGCTGCGGAGTCTCACCCCCGGGAAGCCTGAGGTTCCTCCCCTGCAAACAGGGCCAACCCTGCCCATCCGCTGACAGGTGTGGGGAGGGCCCGAGGATGAGCTGGATGGGAGCAGAGCTGCTGCGGCTGGTTCCTGACCGAGCAGCGCCCCCTCCTGTACAGAGCACGCTGGCGCGGGTCACCAGGACAGCCTCAGGGGAGGGTGCCACCTCAGCAGGGAGAGGCCTTGGGTGAGTCTCTTCCCCTCAACTGTGAACCGGGAAGGTGGCAGCCACTACGCCAGGGCCCTCTGCTCGCAGGCTTCCTGTGCTAGCACCACGGCTACGGGAGGGAGCATGACACTCCCATTTTACACACAAGGAAGCCAAGATTCAAACAGGTTAAGAAACCTGGTGCAGGGCAGCCCTGGGTGGCTCAGCGGTTTAGCGCCGCCTTCAGCCGGGGCCTGATCCTGGGGACTCAGGATGGAGTCCCACGTCGGGCTCCCTGCAAGGAGCCTGCTTCTCCCTCTGCCTGTGTCTCTGCCTCTCTGTCTCTGTGTCTCTCATGAATAAATAAATAAAATCTTAAAAAAGAAAAGAAAAGAAAGAAAAGAAACCTGGTCCAGGTCCCCGGGGCGCTGATAAGAAGCCATCACCTGTCTGCTACACCAAACTGCCTCTTGTGGTCAAAATCTATTACTGCTCCCCTAAAGGCAGCAGCGGAAGCTAAAGCTCAGAGAGGTTAGGTAACTAGCCCATGACTGCACAGCAAGTAGGTTACGGGGCCGAGTTCCGTCGGCCTTCAAAGCTGTGGAGATGGATGGAAATATCCCCCAAAGCTGTGCTAGTAAGAAGAGTAATCAAGGACGAAAAAATCCAAAATGCCCTACAGAGCAGCCCTGGCAAAGTCATTCCACTTTTGTGAAGCCTTAATTCAACCTAACATTTTCCCATGTGTTGATTTAGGTTTTATTTCTAAGTATGTACAAAAAGCCTTGTCCAACATTCACAATTTTCAAGAATCTGAGAGTTAGTCAAAGGGTCTATTTTCTTGTAAGGAGTGAATCTTACTGCACGACCCTATGCGCAGTCACCCTGATAGAACACCCTACCAATGCCGTGCCATTTTATAATTTTACATTCCCTCATATCCAGTCATTTAGATTGTACTTTTAGTCTTTTCTTTTCTTTCTTTTTTTTTTTTTTTTACCTTTCTAGACCTCATCTGTTCACTGAAAGGATGATACTCAGTCTTCCCAAAGGAGAGGTTAATAAAAACAAATCAACACCTTGCCATCTCTGCTCAAATCTTTTTTTCTTTTTAAGAGAGAGAGAGAGACAGAGACAGAGAGAGAAAACACAAATTGAGGGAGGGGCAGAGGGAGACAATCTTAAGCAGGATCCATGCCCAGTATGGAGCCCAATGTCGGGCTCGATCCCATGACCTTGAGATTGTGACCTGAGCTGAAGTCAAGAGTTGGACACTTAATGACTGAACCACCCAGGCACCCCTCAAATATAACTTTAAATAAAAGGAGCCCACTATCTACAGGACCCACATCATTAATGTAAATTCTCCTGGTTTCCCCAATTCTGTCCTTGTCACTCCCTAGTCATTCTCCACATGGCAACTAGAACGATCTTTTTTCAAATGTAAATCAGATTAAGTCATTCTGTTCCAAACCTCATTTTGGGGCTCCCATTTCCCTCAGATTAAAAGCCAAAGTCCTGTCAATAGCAAACAACGGGGCCCTGATGTGACAAGGGCCCCCTTCCCTCTCTGACTCAGTTTCTCTCAATCTCTCTGCTTCAGTCACACTGGCCCTTTCCCTGTTCTTTGAACATGCCAGCTGCCATTCTGCCCCAGGGCCTTTGTACTGCCTGTTCCCTCTGCCTCAGTGCTGTTCCCTCACAGAGCTGCACAGCAACTCCCTCCAGTCTTTACTTTCTTAGTGCCACTTTATTTAAAATTACAAATTCCACCCTCTCCATCCTCCTTTGTTTCTTTCCCACAGCAAGCACACCTTGTTGCACATTATGTGATTCACTTGTTTACTTATGTTTATTGTCTGTCCACCCCTGCTGGGATATAAACTAAACATGAAGGCAGGGATCTTTGTTTTGCTAACTGACATACTCCAAGGACCCAGAACATACCTGGCGCCTGCTAGGTGCTGAGTATCTGTGAGTGATTGAGTGAATCTAGTCAGTGACTATTAAGCCATTATGCAGGTATTAGACACACCACAGGAGAAAAAGAATAGGATACATGAAAATACTCATGCAGTGGTAAGTTTTAAAAACTATGGGGGTGGGGGTGCCTGGGTGGCTCACTCAGTTAAGTGTCTGCCTTTGGCTCAGGTCACGATCTCAGGGTCCTGGGAACAAGTCCTGCGTCGGGTGCTCTGCACATCGGGGAGTCTGCCTCTCCCTCTACCCCTCTCCCCTACTCATGCTCTCTTTCTCTCTCTCAAATAAATAAATAAACTATGAAATGAGATGTAGAATATTTTGTGTTGAAAATTATGTAGATATGTATTTTTAAAAACTGGAAGGCTATATACACTGAAGTGGTTTGCTTGTCTTTTCCTATTTTATACAATGAAAATGGACTGCTCTTACAGTAAGAAAACAAAACAAAGTTATTTAAAAAAAAGAAGAACACAGGGCACAGGCCTGAGAAAGGGATGGCTTAGGGGGCACGGGGAGCTTCTGAAGGTGAGGGAACTGTTCTCTGGCATCACTGTGGTCACACGGGGGTGACACTGACCTATCCTAGACCTGTGTCCCCACTCTGGGTCACACTGGGGCGTGGAGCCAGCTGGGCTCTGAGGCCCCTGAGATCATAGAAGCCCCTGGCTGAATCTGGCGTGGGGCTCAGCAGGATGACTGGTGATTATACTGTATTATTTGTCAGAATCTAAGCATCGTACACATAGAGGGGGAATTTACTGTATATAAATTGTACTTTTTTTTTTTTTTAAGCACAGACTGAAAGCCACTATCAGTGCCACGTCAGAGCCTCTGAGGGCTTCCAGCTCTTCCCCAGAAGTGATGCCCTAGGGCGTCCAGCTCAGGGGCAGGAGGCGGGGGGGGGGGGGGGGGGGGATGGGGACGACACCTGTCACTTACATCAGTTCTCCGGACTTCAGCAAGCAGATCTCGGCATCCTGTCCCAGCGGCATGTCTTCAGTGTCCTCAGGGGTGAGCGAGGTTGACATGGTATCCCTGAAATGTCATACACAAGAAGGCACAGCCATTTGGTCATCAGCATGCAGGGTCCCACACCCTGGGGTCCGCAGCCTCCGGGTCAAGTAGCCAACCGCAGAATGCATGGGATCCTTTGGTCACAGAGGCCACAAGAGGGCATCTGGCAGGCTCTCCAGGGACTGGCACAGGGGCCCGGCCCAAGCAGGCAGGACAGGGAAAAGTCAATGGGGCTGCCGTGACTTCCCCAGCGTCTTTCCCGTGGGTGTGGGGAGGGGCTGCACACAACTCAGGCCACCCTCCTACCCCACGCCAGTGGAGTACGGTCAGCAGCACCCTGGGGTCCTGCCTGGCCAGCCAAGCCTGCTCTGGCTCATCTCTGGGGGACAAGGACAGACCCCCAGGAAACAGCATGGGCCAAGGGGGAGCAGTGGGACAAAGCCATGGACAGAGAGTGGGCCTACGCCACACGTCGTCTTTCACTCATGACCCAGTCAGCGCGGACACAGCGTGCTTCCCACGGCGCTCCATGGAACACCAGGGCCGGGGCGGAGGGCCCCACACGCTCCCCCTCACGGAGCCCCTGCACACTAGACAGGAAGGTCGAGGCTCTAGGAAGGCAGCAAGGACATCTACTGGACTTGAACCCTAGCGCTCCTGTATTTATTTGATCACGGAACATTTTAAACTCCTACTGAACTGCTTACTCTGGGAACAGAGACGGCAGGTCCCCTTCAAGGACAGGGACACGGGGGCCCAGGCGGCTCCTGAGATGGAGGCCAGAGCCCCACACCCCGACTCCAGCTCACTGCGCATCCTGCCAGAGCCCCACATGTCTGGCTCAGCGTCTGTCATCTCTGGGGCGTCAAGCTGAACCAGCTCGAGGTGCTCTGCTCAGAGGAAGCTTAGTCCAGAAAGGAAGAATTATCTGCCCCAGGGTCTAAGTGTGAATAAAGAACATCTCCCACCTAGCACAGCTTCTTCCTAAAATGTCACAATAACCCCCTTCCCAGACGTCTCTGGGGTGAGATCAACGTGCCCCAAACTGTCCCCCTCCCACCTGCGACAGGTACCCCTGGGCTCTCACCAGCTTGGCCCTGGGGACACTCATTCGACGCCTGAGGCCCTGAGGGAACGGAGCGTACTCAGTCCTGCTCCACCCCACCCACCGGTGAAGTGCCCGGCGATGTCGGCCCAGGTCCACACTGGAGTGGGGGCTGGGCAGGACACCGATGCGGGCACGAGCCCCACCCCGCAAACGCCCTCCGTCTGAGTCAGCAGCACACGCACACACAGCTGGAAGAAGGTGCTCTCGGCACACAGAGCGGCCCAGGCAAGGTCAGAGGCCGGCAGCAGGCATCCGGATCTCGTGCTCGCACGGCTCCCCCTCCACCGCCTTCGCACCCACTCGGGCACCAAGCTCACAGCTCCACCCGGAGTGCGGCCTTGACTTGTGCCCGCAAATGACAGCATGTCTGGACTGCATGGCGTGCCACCCAGAGCCGCGCCTGGGATGGGCTCTGCAGGATTCCCAGCCAATTCCTGCACTCAGGTGAGCTCAGGACCTACCCTCGTACCATCTCTGGGACATCAGAAATTCAAGACTGCTCAGCAGCTGCACCCTAAGGCTCACAGAACTTCTGCTGGAGGCGGCAACTACCACCTCTGCCTGGAAGTGATTCCCAGCACACTGCTGCTCATTTCACTGCCAGAGCGTCCCATGGCCAAGCCCGCTGCCATGGGGGCTCCTCCTTCCATAGGGAGAGGTACGGACACCAAGGGGTAGGGATGTACAACCTGCCCACGGGAGGGGCTGCAGATAGTCTACCAGTCTACGTCCTGTGTCTCAGGCCAAGGCTCCACACTCCGTTGGTAGGACCTCACAGGACCTGAAGGTCCACCGGCTGAGCACCCACGGGTAGTTCAGAGGTGGCAAAATTCAGCGAGTCTCCCCCAAGCCTGTCCTGGCCGTCACTCAACTGTGGGGATGGGAACATCTGCAAGGACTCGGGAGTGCACCTGCATGAACGGTCCTGCACCCTGAGTCTGGGACAGGCAGCTTCACCAGAGGCTCGCTCATGCACAGGCATCTGCGGCCTGCTCCCACCCTGCATGCTCCTCCCACTCCTGTCACAGCCTTGGTCACGCAGGGCCTTACTTATCTCTTTTTGAGTCCTCTCTCTCCTAGACTGAGTGCCCTTTGGAAGCAGGGGCTGTAGCTGAGGTGTCCCTACCTCACAGGACCGGCATGCTGCGGGCTGGCCGGTGTCATTTGCAGGAGCCAAACAACGTATGTGCTACTTGCTAAGTGGTATACGTGGGGGTGTAAAACGTTAGTGTGGAAATTCAGGAAGGGGCAGAGGCATGTTGACAAAGTCGAGGATAGAACCGAGGCTGGATCCCTGGAGGATGAAGACTTGGAGTCACGCGTGGAGCGTGGAGCAGCAGATGCTGGCTTAGCAGCACAGCCACCGCTAACTTCTAAGGCCTCTCTGCCCAGAGGAGGACAGGTACCGCCCAGGGAGAGGCCTCTGTCCTCTGGGGAAACCTCTGAGTGCAAGACGGGGCTTCACTGGAGTGGCACAGACGTCACATCATGCCCACTGACCAGCAGGCCCGCAGCCCTCCTGCCATTTAGCTCCCTGTCCTGGCCTCGTCCCTGTCTGCTGCAGGGCTGAGGCCACTGGGGGTGAGACTGTTCTCAGGGCGCCGCTGTGAGGGGGTGGGGGTGGAGGCCGGCACGGGGAGCCAGCAAGGCTGCCTAGATAACCAGTTGCTCACTGGCACCCAGCTGCCCAGCCGGCACTGGGTGTGCACATTCTGTGCACAGTCCCCCTCAGTCCAAGATAAACAGGAGAGCCTGTCGTCTTCATGAACATCCAGCCCTCCAGGGGCTGAGCGGTGGGGGCTCCACGTGTCTAGCTGGAGCTCCTCGGGGCTCCAGAGGGCAGGAGAGGCGGTGTGGCTCTTGGTGGGGTTGCCACCCCAAGGTGGTTCCAGTCTTGGCTTTATGACTAATTGTGACTCTGCATGCCCTTCCCTCCTCTGAGGCCTGTTCTCTCTTCTCCACATGGGAGGAGGAGACGGAACCAGGTGGATTCCAGGCTCCACTCCGAACTACAGGCTCGGCTGGAAAAGGTTCCTCCCTCGGCCTTTTCCGCTCTTCCCAGGGAAGGTACAGCAAGAACATGCCTGACTCGCCTGCTGCCATGGAGGGGAAGCCTAGTCCCTCACTGCCCCTCTTCCTCCCTGGCCCAGCCCCTTCACCCCCTGACGTCTTCCTTGCCCACCTCCTTCCATGGCTCTTGAGACCACTGGCTTCTACATCCCCCATCCTTCTCCTGGGAGAAAGAGAATCACAGAACGTCAATGTGAGAGGCTGTTCAGGGGATCAACCACACAACCCCCCATTTGGTGGCCATGGATGTGGGGTCCTGAGGAGCCGGGGCAGGCCCCAGGCCACTTGGGCCTGCCTCAGGCCATTTGTCTTCATCCTTGTGCCAAGTGCAAATACCGACTGAGAGAAAGAGAAATGACATCCGATAGAACAAAACAAACTCTGAAGCCTCTTGCTTTTCCAGCGATGTCCTAACCTGTCACTCCTTGTCCTCCTACAGCTCCCCCTCTCTGGCCACGACGACGATGACAGACAAGCCCTGATGACCAGCCAGTACGTGCTTCCGAGGATAGGTCCTCAGCCCTTGCAGGCCTAGGCTGAGGTCCTGCACAGGAAGGAGGGTGGGGTGGGAAGCAGGGTGGGCAGGGGTCGGTGATGCTGTCCCTAGTTTAAGGATGAAGGGCACAGAGGTTTCTTCTTGATGGCTTTTCAAACTGTGGGTTGTGGCCCATTGTGGGGTTCGTGAATCAGCTTCATAAGTTGTGACTCACATTAGAAGAAATCGAATGGAAAATGCCGAAGCAGTAGCATACTGCATGTGGTCAGGGCAGTACCGCTTCGCGGGGCTCTTGCTCTGCCTTCGTGCTACATGGACGTGCGCACCCTGTGTAGTTGGGTAAAACGGGTACCTTACCATGGGATGCAGCGTAAGAGCAACTGCTTCCAGCCGTCAAAGGATGAGAAACAAGCTTGAGTAACAAACTATAGAAATGATCCCTGAAAGTATAAAGGAGGAAAGACCATCCATTGGAAGAAAGACAGTCTCTTCAATAAATAGTGCTGGGAAAATTGGACATCCATATGCAGAAGAATGAAACTAGACCACTCTCTTGCACCATACACAAAAATAAACTCAAAATGGATGAAAGATCTAAATGTGAGACAAGATTCCATCAAAATCCTAGAGGAGAACACAGGCCACAGCAACTTCTTGCAAGATACATCCATAAAGGCAAGAGAAACAAGGGCAAAAATGAACTATTGGGACTTCATCAAGATAAGAAACTTCTGCACAGCCAAAAAAAAAAAAAAAAAAAAAAAGGCAACAAAACTAAAAGACAACCTACAGATGGGAGAAGATATTTGCAAATGACGTATCAGATAAAGGGCTAGTTTCCAAGATCTATAAAGAACTTCTTAAACTCAACACCAAGGAAACAAACAATCCAATCATGAAATGGGCAAAAGACATGAAAAGAAATCTCACAGAGGAAGACATAGACATGGCCAACAAGCACATGAGAAAATGTTCTGCATCACTTGCCATCAGGGAAATACACATCAAAACCACAATGAGATACCACCTCACACCAGTGAGAATGGGGAAAATTAACAAGGCAGGAAACCACAAATGTTGGAGAGGATGTGGAGAAAGGGGAACCCTCCTGCACTGTGGGTGGGAATGTGAACTGGTGCAGCCACTCTGGAAAACTGTGTGGAGGCTCCTCAAAGAGTTAAAAATAGACCTGCCCTACGACCCAGCAATTGCACTGTTGGGGATTTACCCCAAAGATACAGATGCAATGAAACGCCGGGACACCTGCACCCCGATGTTTATAGCAGCAATGGCCACAATAGCCAAACTGTGGAAGGAGCCTCGGTGTCCATCGAAAGATGAATGGATAAAGAAGATATGGTTTATGTATACAATGGAATATTACTCAGCTATTAGAAATGACAAATACCCACCATTTGCTTCAACGTGGATGGACCTGGAGGGTATTATGCTGAGTGAAATGAGTCAATCGGAGAAGGACAAACATTATATGTTCTCATTCACCTGGGGAATATAAATAATAGTGAAAGGGAATAGAAGGGAAGGGAGAAGAAATGGGTAGGGAATATCAGAAAGGGAGACAGAACATAAAGACTCCTAACTCTGGGAAACGAACTAGGGGTGGTGGAAGGGGAGGAGGGCGGGGGGTGGGGGTGAATGGGTGACGGGCACTGAGGGGGACACTTGACGGGATGAGCACTGGGTGTTATTCTGTATGTTGGTAAATTGAACACCAATAAAAAATAAATTTATTTAAAAAAAAAAAACAAGCTTGAGGATGACACGGAACAAAATTACGGCCACGAGGGGGCACCCTCTCTCCTGCCAGAACCGTTTCCTTTTGTTGCCATTGGGGCGTTTTTTGAGCAGTGGAGACGAATGCACTGCACAAGGCGGGCCCTTCCTCCTCCCCTTGCTCGGGCCTTGGAGCCTCCTGCTGGCGATGGTGACCGCTGATGGCATGTCACCCTTTCCTGCTGAGTTTCCGTCCCTGAGCCTGTCTGTGGTCAGGAGAGCTGAACTTGTCTCAAGGCACACGTCTGTTTGGCCAACTCCTTCCCGTCCCTCTGGGGTTGGTCACCTTGGCATCCCTGGGGATCCCACCCTGCACGCTGTCTACGCTCAATCAATGTCCAGATTACGTGCTCTGGCTGAGCTGGCTTTCTTCCCACGTGCCCCCAACAGAGCACATGACCAAGGGTCCACTTTAGAACCAAGTGAGAATAAAGTGGTGGCCAGGGACAAGGCAGACGGTGGGGAAGTCCCCAGCCATACAGTCCAGGGGCCCATGCCTGCCTGGATGAGGGGTCATGGGGTGGGGTGTCCCCTCTGGCCTGGTCTCTTTAATAGCTTCCTCTCTCAAATCAAAATGCCTCAGCTGCTTTTTCATGGAATTACTGTACAACTTCAGTCCTGCAGAATGCCGGGGGGACAGATCCTCTGGCTTTTGGGTTTGGCTGAAGAAGAAAGGATGCCTAAAAAGCCCCTCAGGTCCAAATGTCTTGCTGACAGACTGCCTTCCTCAGGCTGTTTCTTGGCCTCACTAAGAGCACGGTGAGAAGCGCTGCTTCGCCCAGTTACCCAGGGTCCAGAGTCCCCAGGCCAGCTTCTACCCGTGGTCAGAGGATGGCTCTGTTTACAAGTCACTGCTCAGTACAGCCGCCACCAGCCTCATGGGGTCACCTGGACTCTAACTTCACCACAATTTTTAAAAAGCCAACAATTTGGCTCCTTGGTTGCACCAGCCACACCTCAGGTGCTCAACAGCCACTGTGTGGGACAGCGTAGACGTGGGACAGGTCCGTCCCGTAGATGGTGCTAGTGAGCCGCTCGGGCTTGGAACGCAGCGCTGAGCCATGCCACGGACCACACTCCCCGTGGCATCTGGGGGGCATTTTCCCATTTTACTATTAAAAGTTAATTCCTGGTAGTTCTTTCAGTCACGGGCTTCCTTTTTTGCCTAAAAACCGAGAGATGAAGAGCACCTCTGGTATTTTGATTTCTGATTTCTTAGTAACCATGGTCCGACCACAACACCCAAACCTGCATGCCCAACCTCAGAGCCGACAGCCAGGCGGCACTGTGCAGGCCTCTCCAGCTCTAGTCGGAGCCGCCTGCTGGTCGGGCTGTTTCTCTGAGGCTTTCGGGTCCTAATTCAACCTCCACGGCCCCCCATCATCCACCAGTGCTTTGCAGTTAGGCTTCTGCCAGCGGCAGGGACTGCCTCATTCCTGGGTCCTGGGGCTGAAGGTCCATCTAGGGCTCTGGTTCTGGAACGTTGGGTGTTCTGGAAAAGCAAGCAGGTTGATGCACTCTGACTTGCAAGATAAACCTGTAGTGGGCAGGGCCGCTGCTTCCTGTCTATTCTTCCCCTAGTTCTATTTAGAAAATGTGTTAAGTATTCCAGAGGCAATCTAAAACATATGATTGGGTGGTTGTCGTTAAGTTTTGAGTTTTGTTTCAAAGAAAAGTAATGTCGTAATGCCCTTGAAAATGCTGAGTGCTACAAATGGGCAGATTAAAAAAAAAAAAAAAAAAAGACAAGCTGGCATTTTGTAAAGTGACTGAAATAAGATTCTGGCCTCCAGAATGGGCGGTGGCTCCCTCCTCCAACTGAGCTGCAAGTCTTTGACTGGAGAGCTTCCTGCTGGAGAGTGGCGATGACCACGATGACCACGCAGCTGTGCTTTCTCAGATGCGCGTCCCCGCCCTCCCTGCAAGGCTGCACACAGTTGTGGAGGGGCCAGGGCGAGGCCTGTTTCTTCCCACGGAGGATGAGTGCTTGTACTTCCCAGATCAGAGGGCATGGCCGCATGAGCGTTTGATAAGGCTCAGGATGTTCTAACTCTGTTCTGTGAATGGGTCCCAAATGACACAGGTGGCTTGTCCCTGGGAAAAGCTCATCTCTCAAAGCCCAAAAGATTCCCAAATGAAAGGCTGGCTCACCCCGAAGGGATGTCTTGCCTTAAAAAGTCTCTTTCAGAGGATGGGTGCTTTGGCTTACCTCCCTCAGTATTTGGATTGGCCCATCCACTTGTTCATCATCCGTTAGCCCCTGTGTGTACCTGCCTTATGTCCAGAGGCACACACGCTACATAGCCTCACGGCTCCTGCCCTCAGGGAACATCTCATTTGTTTGTATCAGTGTGGTGGAAGGATTTGAACTAGTTCGTTCAAAAAAGCCTTGAAGATCCACTAGCAGCCTTTAAAGTTTCTACTAGAGCCCCTGGGATAGGTCCATACTCAGCACGCAGTGCAGGGAACACTGGCTCTGCAGCCAGACAGCTGCTGGGTGACTCCAGGGGCATGAATGTTCTTGGGCAAGTGTGCTCATCTCTTGACCCCTCTGCTTACTCATCTATAAAGGATGAGGGCTGGACAGCTGGGTGCTGCCCACCCAGTGCCTGACACCTTGCCCTTAGGAAGAGCCGTAGGAGCCAGTATGCCCAGCAGACTTGCACCAGCCATGACAGGAAGTGGCTGAATGGGGTGCAGAGTCAGGGGACAGAGGCCCAGTGACTCAGCACAAGGGCAGCTGCTTCTGGGAAAGAAGTGGAGTCTGCTCCTCTACTTAGCAGCCTTTTCTGCTTGGGGGAGGTGCTGAGGAATAGACCCCAGCAGGCATTCCTCTGACTCCTATCTTCCAGGTGTTCTTCCCCAGAAGCATCAGTGTTTCTGGGTCAGGGAACCAGAGGACTCTGAGTCACGTGGGTTTAGGTGGCAAAGCTGCGTCAAACTGTCTGGCTTCTAGGAGATGGCTGACCCATCTCCTAGAAGCCCTCTGGTGCTCTGGCAACGACAGAGACCTGGGTTTGTTTCCTGGATGTGCCAGTTTTTAGCTGTGTGCCCATGGGGCTGTTATTTTGGCCAGGGTCCTCAGTGTTGCTGTCTATAAAATGGGGATATTACCTACTTTATGGGGCTGCAGTGGCTATCCTGTTAGGGCTGCATGCATACCCAGAACTCAGGCCACAGCATGAACTTTGTGTCAGTCCAGACCCAAATGGCTCCAAAGAGACAAGACTAGTGAATGAAATAATGTTAGGGTACAAATGCCACCGTCCTCAGTGGGCTGCCTGAACCAGACCAACTTGTTGCTCCTCTTCAGTTTACAAATAAAAACCCTCTTAGGTCCTGACAGATGATTACATCCACAGCCAGGTAGCAGGGAGTGCAGAACATCAGAGCCACTGCTTCCTATCTTCCCCCAAGTTACATGGGTACAGGCTGGTCATGTGGATTCTGATGTACAAGGTAGGGGTGGGGATGGCTGGGTATCTTACGATCACCAACCAAGGGCTCTCAGAAGATAGTCAACGGAAACACGGACCACATCACAGAGAGAGAGAGGCAGACTTTACTACTTCAAACAAGCTCATTTCTGGGACAAAGTGACAGAGCCTCTCTGCTGGTGAGTCTTCTGATTTTTAGAGTTAAAAGGCAGGTACTAACCTCAGGTTGCTGGGGTCCTCTGATCCCTGCCTGCAGTGAAGTACGGGGTAAAATGCCCATGCTTTAGAGCTTGGCCGATGCTCTCGGTTCGAATTCCACAACCGCACCACAATTAGAGAATTGTAAAAGCGACTGAACGAGGTTCTAGCACTGCAAGTGCTTGTAAGCTAATGGTGCTGGTAGTGCCTTCCAAGGAGATGGGGAGAGTCTAGCCACTGGCCATATCTGCTCAGTGAATAATCTGATTCTTGTTTTTTGTTTCTTTTGCATTATAAAAGGTTCTCAGATAGCTGTTTACTTTCTTTTCTCAATGTTAAGCCAATATGTCACAGCAAAAACTTCAGACAGAAAAATGTAAAGGGAGAAGGGAAATAAGTCATTATGAATTTCACAGCTAAAGGCAAACTGCTGCTCAACTGTGCATTTTTTTCAATGTTTTAAAAAATACAGTCAAAATTGGGGTGCCTGACTAGCTCAGCCAGTATAGCATTCGACTCTTGATCATGGGTTCAATCCCCATGTTGGGTATGGAGCCTACTTTAAGATACACACACACACACACACACACACACACGTGTGTATATACACAAATTATAAATATATTTTAGAAATATATGTATTTAAAATATATACTATAAAATATATATAATCAAAATCACACAGCTCATTATGGATTCTTTTTTTTTCCTTTGGTGGGGAGGGGCAGAGAGAGAAGGAGAGAGAGAATCCCAAACAGGCTCCACACCCTCACGACCCTGAGATCATGACCTGAGCCTAAACCAAGAGTTTGATGCTTAACTAACTGAGCCACCCATGCGCACCATCATCGTGGATTCAAGGTTCCACAGACTATGTGGCGGAGGGACTCAAAGGGCTCACAAGCTCTCAGAACTACAGGCGGGTACATGTTAACTCCGAGGAAAATTTGTGCAGCTTTTATGAGACTCTCAAAGGGTTTATGATCAAAGAAAGTTAAGAATCATGATCAACTTCACATTCTTTTGGTCATCTATTCATTGTGATAGTAACAGCCAATGCTAATTGTGGCAAGAGTAAGTCAGGCAATAATGGAGATTTGATATGACTTTCAAGCAAAGTGAAGCCACCTGTTTCATATTCTAAATGGTGAAACAAATGTTTTTGTCCCTGCGTGAAGCAGGAACATAAACATCATCATCTGACCTACCTAACCTAGCAGCCCACAGAGCTGGTGGGGCATGAGGACTACAGCTAGCCTATCACCCTTACACATCTTACATTCTGCGGTCTGAGTAGGGACCTTTCGCTGAGTAATCTAATCCCAAAGGCAAGGTCCTTCCTTGGAGAGAAAGGGCGCTCTGTCCCCAGGAGGACCAAGGTGGTAGCGTCAGGGCTGATAACATCTCCAGTCAGGACAAGTCTTCCATTAGATTAAAAAGGAGACATGATGTCTCCTTATATACGCTCTTATCTGGCCAGTTGGTATTCTGACTTTGCTAAACCAAATGCCTGTTTTTCTTGAGAAGCCTTGAGGTGCCAGTGGGATATGGCACTGGGTCACCAGAAATGAGCCTCTGGGTTCTTGGTATCTGCACGTCACTGGCTTGGAGCCCCAAGGCCCATGCTGCCACAGCCAACCCTGCTCCCATGCCAGAGGGAAGTGACGGTCTTGAAAGGCTGGGAGCCCCAGGCAAGAAAGGCAGCTGTTTGGTTTTTGCTACAAGCCTCTCTGCAAGGCTGGCCCTGGCCCCCCTGCAAGTGGCCCACCCATCTGGCATCCCATTTCAACCAGATCTTTCATTTGTTAAGGGAGACCCTTTGGATCTAAGCTGCTAGTCACAAAAGCTAAAGTAATGGTCTCTTCCGGGGATCTTAAAAGATTCCTGAAGATGAGGAAATCTTCAGGAAACCAGACCCTGGTGGTGGAACGTGGCATGCCAGGTGATGGAGAGCAAGCTGGGCTGGGCTGTGAGCAGAGCTGCCTGACCCCCTGGCCACCACTGGCTCAGTCACAGTGCTGGGCAGCCATGCACTTCCTGTGCCTGGCTTCTCTTGCATCTAAATCTAGGCAGTGGAGGGCAAGAAAAGAGAGGTGGGACTATCTCCCCAGGTGGAAAAGTCCTGGTCATCCCCCAAGCCCCTTCTGGTCTCCATAAGTCTCCTCAGTGGAGCCCCCTGGAAGGGGATAATGCCTTAGCTTCCACAAAGAGCAGTTCAGGGGTCGAATTTCACAGTAAATGAAGCACAGGATGGGTAGGGAAGGCAGGCCTGCCCACCATGGAGCAGTTCTGCACTTCCAGAAGGGCACTGCCCCCACTCTAGTACATGGTCACCTTTGTTTCAAGACCAGTTGGTTTTCTAGATCATGTGCAGGGTCAGTTATGTGTTATCTCCCAGGTGGGTGAGATCCTTAGGATTCAGGGGGCTAATTATGGGTTCTTCATCCTGCCTGAGCAGTTACCCCTCGGCACTGGCTGTCTCCAGGCTACTGGACCACGCTGTTGCTGGGCACAACATAAGTAGGTTCAAGAGATGCCTGTTTGCCCCCTAAAGGGGGGCAACAGGTTTGCAGGAGGGCAGAAGGCATCACCCTCAGCCCTGACCATAATCCCTGTGTTTGCCTCCCAGGTGTTCACGTGAACGCATGCCATGGCTGACGATGACTACATCGATTCCGAGTTCTTCAACACGTCCAGTGACAGCAGCGAGGGGCACAAACACTTCCTGGAGTTCCACAAGTTCTTTCTGCCCTGCGTGTACGTGGTGGTGTTCATCTGTGGCCTGCTGGGGAACTCCCTGGTGCTTGTCATATATCTCTTCTACCAGAAGCTGAAGAGCCTGACAGATGTGTTCCTGATGAACCTGCCCCTAGCTGACCTGGTGTTTGTCTGTACTTTGCCCTTTTGGGCCTATGCCAGCATTCACGAGTGGGTCTTTGGCAAGGTCATGTGTAAAACCCTACTGGGCATCTACACTTTGAACTTCTACACGTCCATGCTCATTCTCACCTGCATCACCATGGACCGCTTCATTGCCGTGGTTCAGGCCACCAAGGCCTACAACCAGCAGGCCAAGCGCATGGCCTGGGGCAAGGCCATCTGCTTGCTCATCTGGGTGATCTCCCTGCTGGTTTCCCTGCCACAGATCATCTATGGCAAAGTCTGTTATCTCGACAAGCTCATCTGTGGTTATCACGACGAGGACATATCCACTGTAGTTCTTGCCACCCAGATGACACTGGGGTTCTTTCTGCCACTGCTGGCCATGATTGTATGCTACTCAGTCATAATCAAGACCCTGCTACATGCCCGAGGCTTCCAGAAGCACAAGTCTCTAAAGATCATCTTCCTGGTGGTGGCTGTGTTCCTGCTGACACAGACACCCTTCAACCTTGTGAAGCTCATCCGTAGCACAAGATGGGAGCACTACACCATGACCAGCTTCCACTATGCCATCATAATCACAGAGGCCATTGCCTACCTGCGGGCCTGCCTCAATCCTGTGCTCTATGCCTTCGTTGGCTTGAAGTTTCGGAGGAATTTCTGGAAACTTATGAAGGATATTGGCTGCCTCCCTTACCTGGGGGTCTTGGGTCAATGGAAGTCTTCTGAGGATGCTTCTAAGACCTATTCTGCCTCTCACAACGTGGAGGCCACCAACATGTTCCAGCTGTAGGCCTTACCTGGGCTTGGAGAACTGCTCAGGAACTTATGGGAGCACGGCTGTGTGCTCTGGAAAGGAGGAGGAGGGCTTTGTTTATGGCTTGCACATTCTCATGGAGAAGTCACCGAATGCTGTAGCTGGTGTGGGACGCTGCTTCTCGGGCATGAACACATTCTGCTCTGCTCTTGAACCCCTAGGCCTAAAGCTCAGTGGGGGTGGAGGGGGGCGTGGCAGCAGGGAAGCTCTAAAAACTAGAAGGGCTTTCCTTCCTCTATCCCCAAGAATGCTGGCTCCAAGGGAATGATGTGTGGCCCTTAAGACCTCAGGTTCTCCTTCACAGGGTTGGAACCGGATGCCAAAGGGGTGGGGGGGAGGGCGTGTCCACACAGTTCCTGAGGGCAGGTGATACTCCAGGCTCCCCAGTTCAGAAGACTCCTCTGGCCACTGGGAAGCAGAGAAATTAGAGCAGCCATGAAAGTAAGTGCTGGGCTGCATGGCTCAGACCTCAATCACCAGGCACCTGATAGAAATGAGATGAGGCTCTGTCTTGCCTTGGGGTTGGGCCTTTATAGAGAGAGATGTTTCTGTTCTCTTTGATTAATCCTGGAAGAAGGAACACCAAAGAACATGAGAGGGCCCAAACAAATTAGTCAGCTGAGGAGTCCAGGGGTCTACGGAATATTAGGAAAACGTGCAGAGTTAAAGACTATCATGAATCGAAGCGGCATTTCTGAAATGGATTCTTTGGTGGGTTTGCTCATTTAAGAACTAAGTTGTCCAATGCCTGACACACTCAAGCACATATAAATCATGTATCCTTGTATATAGAATACCAACACGCACGTACCAAAGAGCATATGATTTTTGTGACTAAGAAATAAAAGCTTTTTAAAGTCTCTAACCTAGTTTATCCTTAGGCACATTCTACTTTAATGTGGTATGTTTGGAATATACTGAAAGTGATTACTTATAGGCTCAGAGCATAGGAAACAAGTTAAAGTTGTAATCTTCTAGGTGCTGCTCTATGAAGGAAATGAAATATACCAGTGATCACCCCTTCACTGTGGCTTTCAACCTTCTAACCAAAATGTGAAGTACATTTGTGTAACCTCAGTAATATGGTCACAGGATGAGGTGATTCTAAATGTCAGACACCTGCGTATGTTTATTAGATCCTAGCAATCTGCTTGACAAGTCAAGTCGTCTTTTTGGCTCATGTTTCACCAGAACCACTCATCAAAATGGAGAGAACCAATCACCAACAGTGAAAGAGACTGCACAGGGTGGTGGGCCAGACCTGGCTTAACAGTTTGGCTCTGGGGCCTGGATTGACAAGAGTGGCATCCTAGCTCTGGCTCTCACTAGTTGGCGAGACCAGTTGGTAATGTCTTTAACTGATTTTGTTTTGGTGAAACATGGATCATAACTGGCACCTGCCTCTGGGGAAGGCGTGGGGAGAACTTCAGATAATGCCTACACTTAGCACAGGGTACATTTGGGGGTGGGGCTCCAAAGATGGCAGTAGTGGGACAAGAACCAGTGACACACGGAGACTGCAAGTTGTCCTTTGTGAGTTGGCAAGGTGCGGGAGCGTGGCACACGCACCCCAGTCCAAATGAGCACAGGTCAGGCCTGGCAGTGTCTATGTGACCCTCCCTACGGTCTTGCACTCATGCTTAAATGCACTCATGAGGACAGCTACTTCCACTGTATACAGGCCACGTGGACCGAGACCTTCCTTGCTCAACAAAATCTACCCTTTCTATGGTGACAAGACTGACTTTTATCATCTTTAAATTGGCTTCAAATATCAAAAAAAATAAAAAATAAATAAGAGCAACGGGAGAAAAAAAAGAAATTGGTCTCTAACTAGGAGTTTCCATCACCCTCCTTTGCGCGTTCATCTTAAAAGTTTAGCACTTCTGATAGAGGAGCCGCCAGCCCCTGGCTTCCATGGAATGAGACAGAGTCCCTACCTGGAAAGGAGGATGTGAAGAGGTGGGGAGCCAGGGGCCCTGCGGCACCTCTACACATGCCCACAAGGGAAGCAGTGTGGTGTGATGGGCAAAGCAGGGCTCTGGGGGCACTTGGACACTAGCTCGGTGATTGCTCCAGCTCTGTGCATCCTTGGGCAAGCCACTCCACCTCCTCAAGCCCGGTTCTCCATCCACACCACATCACACCCTCCCTCCAGGAGCACTCATGAGGCCTGGATAGTACACTATGTGGGCCAGGTTGGGGCCTGCCTGACCAAGACCTTAGAGGGGCAGCTGCTGGGGCTGCTGGCTTCTCTCTAACCAGGTGCCTGCCAGGCTGAGCCAAACAGGACCAGGCACCCATCAGGCCATGCCCCACCCCAGGCCTATGTTATATGCCCTCTCTCCAGGCTCCCTACACAAAGGCTGTGCCCTTCCTTGTGCACCTTAGGAAAACCCAGGACAGCACAGCCATGGAACCTTCTTTACCTTCCTGTGTCTTCTGTCACTCATCGTCCCTGTATCTCTGGGCCCTTATCTGCTACACCTGAGAGCAGATCTTTCCCCAAGCCCTCCCCTGGACATACAGCATCACCAGCAACAGAGGCTGCCACAGCCCACATAAGTTACAGAGGACTTCTACGTCTTGACTTTGTTCTGTCCACATAACAGCCCCAGGAGGTGCAAGTTCTCAGCCTCAACCCTGCTCTGCTCCTACCCCTGACTCTGCTGCTCCCAAGTACCAGACATGATGGGGTAAAGGTGGGGGGACTGCGGAAGGGGGCTGGGCTGCCTTGAGTGTTGCTTCAGGGTCTGAGGGTTAAGTCTCTCCCCCGCTGCCCCTCCCACCCATGTTCCCAACACTTCAGGGGGTGGGAAGGATTAG
Source organism: Canis lupus baileyi (assembly GCF_048164855.1). Lineage (NCBI taxonomy): Eukaryota > Metazoa > Chordata > Mammalia > Carnivora > Canidae > Canis > Canis lupus. The sequence continues at coordinate 44,196,347 of NC_132856.1, read as the reverse complement.
AGGTCCTGGACGGCTGCACTGAATTGAGACGTGGTGAGCAGGGGGTGACCCCGATTCCAGGGGCTGCCTGGGAGCCAGAAGCCCTGCTGATTGCAGTAGGCATTTTGGACTGAGGCATTAGTGATGCAGGAAGAGCTAGAGCTGCCCCTGTAGGAGGGGTGGAGGCAGGGCAGGGAGCACAGGGTCCAGGAGTGGAGGGAGTGCTTGCTCTGACCATCTCTACCAAGTACCCCTCCAGGCAGTGCCTGTTCTGGGGGGCCTGGTCCTCCACAGTCTGGGGTAATTCCTAATGCCTTTAAGGGGGAGGCCTGGCACCATCACCCACATTTTTTAGGTGAGGAAAATAGTTCTGAGAGACAAATACCTGCTGAAGCTCATCACAGCAGAGAGAAGGCTAGGACTCCAATGAGTAGCCTTCTTCTCTGCTGGCCAACAGAGGTGTCCTCCAGCTGATGGACTTAGGTACCCACCAGCTCTATATTCATTATCAAGGGTGGAGATGGTGGGTTAACCCACACACAAGATAGCTTTCTAACCTCAACCATCACTACCATATCCTGTTTTCATGTTGTTTCTGAGATGCAGGCATCACATCTCCTGGCTGGTGACAAACTCACCATAGCACCCCCCCCAGGAAGCCCCAGTCATAAAGCAATTACTGGCAAAGGTGCTCTGAGGCTCAGGGTCAGTGACTGAGTTTGGCTCAGTATCACTGGGCACCTGAATAGTTTGCCTTGGAGAAGGGATGGGGAACTAGGTACAGTGCACAACAGGAGAGACAGGCACAACTCAGCCTCTGACACACTGCATGTGGAGCATCACAGAAACAATGTGCCTCCGTGGATGGCTTCCCAGGCACCAGGCACTGGGCTCGGTGCTTGACACACATCCTTCTCATCAAATCCTCCTACTATTCCTATGAGGTGGGTGGTCCCCATCTCTTTGTCCAGGGCAGGACCTGCGTTCAGGAGGCTGCAGCACCCAAAGCCATGGAACCTGGCGGTGGTTGCTCAGACTCTGATCTGGTGTCTGATTCCAGGGCTCAAGCTCCTCATGGGCAGTATGCTTGTCTGGTAGCAAGGGGGGAGGCCAGGCCTGGGTGGAAGCTGAGCAGAGGCCAAGGGACCCAAGGCCTAGCTAGCCCTGCTACTGGCTGATAGGAGCTCTCCTTCTGTCTCTGCTCACCACCTCTGTCCAGAGCATGGATGTACACTGGGCCACGGAGGAGGTGGAGGGTGGGCCTGGAGGGGTGTGGGGAGCAAGTGTGAATAGGTATGTCTGGAGGGCTTTAAAGTATGCCATCTTTTCTTCCAAGGTGAAGGGCTGTGTTTCTGCTTCTTGCCACCATCCTGGCTCTGAACCAGTGCGGGGGCCAGCGGGCAGTTGCTCTGAGGTGTGGGGACCTCTCCCTGTCCCATCACTGCCAGGAGGGGCAAGGCAGACAGCCTCATTTGCCTGAGCATGGGTACACGTGGGGAGGGGTGGTCATGGGTCAGTGGAGGGTGGGCAGGTTTTTCTGATGTGCAAACGGGGAAGTGGAACCTGGAGGAATTCTGCAGAATGAACCTTCAGCCTGTGGATGGAGGGAGGGAACCCCTGGGCTCAAGGCCTAGTGCTGACACCTACAGCCACGTGACCTGGAGCGGCTTCTCTGGCTTCCTGAGGCTTCAGCAGCTTTATCTGTGACATGGGGATCCTAATCCCTACACACTGGAGGGTTGGGCAAGGGCTGAGTGAGGCCACACGTAGACGTGGCTGGCACCGGGCAGGTGTCTGGCAGAGTCACTTTCAACAACACTGCTCCCAAGCAGCCTCCCTTCCTTCCAGGATTTGGACACACTCGGTGTTTAATATCTCCTGGACCACTTGTTACTTTGGACTTGCTGATTTCTTTCTCGAAGGTTCCTGTCAGGGAGGGTGACACGTATCCAGGGCTCTAGATTGCTCACATTTTCTCAGAGTCCTGGTGTTTCTGATTGGTCTTAAGCCTAGGAAGGAACAGGGACACCGGAGTCTTCTTTGATGCATGGAAACAGTTAGCTTAGCTGACCTTAGCTGATGGTGAGGGCAGGCTCTTCCCCCAAGAGACGGAGTGCAGGGGCTGCAGCTCCTGTCCCCCAGGCCCCGATCCACCCTGGGGGCCACAGCCAGCATGCTGGTAGTTCCCTTTCCCTGGAACACTTCCTGATTTCCCAGCACCAAAACATACCTAACTGTCAGCGATCACAGTGCCTTCTGTTTTTGTTCTTACTGGGAAAGGGGAAGGTGAGAAGTGAGGGAAAGAGGGAGCTGCAGGAGTCACTGAGGCTACAGTCCTGCTCCCTTCACCACCTAACCACCTGGCGAGGAGCACGGTGGCCAGGTTATGGTGGCAGACTGGCTCAGTGCTGCTGGAATGGAACATGTCCTCGGGAGAATACCAAAGGCTGTGTGGGCAGGGGGCTTCAGAAGGGGAGGCAGGGGGTTCCAGGAAGGAGAAGGCAAGGTCCAAAGTCATGGTAGCCAGTGCGAAGGGGCTGACGGGCTGGGTGATTGTGTCGATGCTCCCCAGAGGCCATGACATGGGAGTTCAGTCACCCTCTAGCCAGGGAACAGGGAGTGTGGAGGGATATACTTAAGCCTAAACTCCCTGCCTTGAGAGCTTCATGAGGATTAAATACATCTCCTTCCACATAGCAGAAATCCCGATGATTAATCTTAGCTCTCCTGAATTCTGGGCAAGAAGAGAGGGACAGGGATCTCAATGTGGGTGTTGGCAAGAGCATCATGAAACTCCATAACTAGAGGGAAAGTGGGTAAGTGCTTCTTGGCTTTTCTTTGCTGTAGAAACTGCATTTAAGCCTGATACCAGGGTCTGAAAGATACCAGCCACAAGGCTGCTGTGGGGGGCAGAGGGGCAGGCTTGGCCTTTCCCTACGGGTTTCCGGGCACAAACTCTCGATGTTCCAATGTAGTGGCACTTTGTGTGGTTATTTCATGTACTTAAAAATTGGCCTTTGCAAACCTCTCCTCACAAACCTTGTTGGAAAGCAGATGAGATGGCGAGTGAGTGGCTGTGGCACACGCACAGCAGGGCAGTGGTGTAAAGAGGCAGCTAGCAGGTGGCTGTCCAAGAGCCAAGGAGAGAGGCGCCCTGCCGACACCCTGATCTTGGCCTTCTGGTCTCCAGAATCACCCTGAGCACTGTTCTGAGGCACTTTCCCTTAAGCACAAACGGCCGATCCTGCTTCCAAGGTCTCACTTTCCTGGTCCTTTAAATCAGCAGGCATACGGGCCCAGCACTCAGTGAGCATGCAGGAAATAAAGGCGAGGTCTACTCACTGTTCGGGCAGGTTTGGGTCGATGGAGTCGGTTTCAGTGGGTGTCTCAGGCAAGGAGGAGCCAGACTCCTGGATCTGGCACAACTCCTCATCTGTGATGATGTCAAACACAGCATCGTCGGGCGGCCTGTAGTCTGTGTCTACACCTGGGCCGTAGAGGCAGAAGGGGAGAGAAGAGACACATATAGTGATGCACAGTGGGGAAGCATGCTGGGAAGTGAGGGGCTGTAGCTGTGTGGGAGGAGCCACCAGGACATGCCCTCAGGGCCCACTCGACCCACAGCTATGCTGTCTGGGTGTGAGAGAACTGGCTGCTGGGGCATTCCAGAAAGCAGCAGGGACGATAGGTGGAACTGCACACACAACCTACATAATTTATCTTAAGCTTCCCAGTTGGGCCCTAAAGAAATTCTAACCTCTTACATATTCTCCAAGACCTCTTATTTAGAAGAAAAGAAAAAAAAAAAAAAAAAAAAAACCCCTGTTAAAACCTTATAAGGTAAGAACCTAACAAAAAAGTAAACACACTTCTATGCCACTGTCTCCTTGCTCCCTAAGGCACAGACACGACTCATTCACACTTCTTTGAATGCAAGATTCTATAGGACCTACATTTTTACCTCCATCCACTGGGGGTAGACAAGAACCTCCCTCTGTTCAAGGTGGTAGCAACCACTGGGCTTCCAGCCAGGGGCCTTGTGCCTGACTTTGCAGGCCACTCAGTAGAAAGGAGGTTGTATGGACACTACTGCGTCAGTTACCAACCTGCAAATACTCTCCTGCCTATATCCTGGAAAATGTGATGGTAGGCGTGAGGCGAAAGAAAGGCAGAGAGAAGGAAAGACAGAAAGAAATATAGACAGACAAGGAGACAGGAAATGTCAGAAATCAAAACAAGTGACTTCAGTACTCTGGCACAGTGCCACGCTCTGTCTTTGCTGCCAGTGAGTCAGGGCAGGTGGTTAGGTTCCTGGACGAGTTAGCAAGAACAGTTCATACAAGCTACAATTCCCAGCTGGCCCCACCGCAGGGCTACTTGGACAGGCCATGCTTTAGGAGAAGCATCCTTCCTCTTGTCTGAGCTCTACATAATGGAGGGTTTGGGACACAGGCTGACAAAGGGGACCAGGGACTGCTTTCTTTCTATAGATCCAGTCACAATTCTGAATCTGCCTTCTGAGGCTGGCAGAGGGGAGGAAGGAGGACAAGAAAGGAAGGGACAATGAACATTAGGAGAGAAATCAAAGAAGACTTAAATGGAGAGCTATACCATGCTCATGGATCAGAAGATGCAATTTTGTTACCATGTCAATTCTCCCCAACTTGATCTAGAGACTCAGTGTGATCCCAATCAAAATTTCACCAGGATTTCTTACAGAAATTGACAATTCTAAAAATTTATATGGATAAGCAAAAAACCTAGAATAGCCAACACTTTGATAAAGAACAAAATTAGATGACCTGCTCTACCTGATTTAAAGACTCATTAGAAAACCATGGTGATCATCTCAATGGTGTGGTATTTATGAGAGAAAAGGCACATTGATTTAATGGAATAAGACAGAAAGTTCAGATACAGACCCACATACGTAAAGGCAATTGATTTTTGACAAAGGTGCAAAGGCAGTTCTATGAGACAAGAACAGATTTTTCAACCAATGGTATTAGAACTGGGACAACCATATGCAAAAAAGTGAATCTCTATGCAAAGCTTGTAGCATATATAAAAATTTAACTGAAAATGGATCACGGACCTAAAACTATGAAATTTCTAGAAGAAAACAGGAGAAGATTTTTGGGTCTTTGGGCTAAGTAAAGCTAGATAGGATACCAAAAGAAAAAAGTTGATCCATACCCTTATGGATGAAAAAAATGGAATGTACTTCATCAAAATGACAACCTTTTGCATTCTGAAGAACAGTTCTGCTCTTTGAAAGAAAGTAAAAAGAGCTTTTTGGTTGGGAAAAAGGTATTTATAAAACACATATGTGAAAAATAACTTCTATCCAGAATGTATAAAGAACTCTCAAAACCTAAAAAAAAAAAAAAAAAGAATTAAAAATAGGTTTGAAGAAGATACAGGAATGCTGTACATTCCACCATCCCTGAGCAGTTCTTCATACCAAATATTAATAATGGGGCCAGTCAACCTCCTTGATGATCCAGTTAAACAAAAGACAAACTAAGAGTATTTCTGAAGGATGGCTGATCTGCATCCAAGCAGAGGCCAAGCAGGAGTCCATAGGGACCAGCTACAGGAGGTGGCTGAGCAAAGACAAGACTTGCTCCTGCTCCTGCCATCTTGGCTTTGCCTCCTTGGTATTCTACATTCAAGTCTAGTCCATGAGAGGACAGTCTGGCCTGCTTTGCAGGACTTTGCTCAGAGCAGGTGCAGCAGGAACCAGATCCCACTTCCTCTTACTGAGCAGAGTGAAAGGACATGAAGGAGAATACATCCTCCATGGTCACTGAGAGACAGCATGAGCTAGTGGTAGAAGGTGAAGGATGTGATCATTTACACACACAACTCTTGGTCTTTGGTTACTCTGGTAGTAGGGTTGGGTATATCAGGGCTGAGGCTCTGGAGACAAGGTGTGGGGTACATTTCACTGGTAGCCTGTGAGTTAAGAGGTACACAGACCTTGCATTAAATACATAATATTGAATCATATCAAGAGAAAGTTATTCCTTTTTCAATTCTCTTTCAAACTTAATTACGTAAAAAAGAAAGTCTCAAATAAGTACAAACATTTTTAAGACCTCTTTAATGCCTAAGTTTGGAAAACCCTGAATTAAGCCCATTACAACTAACTATCCACACTGGGGTAGTGGTGGGGGTGGGGGTGGCACCTAAGAACACAGAGGGCAGGAGCCTGACCTTGGCCTCTGGCAGCCTGGGATCCAGCATGGGCTGGTGACAGTGCAGGGCTGGGCTCCCCCTGGCTGGTGCCCGAGCTGGCGCTATCAGGGGAGCCAGGGCCGTCACTGAACTTCTGGAAGCAGGCTCGGCAGCAGCGCTCCTTCTTGCCACTGTGCTTGGTCAGTATGTAGTTGTTGCAACAGTAGTAACAGAAGACGCGGCCACAGATCCTGGGGTGAAATGAGCATGGGTCATGAGGACAATGCACCTCAGGTCCTGTGATCTGCTCCACACCTGCACCGGACTCTAGATGCCACACAGCTCTTACTAGACCTGGCTCTACCCCCACTTAGGAGTGAGGCCTTATTGCCAATCTGATAAGATTACAATAGAGCCATCTTGATAAGGCCAGTGGAAGAAAATGTTTTATTTCCTAAGGTTCTGGGAGGCAGGGGAATAAAGTATGTGGCTGAGCCCACTTTCTCTGCCACAGCAACACAGGGGTACATTCCATGCCTCAGGGGCTAAGGCTCTAATGGACCACAGACCTACATGGGCCTGTGCTGATGATATTCCATATGCCTTGGCCCCAGCTGAGATTTATTTTTGCCCATCCTTCTTTGGGCCCTAGTAGGGTCTCTGCTGTCTGTGTTCACCCCCAGCCAAGCCTCAGCTGCTGCTCTCCCTGGGCTCCAGTAATGCCACTTGCCCTCCGGTCCCTGTGGGCTAAAGGAAGCCAAAGGTTGCTGGTCTCTGGGTACTTCACAGCCCAGTGGGTCCCCTTGACTCTGCGCATACCCCTGTATCAAACCCTGTATCAAACTCTCTTCCTCTTCAGGGATCCCCAAGTCCTGCCGGGACCCTGCCTAATAAAACCGTCTCGCCTGGTTTCCTTAAGACATGGCAATGTGCTCTTCTCAGACAGACAGTGCGGGGCCCGTGCCTGCCAGCAATGCCTGCTTCAGAGCCTCTGCTCTGGTGCTGGGTCCCACCCGCTAACCTGCAGTGGTGCCGCCGCACCATCCAGCTGAACTCTCGCTTGCAGTCGTGACAGTGGCTCGCCTCTGTGTCCCCGAGCCACTTCTCCTCAGCACTGAGCTTCTGTTGGAATTCCAGGGCATCTGACTTCTGCCAGAGAGCATCCTTGTCCCTGAGACAAAACCAATTAGAAAAAGAGAAGATTCCAGGAAAACAATAGGATCATCCCTGATTCATTTCCAAAGCCGGATTCCAAATTTCCGAAGACATGGGCAGAAAATTTGCTTTACTCATCTGCCCCCCAAGTCAGTCCCAGACTCAGCTGATGGCATGCGGGTGAAGGCAGAGGAGGCCCATGAGGTACATACACCCACAAGGGTCACAACACCACTCCGATGTCCAAATGACAGTGCACATGGTCACCTGGAATTTAAGCTGTAACAGGCTGTCACAATGACATGACAGCCTGCGTGCTGAGAGCCCAATGACCACAAATGTATTGCCCACACAAATCTTACAAGTGTTCAGGAACCTTTACGTTTAACGATTTAAGTAACAAGTGATCATTGGAGAAGACCAAAGACATCCTGCCTGAAAGTCTGGTGGGACATCAGTTTCCCTTTCTCCTCAGAGAGACAGGATGCACTCCAGGAAGCAAGACTGAAGGAGGACGAAGGCTTCTCAGAAAGGCCAGGCAGTGTCAGAACACACCTGATGCACCAGCGCGGACGGGCACAGAGGCTTCTGTATTGCTGCCCATGGTCATTTTCGAGGCTTATGTCTTTTGACTTGGGAAGGTTTCATTCCTTCCTAGATGGAGCCCTGGCCACACCTCAGTCCCGAAGACCAACACCAGAGCCACTAAGATCCTGAGAGAAATTGACACCAGTAGGAATCAGGGACTCCAAATCCATAAAACTCTTCATTTAAAGACAAAAGCCAGGACAGGGGTGCCTGGGGTGCTCAGTGGGTTGAGCATCCAACTCTTGGCTTCGGCTCAGGTCATGATCCCAGGGTTGTGAGATCGAGCCCCATGTTGGGCTCTGTGTTCAGTGCTGTGTCTGCTTAGAATTCTTTCTCTCTTCTCCCTCCCCCTCTGCCCCTCCTCCCTGTTATTTCTTTTTCTCAAGTAAATAAATTTTCAAAAGCCAGGAATTGATGGCCCTTCAAGGATGCTCAAAGTTGTCAGGAAGCAGGATGTCTCATGCCCTGGACCAGCACTGTCCTACCAGCTGGTCCACAGTCCATCTCTTCTGTCCCCAGAAGGCCAGGCACTCACACCCTGGAATGTGGGAGCTGTGAGGACCAGGACTTTTCCATCACACACCTCAGGAAGAGGTCTGAGTTCAGAGGTCATAAAAGTCCTGAATTCCAAGTCTGCAAATTGATGAAACATGGGCAGAGGTTTTACTCTTCCAAGTACTATCATTTTGCAACCCCAAATGAATTAGTAGCTTTAGGCACTGCTCATCCATGGCCGCTAATATTACAAAGAATGGGCAAATCAGATCCTATGTGGCTCTTGAAGGAAAGAAAAGACCCAAACTATAAACCAATTCTATGAAGCATTCTTGAGAAAATTTTGAAACTGGGTCTGAGTAAGCCTTTAGTAGAGCAGTGGTTTTCAACTCTGGCTCACTGATGCCTGGACCCCAGTCCCAGAAATTCTAAATGGGTTGGTCCAGGTAGGGTCTGGACACAGGTATCATGATTCTCATGTACGGTTACAGTGTAGAACCACTGGTCTGGTTTTAACTAACAATTTATAGGAAATACAAAGTTTGGAAGAACACATTAAATGGCACGTTGGGGATGCAATCAACAAAACCCAGGCTGTGGGAAACTCCACCAGCTGCATGACCTAGCATCCTTAAAAGTAAATTGCAAAGAAAAAAAACACATTAGAGAGATCATGGTCAAATTGCAGACTAAGTAATAGAGATCTAACATATCATTGTACAATGTATGGATCTAATCTAGATCCTCATTAGAAAAATTATAAGGCAAATGGAAAAATCCGAAACGACCAGATGCTTGATGATATCATGAACTATAAGTAATTTTTTTTTAATAAGTAAATTTTTAAGCATGATGATGATCCCGTGGTGGTGCAAAATGGAGAGTCCTTGTCCTAGGGAGGTACATACTGAAATACTGGTCGATGAAATGATAATCACTGGAATTTGCTTGAAAATAATCTGGGGAGGTGAGGGAGATGGGACTCTGGAAGAGACAAGACTGGCTTCAAAGTGAATGTCACTGACGAGGGTGGCAGGTACACAGGGTGCCCCATGCTAGCCTATTTTTGTGTATTTCAAAATTTCCATAAGAAAAAGTTAAAAAAACTTGCTAACACTGAAAAGGCAAGCCGATTTCACATAAAAATGTAGATTTCCACCTTCTCTTCAGAGGTGAGGTAACCTGGCAAGTTGGGCCCTTTGCCTGTGTGGCAGCCAGTGGCAGGAGCGGAGCGCGCATGCCTGCGAGTTCCTGAGCGCCCTCCTGGCCCCACTCACACACTTGCATTGGTGGTTTGCTACCTGCAGGCACTGGAGTTTGGGAGGCCTGTTAATGGGGAAAGCGGGATGGAGGAAGGGAAAAGAACTCATGAAAGAGGGATAAGGGAACAGAGAGATTCCTGAAGATACGAGACATCACTTACTGTCATACCTGTGGCTAAGCACACAGGTTTTGACAACAGTGACACAGCAGTACAAAAACACAAGCCCAGTTGAGCACTGGTAGGAGCTATGAAAGCCACTGGTGCCAGGCTGCCCAGGGCCTGGGAGGGGATAGGGGAGTGTGCACAACAACAGAACACAAGCAGACACTTGCTCTTGAGAGGCCTTTCAAGACCAGCTGCTTTCTTTAAAGAGAAACCCCAGCCCGGGAGGTGGGGAGGGTTGGGAGGGTCCCAACTCTCACCTGAGCAGTTCAATCAGACGTTCTTCCAGGTACTGCTTGGTTCTGTTCAGATCATCCAGGTCCGCGAGCATCTTCTGGTCATTCTTCTCCCGGTTTGTCACCTCCTGGCAGAGTTTGTTGTAATACTCCTGGATTTTTGTTGTGGCTTTTTCAAGTTCCTTCTGGGTCCTGGTGGAGAGGTGAGAAGTTTACTTCCAGCTTCTCCCATGCCTCTGGGCTAACGAAGGGTCTGCTGCCATCTGAGCCTTTCCCTACCCCCCACTCCCAGTGGTAGCGCCCCTCAGCACTACCAACTTACAGGTTGCTCATTCCCCTGGCCTTCAAAACACCCCTCATGCACCCAAACTCTTCACACACTGCCCCCTACACCAAATACAATAGGTGTTCTGGGAGAACAGGTGACCTCAGGCTGCTAGGAGCACCCCAGGTGAGTTGAACTCTGCACCACTGGTTTTGGGACAGGGGCTGAGGTTAGGGGAGGAGCCCAAGGGTGCAATGCATGGCCTGGCGACAGGGGTTTGCCAGAGGAAAACAGAGTCGGGACAGAAAGCATAGGTCTAGGTCCTTGGAATGCAGCAGGCACTCAACGTGCACTGCCAGCCACTGACCTGACAGCCCAGAGGCGTAAGGAGCTCTGTTCCCTCATCTGAGTTTACGGCCGAGGGGCTGGCCAAAGCATGGTCCTGCCTTTGCCTGCTCCCCTTGCTGCTCGCCTGTCCCCAAGGACAGTTGTGTTCCAAGGATGCTCTACAAACCCCAAGGTCCAGCAAGGCATTCATAAAAACTCCATTACAAACAGAGGGGTCTGCAGAGACTAATTAATTTGCTCCAATCCAGCCTTCCCACATCCAGTCTACATCTGTTGGAAGGTAGTTTACTAGACATTGTCCACCTAAATGATCTTATGGGTGTACACAGGCATGTGCATGCACGCACACACACACACAATAAATAAAGTAAAATCCAATCCAGGGCAACAGATTATGCAACACTGAGCAGCTCAAACAATTGCTCTGAGATCTTACAAATAAGTTCTGCTGTAGTATTTTTTTTAAAAAAATGCCACCAACTTAGGACGTTCTTGCTATTTACATTGTCACATGAATATGACCTGGGCAGCCAGAGCCCTATGGTGTTTGAACTCTGGAAGTCAGATGAGAAGAAATGTTCATCTGGGTTGCCGAATACCCAACATGCTCTGGATCTCCCGCTGAGCCTAGGCCCACCCTAGAAGCCAGGTGGTAGGAGGCAATAAGGGATGGGCAGAAAAGGTAAAGGCCTGGGACAATTTAGTGTGCCAATCTTTGCCAGGGGGCACAGGTAACTGGGTTCCAATATCCCTGGCAGGACTGTCTTGACCTCAGCACCAAATGGTGAGCTCATGCTCATAACTCCAGGTGGCCCTCCAGCCTGAAGACAAGGGGTTTCAGGAAGTCTTCGGGCTGCACATACTCCAAAGTTGGGACAATCATGATGAAGGGTGATGGCACGATGTGCTCTTTTTTCACAGACACAGCAGCAGAGTCTGCAGGAAGACAAGCTGGCCTGGTGCTGGACACACTTGCTCACCCTTGGCATGCACCTGGGAGACCCCATCATTCCCAGGCCTGCGGCTTCTCATTTCACAAAGGAAACCAGGGAGAGCGCGAGTCACAACTCACAGCAGGGAAACACACACAAACCCCAGGACCTGACAGGAGACCAGACACAGAACTATCTGTCCGTGTACTTCTGAGGGTTACTGTTGAGGAAACAGACTCTGGAGCCAAGTGGCTGGGGTCACACTCCTCCCGCCATCACCTGTGTGCTGACACTGGGAACACGGCTTAGCTCCTCTGAGGTTCACTTTCCTTGTCTATAAAATGGGGACAGGTAATAACTCCATCCTCAAAGGACAGTCAGGAGGATAAAAGGGACAAATAGATGTGAAGTGTTTAAAACAGTGCCTGGCTCATTTGGGGCATTATTTAAGTGTTTGCTGTTATCATTAGCAGTATTATATTCCAACTTCTATTTCATGTCAGCTCTTCTAAAGCAGAAACATGCCCTGCCAGACATAGGAAACCAGCATCAAGAAAGGCTGAGCACATATAATATTTGTCCTTCTCCGATTGACTTACTTCACTCAGCATAATACCCTCCAGTTCCATCCACGTTGAAGCAAATGGTGGGTATTTGAAATGAACTAGGGGTGGTGGAAGGGGAGGAGGGCGGGGGGTGGGGGTGAATGGGTGACGGGCACTGAGGGGGGCACTTGACAGGATGAGTACTGGGTGTTATTCTGTATGTTGGTAAATTGAACACCAGTAAAAAATAAATTTATTAAAAAAAAAAAAAAAAAAAAAAAAGAAAGGCTGAGCAGCTGCCCGCAGGGGGCTGAAAGGCAATGCACCTCCCCCGCCTGTGGCATGCTTCTGGCAAAGTGCCTTCCAAGTCCGTAGCTTTTCTTGCAAAAGGACTGTAATCTGCAATGGTGGCTGAGTTTTTAAATGACTGCACCAAACACCCCCTTCCCCGAAACCTCGGCTGCCCACCGTTTGGGCAGATCACATCACTAACCTGTCCAAACTCTCACGCAGGGCGGCCCCCTCCTCATCCTTCTTCTGCATGGCAGCCTGGCACTCGGAAAGGCGCTTGCTGGTGCTGCTCAGCTGCTCTCCCAGATCGGCCTGGGCAGCCTGGCACAGGACAGCAGGGAGAACACACTCAGGCGATGAGAGCCCGTGCCGCAGGCCATAAAATGACTGGTTGCCCTACCCGGCTAGGTCACTTCTCGCTGGAGGGGGTTTTGTTTTAAGTTCAAGAGCCTGAGAACCTTTGTTCTGTATTTGTGGAATGTGATGCCACTCCTGTCTGTAATCCTATTGCTCAAGTATTAATTGCAACTGGCTGTGGAGGTTGAAGGGGCAGAGGGGATCAGAATCTTGGGGCAGGGGTGGAGGTCAGGTGGCAGGGAGTGGGGTTCCCTGGAGATGGTGATTGCAGCACCCACCTTGCACCCCCTCGGTTCTGGACCACCAACTCAGGGATGCCTACAGAAGCAGCTAAGAAGGACAACTCAGTTTCCTTTCCACACAGCTGGCTGAGAAACATATCTGGCGGCTCCAGCCGGGTGTCCAGGAAACAGAAGGGGCTGAGATGTGTACACTCAGGATGCCCACAGAGGTGATTGGATAGGAGCTTTGGCTTGGGAATTAGGAGTCTTGCACGCAGCCCTCCTAAAGGGTCCAGTGAAAACCAAAGCAGACCCTTCTCCCTGATAGGCCTGTGCACCAGGGGTGGGGATGACTGGGCAGAGGTGGACATGCCAGTCCCCTCTAGCCAGGTGGGGCTGGCTGCAGACCAGCACACTCCCTGGGGCCTACCTTCAACTCCTCCACCGCCTCCTCAGAGGCCTGCAGCTGCCGGCCTCGCTCCTCCAGCTGGTCCCGGAGGCTCCTGCACTCTTCATTTGCAGTCTGGAGATGATGAGAGAGGGCTCATGAAAGTAGGGTTGTTGCGTTGAGACCCCCCCACCAGCCCCATTCCCCCCATATGGGTAAAAACAAGCTACCCCTCTCTTTTTCACCAAATTCAATGAGCTTTGGGCTTCACTGGTGACATCTTTTCAAGTTTACTAAGAAACTTAGTTTGGTCCCCAAACCTAGGATTTAATCTCTGCAAGGAGACAAGTGCCCTATAAGCCATGTGGAGTAGCACAGGATGGGGGCCACAGTGCAGGAGCCTCCTCTGCAGAAATGCAGTAATGGTGTCTGTGAGTGCACACAGACTACAGTGCAAGTGGGCAAGTGATAAGCTCTAGAAACCAAAGCCCCATGGCCATCCTGCTTGTGTTCTCCGCCTTAGCCACCCTTAACCCTTTTCCTTTGTGCGGCAGGTACCAAAGGCACATGGTACCCACTGTTCTCATAAGCCCGTCTACCTCAAGAGCTTTGCAAAAACACACCAGGCCACTTTCCGCAACAGTGCCTGCCCTCAGGATGGCACCTGAAGGGATAGAAAACCTACAGATGGGACTTGTAGGCAGGAGCTGTTGGTATCTGCAGTAGGTTCTACAAGCCAGGGCCAGAGCCTCAAACCCACAGGCCTAGAGGGGCTGGGCATGTACATGAAAGAACCAGGTGACCCGTGCCTCCTTTAAAGGGGGCAGCCACTGCCCAGCTCCTGGTGACTTCTGTAGGGTGGGAATGAGGGTATAGTCTTTACGATCTCCTGAGGTTTCAAAGGAAGCCCCCAAAATGAATTTGTAAACATCTTGCTCTTTAAGGTGCTGGCTACTGATTTTAAAAAGCCACTCTTGGGGATCCTGGGTGGCTCAGCAGTTTAACGCCTGCCTTTGGCCCAAGGTGTGATCCTGGGGACCTTTGGCCCAAGGTGTGATCCTGGGGACCCGTGATTGAGTCCCACATCAGGCTCCCTGTAGGGAGCCTGCTTCTACCTCTGTCTCTGTCTGTCTCTCTCTCTCTGTCTCTCATGAATGAATAGATAAAAATCTTTAAAACAAAACAAAAAAAAAGCCACTCTGTATGAGCGAAACCTGTCTGCAACCACCCTGAGTTTAGACTTCTGAGTATGGCATTGCTCCTGACATGAGCCCCTAATGTGTCCCTGTAGGGGGAAGGGTGCTGTACATTCTTAGGTTCTCACATGCCACGTGGCTGAGGGCACATCCTATCCTCTCTGGACCCATTGGGCCCTACCACAGGGGATCCCCGCAGCCCGAGGGGGTCAAGGCAAGGACTACCTTCAGTCTGCTCTGGTGGTCCATGATCTCGGTGCTCAGCTGGAACTTGAGAGCATTGAACTCCTCGTGCGCGGTCTCCTGGAGGCTCTGGGCCTGCTGCTCGGCCTGAGCCAGCTGGGCCTGGAGGCTGGGCAGGGAGCGGGCCACCTCCTCCGCCACCTTCAGCCTCTCCTGCAAGCTGTCCCTCTCTCGCTGCAGTCCTGCCACTTGCTGTTCCAGGCCCTCTCGCTCCCTCGAAGCCACCTCTTTGGTGTCATGGAGCTCCTGGACGGCACGGGCCAGGGCCACCTCTGTCTGTTTTTCCACAAGCTGAGAGCAGATACGGACGCCTGGCTCGTCCACACCCGTGCTGGCCCTGGACAGCTGTTCCTGCGGCTCGGCATGTTCTAGCTGAGCCTCCAGGGTGCCGTGTTCTGCCTGGGACTGCTCCTCCTCATCCCTCTCCTCCCGCGGTGCCCCTTCACACTCCAAGCACTGCAGGGGCTCTGGACCATGGGCTCTCCTGAGGACTTCGTTCTGCTCCTTCAGCTGCTGCACGAGGGCCCTGTGCTCCCTCAGAGCGGCCTCAGCCATGCTCAACTGGCTCTGAACCCTCTCCTGGTCATTCAGGGCTGCCTGGAGCTTAGCCTGAAGGTCCATCACCCCAGCCTGCAGGTACCCAGCCTCCCCCTGCTGGGTCTCTGCTGGGGCCTGACACAGGGCCAGCTGGGCTGCTGGCTCCTGGGGTGCACTGTCTTTGGGTGGGCCGAGCCCCTGTGGGCCTTTCTCTGTCGTGAGGCTTTCAATCAGCTGAGTCTGCTGGTGGCACTGGCTCTCAAGAGCTCTGAGCTCCCTCTCCCGGGCCTCTGCTAGCTGCCGGCACCTCTCCACCTCCTCCTGCAGCTGCAAGCACTCAGCCTCCTTGCTTTGCAGGGCGGCCTGCTTCTCTGCCACGTGGGCCCTCATGGTCTCCTTGGCCTTCCTCACAGCCAGGAGGCTTGCCTCCATCTGGTCACCCATGTGCCGGATGTTGGCCTGCTCGGACTCCAGGGAGGCCAGGGAGCCCCGGATGGCTGTCTCCCGCTGCTGCAGGGCCTGGTAATCAGCCTGCAGGGCCTGCAGCTTGCCCTCAAGCAGCCTGTTGGTCTCACGCACATTCTGCAGCTCCTTCTCCAGCTCCTTGTTGGCCTGCTGGAGCTCCTTCTCCCGACCACTGCCTCGCATCTGGGTATCACCTGTCTGTCCCTCCTGTGGGCTTCTCGGCTCCTCCTCTGGCTGTGGGGTGGGATCTGGGAGGCCCGGGGCCTCAAACTTCTCACCAGCCGGGGGCAGACCTGTGCCTGGCTGCCCGGCAAGCTGCTCCAGCATCCCCACCTTCTGGCTGAGGTGGTCTTTGTCACGGATGAGCTGCTTCCTCTGCTCCTCTAGGTCACTCACATGCTGGCTCAGCTGTGCCAGCTGGGTCTCTTGGAGCTGGAGCTGCCGTGCCAGGGACCTGGCCTCCTGCTCCAGCAGCTCCTTCTCCTCCCGCCACTGCCGCTCCTCCTGCCTTACCTCTGCCAGCTCCTTCTCCAGGGAACTCAAGTGGGCGAGAGAATCCTGCAGCTGTCGCTGGAGCTGGGCTGCCTCCTGCCCCTTCCCAGACAGCTCCTCCCGGAGCGGGGCCATTTCTTTCAGCAGGTGCTCCAGGCTGGCTCGGGCCTCCTCCTTCAGCTGCAGCTGCTTGGCCAGCTGCTCCAGCTGGGCACTCTGCTGCCTGTTGAGCTCCTGGACCTCAGTGCTCTCTCTTTCCAGGGCTCCAAGCTTCTCCTGCAGCTCCTGGACTGCCAGGGCCGAGTCCTTGGGGAGGAGCTCTTGCTGCCCCTGTGTGTCCAGTGCCATATCTGCCTTCTGCTCAGCCATGCCTGGCTGCTTGGGGACATTAGCTGAATGCTGGCTCCTCCCGCCCAGCGAGTCCCGTGTGGCCTCAAGCTCCTGCGCTAGAGGCTGCAGCATGGACTCCAGCCGCCGCAGGGCCGAGTGGTAATCCTCCTCCTTCTCTGCTGCCCCCAGCTCCAGGGCTTGCAGACACTTCTGGAGCTCCTTCACGGTGCTCTGGGTCGCCTGGGTGATCTCCCACTGCTTCTGGAGCTCGGCCATCATGTGAGTGAGGCGGGCGTTGTCCTCAGCAGCGGTGCGCCCCCGCTCCCTCTCCATCTGCAGCTTCTCTTCCTGCAGGCTAACAGCCGCCCTCAGCTCCTGGTTCTCTCTGTCCAGCTGTTGCATTTGCTCCTGCAGCTGCTTTTCCCGTACTTCCAGCTGATCCAGCTCCAGCCGCATCTCATCAAAGCCCTCCAGTGCCTCGTTGTTTAAGGGGCTGCTCACGTCAAACCCAGAGGCCATCTCCTGAGTCTGGGGAGGAGAAACAAAACACAAAGTGGCTCTTGGATAGAAGCTGCATGGCCACCGGGAGAAGCTTTAGAGTCAGAGAGAAGTCAGAATATAGTAAGGAGAGGGCCTGAGACTAGTCTCCTGAGCTACTTAAAAGGCTAGAAGCACTTTGCTGGAAGCATCTGCCAAAGGAGGTCAGAGCACATCCCAGAACCATGATGCCATACACATGAGCTCTCCCAGGCTCTCAGAACCTGCATGTCCCATCCAGCCTCCTACAGCTTTGGGAGCATAATGGACATTGGTGCTTAGATTCATGAAGTTAAATTTAAACCACTGTTCACCACTGCACCGCACCTACAATTCCTATTGCGGTGTGACCACAAAAAAGGGATCAAGCTCAATTTATCCTCCACTCTTAATGCTTCTATTTGTTTTTATGTTGTCTTATTTTTATTTTGTCTTGATTAGCTGCACTGTTCTTTCCTATAAAACTATATGCAGCTATGATACACTCACGTTTATAACACAATTAAGAAAATTAACCCCACCCATGAACATTTATGGAGCACTTACTTGCTGATATCAAGCCCTCAAGTGCTTCTTCACTCAATCTGCACCATCACCTTCTGAGCTAGAATGACTTTTATGAGCCCCATTTTCTGGATGAGAGAGTCGAAGTTCTGAGAGGGTGAGTGGTCTGCCCAGGGTCACACAACTGGTGGGTGATAGTCAGCTTTTGACTCTACTGCTTTTAACCCAAGTGACAACTTGCTTCCTTCAAAATACTTGAAAAGCTTCAAACGGAATTTAATTTTTAAAAGATTTAAATTCTATTGCATTATAAACACCTGGACTCTAGGAAATAAATGGGTATAACAGAGGATTTATATGACTCTAGTTAGAACAAAAGGTGTCTGAGAACATCTGAGCTGCAAGAGGCAAGGGCACACCCTGGTTGACACTGTAGTGGCGATGTCCTGGGGCTTTCTGGCATTACCTGCAGGTAGCTGCTCACCAAACTGCTCATGCTGGAGCTTCGGCTGGGGGCTTTCCACAGATAAGCAGAAGAGCCAGTGGCCAGCGTCCTCCTGCGGGGCCACAGAACAGACAAACCTGTCTCAGAGCAGGAAACACACACACACACACACACACACACACACACACACACACACAACCACATTCACACGCACCAAGGGCTTGGTTATCACAGGTCACCTGGGTGGTGACAGGGGGCATGGCCGTCTCAGAGAGAGCATAAAAAGGCTCATAACCAATGGGTACTTGTACACCTGTTTGCAGCTGACGGGCTCCACTGCCAAGTTTACATGTAAGGCCTTTCCACCTGCTGCCAAAGAAGAACTGAGCGGACATATTATTTCCCAATTTGGGGTTTAAATTTTCCTTCAACCTTTGGTGCCTGTCACGGTCTGTCTGCTAGTGAGGGAAAAGTAGCCATCAGTCTGATATGTGAAGGTGGCACTGTGCTTGAGTACAGCACTGTGGCAGCGAAGGAAGTAGTGCACCACAGGGAAGCAGATAAAATGGGGTTTAGTTGTACAACGGAATGCCCCGCACCACGCGGCAGCAATCTTTTTTTGATGAAAGGCCAGACAGGACACATCTTATTTTTGCCAGCCTTATGGTCTCTGTCACAACAACTCATACTACAGTGGCAGCATGAGAGCAGCTGGAGACAAATGTAAATGAATGGGCAAAGCCATGTGACCCCTTCCCTCCCTCGCCCTGTGGGCTATGGCTGGTCAACCCACACTCTACAGCTATAGAAATCCATGGACAAACAAGGGTAAAAATCTCTAAAACATGAAAAGACAAAAGCAAGTTACAAAAGGATAGCTACTTATGATTCAATATATGCCAAACTTATAAATACATAAAACAAAACTATACATCTATGACATATTTATGGATACGCACATAGTAAAACACAAAAATATTTGGAAATGAGCGGTGTCAACTATAAGGCTGTGATTACTTCTAGATGGGAACTAAATAGCATGAGAGTAGCGTGGGGCCTTATTTGGATCTGTAATCTTTTATTTCCTAAACAAATGGTATCAGACATAACAACAGCCAAAAACGAAACAAAACACCAACCCAAAAGAACCAGCTTGAAGGGGCTTCTGCTGGCCAAATATGAACAGTTTAGGCCTCAAAAGAAATTATTACAGTGACAGATTATAACCCACTGACCAAAATAAGAACCCATGAGTCAACTCTGCTATAATGAATAAGTAAAGAAATAAATACATAAGGGCCCTCGCTGGCTCATTTAGCAGAGCATGCAACTCTTGATCTCGGGGTTGTGAATTCAAGCCTCACATTGGGCACAGAGCTCACAAAAATACATACATACATAATAAGGAAAAAATGAGGTAACAACCTAATCTTAACGTGTCTTCCCATAAGAAACATACTGATTACAAAGCAAGAGACAATAACTTTATAGAAATCTGGCAAATGCCACCTTAACCTAATGGTCATGGTCAATAACCCTGGTAATGAAACAAATCAACATCAAGTGTCTCCGGACATAATGTGCTGAGGATGACACAACATCTGGGTACTCCCCCCAGAAATGTTTATCCTGAATATAACAATGGGGAGATGTTAGACAAACTCCCATGAAGGAACATTTTACAAAGTAACTGGCCAATGCTTTTAAAAAATATGTACACTGTGAAAGACAAAGAATGAGAAACTGTTCCAAATTCAAGGAGACCAGAAAGACATGGCATTAACTACAGCATATGTTCCTAGGCTGGCTCCTGGATTATAAAAGACGTTATTGGGATACTTCTTAAAATCTGAATAGGGCTGTACGACAGTGGCATTGTATCCATGTTAATTTCCTGATCTTAAAAATTGCCCTGCGATTATACATAAGAGGGTGTCCTTGACTTTAGGAAGTACACAGTACCCACGTGCGCATATGCAAGCCCTCTCCCCGTCTCTCCCTCTCTCTCTCAAAAAAAAAAAAAAAATGCTGGACTGGAGTTAAACTTGAGTCTGGCACCTTGGCTGTGCTGGGTGGCTGTGGGAAGTCCCCCATTGTCTGAGCCTGTCCCCTCTCACTTCCCTCTTGGTGGCAGGTGAGCGTGCTTTCCCAGCAACCCTTCCGTGGGTGAGCTGTAGTTCCCTCTCTATTGCCTGCAAGGCCTCTATGGTAACCCTGCAAGAACACAACCAGGAAAAAGCCCACCAGCTCCCTGGCTGGCCACCCAGTTAAGTCCCTTAACACACTCAAAAACCTCAGGTTTTGCATATGCATCTCCACTGACTCATACCAGCTGGCTGATTAGGAGAGTTAGAGAGTTTCGGGTTGGAGACTTCAGATGTTATCGTTGGTCAGGACTCACCAGTGTCTAGAAAATTAGCAGGCAGAAGAGCTGCAAGGCTTTATGTAATTTACTGAGTGACTGAACTTCAACCTTCAGAACTTCAAACATTTCTTTCCCGTCTTTTCCCCCAAGCAATTCCTCAAAATACCTGGCAAAGGTGGGCCAGGCGGCGTCCAAGTCATAGCCTCTCGATGCTAGGTCAAACTGAACCTCGGTCAACTCATAGAGCTGGCCCACAATGTCGGAGCTCAGCTTTGGTTTCAGGAAGGGGCTTCTCGCATAGTACCAGTCACTGCAGGAAAGGGATTGATGACAAACATAATAAAGATACGGAAAGAGTAAATTTGATATGGCTCTGCTTTATCAAATTCTAACTCCGGTTACCAATGAGTTAAAATTCAGACAGACAGGCAGGTGAGCACACACCCACCCACCCCAATTTGATTTTCACTGGAAGAGCACTCAACTCTCAAATAAATTTGCTCTTCTTCAAGGAAATCACTGAAATGAACTAAATGCTCATTCATCTCTTGTTTACATCATATCTAGTCCCCAAAAAGGAGACAAGAAAACTTAAGTCTCAATTATTTGCCAGGAAAGGGGCAGTTATAGGGGCCAGCACCCCTTCTGTTCTTTCTAGAGGATTCAATACAGGATGCTGAGCTCGTGGCTAAGTTCTGTCCAGACACCAATTTTATTTTATTTTATTTTATTTTTTTTTTTCAGACACCAATTTTAAAGCCAAGAAGCAAAACAGCTGCACTACGAGGTGCCAGTTGTTGCACTCCACATGAAGCAGCAAGAATTAAGCGAGGTAACACTGCTAAGTATAAAGAGCTACTTGGCTGGCCTGTGAAATGCGGCATGCTGGAAGTCAAGCTGCTTGTGACAGTTCTCACTATACATCTAGAATAAAATAACCTTCAGATCAAATGTGTGAAAGTTCTCAACTCACAAGAATCCAGAGTCTGTCACACGTAAGAGGAATAGGTCTTTATGCAAATCAATTTTACAGGTGACAAAATGAAACACGGTATTTTCTCCCCCAAACAGTTTTTTTTTTGTTTGTTTGTTTTTTGTTTTTTAACTCCACAAGTGATTCTTTATTTAACTGGAAGACTCTTCTAGGGAGAGGGGAGGCAGCACTGGAAAAGGGGGCTGGGGGACCCAAAGAGGTTCAGCTGATAGGGGCCTGAGCTGCAGCTCCTCTTGGGACACCCTGTTTCCATGCTCGGTCCCTTTCCCTGCCCAGACATTAGCACCAGCCCCACAAAGGCTGACCCCACCGATGACCTGGGCTCCAATCTGGCTGCCTGCCACAATGTCCACCAAGCCCAGACACACCCAACAGGCATCGACTCGGGGTCTCAGGTGAGGCCCTGGCCTTAGAGATGTTAAAAACCCCACAGCTGATTCTGCTGAGGAGGCCAAGGCTCTGCAGCCATTGGCTCCAGGTGGCCGGGGGGGGCCTATCCACACATGAGGGCTGGCATCAAGGGCATGCCACCTGCTAGGGAAAACCAGTAGGCAGCAGATCTCAGAGACCTGGATCCAAGCTCCTGCTTTGTGACCAAGCATCAGTGGGGCCTCAAGAAAGGCACTCGGCCCCTCTGAGCTTCATCTCTTTACCTGTGAACATGCAGTGCCACCGCCCCACGTGCACCAGGGACTGCTATGGGGCTCCCCTGTGGGGTGCTCCCTGGTACTGATGTGGGCACCCGAGTTCACAGGGGAAACTCCAGCATTGCCATGCATTTACCTGGTCACCTTGGTGTTCATGAAGCACTGCTGTAAGGTGTCTGCCAACCTCTGGTGCATCAAGGAGTAGCGAATGAATGCCCTTCCTTTTCCCAAAGATGTTCGGAGCTAGAAAAAGTAGATGATATTGGAGCAAAGACCTGTTGGCCTAACTCCAAGTATAGCCCTGGCCTCATGTCGGCTCACAGGGTGAGGCCTAAAGCAGGCTGACTTCTTGCAGTCCGCCATTTGAGAATAGTCTGTAGACTCTAGTGAACAGGTCAGGGCAGATCTGTTCACAAGAGGCTCTGACACATCTGTGGGTGCTCCAGGAATGTCACCCTCCTTCCCCTGCTCCATCAGAAGCGCTGGATTTTGAGTCACATGTGAAACTGATTTAATTTGGAATATTTAGAGTAAAACTTGGCAGGTAAAAGAAGGGCTCCTCACACCAGAAGTGAGCTTGAGCAAGAGATGGTCTCAGTCTGGCTAATGTCTGGGCTTGTGTCTGAGGTGCTGGGAGAAGAGGCACAGGGGAAGAGGCCAGGGGCTTGGCTGGACCCCCTGTGCGAGAGGGGTGTGAGGGAACCAAAAGGCAGGGATGCAATCAGGGGGACTTTTAAGAAGTTCTGATGGATGATGTATGAGGGCCTTCTCAGTATTCTCATAAAACCTGTTATGTGTCCATCCTTTCCTGGTTGGATTTAAGATATACCAGCTCACTGTGCCTAGTTAGATAGTACCTAGGTGGTGAGAGAGAGCAGGGTGTCGCTAGATGGCCTGGTCACACCAGGGTAGAGAAAAAATGGGGGTGGTTCTGTTTCAGGAAGTCTGAGCTGGACAACACAGGAGGGTCTAGGTGCAGGCCTGCCATTGAAACCTCACCCCCACTGTGCCAAAACATGGCTTCTAAAGAGATTTCTGGATGCTTCTTGGGAGGGAGGCGGGATGTACTGGCCAGAGACACCCCCCTGAGACTGCCAAAGCAGGGCTCTGCTGGCTAGGGGCACACACAACCAGCTTGCCAAACAGGATTCATTCTCAATTTTTCAGCCCCAGAGGGTCAAGATCAGGGGGCAGGAATTCAAAACCTCTCAACCTACCAGCTCTGTCAGGTTCAGAGTCTGGGTCAGATGAGTTAAAGACCCATACTCTTCTCAGCCCTTCAAAGGTTAGAAATGTTTTAAGTTGGTAGTGGGGCCCCGGGGACAGATGGTCCTAACACCCCGTATTATCGAGAAACCAATCATGGCACTGGACTGAGACAGGAAACGTGTGGTACAGCCTCAAGCATTGACCTATTAGTGAAGGTGTAAACATCCCAGCATATAGCACCTTTCAGCTCAGAGCTGTAGGTCTTCCTACTGCTGACTCAAGGAAATGATACTACAGCAGGAGGTCGCTCTAAAAAATAAAAAGGTGTGAAATGTCATGACGTAGAATGGTTATAAGCCGTCTCTGTGTGTGCTTTCTGAGTCCAGGGCATGGTCAGGATACCTAGAAGTGAAGGTGGGTGGCAGCCTGACAAACTGGCTTTATAAAAACCACCGTAGCATGTCTGAGATCTGACATCTGACAGATGCCCAGGGGAGGATCGTGATGACAGCCCCAAATCCAAAAAGTTTTTCCATTGATAAGTGAGGGCAAACGGGGTAGTCAGTGATGACACCCAGAAAACTCAGGGCAGCCCAGAACAGCTGAGCAAGGCATTGTGAAGCCAAGTGTGTTGGTCAGATGGACACATCCACAAATAGGCCCTGCAGAATGTAATAAGAACCTCACAAGACAGCCCATGTCCATGAGCTCCCAAGGGATGAGCATATCCTTATGAGCAAAATGGCCACTGTAACAGCATTTTGAACATTAAGACTTTTTCAGTGACAAATATTTGAAGCTATATTTTTAATTAGCCCTATTAATCAACTTGATTTTATTTATGTATATATAAATGGAGCTATTTATTTTAAGAGGTATCTTGAAACATCCTTTAGGGAGACAAACAATAGTTCTCTTGTACTGTGAGTGAAAACACTGCCCAGCTTTTTAATTTTTTATGTTCTGAGATCATGGGTCTAGGTTCGTGACCTAACTCCTTAAATGTTTAGCATCTGGCCCAAACTCATCTGCACTACTCCAGGAAGCTATCCAATGGCAGCAAAGGGCAGGAAGTCTGCAGGCTGCACGAGAGTGGATTCTGCTTCCAGCCAGGCCACTGTGCCGACAGCCCGACGCCAAGCTGCACCCTGGTTCAGACCCTGTTGAGGATCTGGAGGGGAAGACGCGCAGCTTTGGCTGAGCTTATTCTGAACCTCTATAAGTGGCTGATTATGGCTTTAGACTATTTTAGCCCAAAAGGTTGCCTCCCACCCCAAGAGGGCCTGAGGGGCCCAGCAATGTTTCTTATCCATTAACTTTTGCTTTCTGGCTTGGCAGCCTGGACAACACTTGATCATTACAGTTAAGCCAGCAGCTCTATGGCCCAATGCCACTCTAAGCCATTCCACCCAAGGGCGCCCCAGAGAGCAGAGCCTTCAAAAGGGAAGAGACAACTGGAGCCCTTGGAAAGCAGAGCCCATGTATCCACTGGGAAACCAGCAATATCTGTGCAAGCAGAGGATGCTTTCTGCTTTGAGAAGTCAGTTTCCCTGGCCTTGGACTGTCTAAAGGTTTGCCCATTACCCAAAAAGTAGATTTAAGCATTTTGTAACCCTGGGCCATGAGGACTAAGTTAAACTTATTTCCAGACTTCAGTTGTCTGAAGCCATAAGGTCAAAGGCCTTTGTTGCTTTCAGGAGTGGAAGACAGCACAGTGACACCAAGAACTTCTTCCAGGCTTTTGGAGAGGAGACAATAAGATCCCTCTCCAGGTTTCTTCTATTTTTTTTTTCAAGATTCTATTTATTTATTCATGAGACACACACACACACACACACACAGAGAGAGAGAGGCAGAGACACAGGCAGAGGGAGAAGCAGGCTCCATGCAGGGAGCCCGACGTGGAACTCGATCCCGGGTCTCAAGGACCATGCCCTGGGCTGAAGGCGGCGCTATACTGCTGAGCCACCCGGGCTGCTCCTTCTCCAGGTTTCTGACACATCAAAATGCTTTATACCAGGGACCCAACCATCCCACCAGGCAAGATCTCGTAAGACTGTGGTGCTGCTTGGACGTTAAAGAAATCCAAGCAGCAAACTCTTCACAGCCAAGGTCTTTCCTCAATTTCTCAGATGTCAGAGGGTGGAAAATGCTTGGCCCTTACTGCCAGTGCATCAAATGCTGTCATTCTCTGTAAGAAGAAACCCATCTGGCTCCAGCTGGTAGGGATTGGGAAGAGATCTCAGAGCACCTGACTCTGTGGCCTCTGTGGGAGGCCGGCCAAGGAGCATGGCTGCTGGCTTTAAAATGACTCTAGATATACTGATGAGATACCGAGAAGAAAGATGAAATGTAGAACCCCTTTAGGCTTCCCACCTCAAATCTAGGGGTTTACTCACTCCTAAGTGTGCATGGTTCTTCACTGCCAGAGGTACTAGGCTGGAGTAGGGAAGGAGGCGGGGAAGGGAGAGGCTTCATCAGCCTTCCACCCCCACCTCCTCATGGGGCTGTCTGAAGCAGAGGTCCGGGCAAGAGATGCTTAAGGCAGTGAGAGGAAGGTGTGAGGTCCTTGGCTGCTCTGCTTACCTCAGGAATCGACTTGACAAATCGGATCCCATCATTGGCTCCTTTCACCTTGGCCAGGCAGGCACAGAAGTAATCCCAGTAGTCCTTCCTATTGCCCAGAAGGGTAGCCTTCTCCTTCTGATCGAACTGCGGAGAGAAAGGGACAGAGAGAAGAGGACCAGACTTGCAGCTGTTCATCCTGCCATTTAAATGATCAATAACAGCAACAGCTTCCTAGTTACCCAGTCCTGGACAAGGCCCTTTATTGGCACCATTTTTACTGACTGGCAAATGTGGGTGTTTCAACCCCTAATTTACAGATGAGGGGACTGAGGCTGGGAGGGATTACATAGCTGGCTTGGGGTCACACAGCTAGTAGAATTCAGGAGTAACAGCCCCTGGAAAGACTATCCCTTGAAAGGATCTCTGTGCATTGAACTGGGTGGAAGATTACCAAAGGGGCTGTTCACACAGGATGGAGACAACCAAGAGAAAAGTCTTGAGAGCACCACAAAGACTGTTAACTTGGTCTCAACTTAGCAAAATGAGTTTGTGACATCCTACCCTGGCTACTCAACTCAAGTTTCAACACTTGTTTAATATCTATGTAATAAATTCAAATTAATGCCAACCATGAGTCATTTCAAATCCAAAACCAAAATGGGCTGACTAAAAACAAAAAAAAGTCCACAAATCATTTCCTAGTGTAAAACAGAAGTAACCGGAAAGGTGTGTGAAAGATGAGTCTCTCAACACATTGGGGCATTGTCTCCAGCAGGTGCTCATTCTCTAGCTGGACCTTGCTGGGATGTGACGTTGCAAACTGAAGGTGTTCAGAAGGATAAATGTGTGTCTTTCTACTATGTAATATTTTATAGTGTTTTTTCTGGTTATGGAAGTCGGATACATACACTGTGAGAAAATGTGGATAAAATGAAAGATGGAAAAAATGCTAATGCCTAATACCTGCTCTCTAAGATAACTTCTGTTAACATTTTAGTCTGTTTCCTCCCTGCCTCCTGTGATTGTATTCTTCCACATCTGTAGAATTCTGTAGATCTGTGCTTCTCGAACCTAACATACATAAGCATTACACTGTGCGCATGCTGAAAAAAAAACTTCCTGGGCTGATCTCAAGAGATCCTGATTCAGCAGGTCACGATAGACACCGAGAATACATTTTTCACCTGCTCCCAGGTGATGCTTTTGCTACTGGTCTGCAGACTCCACTTTGAGCAGCAAGGCTCTAAAACTGGGGCTTCTGGATAATCTTCAGAGGGTCCACACATTCCTGGAGAATGGGTGCATGCATATGCGTGTCTGTTTGGGGAGAGATCTCACTCACAGTTGCTACAAGACTCTCAGAGGGATATGTGGCTGCCCCAAAGTTAAGATCCCCGCTATCCAGTGACCTGTGAACTGCCTTAGGATGACCTAAATCTCTAAAGAATGTTCTTGATGCGCACAGCCTTCCTAAGGGGCAATGCTCTGATTCTCCAAAGGCTCACACTTGGAGGCTCAAGCTCCAAGCAATGGGGGACTGCTCCGACCTTCTGTCTAAAGCAGGAGGGCCTAATGGCTCCTCGGAGCTGTCTGAACCACATCCTGAATGCTGATGAATCACCGAGAGGAAAACAAGAGAACAGAGCAGTAATCAATGCAGTACAAGAGTCACTTACTTGCAGGAGATACTCAAGTTTGTAAGAAAATTTATGCAGGCTGGTGCTGTCGTCCGTAATGGGCTCCCCTGCTTCTTTGAATTCTTTGCTCAGCTCTGTCACAGCATCTTTAAGACAACAAACAGGAACACGTAACTGGCCTCAGAGAGAGAAGCAGAATCATCCTGGGAAGCACGAGGAGTAAGCAGTCAATGATGGCAGAGCCCCTGGGAAGCAGAAAATGGTGTGTAACCCTGGAAGGAGGAATGCTAACTCTGAAGGCAGTCCACAGGGCCCACAGGTACTCTACAAGCGCTCTCTGACCGGGCACATTCCTTGGTCCTCCCTGAAGGCCCACCATGAAGGCCTTATAATATGCATGCAGTATTTGGTCAACGAAGGTTTGCTACGTGCCTGAATCACTCAGCAGGCCCCTCATAGTGACATCCAGAGAGCTTTATCCTTCATGCTGGCTGTTTCTTGTCGTTCTTTCATTATAACCTGACTACTCAGTACAGGTTGTCTCAGCTTCAGGAAGACCCAGAATATGCAAATAAGAGTAATGAGAACAATCCCAAGAATGACAACAGTGACACCTGCTTCTGTGAGCTGGGTGCCCATCCAGGGGGCAGGCCTTTGCATGTCTTTCTCATTCAACAGCAAAGAGAGACCTGAATTGTTTTATTTCAACAATTCAACACGCAAAAGGTTTTAAGATGATCTCAATTTCAGTACTGTTAAAATGGGGCAGGGGTGGGGTTGTACAACTTGAGAATGATGGGGGCTGATATTACCATCCCCTTTGGCAGATAAGGAATTCCCAGAGAGGTTGGAGCATTTGGCCAAAGACCATGGGCTACATACAGCAGAGCTGGAATGAGAAGCCTGGTTTCTCCAGGGCTTTCTGACTCCAGCGCCCACCTCTCCACTTCTAAGACAATTGACCTCCTATTGCAGAAAAGAGGGAAAACCACCTTTACTTTCACTCGCAGCCTCTGCTGTGGCACAGAGGAATGGCAGTATTTGGTGTAGATACTGGGAAAAGTACCCCCGTTGAGATGGTTGGGGCAGGCTGGACAAAAATCATCTTCCTCTCTGATGGCTCATAACGAAGAGAAGCCCACAGCCCCTGCTCTTTAGAACCATGCCTGGAAAGCAGACCTGTCCAGCACTGAAGCTGAGCCTGAGCTGCTAAAATTTAATCGACACTGATACTCTAGAAGCATCTGCTACAGCTGGCATTGAGAGCTGGGGGGCCAGGCACAAGGGAAGACACACGGCCTTCCTCCCCCACTCTCAGGCAGGGTTAATGCTCACAACCTGATCTGAGAATTCCTGAAATTTTGAAAGGAGGAGCCTTGGGTATGAAATATGAAGTTCTAAGTTTCAATCTCTGGTAATCCAAATGCATTACTTATGAATAATCTTAGTTTTATGTGAATTCTACATTTGCATGTATATTTATATGAATTATACATTATGTGAATTATATATTTATGTCTGCCAACAATCTTGGGAAGTGGGTGTCATCATCAAGCTGATCTAGCACATGAAGGAAGCAACGGGACCTTAGAAAGGTGATGAAACTTGTCCAACATCTTCCAGAGTTAAAAGGCAGGGCCAGGAGCTGACCCCAAAGCCTTCATCACTGCTGTCACAGGAGGATGAGTGGGCTATTCTGCAGAGGCATGAAGGCTATGTACTGCCCGAGGTACCTCAGTTAGGGATACACCACTCCCATGCTACATGGTGGAGATTATTATGTGCCGTTGAAGACAATTACCAACAGCTGCAAGGGAAGGGTCTTGAGAAAGTGGTGTCTCAAAGCACTCTGCAGGCTGAGTATAGGACACTGAGATGGCCCTGGGAAGTCGAGGATGACCAGACCAGCCAGGACAAAGGGTGGAAGGTCCATCTGAACAAATGCCAATGCCTGTCCTCCTCCCTGGATCAGAAGTGCTAGCAGGGGGTCCTCTCTCTTCCCTCCCAATAAAGACATCTGGGTCCCAAAGTCATTCTGGAGAACCAAAGGCCGACATGCACAAAAAAAATGGTCTCCTTTGTGGCTGCTTCTCAAGACCAGTGGTGAACTCAGATTTGCAGAGATTGTCATTTGACTTCCTCCGTGTGTGTGTGTGTGTGTGTGTGTGTGTAGACTTAAGAAAAAAAACCAAACCAGTGGACACCTGGGTGGCTCAGTGGTTGAGCCTCTGCCTTTGGCTCAGGTCATGATCCCAGGGTCCTGGGATGGAACCCCATCTGGTTCCTGCAGGGAGCCTTCTCCCTCTGCCTATGTCTCTGCCTCTGCCTCTCTGTGTCTTTCATGAATAAATAAATAAAATTTAAAAAACAAGCAAACATCTAGTGTTTTAGCTGGAGGTAGGCTGCTGTGGTTAAGAGTGGAGACTGGCACCGGGTGTGTGTGCAAACCCAGGCTCCGCCCGTCTGGATGTGTGACCTTAGGCAAGTTGCTTAACCTCTCTGTGCCTGTTTCTGCATCTGCAGAATTAGAGTAATGGTTCCTGCCTCACAGACCAAATGTGAGGACTCGATGAGTTATCATTTATAAGGCATGTGTAGGACAGTGCCCAGCACGTGCGAAATGCCATGTGATTATCTAGCTATTCAAGGCCCAAAATGCTATATAAGTGGGAGATAAGCCTGAGAGTGATTTTCACCACATCAACTTTTGCCTGCAGAATGAAAAGTGTATGGTGGCTGCCACTTGCCCTGGGTCATCACTGTGCCTGAGCAGGTAGGAACCTGGATCTTCAGCCTGTCAGGAAAGTATCACTGTAATCCCTGCGACATGCAGGAAGTGGCGGCTTCAGATTGTGTTGTAGCCAAAGTGCTGGAGCTCCAAAGAGGCTTACAGGCCAGCCCCGGTGGTCTGCAGGGGGTGGGAAACTTGCCAAAATTCTGACTTTTGGGGCATCATCTGAAAGGGTGAACTCAGGCCCTGGACTCTGCAGCCAGTGGAGAAAGCCTATTCCTCCTGAGTCTACTTCACTGTACTTGCACCTTCCCCGGCCCTGCCCTTCTCCAGGGAGATAAGAGCTACAAGTCTTGGATGGAGGGGGGGAATGGTAGTTTGCTGAGCTTAGGTAAATCAGGGATGCAGCAGGCCCAGAATTACAGTGTGTCACAGGAGACAGGCTTAGGTAGGACAGCAAAATAAGAAAGACGGGTGCCTGGTCATCCTGCTCAAAGGGAAGGCGAACATGCCTCCTCAGATGAGCCAACTCCATTATGGCCCAAAGGCTCATGATTCAGCCACAGATTTAACAGGTGGCTGGAAAACACACATACACTCACCAACAGAAGGCAGACCCAGACCCAGAAAAGGGGATTAGATTTTGTTTACAGACTGGCTTCACAGAGCCCTGAGAGGAAGCCAGGCCAGCTTTCCCTGCCTGACACAGGGCAGACAACTGAGCACCAAGTGCTTCTACACAATGTGTCCCAAGGGCTCCAATTACTCCCTGTGTGACAGGATGAGAACACAGCCCCAGCTCCCCCACAAGCAAGCCCCATGTGCCTCTCCACCCCCCAAACTGTACCTTGCAAATCACGGATGATTCTCTGGAGCTGGCTCTCTGCCATGGGGGAAGCCATGGGGACGGGTTACAGGCCGCCTTTCTTGGTGGCACGCCTCCTGCCTGGGTCCGGTCAGCAGAGGTCAGACTCCATGTTGGCACCTACAGGAGGGGAAGAGGGAGACCTTGGAGGAAGCAGTCACAGACACAACGTGAAGACAGCAGGAGAGGGGCGCTGCTCTGGGCACAAGTTACCCCACTGGGGCATCTTTCCTCAAGAGGAAGGGTTTGATCTTTCTTTGTGGGCCTGGCTCAGTGGGCATCATCTGGCTGGCTTCTGACGTACTTCTATTCAGACACAATGACCTGGGTTGGGGCTTAAAAAGCAGCAAGTTCAACCAAACAGCATGACTCATTCACCCTGAGCTTCTCTCCTCTTCCAACCCTTAGGCAGGACAGCCTTAGTCTCCTTCCACCTTTAGAAATGCCTCCCAGGGGCAGCCCAGGTGGCGCAGTGGCTTAGTGCCGCCTGCAGCCCAGGGCATGATCCTGGAGTCCTGGGATCGAGTCCCACGTCAGGCTCTCTGCATGGAGCCTGCTTCTCCCTGCCTGTGTCTCTGCCTCTCTCTCTCTCTGCATCTCTATGAATAAAAAAGAAGAAGAAATGCCTCCCGGTGGCTCCCCTCACCCCCTTACACCAAGGCCAGAACCAGCCCAACCCACACTCAGATGGCCTGCTGAGCCGACAAGTGCTGGCCACCACCAGATCCCTGTCTCCCCCATGCCCAGCCCCCCTGTGTCCTCTCCAGGCTCGTGTCCTCCGAAGATCGGGATCGGTCAGTAACCTCTGGCCAGGTGGCAGTGGAGGCAAGAGGCTGAGAGGGGAGCCCAGCTTGCCTGGTGGGGGAAGCAGCTCCCTCCTGGGGGCCCAGCAGCTCCAGCTGCCTAGAGTCCAGCTCAACCTGGAGTGCAGACACCGTCTGGCCTGCATTGGGAGCCTGCGTAGCCCTCGGTCCAGTCAAGGGACGTGTGTCTATTTTAAGCTTGGTTACAGTCCTCTTGCAGCTGATGAGTCCTGAGTTACCAGCCCTGCTCAGGCAGCTGCTGAAGTGATCTCAGGACATAGGAGTGGCTGAAGACCAATGGAGGTGAGGAGGCAGGAGGGGCACTGAAGAGAAGCACTGGGACACTCTTGTGTTCCTCCTTTAGGACCTCCAATTCTCTCCGTAGGTATTGAACGCAAGGTTGTGCAATGCTTGTGGGCAAAAGTTGACAGCAAGACTAAAGTGGCCGTAGGAGCAGCCAGCACTAAACGAGGGCCTACTGTGTGCTGTGTGCTGGGTCCTATTAGGTGCTTGACACATGATCATTTTAATCTCACAATCACTCCAGTGGGGTAGATAACAGGCAAAGGAGAACCTGGTGTTTGAAAAGTCTTGTAAGTTGTCTAAGGCCATGGGTCAGTAAGGAGAATAATTGTGGCTTGAACCCTGGTCAGTCAGATTTAAACCCTGTGGATTTATAGCCATCGTTACTGCCAATAACCAACTGCTTCCACTGGCTTTTAGAAACCACCCTCTCTCTAGCATCTCCCAAATAATGTGCTGCCCCTCTGAGTGTTTTTAACATGTGCTGGCCCTCACCTTCTCATACCAATATTACCCTCCCTGCTCCAAGAGTCCAGGAGAGAAGACTCTGGAATAGAAATGGTCCCAGGTTTCAAGTTCCTCCAAATATTTACATAAGCATTCCAGCGTGGGCCTGAAGCAAGAAGGGCTGGTCATGGGGTGGATATGCCAAGGCCTATTTTTAACAAAACTAGTGCAGCAGTGACCCAGTGCACACAAGGCCCGAAGAGGGCTTCTCTGGCCTAGGAGGAATGAAACAGGCACATACAGACACACCAGGCTCCCAGTAATTCCTGACCCAGAGCCCAAGAGATGCTGGGGATCCACAAAGAGCCCTCCGAAGCCCCCTTACAAGTGATAGCACCCTGCCCACCACAGACACCAAACTGAGGCTGGGAGGGGCTTTCGAGAAGCTAGCCTGCCCATCTCTCTCCAGGTCACCTGCTGAGCACAGAGCCTGAGCAGGGACCAGCCAAGGGCCTAGAGCCGCAATCCAGGCCTGCTCACTCACATCTGCAGGGGCTCTGCTACCCGGGGCGGGGTCGGGGGTAGGGGTGCAGGGGCCATTCTGCCCCTCCCGGGGAGGTAGAGAGTCGAGGGTTCTCCCTTGACACACAGCAGCCCCGGCACCACGCTCTGTTAGGTGCCTACTATGTGCAGGCTGGGGACACAAAGGCATGCAAGACACAGTCCATCCCTGGAAGAGAGCTCGGCTGCGCACTGAGCAGAAAGACGGAAAAAATATCCAGATATGTGGACATGACAGAAGCAGTCCATGCAGAGATATGAATAAAAGGTGATGGGTGCACAGCTACGAAAAGGGCTGAGCCCTGGATATGTACAACCAATGCTTTTCTGCAGTGAAAACAGCCAGCCTAAAAGGCTCTGTACAGACTTGATGATTCCATCCAGGTGCTATTCTTTTTTTAAAAGATTTTATTTATTTATTCATGAGAGACACAGAGACTGAGAGAGGGGCAGAGACACAGGCAGAGGGAGAAAGCAGGCTTCATGCAGGGAGCCCGACGTGGGACTCGATCCGGGACTCCAAGATCACACCCTGGGCCGAAGGCAGGTTCTAAACGACTGAGCCACCCAGGGATCCCCTCGGGTGCTATATCACACCCTGGGCCGAAGGCAGGTTCTAAACGACTGAGCCACCCAGGGATCCCCTCGGGTGCTATTCTTGCCAAGGCAGAGCTCCGGGGAGAGATTCCCCACAGCGGTTTCCAGGGCCTGAGGGTGAAGGGAGGGTTAGGCTCAAAGAGCCTTCAGAAGTTTGGAGAGGCAGTTCTGTTCCGCACCTTGCTTATTATGGTGGTGGTTATGTGATAGCATGTGTTTGACAAGCACGTATTTGTCAAAACTCACAGATCGTCAATGGTGTCTCAACAAAAAAGGCAGTAGTGTGATGGATTCAGAAAGATGCCATGGGACCTCAGGAAGGGAAGATTAATTCTGCCTGGGGCGGGAGAGGGTGAGAGATGGTGGCAACCGAGCTGTGCCAGGCCTGCAAAGTGAGGATGAAGTCTCTGAAGAGATCCAAGAGGGACGGGTCCAGGATGGAGTCGGGGGGAGGGTGTGTGGCAAGCACAGAGGCTGCTTCCCTCCCCAAGTTCTCTCATCTGCTGCCAGGAGAGGGCCTGGTTGTCTCTGGGAGAGATAAACAGCCCACGGCCCCCCAAGTCCTCAAAAGCAGTCCCCCGGGTCTGAGTGCATGCTTCAAACTAGGGTGAGAGCCTCGCAGACGGAAGAAGGCAGGATGCAACAGCAGCAATTGGTCCTGAGTGCCCTCCCCTAGGCTCTGGCAGCGGCCGATGCATGAACAGTGGAAGGCAGTCCTCTCTGAGACCCAGCAGGAGGACAAGGTCTGCGGGCCGAACGGGCACCCTGGCATGACGGGTCTCAACAGACACAAAGGTGCTCCTCAAGACTCGCTGGTGCTCTGGGGAAAGCTGGCCTGGGCCCGCATGCGCGGGAGGCCTCCTCTGCCTGGCCCTCAGGGCGTGCTCGCCTGATGCCAAGCTCCTGGGTCACGGGGTGAGCTGGGCCCAGCTGCTGATTACACAAGCTGGTTTTCCAAAAAGCCTGAGTCACCACCCAGGTAATGTGCCCGAGGAAATGGGAGGCCAGGGCTGCAGGTCCCGCTGTGGGGGTGGGTCCCACCTCACTGGGGTTCTGGAAGTTAATCAGAGATTCCTTGGAAGATCAGGGTTACCACTGGGAAGCTACCTTCCTGGACTTGGGAAGGATGGCTCTTGGCATTTTGTCCCCATTCTTCCTGGGTCTGAGGCAACTATTAACCACCAGAGGGTGAGGGATGAGGCACTCACTGTCCCTCTCCACGCCTTGGTTAACTTCCCTGTGTCTCCAGATAAACCTGCCCTGTGGTTGAGGGATGCCTTATTTTTTATTCACAACGCTCCTGACACCAACACTGTGGATTTTTTCCACACCAGTAACCTGTTCTGACACCAACTGGCTGTTCTCTAATTCAATTCTGACACTAATTACCTGGAGTTAGTGCGCCACAGGTGCAGGGCTCTGTCCACACACTGCCCTGGCTTCAGACCTGGTCCCAAGGCCCAGGCTGCTGCTATCTGTACTCCTGACCAACTGGCTATAAACCAAGGGTCCCCAGGATCCTTCTCTTCAGCTTCGATAATTTGCTAGAAGAGGTCACAAACTTGGAAAAACACTGCGGTGACCGGTTTGTTTTAAAGAACACAATTTGGGACTGGCTTCCATGCCCTCAGAGTTCCCCCCACCCTCCAGCACGTCAGGTGTTCACGGACCCAGAAGTTCTCAGAACCCTGTCACTTAGGGGTTTTGAAAGGAGGTTTCATTGTAGAGGCACGGCTGATTCAACACGGGCCATTGGCGATGAACTCCATCTTCAGCCTCTCTCCAGTCCCAGAGGTCTGGGGTGGGGCTGAAAGGGCAAATCTCCAATCACGTGGCTAGTTTCTCTGGCAACCAGCCCCATCCCGAAGCTGTCCAGTGAGTCACCATATTAGCATATTAGCATAAACTCAGAGGCTTGTTATGAATAACAAAGGACGCTCCCATTACTCAGGAAATTCCTAGGGTTCCTGAAGCTCTGCGGCAGGATCCTGAGACAAACAGCAAACAAGTATTTCTTATTGGATCACAGAGATCACAGACTTCAGGCCCGAAGCAGCCTGATCCTGACAACCGATTAGCAAACTGCTCTCATAACTCCGGGGACACTTAGAGCTTTTATTCACATCAGCAGCCACAGCTGCTTCAGCACTGGGGGAAGGATGCCAGGATTCCCACGCCTCACAAAACCCCGGAAGCGCCAATCAACCTCCCTGAACCCAGGGTCCTTGCTGCAGGACATGTAAAAACCTCCATCGCGTGTCTCTGGCAAGCTCTTTCAAATACCAGAGAAATTCACTTTATTTAAAATTTGGGGGGAACATTGAATTCTCTTGCTAACAACTCAACACTGTGTTTAAGCTTATCCAGCATGTCTAAAAGCATCCAATATTCTGATAAAGTGCAAAAGGGGCTAAGTGCGTTCTTAAAAAAATTCTTATTTATTACCCGGGATGATTGTCTGACTTCCTAATCACAGCTTAGGAGGTATATTAGAGGTAAAGACTCTTCCCCAAACTCCAAATTCCTCCTATACCTGTCCAGATGCCCTAACAATAGCGATAGCAGTTTAGTCCCGAATTAAGATACAAAGACACCAACTGACTCCTGTAAACTTATTTACACTCTGGTGTTAATGACTCATATTCATAATGTTGCCCAGAAACTGGCTCTGGCAGGAGCAGTACAGCAGCTGACTAGTCACATTAAGGAAATAAAGATCAGAAGTGGGGGAGGTTTGGGGCGTGGAAGACAAGCTCGCCCTGTCTTCAGAATGTTTTGTACTTGTTCTTGACCCAA
Organism: Canis lupus baileyi; assembly: GCF_048164855.1. Taxonomy (NCBI): domain Eukaryota; kingdom Metazoa; phylum Chordata; class Mammalia; order Carnivora; family Canidae; genus Canis; species Canis lupus. The sequence continues at coordinate 44,159,669 of NC_132856.1, read as the reverse complement.
TAGCTGAGAAGGGACCCAGAGAGGCCACCGTATAGTTGGACTCCTCCTCCACTCCCAAACAAGGGGAAGCAGACCAGTTGTCAACTCTACTCTGACCAAGAAAGAATGTTAACAAGGACACTGTGGATCAGCCAGAGGCAGAAAGCCCTTCTGGAAGAGTCCAGTGCCTTGGCCTGGTTCAGCACAATCAACAGTATCTATCTAGCTGCCACCGCTGGAGAGGGGGGCACTTGCCTTGTACCTGCAGCTCTGAAGGCCCGGCGGTCCTGCTGGCTCAGTACTGCAGCGGTGGGTAGGCAGGCTGCCCTCACCAGGGCCTCAAGAGGGTGCCGAGGAGAGTGCTCAGGAGTTTGTCAGAGGCAGACATTTCAGCACATGTGAGCAGAGGCTCATGAGGCGACCCAACCCCTCAGACCTAATTAAAGTGTTGACCAACTGCATGCCTGGGTCATCTTTCCCACACTCCTTGCTTGTGATCTTCTTTCTTAAAGGGAATGGAGACTTGAGCTTTTGCCATCACTTTTTGAAACTTCCCTTGGGCCTCCTTCTCGCACCAACTATTCCAGGCTCCTCGGTCACTGCCTCTGGAACACACACAAAACTGGCTCCAGTTCCAGCTGCCCCAGGAAGGCAGGGTTGAGAGACCTGTGGATAGGAGGTGTTGCCTCTGGGGGCCTGTGGGAAGCTGACTGTCTTTTTTTGGAAGGGGGGCAGCTGCTCTAGAAGGAGCAACATATCCATACCTGGGGCTGTGGGGCTGAGGTCTTGCCACTGAAGCCCAGACAAAAGAACCAGGAGGCGGTGAGTGCATGCATGAAACTCTGGGCAGTCTCCAGAAAGAGCTGGGCAAACACTTGAGAACCCAGCTGGGGCACCTATTTATTCCTGCTCCCCACCCAGATGGAGAAAATTGCAGAGTTCCAAAACCAAATGCTCAGGGGGACTCTCCTGATCAGAGTATTTTGGGGGGGTGGGGGGAGGAATGTCAGTCCAGCCAATGATGAATTACCAACTGAGTCTCTGCTAGAATATGCTCTAGGCACTAAACAGGGCCTTGAGGAAGCCCGTGTGTAACCCATCTGTGTTAACAGACTGTCTGCCGGCAAGAGGGGGCTGCTGGACACCACTAGTGAGACGCAGACCTGACCCAGGAGCTGGGACTACAGCTGTGAGCCAGGCAGGCCACGGTGGGCCCTAGTCTCCAAGGAACCCATGCTCCAGAAGGGAGAAGAGACAGCATACACCCTCCTAAGCTTATAGATGAGTAAGAGATCACTTGAGGCCTGAAATGGGCTCTGATGAAAGCAGGTGAGCACAGGAGGCACAAGATGCTAAGCCCCTACTGCCTTTCTTTCACGTTTGTGGCCATTCGCCAGTGCGGTAGTTTCTCATTTAACCTGTTCTTCCCGCCTGTCTGTAAGCTCCACTGCTACTCACCATTTCCTCAGCACCTAGGACAGGTCTGACCTGTGGCGAGCCCAAGATAAACTATTTGTTGAATGAATGAATGAGTTAGACAAAACCAAACACATAGACTCTTGCTCCACAGACTGAACTGAACTTTAAGGCATGGAAATGTACCAGCATGTAAATAATGCCATTATCCTTCAATGGGGGAAAACGTGAGTAAATTTTCCAAAAACTCGATTTTTCAATTTTCCTCTTTACTGGACATAAATTAGTTTTATGTTGACTAAAATAACACACTAAAAAAATCACACTGTAATTGCAGACGTTATACTGTCGTTATTGTAGAAAAACTACGGAATTATTATCCTAGGAAGGAATGGAATAATGTATTTAGGGACTGGATGGATTAAGTGTGTCTATGGGAGAAAGTGCGCCCCATGGCTCTGGCCTGAGGCAGCCTTACCCAGAAGCCTCCTCCATCTATGCAGACAAAGAAAACCACGGCCACCTCTCCTGCGCTCCCAACCCTCCCAAAGCCCTTCCCTCTCTGCATCCCTGGGACTTTGGATCCGGCACCATCAACCAGGAACACTCCTGGTGGGGGAGGTATTGATGGGCCTGAGCTCTGCTGTGCTCCTTGGGTGACATTAGCAGCATCCTGGGAGCAGACAGGGCAGAGGGTGGGGCTATGCTGGTAGACAGGAAGGGTGAGCAAGACCTAGGATGGCTCTGACGCTGGAGTTTGGCAATGGGCAAGAAAACTGTCTTCTTTTTTACCAATTGTAGCTGAGGCTTGCCACGTAGGACACTGTTTGGATTTTGGAATCAGACTAGCCATGTGAAATTTCCATTCCCTAGCATTCAGTGGGTAATGAGATAAAGATTGTGCTATGATCGGGTGAGACTGTGCTATATTTAGCTCACCAAACTCTTTTCAGGGAATTTAAGCAAATCTGTCTTATCTTGGGGAAGTTATTTAACCTTTTCCTATCTTCTGTGTGTGAGGGTTTTTTTTTTTTTTTTTCTCCTGTTTTTTAGTTTTGGCTTTACCCCCATGTACAACATGGGGAGGTTACCCTTTATCTTCCTCAAGGAAGAGGTAGGGAAGGAGAAGAGCAGACATTGCCAGTGGCTAACTTTGGCAGAGGCTTCTAAGTGCCCCCCCCCACCCCCCACTCTTGACGAAGCCCACGGGACTACAGGTTCAGCTTGAGGAAATTCCTCTGGTTCCTTGTGAAACCACCACCTCTGGTTCGGCTGTCCAGTCCACCTTGGACCTCCTACAGGATTCTCCTCTATGCAGTATACCCCCCTGCATACTAATGGTTTGTTTGGATTGCTTTTTTACCTCAGGTTTTTCTGGATTCTATAATGTCCCCTAACTCGGTTTTCCACCCTAGACAAAAGATGCAGTACCCCCAAGCTCCTGAGGTGGTTAGCCAGACCTGCCCTTGGGCCCCGGAATCAACTGCAGGGTGACAGTACTATAACCAGACCACAGATTCCCCTCAGAACCACACTGATGTACACGTCCTCGTCCTGGAAAACAGGATCCGGCCAAACTAGATGCAGGTGCTCGGTGTCTTTCAAATGCCACAAAGACCTTTGTGAACAGGGAGGATCATTGGTGGTCACAAAAACCATCAGGCTGGCTCCAACATGTGGAAGAGGGGAAAAAACACCTCCTACCCAACTGAGCACAGCTCCACCATGCTCATCTTGTAAAAGCCATGAACCCATGTGCTCTGAGGCTGAAGCTCTTATTATGGGGCAGTACAGTGATGAACAAACAGTATGTCTAAAAGCAGCAAAAGGATAAATAGAGACCCATGGAAACATTTCAGTATCCACGCTAGGCTCTTATACCAATCAAGAGCTTTAGAAACAAAAACGAACAAACACCCCCCCCCCAAAAAAAAAAAACTGGCATTGAGATCACAAATAGAAAATATTGTTCATCTTTAGAGCAACACAGTGACATTCAGCACTAGGTGAGCAGATGCTGACGAGGCCAAACTCCACTCATCTCTGCTCACAGGCAGCATCTGGCTGGTTACAAGGGACCAGTTAGTGCACCTGACCTGCTATGCATTCTGGGGCTGCTACTACAGTGAATGTGGCCCTAAACTCGGGAGTTCCTATCAGTGATTTTCATTATGAGATCACAGCTAGACAATATGCTTCCTCCGCTTTGTGTTTAAAGACATTCTAGTCTTCAGCCACCAAAGTCATTCTCGAAATCACCTGAAAATAAAGATTACCCATCAGCCAAACCTCTCCCCTACAGGGAAGAGAGGGATTGCCATTTCTCAGGTGCCTGTTATGTGCTCTGGAGGCAGCAGCCCCCAGCCTCGGTGACTGATACAGGTCAACACTGACATCACTAGCTGCTCTGATCTTGTCTGTGTGGGGTGCTTCCTCTCATCACAAACATCTGCCCAAAAGGACCACGCTAAAAGCACGGCTCCTCCATCTATGCTATTGCCCCAAAACCAGGTGCAAGGAGCAAAAACCATCTGAGGGGCCGCTAGAAGATCGACTCTAAAGCAACTACCAAAAATAATCAGAGTCGAATACGACTTGTGGATTCTCACAGGTGGGCACAAGTTCACGACAATCCTTTCGATGATTATATTTAACTATTTTCCTACCAAAATAGGAAAACAGCTTAGAAACTAAATGCAGCACCACACAAGGATGAACACTTTTAACAGAAGCAGAAAACCTGTTTCCCAAAGCAAGAGCTGGTGCGGATCCTCCTAATCTCAAGGTCAGGTCCCTTCACCGAGACAATTAACTCTAATTTCCAGGGTGATAACAACGGTGGCCCACAACTGCACAGGGCATCCCGTAACTGATGAACAGTGACTGTCACAGAAGGGACGGTCAAGTGGAGCCCCATCAACACGGGCCCACTTCAGAAGTTTGGGGGGGGGGGCGCCCGGAAAGCATTTAACCTCAGTGAGACAGCTCTTTCCTGGCACGGGCACACAGGGGAAGCCGCATTAGGCAGATGGCAGGGGAGTAAAGCTTGCTACAGAGACCACAGGGCTTGCAGGGCCTGGACGGCAGTGAGCAGATTACAGCCTGATCCTCTGCCCTCAAAGAGCCCCTGACCCATTTCTCCGTGGGAAAGGGAAGGGCCGCGCGGTTTAAGACAGACAAGCAGAGGGGGCAGAGGCTGCGGCCAACACAGGCACTTTCTATCCACGCTCTCTTGGTTTCTGGAGGGAGCAGCCAATGGGAGCTGTCAAGAGTGACAAGGGACATCAGAGGGCACAGGTGCATTCACGGGGAGCCACGTGGTTCATGTGTCAACCGCCCATGCTTACACCAAAATACAACAGAACCCAGCCCTCCCCCTACAGCCGGGGTCTTATCTGGCCCACGTCCCAGGCGGCCACGCCTCCACCCCAAATGCACAGGTGTCTCAAGGCAGGATCACTGCGGGGGCGGGGGCGGGGGCGGGGCGGGGTGGGGGAGGCTGTCCCGCGATCTGGGACACAAGGTAAAGAGAATGGGCCAAGGCCTGAAGGCGGCCCGGGTGGGCAAACTGTCCCCTGCTGGGCGGCAGCGCGGGATGCGGAGGTCGGGGCAGCCCCGGCCCCTGGAGGTCAGCGGCCTCCCGGGCAGGGCGAGCAGGACCTCCGGTGCCTGGAGGGTCCAAGGCTCCTTGGGAGGCTCCCACCGGGGGCGCCCGTCGGCCGTCGGAGGTCCTGGGGCTGGTGCTTCGGGGGTCTGCCTTCCTCACTGACGGCGGAGGCAGCCGGGGCCCAGGGTCCGTTTCAGCCCCGGCTCCAGGTGCCTCCCAGGCCGGCCGGGCTCCGGCGGGGTCCGGGGGAGACCCGGGGATAGGGGCGGGGACGCGGAGGGCAACAGGTGACCAGCCGCGCCCGGAGCCAAGTTCTCGGCTCCCGGGCGGACGGCGGCCCAGGCTCCCCCGAGGTCCGGCCGGCCCCCCGCCGCACTTACGCGCTCGAGGGTCCACCGCTGGGCAGAAGCGAAACTTTCTGGGGCCCAGCGGAAGAGTGCGGTAGCGCGGCGCGGCCCGCCATGACACGCAGAGCCGCCGCAGGAGGGCGCGGACTACCACTCCCGGCATGCTCCGCACAGCCGGCGCCTACAAGTCCCGTCGGACCCCACAGCCCGGGGGCGCGGACTACGACTCCCGGCTCGCCCAGCGGGGGCCCAGGTTTGCATCTCCCCGGGGCGCTGCGGTGTCACCCCGGCCCCGGCTTCAGCCGTGCAGTCCCCGCGGGCTCCTGTGGCACCTGAGAGCAGCGCTGTCCCCGGGCGGCTTTGGGGAACTTGAAATGCGGCTAGTTCGAGCTGAATCGTACATGGGCCGTGAGTGCAAAACACACCTGACTTCCAAAGCCTGAGTATGAAAACATAATGTGAGACGGCTTATCACTACTTTTTTATTATTATTATTATTATTTTTTTTTATTGAGTACGTGTTGAAACGGTAATATTTTTGATACGTTGGGCAGGCCAAATGAAAAGCGCTGCGTGTTGCTGGGGCTTCCCATCTTTTGATCCCCTCTCTCGGTAACGCAGGGACCTATTTGAATGCAGTGCTCAAAAAGTATGTGTTGATGAATGAAGCACCGCCCCTGCCTTCTGCTCCACGCTCGGCCCGGTTTCTGTTTGTAAGTTCTATTTTCTATTAATGAGTTGCAAGGCATTCTGAGGCTGGACTCAAGAGAAGCAAACAAGTGACATCTAACAGAAAAGCGACAGCAAGCACACGGGGCTCTTCGGCCTGTGGCTTGAGGCCTGGGCTCTTGTCATTCCTTAGCTCCGGCTGCACCGTCTTTTACTGTCTGCCCCTGTTCCCACCGTTTAACCTAGAAATACCTTTCTATCTCACAGGACTTAGCTGGTTTTGTCCAGTCAGGCACCATGGCCCCAACATTACCTGGGTGGAATAGTGCAGGAAAGGAAAGAGATGTCCTCATTAAGTTCAGGGTATGGCATGTCATTAGTGCTCTTTTAGAAATTATTAGGTATCGATAAGTCAGTGATTAGATGGATTAGACTAGTCAGTTTGTGGGGGTCATGAAAAGTGATTTCTATTCTTCTTCTTAAAAACTGTGAAAGGAAGAGGAAAGAGGGAGAGAATGGCAGAGGAATAGTCATTGTTCCAACCATGGTCTGAATGGTTTTATGACATATCAAGGATGGGAGAGGTTTTTTTTTTTTTTTTTTTTTTTTTAAGATTTTATTTATTAATCATGAGAGACACACAGAGAGAGGCAGAGACACAGGCAAAGGGAGAAGCAGGCTCCCTGCAAGGAGCCCGATGCGGTGCTCGATCCCAGGACCCCAGGATTATGACCTGAGCCAAAGGCAGACGCTCAACCACTGCACCACCCAGGTGCCCGAAGGATGGGAAAGATCTTAAAGTCAGATTTTAGTGCCACTTTTTTCAGGACTATGACCTCACATCCTCAGGACTGTGACCCCCACCTGATTGGGGCTATGACCCCACATGTTCAAAGCTGTGGCCCCAGTGAATAGGTCATGACCCCACATGCCAGAGGACTTGAACTCATGTCCCCGGGGTCGTGACCCCATGTGTTTGAGGCCATGTCCCCACTTTATCGGAGCTATGAGTTCACATCCTCAGGGCTGTGATACTTCATGCTCAGGTTCATGACCCCATGTCTTCCAAGTCGTGAGCCTTGTGCTAGGGCCTAAGGCCCCACTTGACTGGGGCTATGACCCTTTGCTTCAGGCAGTGACCCCACATGTTTGGGGAGTGTGACTTCTCTAAGCCTCAATACCCTCCTTGGTCAAAGTGGAAATAGAAACTTCCCAGGGTGGCCGTGAGGTGTAAAAATGTATGGGCCCAGCACAGAGCAGATCTCAGTAAAAGTCAGCTTCCAATCTTCTATGTGGGCAGGGTAGACACTGACGCCTCATGAGGAGCTCTGAGATGCACTAGAATTCCTTGCACACCCACTGAGATTGGTGCCATGTATTAACCTGTTCATGCTGCCATAACAAAGTCCCTCAGACCAGGTGGCCTAAATAGATCTCTAGGCCAGAAATCTATGGTCAGGGTGTCTGCAGGGATGTCTTCTTCTGAGGCTGTGGGGGAACACCTGTTCCATGCCTCTCTCCTAACTTCTGGTGGGTGCTGGCAATCTTTGGTGTTCTTGACTTATGATAGCATAACTCCAATCTTCACATGGCTTTCTCCCTTTGTCCGGATCTGTGTCCAAATTCCCCCTTTCCCCCCTGTCATATTGGGTTATGGGCCTGCCCTCACCCATATGATCTCTCTTTACGTAATTACACACGAAGTAATGCTCTTTACAGAGAAGGTCACGTTCAGAAGTACTGAGAATTAGGACTCAAACCTAAGAATTTGGTAAGGAGGAGGAGGAGGACCCAGTTCAACCCATAACATGCCTGAAGCTATAGGTTTGTGTTCCCTAAAGAACTTCATGGAAATGCAACTCATGAGATTATAGGCCCACACATCTCATTTTCTTAATCACAGGAAAGGATCTTAGAGATAACTAGTTTAAACCTCTCTAGTTAAGTTAAATAAATAAGGAGAGGAAGTGGCTTGCTGAGGACCCAACCAGAAAGGTGAATGTGATTTCCTATGAAGACCACTATGTGTGGGTTTCCTCTAATCTTTAAACAGAAGATGCTTTGAAAAATTAGTAGTGTTCAGTGTTTTTTAAAAGTCACATTATCCTTATTTCTGGAAAAAGTTAGAGGCAGATTGTTGTACCAATTGTAACCAAAGTAGGGGGAACAGATACAGATGGGTATTTCCTTCCCTAAACTACCATAGTTTGCTGCAAAATGCTTTGAAATGGTTTCCATGACACATTTAAGGTGACATATTCAAGGTGTGCATTTCCAGTTGTGTGGACAATGGAGCCATATCATTTTCTCTGAGTCAAGAAGGTTCATCCAATCACCTGGGAAAAAGATCAGCACTTCCCTGGGACTAGAGTAGTCCTATGGAAATCTATCCCCAAATAGGAATGACCAGAGGCTGGCCAACTTGAGAATGGGGCTAATTTGTCTTTGTGATTTTCCACCTCCCAGCATGGGCTTTCCACTGCTTCCCAGAGTGGGCCTCTACACATGTGGCCAGGAACATCCTTGAGGTCTATGTGCCCCCCTCTCACCCTCTGGCCCGATATCATGCTTATAACTACCCAGTTCTCCATGCCCATCCATTGCCTATATCTTCTCTCTGACCATGAGTGATGCTCAAGTCTGATTTTCTGGTATGGCCCAAGTCAAGGAACCAAGCTGCTATTGTCCTCCTTGTGTCCCTTTGGCCACGCTTTCTTTTGTGGAGGGATTACGGGTATGGGAGAGGAGGTTACAACCACCCTGTAACCTAAAATCTGGGCTGGCCTCAGGGTAGAGAGGGGAGTTCAGGATAACCCTTCCCAAACTTCCCTAAGACCTGTAAAGTGTTTCCCATCAAGTTTTCAGGATACCTGAAATTCACAGCAGGAAGTGTGCCATTCCTTCTGATTGGAAGGCTGATCTCTGAAAAGTCTTTGTTCTGACACAATGTTGATCACAAAATAGGAAAAAACCTTGGACTTGAAGACAGTCAACTTAGGTGCCAGGCAGGCCAAGGGAGAGATGGGGACAGAAAACTGAATCCTGGAGCACTCAGGACACACTTGGCCTCCTGGATTTTGCCTGAGGCCTAAAAGGAGTCAATTTCCTACCATCCTGACCCACATAAGTTCCACACTTTTTAAAAAAAGATTTTATTTATTTATTCATGAGAGACATAGAGAGAGGCAGAGACATAGGCAGAGGGAGAAGCAGGCTCCTCGCAGGGAGACTGATGTGGGACTTGATTGCAGGACCCCAGGATCACTACCTGAGCCAAAGGCAGACACTCAATCACTGAGCCACCCAGGTGCCCCTTGTTCCACTCTGTATCTCCATGGTCAATATCCAGTCCTCCTCCTGTGTTCCTCCCTCCACCCTAAATCCTAACCCAGATCGCCCATAAGCAGAGAACTTTTGGGAGTTGTATATAATGACGTTGGGCAGAAATGAAGAAAATACAGCCAGAGGTGCATCCATACATGCTAATTTTTAATTTGTGCATATGATACGATGATGCTTTCTGTCTTTATGAGATGATTACAGTAGTAATTCCTATTTGGGGCTGAATCATTGGCAAAGCAAGTACTTTTATGCATGTGACCTCATGTGCATCTCCATAGTGTGGGTAGAGTCTGTCTTTGCATCATTGGCATTTATATAGCTTTACAGATGAGGATACTGAGGGTCTGAGAGGCCCAAGATCATAGTGAGTCAGTAAAGGAGTTTTGGGGTTTGGGTCTAGGGCTCAGGTCCTGAGAGCCTTCTCAGATAGTCTACTTTGGGACCTATTCTGCTGTGCTTTTCTAGACGTGTGGGCCTCTTTGTCCTGTCACATGTAGGTTCCACAAATGAAAGCTGTCAGGAGTTCAGCAATTGGGCAATGTCTGGGCTGATGGGCCCTAGGGAAGAGTTCATGGGAAGCCATTAGGTGGTAAAAGTTGACTGGGTCCCCACTGGAGTCCCTGAGGGACAGTGGGGCTGTCCTAGTGATGACACAGGAAGGAGATGGAGAAAATTTGGGAATGAGCCCTATCAGGCCGCAGTGAAGACACAGGATGGGGCGGGGATACAGTTGGGTGCTTTGAGCTTTGGAGAACTCCGAAGGGCCCGGGCCCAGGCCCCGTCCACACTGGGGCCCACAGTCCCCACTGTTCTACCTGGTGGAAGATATAATGTAAGCAAATGTGGAAAGAAAAAATGGAAGTAGATAAAAGCCAAAAAGATGGTCTCCTATCTACTGACTCAACCAACCACAAACATTGCTGGGCACAGAGGGAGACTCTTGAGCTACAATATGAGACTTGTGCCCTTGAGGAACTTCTACTCTGGCTGGGGTCATTTGAGGTCTGGGGCTGCCCTGAGCTTAGAGTTCCTATTCAGAGACGAGCAAAGTTCCTCCTTTCCTGATTTTGTCCGAGTAAAGGGAGGTAGCAATGCTGTGAAGGCATCTTCCCTAGGAATCACTGTGGTTTTTTAATGAGATGAGCGGCAGAAGCAGCAGGAGGTCGGTAGCCCTGTGGTCGGGTCACCTTTTATTGACTAGAGGGGAGGGACAGGTCCACAAGAGACTAGCTGAGGTTGAATCATGGTTCTGTGGGTGGAGAGAGGGGAAGGCAAGAGGTTGTGGCCAATGGAGGGTGTGGTCAAGGTATATAGGGAGTAGCCACTAGCCTGTAGCTTTCTGGCTGCTTTTTTCAGGAGTCTTACCCACAGTTCCCTCTCTGATAAATGCTCCTCTGTCATCCCATTCATACATTTCCTTCTCTGTGCCTCTTCCCTTGTCTTCCCAAGGAACTAGACTGGGAGAAGATGCTCTACTCTCTACTCTAGGGAATGACAAAACATCACTAGAAATTTAAGAAGATGGATACACTTGTGTTTAGTGATATGCTCTTGGGGGTATGGGTAAATGTGTTGAAAGAAATACTTAGATAAGCATCTTTGGATGTGAAGGTATGGGTTGGAATGAGGAGCTAATGAAGCACACCTCTCAAAAGGCATACTCTGTAGTGATGTAAGACCTCCAAACCTGCCTTCTAGGAAGAGTGGGATTAAGGCTACACTGCTTTGGTTTTGGAGGGTGTGAGCAAGAGTCTTCTGCTCTTCTCATCCCTGGGCTCATCCCACCTTCTGAATGAACATTGAATGGAGTTTTAATAATATTAGTTTGAAAGGGGCACTGAATGATTACCCCAATCGGAAGCCTATGGGCTTAGCTCTGAGCCCATTACTACCTCACATCTCCTTCCTTTTGCTGTTTTCTATCTGTGGTAAGTGATGTCCCCAGCTATTAGTTGGCAAGTCCATAAGAGCTCTATCCCTTTGTTGGTTACCACCTAGTTCTCTCCAGCAAGTGCTACTGGCCTAATTCTTAAAACTAGACCTCTGTCTTTCCCAGCCAAGTAAAATGCCTCCAAGGCTGGCCACCCAAATGCAAATGCATAATTGAAGCTGGAGCTGAAGGAGTGGATGCTTTTGTGCTCTCTAGGCTCTAGCTGAGGGCTGTAATAGTAGCTACTTTATTTGGTAAGCATATATTGAGTGCCTACTCTGTGTAAAGCCCTGCTCAAGGACCTATGGAAGACTTTGGAATTCTCATTTTCAAGGACCTATAGCCAAATATATCTAAGTGGAATGCAGGTCAGAATCACCTGGGGAGATTTTTCCAAAGGCTCCACTCCAGAGCTAAGTCAGATTGGGACCAGGTCTGTGTGATATGGGAAAGTTTAGAAGGTGAGTTTTATCTATGTCCTTGGATGTGACACTATGGGACAGTGTAAGAGGCAGGCATGTGTACCACTAACTAAAAAGCAAGGTCAAGTATAGCTATTTCCACTGAGAGGGATAAACAAGGTGCTCTGAGGGTATAGACTAAAGAAGAAAGATAAATATCTATAAACTAGCAGCCTGGGGCAGGAAAGGTAGACTGTATTCCCTAGGCACGGGTCTCCAAAATGCATAAATTAGAAAAATAATAACAATTGTCATTATTCGCTCCCATGCAATATATAGTGATAGAACACCAGGGCCAGTGCTTGGCAGAGTGCAAGAAAGACCAGGTTCCTGCCCTCAGACAGTTTGCAGTCCAATGGGGCAGGATGATAAGACATGTACAAGTGAAACTATGACACATGGTGGAGAGTGACAAATGCTATTTTATAGGGGACAAGTAGAGTGCCACAGCACCCCAGAGAGTGCTCTTCTGATTTACAGATAGAGGAGGGCTTCCTGAGGAACTGGCCATTTAGGTGGTAAAAGAGATGAACAGTAGGACGATGCTGAGGAAGTAAGGCCATTGGGGATGGAACCATAGGCATGTGATGAACACAGGCAAGGATATCTCTGAGGGCCTTGGAGAAGGCAGAGTCCACAGGACTGGGCTGTGGGAGTAGAGGGAAGGGAAATGGAGGACTCAGGGATGACCCAGGTTTGGAGCATTAGTGGCTGGAGGAAGCTGGTGCCATCAACCAAGCAGGTGGAGAACATTTTAGGTGGACAGTGATGAAGCTAAAGCATCAGCTCAATATCCAACTAGAGAGGATAAGATGTTAGAGGACTCTTTACCCTGGATGCCTTAGCCAAGGCGGGTACTTCTTTATCTGGACCTTCAGAGGTGGACTGTTGGTACCTGGAGGATTACAATAGTATCTCATTATCTTTATGTCTTGCAGATAAATGCTTCATGTGGAAGGTGGCACTTATTGCATTCATTCTTTCCACAAAAGATTTATAGACTGAATATGCAGGTGCCAGTTCATGTGGCAGACACTGGAGCTATGATATGGGACATGTCTCCCATCTAATTGTGGATTTTCAGAATCCTGATTGCGTCCTGACTTGTTATTTGAGGATGTGTTTATCTTGGCCTTGCAGAATAGTCTCATCCAGCAGTCACTGAGGAGTGCAGAGCCAATCCCTCCAAAGTCAGCTGGCACAACCCTGCAGTGGAGCAGGGGACAGATCATCTGCCAGCAGCCTGCATTTGTACAATTAGCACACACATTGAGTCTCAGACCTCATAAAGTCTTGAAGGACCCTCCTTTCTGGGAATCCTTCCAAGTTTTGGAAGTCTTCTGGACTAAGCAATGTCCGAATGAATGAATTCATGAAGGAATGGATGGTGAACTCAGAATCCAAGAAGTGTTTTTCTGGATGGTGATCTAAAGTTTCCAGGTGGGAGCCACTGTCTGCAGGAGAGGGGACATGAAACCTCTGCAGGTGGAAGCTATTTCTCTCACCCCATCGCCATGGCCATGGCATTCCCCAGCGTGCCCTCCATGATGCTTCTTCCTGCTCCCACTCTAGCAGCTCTGTCCACCTCCATTGGCACCACCAAACTCCTTTTCAATAGAAGGAGGCACCCTCGTAGTTGAAGGCACCTGCGGAGTGAGGGGGAGTGCTGGGTGCCTGCTGCTGGCAGAGCCAGAAGTGCTGGAGCAGACTTTTGAGATGCCTGCGGAACTTGACCCCGACAAAAACGTAGAGCACTGGGTTGAAGCAGCAGTGGGAAAAGGCAACATTGCGGCAGATGAGCAGGGCATAATCTATCTGCTGGCTGAGCTCACAGCTCTGGATGACCCCGAGTTTCAGCAGTGTCTGTAGAAACAGGACCAGGTTGTAGGGAGCCCAGCTGAGGAAGTAGGCCACCACGATGGTGAAGATGAGCCTGACTGTCCGGGGGCGCCGTTTGGATCTTGAGCGGAATAGGGTCCTGAGAATCTCCACGTAGCAGAACAGGATAATGCCGATGGATAGCAGGAAGAAGATGTTGTGCTGGTAGACCGAGGTGAGGAACCACTTGTTTTCTGAGTAGTGACAGCCTTCGGGAAACACCTTGTGGAAGATGGCATCAGGGATGGAGGACAGGATGCTGGTTGCCCACACAGATGTGGTCATCAGCACACGGCACTGGAGGGTGTGGACGCGCAGGGATGAGAGGGGTCTCACTACTGATATGTAGCGGTGGATAGTCATGATGGTCAGGAAGAAGATGCTGCTGTAGAGGCTGATGGAGAAGATCATGTTGAGGAGCTTGCAGAGGAAGTCCCCCAGCACCCAGCCCCAGTGGTACCCCATGGCCCACACTGGTAACAAGCAGGAGAACACCAGGTCTGAGAGGCACAGATTGAGGATGAAGACATTGGTGAGGGATTCCAGGCTCTCATACTTCACCAGGACCCACAACACCAGGCTGTTGCCCACCAGGCTGAGAAGGAACACCAGGAAGTACAAGATGGTGGTGCTGAAGGTGGCAAAGGTGAAGGACTTGGTCTCACACAGAAGGCTCTGATAATCATAATAAATGGTGATGGACTCTGGGGTGCCTGAGGGCTCCATATAGACATGGAGAGCATCTGAAATGACAGAGATGCAGAATTTCAAACCATGTGGTTAGGTGAGGATCAGAAAAAAAAGTGTGGTCCGTGGTCTAGCTACCAGTGATGAATTATATGTAATGAGACTGGGAAATTTGCCAGAACACGAAGTCACAAAACATACTGTTTAGTTTGGGGAGCATTTCTTCTTAGCAAAGCTCTTTTGATGAAGGAAGTGGCACATTCATTTACATTCGGTCATATGCCCCTTGGGACTGGCATTTGAGTGGCACTAAGCTAGACCGTTCTCCCAGTAGGTGTACAAGAAAGAGCAATGGAACTGGATTCAGAGAACTCAAGTCAAATTTACTATATTTCTGGGCAAGCTGTCTACCCTTCCTGAACCTAAGGTCCTCATCTATAGAATAGGACTAATGATCCCCAAACTGCTCCTTCATTTATTTAACAAATATCTCGTGAGCATCTGCCTGCCTGCCTCCCTTCCTTTGCCTCTCCCTCTGTCCCTCTGTTCCTTTCTTCCTCTGCTCCCTCCTTTTCTTCCTTCCATAAAGTCTACAAATCCTGATGGCAGGAAACTTGCTGTCTCTTGGAACAGGTCTGAAAAAGAAAGGAGCAAGCATTTCTCATGTAAACTCAGGTATGAAATAATCTCAAGACTACTCTGGGAGACCAAGTCGTCACTAACACAGATGATCCCTGAAAAGGAAGTATATGCCAAGTGACTTCCAAAGGCCAAAGAAACCATGAGGCCAAAGAAAAAGGCTGACCAATTCCAGCTTGCCAAGAATGGTTTAATAAAGGGGCTTATGGACACAGGTGTGTTTTGGGTGACTGCAAAATGAGTAGCTCTCTGCACCCCACCTCCCATAAGACCTGATTTTATAGCCCTAGAGGCTAAGGAATGTGTAATGGGAGACAACTGGGAGGAGATGTTTGAGAATAGTTGTGTGTCATAGCCATATCTCCAGAGCAGACCAAGGATGTTATGCCCCAAGTGTACCCTTAAGGGTAATTTATTATACAACTGGTTAGACAAAAGGAAAGGATGATGATGGTGGTGGTGGTGGTGTGTGGTGGGGGGGAGGACCGTGCTCAAGAGGGCTCCAGGTCACAGAGCAGTCGTCATGATGGATTTGTCCAAGATGGCATCAGGCTGCTACATACACTCACTAACACAGAGGATTAACTCTCTGAGCAGAAAGCTGTCTTATTTGGGAGTTTAGTTCACAGAACATCCTATAGAGGCAAACAAATGGCAATAACCTAAGCATCCAGTTGGAGGGGAGTAGGTAAGAAAACTATATTACAATGAGTCACATTGATTCAATCCCCTGAGTTAGTGAGGTTTGGGAAATGGTGAGATTACAAAACCAGGGGGAGGAGACGGAAAGTGGTTGAAAAGCTGGAACTCTGGTTGAAAGAGGTGAGTGAAGATATAGGGCCCTTGGGAAAAAAGATAGGAGATTGGGTGAAGGAGCTGTCTTCACCACGTAAGAGCCTTCTCATCACCTACTACATGCCAGGCACTGTGCTAGCGTAGGCTACACACCTGCTCCTTCTGTCCTCTGTCTGTAAGGCACAGCCGCTCCCATTTTACAGAAGAGGAAACCAGGGCTCAGACTGGTGAAGTGACCCTCTTGACTGAATAAAGACAGTAAGCAGGAAGGAGAGAGAGCCAAGCTAGGAGCCGAACATAGGCTCTCCTGCCTTGTGCTTGGAGGAGGAAAATCAGAAGAATAGCCCGAGTTTCTCACTTACCTAGTTTTGGGTGGCAAGAATAATAAGGGGGTCTCTGATGAGTCCTGTTTTGGGTAGTAAGTCAATCATGTCTCCAAAGACCAAAGTGGAGATGATTGCAACTATTACATATTGTTGGTCTCTTTTGTATTCTTTTGATTCCCAACAAAGAATACATATACTTTTGTATGTTTACTGTCTACTTGTGTTTCTTATTTTGAAAGTGTTTATGGATTTTGTTTATTTTTCTGCTTGGAAAAATTTTAGTCTTGTCAACCTGTTGTGCTTTTTAGCTTTTAATTCTGTCCATGCATATTTATTTATTTATTTATTTATTTATTTATTTATTTTTTGACATTTAGAAAGTGAGATTTTATATTTTAAAGGGGAGCTCATCTGACTCAATCCAATTGTGCTTGATGACCTCTGACCTATGCCAGGCCGTGTGACAGATGCTGGATTCTAGGGTGGAAACATAACTAATAAATAGTCTCTATCTGCAAGAGCCTTATAGTTTAGAATGAATTAGAAATTGTACAAATGTCTGGGATTTCCTGTAGTGTGCCTAGTTGGAAATGCAGATATTTGGGGACAGGGCCTTGTAAGAACCCCTCATATCATACAGGTGATCCCTAAAGTCTGCTGTGTAGCTCTTGTCTTCCCCTGACCCAGAGCCAGTGTAGGGCTGACCCATCTTCTTAACATCAACACCTCAGCTGCGTGGTTGGAAATTTCTCAAAATTAAATGGCTTCTCCTGACGGAGAAGGTATCTTGTCCCTCTTTTATTTGAATTTACTAGAAACAAGTAGGTTTATACTCTCAGTGTTGTAACATCTCTGAAGAATACAGAACAAAACAACAGGGAGATGGTTTGGCTTCCTTGGCCGATGTTTTGTGTTGCATCGCCAAGACAGAATAATCACACATCTCTACATTTAGTGTAGTTCACATTTTCTCCCCATATCTGCAGAATAAAAGAAGTCCTTGTGCTGGTCTGAGATGACAGGGAGCCAGTGACCAATCTACTCGACTTCCATTTCTTCCACCTTACCTAGTCTTTTTCTGATCTGTGGTCCTGAATAATGCAGCCTGACTGAGTTGCTAAGAGGACTTTCTAATTCCTGCTCTGCCAGGGACTGGCAAATACTGAATTATTTACTATGGAGAAGATAATGTAAGTGGGTGTCACTTCTCAGTAACGGTTGAGTAAGCTCAGATGTAACCAAGCATTCTACAGATAAAAACCATAAACCCCACCCCCCCAAAAAACCCATAAACTCTGGAACAGAAACCAAAACAGAACCCCAGAACCTTCTTTTGGGAACTGTTGAGCTACGAGAAGATGGTGAATCCTGGAAGAGACCAGGCATTTGAAAGAGGAGGGCAGCTGAATGGAATGGGTAGGATTCCCATTTTTATGTCTTTGGCTTTGGGGCAGGAGCCAATCATGAGGGGCAACTAAAATTCCAGTAGCAAAGTCACAAATTTTTGGTCTTGAAAAACCAGAGGGCTGAGTTTAGGGTAACTACAGCCACTGGACAGGGGAAGAGGGGAGATCACAGGGAGGAAAGGGCTAGAGAGTGAGAGCTCCAGAATCTGTATTTTTACTCTGCCCAAATACTTGGCTGACCTCTGAATCATGAATGCCCCTGTGAATGCTGGAGGCACTCAATTGAAATTGAGCTGCTGCCCACTTCAGGGGAGGCAGAGTTTAGAGTCTGAGCTGGGCATCTTAGTTGTGTGATAACATGAACAGTATATAAAATAATCATTACTTTTCAAAAGAAAGAAATAATCCAGTCTGCACAACATAGCATCCACAATGATCAGGCTACAATACAACACCCCTCGGCATGTGGACAAATAGGAGAACATGGCCCATCCTCAAAAGAAAAAAATGGTCAAGAAACTGATCCTGAGGTGACCTAGATGCTAGAATTTGGAAATAAGCGTGGAAATGCAATTCTTTTCACTGTGCTCAAGGGACTAAAGGAAAATATATCCCTAATAAGTGGAAAGATAAATCTTAGCAGAGAAAGACAAACCGTATGAAAGACCCAAAAGGAAGTAGAAACCCATAACAATAAGATATATAGAAAAGCCAAAACAATTTGGAAGTAAAACAACATACTTCTAAAGAATCTGAGTCAAAGAAGAAACCACAAATGAATTGTAAAATATTTGGAATGGAATAATAATGAAAATAGCACATATCGAAATCCATGGCACACAACCCAAACATACTTAGAAATGTATACCTTCAAATGCTTTTATTAGAAGAAAGGTCTAAAATTAATTACCTAAATCAGCGATTCAGAAGCTAGAAAAATAAAAGCAAATTAAGCCCAAAGAAAGTAGAAGGAAAGAAATAAATATAAAAGAAGAAATAGAGAAACAGGGAATCAAAAAGAAAGCAAATGTACAAAACTAAAAGCAGTTGTTTGAAAAAGTATTTTAAAATGTTTTTTTTTTAAAGTTTTTTAAAACTCTAGTTAGATTGAGAGCAGAAAAAGAGAGGACACAAATTCTGAATAGCAGGTATGAAAGAATGTGCATTACTGATTTTAAATGACTAACAAAGAAATATTATCATCAATTTTACATTAGATTCAGCAACTTAAATAATGGACAAATTTCTTTAAAAATTCAACCTACTGGGATCCCTGGGTGGCGCAGCGGTTTGGCGCCTGCCTTTGGCCCAGGGCGCGATCCTGGAAACCCCGGATCGAATCCCACGTCAGGCTCCCGGTGCATGGAGCCTGCTTCTCCCTCTGCCTATGTCTCTGCCTCTCTCTCTCTCTCTCTATGTGACTATCATAAATAAATAAAATTTAAAAAAAATTAAAAAAAAAAATTCAACCTACCAAAGCTGACATGAGGTGAAACAGCAAATCTGTGAAGTCCTGCCTTTATTAGAGAAATTTGATTAACTATTTTTTTTAATCTTCTTACAGAGAAAAACCCCAGGACTAGGTGATTTTTCTTGTGCATTCTGTCAAACTTTTAAGGAAGAAATAATATCAATCGTATACAAACAATCTGAGATATGGGATGGAATACTTCAAATCATTTCATGGGGCCAGCATAACCTTGATACCAAAACCAGACAAAAACATCACAATAAAGGAAACTACAAAACCAACATCCCTTGTGAACATAGGCACAAAATTCCTCAACCAAGTATCAGCACGTCAAATCCAGCGATATATTTTAGAAGGATAATATATCACGACCAAGTGGTGTTTATCCCAGAAATATGGGTATGGCTTAACATTTGCAAAATCAAGCAATTTAATCAGTCACCACACTGACAGAATAAAGACAAAAACTATCTGACACTTTTTGACCCGTGCAGAAAAGTATTTGTCAGAACCCGATACCCATTCATGATGTAAACTCTCAGCAAATCAGAAATTAAAGGGGTGTTGGACATCTATAAAAGCTATTCCACTTTTCTGTTCCTTTACGCAAAATGTCACAGGCACTTCTGGCCTAGGCTTGGGAGGTCTTGGGGATACAAGAGAGAATGGTGCCAAACCCCAAACCACTGTGAGTTACATTCTAGAAGCCTGGGTCCCTTTCACCTGTCACTGCTCTCCCTCTCTGTTTCTGCTCGCCCACCTCAACACCAAGACAGCAAATTTAGCTTTCCAGTCCACAGTATGTTTCTGGATCAAGACACCCAGGTCTAAATTATCCAACCACCAATAATAACAATGTCTTACCTAAAGGCTTGGAACCAGATAACCCCCTATACTTTCTTCAGTAGAAGGAAAAGAAAAACATGTACATGATAGGTCTGTTCAAAGTACACAGACCAGGTTTTTAGCAATGCAGATTTGAGGGAATCCCCAGACTTGGGGACTCAGAACCTCTGGATGTAGGGCTCAGGACTCCATATATTTACTACCTCTCCAGTTGTCTAATGCCCACCTAGAGTTTAAGAACCCCTGGTACAAGCTATTAACATGAGAGGAAAACAGAAATATTTGTTAAGGAACTCACCTACATCTACACCTCTTTACGTGCGTCTTGAGGCAGAAATGGTGCTTCTCTGTTGTATATTTGTGCTCTAAGAAACTGAAACACCTGCCCTGCCCAGAAAGTTAGAGGAAGGTAGGGGAAGATTGTTGTGTACAGTTTCAGAGGGAGACAGGGAACCTTGACTGATCCCTCTACTTCCCTCCTGGCTTCCAGGCTTGACCCGCCCCAACCCTACTCCCATCCAAGATCTCAGGTCAGAACCTGGCCCCAACACTGGTCACCTGGCCTGTCTCCAAAGGCCGGTGGGGTCAACAATTTAAGGGTCATCTGAGCCCCTGCGTCCCACTGAGAATAGAGTGAGATAATTTTGGAGTTGGAAGGAATCTTAAAGGATAAATTTTTTAAAAGTTGTATTTGTATTTTAGCAAAAATTATATTTTATTAGCATATCAGTCATGTATGATGATGATGATTTTAAATTGAGATAAAATTCATGTAACAAAAAATTGTCCATTTTAAGTTGTGGAATTCTATAGTGTTTAGCATATTCACAATATTTACAACCATTATTGCTATTCAATTCCAGAACATTTCCAGCACCCCTAAGAGAAATCCCATACTTGTTAGCTGTCAATCCCTTTCCCGTTTCCCTCCATCTTCCAGCAACTGCTAATCCACTTGCTGTCTTTATGGTTTTGCCTAATCTGGACATTTCATCAAGTGGAATCATACAATACGTGACCTTCAGTGATGGGCCTTTTTCACTTACTATAATGTTTTGAAAGCTCATCCATATTGCGGCATGTATCACTACTTCATTCCATTTTATGGTTGAATACTATTCCTCTGTATGGTTATACTACATTTCATTTACCCATTCATCAGCTGAGGGACATTTGGGTTGTTTCCACTTTGGGGCTATTATGAATAATGCTGCCCTGAACATTTATGTACAAGTTTCTGTATGGACATATATTTTTATTTCTCTTGTGTATGTACTGAAGTGGAATTGCGGGGTTATATGGTAACTCTATGTTTAAATTTTTTGAGGAACTGCCAGACTGCTTTTCATAGAGCTATACCATTTTAATTTTCCATTAGCAGTACATGAGGGTTCCAGTTTCTCCATATGTTAAGTGTCTTTCTTTCTTTCTTTCTTTCTTTCTTTCTTTCTTTCTTTCTTTCTTTCTTTCTTTCTTTCTATCATAGGGTATGAAATGGTAGCTCACCATGATTTTGATTTACATTTCCTTAATGAATAACAATGTTAAGTATCTTTTCATGGGCTTATTGGTCAGTTGGTATTTCCTTGAGAAGTATCTATGCAGACACTTTGCCTTTTTCAAGTTTGGGTTATTTGGCTTTTTATTATTAAGTTGTAAGCATTATTTATATATTCTGGAAACTAGAGTCTTCTCAGATACCTGATTTGCAAATAGCTTTCCCCATTTTGTGAGTAATTTTAAAATTTGTTGATAGTGTCCTTTCATACACAAAAGCTTTTAATTCATACATACATTTTATATATACGTTTTTCATTCCTGTGATAAATTATATTAGGGTGATGCTGGCCTCACAGAATGAGTTAGGAAGTATTCCCTCTGCTTCTACCTTCTGGAAGAAAATGTAGGGAATCGATGTAATTTCTTCTTTAAATTCACTGGGTCTGGGTGATTTCTGTTTTGGAAAGTTATTAATTATTGATTCAGTTTCTTAATAGTTATAAGCCTGTTTGTATTGTCTGTTTCTTCTTGTATGTTTTGACAGGTTATGTATTTGAAGGAATTGGTCCATAGGTTATCAGATTTGTGGGCATAATATTCCCCTATTTTCTCTTCATGTTGATGGAGTTTGTAGTAATGTCTCCTCTTTCATTTCTGGAATTGGAAATTTGAATCCTCTTTTTCTTAGTCTGAGTATATAAGTTTATTAAGTTTATTAAATTTTTCAAAGAACCATCTTTGGTTTTGTTGATTTTCTCTACAAAAATGGAATCATATTATGCACACTTATTTATCCTTCTTCCTTTAAACAAAGTGGCATGAACATCTTTCCAAGCCTATTTTATTCTTTTTAGCAGCTGAAAAGTATTTCACTGCATTGAGGTGTCATATTTTACTTATTTTCTTGTCAATGCACACTCAGTTTGCTTCCAAGTTTTAAAATTACAATGATATAGAGAACATCAATGACTATATACCTTTAATGCACTGGTATTGATATTTCTATAGGATGGATTTTTAGAAGTGATGGATTTCTGGGTCATATGTGAATTTTACACTTTGGTGCATATTGCCAGACTGTCCTCTATTATGGTTGTATTTATTTACATTTCCACAATAGTGTGCAAGTGTCCCCATTTCCTTTTTAAATTTTTTTTTTATTGGAGTTCAATTTGCCAACATTTAGCATAACACCCAGTGCTCATCCCGCCAAGTGCCCCCCTCAGTGCCCATCACCCAGTCACTCCAACCCCCCCCACCTCCCTTTCCACTACCCCTTGTTCATTTCCCAGAGTTAGGTGCCTCTCATGTTTTGTCACCCTCACTGATATTTTCACTCATTTTCTCTCCTTTCCCTTTATTCCCTTTCACTAATTTTTATACCCAAATGAATGAGACCATAAAATGTTTGTCCTTTTCCGATTGACTTATTTCACTCAGCATAATACCCTCCAGTTCTATCCATGTTGAAGCAAATGGTGGGTATTTGTCGTTTCTAATGGCTGAGTAATGTTTCATTGTATACATATACCACATCTTCTTTATCCATTCATCTTTTGATGGTGTCCCCATTTCCATGCACCTGATCAAAATTGGACATTACTGGGACGCCTGGGTGTCTCAGTGGTTGAGTGCCTGCCTTCGGCTCAGGGCGTGATCCTGGAGTCCCGGGATAGAGTCCCACGTCGGGCTCCCTGCATGGAGCCTGCTTCTCCCTCTGCCTGTGTCTCTGTGCCTCTCTCTCTGTTTCTCTCATGAATGGACGTTACTAACTTTAAAAGTTTTAGTCATTCTGAAAGGAGTATAGAAGTATCATGTTGTTTTGATTCAAACTTTATATTATTTTTAGTTGGGCATACTTTCCCACAGCTTTATTGGCCAATTGTGTGTGTGTGTGTGTGTGTGTGTGTGTGTGTGTGATTTTTCTTTGCCAAAGTAGATAATTATCGAGAGGACTCATATAGGAAGTGTTCGACAAATGTTTATTCCCTAAATATGAAGACACAACTTGAAACTAAGATGTTCACAATTCCTCATATTTGGTTTCAGGCTGGATGAAGGTGGAACTGAGTTCTAGCCTTATATAAACTTGAGACGCAGAAGGGGGAAGTCCAGTCTTGGAGACAGCACAACATAGATAGGGGCCTGGCCACCACAGTTAGAGTCTGGACTCAAGTGTAGAGAAGTGGGATTCAGGGCAGAGACTAGCATCAGAGGTCTTTTGCATCAGCATCAAAATGGGACCCTTGACAGGTATTAATTGCTGTAACAGGAACTGCTGACTCTAGATCCCCTGGGTCTCATAATCTAACTGGATCACATACAAGATAGATGATTCTGTTTGAGTCCACACACAGGAGACCAGGCATAAGCATATGTACATCGGAGGTCTTGCAACTTTGGGAGCCCTTGGAAGTACATTCCAAGGGCCTCACTGGGTGATACATTCACAGGGAATATCTTCAGTCACAAAAATGATGAGGGCCACTTTGAGTAGCCACAGAGGCTAAAGATCTCATGGAAGGGTTAGAAGGAAAGAACACTGGAATTTGCGGATGACAACACAGGAGACCACTTCATGTACCTCATCATTAATTGAAGTCGGCATTGTGGGGTTGGGAGGACAAGTGCTGAGGTCCTGTCAGTGGAGAGGAGTGTGTGCTAGAGCCACTGTAATCTGGGCTTTGAGGTTAGCATGATCTTATTTGAAACAGGCTGAAGAGCTTGGGGGTCCCTCTAGTTATACCAGTCTAAGGCAGAGTTAGATCTACAGGAGGAAATTAAACAGTCTTAGTTTCAAGAATTATAGACAGACATAACTCCATGAAGGTCACAGTATGTCACCGTGCAATAGGGCTTCAAAGTTATTTTTTTACAATTAATTATATTATTATTATTGAATAGGTAAAAGAATCACAGGAGTCAGTGCGGATCATAGATCAAAATCAAAGATACATATTGAAAAAAAACAAGAACTCACAACTCCAATTAATAACAAGTAGATAAGTAAATAGGTGAGCGAGGAGGGCTCTGCTTACAGGAGAAGCTAGTAGGTAAATGTGGAGGTGGAGCTAGGGTTGGAAGATCACTGCAACTGTCCACAGAGAAGGTTGGTTCGGGCAAGAGCCTCTTTGCTAACTCTAGGGTTGGAAACTTTTAAGGAGGGGCAGGATATCCTCATGGTTCTAAAGTGTCTCCACACAGACTACTTATTAGTTACAAAGGTAACAATTGTAATTATATAGCAGAGGTATTGGACAACTCCTTGACCAAATGATCAAATTCAACATGCCCAACAAGGGGCAGGTGGATGCCATGTGCTTCAAGATGTGATGTCCTGAGGAGGATACAATATGGCTCACATAATATTCCAGACAGGGATGCATGACCTGAATCTGAAGATGGTGAATCATCATCAGACAGACTCAAGTGAGGAATGTCCTGTTAAAAAGCAGGGAGCTCTATTCCTCAAAAATGTCAATGTCAAGAAAGGTGAAAAAGGCTGAGGAAAGTTTCTGATTCAAGGAGGTAAAGGGACAGGAGTGCAGTGCATGGCCCTAGATTGGATCCTGTGCTAGAGGCAAAAGTGTTGATGCAGAACATGATCGCATCAACCGACTAAGCTGGGACACCCATAAGCAGATTAGATACAAGTGCTAGGTCAACACTGAGCCTACTGATGTTGATAACTACAGTGCAGTTACGTAGTTTACATAAGAGAATGTTCCCATTCTTTGGAAGCGCACACTGAAATATGTAGGAGTAATGAGTTCTACAGTTTACTTTCAAATAGCTCAGGAGAGTTGGACCGAGTGCACATGATACTGCCTGTGTGGTAAATGTTAATAATAAGTGAATTTGTGAGAAGAGTTTGGAGGTGCTGTTGATGTGGTCCTTATACTTGTCAATTTTTTTCTGTTTGAAATTATTTTTCAAATGAATAGCGAAGAAGCTTTTAAAAAACAAACGTATGCTGTGTAAAATCTTACTTCCAATCTGCCCCCACTCCCAGACCATTTGTATTAATTCCTTGTGTTTCCTTCTAAAGTGTCATTTTGCAAGCACAGGCAAGCATGGATATTTATGCTCAGGTTATTTTTGCCTAATGTCACAATCTAGAGATTTTTTTCAGCCTCTCATAAAGCCACACCTATAGGGTCTTCCTTTTTAATTTCTCCACTAGTCTTTGTTATCAGCATAACATGCAGGAGTGTCCCCCTTTCGCTGAGTCAGCAATAACAAATGCCAAATCATGATGACATCCTGCCTTCTCCTTCCCGTGGAGGCAAGGGACCCACAGCTCTTCTGGTTCATCTCAGGAAGCATCAGGCCCATCTAAAGCAGTGGTCTGTAGACATGACTCATCAAGCAAATCTTGGGAGCTGATAATCAGCCAAAAGCTGGAATGACCAACCTAAAGAAATGAGGCAGCCAAGGCATCTGTAATTTGGAGTGCGAAAAAGAGAGTTTCTCCTAAGTTGTATTCCTTGGTGCCTTCTGAAGCATGGGGCTCAGGCCAGCAAGAAGGAAACAGAGATCCTCAGACGCCCCTCTGGAAACTCTGATTCCATTACTTCAAGATGCCTAAGGTAGTTAGAATCTTCACCTGTACAGTGGGAGGGTTTGCACAGAGAAACATCCGTTTAGGGAGCCACCATTACTCGGCCAAGTATTGACCTGATCATAAGGAACATCCTGAAGAAGGTATTATTAATATTCAAATTTTACAGAGGAGCTAGCAGAGGTACCAAGATGTGAAGTCACTTGCCCACAGACAAAGAGCAAGAAAATAGTAGCTAAGTGGGCTTCAACCCAGCTTATCTGGCTCCAAGGTCTCAGGTTTCTGGGAGAAGTCTTGGCTTAAGCCACACTGCTGTCCAAGGTCCGGAGTGGGTATGTGACACCGTCCTGACTCTGCAGGCTGGGGTGGATAGTCCTCCTCCACTCATCCTCCAGCAGCCCTTAAAATGCTGCCACAGATGTAGCCTTCATTATAGTGCCAGACTAGCATTGCAAGATTTCATTTCAACATGAATTTTTCTTTTCATACAAAATTTATGACCCATATAACAACAAAAGATTATTTGGTGACACCTTTAAAACTTGAAGGGAGGCACAACCACTCTGGGAAACAGTTTGGTAGTTTTGAAAAAGTTAAGCACATAACTACATGACCCAGTTATTCCATCCCTAGTGATTTACTCGAGATAACCCAAAACAGTGTCCAGGCAAAATTTTGTTCATGAATGATCATAGCTGCTTTATCGCAATAACGCAAAACTTGAAGCAGCCCAGGCATCTGTCATCAGGTGACTGGGTAGATTGTGGAATATCTGTACAGCAAAATACCCTTAGCAATAAAAAGGAGCAGCCTATTAATACATGCTGCAACACAGATGAATCTCAAGATAATGATGCTGAGTGAAACAAGCGAGAAACAGTACACACAGTGTGATTCTATGTATATAACGTTATAAAAAATGCAAACTAATACATGGAAACAGCAAACCAGTGTTGTCTGGGATGAGGATGGAGGGAGGGTTCGATTACAAAGGTCAAAAAAGGAAATTGGGGGGTTTTATCTTGATTTTGGTGATTGTTTAATGAGTTTATACATGTGTCAAAATGAACAAATGGTGCACTTTAAATACGTGTGTGTCATTGTTCTTTAATTATTCCTTGCAATTGTCAGTTTTATGTGTCAACTTAGTTAGGCTATTGTACTCAGTTTTTCAGTCAAACACTAAGCTAGGTGATGTAGGTGTGATTAACATCTAAGGTCAGTTTGACTTCTATAAAGGAGATAATCCTTGATACCTGATGGGTCCCATCCAATCAGTTGAAAGAACTGAATGCAGAATTAAAGTTTCCCTGAGGAAAACTTGCCTGTGGGCCAGAACATTAGCTCCTGCTAGAGTCTCCGACCTGTCCTTCCTGATGGCCTGTCCCTCAGGGGCTGGATTTACCTGGTCAGTACCTGCAATTATGTGAGATAATTTCTTGCAATAAATCTATCATCTCTCTCTCTCTCTCTCTCTCTCTCTCCCCCACCCCTCTCCTCTATCCTTTTGGTGGAACCCTGACTTATATATAGATCTTGGTAATAGAAGTGGTTCTAAGGGAACAGATTCTAAGGGGAGAATTTTCTGAATTGGTGCTGGGTTTTCTATTAGTTCTCCAATACAATTACATTTAAAGACTTTGATGACTCTACCTTCAGTGGTAAAAATGGCATTAGCTGATGTGGTGGTAAAAAAATGCAAAATGTTACTAATGTGTATTCTTTTAAAAGATTTATTTATTTATTTTATATACAGAGAGAGCATGCCTGCACAAGTAGGGGAGGGCAGAGGGAGAGGGAGAGGGAAAGACTCTCAAGCAGACTCTCTGCTGAGTGTGGAGCCAGATGTGGAGCTCAATCTTAAGACCCTGAGATCATGGCCCTGATTCATGACCTGAACTGAAATCAAGAGTCAGATGCTTAACCAGCTGAGCACCCAGGTGCCCCACTAATGTATACTCTTAATCAAATACTTAACACAGGTAAAGTTCTGGATGATCATATATTTGATATCTTAGGACATTTTGGTCAAACTAAGGTATATAATGTGAAAGAGGACAAAGAAAAGGATGAGCTCAGGGCTTTCATTTACCAGCTCAAGCTCTGTATTAATGACCTGAAAACTTCTGTATCTATCCTTAAAGAAATCTTATTTCCTATAGCCACATAGCTGAGATTTCTGAACACCAAACCAACTCTCAACCTTCAAGTAGTTGAATTACAATGTAAATCAAATCCACAGTATTGCAAAGTGTCTTCTGTTCAAGTGAGGGCATTGGTTGGGAAGGCATGGGATTCTGAAAATTGAAGTGGGGACATATAGGAAGATCTCAAGGAATCTGAGGATATAGAATCCCTACATCCTCTTGAATCTTCTTTGCCAGCAAAAGCAGTCCTTCCAGCTCTGTCTGAATCGACAAGCCATCATCAAATGGATGTGGTATATATAAAATGAGGCTTAAGCCGTCCTTGAAGGCACAAGTATAACATATGAGGAAGTAGCCCAAATGCCCAGGGCCCCTATTCTTGCTACACTGCCTTCTCCCTCCAGCCCCACACTTATAACCTCATGAGCAGTTTCCGAGGACCAGTTGAATGAAGAAAAGAACTCATGTCTGGTTTAAAGCTGGTTCTGTATGACATGCAGGTACCACCCACAAATGGTGACATCCCTCCCTGGGAATCCCCAAATGACAGTGTTGAGGGCAAATCCTCCCTGTGAGCAAAATCTTTGAACATTGCACGTGGTTGCTCATTTTGCTTGGAAGGAGAAATAGGTACTCAAATGCCATGTACTGTTATTTATAGACAGCCTCTGAGTTCAGTCCATACAGACCTTGTCCTGTACATAGCAAATTTGCTAGTTGACTTCAGAAAGAAAATATTACATCCCTGATTTCCACATTTGGGGTTAGAGAGGTAAAGAACTCTGTCACTTTTATGCAACATGCAGTTTACAGGTTCATTTCCTACTTCTACCGAAAAGAGGAAAGGGTGCTTGGCCATTTTTCACTTCCACTTGGCTAAGGTCTGAGTACTCACAACCAACGTCCCCTCCCAAGGTTTTTTCCCTTGATACAATTTTATGAGGTGTTGTAAGGTATGTTGTACATTTACTAATATATATATTTATAATAACATATGTGCATACATTTAAAATAATAAAGTCATACCTCCATGTGACATGACACAACTGTCTTGCATGCAACTGCAAATATGCTAACTCTTTCCCTGGGCAGGTTGCAAAGTCTTTGGGTGATATTCATTCTTTTCCTTGAAACTCTGTAACTTGAATATGTGATGTAAAGTTAATTATTATTATTGTGACACCTCATGTTAGAAGATAAGAGAGTAAGAGAGGGAGAAAAATAAAAATATTTGCTTAAAATATGTTTATAACATATATATGTATATAAACATTCATATCAAAACAAGGAAGAAATACTCATATTAATTATAGTTCTCATTTCTGTATCTGGTCACGTGGTCATAAGCTTGTATTTACAGCTACCTTCTTCCACTACCTGTTCCATATTTCCTTTGCCCTCAGCAAGTACTTTAGCCAGTCATGGTTCTTTGCCTGGTGGGTGACTCAAACTTTCATATCTAAAACCTGGACCATTAGCATTTCTGCTTGAATTGGGTTGTTGTGATTTCCTACAGGCTTTAATTACAGGACATGGTAATACATGGTAAGAGACTCCCTAAGAGATATGGTCTCCTCTACTCCAGACTTATTCTTTCTTCTCTGATGTAGTAACACATCAGTTTCCTCTTGGTGGCCAGGATCAATCACCCAGCCAGCACAGTGACTCCCTTCTTTGTCTGTTGATTCAGAGGCAAGAGGATGCCAAAGTGGCCAAAGTGGTCATTTCAACTTCTGGTTCAATGGAATCATCGTTGTGATGTGTCACATGTGGAAGCATGTGCGTCATGATCTAAGGGCTCTCCCAGCTAACCCCTGCCCCCTCTCCCTTTATCCTTTCAAGCATTTCCTCCAATACATCTTTTGTATGTCTGATCCTCACTTGGTGTCTGCTTTTGAAATTCCAAGAGAACAGGACCTCACAGGCCAGCTGAGGGTTTCAAGTCTGGCATGGGGCCCTGGGAGAGGAGCAGGATGAGGAGTCTGACAGTATTTAGAAGGCCCACCTACCTCTCTGTTGGAACTTCCATCCTGTCTTTGGCTGGGTGGCTTGGTGCCCATACAGGTGGAGGACCAAATGTGGACCTGGAGGGATAAACATGAGATTCCCCTTCAGAGCCTTGGGTGATCCATCCCAGTCCAGCCTCCCTTGAAGCATGCTTGCATTTGCCCACTGCACTCCACCACACATGCTGTTTCCTCTGCATTAATGCTCTCTTGCTTTCCTCTCTCCCAGTTCATTACCACCCCTCCTTGGCATAAACTTCATCCTCTTGAACATATAAGGCTCTTTGCTGATTGTGTTGTCTTGTACCAAGGCATTTCTCTTATGGCAACATTTTTATCCAATAGTGACTTGTTTAATAATCATAATGCCAGCAGCCAATATTTACTGAGCACTTACCACATGCCGAGCACCGTGTTAACTATTTGTTAGAGTTTATTCTAGATTATAGTCTCTATAAGAGCAGGGTTCATCCCCTGTTGTGTTTGTGTCTCCATCTCTCCAGGGCCTAGGACAGTGTCTTGAATATACTAGAAGCTCAACAAACAAGTATAGAGTAAAAATCCCCACAAAAAGCCTAGCAAGTGTCCCCTAGTGCTTTTGTAGTATTAGACTAACTATGGCTGCAAAGATTTTACTTTTACTGTTCCTTCAGTTGAGAGGTGAAGTCTAATTCCCCTCTCCTTGAATGTGGATCAGTCTTGGTGACTTACTTAAAAGAATGTACTGGAAGTGACATTCTGGGATTTTTAGGTTATGAGAAGCCTTGCTGCCTCCAGCGAGGTCACTTGGAACATTCTCTTTGGGCACCCTGAACCATCATTTATGGATTCAACTGCATGAGGCTGCCATGCTGGAGAGGCTGTGTGTGTGATGGGTGGTAGTTCCAGCTGAGCTCAGCTATCCAGCTTTCTCTGCTGAGGTCCAGACACATGAGGAAAGCTGCCCTGGAGCATCAGCCAGCTCAACAGCACCAAGGAGTCTCTGTTGAAGCCACATGAAAAAGAAACCCTGCACAGGTTCTTGAGCCACAAAATTATGAGATAGAATTAAAGGGCTTTTATTTTGGCCTCTCTGTTTGGGGTGCTTCATTATACAACATTAGTCAAGTACACAATTGTGGTTAGGGGGAAATCCCCAGGCTGATTTTCCATCTCACCTTCACTCATCCCACGCCCTTGGGTTCCCCTTGAGGACTGCCACCACCGGGGTCTTGCTAACTCTCCGGCAACTTACCTTTGATGTGGCTTGCAGAGAGGTACCTTTTCTACTTAGCTTCCATTTGCAACACTGCCGGGAAAACCCTTAAGTTCAGACTTGCCTTGCTCTGTGGCAAAGCTCCAATAGCTGCGTTGTCCTACCACATCATCAGATGGCCCTCTTCAACCCCAGAGGAGAGTGAAATCACCGACTCCCAGGTGGAGGCTCTATTCCTTTGAAATCTGCTGTGCCCACCTGATCAGGCTTGAGTCTTGTTAGGTGGTTTCACACTGAGAATTGGGGAAGCACAGTCAGCTGGCTCGGCCACCCCTGGTTCTGCTGTTGCCTTGTTCCCTAGTTGGACCTGTCCCAGGAGGAGCAAAGCCCTGCTGGAGTTGCCAGGATTTGTGAGGAGCTTCAGAGGGCAGATATGGGGTGCAGTGAGAAGCTAGAGCCTGGTAGGTGTGCTCTGACAGCATAAAGAGTTCTGGATGGAGTTTTTTGAAGGTTTCCTGTAGTGCCAAGGACTCAACAGACTTTTTTTTTTTTTTTTAAGATTTTATTTATGTGTTCATGAAAGACACACAGAGAGAGGCAGAAACCCAGGCAGAGGGAGAAGCAGACTCCCTACAGGGAGCTTGATGTGGGACTTGATCCCAGGACCCCAGGATCACACCCTGAGCCAAAGAGAGACGCTCAGCTACTGAACCACCCAGGTGCCCCTCAACAGACATTTAAGAAGCTTGAGGGCTCTTGGCTTTTCTAGTACCTCTGGAAGGCACTGTGTGGGGATGTCCCTAGGGCGTGGGGCATTTGCCAGCTCATTCCGAGCAGGAAATCCACCCTCTCCTCACCCCCTCATGGCTCTTCAAATACACATGGGTGGGTGGGGCGTGGGTGACAGCATTCCTGGTAGAGATCACAGAGACTGGAGAAGAGTAAGTACTGGATGTGTAGCAAGACATGCATGTCAGGCCCAGAGCTTGTAGTCTTGGACACTTCTTGATACTCCCAGGGCACAGCCATCACTTCTTAGTGGGAAGTCAATATGGAAACTGCAGTATGCGGGACTCATGAGGAATGCAATTTCCCAGGCCCTGCTTAGACCTATGGAAACAAGCTCTTTGGGTGAGATCTGGCCTCTGCATTTGTAACAAATGTCTAGGTGGGTCAGGAGAAGGAAGCCAGCAGTGTAGAAATTAGTATAATGGGCTCTGGAGTTAGACTGTAGGGTTCAAACTTGGGTCCCAGGATACAGGGGCCATGTAATTTTGGTGCCTCAGTTCAACTATATGAATTGCAGATGATGACAGCATCAATTTCACTGGCTTGTAATGAGGATTAAATCAAGTAAATGGGTTAGGGACTTTAAACAATGCCCAGTGAATGCTCAGTAGCTGCTAGTTCCAGCTACCTGGATGGTGGTAGTAGATGCAAGGCAGGAAGCTACACCTTCAGTGCCTGGTCAGATCTTAATGCATGTCTGAGTGGAGGACAAAAGCAAAATGTACTTAGCCACCCTATTGGCACAATTATGCCATGAGCATTTATTTTTGCAGCCAGCCCTGGCATTATTCCCTATATATTTGCTTAATTAAGAGAGAGAGAGAGAGAGAGAGCACAAGCAGGTGAAGGGCAGAGGGAGAGAGAGAATCTTAAGAAGCCTCCATGCTCAGCACAGAGCCTGACTCGGAGCTTGATCTTACAACCCTGATAATCATGACCTGAGCCAAAATCAAGAGTTGGACACTTAACCAACTGAACCACCCCAGTGCCCAGTTGCTGGGTGTTCCTAAAGGAACACATTGGTCCCTGCCCTTGAGATGCTCATGGGCTCACAGATGTGGAAATGGGTGCAATGTGTAAAGTGTGAGGTGGCGGACAGGCTCTAGGTACACCAGCCTTGGAAAGGCAAGGAAGGCTTCCTAGAGGAGGTGATGTCAAAGGAAGATCTGGAGGATGAGTAAAAGTTATCCAGGGAAAGGGTGCTGAACACCAGGTGTAGGGGACGCTTATACAATAGTGCACATTCTGGACCACCCAGTGATTCAGAGTGGGGTAC
The DNA here is from genome assembly GCF_048164855.1 of Canis lupus baileyi. Lineage (NCBI taxonomy): Eukaryota > Metazoa > Chordata > Mammalia > Carnivora > Canidae > Canis > Canis lupus. The sequence goes on along the minus strand of NC_132856.1, from coordinate 44,126,396 downwards.
GTGCATAAGAGGCAGGGCTGTCAGGGTTTGTGGCTTGCAAGATGAGCAGCATCAGTTGGTGGGTTGAGTTGGTTGCCCAAAGCCTTCAGTTCTGGCTAGCTCATCTCATGTACTGTGCATCCTTACCACAAAAGTCACCTTCTCTCTGTTTCCCCCTTTGCTCAAACTGATGGTTACCAGAGGGGAGGTGGCCGGGGGAATGGGTAAAATAAGTGATGGGGATTAAGAAGTCCACTTGTGATGAGCACTGGGTGATGTATGGAAATGCTGAATCACTATATCATACACCTGAAACTAATATTATACTGTATGTTAACTAACTGGAATTTAAATAAAAAAAATTTAAAAGTCACCTTGTGTGTCACTGAATGGCACTCTGTCTAGGTTAGTCAATCAGTAGTCAGAGTATGTTTTGGTGCTCAGAGTATGAAAAGTCACAGAGGTCTAAATTCGATCACATGAGGCAACATGTGATCCCCTTCAAATGGAGGAGTGTTAAATAATTTGGGGTCCTTGTTTCAAAACTACCACATGGAGATTCAGGAAAGACTTCCTGGAGGTGATGACATGGGCTAAGTCTGGAAAGGTGAGTAGGAGTGAAGAGAGAGAGGAGGACGAGGAACATGACATTTGGGGACCAGCACATGTAGAAATTAGGAGGCAGGAAGCCTCAAGACTGCTTCAAAGGACTCTAATTATGGCTCAGGAGGAGAAATTGTGTCCTGGCAGGAGCCATGGTAGATGAGATAGGAGAGGGAGGCAAAGGTAAGGAGTTTGAAGTTCATCCTAACTAGTGAAGGGTTTTAAGCAGAGGAATAAGGTGATCAGTAGATTCACTTGGATGCTCTTGGCTGCAAGTGACAGAGTACACTTTAAGCCACTTAAAGTGGCTTGAGTAATGGGAGGCTGTTAATTTCCCATGGGAAGGTAATGCCAGGATGGGTGCAAAAACTCAGCAATGTCATCAAGAACCAAAGCCCTTTCTATCTCAACACCTCTGTAAAATCATTCTTCATGCTTACAAAATGGATGCTGTGGCACAAAGCATCATCCAGATGCTTTGTACAGCATCCAGAGCAGGTAATAAGGAGGCACATGTCTAAACAAGTGGCTCTCATTGGGAATAATTTTGCAATGCTGGAAGCATTTTTGGTTATCACAACTGGGAGGAAGCTACTGACATCTAGTAGGTAGAGGCCAGGGACGCTGCCAAAAAGAACACACTTCCATGAAAGAAAATTATCCAAATAGCAAGAGCACCAAGGCTGAGAAACCCTGGTCTAAACTGATAGGGTGCCTTTGGCTTATATGGGGAGGTGAAGTTGCCTCCTCTCACTGTACATGGGGAGCTTGGAGCCCAAAGATCTAGTTTCATGGCTTCCCTGCTGAGACATCCTAGACACTGCTAGATTCATAAGTGAATGATCAAGCTACAACCCCATGAAGTTCCGGATAGACTGAAATGTAGGAAATTAAAGCATAAAACCTGGAAAACAGAAATAGCTATCAGATGGATGGGGAAAGACTTACCTATATGTTTATATATATATTGCATAAAATCATAAATACAGTATGTCTGTGATCCTCAGCATAAGCCATTTGAGAAGGGCTTTATTATCTGTCACACACTGAATTGTTGTTTTGCAGGACTTAGCTTTCTTTCTGCCTGATACATCTTTAGTTGCCAGAATTTCTATTCCAATGTTGTATTAAATGTAGTGTTCTGTTTCCTTTCAATTTTTCAAAACAGAGTTAAGTTGGACTGACCTGTCATGATATGGGCAGTGATGGTGGGAGTGGAGAAGGGGATGGATTTTGAAGGCAGGTATTGCCAATATACGAGAAATACACCTTGTCTACCATCAACCCAGACCCTGATACTTCCGCTGGAGGTTTCTGGTTTGACCTAGTTCTTTCAGAAATGCAATGCTGACTTGATACCTTTTCCCTAAACTGCTTCCTTTTCCTGTTTCTTGTTTACCATGGTGTCTCACGCTTGCCTTGGTTTTGAAAATGAGCTCTGCTGATTAGGTGTGGGTATAAGTGTACTATGGGATTGTATGCATTCATGTGTTCATGTGTGTGTGTGGGTTCATATATGTTTCTATATCTTTCTATGTCAACACAAGTTAGCTAAAAAAGCTCTGGGCTCCTTCAAAAATAAAGATGTGGCTCTCCTTCCAGTGCACCCTTACTATGAAACCAATGACTGAAAGAATATAATAAAAATAGTAAACCAACTTCCAGTGCCTGAAAATTCACTAAGGGAGTTGTTGGAAAAGAAACAGTATACTTGAAAGTAATCCAAAGATAAAAGAAGTCTCAAGGAGAATTTAAAAAAACACACTGAATGGAATAAAAATGAGTCAGGAAGGGAGCACTGAGAGGGAAATTTATAGTCCTAATTGCTTACATTAGAAAAAAGAAACTCTCACATAAATAATCTAGGCTCCTATCTTAAGAGCTGGAGAAAAAGAAAAACAAAAATAAACTAAAAGTAAGTAGATGAAAAAAAAGCAGAATTAATAAAATTGAAAACATAAAAACAACAGAGCAATGAAAGAAAAGTTTGTTCCTTGAAAAGATCAATAAAAGTGGTACATTTCTAGGAAGACTGGCCAAAATAAAAAAGGAGAAAGGCACAAATTGCTAATATCAGAAATGAAATAGGAGACATCACTAGAGACCCTGCAGACATCATAGGATAGTAATCAAATTCTACAAACAACTCTACAGCTTAGATGAAGTAGATTGATTACACAGAGAGCCCAGGTTACTATAGCTCACCCAAAAGGAAGTAACTCGACTAGCCCTATACCTATTAAATTGAAATCATAACTTAAAAACTCCTGAGAAAGAAATCTCCAAGTTCAGATAATTTGAATGGAGAATTCTTCCAAATGTGTAAAGAAGAATGAACACTAACTTTACATAATCCGCTGCAGAAAACAGAAGATAACATTTCTCAACTCATTTTGTGGGACCAATATTACTCTGATACCAAAACTAGACAAAAATATACAGAAGACACATAAATACAACTACAGACCAATATCACTTACATATATCACTGAAAAAAGAATTTTTAAATATTAGCAAACAGAATATGGGGTTTGCAGAGATGCAAGACTGGCTCAATACTCAAGGTCAACCAATGTAATTAACTATATAAAAAGGCTAACAAAGAAAAATCATATGATCATAACAACTGAGTGAGTGAAAGCATTTGAAAAAATTCAACACCCATTCATGATAAGACTCTCAGAAAAACTAGGGATGGGGGGACTTTCTCAATTTGATAAAGAATATCCACCACAAATACCAGCAGTTAACATCACACGAGTGGTAAAGGACTTGAATGCTTCAACTAAGACTGTGAACGGGAAAAGTGTCTGCTTTCACCACGCTTATTCAATATAGTACTAGAAGCCCTACCAGTACAGCAAGGCAAGAAAAGTCAATAAAAGGCATACAGATTGGAAAGGTAGAAATAAAATTGTACTTGTTTGCAGATGGTATGATGGTCTGTCTGGAAAATCCCAAGGAATATCCAAAAACAAATCAAGACTGAAACAATTCCTAAGACAATAAAGGAGCTTAGGAAAGTTGCATGATACAAGGTCAACATATAAAAATTAATTGTATTTCTCTATACTAACAATAAACACATGGAAAGCAAAATTAAAATACAATACCATCTATGATTTCTCTCTCAAGAAAGAAATATTTGTGCATAAATCACCAAAACATGTAGAGAACATGTAGGCTGAAAATTACAAAATATGGATGAGATATATCAAAGGAGATCTAAATAAATGGAGTGCCATCCCATGTTCATGGGTGGAAGATTCATCACAGTAAAAGTTCCAATTCTCTCCAAAATGATATAGTTACAAAGCAATTCCTATGGAAATGCCCTAATATTTTTTTATAGGCATACACAGGTTTATTCTGAAGTAGATATGGGAAGCAGAGGAAGTAGAATGGCTAACAAATTTTGAAGAAGAAGAAAGAAATGGGAAAGAGTCACTATTTCAGGACTTCTCATGCAGTGAGAGTAGTCAAGGCTGCGTGCTACTAGTAGAAGGGTGGACACAAAGATTAACAGAAAATGCAAAATAGTCCCTCATGAGGATGGCCAATGGATTTTTGACAAGCAAGCAAAAGGAATTCAATCAATGGAGGAAGGAATCTTTTCAAAAAATGGTGCTGGAACAATTGGATAGTTATAGGGGAAAAAAAAGAAAGGAAAGGAAAAGGAAAAGGAAAAGGAAGAGGGAAAGAAAGGAAGGAAGGAAGGAAGGAAGGAAGGAAGGAAGGAAGGAAGGAAGGAAGGAAGAAAGAAAAGAAAGAAAGAAAGAAAGAAAGAAAGAAAGAAAGAAAGAAAGAAAGAAAGAAAGAAAGAAAGAAAGAAAGAAAAAGAAGAAAAGAAAGAAAGAAAGAAAAGAAAAGAACCCCAATCCAAATGTTGGACCTTATACAAAAAATTAACTCAAAATCTATCATGGGCACACATGTATATGTAAAATTATAAAAACATAAGAGATGATTTTGGGGATCCACAGTCTGGTAAAGAACTCTCAGACATAACACCAAAGTGTAATAAGCATAAGACAGATAAATGAAACTTCATCAAAATGAAAAATGTTTGCTCTGCAAATGACCCTGTTAAGACATGCCCCAAATAGGAGAAAATACTTGCAAACCACGTATGAGACGAAGGATTCTCAATATATATGTTCAGAATATTAATAAGATCCTTGACAGTCAGTAGTAAAAAAAAAACAAAAACAAAAACAAAAAAACAAAACCCCAAACAATTCAGTTAAAAATTGGCAAAGGATTTGAAGAGACATCATACTGAAAAGGATATACAGATGGCAAAAGAGGACACAAAAAGATGTTTAACATCACTAGCCATGAGGGCAATATAAATTGAAACTATGATGGGATACCACCACATACCTATAAGAGTAGATAAAATCAAACATAGCAGCGACATCAAGTTCTGGCAAGGATGTGGTGAAACTAGGTTTTCCATACATTGCTGCTGGAAATGTGAAAGGACACAGCCACTCTGTAAAAGAGTAGGGCAGTGTCTCACCAAACTGAACATACACTCTTGGGCATGTATCCCAGAGAAATGAAAACTTCCGTTTGCACAAAAACCTATACATGAATATTTATAGAAGATTAACTCTTAAGAATCCCAAACTAAAAACAATCAAAATGTCTCTTAAAGGGCAAATGGCTCCATTGCACGTCATGGGCTACTACTCAGTAATATAAAGGGGCAAGCTTTTGGTGTGTTCAACTACTTGGATGGATTTGGATTGCAGGGGCTTTATGATGAGTAAAAAAACCTGTAATCTCAAAAGGTCACATGCTGTGCAATTTCATTTGCATAACATTCTTGAAATGACAAAATGGTAGAGATGGAAAACAGACCAGTGGTTGCCAGGGGATATCGGGATGGTGCGGTGGCAAGGGAACAGTTCTGTATCTTTTTTTTTTTTTTAAGATTTTTAAATTTATTTATTCATGAGAGACACACACAGAGAGAGAGAGGTAGAGACACAGGCAGAGGGAGAAGCAGGCTCCATGCAAGGAGCCTGATGTGGGACTCAATCCCGGGTCTCCAGGATCACACCCTGGGCTGTAGGCGGCACTAAACCGCTGAGCCACCCGGGCTGCCCCAGTTCTGCATCTTGATTGAGGTGGTGATTACAGGAATCTGTACATCTGATAAAATGGAACAGAACTACATATGCACTGTACCAATGTCAAATCCCCGGTTTTGCCGTGGCACTAGAGCTGTGGAAGATGCGGCCATTGGTGGAAAATGAAGGTGAGACAGAATTTCTCTATGCTATTTTTACAACTTCCTGTGACTCTTCAGTTACTTCAAAGTTAAACAAACAAAGAAGCAATGATCCTGCTACTGCTTGGCTTTACAAGCTTCAACAATTATGTACAGCCCACAGCAGTGGCTCGCAACTTTAGAGAGCTTGTGTATCACTTCTGTTGCACTAAACGTGCCCATCCCCAGGCCCTTGGCCCAGAAATTCCAATGTAATAGGTAGTGGGGAAGGGCAGGGATCCATGTGTCTAATGAGCTCAACAGGTAATCAGGAGGGGTCTTGAGCTCATACGCTGAGAATCTCAGACTCTGGCTTTGCTCTTGAGCTCTTGGTTGGCAGTAAAAACTCTGCTGTATAACAGAGCCCCTGCTCCCCGGGTCCAGGACCAGGGTAAGGCAAGCAAGGAGCTGAGGGTGTGATATTTAAGGAGGCACTCACTCTCAGGTCCATGCAAGTCCAGAGCTGGCACCTTCCTGAATCTGAGAGTGAGCGCCTGCTGAAACTCTGTACCTTAGCTGCCACCCCTGGTCCTGGCTCTGCTCCCCATTCACGGACTTGGACAAAAAGGTTTGTAGCAGCTTTATTCATTATACCCCCAAACGGGAAACAACTAAATGTCCAGCAGCTAGTGGATGGACCAACAGATTGTGGTATAGTCATATGACAAAATAGTGGTCAGCAATGAAAAGGAACAAGCTACTAATACATGCAAACCATATGTGTGACTCTCAGCAACAGTATGCTGAGTAACACAAAAGAGGACATATTCTGGGGCACCTGCATGGCTCAATTGATTAAGTGTCTGCCTTCACCTCAGGTCATGATCTCAGGATCCTGGATCAAATCCCACGTTGGGCTCCCCGCTCAGTGGGGAGTCTGCTTCTCTCTCTCCTTCTGCAGCTCCCCTTGCTTGCACTCTCTCTCTCTCAAATAAATAAATAAAATCATATATATATAAAAGAGTACACATCCTGAACAAAACTTGGGAAACTCTAGGAAAGACAAATCCAACCCACGGTAATAGAAATTCTGGAAGAGACTAACCTAATTTATACTAACAGAAGGCAGATCAGGAAGTGCCTGCGGTCGTGATTTGTCGAAAGGTGGGGGGTTTACAAGGACACTTTTTGGAGCATTGCAATTGTTTCATATGTTGACTGGTGGTGGTTACGCTGGTGTGCGCTTGCAGAAGTGTCCGTTTCAGGTGGGTACATTTTATCATATGTGAATTCTAGATCTCCGTGTAGCTGGTTAAAGAGACAAAACAGAAACACAAACAGAACCCCAGTTGTTCACACACATTTGAATCCTAGGGTTTGGAGGGAAGGCCTTCTCTTCTACATGGGCTCCAGGTACCACCCAAGTTGAGTGGGAAACACCTTGGTGAGGAGTCAGGACACCTGGATCCTCATGCTGGTTCTAGCAATAACTGTGGACAACCCACTTCACTCTCTCAGTCTCGGTTCCCTCATCTGCTGTGAGAACGTACTAGGGCTGGTGGAAGCCACACATACAGGCAGGTAGATGCAGTCACCCGGTCAAGTGCTAGCCATCTGTTTCGTTTTACTGTTTCTCGGTGGAAACTCCCCTTTGTGCAGCTCTTTGAATTCAAGTCCAGAATGGCTCTAGGAACATGGGATTTCAATAGTGATCTGGTGTTTGCAAATGTAAGCTACAGACATCATTTTTTTAACCCATGTCTTTGGCAGAAATTAGAAATTCATAATATCAAAGGCTGACGAGAAGGGAGAACATGAGGACCCTCAGGGCAAGGCTGGTGGGAGTGTGAACCCATGTAGCACCTGGAGGACAACCTGTGAGGAGTTAGGGTTGCATATACCCTCTGATCCCTCAGTGTTACTCTGGGGGGTGGTTATCCAGAGAAACTGCACAGGCCATAAGGAGACAAGTGAGGAGATGCTCGCTGCAGTGTTGTGCTTGATGATGAAGACTGAAGACAACCCAGGTGTCTATCACTAAGGAATGGATATATAAAATGTTGGTCTATGCACTTGCAGTAATACAAAGCAGCAACTAGAAATAGATTTATGACAGCTGCATGGCTGTAGCTTGAAGACATTGAATAGAAAGAAGTATTCTAAATTATACTTATGGCACGGTGTCATTCACATAAACTAAATGCATGCACACTGGGGTTTTTAAGACTATAAATATATATTTCATATGTAACTTGGATGAGAAGAATATACATTAATACACCAGAGAGAGAAGCACGTAGGAGTGACGAGGGAATGGGCTGGGATTGAGTAATGGAGAAAACATAACAAAATAAAAGAAAGAGATAGAAGAACCTGGTATAGGCCGATGCCTGCAGCATGCCATGGTGAAGAAAACATCCAATTCAATTCTGTGCCCCTGAGCAGCTTGCAAAAATGTTCCAGGCATAGTATTAAGGACTGGTCAGATCCAGAACCAAGAAGGAATGCATCTTCAGAGTCCGTGGTTTTCAATCTGGGCTATACTGAATTACTGGGGGAGTTTGGAAATGCTGATATCTGAGCCTCACAGCCAGAGATTTCAGGTTAATTGGCCCAGAGTGTAGGCCTGGACCACTGGGATTTTTTTTTTTTTTAAGTCTCTGCCCCTCTCCCACCCTCCCCGCCAAGTACAGCCAAGATTGAGAGCCACTGCCTATGGGTTCAGATACTGTAAGTCAAACAATCACTCCAGATAATCCTGAAATTCAGGCAAGTCTGGAAGACACTGGGGCCTAGAGCTCCCATAGCTGTAAAATGGAAAAGACACTCATCTTGCAGAGTTGATGGGTTAAATGTGACATTGGTCACTGGTTGCCACTTATTGGCTCAACAAATGGTAAGCATTATTTTGGAAAAAAAAAAAAGGAGACTATTGAAATCATCAACATCAAAGTTAAAAGATAGAATTGTGAATCCTGGTAAGTTCACATATCTCCGTGGGAAGGTGGGAAGCTTCTATGTTAGTAAAACAAGGGGCTGGACCTCACAGGTTCTAAATGTCCTCACCGGGTCAAGAAGCTGGCCTTCTTTGGCAGTTATAGTTTGAAGATGCTAGAGAATTTACTGTTGGCCACTGCCCTCTATTGAAATAATAGTCACTTCTCAGTAGAGAACACTCAGACTTGCCATATGGTTCCACTTGCACTTCAACTCAACACTGACGAAGGCTGACACCTTCGTGAGCACTTACAGAAAATACTGCCCCTTAAAGGAATTCTTTTTTTTTAAGATTTTATTTATTTATTCATGAGAGAAAGAGAGAGAGAGAGAGAGAGAGAGAGAGAGAGAGAGAGGCAGAGACATAGGCAAAGGGAGAAGCGGGCCCCATGCAGGGAGCCCGATGTGGGACTTGATCCCAGGACTCCAGGATCACGCCCTGGGCTGAAGGCAGCACTAAACCGCTGAGCCACCTGGGCTGCCCAGGAAGTCTTATAATCACAGTAATTGATACATGATGCTTTCTTTTTTAAAATTTATTTTATTTTATTTTATACATGATACTTTCTTATGTGCGTTCTGAACATCTGACATATGTTAATCCTTACCTCGAACACAAGAGGCAGGTACAATTATTATCTGTGTTATACAGCAGAGGGACCTGAGGCACCAGAGAGGTAGCTGACTTGCTGAAAGTCACACAGCTGGGAAGCAGCAAAGCTGGCTCCGAGGTCTCTTCCTAAGCAGCTCTGTTCCTCTGCCTCTGGGATGCCTCTGATTCCTTTGATCTGATCAAACTCCTATTGTTGCTCAAGTATTTTTTCCCCACTTAAAACACCCCCAAGTCTGTGCCACACCTCCCTGGCTCACCCCTCCCCTTCACAGCAAAATTCCTTAAAAGAACAGTCCACATCCACTCTCCCCAGCAGTGGGTCTGCTGTTAGTTCTCCCTTCCAAAGTCGCCAGCAGTCTGGCCTTGCCCTTTGTCTCTGATTTCTACGTGCCCAAATGCCCTCACTCGTGTCCATGGTTCTCAGCACCTATGATACCAGCATCAATGCATGTGGCAGTTCATAATCCAAAGGCATTTTCACAGAACTTGAGACCTTGGCTAGATGTCACAAAAAATCTCATGGTGCGGGAAAGACTAAATGGATTCACGACTCTGCTGAGTTCCCCTGCCTTCACCGCCTGGCTGGACCAAGCCACCTGCACTCCCCAACACACACAGCTTCTCCAATCTTTCCTATGCATTTCCCTGTTTCGTCCACCAGAAGGCAGTCTTTACTGCTCATAGCCTCCATTCCTCCCTCTTTGCCGGCCCAGTCCACAGCCCTGCCGGTTGAGCCATGGGCATGTGGATATGTGTGAACTGAGATGCGCTTCAGTGCAAATCACGTACCAGATGTTGAAGATTTAGTACAAAAGAGAGAATGTAAAAAAGCCTACTAAATAAGTGTAATCAACTGACTACACGTTGAAATGGTGTCTTAAATAGATTAAAATTAATTTTGCCTATTTATTTTTAGATTTTTAACGTGGCTACTGAAAAATGAAAAAAGTTTTTAAAATACATATATTTTAAAGATTTTATTTATTTATTCATGAGAGACAGACAGAGGCAGAGACACAGGCAGAGGGAAAAGCAGGCTCCCTGTGGGAAGCCCGATGTAAGACTTGATTCCAAGGATCACGACCTGAGCCACCAGGAGCTCCTGGAAAGTTTAAAATTGCATATGTGACTCACTTTATATTTTTATTGGACAGTCTTGGCTTAGAGGCTCTCTCCCAGTGACAAACTCTAGGTAGGCCTGCAAAACTCTAGGGCTTGGAGGAACCCAGTTTGAAAACCATTCACTTGACTTTACTCATGAAGAAACTGAGGCCCAGACTGACCCATGACTTTTCCAAGATCTTCCACATGATGGAATCTTGGATTTATCTTGGAAGCCTGGTGTCCTATGCTCTATTATTTTTTCCTCTTTATCTTGGAGGTCCTTGAATGCCACTTGAAGATGCAGGCACAAGGCCCCCTGCTGGGCCTTTAAGACCGTTTATTGTGAAATGTCACCCCCTCAGGTTCTCTGCCTGGTTCCCTCCTGCAGGTCTCCTTCATGCCAAGGGGCTGCACTCTGCTGCATGAGCACTTCTCTTCTTCCTGCTGAGAATCCCAGTCCACACCTTAGGGCTCTATCTGGCTGCCTCCTCCACGCTGCTGATGGTTTGACTAGAGATTCCCAAAGTCAAACATGACTGCTAACCCCTTCTCATCCTCTTGTCTTAACTCTTCTCTTGACTTGTCCAATCCCAGTCCTACCCAGGGGCCATAGTAGCTCTGGCCTGGATAAGCCCAATCCAGCTGGAAAGGTGAGAAGAGGCCAGCCAGAGGGCCACTTGCTGACTCCATGACCATCATGATGTGTCACCATGGACAGCTCACGTAGTCCATACGCTCGGCCTGCGGAGGGGTGACTGGTGTTCACATGGCCAGTGATTCACATAGGAACTGAAAGCACTCCTTGCCATAGCGACTTCTCGAAAGTGGACATGTGAATCAGCAGCAGGGAAACGGGGAGGCGAGACTGACCCTGAGTTGCAGTCAGGGATCTGAAGCACAGGTTCCTGCACCACAAACCTTCTCCACCACAGCCCGGCAGATCTGCGGCATCCTGGGTCAGGGGAGTGGTATTTGTGGTAGGGGCTGAAGCCCAGGACATATGTGTGAATGTGTGCATGTGTACGTGTGTGTGTGTCCACCCAGGTGAGAAGACGTCCCTGTCGCTGGCTTGTTTTTCCTCATCACACAGGCCCTATGCAAGGGGGAAAAAAGGGCCTCAGCCAGCCTCTCCACCCCCCACCCTCCACCCCCAACCCTGGATTCCTGGTCAAGTTGCCGTGTGGTTCTAGGCCCTGATCATGGCCAGGATTGCTTATACCATGTCTGCAACCTCATCTCTCCTTGCTCTGGGGCCAAAGGGAGAACAGCTGAATCATGAGGCCATAAGAGAACCCGTGTCGTGTGGATCAGCAGTCATAAGACGAGAGCTCTCTTCCCAGTTCTCCTGGAGCTCTAGCTGCACAACACTGGGCTAATCACTGTACATCTCTGAGGCTCAGCTTCTCAGATGATGTTTATATGAATTATCTATCACTTAAAAAATAACTCCTTCGAAACTTAGTGCCTTAAACAATAAACATCGATTATGTTACGCTCTTTCTGTGACTCAGGCATTTGGGAGGAACTTGGCTGGTCGTTTGGGCTCATGAGCTTTCATGGCAGGAGGCCTAGATGTTCACTGGGGCTGTAGTTACCTGAAGGCTTGACTAGGGCTGGAGGATCTGCTTTCAAGGCGGCTTATTCACACGGCTACCGGCAGGAACCCTTAGTTCCTGGCCACATGAGTTCTCCTTGGGCTGCTTGAGTGTCCTCCTGACAGGATAGCTGGCGTCTCTGAGTGAGCAATCTGAGAGCAAGACAGGAGCCACATTATCTTTCATATCCCAGTCTCTGAAGTCAAGCCCTGTCATTTCTATCCTATTTGTTACACAAGTCCACATGGTGCATGGATGTGAGTATCACAAGGTACATACTATTGGGGGTCATCTTGAATGCTACAGCAGCAGTATCTGCCATGCCCATCTCATCAAGCCACCATGAGGTTTTGTTTGCATACCCGCTGCAAGGAAAACCATTAACCAGAGGATGCATCTGCTAAGAGTCAAGGCAGCAGCTGTGAAAACAGCTGTTAAAGGGGGCTGTTGGGGCTGGACCCCAAGACTGTCAGATGGAGCTCCATGAGGAGCACAAGGGAGGGCCAACTGAGAAACTTGATAGCTCAGAGGACTCCAGCCCTCTTTGTTGTCCCATATGAGGGTACGATGTGGAGACACTTGAGAGAGTGTCTGGTAATGTACTCACTAAATATGGGTGTACTCATTGCATATGGGTGCTGACCACAGTAAAGTTTTGCTCACTCATTAGTGTTCTCTGTAAGGAAAATAGTGGGTCACAGTCTCAGGAATTCCAGGAGGGAGGCTAGGCCAAGATGGAGGTTGAATTATGCCCTAGCCCTTAGTTCTGATGTTCCAAAGAGTTAGTACGTTCTTCATGAACTATAGTCAGCTGCATAAATGTGGAGGTCCATTGTCATTACCTCCTGTCAAGACTGCCAGATCATTCCTCAAAGAATCTCTCCACCCAACTACTTAAATAGGCACAGAAAGAAATGAGAGATTTTCCATGTTTTGCAACAATCAGAAACATCTCAAAGTTGACCCCAAATCTTTCCTGGTTCATTGATATCCACTTCTCCAGATGGGTATTCTGGTTATTACTGCTGCATAATAAATTGCTCCAAAACACAGAAGTGTAGAACAGCAACCATTTCATTTTGCTCATGATTTTTTGGGTTAGGAACTCTGAAAAGGCTCAGTTGGACCCTTCACTTCTGGGATTTCTCATGTGGTTGTAGTATAATGTCAGCTGAAGCTTCAGTCATCTGAGAGTCAGCTTGGGCCAGATGTCCAAGATGGCGCATGCACATGGCTGGTAGCTGAGGCTGGCTGTAGGCTGGAAGTTCAGCTGGGTTGTCCACATGGATGCCTACACATAGCTTCTCCAACATGGCAGTCTCGGAGCTGTTGGATTTCTTATATGGTGCTCGATTCTTCTGCAGCTAATGTTCTAAGAGAAGTGACATCTGCATAGCCTTTTGGGAAGGCTGTCAGGGTAACTTCTCCCACAGTTTACTAGTGACACAGTACCATGGCCCCCTGGGTACAAGCAAGCCACCAGACTAGCACAGACTTGAGGAGAACTAGACTCCATTTCCTGAAGGCAGAGTGACAAGGTCCCACTGCAGATGGGCATGTGGGATGGGACAGGTTGCTGTGGCCATTTCTCAAAAGTATAATCTCCCACAAAGGATGACAGTCATTTCTCATACTTGAAGGCCTGCATTGAGTAATCCACAAGCAACTTGTTTCATAGAGTCAAAGACTATTTAGAGCTGGATAGAGTCTTAAAGATTCTCTAGTTTAATCACTTTATTTTAAAATGAGGAAAAGTAAGGACTCAAGAGCTGAAGTCACTTGCTCTAGACCCCACAGCTGATTGGAGGGGCAGTAGCACTGAGAATCCCAGTTTTCTATCCACCTGTGCTCCATCCCGCCCTTGGCAAACTGTGGTGTTTGCGGGCATCCCCTTCTTTCTTCTTAAAAGGAGAATGATTTTGCTCAGGTAGCTACCCTGCCCACAAGACTTATGGCCTCAAAAGGAGCTCACCCTGTGGTATTGCTCTGTCCATACCCAAGGTCAGCATGGCAGGAGCCATTGTGACACCAGCCTGCAAATGAAGCCACCATCCCAAGAGAGGCGGTGCCTAGAAAGTCACCCAAAAATGGAGTTGCTGCTGCTGCTGCTGGATGAGGTCAGCCATAGTCCTGCTCTGCTGAACTTCCCATAAAGCCACTTTGTTTAGGTTCCAGTTACTTGCAGCTGAATGCATCCTAATTGAAATATTTCTATCTCTGGGATTACTTCTGACTTTGGAAGGGGCATTTAAGGACATATAGCTCAACACTCAGCACTTAAGCTTCAGGTATGGCCAGTGTGTCCTGACCTGAACTTGATTTCTGATAACGGATTTTCTCTCACTCTCTGTGCCCAGTCTCTACCTGACAGTGACTCAGTCCCTCCAGAACCCACTCTTAATACTCTGTTATTTTCAGTTCCTGCTCAGGGGTGTAATTCTCTTCTCTTCCAAAATTCCACACCAGTGGCTATAGCTCTATGACCCACAGTTGTCCCAGGTGCCCTCCTATCTGTAGCCCATCTTCCTGGGTTTGTGAGGATCACTGCTCTTGGGGTCTTCTGTGTTAAGTTCTGAGTTCTGTCCCTCTTGATACATGGCTAGCTGGATGCTCACCTGCTTTAGGTCTGTTGTACTGTGTAGATCCCAAGTCCTGTCTACTGGGCTGGACTTCCCCCCTGCATCTGCAGCTGGACAGATGAGGCCTGTCCTCTGACAATTCATGAGAGGGATCTTCATGAGGTGGGGGGTCTCCTTGTAGATCTTCCTGGGACACTCTGGGGGAAAATGTTTGGTTTCACAAGTGCAACATCCCATATTTACATCTGCAAATATTTCACAGTGCACGAGGCACATATTTTATCATATTTCTTCCCTGATGGTTGGTCACATGAGGATTCTGAAAGCAAAACAAGAAAATCCACTTATATTAGTTCTCACTAAGACATGTTTTGCTTGCACTCTCACCACCTCTTTGTGGCCCAATATGATCCCCTTGCACTTGAAAGTATTGCCTGCTTGTTACAAAGAAGTCTGTATTTAGGGCAGAATTCATTCTGAGACTTGTTTTTATGGTAATTTTGGAGTTGGAATGAGGTTACAGGGTGGTAGGTGACTTTCAATTCCTTTAAATAATGACAACTGTTGGTACTGACCAAAGGAACTGCTCAGTTATGCATGACTAAAAAGACCAGCTTAGGTCAGTTCTGACACTGGGTAGTAGGAGATGCACATGAATTAATAGCCAGCAAAGTGAGGGAGGGGCCAGGGAAACTTAACCTCACATGTATGTGTCCAGCAAGTCCCTTGAAATCTTCCTCTGGGCTATGGTGGCATGTCCCCCCTTCTTCCCTGGCCTTTGGCTCACAGTACCCAGCCCTACCCTCCTTCTTCCTCTTTCATATTCTGGAAAAACTCCTTTATTCTGCAGAAAATTTGCAGCTCAAGTCCAGGCCGGAAGCTCCTTTCTACCCCTTGAACAGTGAACTTCTCAAAGCAATGTTCATACCAGCTGGTAGTCTTTACAATAACTTTGAAAGTGCTGATCAGTGAAAATAAAGGGTGATGATTCAAGGTTCTTGATAAAGACAGGCATTATGAGTTCTAATCTCTGCATCTCCTTGTAGTGGTTCTGGGGTGTCAACAATGGCTTGGACTGGTTCCCTGTCTCTGCATCCTCCTCCTTTCTGAAGCTGACATCACCTCTAAGTTCCCTTCTGCCAGGTTTCTAAGGAGGCTGCAGCCCAGACCATGAGGCTCAGATCCGTGGAGCCCTTTGTGTGCTCAGGTTCCAACCATGCTCCAGTTCTGGCTGCCGGGTCTTTGCCTCGTTTCTTGGATCTTCTCCTTTCTCCCCCATGGAATCTTGCTCAATCCTCAGTCTTCCCATGAATGGGCCCTGCCTTGTTGTCCCTCCAGACCTTCTCCATGTCTTTGGGGGTTGAATTCCTGTGCCAGGCTCCAGCCCAGCTGGGACCTTGAGACTTAAAGGATGTCAGATCTTTCTGATGAAAACTGATGGGCCCCTGGGCTCGCAAGGGTACATCTCACTTCCCAGTTTGATCAAGTACAACCATGAGGTTCTTCTGGTTAGTATTAGCAGTTGCCATTAGTTGCCTCCATATTAATAGCAATAAACAGCATTTCTAGCTTTATAAGAGGCCATTCCATGGCTTTCAGCCCCTTGCAGAGTAGCCTCAGTTATTTCTAGGCCCTCTGGCCCAGGAGTCTCCAACGGACTCACCAATAGTGCCACTAGCTATGGCTCCACACAGTCCCACTTCATCCCTTTCCACTTCCAGCTCCGTTTTGCAACCCGTATGCCTTGCTCGAGGCACCTACAACCACACTCACCATTTCAGAGGCAGGCTTCTTCTTCCCCACTCCCACCCTCTCTGTGGCCATGTGACCACATGAACTGACCTACCTCAGCCTATGGTAGTGGTCTTGTCCTTTTGGCCAAAGTGATTGGCCAAGAAAAGGGCATGTGATCTGCGAAGCCAATCAGGAGAGCTCCTGGTTTTTTCAGCCCAGAGCAGGAGAGGACGCTCACCTGGCTAGGGTTCAGGTCTGGTGCTATCTGCCTGGGTGACATTGACTTTGTGGTATCAGCTACCTTGTAAGAATGAATCCAATAAGCAGAATCAGAGGCATAGATTGTGGAGGACTAAATATCTCCTCCCCACCGAATTCACATTTGAAGTTCTGATCCCCAAGGTGATAGTATTAGGAGGTGGGACCTTTAGGAGGTAAGTAGGTAGATGAGATCATGAGGTTGGGGCCCTCAGGATGGAGCCCCCAGGATGGGATTAGTGCCCTTACAAGAAAAGGAAGAGAGCCCAGAGCTTGCTGTCTCTGCGCCCATGTGCAATCATGCAAAGCAGATCTCATGTGAGGGCAGGTGAAAAGATGACTGTCTATGAGCCTGGAGGCAGGCCCTCACCCAGAATGAGTATGCCAGGGCTTTCATCTTGGACTTCTCTACTTCCAGGGCTGTGAGAGACAGATGCCTGCTGGTCAGACCCCCCAGTCTGTGGCACTTTGTTGTAGCACCCAAAGCACAGAGATGTAATGGAGGGAGGAAGTCCTCACAATTGAATCTCTGAATCCAGTCCTCTCTGGTCCAGCTGTAACTCTGCACTTTGTGTGGTTTGGTTATGCAGCCCACAGATTCCCTTTTTTTGCTTATGCTGGTTTGAACTAAGTTTCTGATTAATTTGTCCACCATCACTTGTCAGCAGTTGCTTTACAGGACAAAACTTTCACTCCTCGGGGGAGCCCCGTGCTGCTGGGCCTCTGGTGCTTGCTACTATGGATCAGTCCCCCACTGTGCCCTTCTAATGCTGCCCAAAATGTCCACATCCTAACTGGAGGACCATCTAGGCCAAAAACAGAGACCCAGTTTTGCACTGCAGTTGGCTTATGGCCAGCCAGCATCTTTGGTAGATGCCCACTCTTGGGGTTTGCAAGGTGTGCACACCTCTGGGCTTGCTTGCAATAATTCATGCACATCGTAGATCCTTGGAGTCCTGATTAATAATTTTGGTTTCTTATTTTCAAAAGTTATATTGCCAGGCAAAGTATCACACTGTCATCCTCTTCAGAAATGATTTCTGCCTCCTCGGAAGGATGTCCTCCCCCTAGGACCTGAGGTCAAGTCTCTCTCCTCAGCGCTAGCCTACTCTCCTTTCCTGTGCATCCCTAGACCTCAGTGTGTGCTGTGGCTAATTCATCTGTGATCTCCAAGACAGGCCTCATACTGTGGGAGCTCAGTGAGGCCCATGTGTCTCGTGCTCTGTGCCTGTGTGAACACCCCAGCCTCATGTTTCTGCTACAGACGCAGTACATGGCTGATTTGCCCTTGAGCTGTAGGCTCAGCATCAGGACCCTCTCGATAAGTATCTATACCTTTCTACACAGAGGAAGCCAGATAGCATCATGTGTTGATGGTTTGTTTCCATCTCACTGATCAAGGGGCTGAAAGCAACAGATTTTGCTGCATCTTTTCTTCTTTAATTGATTAGGGCCAGGGGCCCCAGGACAGCTGATGAAGAACCTAAGGTTTAGTTTTCCCATCTATAGATTGGAACAACTATTAAAACATTGCTCGGACCTCTCCTCCAGTAGGAGTGAATATCCTGGACACGCAGCAGAGACTTCGGAGTGCCTCAGGGCCCTTGGGAGATGGGGTTTCCTGAGAGGACAGCAGTGTCTCGTATCACAGGTGGTTTGGGGCCCATCCATGCTCTTGACTTCTCTCAAGGCCTCATGGCTGCATGTTACCCTCCCTTCCTCTTACTCCCAAGAAGCCAGTCAACTCTGGTTTCTCCAGCCCCACATTCTGAAGGGAGACTGGAGATGTCCCCTACTGCTCATTCTCTCTCATGTGATAAAGTCCTGGGCTTTTAGGCAGACACATAGCTGCCTAGAATAGGACTGACACCTCCCAGCATTCCTTGCACCTGCATGTGGCCACATAACCACATTTTGGCCAGTGATTCATACAAGTGAAAGTAATCTGTATGACTTCCAGGCTTGGCTTTTAAAGGGAAGAGGCATGTCCTCTGGGTCCTTTTTCCTTTCCCACCTGGCAGAAAGTGGAATGCTGTGGGCCATCTTGGACAGTGCAGGTGAGGACAACACCACAGTTGGCAGAGCAACAAGATAGAAAGAGCCTGGGCCCCTGCTACCTTTGCAGACTAGACCTGCCATACCAGCGTAGACTTCACATGAGAAAAAAGTAAACATACATTTGTTTCAGTCATGTCACTGGGGTTTGGTTTTGGCAGCTGAGCCCGTGTTAACTTAGAAAATCATTATTGCCTTTGAGCCAGCTGCCTCAGCTGGAAAACCTACAGTTGGACTCCCTTAGGTTGATGCCCACCCTTGATTCCATCAGTAGCCACCTTTCCACAGAAAATAGTTTAGTACTGCTTTCTGGGATAGGGGAATGGGAAACGCAGTTTCAGCATAGCAGGGCAAGCATCAAAACAAGAACCTTGCATGGCATTAGTCACATATTGTGAGATGTCATGTGTTGTTTTCACTAGGTGAATAGAAAAGGAGGTCAGCTGGGCTTGTTTGCAAATCTTTGGAGTTCCTAGATGGCAAGCAAGATAAAACACCATCAGATTGGACATCCAGAAATGTAGGCTCAATGACACTGGCATCTGGGGACATCAGTAACAGGAGGATTTGGTGGCATCTTTAATCTGACTCAGTGGCAGCCACGTGTCGGCCTCTTTCTGTTCTGTAACTCCATGTCAGATTTCCAGGTGAGAGACTCTGATTGGCTTAGCTAATGCATCACTTTTGTTTGATTAGTTCTCTTTTCATCAGGTCATGTCATGAGCCACTAGCAGTTTATGATAGGGTGTCCACTCCTGGTCCCTGCAGTGGGCACCCCTGTCCAAATGTCATCCCCAAACTGTTTTCTCTAGGAGGGTGAGTGGGACTGTAGGCCAGGTAGTTTTGGTTAAAGGAGACATTGGACATGAAGAAATATACCTAAAGCATCAAGGAATTGGCAGCAATCACGTCCAGTGATTCTGGCAGGTTTTACACTGAGTGGGTTCTATTCAAAGTGAGAGAAGGGACCCGGGAATGGGTGAGGCCAGGTGAGGCATGAGCCAAGAATGAGGTCCCTGGCTTCAACTGGACATGCACAGCAGTCCTCTGTGTCTGAGCAGGGAGAGAGGATGGGAGACTCTAACTCTGACATTGCAGAGAGGAATTCTGTTCCAGGGGGACCTAAAGAGGCTGTCAGGCCCAGGGGAAAAGGCCCACTCCTTGGGGTACAAGATAGGTCTAAGTGTCAGAAGCAAGACTATAGTCAGAGTCCAGATCATAGACCAGACTCCAGATTCTAAGCTTGTAGAAGAGTCCCAATCCTCTCTGCTCAATTCATTCTCCCTCTTGCCCTGCTGTCAGCATTTTTTCATTTATTCTCACTGTGGCTCCTAATCATGTCTCACCAGCCAGCCAGACAAGGCACAGTGGAATCCAGCTTCTTCCTCTTTCAGAATAACTGCTGGAACAGAGAGGCTACTAAGGTCATGCTTCTTCACCTTGAGGTTTCAAAATGATGAGTGGGCTGCAGAGTTGGAATAGACATTCTAATGGCCCACCAGCCCTACCCATTCTCTTCTTCTTTCTTAGGAAGAGAAACCCAATTTTAGCCCTCTCTGCAGCTTGGGGTAGCCAAATGATGAGGGAGGAGGAATGGCTTGTTAGAAAAATCTTTCAGAGAAGCTGGCTTGGCTGGTAGAACCACTGTTATTTCCTCTCCCGCTTCCTCCTGCTGCTGGCTTGGAGCATGGATGGAGGCTGCATCTCCAGGGGCTGTCTAGGATCACAGGGTGATGGATGAGAAGCACAAATTGAAGATGGAGGAACAGAGAGGTCAGAGTTAGAATCTCTGATGCTGCTATGGGTCCCATATAGCCTGGGGGTCAGCCTCCAGGTTTTTCATTCCTAAGTGAGGAATGAATTTCCATTTTGTGGAAGCCCTCAGCACTCAGTGCTTTGTGGACCAGCAGCATGAGCACCCCTCAGGAGCTTGTTAGAAATGCTGAAGCTCAGGGCCCACCCTTTTGAAATAGAATCTGTATTTTAACAAAGTCCATAGGTGATTCATGTATATGCATATGATGGTTTGAGAAATGCTGGTTTAAGCCACTATTATTAGTGTTTATCCTGTTGTTTTGTAGCTGAATCTCATTCTTGTGGATAGAGAAGATGATTCTCATGAAGGTCACCAGGAAAATGGGGCTGAAGGATGAATCTACTGGGAAGCCCACCACTGGGATCTCCCACTTGTCCCTTCCCTGCTTCCAGGAATAGTATGCATGACTTTTCAGAAAACCCTCATTTCCCCAAGTCCTACCATGAGGGGCTCAGGAAGCCCTGACCAGGGTTGTCCTGGGGCTCAAGTTCTTGAAAAGCAAGGCTCCTATCAACTGCTATTGCCTCTACCTCAACCTCCTGTCTGCAGACTCAGGGGTGTCAGAAGACAGATGATGGTGTTAGCTCAGAGGAGGTAGGTGAGGGGACCCAGAGTCATTTTGAAACCTTAAGGCATCACAAAATAGATCATCTTTCCCAGAAACCTTGGCCTTCTGTTTTTAAACAGGCGTTTCTAGGCTTTGTTTCTGGGGCTGCTGTCATACCCGGCCCCTCTGTGATTCAGACTTAATGGCCTAGGAGGGTCATACTCTCTGGTACAGAACTCCCAGCTCATCCATATCTGCCCATATGGGTGGGAGAGGGGGAGAAAGGAAGCTCCTGAGGATGACATTCTGGAAAATGGTTCTCAACATGCTACCAACCGGATGCAACTATTCAAACGAGTCCCTGGAGAGCATTCAATTCTAGTGAGGCAACTGAAAGTAATGCTTAAGAAGCCGAGTCTAGGATTCCAGGAGATTGGGTTTCAAGCCCTGGTTCTGCCCTTTACTACCATCTGACCTTGGAAAGTCTCTAATTTCTCTAAGCCTTCTCCCAGAGCACTGGGTAGCCAGATAAATCCTAGTCCTGCTGAAGTTGGCCTGAGTTTCCTCATCTGTACACAGCGTAATAAAATTATAAAACAACAACAGCATCTTTTTGGAGGGTTGCCATGGGCTCAGGTACTTGACCTTGTGCATTGCTAAATCCTCAGTTTTTGATAGGGGCAGGCGTGCTAGCTTCACGGGTCTAGCTTCACCTGTGCCTCTCAAACAGTAATGCCCAAATGCATCACCTGGAGATTTTGGTCAAAGACAGTTTCTGATTGGGTGGTCTGGCTTGGAGCCTAAGATTCTGCACATCTCTGAAAACATCCTGTGCTGCTGGTGACCCCACCACAGACAGCAAGATTGTAGACTCTCTACCAGTGACTTTTGGGTATTCTTTATTGCTGGCTCCTCAGCTATTCAAACCTTGGCCCTGCAGTCTCAGAGGCTATAGTTACAAAAAGCAAAGGGCTGCCATTTGTTGCATGGACCAGCCACAAGGTTTCTGTTTCCGTTTTGTTGTTAATAATCTACTAAAGATAGAACTTCTTTTTGGATAAAATGCCTGTACCCTGGCCAAGACAGGGAGAGACGACAGTGGGATTCAGCTCACTCTGGGTTTCTTGTGATGCACAATTTCTTCATGTTTAGAGGATATCTCTCGGTTTGATGTGGCAGTTTTGCTGTGGTTATATCTTTCAACATACTTCCTGCTTTTCTTGCAAAACAAAGACTGCTTACCCCTCTGTTGGTGGCCAAAGCCCAAATGGTTACAGGTTTCCTCAAGGGCTGAAGCAGAGCCTGGGGACACATCCTAGGTGGTCTGTGTGTGAGGCCTTTGGCCTTTTTCTGTTTGAACAGTGGGGTTAAGATTAGCATAGATTTTACTTTCTTTTGGAGCAAATGATTGCAATTCTGTTAGAGGAATGTGAGGTTAGGAACATCTCACAGCTTCAGATTTCAAGTGGAAAGATGCTTAGCCCCTCAGTGATGATGTCTGTAGTTGAGATTACCTGGGTAACATAATTTCAATTGCAGTGCTCACAGTTGCTAGAAATTCAGAGACTCAAATGCTATTGGAGCTGAACAGGACCTGGGAACTTCTAAAGCCAACTCCTCTATGTTTCAGAGATGGAAACTAAAGTCCAGAGAGGTTAAATGACTTGCCCATGGTCATACAGCTAGCCTGGACTTCATGGTCATTTAGGATCACCCCACAAATACTTCAGGTAAATTTCTCTGCTTGGTCACACCCATTTCCCACAACTTCTAACCACCATGTGATAAGAGTAATGTATTAACCATTTCTCTCCTTATGAGTTTTTCCACTATGGAAATAACACAAACCATATTACAGTCTATTGGGAAACAGAGGGAAATAAATGACCCACACAATCTTTTTTTGACCTGATGCCTATCTAACTATAACTTTCACATTCTTAGATATTTTTCTTATTTTGTTTTTTAATTATTAAAATATAGGTGCTTGAAAGTAAAAATTCCAATTGTATAGAATGCCGTAAAAAGTAAATCTTCCCCCAATCCTTTGCTAGTTTTCCTTCTGATTGGTACCTTCTTTTGATTGTTTCTATTTCTATTTCTTTGGATATTTACCTTGATTGATAATGCTAAATAACATACGTCATCATGGCTTCATAGGGCAGGCTTTCAGCCATGACAGGTGAATAACTGATTCACTTATCAATCACCGTCTCCCACCTCTAAATCATTGATAGGTGAGGGAACTGTTCCAATGTCAAGATCAAGTGGACCTTCTTTGCTTAGAGTCCATCAACTATACAAAATCATGATTTTGGGGTTGGTTTTATATTTGAGCCATGACATAGGTGTATATATATATATAAGTATATATAAGTATATATTATATATTTTAAGTAAAACATATAGGTTATCTCCACAGCTTGTTGTTTTCTGAAATTTTTTGTTGGTTGACAATAGAAGCATATGTCTTCTTCATAATATCATAAATACCTTCCATTTCTTTCATTATATCATTTTTTGAGTACTCCAAAACAAACGGACTTATGGCTAAGCCAACTGCACATCTGTACTAAAGTTCAAGTTTCTTTTAATTGTATTTCTAGGCTGGTTTAATTTTTAAAAATGTTCTCTTGTCTTCCACTTTCTTAGGTAGCACATCATCAAGTAATTTTATTTATTTCCACAAAGAATATATAGGAGCCAATTCCCTGAGTTCTTGCATGTCTAACAAGCCTTTATTTCTCTTCCACACTGGATGGATAATTTGGCAAAATGTTACATTCTAGGTAGAAAACGATTTCTTTGGACTCTGAAAATAATTGTTCTATTGGCTTCCAACATCAGGTGCTGCTGTGGAGAATAATGCCAATCTTGTTCTTAATCTTTTGTTGGCTATCTGTTTCTCATCTCTCTTGGAGTGTATTTAGGATCATCTTTATTATCAGTGCTCTGAAAGTCCATGAGGTGATTTCTGTGGATCATTCTCTGTTCACTGTGCTGGGTCCCTGGGGTCTGTCCATCTAAAACGTTTGTCTTCCTTTCACTCTGAGAGATTTTCTTCAATTATTTCTTTGATAGTTCCCTCCTCTCCATTTTCACTTTTCTCCCTCTCTGAAGCCCCTGTCCTATAAGTGTTGGCCCACCTCAACTGACCCTTTCTGTCTCTTTATCTCCAACTATCCACCTTTTGTCATTTTACTATCTATTCTACAAGATCTTCTTGATGTTTTGGTGTCATCTTTTTATTGTTTGAGGTTTTTTTTTGATCGCATGAAGTATATTATAATAATTAGACTAGCAAATTATTTTATACAATTAAAATTATGTAAATTTATTTGAAATAATTAAAGCAAATTATTTTATAATAAATTATTTAATAAAATACAAACATTATTATAATAATTTATTTATTTTTATTTTTTTTAAAGATTTATTTATTTATTCATGATAGACATAGAGAGAGAGAGAGAGAGAGAGAGAGAGGCAGAGACACAGGCAGAGGGAGAAGTAGGCTCCATGCCGGGAGCCCGACGTGGGACTCGATCCCGGGACTCCAGGATCGCGCCCTGGACCAAAGGCAGGCACCAAACTGCTGAGCCACCCAGGGATCCCCTATTATAAGAATTTAAAAGTATATTTCAAAAGAGATTTAAAACAGGCTCTTAGTTTCCAGTGGGGGCTTCTTTTAAATAGATTGTTTTTGCATTGTGGGTGTATCATCTTGACTCTCCAAAAGCATAGAATTTGGGATTTTTGCTTAATTCTTTTTCTATTACTTAGCTCTACCTCCTTGAGGGTCATTTATTTTTGTTTACTTATCTTGGTCCTTGTCTTTTATTTTCCTGTGTGATGATGTTTCGGGACAGCCCTTATCTTTTTACATATGCCAGGCTGGGTGTTGTAATTGGTATAACTAGGGAGTGTTTCCTCTTCTCTGAGTAAGAGAGCTGATTTAAATTCTCCAGTTGTGGAGGAGGCATTGACCAATAGGGCTCAGTATAAGCTGGAGAGTGTGCAGAGGCACATATTCTTCACCCCTGCCCCACTCCTGATCCACCCCTACCACTGTCCCCCATCCCTGCGCTGTAAGCCCTAGCTCTTTGGGCCAGTTTTTGTTTGTTTTTTAAGAAATTGTTATTCGAGCCTCATCTTTGGCATAATCGCTACATGATTGTCAGAATTTGTAGGTTTCATCTGGTAAATTTATAATATCAGTATTATATTTGTTGATGCTGATTAATTCATCCTTGCACTTTGTGGTGGTTTTGAAACATGCTTATAATTCTTTGACACTCCTCATAGTGAAGGGTAGAGTCTGTGTCCTCTCCTCTTGAACCTGGGCAAGCTCTAATGACTGACTGTTCAATGAACAGAATGTGGCAAGAGTGGTGCTGTGTGACTTCTGAAGTCTGATCAGAAAAGAGTTTCTGCCAGTCTTTAGGACATTGACTCCTAAAGAGGTGCCACATAAGAGGTCTGGCTACTCTGAAGCCTCCTTGGGGAGAGACCACATGGAAAGATAGGTAGATAGGTAGGTAGATCAATAGATCCAGAAATGGATGAATAGATCCTTAGGTGGCTAGATAGATCCATAGGTGGCTGGATGAACAGATTGAACCCCTAGTTATTTCAGTCATCCTAGGCTCTAAACATGTGAGTGAGGAAACTTTAGGATGACCCTGGCCTAGCCTCTGTTTTTCTGCAACTGCGTGACAGACAAAGCAAGAACCACTTTGCCTAGCCTAGTCCACTCCGGATGGCTTTTGCTTTAAGCTGCCATTTGGGGTGGTTTGTTATACATTAGCATGCATTAGCAATAACTAATCAGAACACACCTTATTAATGCATTTAATAATAGTTTATAGAAAAAAAATCATGGTAGTGTCCTGTAATTTGGGTCCTTTTTGTATGCTTCTGGTTTGAACTCCCTGGAAAAATTACTTCTTTGGTACCAGTAACTCCAAGAGTAGGAATTGTTTCTGGCCCAGAAACATAAATGATTCTTATCAATGGTAATTGTTATATCCATTATTAATGAAACCCTATTAAAAAATTAAGACCTTCAAAATCTTCCCCTTCACACCCTCTCTCACCCCGTACCTGCTCCCTTACTCTCCAGCTTGAGAAGGACTCATGAAGTTTTAGAACCTGAAAGGAATCTAAGGGAACATTAGAGCTAGCCTACTAGCTACCCCAACCCCACCATTGCACACTTGATAAATAGGTGACATGGAACTAGAACTCAGGTCTCCAGGCAACCAGATGCCACTCCATTTCATCACTTCCTGCCCTGGACTGAGTCATCTTTCAGACCCAGAGCAATGGCCTGACTCTCTGGGCCACCCACCAGGTCCTGTCATAATCAGGAGAAAGCTCCTTAGTGTCCTCTTCATGCACCTATTTATTTATAGGAAAAATCAAGACCCCATTCAGGCTAGTACACTTGTGTAAACAGCTGTTACACAAAGAGAACCAAACAAAATAAAGCCAACACAAAAAGGACTTCTTCTCATTGGAAGAGGGAAGTGAGAGTTGTCTGTGCTTTTCAATATTAATTACATGATGTGGCAGGGAAGGCATGGGAATTGAAACAGATCTGACACTGAGGGGGGCACTTGACGGGATGAGCACTGGGTGTTATTCTGTATGTTGGTAAATTGAACACCAATAAAAAATAAATTTATTAAAAAAGAAAGAAACAGATCTGAAATTCTCCTTCTCTTGCAAATCTAATAAACATCAAAAGTTTTTATTTTGTTTTATTTTTTAAATAAGCAGAAATACCCTTGCAGGTCTCAAACCAACAAAGAAGCAAACACTACAACACACGCTACTTTGTAAAGGACTGTCAAAAGAAGAGCTGGAAAATCCTTGACATCAACAAGTGGCTTCCCAGCAAAAATGGTATGGATGGGAGTAGGGGGTCAGGGAGCAGGGTGCTGTGGACTGGAAGCTGAGGGCACAGAATCTGAGAAAGACAACTGAAATCCCCAGTTGTAAGGCAGCAGATGGGAAAGGGCAAGTTCTAGAGGAGACACCCTTCCTACCAGCATATCGAGAATAAAAACAAACATATAGCAAGTATAAAGAAGAAACAAGCATTGCCTATAATATCTGTCATAACTAATAACACTAATATTTTACACGTTATTTTATATTACCAAAATCATGTGCTATGTGCAATTTTTATCCTTTTCTTCACTGAGTATTCCATCATAAAAATTATCCCACATCATTAGAAATTACCCACAAACATCATTTTAAGAACTATATAGTGTTTGTTGACTATATATAATTTACTTACTTCCTTATTGCTGGTTATTTCTCCTGATTTTTCAATATTATAAATAACTTATCAATAAACCACTTTGTGTCCTACCTGTGGTTTTCCAGAGATACACTTCTCTTTTAGCCTTTCCTTGGAGATTTTGATAAACAGAGAGGATACTCATGTGATGAAAGTAGAGGTTAATAATCTGATAAAATGTACAGATTATATTGTAATGCATATCGTACAAGAGATTGTAAGCAATGCTCATTTTCTTCTTTGCATTTGCTGTGAGGAATATCCCCATTTTACAGATAAGGAAGCTGAAGCTCGAAAAAGCTAAGTGATTTGCTAAAGGTCACTGAGCCAGGATTTCAACTCAGGTGATCAAACTCTAGACCCCACACTTTTAATCGATTTGTTCTAGTGCCCCCAATAAATTGTGGTCCATAATTAACAAAATGATGTTATAGGAGAACACAGGAAAATGTACATAGTAAGATTAAGAGGACAAAAGCAACTTTGAAAGCAATACATTCAGTTTGGTTCTTTTTTTTTTCCTTTAAAGTATTTGTAAAATGCACAGGATAAAGAAAATATCCATCAGGATGGGGTTATTATTTGTGATTTTAATTTTTTTCTTTGTGCTTTTCCAGATGTTTCTATAATGACCAATTCTTGCTTTTGAAGTCAGAAATTTTAAAGAATCACTGTCTGTTAGTTATTCAGTTGAGAGGAAGGTGCCGTAGATGAAGGCAAATGTGGGCTCTGGGCTGGGGGCGGGGAGATGGGGAGAAAGCAAGAGGACTTCAGGGAAGAGGGGGTGTTTGAATTGGGCCTTGAAATGGTGTGAAATTAACACAGAAGAAAAACAAGGACAGAATGATGGTTTTCTGCTGCTTCTGAACACATCCTCTTGTTTTTGGAGTCCTAGGGCCATGTTCTCCCCCACTGGAGTCTTTGATGTGTTGCCAAGTCTGCATGGTTTGTCTTGAGGAGGGGCTCCCAGGATGCGAGAGTGATTTCCATAATCACCAGGGAGGGGGTGGTGATTGAGGCTCCTCTGGTCCTTGAGAGAGAATGTTCCCCCTGCTGAGGTCAGGACACAGTAGCATGACATCCATGATTGTTCGAGGTAGTAGGTTGGGGTACAGTGGACAATGTCTGTGGTCTGCAGAAGCCACTTTAGAGGCCTCTGCAATTTTCTACTGCTGGAAATGACTGTACTCCACGCAGAAGTGGGATGGCTTAAATGTCAAAAAGCACACCCTGCCACGGGAACTCTGAGCCCATAGAAAGAGACCATTAGGGGCCCATGGAATGGTCCTTCTGTGAGGCTGGCTCTGTGATGAGAGTGAGTTTCACACCTGGCCAAGCACTTCTAGTGCACAGGGTTCCTGCAAGAGCATCCAGTGCCTCTGGACCCCATAGAAGACTGTAGGCATTGTTCACAGGAATGACACTGAACTGTATTTGGCAAGTTCCTTGGAAATAAAACATCACCACTAACCCAACCAGAGGCATCCTTCTCTCCAGCAGGAAAGCAGTTCCCATTTCCCAGATCATGAAGAAATTCCCCTTATGTCAGCTGTTGGTCAACGCATGCTTTCCAGTCATTTCCTTCTGGAAATGTGTAAGGTAGCTGGCTGTGAAATCTCCCAGAACTTGGGGAAGGAGGCTCATGCCATCAGCCATGTAAGGGTAAATTTAAAACTGGACTTTCCGAGTGGCCCAAAGGGAAAGGGAAGCTTCCCTTCCCCTTCACAGAACGTTCCCAGGAGAAACCTAGTGTTGTGAATTCTTCCTCTGTCCCTTTGACATGAAGGTAATTATTTGTAAACTTCTTGCCAGCTTTAAAACCCCAGAGTGTTCTTTAAGGACTTAATGTTTCTTGTATCTCTTTGAAATGCAAACCTCAGTGTCTGTGGTCAGGCATTGCCTGTCACCACGATGCAAGCTGTAACCACCTGCTTGTCATAGAGGCAAAGGTGATTCCCTAGCACAGCTGGCTCCTCCAGTTGGCAGGTGAAACTGGGTGAACCATGGGAGAATTCACATGGCACCATCAGGCCCTCCCATGGGAAGACAAGTTTCCCTTAGTCCTGGGCACGTGTTCATAATGGATTGTAGCTACTTGGTGGCATAGAAATGGCAAGCTCCTTTTCCGGCTTTGTAATTTCATCAGAGCATATGTGTACACCCACTGTAATCTGTTTTGATGCTTATTCAATAATAAAACTATTTTCTTTTTTTCTTTTCTTTTCTCACTTTTGTGGAGAAGGCTCTCTGGGTTGGCAGGATTTTCACTGTCCCTGACACTCACAAGCACCAGCTTTTTAGCTGGGCACAAAGGCCATCCATGACCTGGTACAAACAATGACAATTTGTGGACAGTTCTCCAGCACGGGGTGCTTCTGAGCTTGCGAGCACATCAATGCCTCTCCTCACCTACTTTCTCTACCCACTGCCTTGGGCCAGCCTGGGACCCCTGCTTTCTGGCCTTGCACAGACAGGACCATGTGTCTGGGAGCAGCTCTGTGTGTCTGGGTCAGTAACCAGGCCCTCCTTTGTTTCTCAGGCCTTCCCCACAGTGTTTGAAGGCCTCTCTGGCCCGAGCCAGCTCTTCTAGAGCCATGATGCTGCCAAAGATCCCTTCAAACAGGGCCCTGACGTATACAAATGAGGCAGCATCCTGCCGGCCCCGCTAGGAGAGCTGGACCCGCAGGTAGTAAGGGGGTGTGATGTGAATCACATCCCACTTTGGCGGGAAGAGGCTGTGCATGGCTGGTAAAGAGACCACGTCGGCTCTCAGCTGTCACCTCTTTTGGCCCTTTAGAGTCAGAGGTGACTCACTACCCCATGTGTTCTTTACATAGAAGTCCCTGAGCCTAAACCTGGCTCTTCCCAGGATGTTGGCCACTGTAGTGGATCAATATGAAGGGAGGGCAGCAGAGGAAACAGAGGCATCTGGAAGATTCTGTGCCCCCTCCTCTCGTTCTCTCTTTGGTTTTTACTTTCTCTTTTCTCTTCCATGGTGACAAGCCAGATGGAAACTAAGGTTGGTTTTTTCAGCCAAAAGCTTCCCTTCTAGTCATTTGGACACACCCAACAACTTCTTTTTGCCTGCAGAGGTACATTTGTGTTGATGTCCTTGAGAAATCTCTTCCCCATCTCCTCACACTGTTAAGAGGCATAAGCCACTAGGATGACTCATTACACAGTGTGATCCCAAACTGTTCATATCTGGCCTCAGAGTGGCCACAGCGGCTCTTGTGTTTGGGTCACATCCGGAGTCACATGAAAGGGGGAGGTTGGACTCTTGAGTATTAGCTTCGGAAAAAATATCGGGGCTCCTTCTGTCTGTTCCCAGACTCAGTTCCTTTCTCTGCCCTCTCTCCTAGAGACAGAAAAGATCCATTCCCTCAATTTTTCTGCTTCTTTAAAAAGAGAACTTCCTCTCAAGATTTTGGTGATTGATTCGGGAATCTTTCTGAAAGGAGAAAGATAAACACAATTTCAAATAGGCACACCTTATTATGTACAATAGATATGTCCTGGAAATAACAATTTCTGTGGAAGGAATTCTTTTTCAAATGAAGGAAGTGGATTTTACTATTTAACTTAGTCTTGTAATATATCTGTTTGCAGAGAAAGCATCCAGATATAGTGAAGTTCTTGATCCAGTCATTTTCCCAATTTAAAGTTCAGATATTTACAGGGATGTTTTGTTCAATGCTTTAAAAAAAAACAATGTGTTCTGGTACAGTATCCTGAAAATCTTTAATGTTATAAAAATAATTCATATTCAAGGTATCATTTTTCATTCAGGAGTTTTAAATTTTAATGTATCTGACTGTATTGGTCTTTCCCTTTATGATCTATGTATTTTATTTCTCCTGGTAGATTGTGTAAATAGCTGCGATATTTTTGCTGTAGGTATTCATGTCGCTGCAATGTCAGGACCTGGAGCTCCTCCTGTTAAGAGGTATGATCTTTCTCTATCCTTGAGTTTCCATAATTCCCTCAACCAAAGGAAGGCAGCAAAGTGATGCTGAGGCTGCTCTGAGCACAGACGACCTTGGTACTCCTCCCTCTTGGAGCTCTGCCAACTGCCATGTAGAGGAACCCACGGTAGCCTACTGGATGAGATATGTGGCCCTGTCACCCCAGTGGCCCCAGCCAACAGCCAGTTCCCAGCCAACCTGGCAGCTGGCCATGGTTGCCTGAGTGAGCCCAGCAAAGACTATGAGAACTGCCCAGCTAAGCCCAGCCAAAATTGCTGACCTGCAGAATCACCAATAATTACAAATGGCTGTTAAGCCCATAGGTTTTGGGCTGGTTCGTTAGGCAACAATATGCAAACAAGACATGTTCTGTTAAAGACAGTCCTCCCTATCTTGAAATCCGAAAGCATCTTCTATGTTCTCAAGCTTTTTCCATTTTGCTTTTCATAGTTATATGCTATAATTGACCTGGAATTAACTTTTTCTTTTTTTAAAAAAATATTTTATTTATTTATTCATGAGAGACAGAGAGAGAGAGATTGAGAGAGAGAGAGGCAGAGACACAGGCAGAGGGAGAAGCAGGCTCCATGCAGGGAGCCCAATGCGGGGCTCGATCCCGGGCCTCCAGGATCACACCCTGGACTAAAGACAGGGCTAAACCGCTGTGCCACCCAGGATTCCCAATTTTTTCTTGTGTGAGGTAGAGACCTAATGCATTTCTTCTAATTCGATTTTTTTCGAATATTTTTAAATATTTGAAATATTTCATAATAAATGTTAGTCATTTAAAAAATATCACTGTCATAGATTTACAACAAAAATAAAAACAAAATTCCACCAATAATAACACAACTTAGCAATAACCACTTATAATGTTGTGAAGGGGGAGGGGTAAAATTGAGATCAAACTGTTTTCCATTTTTCTCACATAGCATTGCATTGTATTTCCCTATACCCAATTATCCAAGTTAATTTTTGAGGATTACATGGAGTTTGTCCTAGGGGTATACCATATTTACTTAACCAGGCACTTACTGTGAGGCACTTAGTCTGTCTCCTACTTTTCAGTAAGAATACTAATACAGCACTGACTATTCTTTTTCTATCTTTTTAAAGATTTTGTTTATTTATTTATTTATTTATTTATTTATTTATTTATTTGAGAGAGAGAGCGTGTGTGCGAGGGGCAAAGGGAGAGGGAGAGAGAGATTCTCAAGCAGACTCCTCATTGAGCATAGAGCCTGATTCATTATTTAAATGACCTGAACTTTCAGATATTTAAATGACTGAGACACCCACATGCTCCACAGCACTGAATATTCATGTGCACATATTTCTGATTAGTTCTAGGATCGTAGCTAGAAATGAAGCTTTGGGGTAAAAAAGTACAAAAACTTTTAAGATCTAAAATGCAGTTCAGGGGAACCTGGGTGGCTCAGTGGTTGAGTGTCTGTCTTTGGCTCAGGTCATGATTCTGGGGTTCTGGGATCGAGTCCTGCATTGGGCTCCCCACAGGGAGCCAGCTTCTCCCTCTGCCTATGTCTCTGCCTCTCTCTGTGTCTCTCATGCATGAATAAATAAAATCTTAAAAATAAAAAAAATAAAATGAAATTCAAGAAAGACACTCTCTAGAGAGAGTGTGCTGGTTCCCACCCGCCTCGACTAGCTGCACATGAGTGGATTCATTCAACCCCATGCTTCATCCTCATACTTTTGCTGAAGTAAATGAATAATCCAATTCAGATGATTCATCAAGTCAGAACAGGATCACATGCTAATGAGAAATTAAGGAGTCAATCCCATTTACAATTGCACCCAAAAGCATAAGATACCTAGGAATAAACCTAACCAAAGATGTAAAGGATCTATACCCTCAAAACTATAGAACACTTCTGAAAGAAATTGAGGAAGACACAAAGAGATGGAAAAATATTCCATGCTCATGGATTGGCGGAATTAATATTGTGAAAATGTCAATGTTACCCAGGGCAATATACACGTTTAATGCAATCCCTATCAAAATACCATGGGCTTTCTTCAGAGAGTTAGAACAAATTATTTTAAGATTTGTGTGGAATCAGAAAAGACCCCGAATAGCCAGGGGAATTTTAAAAAAGAAAACCATATCTGGGGCATCACAATGCCAGATTTCAGGTTGTACTACAAAGCTGTGGTCATCAAGACAGTGTGGTACTGGCACAAAAACAGACACATAGATCAGTGGAACAGAATAGAGAATCCAGAAGTGGACCCTGAACTTTATGGTCAACTAATATTCGATAAAGGAGGAAAGACTATCCATTGGAAGAAAGACAGTCTCTTCAATAAATGGTGCTGGGAAAATTGGACATCCACATGCAGAAGAATGAAACTAGACCACTCTCTTTCATCATACACAAAGATAAACTCAAAATGGATGAAAGATCTAAATGTGAGACAAGATTCCATCAAAATCCTAGAGAAGAACACAGGCAACACCCTTTTTGAGCTCGGCCATAGTAACTTCTTGCAAGATACATCCACGAAGGCAAAAGAAACAAAAGCAAAAATGAACTATTGGGACTTCATCAAGATAAGAAGCTTTTGCACAGCAAAGGATACAGTCAACAAAACTAAAAGACAACCTACAGAATGGGAGAAGATATTTGCAAATGACATATCAGATAAAGGGCTAGTTTCCAAGATCTATAAAGAACTTATTAAACTCAACACCAAAGAAACAAACAATCCAATCATGAAATGGGCAAAAGACATGAACAGAAATCTCACAGAGGAAGACATAGACATGGCCAACAAGCACATGAGAAAATGCTCTGCATCACTTGCCATCAGGGAAATACAAATCAAAACCACAATGAGATACCACCTCACACCAGTGAGAATGGGGAAAATTAACAAGGCAGGAAACCACAAATGTTGGAGAGGATGCGGAGAAAAGGGAACCCTCTTACACTGTTGGTGGGAATGTGAACTGGTGCAGCCACTCTGGAAAACTGTGGAGGTTTCTCAAACAGTTAAAAATATACCTGCCCTATGACCCAGCAATTGCACTGTTGGGGATTTACCCCAAAGATACAAATGCAATGAAACGCCGGGACACCTGCACCCCGATGTTTATAGCAGCAATGGCCACGATAGCCAAACTGTGGAAGGAGCCTCGGTGTCCAACGAAAGATGAATGGATAAAGAAGATGTGGTTTATGTATACAATGGAATATTACTCAGCTATTAGAAATGACAAATACCCACCATTTGCTTCAACGTGGGTGGAACTGGAGGGTATTATGCTGAGTGAAGTAAGTCAGTCGGAGAAGGACAAACATTATATGTTCTCATTCATTTGGGGAATATAAATAATAGTGAAAGGGAATATAAGGGAAGGGAGAAGAAATGTGTGGGAAATATCAGAAAGGGAGACAGAACGTAAAGACTGCTAACTCTGGGAAACGAACTAGGGGTGGTAGAAGGGGAGAAGGGCGGGGGGTGGGAGTGAATGGGTGACGGGCACTGGGGGTTATTCTGTATGTTAGTAAATTGAACACCAATAAAAAATAAATTAAAAAAAAAAAGAAAAAAAAAGAACTCAAAATTTGGAAGAAGCACATAGCAAGAGGAAAAGCCTGTAATAATTTATTAACATAGCAGCTTCAGTTCCTCCTCTTAAATTTATTTGACATACACACAGAAAATTGCATCAGTACGTAGAGGGCATTCCTGCCCTGGACAGCACCCTATTATACACGGTCTGAACCAAAAGTCAGGCACAGATATTTGGGACATAGAAAGGATTCCAAGTGAGCTATTGCTCAGAGCAAAAGAGGAACACACTGGGGCATCTGCCTCTGCTCAGGAGATGCCAGAGGGGCCATGTGGTCTTTCATTCAAACATATCAGTGTCTGTTACTAGCCCTCACACCAGAAGCTGGGAACACAAAATGACCAGCCTAGAGAGAAAATTCCCCGTCATAGAGGAGAGCTCTTATAGGATCCAACTGTAGGAAACTAAGAAAGTAGCCTGGGTGTCAGGGACAGCCTCCCAGAAGAGTGTGTGGGTATCCAGGCAGATCTTTGAGTAAGTATGGCTTAGCCAGGCAGAGAGTAGAACAGGTGTTTGAGGTAACTACAGGGCAGCCAGACTGCAGGGTATGAGCTCTTGGTGGAAGAGGCTGAGTCATGGGAACCTTCTTATGGCGTGTCCTGTAAATCTGGTCCTACCATCCTGCTGAGCCCATCCCTCCTCAGCCACTCCCAAAATATCAAACCCTACTCTAGCCACATTGGTCTCTCTGCTGTTCTGCAAGCACACTCCATCTTGACCTCTGCACTTGCTCTTCTCTCTGCCCAGCATGTTCTTCCCCCAGGTAGATTAAGGTCTTCTTCCTCACTTCCCTCAGACTTCTGCCCCAAATATCATCACCTAAGCAGAAACACTTCCTCTGACAAACATATCATGTAGCATGTCACTCTGGCCACCTACTCTGTAGTTCTCTGTCCCCTTACCCTGCTTTATTTTTCTTCTGTTTACTTTCTGCCTCCCATGCTTACCATCTACTAGAACGTGAGCTCCACAAAGATAAGGACTTTGCTTTTTCATTGTCCAACCAAATAAAACCCATCAGATAGTCTATTCCCTGTGCCTACAACATTTTCTGATGCATAGTAGGTGCTTCATACGGATTTGTCGAACAAAAGATTGAATTCTGTCATAAAGACGATGAGGATCCATTGAAGAGACTTTAGTCTGGAGAGAAACCATTGGATTTGCACTTTAGGCAGCTCTGTCTGGCTTGCTTCTTCTTTTCTCTTACTACACCAATGGGGTGCAACAAGTACCAAGCAGTTTCAGTCCTATTTTGCAACAAGGAAGTTGCCAGTGAAGTGTTGAGTATGAAGATGGAAAAGTCAGTGGGCTGTGAAGTAGAGGCAGAATGTGGACAACTCTTTTAAGAACACTGAAGAAAAAAAGCAAGAGTTTGGGTTGTAACTTAGGAAAAGGAAGGTGACTTGAAAAAAATTAGGTCTATCTGATTCCAAAACTACTGCTCTTTTAAAAAGGTTTTTAAAAAAAACTTTTTATTTCAAGATAATTGTAGATTCCCAAGTAGCGAATGGTAAGTACTGAGAAGTCCAAGGACTCTTCATTCAGTTTCTCCAATCGTTGCACAGTACATAATTGTAGCATAATAGCAATAGCAGAAATCTGATTCTGGTACAATGCTACAATCATTAAAAAAAAACTATGTAACGTTTTTATGCCATTTTAATTGTATGTGTGGAGTCATTAAATCACCATCACAATCAAGTTACAGAACTGTTTTATCACTGTAAACCACAAAAAGCCTACTCCTTGATAATCACACTGAGCCCCCTCCCTTCCTCTACCCCAAACCTCTGGTAACTACTAATTTGTTTTCCATCTCTATACCTTTCTCATTTCAAGAATGTTATACAAATGCAATCCTAGAGCATAGAAGAGTTTGAGATTATTCCCCTCCTCAGCATACAGCCCTGTAGGTCCATAACCAAGCTGTTATGTGTATCAGTGGTCCATTCTTAGTGACTGCTAAGTAGCACCCCATGGTGTGGACATTCCACAATTTAACCATTTAACCCATTAAGGGACATTTTGTTTTTGTTTTTCATTTGGGGGCTATTACAAATAAAACCCCTGTTAACAATGGTGTACAGGTTTTTGTGTGGGCATAAGTTTTTATATCTCTGGGATAAATGCCAAGTATTTCCTTTGATATGTCATATGATGGTTGCATGTGTAGTTTTAAAAGAAACTAACAAACTATTTTCCAGGGTGGCTGCAACATTTACTTTTTCAGTGATGAGCAGGCTAGGGAGCCATCCAGTTTCTCTGTATTCTGGCCAGCAGGAGGTATGGGCAAAGTTTCTCATGGTCTGAATTTGTATTTCCCTAATGGCTAGTGATGTTGAATATCTTTTCATATGCTTACTTGCTATCTCTGTATCCCCTTCAGTGAACTGTATCCTCATGTCTCTGCCCATTTTCCAATTTGATTTTTTTTTTTAATGTTGAATTGTGAGAGAGCTTTATACACTGGAGATAGGAGTTGTATCAGATACATGGTTTGCCAATTTCCTCCCGGTCTGTAGCTTGACTTTGCATTTCGTAATAGAGTCTTTTGAAGACTAAGAGTTTTTTCACTTGGATGAAGCCCAGCCTTTCCATTCTTCATTCTATGGATTATGCTTTGGTATCATGCCTGAGAACTCTTCACAACTTATAGGTTTCAAAGATTTTATGTTATTTTCTAAAAGTTTTATAGTTTTATGTTTTACATTAAATCTAGGAATCTATTTTGAGTTACTTTTTAAATAAATGTGAAGTTAGGTTGGGTTAGTTTTTTGCCTATAGTATACAATTACTCGACCTCAGTCTGTTGAAAAGACAGTCTTTCTTCTAATAGTTGCCTTGACACCTTTGTCAAAATCAGTTGGCTATACTTGGGTGAATTCTTTCTAGGTTCTTTTTTTTCTCTTGGATCATCTTATGTGTCTCTCATGCCAATCCCACAAAATCTTTTTTTTTTTTTTTTTAGATTTTTTTTTTTATTTATTCATGGGAGACACACAGAGAGAGAGAGAGAGAGAGAGAGAGAGAGAGGCAGAGACATAGGCAGAGGGAGAAACAAGATCCCTGCAGGGAGCCCGAAGTGGGATTCGATGCCAGGACTCTGGGATCATGACCTAAGCCAAAGACAGATGCTTAACCACTGAGCCACTCAAGTGCCCCTAGATTATACTTTTTAAAACAGAAATGAAACATTTATCTTTTCTCCTTGAGACAATTCAGAAACTTTTATTGAGTATTCTTATTTACTCAATATAATTATTTCCTTAGGTTCAATAAGAATCTGCCTTCCTTGTAATTATTGGGGGGAAAATGATTATACAACCAAGACTTAGACTAAAATGTCATATTTAAGAAGGATGGATAGAATAAGATATGACCTGGCAGTTTTAAGAAACTAATGAAGACTTTATGAAACCAATGTTTGCAAAGCCCTCTTGAGTAAACTGTCCTGGTTTACAAAACTCACTTGGGAAAACTTGCCTAAGGGTTCTTGAGCCTTATGAGTGAGTAAAAAGGTCACTTCCTGGCAGGACCAGGATATTTTGGGGGACGCAGGAAGTGAGGAATTCACCTAAATCTGTAGGCATTTCAGGTGAAGCCCAGTGGTGAGTTCTTAGATCAATGTCCTAGCCTTAAATGACTTTTAAAAGTCCAATCTGAGGGATCCCTGCATGGCGCAGTGGTTTGGCGCCTGCCTTTGGCCCAGGGCGTGATCCTGGAGACCCGGGATCGAATCCCACATCGGGCTCCTGGTGCATGGAGCCTGCTTCTCCCTCTGCCTGTGTCTCTGCCTCTCTCTCTCTCTCTGTGACTATCATAAATAAATAAAAATAAAAAAAAAGTCCAATCTGAGATTTCTCATGAAAAGCTTTAGCAAACTGCAAAAAGTCTATGTGGTCAATAACCTTTCTTTTTGCACTTGTGTAAATAATCAGGCCATCTAATGAGACTGTACATGCTTTGTAAACAAGAATAATCTTATTTTGGTTATCTGATCCAAAGGGGAAGTGATCACAAAAATGTTATGTTTTAATAGAAAACACACCCTATATATTTTATAGCACACCCTATGGGTTATCAGAGCCTCATAACCTTATGGGTTATCAGATCCTTTACTGTCTTTTAGCTGTTTTCCACCTCTTTGTAAACTAGGTAGTTTTGTTACCTACCTATAAATTGGATTAGAACTTGTTATCTTATACATTTTGTCAGTCATTACTATCTTCTCATTTCTTCTACTATCCTTCAGTGTCTGTATACAACTCTTCAAACTAATGTTTCCAATTTTTCTCCCATCCTCCTGAATTGGTGTCAGTGAGAACTAATACATAACGACCAAGATCTTTTCTGGGAGTCTCGATTGCCGTGTAGCTGGGCTTTACCCTCAGGATCTAAAGAAGCCTCTTGAGCTGAAGCTGGATGTCTTGATATAGGACTCATCACCACAGCAGACCCTGTGGACAATCTTTGTGCCTGGACTACTGCTCTGTGGGCCACTCAAAAAGGTCACCTCCCACCTCATCTATGCACTGTTCTAGGAAATACTTATGACTGGATAATTTTACCAAAATTTCTTTGATGTTGATGCCATCACCAAAAGCATTCAAGCTGCAAACAGGGAAATCTATCACATTGCTATCCTCATTCAACTGTCCAAAGACTATTTGAGTCCAGTGTTGAAAAGTCTCCTCAACTGGCTGTCCCCTGAACTCAGAAACTGGGTTTATGATGCTCCAATCATTAATCTTTTTTTCCCATAGAAACCCCTTTCAGTGATGCCTGCTTCCTTGCATTGTTAGATCTTAACACTATTCACTTAGTATGTCACCAACAGAAATATGCTGAAACAAACTATATAGAAAAACTTCCTATATAAATCTTCTCCCAACCTCATGCATTTTATAAACCAGCAATGTCTGTCTCAAGGACCTGGGAGCCATCCTTTTGAAATGTTATCATCAAGAAAGACGAGGCATCTATCTCCCAGTCTCTGTGAGAGGGTAGGAGCTTAACCTTGATATACACCAATTGCAAACATACACAGTCTTAATCCCATTGACCAGTCATCAGCTACATCCTCCAGTACTTTTTCACTGTCTCACTCCAGCACTAAAAAACTCTCCTGCTTTTCATTTTAATAGAGTTGAATTCAATCAGCGTTCCCTAATGCAAAAGTTTTGATTTCTAATAGAATTGTCTTGAATAAAATCTTTCTTGCCTCTTTATCTCTGCCTGGCAATTTTTCTTTGACATCTTCCAATCTACTGTTGAACTCATCTTCTGAGGTGTGTGTGTGTGTATGTGTGTGTGTGTTTTAATTTTTCTTACTTGTATTTTTCAGCTCTGAAATTTCCATGTGGTTCTTATGTTTTCTGTTTCTTTGCTGAGACTTTCTATATTTCTTCTTTTCATAATTCTTGTTGAAGCATTTTTATGATAGCTGCTTGAAATAATTGTCAAATAATTATAATATCTCTTTAAAAATTCGGTTTCAGGTCTTCCTGATCCTTGGTAGGACCAGTGATTTTTTTTTCAAATTAAAACCTAGAATTTGGGCAGCCTGGGTGGCTCAGCGGTTTAGCACCGCTTTTAGCCCAGGGGCTGATCTTGGAGACCTGGGATCAAGTCCCACATCTGGCTCCCTGCATGGAGCCTGCTTCTCTCTCTGCCTGTGTCTCTGCCCCCCTCTCTCTCTGTGTCTCTCATGAATGAATAAATAAAATCTTAAAAAAAACCTTAGAATTTTTGATAACTATAAGTGCTTACATTAAAATAGATGAAAGATCTCACATCAACAACCTAACTTTACACCTTAAGGAATTAGAAAAAAAAGCAAACTAAACCCAAAGCTAGCAGAAGGAAGGAAATCATAAAGATAAGGGTAGAGATACATTTTTTTAAAAGAGAATAGAAAAACAATAGAGAAAATCAACAAAACCAAGATTTAGTTCTTCAAAAAGAAAATCAAAATTGACAAATCTTTAGCTACATTGAGAAGTGAAAAGAGAACAAGCTTAAATAACTAAAATCAGAAATGGAAGTGGGGACATTATTACCAATTTTACAGAAATAAAAGGATTATAGAGAAAGTAGTATAAACAACTGCATGCCAGAAATTTTGATAACCTAGATCAAATGGATAAATTCCTAAAGACATAACAAACTACCAAAACTGAATCATGAAGAAATAGAAAACCTGAATAGACCTAGAACTAGTAAAGAGATTGAATCAGTCATCAAAAGCCTCTCAACAAAGAAAAGCCCTGAACCAGATGGCTTAACTGGTTAATTCAACCATTTAAAGAAGAAGTAACACCAATCCTTCTTGACCTTTCCAAAAAAATTGAAGAGGAAGGAATAACTCTTAACTCATATCTATAAGGCCAGCATTATTCCAAAACCAAAGCCAGAAGAGACAAGAAAACTACAGACCAATATTCTTGTGTATCTATGCTGTGAAAATCCTCAACAAAATGCTAGCAAACTGAATTCAGCAGCATATTAAAAAGATTATATACCATGGCCATATACCATTATATGCCATGGGATTTATTCCTGGAATGCAAGGATGCTCAAGATACAAAACTCAATCAATAATAGTATATCACATTCACAGAATTAAGGAAACAACCCACGCAATCATCTCAATTGGTGCAGAACAAGCATTTGACAAAATTCAATACCCTTTCATTATAAAAATACCCAAGAAACTAGAAATAGAAGTACCTCAACATAACAAAGGCCATGTATGAAAACTCACAGCTAACATCAGACTCAATGGTGAAAAAAATAAAGTTTTTTCTTAAAGATCAGGAACAAG
The DNA here is from genome assembly GCF_048164855.1 of Canis lupus baileyi. Lineage (NCBI taxonomy): Eukaryota > Metazoa > Chordata > Mammalia > Carnivora > Canidae > Canis > Canis lupus. The sequence goes on along the minus strand of NC_132856.1, from coordinate 44,084,599 downwards.
ATAAGGATGCTTGCTTTTGCCATTTCACTTTAACATAGTCCTGGAAGTCCTCACCACAGCAAATAGGCAAGACAAAGGAAGAAATAAAAGCCACCCAAACTGGAAAAGAATTGAAATTATCTCTGTTCACAGGTGACATAATCTTATAAGTAGAAAGCTCTAAAACTGTAAGGACTAATAAATGAATTCAGCAAAGTTGCAGGTTATAAAATCAATACCCCAAATTAGTTGCACACACTAACAATGAACAACCTGAAAAAGAAATTAAGAACACAACTGTATTCACAGTAGCATCAAGAAGAATAAAACACTTAAGAATTAACGAAGGAGGCAAGAGACTTACACGCTGAAAACTACAAACATCACTAAAAGAAAATTAAAGAAGACACAAAAAAATGGAAAGACATCCCGTGGTCATGGATTGGAATAGTTAATATTGTTGACAGGTCAGTAACTACCCAAGATCTACAGATTCAATACAAGCCCTACCAAAATCCCAAAGACTTTTTTTTGCAGAAGCAGAAAATTTTACCCTAAAATTCCTATGGAATCTCAAGGGACCTTAAATAGCCAAATAATTTTGAAGAAAAAGGAGCACAAAGTTGGAAGTCTCACACTTCCTGATTTTGAAACTTATTACAAGGCTCCAATAATTGAAACAGAACCATAATGGCATAAAGACGGCCATATAGATCAGTTGAATAGAGTAGAGAACCTAAGATTAAACTCTCACAAAGGCTTTTCAACCAGAGTGCTGAGTTTTGTCCCCTGTAAATTCATATGTTGAAGTCCCAACCGCCCCCAACCCTGTACCTAAGAAGGTAACCTTCAAATTGGAAAGTCTTTAAAGAGGGGGTTAAGTTAACACGAGGCCTTTAAAGTGGGCCTTGTAATTCAACATGACTAGTGTCCTTGTAAGAAGAGGAAGATTCATCGGAAGGTTGAGGGGGAGGGGCGTGACCTGTGACACAATTCTACGTGTGCGTGTATATCCAAAAGAATTGAAAGCAGGGTCTCAGAGATTTGTACAGCCATGTTCACGGCAGCATTATTCATAATCTCCAAAGTAGAAAAAACTCCAATGTCAGATGGATGAACAAATAAGCAAAATGGTATACATAGGACGGGATATATTATTCAACCTCAAAAAGGAAGGAACTTCTGACTCAGGCTACAACGGAGTTGAACCTTGAAAACATTATGTTGAGTGAAACTAAATCTGATACAAAAAACAAATACTGTACAATTCTACTTATGTGAGGTCCCTAGAATACTCATTTTCATAGAGACAGAAAGTAGAATGATGGGTGCCGGGGGCTGGTAATGGGGATTTTTAATGTTTTACTTGTTAGTGTTTAATGGGTATAGAGTTCATGAGGAGTATGAAGAACCTCTGGGGTTGGATGGTGGTGAGAGTTGTACAATCATTTGAAAGTACTTAAGGTCACTGAACTATACACATAAAAATGATTAAGTGGTAAGTCTTATACATATTTTATCACAGTTTCTAAAATCTGAAAACTTGGGGCATTATGTTAGGAGACTTTGGAACTTATTTATTTATTTTAATTTTTTAAGATTTTTATTTATTTATTCATGAGAAAGAGAGGAGAGAGAGAGAGAGAGAGAAAGAGGCAGAGGGAGAAGCAGGCTCCATGCAGGGAGCCTGGGACTGGATCCTGGGTCTCTAGGATCACGCCCTGGGCTGAAGGTGGCGCTAAGCCGCTGAGCCACCTGGGGTGCCCTGGAACTTCTTTAAACCTACTGTGTGAACTGGCTTTAGCAGGGAGAGGGACAGTAACTCCTGGTTTATACCAAGTGGTGTGGAAGCCCAGGCTCCCCACTAGGCCTCTGTTGATACCAGAGTGGGTGAGGCTTCTCATTACTAGGCAGAGGTGGGAATTCTAGCTTCCTGAGAGACTCCACTGATACCCCTGGCTCTGAGGTGCCTCCTTATTGCCCCCCATGTGGCCTTCACTGACAACAGGGGTATAGGGTGGTAGCCTCCTTACCCCTGGGCAATGGTGAGAGTCCTGACTCTTCAGGAGGTGCCCTTCATCAGGATAGTGGGGAGGGGAAGGGCCACCTGGTTCCTGGCAGATGGAGTGGAAATCCAGGATCCCCACACAGTCTCCATTGTCACCTAAGGAAGAGTGGGGGGGTGTCTCGTTGTAGCTCAATGGGGATGAGAATCCCTGCTCCCTACTTGGCCCCACCCCAGTAAGGGAGTTAGGGAGAACAGATTTTGGCCAGGGCTTCCCCCCCTCCTCCCCTTGCCTGCTGTTGTTTTCTGGTTACCAGCCTTTTCAGCTTTAATTTGGGGATATATAAGTCAAAGAGAAAACCCAGGAACTCACCACCATTTCCTTCCTGTGGTCCTGACATTCCTACCCCGTCTGCCTTCTTCTCTCTACCTTCCAGAGTCTTATGTCTGTCTTATATACAATGCCCTGGGCTTTTAGTTGTACTTAATAGGAAAAAGTATATTGATTCCATCTTCGTAGAAGAGGGGGTCTGCTGCTGGAGCCGATGCAGGGGGAAATGGGCAGGTCAGATCTGCAGGCCATGGGAAGGGATTAATCTTGGGTAGGGGGAGGACAAACTCTGAAAGTGGAAGTAAGAATGGGCAGAGGGTGCAGAGAAATGGGAATGAGACAGGTTGCCAAGCCTTGCTTTAGTGACTATCTCCTCCACGAAGGCAGAAGTTAGTGGTAGAGGATGAAGGAAGAGGCAAGATGAGGGGCTATAGAAGGATGACGAAGCCTAGGAACAGCTGTGAGTTGTTTCAAGACTCTGCTTGCTTATGTGCAGCAGGCTGGCCAGCAATGGTGATCACAATCACTGATGCTGACATTACCAAAGGTGAACTGTGTGCCAGGCCCTGATCTTCACAGAGGCTCCAGAGCGGAGCATGTTTGAGGGATTCCCACTTGCCAGTAAGGAAATCAAGCCTTGCAGAGATGAAGTAACAAGCCATTTCATGGCCTGAAATGGCAGAGCTAGGACGTGGCCACATGGTTTCTAATTCTAGATCCTGCTCTCTTGGGTGCTCAGGGCCCAGCTGAAATTAGAGACTGAATCTTTGGTGTCCTTACACCTGGGTAAATTTCTCTAGGAGGCTGAGTGTCAAAACAGAAGTGGAATTGCTAGATAGAGTCCAGGTTGGGGCTCTTCCTGGTAGGTGTGTCAGAAGGACAGTGTGCAGAGGATATTGGCAAGAGATGGACTTGTGTCCTTGTTGGATCAAGAATTAAGTTGAAGGGATCCCTGGGTGGTGCAGCGGTTTGGTGCCTGCCTTTGGCCCAGGGCGCGATCCTGGAGACCCGGGATCGAATCCCACATCGGGCTCCCGGTGCATGGAGCCTGCTTCTCCCTCTGCCTGTGTCTCTGCCTCTCTCTCTCTCTCTGTGTGACTATCATAAATAAATTAAAAAAAAAAAAAAGAATTAAGTTGAGACAACCAGGGGATGATAATAGGAAAAATGGTGACCAGAACTCCTGATAGGGTGGGACATATGTGGGATAAGGGTACTGGTATGAGAGAACAGGAAGTATAGGAAGTTGTGGTTAGAAAGAAGGGGTTAACTTAAAGATTTCTTGGTAAGGCAGATCCTAGAGGTGACAAGGTCTAAGAGTGTGGGTGGCTGAGGGTGGGGGAGGATTTGAGGTCAACAATCTCAATGGTGGAGGATAAAGTCACTTGCCCAAGATGATGCAGCTGTTCACTGGGAGAGGTGGGATTTGTTCAAGAGGACAAAGAACATTCAATGACTCTTTCAAGCACAGGGAGACAGACTTTACTCCAGGGAGGTTCTCCAGATAGATGTGATGGAATTTTGCAGTGAGGGAGAAAGATAAGGCTCAAGTCCAAATACAGCATAGGCAAGTGGGAGTTTAGAGTGGAGGAGCGGGTGGATGGGTGGAGATTTACAAAGAGGAAACATGGGGGTTGGGAGATTCTTGCAGAGGCAGTTCAGGGTGACCAGATGGCAGTGGGGAATGATGGAAGAAGAGGGACTCAGTCAGATGTGCAGGGTGGAAGTCTTTACTAAAATGACTTTGCAGTTCTTGCTCAAACTGGATCTTATGAGGAAGGGCACAGGCAGGCCTAGGAGAAGGTCCAGGATTAGGTCAAGCAGAGAAAGAGTCTTTGTAAGATTTAAACCCCACTGAGAATCCAGAAAAAGATGTCAAAAGGAGAAGGGCGGTGGGAATGATTAGGAGCAGAGGAGGGAGGCACAGGGCAGATAGATGGAGACTCCCAAAGGGGGGCGTTTGAAAGCAGCATTGGGATGTGCAATCAGGGAGGTGCTGGGACTGGACTCACATCTGCATCACACACTCCTAGCACCTCTGTGGGCTGTGCCCTGCACAGGGAGGTGGAACTCAGAGCCTGGTGCGCGAGGCAGGCGTGTGGCACATTGAGGAACATAATCACCAAACAGAATAACCACTTCTGGGAGCCACAGCTGCTGCAGCAAAGAGGTGATGCTCAGGCCACCTTGGGGGACATTACCCAGTGGGCGCTGCAGTGGAAGGACGCAACCCAGAGTGTGTTCAGAGCCTCCCAAGTGGCCTAGCGTGGCGAGCACAGGAGCCATGCACTGAGGGATGAGGGCAGGCAGGGCCTTTGCCAGCCATCTGCGTCACGTCGGCACCTCAGCCTGAGTGTTGGGTGTGGAGGGGAGAACAGGGAACAATACGCATTTTAGAAAACATGAAAAAGCAGATGAAAAAAAAAAAAGCATTGTGACCAACTATATAAAATGCTAGACAGGTTCATAGAGGATTATGTTCTTCTTCCTTTTCAGGAAGTTTCCTTCACTATGGCCAGCTCATTGTTTTTACAACAAAATGTGGCTAAAACAAAAAAGGGAACAAGTATGGGTTTACCAGAATCACATGTTCCTGGCTGGAAAGAAGTCACAGCAAAATGCAGAACACTTGGGGCTGCATCTCCTCTCTCACCCCAAGGTGAGGCTGCTGGGGGACTTCCTGCCACGTCCCACAAAAGATAAGGGAACTAACACATTGGCTGTATTTGGGGCCAGCTGTGGGTGTGGCAGGAAGGTAAGGGGCTCTAAGCATAGAAACCCACCTGCGGAAAGACAAGGCGTGAGCCAAGAGAGGCTCAGGGTTCCTCCAGCCAGATGTTACTGAAGAGACATGGCAACTTGATGTGCAGCATGGTCCCCGATTGGAGCTGGGTAGTGGGGAGGCACCCATCACAAAGGAGTGTTTTAGGGCAACTGGCAAAATGTGAATATGGGCGAATGGTTGAAAGCCACATTGGATGGATGTTAAATTTCCCCCATTTCAGTCATTGCTCTGTGACTACATTAAGAGAATGTCCTTGTTCTTCGAAAGCACACACTGGAATCTATAGAAAGTCTTTGGGGACGTTGATGTGTGCAACTTACTCTCAAGCAGTCCAGGAAAATCATACACCTGTTCAATACGGAGGAGGAGGAGGATGAAAACACAAAAAGAGGCAAAAGATTAACAGTTGGTGAATCTGGATAAAATGTTCTTTGAATGTGAGTTCTTGAACTATTCTTGAAATTTGTGTGTAAATTTGAAATGTCAAATGTTGAACTTAGAAGAAAACAAAGGCAAAGTTCGGGGTTGGATTGTTTGTGGCTGGAACTTAAATTCAGGGCTGAGAATAAACTAAATCTCTGAGGGGGACAATGGAACCAATGGTGAGTTTTTGTTTTTGCGGGGGGAGGGTTTGCATTATCTTCTTAAATATCATCCTCCATGGAAGATCAACTTAAATGTATTCTGCAAATATTAATAATTAACTGACTACCATGGGGTTTTGTTTCTGCTATTGTCTTCACAGAGTTTACGTTATATATTAGTTTTGGACCAGAAGCTTCCAGAATGATGACCTGGGAGCAGTTTTTCCAGAGTGTCCTCTTTAGTCATGCAAACTGATGGCAGCAAGGAATGTTGCTTTTGGAGAAGGTGCAACATACGTGTGCTTTGTGGGACTTGATGAAGGCAGCCCTTCTGGGGCTCCTTGATGCCTGGAGCTGTAGGGAGTCCATATAAGGAGCCAACAGCCCCGGGAGAGGACAAACTGCAGATTTTAAAAGTTGAGAAGATCTGGCAAAGTGGCCAGGATGACAGGAAAGGACAAGGGCACCAAGGTCAAAGGCAAATTCACCAGGGGGAAGGAGATCGGAACTTAAGGCAAGAGCTTAAGTCTCTGGTGTGTACGTGTGTGGGTCTGTAGGTGGTGTGTGTGATTCTGGAATAGCATGCAGCTGAGGCTAGCAGCTCCAGGGACAAATAACCCTGGCATGGTGACAGTGTCATGTGTTAGGAACGATGGCTGAGCATGTGTGAGTTGAAGGAGCCACAGTCTTGGAGGCCAGTGTATGGCACCCTGTATAGTGGTCTAGACCGACCCAGAGCAGCCAGGGCACCACCTCAGGAACAGGCAGGTATCCCTGGCGCTGAGCCTGTCAGGCTTCCACAGTCACCTGTGGGGGATCTCTAGAGCAGAGTAGCAGTGGCCAATGTGTCCCTTTCAGTTTTCTCCTAGCCTGGGTTCGGAAGAAGGGCTAACGCTTTTCAAGTCTTTGGGGTTCTTTCTTTGTTTTTTAAAGATTTCATTTATTTATTCATGAGAGACACAGAGAGAGTCAGAGCCACAGGCAGAGGGAGAAGCAGGCTCCCTGCGGGGACCCCGATGCGGGACTCACAACCTGAGCCACAGGCAGATGCTCAACCACTGAGCCACCCTGGTGCCCCAGCCCTTGGGATTCTTACATTATTTGAGGTGGAGCTTCAGACAGGAGATGCTGTGTCCTACTCTTCTTGACTATTAATTGGGGGAATAAAGAAATATTATATATATATAAATATATATATATGTTTGGTCGTATATATAATATATATATTATATAATATATATTATACGTATAATATAATTATACGTATAATATATTATATATATATGCATTTGTCCCAGGTGGTAGCCAGTCCTCAAAACAGTCAATATCAGTTCTCTCCTTCCCTGCATGTATCCAGGCATGGAGCGTGTTTCCCCTGCCCCACATGCGGGCTGGCCCTGTGACTGCTTTGGCCAAATGTGGTGGGACTTCTGGGGTTTCAGGCCTGGCAACTTCTGCTTTTGTCCTCCTAGAGCATTCACTCTTAGCTGCTGCCCCTGGAAGCCAGTGCCCAGCCATGAGAAGCCCAGCTAGCCTCACAGAGAGGCCATGCGGAGGACTGACCTCCTGGGAGGCAGCCCGCACCATCTCACCAGTGATGGGAGGGAGGTCAGTTTGGACCTTCCAGCCATCCCGGCACCCTGGCCAGTAGCTCATGAAGCAGAAGAGCCTCTCTGCCACCTGCGGAATCGTGACAGATGATGGTTTGGTTATTTTAAGCCGCAAAGTTTTAGGGGGTTTTTGTTGTTGTTTTAGCATGGCGACTGACAATGTGTATTGTAAGTGGGTTCAGGTGAATGAGAAAGGGAATATAAAGAGCCGCTTAAGGCTTGGTGACAGACTGCACCTGTTTATTTACCTACAAGGGCTCAGGACAGCTCTGATCTCTGTTCCTTCGCCTGCAGCTTTCGAGCCTGGGACTCAGAGACCCAGAGGTGTCAGTGCTGGGTCCAGTGGCTTCCTCTTGTAAATGAAGAAACTGGAGCCCAGGGTGGGGGAAATGAGCCCCTCGGGTCACGGAGCTGGTGTTAGTGCTCGCTCACCAGAAGGCCATGGCTTCTGAAATCCCTTTGGCCTTTCTCCATATTATAGTTTGAAACATCAGCTCATATTGACTGTTTGCCACATGCCATGCACTCCATGGCCTTTGAACGCCCCTGCACCCTCTGTGGTCAATCCTGAGGTCAATACCCACCTCTGAGACCAGGAAACCAAGGCTCAGACCGAGGTTGCATAGCTAAGAAAGTGGAGCTGGAATTTGATCTCGGGGTTCCCAATGTCACCTGTACCCTGTCTGTCTTTTCCTGTATCATGGAGGATGGGGGTGTGTGTGTTCAGAATTCTGATTTTAGCTTTCCCTTCACAGGATAGCTTGGGATAACTCATGTTTATCCGAAGCCTAACATCACTGGCTGTGGCATATCACATATGGTGTTTGCACACTACTTCCATCTGTGCCTCTGCCTCTCCCCCCCCACCCCTGTCCCTGCCACCTTCTCTGGCTCGCAAAGCCACTGTGAGGTGAAATGGCAAAGTGAGGTGCTATGAGATCTGTGTGATTGTCAGTAAGTGTGACCACTCTGGTTAAAGCAAAGAGATAATGGAGGCTCCTCAAAAAATGTAGAGAGAAAATGCCATCGGTTCCACTTCTGGGCATCTATGCAAAGAAAACAAAATCACCAATCTGAAGAGGTATCTGCATCCCCATGTTCATCGCAGCATTATCTACAGCAGCCAAAATATGGAAACAACCTGAGTGTCCATCAAAAGATGAGTGGATAAGGGAGATGTGGGATATTTGCAATAGAATATTACTCGGAATATTCAAGAATGAAGTCTTGCCATTTGTGACAATATGGGTGCACCTAGAGGGCGTTGCGCTAAGTGAAATAAGTCAGACAAAACAAATATGGTATGATTTCACTTATGCTTGGTATCTAAAAATAAATGAACCAACAAACCAGATCAGAAACAGACTCACAGATCCAGAGAAAAATTGGTGGTTGCCAGAGGGGAAGGTTTTGGGGGAATGGGCAAAATAGGTGGAGGGAATTAAGATCTGTAATCTTCCAGTTATAAAATAAATAAGTCACAGGGGTGTGAAGTACAGAGTAGGGAATATAGTAAATACTATTGTAGTAACTTTGCGCGGTGACAAATGACAATTATACTTGCCATCGTGAGCATTTCATAATGTATATAATGTTGGATCACTATTTGTCCACCTGAAATTAATATAATACTGTATGTCAATTATACTTGAATTACAAATAAATAAATATAAACAACCATTTGTACATAGGAAGACCAATGAAAAAGATGTGGATGTGGATAAAGTATATGGATTCAAACGTTTGTGTTTGCCAATAACTCTGACTTCCTGCCGGTTCACACTTACAGCGTCCCTGGAGGGAGGGTGGGGGCGACGGTCATGTCTTGGTGACCCAAAGGCTCTTGTCTACCATGCCCAGGCTGCTTCCTGGGCACAGGGGAAAATCATGAAGCCCAGAAGAGTAGGAGTCCCCATGAGCCACAGCCTCCAGGCTTGGTGGGCTTCTCAGAGCCCCCCCAGCAACACTTCTGAGTTTCCCCATTCTGTGTCACATGTGTTTCAAACCTTCTCACCCTAGAATTCTCCTGCTGCCCCCCTGTCCCATCATTTATTTCACCAAGAAAATAGTAGCCATCAGGATAAAGCCCTCTTAACTTTTGCTAGAAACCCTCCCACATCGCCTGCACCTTCACCCCTCCCAGCCTTGTTCTGACCCAGCACAGGGTGAGAGTGAGTCCTGCCTGTCCTTGTCCCCTCCGCAGACACCGCCTCTTCAGCTCTGCCCCCAACTTCCACCTTTCCCTCTCTGAGCCCCAGCCTCTCCCATTTGATGAAGTCTTTCCCTTGATCCCTTCAGTTGCTGCCCAACCTCCTCTGCTCTTCATAACTACACTTCAAGACACCTGTCCCCCAACCCACTCCAATCTGACATCTTTGCTCCCAGTTGTTCCCCATCCCATAGAGGCTCATGGCCCCACACTTCCTTAGCAAGGCTCCCCCAGCCCAGCTGCTCAGCTGACCTGACACCCTGTCCTGAAACACTCTATCTTCTTACATAGAAGACTACCCTCCTGGAGTTCTTCCTACCTCTCTGAATGTTCTTTCAGGCTTTCTCCCTGCCTATTTCTGGAAGGTTGTTTGTTTTGGCTTCTGGCTCTATCCTCACTCATCACAATACCTTGGTCAGAGTTCAGCCCCGGGAGCCAGGGAGAAAAAATGAGTCAGGCTGGGTGGGAGTATTAGGGATCAGTGGGGACTGGGACAACCAGGGAGCATGAGAGCCTCGGAAAGGTGGTGGCAACAAGTCCACATGAGCAGATGAGTGCCAAGAGCAGGGTTGGCAAACGTTTTTCTAAAGGGCCAGACAGCGAGTGTTGTAAACTTGTAGGCCATGTGTCATCTCTGTCACTTAGTCCTCTTTGTTTTAAAAACCCTATACAAATGTGTAAAAAAAAAAAAAAAAAAGAAAATTCTAAGCTCTCTGAGTCATATAAACACAAGCCATGGGTCAGGTTTGGTGGGCAGACTGTAGTTTGCTGAGCCCGAGTAAAGAGTGAGTGCAAATCCACAGTGGCTAGACCTCCTGGTTTTCCAGGGAGGCCAGAAATCCAGATTTTGTTTGAAATCTTTTGGTTACCAAATGCTGACAGAGAAGATCTTCTGGGATAGCCTGTCTCCAGGTAACCCCTGAGCATCTTGCAGCTACTGGAAACATGTCCATCCAGAGCCCAGTTCATCAGTACGCCCCCACCCAGCTGAGTTCACAGTCTCAGCAAATGGCGACACCTTCTACTAGAAACAGACACCCGGGGGTCCCTACTCCTCACCCCCACCTCATTAGCACAGTGTTGCTGATCCTTCTTCCTGATTTCCTGTCCCCTTGGCTCTGTCCTCAGTGCCACTTCCATATGTTGGACCACCCTCATTTCATCCCTTGGGAACCAAAACATCCTCCCAATAAAGAGTCCCCAGTTCCTGTCTTACTTTCCCTTAATCTTTTCTACAGACAAAATGCTCTTTCTAAAATGCAAGTCTGATCATGGCACTCCCAAGCTTAACACTCATTTGCTAATTGGCTAAGGTCCTAACCTTCCTTTGGTCTATAAGGCTTCTTGTGATCAGGCCCCTGTTGGACCCCTGGTCCCCTCTGTTTCCTGGCTCATCCCACTCCACTGTGTGCTGCTATCTTTGTGGGGTGCTTCTATTTCTTGAAATGAGCCAAGCTCCCTATCACTTCCAGGTGTTTGCATCTGCAGATATGGCACATCCTTCACTCTACCCCGCTTATTGCCATGTTCTTTGTATCTCAACTCCTGCGAACTGGTGCCCTATCCTCCATTCCCCCCTCCTTCCCCACTCCCTTCCCTCTATCCCTCCCTTCCTTCCTTCCTTTTAATATAACAACTTTATTTATATATGATTCACATGCCATATAATTCATCCATATAAAATATAAAACTTTTTTTAGTATATATTTTTAATATTATATTATTATACTTTAGAATATACTTTTGAGTATATTCAGAGTTGTGCCATCATTTCCACAATCAATTTTAGAGCATGCTCATCATCCTAAAGAGAAGCCCTATACTTTTTAGCAGTCACTCCTTTCTCATCAACAACCCTCCACCCCTGCCCTAGCCTTAGGCAACCACTCGTCTATGTCTACTTTCTGTCCCTATAGATTGGCCTATTCCAGACATTTAGCATAAATGGAATCAGACGATAAGTGGTCTTATGTGACCGGCTTCTTCTTTTTTTTTTTTTTTTTTTTTCCGGCTTCTTTAATCTAACATATTTCGAGGGTTCATGTATCAGAACTTCATTTTTTATTGTTGAACAACATAGCTTTGTATAGACATACCACATTTTATTTGTCAGCTTATCAATCATAATGTTAGTTTTATCTGCTGTTTCCTTGTGTTCTGATATGTCATAGTCTTTGGAAAGGAGTCTGTTTTGTTTTGTTTTGTTTTGTTTTGTTTTTTCAAGTCCTGTAGAGTGAAGGAGAAGAGCCTCTGCAACTCTAAGATCCTTTGCAGAAATATCAACTCAAAGAGGAGGGGAGGTAGAGGCATGAAAGTTGATGTAGGTAGGTAAAGCCAAAGCAATCAAGGCAGGAAGAAGACTCTTGGCGTCCCAGCTCGGACCCCTAGGCAGAGCTGTCTCTGTACCTCACAGATGAGAAGCTTTCTTCTCAGAAAGAGAGGCAGCAGGATAAAATAGGAAGCAAAGGGCTTCACACTTTTGACTAAAGGCTAGGCTCCTGTCAATAACAGTGCTGAGCAAAGACCTCCAATATATGAATATTCATGTTGCGATTGATTGAGTTATAGGGGTTCCCTGTATATATCAGATATTAACCTCTTATCAGGTAGATGGTTTGCAAACATTTTCTCCCATTCAGTAGGTTGCCTTTTCATTTTGCTATTTCTTTTCCTGTGCAGAAGCAATTAAGTGTGATGTAGTTCCATTTGTTGATTTTTGCTTTGTTGCTTGTGCTTTTCATGTCATCCAAAACATTCTTGTCAAGACCAACGTCCTGTATGTTTTCTTCTACTAGTTTTACAGTGTCAGGCCTGATGTTTTAGGTCTCTAATCCATTTCAAGTTGATTTTTGTGAATGATGCAAGGTAGGGGTCCAGTTTCATCCTTTTGCATGTGAATGTCCAGTTTTCCCAGCACTGCTTATTAAAGTATTGACTATTTAATACTTGTTAGTTGATCATGTATATATGGGTTTATTTCTGAATTCTTGATTCTGTTCTATTGGTCTGTGTGTCTGTTTTTGTGCCAATACCATACTGTTTTGGTTACTATAGCTCTGTAATAAAGCTTGAAATCAAGAGTTGTGATGCCTCCAGCTTTATTCTGCTTTCTCAGGATTGCTTTGGCTATTCAGGGTTTTTTATGGTTCTTGTACAAATTAAAAACTTTTTTTTCTATTTCTGTAAACAATGCCATTGGGATTTTGATAGGGATTGATTTGGACAATCTGTAGATGACTTTGAGTAAAATGAACATTTTAATGAACTTTAATTCCTCCGATCCATGAACACAGGTTATCTTTTCGTTTACTTTCCAATTTCATATAATTTTCAATGTACAGATATTTCACCTCCTTGGTTAAATTTATTCCTAAGTATTTCATTCTTTTTTGATGCTATTGTAAACGGGATTGTTTCCTTGGCCAAATCCAAAGTCTGAAGATTTCTTTCTGTGTTTTCTTCTACAAGAGTATTGTTTTCGTTCTTACATTTAAGTCTATGATTCATTTTGAATTAATATTTGTGTATGGGGGCAGCCCGGGTGGCTCAGTGGTTTAGTGTCGCCTTCAGGCCACGACGTGATCCTGGAGTCCTCGGATGGAGTATCTCGTCAGGCTCCCTGCATGGGGCCTGCTTCTCCCTCTGCCTGTGTCCCTGCCTCTCTCTCTCTCTCTCTTATGAATAAATAAAATCTTTTAAAAAATATTTGTGCATGGTGTGAGATGAGGGTCTAAGTTCATTTTTTTACATGCATATACTGTTTCATGATGAGACTTTTTCCAGCACGTGAGTATCAGTATCAGCTTAATATTCCATTTCACAAACATACTATAAACACTGGGGGCCTGGGAAGTGTTTAACAACTGTCTTTCAAAGTATGTCCTGATTTGTAGCATTTGCCAATTTCCCTGGTGTAAATACTCCAACCACATCTAATTTCAAGGTACTGATGTTACATGACTTATGGAATTGGGACGAGATTACCCAATTGGTTCTTGTGAGCCGTTACAAGCTGACTGTAGCACATGATGGGTTTGTTTTTTGTTTTTTTTCTGGTTTTGGTTTGCTTCTTGTTTGTCCCCTTGTTTACCCTCAGTATACAAAAGGCTCCCCAAGGCAGGAAGAAGCAGTCTATTTTATTCACTGCTATAAATGAATGCTGGCTCTCTAGGGAGTTTCTGGTTCTCCCTCATAATGAGCACAGCTGTGGACTACATCCTTGCAGCTTTTCTGTGATCACACTTCGTGATGTCCATTATATTTACCTTCAGGACAACTCTGAGCCTTGCTTCCTGGTGAAGATAAAGAAAATTGAGTTTTGCCAAAACAGGAGAAGTACGAAGCTGCTTGAACTTCTGCAATTTTACAGATACATGTTCAAAATTTAAATTATAGGAGTGACTTCTCCTTTTTTTCTCTCCCTTTTGGGAATCAAGTAAAGCAAATGCTGCAGGGTGAAAGAATTGTCTTGACAGGCACTGAGGTGAGGTCAAGTGTGAACACCACACTGCATCAGCTTCCTGAAGGTGTCTGAGGCATCAAAGTAACCGGAGGAAATCACTGGAGTGTGACATGGTTTCAAAGAAAATGCACCAAACCTTCCTTCTGAGGAAAACTTGTAAGAAAAGCAAAGAAAAGGAGGGGCTGCTCTGGGGCAGTTGCCTTTCATAGATTATTGTTAAACATCATTTGCCACATCCTTATCTGCATTGGGTATTTTCATTAATGGAATTAAATAAACACCATCTTATCAGGGAAAAGAAGCATCTCATTTTAATTAATGTTTCTCTTATTACTATTGTGATTATATTTTTATATTAATGGTTAATGCATTTCTTCTATGACCTATGTATTTATATCTCCTTTCATTTCATAAAACTGTTGGGTATATGGAATAATTGTGTGATAGGAAAATCCCAATGGTTTTCCTATTGGTTTTATAAGATTCCCTTATGTATTATGGGTTTTGACCTTTGGCGTCTAATTTTTAGTTTTGGTGGGGTTTTTTTGTTTTTATTTTTGTTTTTTGCTTAACATCTTTGTATGCACACTTTGTATTGTGTGTTGGTATACAATCGGGCATGTTTCTCCCTCAGTAAAATACTTTTTTGAAATTTGCTTAGAATGTCTCACACCTTGTTTCTCCAAGTGAATTTTAGATTTGTTAAACTAAGAGCCAAGACAAAATACTCTGGAGGTTGAACAAAAGCTACAAAGTAATTTGGTGCTGGCCTCGCAAGTCTTTGGTCAAAATCAATTCATTGGCCCTGTTTCCCCTCTGTTGAACTGACCACATCATGCAGCATCTGCCCCCATTCTGGCACATTGAAGGCTCCAGTGCCTGTGGGAGTGGCAGGTGCTTCTCCCAGTGGTCTATGTACCCCAGGTGTCCGGCTCAAAGAGGTTGTACTGAATGAAGGGATGATGAATTAATGCATGATTGAATACTGGCATTTGGATGAATGAATAAACACACAAGTGGATGAATGAAATTTACTGGTAGCTCTTCTTTTCCCCCTTCAGTGCTCTGTTCCAGGGATTGTTTCTTCTTGCTTTCCTACAAGGACAGGTAGCAAAAGAGACTTACAGGGTTTCTATAATGTAGTGGTGTCCAAAACTCTCGCTGATGGTTTCAGAACATCTCACAGCTCCAGGCTTCCAATGTCCCTCTGCTTTAAATGATCCCAAACCCTTGGCACAAGGCAAGTAAGCCAAGCCACCCATGGCTGGAGGCTGGAGATGCTCCACGGGGATGGGGCAGTGAGTGTAGCAGCTGCATGTGGCTAAAGCTGGAGGGAAGCTCTAGTTGAGGAAGTGCACATGGGCAGGCCCTCTCTCCCCTGGGGTATGGCAAGGAGATGGGGGAGATCTGAATAACCCCTTCCTTCTTCTAAGAGGCACAGTGCCCAGGGGTGGGGACAGAATGGAAGCCCTACCATTTTTCCTTTAACAGTCATGACCCTAGTTCCTTTCCTGCCATCCAGTTATTAGTTTTTACACCGTTCCTCAGCTCCTAACACAAAAAAAAAATGGGAATGGGAAATGAAAGACCAGAATAAATACTGGACAACTTCAAAGAAGGAAATTCTTGCATGATAGAGATCTGATTGCACTGAACTCTGTCTGAACAGAGTGACAGCAATGGACTTAAAAATCAGTTTTCTTTTTTCAAAATTTTATCCAGAGAATTTTATGGTACAAAGTATTAGTTATCGCACTGAGTTTGAAGCACCCCATTAAGAGGAGAAATGAGTATGACAGGGAAGGAAATGTAAAAATCAGCTAACATCAGGGTTTCTATTTGCCCCTGCCAATACTGAGTCCTCTACATGTGAAAAAATCAAAATCTATTCCATCTTGCTGGTGTTTCTCAAGCTTTAGTTATTAGAATCACCTTTTTGATTTTTACTACATTTTCACACTTTTAGTAACTTACTAAATGTGGCATGGATTTTATTACATCAAGATTGAGAATTTCTATTCAACAGAAGATGCTATACATAAAATAATACAGCTGAGACAATGATAGAAGTCATTTGACATGTCTAAAGCATTAAGAAATTAAAAAAAATAAAGCATTAAGAAATTAAAATCCAGAATATACAAAGAACTTTTGCAAATCAACAACAAATGACAGAAAACCAGATCATTTAAAGCATTTTTCAATTCAATTGAAAAAATGATCAAAGATAAAAGTAACTTACAGAAGAAGTAACTCAAAACCCTGGCAAACATATAAAGAGATATTCTAACTCATCAATAATTGGAGAAATGTAATATGAAACAATTGTGAGTATCCATGTACTTGTTAAATTAGCAAAGATTAGAAAGCAGTATAACACAGTGTTGGTAAGGATGCGGGGAGAGGAACCTTCAGGCACAGTGAGTAAGAATGTAGACTCATCTCATTTATATCTCTTTATGATCCAGCATTTCAAATCTAAGTCTGTATGAGGATATTGCAGCTTTATTTACAATATCGCAGAGTTGGAGGCCATCTTGGCACCCATCCCTAGGAGAGTAGATCAGTAAAATATGCAAAATACACTATGGTGTACTAAGCAGGAAGTGAAAGAAATGGATTGGATATTCTACATAGCAATAGATAAGCTTGCAAACCACATACGATATTTAAAAATGAGAAACATATCACTTGCTTAAATAAAAAATTGGCATTAAAAAACCAATAATACAAATTCTTAACACACAAAAAGAAAATGAAATGGAATTACTAGCATTTCCACTTCTGAGTATTTCCACTTGAGTATATAGTCAAATGAACTGAAAGCAGGATCTTCATGTTCATAGCAGCATTATTGACAATAGCTAAAGTGTGGAAACAACTCATGTCAACAAACGAAGGAGTAAGTGAAAGAAGTCCATCCATATAAGGGAATATTATTCAGCCTTAGAAAGGAAGAGAATTCTGACTTAACTACAACATGGATGAACCTTGAGGACATTATGTTGAGTGAAATAGCCAGTCACAAAAGGACAAAAAACAGCATGATTCTAAATATATGAGGATCTGAGGGGATGGAGGAATAGGACATTGTTGTTTAATGGGTTTGAAGTTTAATTTTTACAAGAGTTCTGGCGATGGATGGTAGTGATGGCTGCACAACACTATAAATGTTTTTAATACCACTGAACTTTACACTTAAAAATGGTTAAGATAGTAAATTTTATATGTATTTTACCACAATTTTTTAAATGGGAAGAAAAAAAGAAAATGATACCCATTAAAAGCCTTAACCACCAGACCTATCTTCCAAGAAATACTAAAGGAAATTCTTTCAGCAGAAGTAAAAGAATGCTAATTAACATCACAAAAACATAAAAAAGTAACATAAATTTCATGGTAATGATAAAGATATAGTCATAGTTAGATTCTGCAATATGGTAATAGTGGTGCATAACTCACCTACAACTCTTGTTTAAATGTTTTTTTTTAAAAGGTGCAAGAAAAGAACTATAACTACAATAGTTTGTTATTAGTTACACAATACAAAAACATGTAAATTATAATAGCAATACCTTATAATATGGGGGGGGTAAAAATGTAAGATTTATGAATTTTATTGAAGTTAAATTATCATCAGTTTAAAATAGGGTGTTGTTAAAAAAAAATTAAAAAAAAAATAAAATAGGGTGTTGTTAGTTTAAGATGCTTTATGTAAGCCATATGGTAACCACAAGGGAAAATCCTAAAGTAATTACACGGAAGAACATGATAAAGGAATCAAAGATACTGATATTTAAAGATACTGATACATCAAACCACTAAAACTGACAGCAGTATAAGAAACAAGGAACAATGGATCTATAAAACAGCCAGACAACAAAGTGATAATATCAAATCCTCACCTATTAAAAATTACTTTAAACATAGATGGATTAAATTCTCCAATTAAAAGACATAGAATGGCTGAATGCATAAAAAACAAAATCCAACAATATACTGCCTGCAAGAAACTCACTGTAGTCCTACAGACATTCACAAACTGTGAGTAAAGGGATAGAAAAAGACACTTCAAACAAATGGTGACCAAAACAAAATACAGGAGTAGCTACCCTATCATACAAAATAGACCTTAAACTGAAAATGACAAAAAGAGACAAGAAGGTCATTATATAATGACAAAGTGGTCAATACATCAATAAGGTAAAACAATTGTACACATTTATATGTCCAACATCGGAGCATTTAATTATATAAAGCAAACATTAACAGAGCTAAAAGGAGAAATAAATAGGAATACAGTAATAGTTGGGGATTTTACTGCCCCACTCTGAACAATGGATATATCATCCAGACAGAGACTCCTTGAACAACATTGTAGACCAAATGGACCTAACAGACATATACAGAACATTCCATCCAGCAACAACAGAATACAAGTGTACAAAAAACATTTTCCAGGACAGATCATATGTTAGGACACAAACAAGTCTTAAGAAATAAGATACGATTGAAATAATGCCAAGTATCTTCTCTGACCACAATGGCACGAAACTAGAAATCAGCAACAAGAAGAAAACTGCAAAATTCACAAACACATAGAAATTAAACAGCACTGTCCTGAACATCCAGTGGATCAAGGAAGAAATTAAAGGGGGAGATACAAAAGTTCCCTAAGACAAATACAAATGAAAACAACATACCAGAACTTAATGGATATTACACATAGAAAGGTGAAACTGAATCCTTATCTTATACCACTCACAAAAATTAACTCAAAATGGATTAAAGACTTAAATATAAGACCTGAAACATGGAACTCCTAAAAGAAAACACTGGAATAAAAGTTCTTGACATAAGACTTGAAAATTATTTTTTAAAATATGATACCTAAGCATAAGTAACAAAATAAAAAACAAATGGATCCACATCAAACTAAAAAGATTCTGCACAGCAAAAGAAACTATCAACAAAGTGAAAAAACAAACTACGGAATGGAGAAAAGTATTTGCAAACTATATGTCTGAAAGGGGTGAATATCCAAAACATATAAAGAACTCATAGAACTCAATCACAAAAATAAATCACCCAGTTAAAAAATAGGCAAAGTACTTGAATAGATATTTCTCCAAAGAAGATGTATGCAAGGCCAACAAGTGCATGAAAATATGCTCAACATTACTCGTCATCAGGGAGACGCAAATTAAAATCACCGTGAGATATCACTTCACATCTGTTTTATTTTTTAATTTTTATTTACGTATTCATGAGAGAGAGAGAGAGAGAGAGAGAGAGACAGGCAGAGGGAGAAGCAGGCTTCATGCAGGGAGCCCAACGTGGGACTCCATCTCAGGTCTCCAGGATCACGCCCTGGGCCAAAGGTGGCGCTAAACTTCTGAGCCACCTAGGCTGCCCTCATACCTGTTTTAAAGACCATCATCAAAAAGACAAGAGATAACAAATGCTGGTGTGGGTGTGGAGGAAAGAGAACACTTGTGCACTGTTGGGATTGTAAATGGGAATAGCCACTATGGAAAACAGTATGGAGCTTCCTCACAAAATTAAAAATAGAACCATCATATGGTCCAGCAATTCCACTTTTCAGAATATATCCAAAGGAAATGAAAAAACTAGCTTGAAAATATATCTGCATCCTCATGTTCATAGCAGCATTATTTATAATGGGCAAGGCTTGGAAACAACCTAAGTAAGTGTCCATCAGTGGATGAATAGATCAAGAATTGTGAGATATATAGATAGATAGATAGATAGATAGATAGATAGATAGAGATATATATAATTCAAAAACATTAAACCAACTTTCACATGAGAAATTATATTAAAATATTTTATATGTATATATTACATATATATAATTCAACCATTAAAAACAAGGAAATCCCACCACGTGTGACAACATGGATAGACCTTGAAGGCACGACACTAAATGAAATAAGTCAGACAGAGAAAGACAAATATTGTATGATCTCACCTATATGTGGAATCTAAAAACAACAGCAACAACAAACTCATGGAAAAAATGCTGAGACTTGTGGTCATCAGAGGCAGAGGGTGGAAGAGAAGGAATCAGAGGAAGGGGGTCAAAGGGTACAAACTTGCAGTTAAAGGATTAGTGAGTCCTAGGGATGTGATGTGTGACATAATGACCACAGATAACACTGCTATAGGATATACAGCAAAGGTGTTAAGAGAGTAGATCCCAAGAGTTCTCATCACAAGGAGAAGATTTTTTCCTCTTTTTGTCTCCTTTTAAAAAACTGTATCTGTATGAGAAGGTAAGTGTTGGCTAAACCTATTGTAGTCATCATGTCACAATATATGTAAATGAAACCATCATGCTATATGCTTTACACATGCATAGTGATTATATATCAATTATTTCTCAATAAAACTGGGAGAAAAAAAACCTTAGAATGGGGCTTCCACTTTGGGTTGTCCACTTTCTTCAATCATCTGTTGATGGAGACCTCTGTTGTTTCCATGCCTTGACTATTGTGAATAATGCTGCAGCAAACAGGGGAATACAGATGCCTCTTTGAGATAAATATTTTGTTTCCTTTGGGTAAATACACAGAATTGGAATTGCTGGATCATATGATAGTTCTACTTTTAATTTCTTGAGGAACCCTCCATACTGTGTTTTATAGTGATTGTACCACCTGACATTCCCACCAACAGTGTACAGAGTTCCGTTTTTCCCCACATCCTCACCAATACTTGTTATCTCTTATCTTTTTGGTAATAGATATTCTAATGGGTGTGAGATGGTTTCAACTTGCATTTCCTTGGTGATGATGTTTCCTGAGTGATGTTGAGCACCTTTTCATGTATTTGTTGGTTATTTGTATGTCTTCTTTGAAAAAATGTCTATTGAATAGGTTCTTTGCTTATTTTTAAATTGGGTTATTTGTTTTTTTTTACTTTTGAGTTATATGAGTTCCTTGTATATGTTGCATATTAACTCCTTACTGATATGTGGTTTGCAAATATTTTCTTCTACTCCATAGGTGGCCTTTTTATTTTGTTGATGCTTACTTGTGCTGTGCAGAACCTAACACCATATATGCCAAAAAGTAAGAAAGCTCAAAAACTGATGGAAAAAATAGCAACAGCGTGTAGGATCCTACTCGAAGGGCTCCCATTAGGTAAATCTGGGACAATTTGTACATCAAAACAATAAAAATAATATCATATTCTATCCCATTGATATAAAGGGAACCTGTGAGGTCATGATGTTATAAGCAAATAAATGAATAAACACATAAGTGGAGGAGAAAAGATGCTTTTACTATATGGTGAAATGCCCACTAATGGGCACTTATTGATTAATCAGTACAATATACTTGACAGTGGAGAAACCTAGTGGAGACTTTCTGAAGCAAGTGATAAAGTTCAACATCTTTAGTCAGGGGGCAGGTTGGCACCAAACGCCTCCAAATATGATGCACTGAGAACAACCCAGCATCAACTTCTGTGATGCTCTAGTTGGTTCCTGCTCTAGTTGTATAACCGGAATCTAATCATCAGGAAACATCAGGAAACCCACAACAAGGAATCATCTGCCAGATGACTGTGGCGTTCAAGATGTTGAGGTCAGGAAGGACCAGAAAAGTCTGAAGAATTGCTCCTGATTGCAGGAAACTAGGAAGGCATCATGACTAAGTAAACGATGATTCTAGATCCTGGGACTACGAAGGACATTATTTGCAAAGTGGGCAAAATTGGAAAGAAGGCTACATATTCCATGATGATATTGTGTCAGTTAGTTTCTGCTTTGATTATGTGGGAGAGCATCCTTGTTGCTAGTAAAATCATTCTGAAGCACAAAAGGCTGACGCGGCATCATCTTTGCACCCTGCTCTCAGATGGTCCTGGAGAAAAATAGTACATTTATATCTATCTATCTGCCTGCCTGTCTTTTGAGAGAGAGAGAGAGAGAGAGAGAGAGATGAATTAGAGCAAATGTGGTAAAATGCTGACAGCTGGGAAATCTGGATGAGAGTTACGGAAGTTCTTTGGGCTCCTCTGGCAACCTTTCTGAAGATGAAATGCTAGAAACAACCATAAATGCCCTGAGTGAATGAGGAGGGGCACTGGCAGGGAGAGTCAGATGTCTTATCTGACAGACTTGGAAGAAATATCACCCAAGAAACAGACTCAACTACAGAGAATACACTGCTGGTTACCAGAGGGGAGAGGGGTGGGGGAAACAGGTGATGGGGATGAGGGAGGGCACTTGTGATGCGGGGATGTATGGAAGTGCTGAATCA
This sequence comes from Canis lupus baileyi, assembly GCF_048164855.1. NCBI lineage: Eukaryota > Metazoa > Chordata > Mammalia > Carnivora > Canidae > Canis > Canis lupus. The sequence continues at coordinate 44,062,343 of NC_132856.1, read as the reverse complement.
CTCTGTTGTACCCTTGAAACCAATGTTATGCCATGTGTTAACTGACCTGAATTAAAATAAAATCTTAAAAAAAAAAAAAAAAGAGATCACCTACTTGCCTTGCTTGGCTTCATTTAATCCTCAGGTTAAATCTGCCCCACAGGGGTAGATATTAGTCTTAGCCTCACTTTATAAAGAAACTGGGGGCTCAGAGATCGATCCATTCCACCAGCATTTACAAGCGCTCACTATGGTCCAATGTGACCACGGCTACACACAAAAAAATGTAAAGTGTGATTGCAGATGTGTGTGTGTACATTTGGAAAGAAAGCAACCCAGGGGACACACCGTGACATTAATGGGCTAAGAGAGACCGCCCTGTGTGGGTTGTGGGTAGTGACTACATGTGCTTCCGGTTTCTTCTTTGGCTTCTTTATCTGTTTCTGGTTTTCTACAATGAACATTGTCACCTTTATGACCAGTTAAAACATAAGCATTATTTCATAAATGGACCTGGAGGAGGTTATCACGACAACCTTTCTCATTAGGATAGTTTTGTGGGTCAAATGCTGTTTCATGATGCAGTCTTAATTTACCAAAATGGTAGACAAATGTTTCTTCATTCTGTCATGACTTCTTCTCTCCACCCTACAGAGACTGGCAGGTTTACAAGTAGAAAGCTGACTCCCCACCCCCCTTGACTCTCAAGGCATGGGTTTGTTCACATTTTGTATGTGGAAACATAAGCCCAGTGCAGTGTGACCACCTCCTCTCCAGACAAAAATTTCCCAAACCATCATGGTACCGGCCTCTTCATACAAAAAAAAAAAAAAAAAAAAAAAAAAGCCTGGGCACATAGTAGGTCTCTGACTGAAGGGGAGGGTGGCTTGATAAAAGCATAACTCTAAGACCCAAAAAAAGAGCAGCCAGCCCAATGATGTCACTGTGTTATAAGATGGGACAGCCACTCACTAAGGGTACTTCCTGACCGATGGATCCCTTCCTCCCCTTTGCTACCCAGCACCACAGGCTCCAGGGCAGCCCCACCCATCCTGCCTGGGGTCTCCCAACATCCCTATGCCTGTGTGCCTCTCAGGGCTCAGAGAACTCGCTTTGAAGGAAGCAGATCCTCAGTCAGTCAACACTGGTCACTTCCAGATGGAATCGATTTGTGCAAGCAATAGTGGGGAAATGGGTGGGATAAATTAGGATATAGCCCTGCTGTGGAATTCAGCGCAGCCTTCAGAAACAACGTTTTAACATGATTTATTCACCTAGGAAAGTGACCCCAACATACTTCTACTTAAAAACAACAAGAGTACAGTTGAAGTCCATCTTTGTCGCCATCGTAAATACACACAGGAAAGACACCAAGCTAAAAGAAAAAACATCCAAGAGTGCACGGTAGTTGTCTTTGGGTAGTGAGAATTGGGTGATTTTGGTGTTTTCTTTTTCCCTTTGTGTTTTTAAGCTGCTTTTGTTATTGGGAAAATTCTTTTTAAAGAAATACACATCCTAGGGAAAAGGGAAGAAATTTGTGATGACCAGAAGGTCCCTGGTGAGAGATCAAGTGTTAAGGACATTTAGGGGAAATACGTTCCTTTGAGTTTAGGATCCTCTCAACCTTCCACATCAACATGAGTCCCCTCCTCACCCTCCTCCCTCTCAGCCTCAAACACTGTTAGCTGCACACCAGGTCATTTTATTGTGGATGTGTCCCAGGTGGCAGCTAGAACTCTGACCTGTAAAACCAGAAGGCTTGGGTGGGGAAGCAGAGCCTGATATTAATTTCTGCAATAAAGCCATCAGAATGTACTCCCACATCATCCAACTTACAAAGAAGGGAGATTCTGGAAAATATTCAGAAAGAAGAAACTGGAAATAATGAGTCCCTCCCCTCTGTGGCGATTTCAAGAAGTAAAACATAGTATGCGTGTGATCCGTGACTAGTCCACTGCCTGAATTGTTTGATTTTTGCAAATGTAACAATTCTCGCCAAGGGCTTTCTCAGTTCCACTGCCAAGGACAGTTCCCCAATCCTATTTCCCACTGGGGCTTGAGTTATTTCTCAGGGTTTCCAAGGGTCTAAATCCTGCAGTGGGGGCGGAGTGGGGGTAGGTGAGGGTGGGGAGGAGGCTGCTGGTCCTGTTTGGCTCCTTGCTCAGAGTAGAGTCAGTAGGAAATCACTGACTCCAAGTTCACTGATAGTAGGGACAGGGACGTGGGCAGGGATGCTCAGTGGCTTTGTTTACAAATGTTAATGATCACAAATCTGAAATCCTGTTGGGGCCCAAGCTTTTCCTCTGCACCCACCCTCCTAGTCTTCTGGAATGTTCCATTTTGCTCACTCCCCTCCTTCCTACCAGGGAGGAGTTCTTGGAGAGGATGCAAACTCCGGAGGTGATTTCGTCTAGACTGCCCTTAAACTCCCTCACCCCCACATGGCTGCAATTCCATGCTGTGCCAGGTGTCTGAACCTGGTGGGGAGACCCAACCTGCCTCAGCTTGGGTCAGAGTGACTGGCGGGTCACCCTTGTTGAGCCCGAGTCAGAACCCAGCAGAAAGCTCATGCTCCGCCGTGGAGGGAGACATGGAGCTGGCCCTCTCGAGTCTGTCCGTGGAGAGGAAGGGGAACCTTTTAGCCAGATGCCTGGCCACCAGCCTGTGGAACAGCTGGTGCAGGTACCTGCGGAACCTCTCCCCGACGAAGGCATAGATGACAGGGTTAACGCAGCAGTGCGTGTAGGCGATCACCTCGGTCACCTGCATCGCCAGGTCCAGCTGTTTGCTCTGCCTACACTCATCGGTGAACAGGCTGTCTTGGAAAGCAGAGACCAACACGGTCAGGTTGTAGGGAGTCCAAAAGAGAAAGAAGACGATCATGATGACAAAAATGAGCCGGACGGCTTTGGCCTTCTTCTCGTTGGGTCGCTTGAGCAGAATCTGTATGATCGCTGTGTAGCAGATAATCATGACCGACAGAGGCAAAACCAGCCCCAGTAAGTTCAGTTTCAGAGCCTGGAACTGTTTCCAGGCTTTTAGGTCTTCATAAGGGAAGTGGAGGCTGCAGGTAGTGTGGGAGAGTTCTCGCTGGGTCTTGGAAAAGTAGAAGCCTGGGATGGAGGCCAAGAGGGCCAGGACCCAGGCACCAATGCTGCTGATAATACCAAAGATGACAGTCCGAACCCGCAGGGCAAACACAGCGTGGACGATGGCCAGGTACCTGTCGACGGTCAGCAGGATGATGAAAAGGATCTCGCTGTATAAGCCTGTGTAATAAAGCCCCGAGAGCAACTTACAGGTGCCATCACCGAAAATCCAGTCATCCTTTAGCTTGTAGTCGATCCAGAAGGGCAGCGTGAAGAGGAAGAGCAGGTCCGATATGGCCAGGTTGAGAAGGTAGATGCTGGTCATGCTCTTGAGCCTCCTGTATTGCATGAGGACCAGGAGCACCAGGATGTTGCCGACCAGGCCAATGATGAACACCAGGGAATACAAGGGGGGAAGCAGCTGAGCTCCAAAGGTCCGTACCTCTCCCTTCTGGCATGGGGTTATGCCCTCATAGTCATACATTGTCGACTGGTCATAGTCCCTGCTGGGCGCTGTGGTTTCCATCCTGGCTTCTTGCACTAGTCAAGGCAAACGGTGTCTGTTTACTCTGCTGGGAAAGGCAGTGGGCTGTGGACAACAATGTTAGTGATTATAGGTCTTCGACCACCTGACAACTGATTACTGAGTACCTACTGCGTATCAGGCCCTAGAGCGAGGGGGATCCAAGTCCTCTCCGCCTTTCGGGGAACCTGGAATCTAACAGAGGGCATAGGCGGTAAAGGGAGGAGCCCACCCATTGTTAATCCAATTACTTGGGCACTCAGGGTCGTGAAGGACAAGTCCATGGCTGGAGAGCACAGACAGAGGGAGATCTCACCACACTTCTCTGAAGCAGCGCTGCCCGAGGTCTTGGCATTGGACTTAGTGCAAGACAACTCTCCCCCACCCCCACAGAGGGGGTGCCACTGTTCCTCAGTTTTGAGGTGATGATGGAGGAGTTCGAAGTGGTAAGGTATTTATGAGAATGAGAGCTGGAGTTGCTTTCATGGAGCAATGGATTTGCATTGGGGGGTCTCCAGGAAGAAGCTCTCAAGCCCCAAACATACAAATGGGTCTTCATGGCTACGGAGACTAAAAAGATTCTCAGGCAGTAATGATGTAGCATGGTGGGGGCACAGGAAAATATGCGGGATTTGTTTGTTTGTTTTAGTTGCCACAGAGACTAGGGGATGCTACTGTCTGGTCATTGAGTAGGCAGGGCCAAGGATGTCCTGTAATACAAACATTATCCTACCCCAAAGACCCATAGTGCTGCCACAGTGAAATTCTAAAGGCCAGCCCCATTCCTTAGTAGATGAGGACCCTGAGGGCACCAGACTGGGTCAGCTTGGATATCTTAGATATTTTTACCCAAGGTTGTCTTGAAACAAAGAAAAACAAAAAAGAACCACTAGATAGCTTGCCTTTGTAGGACTCCCCCAGCCCCCGATTTTCAGTGCTCCTTTCCACTTCTAAAGACACCTCCCCAAAGGGACCATGGGTTTTTGTGTAACCTACCAGCTGTGTGACTTTGAGTAAGTTAATCTACTTCTCTGAGCCTCATTTCCTCATCTGTCATGTAGGAAAGTAACATCTTGCATGGCTAATATCGTGTATGAGAAAAGCCACCCCCTTGTACTTAGCGGATCCTCGGTAAATATTAGGGCTCCTCCTTCCTTGCACTGACCCTTCCCTGAGGCCAGTCCCAGGTTCCAGTCCTATTCTGGTTGATGTACCCTTCTCCCCAAGTCCCCCACCATTTTTCTTCGTAGTTAATCTGGCAGATGAATTCTGCTTGACAGTGGGGGACGGTGACAGTCCCTTCCACGTGAAGCGCACTTTGAAATTTTCAGTAGCCACCAGTTTGAGTTGATTTGACATAAAGACCGATCAGTAAGGTAGCTGGTTCCTACATTATCATTCCCATCCAGAATCTGGAGTCTCTAGCACTCTTTCTTCTCAATTGCTTAATGAATGTTTCCTTCGTACACAATTCACATTTCTGCAGTGGCCATTAGAACATTAAGCACATTGGTGGGCGGGGGGGGGGCTGGTCAGTGTCATACACCCTGCCTGGGGGACTGTCGTTTCCAGTCAAATCCATCCCTGTGTCTGACGCCTCCAGCTCTGAACTTGTCTGTTCCTCACCAGCCCTCCAGGGCTGACAGGTCAGTTTGGGAGACAGCCCTTTTGGGTGGGCTGGCAGGTCTACTGCAGAAGCTACAAGCAGCTTGGAAGCACAGAGAGCACCTGGTGCAAGACCCACGAGCTCATGAGCCCAGTTTCTGGGGAATTCTGGCAAAGGCGAAGGCAAACTGAGTCAGCATTGCTCATGCCATTTGAACAGAGGATCGCCTTCACCAGCCCCCTCCCCGCCCCCCACCTCCAACTCCATTTACTGTTTTCCCAACTTGCCAGGCACCCCACAACAGCTCTAGGAGAGGGATGACCTGGTGTGGGGCAGTGGAGGAAGACACAAGGACCCTCTTGCCATCTAGCCCCGCTGGAGTCTGCTGCAAAGTCTGCCCCAAGGCCTTTGGGAGCCTGGAGCCCGGAACCTTGCAGTGCCAGCATCCTCCAAACCGGGAGTTGGTGAAGTCTTTGAGCCAAGAAAGGGCAGTCTGATGATAAGACACCTACGCCTGGTGGTGTGCAGGGGCTGATTTATACTGGTTCATAAAAACCAATCGTGTGCATCTTTCCCCAACTCTGCATTCGCGGGGTCGGTAGCTTGAAATCAATCATAGTGGGGATGTTTACACCATAGAAATCCACAAACACTAGAAATCAGGGGTGTGTGTGTGTGTGTGTGTGTGTGTGTGTATGTGTAGAGCTAGTTGTTAAACATTTACTGGCACTTCCCTCCCCACAGCTGAATAGCCCAGATTGTTCCGTTAGAGTGGAGACTCAAGGGTCAGTGAGTTGGTACACAGCCTGCTGACAAGCTACGCAAACTTCTGAGAGTTTCTAACTCTGAGAATCTGGGGCACTCCACATTTTATGGAGGAACAGTTGAAGTAGATACCTCCAAGTAGCCCCCACGCCCCTCCATCCTCAGAACAAATTCTGACCTGCCTCTTTGTTAGAACAGAATGGATGCATCCCAAGAAGACCTCGCCTGCCTTCAGGAGGGTAAAATCCTACCTTCTCCAAGGACAGATCAGCAGTCCTGATTGTGAGGCTCCTTGGCTCTAGCCTTCTCAAGAGATTGGTCCACCATCAAATCATCCTTGCATCTGCAATGTTTTTTTTTTTTTTTCCTAATTCATATTTCCCTTTTGCTACAATTTCTTCATACACCATGTTTGGTTTTTGTTTTTGTAGGGCAATTTGGCAAGTGATTTCCTCTTGAATCATTTTTCACAGAGAGCCTCTTGTTTCTTAACTGACTTTAGAAAGGCTGATTTTTCTCAATCACTTGCCAACAACCAATCTTTCAGGAAAGCTTCCCTTTTTTTAGCAAAAAAAAACCCACCCCACCCTATTTTACTATCTGAGCACCTAGTCTTATAAATTCACCCATTGTCAGCATTGCTATACAATTAATCGCCTTATAGATGCATCGATGGGCTACTTAGACATTTGCTTGGCCCTCAAAGAATTCTTCACCTTTGAGGAGACAAGTAAATAATGCCCTCAACATGAGGCCCACAGTTCCGCCTGGCGACACACATGTCTTCAAACGAGATTGCCCTCAGCTGTCACTGACAAGACAGGAAAGACAAGTGACACTTACTCTGATCTCTAAGGATTTTGTCCACGAAGTCTCTATTTCTGGAGCTTGTAGAATCTTCATGAAATCAAGTTTCAACGTCCTGATTGAGCAGGAAGTCCTCAGCTTCCTGTATGATGATTTAGGACTCCAGGGTTCACAGTCTCAGAATGACAAGAAAGGGACAAAGTTCTTCTTTTTCGTATGGTTGGGTGTCCGTGAATGGCCACGATACCCGCCAGCGGCAGTTCCTCGAGGCTGGGTTCGCTCTCAGCTGTGCTCCTCCCTGGGGAGCTCTGCCTTAAGGGGACTGGGGAGGGTGGGGTTGGGTGGAGTTGAGTGGGGGAGAGATGGTGTGAGGTGTTCCCAGAATTTGTGAAGCAATCAAAGGCTGAGCTTACGTGTGTTTTGGGGGTTGAGGGAGGGCAGGGCATAGAGGTCTTGTGGTCAGTGAGTGGCCCTTTTTTTTTTTCTTAAAGCTCGCAAATGGAAGGATTTAAACCAGAACCTGGATCCTGTTCCTCAAAATGAACTGGCAGAGAGCCCGAGAGAGGCAGCGGCTTCTCTCTGGTGCCCCCTATGTCCTTCACCTCTGACCACTTGCTGTCCCTCTCTGTTCCCCATTCTCTACCTCATCAGACCCCACTGAACAGTTTCACCTCAAGGAACCTCGGCCTGGAGTGAATCCAGGTCTCTGCGTTGGATTTTGGCCATTCCTTTCTGATCTCACGTTCCTGTTTTCTGCAAGAGTACAACTTGGCCATGGCCCAGTCTCAGCTCTCTCCTTGAGACAAGGGCAGACAACTGTGCCTTGAGAAGTCTTGGCTTCTCACTCCATCAGATGAGATGACTGAACACTCACTCGGAGCAGGTGTACACGGTCAGCTCGTAGGTGAAGAGTGTCACGGAGCACCTGGCCCAAGGGAAAGTGTCTGGTGAAGGATGTTTCCTGCAAGTCTCCCCACAGTCAACACCTACTCTGCTCCTGTGCTTGCGTCCCCCTCAGGTTCTACTCCTTTTCCTTAACACAGGACCCCACTAGCCTTCCTCACAGATGGTACAAAGCACCATTTCAGAAAGGAATGCCAGGGTGCTTTGAAAATGTCACTTGCCCTTTCAAGGCTGTTTCCTCATCTGTATAGTGAAGACTTGAGGCAAGATCTTCAAAGGAACATTCCGTGAGTCTTCTGGGGTCGGGTCTCCCCTCTTTGGCAGCCTGTCCAGAGAGATGGGGGTGGAGGGATGCAAAAGGCGACAGACTGACGAAGAGGGATACAGGCCTAAGAACTTGCTGCCTTTGTGTGGAGAGCAGGGCATGCGGGAGCACTGTGATGGGCCTGGCAAATCAGACAGTCCTGTATCACATCCTGGGGTCTACCTCTTGGTAACTTTGGCTGCAATCTTTATGCTTTGATCGTCTCTTTCCTCTTCTGTAAAAACGAGGCTAATCAGGTTGACTTTATAAAGGATTGAATGAAGATATATACAGGCATCTGAATAAATGATTTGGTGGAGTGCTTGGGATTGCTTTGGATATTATTGATGCTCTGTTTTTTGTTTTTGTTTTTGTTTTTGTTTTTTTTAGATTTTTATTTATTTATTCATGAAAGACAGAGAGAGAGAGAGAGAGACAGAGAGAGACAGAGAGAGAAGCAGAGACACAGGCAGAGGGAGAAGCAGGCTCCATGCAGGGAGCCCGACGTGGGACTCGATCCCGGGTCTCCAGGATCACACCCTGGACTGAAGGCAGTGCTAAACCACTGTACCCCATTGATGCTCTGTTTTAACTTAGGGTTCCCTTTTAGGTGCAAACCCTGGAACGGAATGCAGATACAAGTAGTGCATTTGCAGGGGAATCCCAGGAAGCCCTGCAGGGGTGGGGAAAATGGGCCAGGGAAAGGAACGTGACCATGAGGGGAGCATTATAGAAGGGCCTCCTGGGGAGCTCAGGGAGCCTCCCACTGGGGAGGCCAGGGGTGAGGAGACCTCGCGTGTATCTAGCAAATCGCTACCTGCCCAGCACTGAGTGAGGGCTGCTTCTCGATGGCTTGTGTCACTGACTATCCTCCCCAGGACTTTCTTCTCCACCAGTGCGCAGGGCTGGGCATTCCAGGCAGTGGCTATAGCCATAGACGTAGTGGAGATGGATGGAAGAATCAGCAAGGTGCACACCACAAGATTCTAACCTTGACTTTGCCCTGACCTCTGATTCCTTCATTCGGCACCCCCTTAATTTGTGTCAACCCCTCACCTAGCCTGCCGAGCCTCTTTCATCTTGCACACTTCCATTTTGTGTTTCACCCATGATATCTAATATTGACTCAGCCATTTCTGCTGCTCCTTTCCTGTCTCAACCTCAACATCCCAGAAATCTTATGCTCTGTTTGGCCAAGACAGGGCAAGGCCAGACTCCTTGACTGCGTGGAGCCTGGTTCTCACTGAGGCTCACCCTTCGGGTTCAAGTGCTATACTGTAAATACATTTCCAGGAGGATGGCAGTGCCATCACCAAGGAGCTCTCTCTGCTGCCCATTCCAGGCCACAATGTCTGGCTACTTGACAAAAGAGGTTGCTTCTGACCCTAGGCCACTTTCGGGACACCAAAGCTGGACTGATGAGTAGCCCACAGATGGACAAAAGGGTCTTTGGGAGACATGGGTGGCTCCTAGGCAGCAGCCTACCCTTGCCTCTTCCACACCACTGCATTTCATCCCCACCTGACCCTTCCACCTTGTCTCATTTCCTTTCCTAGCCTCTCTTTCTACCACCCTCCCCCGCCACATTTCTTCTTCCCAGGTGGTCAGTTCTCCTCCTTAGTCTCCATCTGTCTCTCACATTCCAGCATGCTACAAACCCAGCCTGGCAAACCAGAGGAAATAAGTCCAGCATCTTTTCTCCCCTCTGGTCTGCTTGGCTGCCCTATTGTGCTGGGTCATGTCCTGGTGTCACTGAGGTGGTTGAGCACATCCATGACCCTTCTCAAACTGCCTAGACTATTCAAGAGGCCACTTCCTCCTTGAAGCCTTCTCTTTCTGCAGCAGGAAGTCATCTAAGAGGGGCAGATGCCGGAGCTCTGAGAGTTTTAAGTTTTTCCTGGGGGTGGGCAAGGGGGTGGAGGTCCCTTTATTTACACTTAATTGTGTATGTTGGATACTTTTGGCAATGAACAGCAAGGCAGTCCACTCAAAGTAGCTCAAAAAAAATTAAAAAGAATAGAAACTATTCTTTTCTCACAAACCTAGATCTTATCTCTGGTTTGTTATTAGTCTCTAATATTCTCTTGTAATCATTCTAAATGATTTCACAATCTACACGTCTCTGTCTACAGCCTGACACCCTCACACTTAGGGGCTAAATATCACAATGACATCATGGTATAAATCTGTGGGTTGCATGGGTGTCCCCATCTGGCAAAGGGGCTGGGGCTTGACTGGGGTGCCCCAGTATTCCACGTGGCCTCCTGTCCTCGAGCTGGCCCCACCAGCTTCATTGCCTTTGGGGTGGGGAGGGGTGGAGGGAGTCCTGGACATAAGCAGAGATCGCAGTGTCTTCAGGCATCGTGTCAGAGGTTGCCTAATGTCGCCTCAGCTGCATTCGGTCAGTGAAAGCAAGTCACAGAGCCCAGCTGCAACCAAGGAGTCAGGAGATGGGATGCATCATTTTAGCTAGAGCCGTCGGGTCACACTATAGGAGGCTGAGGGCTCCAGGACAGGAGGGCCTGGAAACCATATGTTATCCTCCACCAAAGTGCAGGTTTCCTGCAGCCCTCTGGCCATCCCCCACAGCTATGTCTTCCATGTCCCTCAGCTGCTCACCCCGGGATCCTAAATCCTGGATCTCACTATCACACAGTCCGCTGCCCTTCATACCTCGGTTCCTGGCACCCCAGCTTCTGACACCACTTCCATCTTTCCTCCCTCCTGCCACTCAGCACCACTGGTTCCCCAGCCCCAGCGGGACTGTGGGTATGTGCTTTCCCCAGACCGTCAGCCTCCTCCTGCCCTTGCTGGCCATCATCTTAAATCCATAGGCCATTGTCATAGTCCCACACACACACCCACAAAGTTGAAGGCGGTAGGAGGGAACCATGCCAGCATCCAGCCTGGGACCCTCCTGCAGGAATGATGGCCCTGCGGGAGGGGCCACAGTAACCCGTGGCCAGTGTGGGGTGCTACGGTGCCACGCCACCCATCTTTCTGACATGCTCAGACCAGCCTCTGCTCCCCGCCCAGAGAGGGCTGCTGGTGTCACCTCCAGGCACTGTGACATCTAACAGAAGACAGGGCTGCTTCTTCTTTTTTGTCAGTTTATAGGAAGAAGGAAGCTCTGACGAGTACTTTGAAAAAAAAAAAAAAAGACCGTCCCCAGAGAAGTGGCTTCTCTCCAGTGAGACCAGGGCAACCCCTCCTTGGCCGTCTAGGGCAGTGCCTGGGTGACAGCCCCTCGAGGGAGAACTCCTTCTTGCTCTTCTTCTGCCACAGGGCGATGCTTAGCAGGAAGCAGACGCTGGAGGGCAGGGTTTGAGAGCTTAGAACAAACCAGCAATGGGAGGTACATAAGCTGCTGAGCAGACCACAGCAGGTCGCAGAGCTAAGCACCCGCAAGAACTGAGCAGTACCTCACTGTCAGGAGGCAGGGAGGAATGAAGAAGGTGACAATACCCTCCATCCCTCAGATCTAAGCTGGAGGCAGTGAGGTGTGTGAACGTGTCCCCTCTTGCTGAACCCCGTGGTGGGCTCCGGCTGGCCCTGGATTCCCTCCCACCTCATTCATCACACACCCATTACAGTGCCCTCCGCCTCTCTCGGATCCTGGGCAGCTGTGGGCCCCAGGTGAGTTAGGCAGGGCCTGGGACTAGTGCTAACTTAGCATCGGCACCATGTGGGAGCTGGTTGAGAAGAAAGATTGTCAGGCCCCATCCCAGACCTGCTGAATCAGAGTTTTCAGGAGCCGGGTTTCGACCCAGGAAGTTGTAAGCCCTCTGGTGCGTCTCATTTATGCTGCAGTTTGAGACTCGTTGCTGTTTGAGACTCGACTAATCAGACACTCGCTGATTAGGGTGTGATGGCAAGACCTGAACACACATCCAGAAATGCAGACTAGAGGCCCACTGAAGGAGAAACTGCGTTTTCACCAGATCCCCCCCAGGGATTTGTTTGCATCTTACGGTGTGAAGACACCCTGGTCTAGAATGTCACGGTCGAGCAGGATATCTGTGTAGGGTTCAAGAGATGCACAGGAAGGTGAGTGGAGTCCAAACATCCTGCAGAGACATTCACACCTCGTCTGGGCTACAGAGATGAGCTGGAGTCTGTCAGGTGGCCAGGGGCAGGAGATGGGTGAAGGATGCCTCTCAGGGTGTAGACGCTCGGTCAACACTGGGTGACTGCTTGTCGCACAGAAGGAGCTCACTAGCTGGGCTGCAAGATAGACTCGACTTCCGGGACCCAGCCTGAGGCTTAGTGGGGACGCCCTGGGTCCTGACCTCGCCTCTGGTCCTTACGCTGTGTTGGTGGGGTTGAGGAGGAAAGTCATGCCTATCATGCCTACCTATTGCTGGCGGGAGTAGAAATTGGGTCCTCCTCCACGGAGGGCTGTTTGGCCATGTCTATCAGAATTGGAGCGTGGGCATCTTTTGTTCTAATTCCACTTGTAGGAATTTATCTTCCAAAGATTTACACGTGTGGCAGGAGATAAGGTTACAAGAATGTCCCCTGTGTTGTGGGGACTAGTTAAGGCATATTGTGCAAATTTCTGTGTTGGTACAAAACACACCCCAAGCTGGAGGGACTGCCAGCGGGGAGGTGTGGATGCTGCAGGTGCCATGTCTCTGGAGGGAAGCACAGTGAACTGCTAATATTCCTGGTCTCTGGTGAGGGAAACAGGTGGCCAGGGGAGAGATGAGGCCTTAGTTTTCACTGTATGTTATTTTGTACCACGTGGCTTGTGTACCAAGTACAACTGCCATCTATCTGCCTGGCAGTCCTCAAAATGTGGCCCAAGGACCCCTAGGGATCTCCCAAACCCACCCGACCTGAGGCGTCCCTAATGTCTCCCCTTTTCCGGATATGTATCTGTGGGTGGCTGGGTTTCCCCCTTAAACTTCATTCAGCGACAGCAATCACAACCGACCCGGGCAGAAGCAGCTGTGGGGATCCGGCCACTCTTCCCAATGACATTTTTTTTCGTCTGGGAAAATATAATTATTTTCCTAAAAGTATGGTTTATGTTGCTAGGTAACAGTTTCATCACTGCTACTTTAAGTGAATCACTGAAAATGTTTTTAAGTTCTCAGTTTTGATTTCTGCAACAGTAGGTAGTAATAATCCACGTACATGAAAGCTCTTTGGTGTGGCATCACACTGTGCGGCGCACGCGTTCCTGAGGCCCAACCGCTGGTGCGGGGCACACCGACAGAGTGAAGTCCTTCCAAGTTCCTGGCTCCGCTCATTAGTGGTCAGTGAACCTGGGCAAGTTAACTATTTTTCTGAGCCGCACACGGGGCGTGTGAATAAAACGGTGCACATTCAGCATTGAGCACATGGCATATACTCAGTAAACACGGTCATGACGGGTCCCTGAAGCCCACAGCCGACTCTGGCTACCCTGCTGCACTTTCAGTGGTGTTCAGTTGGCAGCTTGAACTGGGCCACGGGGAGGGTCCTCACACCAGGGAACCTACATCGGTGGCTTTTCCATTGTTCCCTGCAGGAGAGCTGATGTGGAACGTTGGCCGGCTCCCCACCGCAGGGCAACGACGGCCCTGAATGTACCAGGGGAGGTGTTTGCCCCCCTTTAGTCTTCCATTTGTGAGGGCAGAGGGACCTGATAAGAAATTCTGCATCTGAGTGCATACAGACCTTCAGTCTGGGCAGAATTGAGCTTTTATTTGAACGTCTGCCCTTTGCACACGGAGCTGGGGCCCAGTTCCCTAATTGCAGGGGGGTTCCTTCACATTCCAGATGCACCCACCCACCACTCAGCAGCCCAGACCCATGTTGCTGAGCAGGCTCTCTGACCTTTAGGGGGGTGAGGAATGCCATGTCTGGCCCATGTCTCTCTCTGTCTCTCTGTCTCTCTGTCTCTGTCTCTCTCTCTCTCTCTCTCTCTCACACACACACACACACACACACACACACACACTCACACATGCTCAAGGAAGTTCTATGGCCCGGAGCTTGTGCCTTGGGGCCAGGCTTCTTGTACCCACTTCATACTTCCCTTTTCTGGACTTCTGGTCTCCCTCCCATCTTCCTTTCCAACTTCTGTGGGTTTTTGCAGGGGAGGGGATGGTGGTATTTTGTTCTGTTTTCTGGTCTTCATTTTTGGTGTTTGCTTCCCTCCCCGCAACCCCCCGCCCCCCCGCCCAAGCACCAGCTGGCAGTTTCCCTGTCATTGAAGATCACGTTCAAGTTTTTTCTTTGAGAATCTTTGGTTCTTTCAGCCCTTGTGGACCAGGCCTCCTCAAGGTCACTGAGGGTGGCCAAGGGGAAGATCCATGAAGGGAAGCAACTTCCTGCCTCCTTTGTCCTATAACAGCACTTCCTTCCAAAGTGCCACCAGAGTGCCCCCCACCTCTTGATCAGGGGACTGCCCCTCACCCCGGCATGGCCTCCACATCCAGCTCTGGGGCCTCCCCTCCCATCTTCACTGCTGTCCAGACAGTGCTACTTTCTCATCTTTAATTCTCATTTTGAGCCTCTTGTCCTCTTTCTTTTTCTTTTTCTTTTTTTTTTTAAGATTTTATTTATTTATTCATGAAAGACACACACAGAGAGAAAAGCATAGACACAGGCAGAGGAAGAAGCAGGCTCCATGCAGGGAGCCCAGTGTGGGACTCGATCCATGGATCCAGTCTCCAGGATCACGCCCTGGGCTGAAGGCGGCACTAAACCGCTGAGCCACCCGGTCTGCCCTCTTGTCCTCTTTCTGATGCTTCCAGGTGTGCCTGTTTCATGAGATCTCTGCAAAGAGGACTCAGAGCCCCTTCAAAGGCCTTTACAAAGATGGCTGTTGGGGACCCTTCCGGGTTGGATGAATTTGAGGCCAGTTACACCTCTCTACCCTGGGCTTCCATTTCTCATGAGTTTTAGTGACAGAGAGTACTGGGGAGGGACTGTCCTGGGAGAAGGGACAAAGACCTCTAATCCTCGAAGCTCAAGGAGGGAAGTCTGTCAGTATGGCCTACTTGGGGGTCTAAAGAAATTACCAGGGGGAGACAGAGATAGAACCAAGGGACTGCCCTCCCCAGAGTTATACAGGAGTAGAGAGGAGGGTGCCTGGGTGGCTCAGTGGTTGAGTGTCTACCTTTGGCTCAGGTCATGATCCTGGGGTCCTGGGATTGAGTACCCCATTGGGCTCCCCACAGGGAGCCTGCTTCTCCCTCTGCCTGTGTCTCTGCTTCTTTCTATGTGTCTCTCATGAATAAATAAAATCTTAAAAAAAAAAAAAAACTGAAATGTAGAGAGGACAATGGCTCTGGCTAGAAGGGCCTGCCATGACCCAGTCCTTTGGAGGGTAAGTCAGACCCTGGCACAGGCTTCCTCAGGCCTGACACAGGCCTGACATTGAACATCTTCCTGAGGTCCAGGCAGTAGAATGCCTATTTCAGAAGGGTGAGGTCAGAAGAAGCAGGATCCCATGCCACACCACTACCATGGATCCCCATCAATGCGGCCACCCTGCTCCCTAGCCATGGCCCTAAAGTGTGGTCTCTGGAATTCCTGGGTGGGCAGGGTAGAGGAAAAGAAATGGAGGCGTTACAGGGACAGATGTATTTCCAGCCCAGTTGGGCACGTGAGGCAGCACTCCAGTCTGGGTTGTGACAGGGAAAGGGGCTGCCCACCTGGCTGTGTAGCTGTCTCTTATCTCATTTGTCTCTCTCTTGCTGCTGCCCAGCCACCCAGACAGCCTTAGGCTGTCTCCTTGAAGGGTGCCACCAGGCCGGCAGAGAGCCAGGGTGCCCCTTTGCTTTCTGGGGCTGCATCAGAGAACTGGCTCTGCAGGGCTTGGGTTCTACTTTCCTACTGTACACTGCCCCTGCCTTGCCTCACTGTCTAAGCATCTCCCAGCAAGCAATGAGCACCCCAGCATGCCAGCCTTTGGTTCGAATTATGGCTCTATCAGATGCCAGTCATATGATCTTGGGTGATATTCTTTACCACTTGTCTGAACCTCAGTCTCTCCATCTATAAAATGGGCATGTTGATATCTCTTCCTTCAGAATATTGCAAGAATTAAGTGTGATTTACTACATGCCTGGCACTTGGTTCAGCTGGTGGGAATTATGTGGCTCTCTATTTCTTCAACACAAGCTTTAATCAAAGCAGCAAACATGGGTGGAGTACCTCCTGAGTGTAAAAAAACTATCCAAGAACTCCCTTCCCCCCCACCTCCATGCCAAAAAGGGGAAGGAGAGAGTATCTCAAGGAAGTGCCCGAAAAACTTCCCCTCCAGCCTCAGCCCAAATTAGCACTTATGGTTGTGCACGCGTTGTTTTAAAACTTGGATTCTGAGCCTATTTATGTATTGACTAACACACACTATCTTATTATTTCATGGAGCCTGTGTTACATCTTTTTTTTACAACTAGATTGAAAGCTTCTCAGTACCTGGCCCCATGCCCTGTCCTTTTGCGTGGGTTTTCCATGGTGCCTAGCACTAAATTGCAGCACAAGAGGTGCCAAGATCCAGACCTGCACATTAAGGTTGAAGCTTTTATGTGTGCATGACCACAGGTGAGGGTGGAGTTTGACATCTTTGGTCCAGAGTAACATTGTCAGGCATCTGCTTAAATAAATTCCTTGTCCCATTTTATTTGGCCCCAGTTCTGGGAGTGAGAAATCTTCTTGCTCCTGAGGAAGAATTGAGGGGAGAAGCAACAAGTGGGAGAGACTTGTGTCCTGTGGCTGGTCCAGAATCTGGCCAGGCAGGGGCTGGCCCAAGGCTGAGACCCTGGTAGAAGTATGGGAGAATGGCTGGTGTCTCTAGCAGGGTCCAGAAGCTTCAACCTGGGCATTGTTGCAACTGGAATGAGCGTCAGGGGGTTGCCAGGAGCTGGGTAGAAAGGGCAGGAGTGCCCATAGCCAGAAACAGGCCGAGGTACCCCCCTTGGATGAGGGACTCATAGAATAGATTAAAAACTCCTAGCAGTCAATTTGGAAATGATAACTTAATTTTCTTTTAAATAGGCCAAAGACTTCACAGAAGAGGATATCCAGTTAACCAACACATATATGAAAGTGTACTTGATATCACTGCTCATTTGAGAAATGCGAATTAAAACCACAGTTTTAGATAAATAGATTAGAGATAGCAGCACAGGGATCCCTGGGTGGCACAGCGGTTTGGCGCCTGCCTTTGGCCCAGGGCACGATCCTGGAGACCCGGGATCGAATCCCACGTCGGGCTTCCGGTGCATGGAGCCTGCTTCTCCCTCTGCCTATGTCTCTGCCTCTCTCTCTCTCTCTCTCTCTCTCTCTCTCTGTGACTATCATAAATAAATAAAAATTAAAAAAATAAAAAAAAAAAGAGATAGCAGCACATACCCACTAGGATGACTAAGGGAAGAAGAAAGGAAGGAGGGAAGGAGGGAAGAGAGAAGGAGAGAGAGAGAGGGAGGGAAGGAGGGAAGGATTCCTAGGAGCAGTCAGTACCAGGTGTTGGCGAGAATGTGGGGTCAACCGGAACTCTCACACACGTTGGCAAAAGTATAAATCGACACAACCACTGAGGAGACCATTTAGCAGTATGTGAAGTAAAACATATGGTTTCTTTATGACCCGAAAATGCTACTGCAAGCTATATACCCAAGAGAAAGAAGTACATATGAATCCAAAAGATAAGCACAAGACTGTTGCTAGTAGCTTTATTCAGAATAGTCCCAAACTGAAAATCCCAAATTCCTGTCAACAATAAAATGGGTAAATTTTTTTTTTAAAGATTTTATTTATTTATTCATGAGAGGCACAGAGAGAGAAGCAGAGACACAGGTAGGGGGAGAAGCAGGCTCCATGCAGGAAGCCCGATGCGGGACTTGATCCTGGGACTCCAGGATCATGCCCTGGGCCAAAGGCAGGCACTAAACCACCGAGCCACCCAGGGATCCCCTAAAATGGGTAAATTGTGATATATTCATATGATGAAACGCTACACAACAATATAAAAGAATAATCTGCTGCTATTGTATATTACTCCATTTCTATTGAGTTCAAGAACAGTCAAAACTAATCCATGGAGATGGAAATAAAATAGTAACTACCTCCCTGGGTACTAACTGGAAATTACCCAGTCAGGGAATGTTCTGGCTTCTGGCAACGTCCTGATTGGTGTATACACACCTGCAAAATTCTAAGATTAGTGTGCTTCAGGCATTTTACTGGATGCATCCTGCATTTCAACTTAACAATCTTTTATTTAAAAAAAAAAATTTGAGATAAGTTGCCCAGAACGTGACTTCTGGGTTATACTGTAAGCACGTGTTCTAGTTTTGTAAGAAACCGCCGAACTCCTTCCCAGGGTAGCTGTATTATTTTAGAATTACACCAGCAATGTGTGAGTGACCCAGCATTTGATTTTGTCACTTTTATTTCAGGCATTCTGACAGGTATGTGGTAATATCTCGTGGTAGTTTTCATTTACATTTTTCTAATGTCCTATGATACTGAAGATGTGTTCATGTGCTTACTTGCCTTCTGTATGTCTTCCCAGGGAAGTGTCCATTTATGTCTTTACCCGTTTTCTAACTAGATTTTTTGCTTTTGAGTTTTAAGAGTGCTGTACCTTTGAGATACAAATATTTCGCTGGATATGTTGTTTACAAATATTTTCTCTGAGTCTGTAGCGTGTATTTCCATCTGCTGAATAGAGTCACAGAGGAAAGGTTTTCATTTGGATGAAAGCTAATTTATCCGTTTTTCTTTTTATGGATGGCACTTTGGGTGTCAAGTGTAGGAATGCTTGACCTTGGCCCAGATGCCAAAGATTGCTCCTTTGTCATCTTCTGGAGTCTTCCAGTTTTACATTTACAATTAAGGCTGTGATTGATTTGAGTTAATTTTTGTGTGAGATGTGAGATTGAGGCTGAGGCTTATATTTTCTTTGTGCCCATGGATATCTACTGGCTTTAGCACCATTTGCTGGAAGGGCTGTCATGGCGCCTTTGTCAAAAAGCAGTTGGACATCTTTGTGAGTCCAGTTCTACATTTTGTGTTTTGTTCCATTGATTTATCTGTCTGTCCTTCTGCCAAAACCACACTGCCTGGATTCTTGTAGCTCTGTATGTATGACATCTCAAATTCCAAATCCTGAAATTAGATAAAGTGACTCCTCTGGTTTGCCCTTGTTTTCAAAACTTGTTTTTAGAGATTTGAAGTCTTGTGACTTTCCATACAAATGTAAGAATAATCATCTTGTCTATGTCTTTTTCTACAAAAAGACCTTGGCAGGATTTTAATCTAAATTGTTTTATGTATATAGATCAATTGGGGGGAAAACTGACCTCTTTACTATGTTGAGTTTCCCAACCCATGAACATAGTCTGTCTCTCTCCATTTATTTTGGTCTTTGGCTTATTTCGCCAGCATTTTGCAGTTTCCAGCATTGAGTTCTGCAAATGTATTGTTAGAATGATACTTAAGTATAATCTAAAAGCCTTTAGGAGCAATTGTAAGTGTAATTGTGTTTTCAATTTTGGTTTCCAAGTGTTCATTAATATATAAAAATGTGATTGATTTTTCTTCATTGGGTTTTTCTTTCCCTTGGCAACCTGGCTACATTCAGTTATTAGTTCTGAGTTCTTTTGTAGATTCTTCAGGATTTTCTCCACAGATGACTGTGTCATCCTCCAACAGGGACTCAATTTTTATCTCCTCCTTTTCAATTGGCATGTCTCTCATTTCCTTTTCTTCCTTATCGCTGTCTAGGATCTATGGTTCGGGAGGAGTGGTGAGAATGGACATCTTGCCTCCTTCCTGATCCTAGAGGAAAGCACTCAATCTCTCACCCGCAAATTTGATGCAGTCACTGGCTCTCTGTAGTTGCCGTTTATCACGTCAAGGAAGTTAATATTCATAGTTCACTGAGATTGTTTACCATGAATAGTCAACTATCTTGTCAAATGCTTTCTCTGTGTTACTATTCTGCAAATAGGTTCATTTCTTGTAAGATTTTCCATTTATGAGCATGATGTTGTTCATGGTATTTTCTCATGACCCCTTTTTTGGCTGAAGAATCTGTAGTGATATTGCCTGCTTCAATCCTGACATGGATTGGTGATTGGTTGCTTTCTCTCTCTGTCTCTGTTTCTCTCTTTTATGTCTTGCTAGAGGTTCACCATTTTTAATGATTTTTTGGGGGGAAAACACATTTTTGTTGCATTGATTTTGTGTGTTGTTTCTGTTTTCAGTTTTATTGATTTGTTTTGTTCTTCTTCCTGCTTACTTGGGTTTATTTTGCCCTTTTTCTAGTTTCTTGAGAAGGAAATAGATTACTGATTTGACACTCTTCTAACATAAGCATTTCGTGTTGTCTGTTGGCTTCTCAGAGCCACCTTAGCTACCCCCCACTGATGTTGACTGGTTATATTTTTGTTTTCACCTAGTTCTATGTATTTTTTAAAAATTTCCTTTGAGACTTCCTTGTTGACTCATGTTTTTAAATTCAAGTATTTAGAAACGTTCATGTCATCTCTCTGTGATTCATTTTTAGCTGATTCCATTTTGGTCTGAGAATGGGAATTCTGTAGAATTCCCAGCTTTTGAAAAATATTTGAGGCCCTGGATGTGGTTTATATTGGGAAATGTTCAGTGGGCACTAAAAAATTTTTTCTGGTTGCGAAGGAGTTGAAATCCTATATTAATTCCCTTTCTGGCCAAAGTTACCTACAGAAGCCTTTTTTCATGGCCAAACTCTGACTGATAGAGGACGGTTATATCCCACACTGCTCAGCAATCCATCCCTTCTGTACTTTCTACCTTCTTTTCTCCAAACTCTTTCTCATTTGCTGTCCCATTGCTGAGTGTATTCCCTTTTGGCCCTGCACAGCCTGGTGACAGTCACATCTCTCTTCCCAGACCTCATGTCACACACCCTCCCCATGCCACTCAATCCTTCTCTTACCTACAGAAATTTCTCCTCTGTCAAATTAAAAAAATTTGTGCCCTCCTCACCCCCATCATCTCATTAAGAACTTTCTTTGTGATTCATTCTCCTTAGAATGCAGAGAGAATGCAGAGAAGACTATAAGGAGAGAATAACTCTTGCCACCTCTTGGGCTGAGTTGACCGCACCCTTGGATCGGTGGTGCATTCGCCTTTTTTTTTTTTTTTTTTTTTTGCATTCGTCTTCTTGACCATCTGCTCTGGGGTCTAAGTTGTGGGAAGCTTTTTCTAGAGTCTAGAATCCTTCTAGAATCTTTGAACAACAATGAAATCTTGGTAATCTTGATGGTTTGGGTTATTTTGAAATCTTCTGCTATTCCATAGCTCCCATGGGAGTGGGAAAATGCTGTCAATTTGTTCTTCTCCATGCTAACAGCAGAGCATTTAGGAGTCCAGAAGGATCGAGGCACGTTGGATGGCTGTGTGGCCACGATGGGTCATGTAATCTCACATTGCTTTCATCATCACCTGTAATTTGGACACCTATAAATCGTGATGATAACCTGACAAGCCATGGTAAACCCTTGGCATGAGACTGTTCAAAAGATGATCATTGTTCTCATTGTGTGTTATTTTGTGGTTGTTGCTGTGACATCATATGGCAGTATTTCTTGCTCCTTCCACTTCCTAACTGTCTTTTCAGCTTCCAAGAGCTCTATGCATACCTGTGAATGTTAATAATTCCTGGGTACACCAAGAGACTACCTGTCGAGCCTCTCTTGCATTTTTGTGTGGTCATAATCAGAGTTCTAGCCTGTGGAATTGGTACAAATGTGATGTGAGCAATTTCTGGGCCTTCTCACAAACACTTTCATACTCTTTCCCCTACCTCTTGGGTGAGGCAGCTGTATACATTTTGATCTTTATTGATATCAGACTCACCATACATAAGGTGCCTCACTCCCTGAAATAAGAATTGGAGGCAGACTGCCACCGATCAGTGATCTTGACTAGCTATACATGACCAAGAAATGCATGTTTAAGCTCATTATTCATTTTGTAGTTTGTGAGTAACTAGCATTTTCCTAACTGGTGTAGAAATGGGTACCTTGAAGTGGTGCTGTACAAAAACCTAAAATATGTAGTATTGGCTTAATGTTCAGGCAGTGGGCGGCAGAGAAACTGATCTCAAGAACTGGAAAGATGTGGTTGCCTGGAGTTGGGGGCAGAAGGAGGGATGGACAGCAAAGGAGCTCAAGGAATCTCTTGGTGGGGGGGGGATGCAAATGTTCCATATCTTGACTGTGGCAGGTGTTTTCCAGATACATATGAGCATCGAAATTCATCAAATGGATGCAGTATATTGTCCAAAACACTTTCATACTCTTTCCCCTTAATAAGTTGATGCCAAAAAGCAACTGCCATCTATGGTAAACTTCCTATTTTCTCTCAGGTTTCCAGACCCTGAGGTGAGGATCCACATGGGAGTGATTTATTTTTATTGTTTTATTTATTTTTTTTTTAAATTTTTAATTTATTTATGATAGTCACAGAGAGAGAGAGAGAGAGAGAGAGAGAGAGAGAGGCAGAGAGAGAAGGCAGAGGGAGAAGCAGGCTCCATGCACCGGGAGCCCGATGTGGGATTCGATCCCGGGTCTCCAGGATCGTGCCCTGGGCCAAAGGCAGGCGCCAAACCGCTGCGCCACCCAGGGATCCCTATTTTTATTGTTTTAATTTAAATTTTAGTTTGTGAACAGCCAGTGCAATACTGGTTTCAGGAGTAGAATTCAGGGATTCATTGCTTACATACAACACCCAGTGCTGATCCCAACAAGTGCCCTCCTCAATATGCATCCCCCATCTAGCCCCTTCCCCCCCTCCCCCCACCTACGTCAACCCTCAGTTTGTTCTGAGTGCTCTCAGAAACCACCAGCAAGCAAGGGAATGAGAAAGCAGGACAGGCTGGGAGGTAACTGGCAGGAGTGACCTCAGGCAAAGTCACCCCTCCACCCGATGTGCAGAATGCTTGTTTTCTTCCAATTGTCTTTTTTTTTTTTTTAAAGATTTTATTTATTTATTCATGAGAGACACAGAGAGAGAGAGAGAGGCAGAGACACAGGCAGAGGGAGAAGCAGGCTCCATGCAGAGAGCGCAATGTGGGACTCGATCCCAGGACCTTAGGTTTACAACCTTAGCCAAAGGCAGATGCTCAACCACTGAGCCACCCAGGTGTCCCCCATTGTCTTTTAAGAAATGGAGAATTAAAGCACAGATGTTCTGACATAAAAGTCAGCTGCTGGATCTTGCGCATGGGCTCCTGGAGCTGGATGGGGTCCAGGCCAGCTGCACCACGCCTCCCCCAGCCCCGCCCTCTGCTCTAGGGATGCAGCAGGGCAGGGTGGTGGGGAGTGTGTGTGTGGGGGCTTGGCTGGGATCTGGTGGCCGGGGAATCCAGGCCCAGCCCTACTGTGTTCTGGCTGTGTGATCTTGGGCTCATTGCTTAACCAACTCACTTCAGTTCCTCCTCTGCAAATGGTAAAAACAGACACACAGGCTCACGGAGAGATGTTTACTCAAAATGAACCACGTAAAGCCCTTAGCAGAGGCCCTCGCATGACACAAGTGCTCAGAGAAAGCTGTTTTTATCATTCAACCACCGTTTCTCTGCCCTTCCCCCCCTCCTGCAACTTCCCCACTATGGACAACAGCCCCCACCCTCTGTCACTCCTGGTAGCTGTGAGTCCCCTATGTCCTCTTGTATTCAGAACACCCCTACACTGGCTCTTTTATACCCGCCTCCCCAAGAGACTTTGGCACATTTTTTAATTCGTTCAGTATTCACACTGTGCAAAACAGAAGCTTGGCACGTTTAAAAGTATCCAGATTAACCTTGTTTTGTGAAAATGAACTATCAGTGGGTAGCTTTCCAGCCACTGGGGTTCATGGTAGCCTCCCATACTCCTCACCATACTCCTGAGTCGTGAACAAAGCCAGAAATGAAATTTTCTTGAATGGGAGAAACATTGCTGGCTGTTATTTGGAGAAAGAAAAATGAGCTTAAGGTTCTATTAGCTACCATCCCTTACAGATTGTTTCTCTTGTCTTTTTCTCCCCTCCCCCTCCCAGTTCCCCCTTCTCTCTCCTTTCTTGCATTTCTTGACCATCTCAGAGTGTAAGGTAACACAGAAGAAAGGACTTCATTTATTCTACTCCACTGACATTAGGTATGTTCGCTCCTGCTTATTTTCAAGTGTGTTGTATCCCATACCCAGGAGAGACAACTGTGTTTTGTGCATCATTTCTAAGTCCTTGCAAACCTTTTTCTTCACTATCCTATTAATTTGCTAATTTTTACACTAGATTTTTGGTGTTTATGCCAAAGAATAAAAAGGAACAAAATGAAACACATAAAATGGTGAGATGGACCATGGTGCCAGCCCAGAGCCTCATGGAAATGGCCTCGTAGGGCCTGGGGCCTGTTTTCAGGCTAATCTAAATACACAGGTAATGCTAGTCCAGATCCCTGAGAAGCAGACACTAAGAAGGTTTTATACTGGTCAGAGTTTGTTGGGGTAAGCACCATGAGGGGACATGGGTGAGGGCCAGGAGAGGTGGGGAGGGCTGTCAGGCCCCACGTAGAGTGGAACAGGATGGCAGAAGCGTGCTGGCCATCTCACAGACTGAGGGATGTTTGGCGTAGCACTGGGGAGTCCTAGCCCTAAAGTCAGCCAGCAGAGGAGGAAGGTGTCCCAGGAGTGGGCCTGCATCAGCATCCCCACTGTGCTGGGTCAGGGGCAGATGGGGACCATGGGACGTGTGGCCTTGGGACAAGCACAGCGCTGACTTCAGAGCCCGGCAGCGGGGCCTTGGTCAATTCCACACCACGCAGCTGGAGGTGTGCGAGGTACGTGCTCATGGCCACCACGAGGGAGGGTTTGCTCCATTTCTGGTTTAATTCTGGATTTGAGTTGGAGGCCAATGCTGAGGCTAGACTCCACTTTCCTGTTTTCTGCACATCTCGAGAAGTCCACTACCTCCCCAGCTAACAGCTTCCACGAGTTCACTCTGGCCCTTCTTGTGAGCCATCCAGGAGGGGGAAAGTCATGTTGGTAAAGGCTTGCTTCTGTAGATTTTTGAGCTTCCCAGGAGAGCAGTGTGCTGTGGACAGAGGGGATTCAGAGGTACAGTGGACCACCAGTAAGCCAGAGGCAGGCAGGGCTGGCCATCTGGGCCCTTCCACTAACCCGCTGGGAAAATGTTACGGAAAAGACCTGCATGGTCTGAGCTCAGTCTCCATGCCCCGGAGACCTTGTACCTGGGAGCTGGTGACCAGAAGATAGGTGCAATTCAAGGAAATGTGTGCTCTCTGCTGCTCTGCCAATCACTTCCTTTCACACGCTCAAGGCTGAGGTTGACCTGACCTCTCCTGCAAAAAAACTTCTTGGCCTCTCATAGCTTCGGATGGTGTTTTGTTTGTTTGCTTCTCTTGCCCATGCTCCTATATTCCTAAGCTGTCTTCTCTTTGGTTTGTTGTTGTTTTGGTTGTTTGGTTGTTTTTCCTCCAAAATGTTTCTGTTTTAGTTTCTGTGACATTGAGAATCTGGAAGATCACAGAGTATTTGAGGTGTTTGAGGTCAGGTTTTCCTGTGAGCTGAGCACTTTGAGTGGCCTGAAAGAAGCTCCAGAAATCTCTTGCCCCTCTAGGGAGAGCCAAGACAGAGCAAGCCCCTGTGGACCTCTGGGAAACCTCCTCAGGTTCTGTCTGTACATTTGGACACCATGTCATCCTTGTGGTCAGTGGAAGCTCGGTGCACCTTTCCTTCAGATGGTAGGATAGTGGAGGAGAAGCAAGTACTCAGTGGATAGTCTACACTCTGGGGTGGAGCCCAGCTTTGCCCTTTACCCTCCCTGTGGCTTTTGCCAAGTCCCTTGACATCTCTGTTTTCTCATCTACAATGTGGGGGTAACAAGACCACCCCTGCCCACCTAGTGGGCTCCTATAAAGACCCCCTATCAATATGATAGAATGGGCCAGAAAGCAATTTGCAGCTGCGCTGTGTGCTGTGTCTATATGCTGAGCCATCACAGACCAGCATCTCCCAGAGCTCTAAGGAATCCCGGTCCTGAAGAATGTTAACAGGTGTTCTTTGAAAGAAAACAATTTTTGTTTCTACATTAAAAATAGGTTTGGGAAATGCTAGGTTAACAGAGTTTAAGTGGTTCTACACTGCGGGATTTCTCAGAGACTTCAATGTGCTGTGAATCTCCCTGAGTGTTTTCCAACAGTGCATGAGAGAATCTTCTTTACGTAGGAACCTGTGGTTCGCACACAACACCCTCTAGTAGAAGTGCCGTCTGAGATAACACAGCCATCCTGGAGGACAGAAGGCATCAGTTTTGGTGCCAGCTCTTGTGGTAACGCTGGATCACAGGAGTCACCAAGCACATTGGATGGATTAGTTAGTTTAATCAACACACGGGTAACCGGGAGCCATAACCTGCAGGACCTGAGGTTCTTGATACCAAAACCAGCCCAAGAGAATCCCTGACATGGGAAGAGTCTGACCAGGATCTCCCAGAGTCACCACATGCCCTTCCACAGCCCACATAGAGGCTTGTGAGTCCTGTTTCCACCAAAATCATATATGGTCATATGTATCCTTACATAAATTAACCCCCATCAGAACTTTCTTTAAATCTTAATCTCCCAGTTGATGACAAAATGGTCCACTGAGCAGAGCACCCAGTGGACAGGCTCCCGTGGTTGGTCACTTGCACATGGAGCACGCTGTGGGGTCCATTCCTAGAGGAGTGCACATGGAGCACGCTGTGGGGTCCATTCCTAGAGGAGTGAAGCTGCTGCTGAACTCCACACTCCCCGGCCATATACCCCAAACTACTGTTTTCTGCCCGAGAACCATCATCTTCTTAGACCTCTTTCTGTTGACTTTCTTCTACCACCATTGCCAGCACTTGGCTTGTTCCACCCGGTAAGGAAGTTCTTGGGTTGCTTCAATCACTCCAGAAGAAATTCTAAGTCCACAGTGAGAGGTGGTCGGCCATGTACCAGATAGAGGGCCCACTCCCTACCCAGCCCTGTCCCTGCCACTCACCCACCTTCTCCTGAAGGTCACTTGGTATGAACACCCAGCTTCCATCCTCTCCCCACCACAGGAAACGTGGTGACATTTGAATTTGGAGGCAGGGAAGGCTTGGCTCAGCTCTATCTTCTTTCCCCAGGAAGGAGAGTTGCCTGTGGCTCTTGGTGTTGACTGCGCCTTGGTAGATGAAGCATCCAGCTCTGCTGTTTGGGGAACAGGCTACTTTTGGGTCCCTCAATATCTTCACTTGCTCAGAACCAGAGAGCAAAGGGGACAGGTGAGGAGGGCAGGGGTGCTTACTTCTCTTCAGATGATTCGGAGCTTCAGAAAACTGGGTGAGCCTTGAATACCACAGAAGTTCTGCGGAGGTGGCAAGGACCAAGCACCTGTTGCGGTGACACCGTCGTCCTGGTCAGCACCAGTTGGACTGTTTCCACAAGCAGGTACTGGGTGCAAGGTGCTTTCAGGGCCACCTCACCTGACCCCCTGTCCATGTGTGATGTTTGCAGAAGAGGAAGCCAAGCTTAGTGCCAATGACCTGGACTCAGAGTTCAGTCTTTTGAAGCTGAAAGGGATATCTTCCCAGGGAGGCTGGGCCTTGACTGCAGATGGGGTGTAGACCAGCAGAGAGGGAAGAGGGTGGGACTGAGGCGGGCAGGTCTGAGCCCCACATGGGGCTTGAATGGGAGGTTTGGGGCAGAAAGAGAGGCCCAAGAAATGCAACTGGAAACCCTGGAGTTGGATGAGGCCTCTGGGATTTTCCAATCCAGCCTCCCACCTGCAGACAGAGTTCTCCTTATTCTCAAATAAAATTTATATTACTGTTCTCTATGGATGGCTATTTCTGTGATTTGTCTCGTGTAACCAACCACCTGGACTTGCATGCACACAAGCAGGCTAAGAAATGTTGTTTATGAGACTTGTGCCATGTAAATGACCTTGGGAACCTGGTTAAAATATATTATTTGGTTTCTAGGTCAGAACTGGCCGGGACACCAGTTCTGTTCTGGACACCAAGAGCTACGAATCTGGTCTCATATCCCCTCCTGATCCAGGCTGAGCTGCCTATCTCCCCACCTCCGTGAAAGGAAACTGGATGCGGGAAGGCAGACACACACAGCCCAGGCTCCTTGAAACTATAAAATTATGATTGCATAGAAATGCAACTCGCTCCAAACTGCATGTAGGCCAACAAGTGTTTAACTTCCAACCCTGTCATTTGCCCCATAATATGGCCCCCATGGGGATGGTCAGGTGGAAGTCTCTCACCTGAGGGGAGGATGCTCCACCCAGGCCTCTTGATCCATCAGGACTCCAGCTGCACTGACTCCACCAGGCTTCCCCAGCTGCTGAGGTCGGATGTTGTAAGTACTGCATTTGATGAAACTTTGCCTTATTCTCATGTATTACCTACTATTCCCTTCATCTACGTGTAGATTCCTTTCCTCTTCTATTAGGTTTCTGTGATAATGATATAATTTTTTTTCCTTTTTGAAATTGAAAACATAGCTGTTATGAGTCTTTTTCCCAGAACAATTACAAAAATGTGTCCTTCCTTTATTCTTTTACCTGTTTAATAGGTATTCACCTGGTGCCATCAGTATGCAGGCATGGGGTGGCAGGGCAAGCCGGGGAAGCAGGGCAGGCCTGGCCTCTGACCCCCGGGGAGCTGCCCTTGCAGAGGGCCCCAGGCTATGCATCCCCAGCTCCTTTATGGGGCCCCCAGGACACCCCCTCCCTGGTGGGACAGCCTGCTGAGACTTCTAGTTCTCTGGGGCAGAAATCTGTCTCCTGGCAGCCTCTCCACCTTGGCCTTAGAGAGTCCAAGGGAAAGGCCAACTGCATTATAATGTAGAACAACATCCTATCTTCTTCAGAAGCTTCCAGTTCCTCTAACTCTTCTCAGGCAGGGCTTCTGCAGACCCACCTGACATTGAATCCTGGCTATCAAGCTCCCTCAAACTCCAGCCTCCAGGATGCCCATGAGCCCTCTTTGGCAGAGTCCTTTCTTTTTTCCCTATCTTTTCTTTGTCCTTTGAAGCATGTAACAGAGCTCTGCATCCATAGCAGATGTGTGATAAACACTTGGTGAACTTCATTGACATGTCCACTTAGCCAGTTTATCAGAGCTCTTCCCACAGATGCTGGGTGATGCGGGTTCTGTGCCCAGCACCACGATAGGTCCCCTGGACATGTCAGCAATAGAGCAAGCACATGTCTTGGTGGTATTCTACTCATTGCTTATGTTTGCTTAGCCCTCTGTATTTGACAGAGTTTTCCCCCAAATTTTAGTTGATTTCATGTCTACTCTATGGATTTACAGATGAGAAGACTGAGGTCCAGCAAGACCTAATGATGAGCACAAGGTTATGCCACGGTGCGGGCCACAGCTGTAAGTCATTCTCAGGTCTTCTTGGGACATCTAACCCTGTGCTTCCATCATGACTTATCCAAGTCTCCTGTTGAGTTCTATAGAACAATTAGGTTATCCCGCAGTCCACATTTCATGGGAGAATTCTGATTTCATTTAAAAAATTCTTTTAGGGGCTCCTGGGTGGCACAGTCAGTTAAGCTTCTGCCTTCAATCCCAGGGACCCGGGATTGAGCCCCACATTGGGCTCCTTGCTCAGCAGGGAACCTACCTCTCCCTCTCCCTTTGCCTGCAGCTCTGCCTGCTTGTGCTCTCTCTTTCTCTCTCTCTCTGTCAAATAAATAAATAAACAAAATATTTTTAAAAATCCTTTTAGTATTGAAGAACAACTGGCAGATAATGCTACATTAGTTTCAGGTGCCTAACAGCGATTTAACAATTCCATACATTGTGTAATGCTCACTACCATCTGTCAGATGTAGTTACCATCCGTCACTCGATTTCACTTTTTACTCTGCCTCCCCCAGCTCAAGGCTATGCTTATTTGAGAACTTTCTCCCCCTTGCAAAAACAAAACAAGAGAGCAATGCCAAGAGAATGCAGAACCCCTGAAATAGCTGTTGAACATCAGCAGAGCTCATTTCGAAGATTACTCAACTGCGTTCTTTAGTATGTCATGTCAATCATAGAAAAGAAGAACTGTACCAAACTTGATATCTTCTGAAAACTTGCAAAACCTGAGCAGCTAGTCTGTTTAAAAGAGGAAGCTGTATTTTTTCCTACCTTACTGATGTCTCTGATCAGATGGTTTCTCCATTTCATGAGTGGTGAGACCTTAGCTGTCACTGGATGCATAACGGACTTTGCTAAAGCAACAGGTACTGCTTATCTTCTTTCTGTTCTCATCTAGGCAAGAGCTTATTAAATGCAATAGATGTGGTTTGTTTAGAAGTTATTTCCAGGTATATCGTTGGGTTTCTAGGAACAGGGAGATGGAAAAGGGGTCTAGGCAGGTGGAAGTAGTACCTCCCAGGAGTGCTCTTGAATTGAGGAGGCAGAGGAGAAGGGACTCTCTGCAATTTAGTAGGTAGTATGGGGCCAAAGTGGGAGAATTTGTTGTGACATGTCTATTTTCTTCTTGCTTTCTCCCATTTTCCTTTTCCTTCTCCCATCTATTAGATATGATATGCTTGCTTCTCCTAGTCATCCAAACTTGGTCCCTTTTACCTCTTTAGTCAACATGCCCATGTCTGTGCCCACAGTGTGTTTCCCTGTGCTTTCATAAATTCTCAACTGCTGAGAATGTGACCACTCCAAAAGGATTACACTTAGTAGTTTTGTGTTTATGGATATTGACTTGTAAGAAACAGTGAAAATAGAATTTACATATATGTGTATATGTATATAAACATTTGTTTATATATTACATTTGTATATAATTTGTAATTTCATATTTATGGTATGTATGTAAAACATTTATGTGATACATACATAGTATATACATATATAGTGTGTGTGTATATATATGTATATAGACATAGATAAAGTGTTCATTGAAAATCCACTCGAAGGCAATGAGATGAATCAGTTAATCAACTGATTTGGTCTTTGTGTCTGGATTTACAAGGTTGACTATTTTTCCTGGACCTGTACTAGAGGGTAAAGATAGAAATGCCTCCAATCTCAAAAACTTGGATTGATGGGGATGGAAGTTAACTGTTGACAAATGTCTCCAGGGAGGGTGATGGGACTATGATATCTTTGGTATATGGAAGAGATAGGGGTACTTGTCACTCTTTTTAGAAGATGGTGATGATGACATTGAACCATGCAGGCTGAGTTATTTCTCCTGGGGGAAGAATTGTATGACTCAATAAGAAAAAAGCTGATGTACCCAGTGGAATGAAATTGGTAAAGGGCACAAGCACAGAAAAGGAAAAATGAATGACTACCAATTCCAGTTAAAAACGATTCTCAGTAATTAAATACATATTAGTTACACAATAATGACATCTCTTTTGCCCATATAATTGGCCAATTTTTTTTTTCTTTTCTGTCTTCTTAGTGTTGATGTATGCTTGTTGAGACTGGCACCGTCATCTATGAGTGCCAAGAATATATACATTGCTACACACTTTCAGGAAGCAATTTGGGAAAATGCATCAAGAAACTTAGAAATATGATCACAGGTAGAAATTGTGTTTCGGGAAATCTACTTTAAGGAAGTAATTTAAAAATACAAAGATGTTCATTGCAGCATCATTTATAAAAGTGTAAATCTGGAACAACATGGTCACACAATAAGACAGTGATTAAATAACCATGAATATTTATACAATAGTTGGGGATCTTTACGAATTATATTTTCTTTTAAAAAATATTTATTTATTTGTTTTATTTTATTATTATTTTTTCATTTACTTGAGAGAGAATGAGAGAGAGAGAGTACAAGCAGGGGAGAGGGAGAAGCAGGCTCCCAGCCAAGCAGAGGCTCCATCCCAGTATCCTGAGATCGTGACCTGGGCCAAAGGGAGATGCTTAACTGACTGAGTCCCCTAGGAGCCCTCCAAATTTATTTATTTTAAAGAGAGAGAAAGAGAGCATAAGTGGGAGGGGCAGAGGGAGAGGGAGAGAGAATCTCAAGTAGACTCCACAATGAACGTGGAGCCTAACGTGGGGCTTGACTTCACAACCCTGAGATCATGATCTGAGCTGAAACCAAGAGTCAAGAGTTGAGTGCTTAACTGACCATCCCCTACACATTATATTTTCAAACAATTATTAACTACATGGAGCAAAGTACAGAATATAAAATTTAAAATATCAGAATAAAAAAATGATATAAAATTTTAACAAACGTGGGACCTAGAAAAGAGGCAGAGGCAGCAGTGCTTTGTCCATGGCACAGGTGTAGGTGGAAATAGCAGTGGCCAGGAAGCTGAGCCCTCAGGTCATGCTGAACACCCCCCAACCACGTTATTTTGACTACATAGTCATGCTTTCCCTATGAAAACATATTCTTCATAATCATCTCCTTCAACTAAATAACATACCACCAGCCTGTATACAATTAAAATTCAACCACATTTAATTCAACCTAATGTTGAAATATAAGGAGTAGATTTAGTCTTTTACAAGGAAATTGGTAAAAAATAACCAAAATCACCTGGCAGGTGAACAAAACCAAGTCACTTAATGAACTGACCATATTCCAAAAATGGGGTGTAGCCTTTGCTCTAGTAACTAATGACAATAATCATCAGGGAAGTCCATGTGCTGCCCCAGAATACAGTGCTGGTATGTGTCTGCAGCTAGTAAGAAGTTTGCATTTATTCATGATTGCATCCTTGAGAGGTTCTTGTGTGTTTCCAGGGAGGGAACTTCCTGGCTCACCAGGCAGCCTATTCTGTTCCCACAACCTGGTAATTCCTGGCAAGTCTTTCCCCCTGTGGGACTGAATGCAGTCTCTTCCAATGCTATCAGATTTCTCTGCTCTGGGGACTCTACTTCCTCTCCTATAGGAAAAGCTATCACATCAATCTATATCAAAAGGATTCTTCTATCTCAAAGGGACCTAAAACACTGCCTAATTCAAACCTTTAATTAAAAAGATTAGAAAACTTTGGTACAGATACAAACACTGGCCAAAAAAAAAAAAAAAAAAAAAAAAAGGAGAAACTAATATTAATCTGAGCATTAGAAGACTTATATTTTTCATACAAAACATTCTAAGTTCTGTTAACTATGGCTGGTATTTCTGGACCTTTATCATTCTAGCCTGTCCTGTACTCCAGATGGTTACTAACCCTCTTAAAATAGGGCACCTGGGGCAGAACATAATATTTCAAATGTGTAACCTGCACAGTGAAAAGCAGAGTGAAAATTATTCTGGTTCATCCTCCTGTCCATTTCAGAAGTGTTTATTAAGCAGCTATAAATTGTCAGGCATTAAATGGACATTAGTCACTAGTTTGGCACTGTCCAGTATGATGGTTACCCGCCACATATGGGTACTTAAATTTAAATTCACTGAATTTCAATAAAATGAAAAGTTCAGTTTCTCAACAGCACTAGCCACATTTCAAGTGCATAACAGCCACTTGGCTAGTGGTGCCTTATAGGGCAACACAGATACAGAACATTTCTATTGCTGCTGAAAAATTCTCTTGGATAGTGCTGCAGCAGATAATTATTTTTTCTGACTACCGCAGATTCTCTGTAAAATAAAACAAAATAAAGGGAAAAGGAAAGGAGGCCTGGCTTAACTGTATAGGCGGGAAGCAATTTGAGTAGCTAGTTAGATAGGTAGTTGGATGGATAATGAAAGGGGAGCTTTTAGAATCACTGTGTTCTGGATCCCACCTCCAGAAATTCTGATTTAACTGTTGGGGGATGGGGCATAGCCTGGCATTGGGATTTCAAAAACTCCCCCGCAGTTCCCATCTGCAGCCAGGGCTGAGAACCGTCACTGGAATGAAACTTCTCATTGTGGAAATCTCCTTCTGCAAAGTTCCTGCCAGGCAGTCACCCAGGCTCTGCTTGGATACCTCCAGGCACTGTTTGCTTGGCGCCTCAGGAGGTACCCATTTCATTTTGGGTAATCCCACTCAAGCTCTTTCTTATGTAGTGTTTGAATTTGCCTCTTGGAATGACCTCCTGCGGGCTCTGGAGGGCACCTCTGTGAATCACATTCTGATTCTCACCTACAAACTAGTATCTTGCTCTCTTTCCTATTCCAAAGTGTCTTTTGTCCTGGGTGAGTGGATACATCTGGCTCTATGAACTCATCTTCCTTGGGTAGGGTTTCCTCTCCCCTACATTTCAGCTGGCAATGTTCACGTGCCTGGGACCTAGCAGGGTGCTCTGGATGTAGTCTCAGACCACCTGAAAATCCCATCACATGCTAACCTGTAATTCTAGTTGACCATAAAGTTAGCAAGTGATGGGGTTTTTAATTTTTATTTATTTACTTTTAAAGATTTATTTATTTGTTTATTTTGAAGAGAGAGAATGCACAAGTGGGAGGGGCAAAGGGAGAGGGAGAGAGCATTTCAAGAAGACTCTGAGCTGAGCGTGGAGCCCAATGCCAGGCTCAATCTCACAACCCTGGGATCATGACCTGAGCTGAAATCAAGAGTGAGATCCTTAACCCATGGCACCACTCACGTGCCTCTGGAATTTTTTTTAAACTTCCTGTGTCAGATAATCAATTGCAGCATTATTTGAAACAGCAAAAAGTATCTGTTTATAGGGGGACTGGCTAAATAAACTGGTATATTCTCACAATGGATTCTCAGCAGTAACAAAGAATAAGAAAAACTTATGTGGTGAAATGGAAAAAGCAAGGTGCGTGATGACGCATGTAGTATTCTGCTTTTATGCAACCAACAGGGTAAAGTTAGTAAATATATTTATATTTGCTTACAGTTGCATATGGAAATGTGTCCCTGCCAGGTAAAGAGTGGGTAGGTTTGTTGTCAGCCAGTTTAAAAGATTGGGGGTTCCTACACTCTGATTCCTCAGCTGTGAGGCAAGCCTACTGTGTGTGCAGCAGCCACCCGGGCCACTCCACATGTCCTCCAGGCAACTTGGCAGCATGGAGAACCAGTGGGAACATTCAGTCATATGCCTGCTGTGCCGTTATAAGTCCTTTGTCCATTATCTAATTGTCATGTGCCTTCTGGTGGTAGCCATAAAAAAGTGTCAATCTTACTTGCTAGCTTACAGGTAGGGTACCCTAGATCCTCTACAGTTCTTGATGGGGAAGAGGTGTACAGAGATGGAGCAGGATGAAACTTCTTATTGTGTATCTTCTCATAATATTATGTTTTGAACCATATGATAGTGTGTATTACCTCCTCAATTGTAAATAGCATGTAATTTGAAATAAAAATGTTACTCTTGTAAAAATCAACTTCTTTCATGTAAATTTAGATTAAGGCAATGGAAGTATTATATGCAGATTAGGAGAAATGATAATTTCTTAGCATCCTAAAGTGGTCAGAATTAAGTGCCCAGTAGAATTCTCCTTGATTCCTGGTTGTCCTCAATGTCCTGGGAATTCATCTACCTATCTATCTATATAGCTATCTATCATCATCTATCTCTACCTGTCACCTACCTGTCACGTGCCGAGGTCAGGATAATCTGACCTCGGATATCTCTCCATTGGACATGTCAGTGAGTAAATGGACTAATATAATCCATGGTTCCCACTAGGTTATTTAATTTGGTTGAGATCCAAACTTGTTTGTAGAAATTCAAACACTTCATTTAGAATAGCTAAAGATTTTAATGAAGTCTGAAATGTCTGGTTAAAACAAATTATTGGATACTAATCATTGTAGGTTTTCTAGAACTCTGGGTAACAAACTACTGATTGGATATTTGTGGAAAGATAAGCATTTCTGTTTAGGTGGAAGAGATACTTGCTCCTCTGAAGTCATATTATACTACCTTGGACAAGATCTAAGAAATTTTGGAAAGCCCTGAGAACTTAAAAGTAAAGAAGGTCAATGGTTGGGGGATGGGAGAAGAACAACATACACTTAACTGGCTCTGTGTGTTCTAGATGCTCTTGCATGTGTTGGTTCATGTTATCCTCACACCACTCCTCCCTCCTTGACACCTTCCTCACTTGGCTTCTGGGACACCAGCTTTCCTGTGTTTTTTTCTCCTACTTCACTGTCCACTCCTTCTAAGTCTCTCTTGCTGAGTCCTCCTTGTTCCTATGACCTCTGATTTTTGATATACCTGAGAACACCACCCTTTACTATCTGTACTCACTTCTCTGGTGCTTTTACCCAGTGTCAGGACTTTAAACACCATCTATATGATGACAACTGTCAATTTTAGATCTTCAACAAGACCTCCCCTGGAGCCATATATCTAACTGCCTACCAGACATCTCCACTTAGATGGCACACAGGCATCTTGGACTGATATCCCCGCCTTCTTTATCCTGGCTGATGGCAACTTCTTCTTTCCAGTAGTGCAGGTCAAGACTCTTGGAACCTCTAAGTCTTGAACATTTCTCTGGATATTCATCCCTCACTCCTCCTCTGATCACACTGGGCTTCTTACTTTTCTAAGACCATATCCAGGCACTCTGTCATCTCAGGACACTTGTACTTGTCATTTCTCTGCCTGGAGCCCTCATCCTCCCTCTACCTATCTAACTCATCCCGTTGCTTCCTCCAAGTCTTTTCTCAAATGTCACCTCAGTAGGCTCCTTATTGGCCTCCCCTCCAATTTAAAAGTGTCCACCTCCAATCTCACCCGGTTCCTTTTCCCCATCTCCTATTTTATCTCTTTCCAGAGCACTCATGACCATCTGAGACCCTGTCACTTTTAGCTATTTATTCCCTGTGCCCCCCAACTAGAAAATAAGGTCCATGGAGTCAGGAAGTTTGATCTGTTCAGTTCCCTGATGTTGCCTGTGTTCCTGGACCAGTGCCTTGCCCATCATAGATGCTAATAAGTAATTGCTGAATGAATGGCTGAAGAGCCCCATGAGGCAGTAACTCTTCTCATCAGCATGTTGCACGTAAAAATCCTGAGGCATAGCGCAGTTAAGCTACTTGCTCTAGGTCACACAGTCATTTCTTCAGACATGGTAATGAATCATTATCCTACACCAAGGAGTATACATAAGGAAGGATACATAAGAAAGAAAATCTTATAGCTATGGACTCCCTTGGCACCAGATATCAATGAAGTCAAAAGTATCTAAGGTCTTGGGACAGGACCTGATCATAATACCTGGTGGTCCTGCAGGAATGATCACTGGAGTTATCTGTGGGCAGGGCTCTTCTAGATGGGCAGGTAGAGTCAGGGTGGCAGGCAGTGACTTCACACATATTCTCTTCTCTATATTCTTTGGATGATTTATCAAGTTCACCTGAGAGGCTGATCCCCTCAAAGAGACAAAGCACTTAACACACACACACACACACACACACACACACACACACACACACACACACAGAGTCCAGATTAGTGACTTTACTAAACTGGGATATCATTCAGCATGTGGTCTTCTATCAGACAGGCCTGGTTTTAACCAAACTCCCCCTACTGTCAAGGATCAGCACTCTCCATCATTAGCATAACAGATTTCCACTTTGGTGAAGTTTTGTTATAAAACAGATCTTAAATCCGTAGTGTCTTTCTTCATGCATCTGACAAGACCTCGTTGACATTTACCTCTAAAAGCATTCAGACAAGCCCGAGAAATATTGCAAACGATTAGCTCAGAGTATCTCTGGCTTTGGCTGCCATAGACAGACCACAGGTTGTAGCATTGATGCTACTGGAGTGTGTGTGTTGGGGGGTGGG
The DNA here is from genome assembly GCF_048164855.1 of Canis lupus baileyi. NCBI lineage: Eukaryota > Metazoa > Chordata > Mammalia > Carnivora > Canidae > Canis > Canis lupus. The sequence continues at coordinate 44,024,655 of NC_132856.1, read as the reverse complement.
GTCATGACTTCCATTTACAGTAGATGTCCACAGCGAGGAAATGATGCTGCAACTGAGAAAGGTGATCATTATCACACCAAAGGTCTCCACTCATTGGGTGGATGCTGATGGGCAGATGTGGCTGTAGAGAGCCTAGGTTTCTTCAAGCCGGGAACACGTGGGCTCAAGTCCCAACTTTGCCATTTGTTCTCTGTGTGATCTTAAGTTATGGAATTGTTTTGAGCTCTTTTTTTTTTTTTTCCTGAACTCAATTTTTTTGAGCCATATGCTAAGAATAATAAAAAAAATCTACCAAAGCACAGACTAGAGGACAATGAAGGGCCTGTTAATTGGTCTGTGCTTTGGGGCCTTTGAAAGGCTGGGGAGGATCATGTCTCATTAAAATCAGGAACCATCGATACTTAACATCACTGTGGAAATTCCAACCAACGCAACAGGATTAGAAAAACAAATGAGGAATATGAACAAGGAGGTTATAATGTCAGCCTTGTTTTGCTCCCGACATGAAGCCTGCTTCTCCCTCTGTCTGTGTCTGTGCCTCTCTCTCTCTATGTCTATCATGAGTAAATAAATAAAATCTTAAAAAAAAAAAAAAAGGAATACTAAAGAATTTATAACAAAGGTGATGTTTTGAGACTGGTGGAAATGCACTTCATGCTATATATCAAACTCAATTAAAAATGGATTAGAGATTTATATGTATGAAATACTGAACCACAGGGTACATAATATATATAAACATTCATGCAATCTTGGGGTGTGGAGGTCCTCACTCAGTGGAACCCCAAGGCAATGACAACAAGGGCTTTAGGACAAAAGGACACACAGGATCAAGTCTCAGCTCTGCTGTGCACAGAATAGCCTCAGGCAAGTGAGTGAGCCTTGCCGAGTCTCTGTTTGCTTATTGGTAAAATGGGGATATAAAAATCTACCTTGTAAAGTTGTAAGATGGAGTAACCATGTAAAGTGGAAGGCTCACTTGTCATGGACTCTTATCTCACATTGGCTATGTGTAAAGAATGTAAACTTCCTGAATTCAGAGACCATTTTCTCTCTGGTATTTCGTTCCTTCCCAGGTGGTTGTTGACAATAAGGGGGGAATACATGCATTAAAAATTTGACCATGTCATTCATTATTTGATCCATGCTGAAAAAATGAGTATTTCTTCCATTCAGAGGCATCGTGTGAGCTGGTGCTCAAGACTAAGGAGTTGGAGTCACAGCTCACTGGTTTCATTTGGGATGTCTTTGGACATCAGAGAGGACAAGCCTCTCTGAGTTGACACTTATTAGAAGCTCTGGCTTGCATCTGGGAAGTATTTGGGGGTGCAGGGAAATGGTCTCTACTTCAAAGGCAGGGATGTGGGAATTACTGTAAACCCACGGAAGTGCCCTTCTGAGCTTTCCTCAGGGACATCTAAACCCAGAGTCCAAGCATACAGGTTGAAAGTCTGGGGCCCAGGGAGAGAAGAGCAGGGCCCCGCGGTTACTCAGTATTTGCCAAAAGCACTAAGAATCGCAGAGTAGGAAGGAGGAAAGAAAATATGAGTGTGACAGTATTACACACCAGATAATCTGAAAGCATTCGGGGATCCCAGGTCCACATGGCCCACATGTCCACATGCATGTGTGTGCCAGGTCATCTGAAGGGCATCTCTGTCTTCCATGGAGGCTGACCAGTTCATGTCTCAAGACCTAAAGAGAAATTTCTAAGAGGAACTGTCCCTCCCCCAGTCCTATGGTGTATGTTAACTCCACCCAAGACCCAAGAGAGACAAACATTAAGATCTTTAAAACAAAATTTAAATACTCTACCTAGGGTGACTTCCACTTCAAGTTTCTTAGATCTCAGTTTGTGGTTTCAGATTCTGATGACTAAACCCTTCATCTTGTAATTTGCCCACGTTTTCAACCCAGTTACCTTTAGAAAATGTGGTTGCCAAATCTCCAGCAGAGCCTGCTGGAAGGCACTTGCTTTTCATTACAGTTTAATGCACAAGGGAATATAGAAAAATTCCACATCTTTCAACTTTAAAAATTGTCATCCATTTCCTTTCTACAACTATTTTTATTATTTGCCCATTCCCCCCCCTTTTTTTTTCTTTAGGAGAGGGAGAGAGAGGGGTAGAGGGAGAAGGAGAAAGAGATGCTTAAGCAGGTTCCAAGCCCAGCACAGAGCCCGACACCAGGCTCAATCTCATGATCCTAAAATCATGACCTTGAAATCATGACCTGAACTAAAATCAAGAGTCTGATGCTTAAGCTTAGGGGACTGAGCCACCCAGGCACCCCCCCAAAACTGTTTTAGTGACTACATAATAACCTATTGCAGTAAGTGGACTACAATTTATCCAAAGTCTCCTTCACTTGTCAAAGTGTCATTTAAACTGCTTCCACCTTTTTTTTTGTTTTTTCCTATCAAGAAAATGAGGCCACAGTGAACATCCTGTTTTGGTTTGGTGGTGGACTTCTTCCCCATAGGGTAAATTCCTCAGAGTAGAACCAATGGACCAAAGTCATGTGTATCTTATTGGTTCTTGTTATGTACAAAATTTCCTAAACATATTGAACCAAGTCATGTTGCACCAGGGATGCATAATTGCTCCAGGCAGGGCCACTGCAACCTCACCAGCATGGGGTGGCATCATTTACTTTTTTTTTTTTTTTTATGATTGAAATGGTGTTTCAAACCTCAATGTATTTTCTAAAGAACCCTCTCTAGGGAAGCCTGGGTGGCTCGGTCAGCTAAATATCTGCCTTCAGCTCAGGACATCATCTTGGGGGCCTGGGATTGAGTCCTGCGTCAGGTTCCCTGTTCAACAAGGAGTCTTCTCTCTCTCCCTCTGCCCTTCTTCCCTTTTCATTCTCTGTCCTAAATAAATAAATTAATTAAACAAAAACTTTTTTTTTAAAGAAGCATCTCTAATTCTAGATGTTTATGCTCAATTCAGCCTTGTGACATTCATTGAAATTTTAAGTTGATGAATGTAGAACTCTGCTTGTTCCCATGGAGAAGAATCCATTACATATTATACAGTAAAAACTGAGGTTGCACACACAGTATTGAGCCTGGCCAAGGCGAGATTGGAGGGCAGAGGGAAGGGGCAGGGGAGGAGGCTTCTCTCCTCTGACTCCAGGAATTGTGAGAAAAGGGTAAAAGGTCGCAGATGGAAGTAGTCACAACTCTGGGTTCCTATCTTCCCCATCCAAGCTTTGACCAGAGTTGGAGGATATGAAGGGCTGTTTGATAAATTGAGGGGGGGCCCTCCAAGAGGATGTCTCTCTGCAAGTCACTTCCTTACCCTCATGGGTGGTCATCACAGTTAAGCTGGTGGTCAGGCAGGAAAATAATTTAGTTTGTACCCTTGAGTGTTCCTTAGTTTGTAACTGGCATGGACATAGAGTCAAGAAGCAGTATGTCTGCCTAGGTGCCTGCCAGTTCAGGAGGAGGTGCCTAGCATGGGCCAGGAGCCTGATGACGTGGCAGGAGCAGAGAGGGTCCTCCATTCCAGTGAGGCCTAGAGGGGTCTCTATGCCCAGGGACAACTGAGAATGAGTGGACTGTGAGGCCATTAGCTACAAAGCAGCAGATGCTAGCAAAAAGTTCAGGGTTAAGATCGAGTCATCATCCTTCCTCAGCAGACACCGGTCACTAAAACAGGACCAGCAGGAGACCAATGCATCTTCTTTGCCCTCTGCCCATGCTGGCCCCTCCCTCATATCTCCACTGCCATCTTAGAAAGGACCAATGAGAGAAGACAAGAAACCAAAATTAATGAGCTGGTACCGTAAAGCGGATAAGCAAAACTAAAGTCCTCCTTCAAATGAATGGGTCAAGCTAAGTTTAAACCACTTCGGACTAAAATTTGTGAATCCTTTTTCCTGCTACCCAGTGGAAAGTTGGTAAGATCCAAATTGTTTTGGAGACTAAAGAAATTGCATTTGCATTGCACGGCTGAGTAGTACTATGAGCAATTTTAGTGAGCCAGCAAAGTAGTATAAACTTATTTTTTGATAAAACTTGTATCCGTGTATGCATATCTGTGTAGAGAAATGTTAATAGTGGTAAACTGCATGGGGGAATTTGGGGTGGTTCTTACTTTTATGTTTTTGCCTTTATTATCAGTGCTGTTTACTATTACTGTACCACATTTTTTAAATGCAAAAAAGACACTTTTAAAAGCCTAATTCAAACTTCTTGACTACTTCAGACTTAAATATTTATTTTGATTTGGACTGAAAACAATTTCAGTTTTCATATCTCTGACCCATGTAACTGGGAGTCGAGGACTTGGCTTCTCACCCCAAAGAACCAGCATATTTCCCTATGCATTGCAGTCTAGAGCCTCTCAAAAAGATCCTATAATTTTATCATAGTCATGTTGAAAGTAACTCATGAATTAAAGACATGATCATCAAGTTGAACAAAATCTTAGTCAATTTTTTTTAATTTGACTAATTTTTAGATCAATCTCAGAGAAAAGGAAAGATAATAGCAATAGTTAAATGGAGGCTTTTATAGTTTTGCTTCTCTAGATCAAGCAGCTCTGTTTTGAGGTCTTTTTTGTTTTGTTTTGTGTTAGCCATTAAAGTTTGAGGGATGTTCTCTGTGATTGTGACTGTGCAACAGACAAAATAATGAATGGGTATTTTTTTCTCAGCAGCTGTAGATTATGGGATTAAGAATAAAAATGATGATAAGATCATACAAATCAGTTGTTTTCACTCTCATCTTCCACCTCAAAAGCCTGGATGTGTTACTGATCAATGAGATATAGTAGGACAGAGTCATGGAAACAGATCAAGTTCTATCCAAGAGACCCAATTTCCTTCATAATTTTATATGAAATGGTTTCTTATTGCTTTTCTTTCTTTTTTTTTTTTAAGATTTTCTTTTTTACTTGAGAGAGCATGCGTGTGTATGTGTATACTCTAGAGAAAGCACAAACAGACAGAGGGAGAGGTACAGACTCCCCACTGAGCAGGGAGCTCGATGTGGGGCTCAAACCCAGGACCCCGAGATCATGTCCTAGGCTAAAGGCAGATGCTCAACTGTCTGAGCCACCCAGGCACCCTCTTAGTGCTTTTCTTTCAGTTCCACTTCCTACCAATTTTATAGTTTTTTTTTTATCTTATTTGATCCTGCACATAACTTCAAGTGGTATCATGATCCTCATCATGGTATCATGATACCTCAAGTGGTATCATGAGTAAATGAGGCTCAAAGTTCAATTCTTGCCCAAGTCCTACAGCTGGTGAGAAGAAGGGCTGGGAACGGCTGCTGCCCATGTCTATTCTCATTTTGACTACACAGGACCCTGACAGGTGCTGACCATTGGGGTCCCAGTAGTCTTGTCATTGGCTCTAATTATTGCATTTCTAAGACTTACTTTGAGAAATGCCCATTGATATATATTCATGTCCTCACACTTGTCCCTTCCTCAGAGAAAGGAGAAAGTCAGGAGGACTTCTTCCAAGGAAACAGTGCAGGGATCAACTGTCCTCCTTGGAACTCCTACCTTGTCTGTTTTTCCATCTTCTCCAGTGAAGTCTGTAATCTTAAGAAGTGCAGACATGGGCCCTAGGGATCCTAGTCTAGAAGATATCAAGTCTGCTGAGAAACTCCATTGGCCTCTCCCTCCCACTCAGTCCCTTTATGAAGGAGGAGCTCTGAGGGGTTTGCTGTTGGCACAGGGGTGGCTTATCTCAGCATTATCAGGAGCAGGTAAAGGACAGCAGCCTAGGTTACTGTTGTTTAGAATGTAATTGTCACACAAGTTAATATTAATTATAATGGTGCAGTCTTAAAAAGTTAAACTTAAAAATCACAGCATTAGAATATAGTAAGATGAGAATTATTCATAGATACTGAAGACCTAGCCTGAACTTTTAAACTTACTTGTTAGAGGACTTGGGATAAATTACTCCATTTCTCTAAGGTTCAATTTCCCCATCAGCTTTAATGAACAGTATCTTGTTAAGGGACCCCAGAGAGGGGAAGTTATTTGTAATAATAACAATCACTATTATTATCAGTAGTAGTATTTGGTTTTTATATAGGGAAGATGATTTTGAAAGTCATATATAAACTATAAAACCTAAAATTCAAAATTCCTGAAAAGATACAGCAATAATAATTAGCATAAAATTATTGTTCTCATTCCCCAGCCTGCTTTTCCCTGCTTTGTATTTCCTCCTTTAAATGCTTGCAGAAATCAACATCCCCATTCTTTACCAACATCCGCCACATTTCTGTTTCTTTTCCCATGGTGGATTGCGTTGACTTTCAAAACTTCACATCTTTCATCCCTGACACTTCCCCGCCTTCCAGCATCTCTGACACAACTTTGAAAAACATGCTGAAGAAACTTTAAATGTCTAGGCTGTTTAATCACATGTGGTTTTGTGGGTAAATGGATAAATCAATGGGTGTGGCCCATCAAGGGTGATTATGCCTAATTGTGCGGTTATTTTTGTTGTCACTTTTCTAACACAGGGACAAAATGATGGAGGCCACTACAGCCGAGATTAAGACCATGGATGAGTCTATCCAGACCACAGTGTTTGACTATGAGAATTCACTGCCATGTGAAAAAGTCAACATTAAGCACCTGGGAGCCCAGTTCTTGCCTCCACTGTATTCCCTGGTGTTCGTGATTGGTCTGCTGGGCAATGTGGTGGTGGTGGTGATCCTCACAAAATACAAGAGACTCTGGATTATGACTAACATCTTCCTGCTCAATTTGGCCATTTCTGACTTGCTCTTTCTATTCACTCTGGTATTCTGGATTCATTATACTGGATGGAATGATTGGGTTTTTGGCCGTTCCATGTGTAAGCTCATCTCTGGGCTTTATTACTTGGGCTTATACGGTGAGATCTTTTTCATCATCCTGCTGACCATAGACCGGTACCTGGCCATCGTCCATGCTGTGTTTGCCCTTCGAGCCCGGACTGTCACTTTTGGTATCATCACGAGTGTTCTCACCTGGGGCCTGGCAGGGCTAGCAGCCCTCCCTGAATTTATCTTCCACGAGTCCCAAAAGGAGTCTGAACAGTTTGTCTGCACGCCTCTCTACCCAAAAGACCAAGAAGACAACTGGAAGCGTTTCCATGCTCTGAGAATGAATATCCTGGGTCTTGCTCTGCCTCTGCTCATCATGGTTGTCTGCTACTCTGGAATTATTAAAACGTTGCTGAGATGCCCCAGTAAGAAAAAGTACAAGGCCATCCGGCTCATTTTTGTCATCATGGTAGTCTTTTTCATTTTCTGGACACCCTACAACCTGGTCCTCCTCCTTTCTGCTTTTCAAACAATCTTTTTTGAGACCACTTGTGAGCAGAGCAAACAGCTGGACGTGGCCATGCAGATCACGGAGGTGATTGCCTATACACACTGCTGTATCAACCCCATTATCTACGCATTTGTCGGGGAGAGGTTCCGGAAGCACCTCTGCCACTTCTTCCGCAGGAATGTGGCCACCTACCTGGGCAAATACATCCCGTTCCTTCCCAGCGAGAAATTAGAGAGAAGCAGCTCTGTATCCCCATCAACAGGAGAGCAGGAATTCTCATTTGTATTTTAAGAGAGATGTGGAAAATCACCTAAAGCAGATGCACAGAACCCATGAAGCAAACATTTCAAGTTAATCATGTTGACCTCAACGCCAACCCTTTAAACTTCCAGCTCAATGCTGTAACCCTTAAAGACATTAAAATATATACACAATCGTATCAGTATATGTGTGTTGGCCCAGACATGACCAGGGGTCACTAGCTAGTCAGTTCACTCAACTGCTAACCTCAAAAAGCAGAGCTTCGCTAGGTTCTCCAAAGAGTTACATACATAGTAATGCCATTAAATGTTAGGTAGTTACAAACAGATAAATCATTTTAAATTTAAACCTTAATTTTAGCCAGCTATTGCTAAACATGAATGGACGGTGTGGGGGATGGTGAGCAGGTTGGGATGGGCCATAGATTTCAGGCAAGGCATTTTGGGTTTTGCTGGGAAGGCAAAGAAAGCTACTGAAGGAGAAGAGTAGAGGAGAAGGATAATCACCATGGTGCATTAGGAAGAGAAATCTGGTAACACAGGGTGAAGTAGAGACCCCAGAACTATGTAGGAAGTTGGTTAGAAGTGTATGTGTGAGGCAAGGAGAGATCAATGACTAATAAGAGAGGGGCCAGAAGAACTCAGAGAGGAATTTGGCCACGAGACAATGGGGAAGGGAGAGTCAAAGCACTGGGAGCAATATAGGATTGACTGGGGGAAAAGAGCAAAGACAAAGGAGAATGTATCCTATGTTAAAAAATGAAATAAAAAAGAGATACAAACAGATTATTTGCTGTGCTTGAGTGCATTGCCCATCCCTTAAAGGACAGGAAAGAAAGTAGTAGTCTTTGGTTTTCTTTAGGGAGGGTTATGGGTGGAGAATAAGAGCAGTATAACTTTTCTCTGAATGCCCTGTGCCTTTTGGCTTTTGAACCAAGGGAATGTGTTACCAATGAAAAATACAAACAAAACTTTAGAATCATATATTAAAAAAAAAAAAAAAAAAAAAGCTAATCTGCTCTTTAGACGTGGTATCCGTTCTACCAGCCATAAGAGCATTGGAAACTCTGAAGCACCTTTTGTCTTTTTTGTGGTTCAGTCAGAATGTAAATAAAGCAATTATCTGAAGACTTAACTATACATCATTGGTTTTCTCTTGTCTTGTGAAGTAATGTCTGTCCTTAGGTAAGTAAAAGTGTAGGATACAGGTACTTGGTCATAAACCCAGATCCCTAAAAGCTTTAGGAGTATTGTGACCCACACAGAATGGCACATAACCAAACCGTGTGATATCCAGGTTATGTGAGATCCTCAAACTAAATCAGGAAAAATTTTGTCTTATCTGAAGACTGAGAGGCTTTCCTCGGTTCCAAAAGTCTAGATTGCATGTCCAGTAGAACTGACTATAGTGCTAGAAATGTTCTATACCGGTGTTGTCCAATAGGATCACCGCTAGCCACATGCAGCCCTGGAAATGTGGCTATTGGGACTGAGAAACTGAATTTTTAATTTTTATTCAATTTTAACTGAAATAGCCACAAGTGGCTAGTAGCAGCAACATATGCTCAGCTGCACAGCACTGCCCCCACCACCTTGCATTTCTGCCTCTCTTCTATCTATCTATCAAGCTTCTGGAAGCCAGCAAACACACAGCTTGAACACTGTATGACAGACTAGGGAAAATACCAGTGATGCAAAGATGAGTAAGACCCACTTCTAGAAAACTCACTCACAGTTCGGTGGAAGAGATTCATCCGAATCCAATAACTATAATGAAACACAATAGGTGCTTTCTCCTGCAGGTGGAAGTAAAAGGGAGAATTGAAGAAAAATACCCAGAAAAAGTCACATTCTGCTTAGGTTGGCTTCTCCCAAGAGCATTTCCTGAGCAAGGATTGGAGAGCAAAGAATTTATTTGGAAAGTGCAGAGAACTCCAGTAGGAAAGGGGGAAGTAAGACAGGACTAGGAAGATGTCAACAAAGGGTTCATTATGAAGTACCTTCCACTGGGGGTGCCTGAAGCTCAAAACCACTAGAAAATGCCTGGCAACAGGGTAACTCCCACTCAGCTATCCCACTGGAGGGGGAAGGAGGTTGGGGTGTTTACATTCCATTCCTGTGAGTCATTGGCTGATAGTGGCTCCTGGGGTATGTTAATTCCTGACTGGCTCTGGCAGAGAGACCCTTCCAGCTTTGGGGAAAGCTCCCAGGCAAAATGATGGTGTAGATACTGGGCATCGGAAGCCAGCCAGGCACACTCCATGAAGCCTTGAGGGATAACACAATTTGCTGCCTACTTGAACAGGTTTGTGAACAACTTTTCCATGAAGCGAAGTGTGGATGTGAGAGTGGTGTCCAGGCAAGTAGGTCAATTTGTGGGAACACACAAAAATGCACTGCAGAGAGAGCCCGCTGTGACGAGCCTGGAATGACCGACCTTGAAAGTGGCAGGTGGTCTTGAACAAGCCCTGCTGCTGCTCCTCCTTCATGTTGAGCATCACACTCTGCTAGTTTTTTTTTTTTTTAAGATTTTATTTATTCATTCATGAGAGACACACAGAGAGAGAGAGGCAGAGATATAGGCAGAGGGAGAAGCAGGTTCCCTGCAAGGAGCCTGATATAGGACTTGATCCCAGGACCCCAGGATCAGACCCTGAGCCAAAGGCAGATGCTCAACTACTGAGCCACCCAGGTGCCCATCACATTCTGCTACTTTAAAAAAAAAGATGATCCTTTTCCAGCTTGAGTTTCTGAGATTTCCTTCAAATTCCAGAGCTAAAATTCTCAAGTCTGGTTCTTAACAAAGCAGCTTCCTGTCCTTCATAGCTGTGGGTTTTCAATAACTTCACTGGGATTCTCTTCCATTTCTACCCAGATAAGTCCCCAGTATAGTTAGGGTTGTCTTTCTCCATCCACTGATCTCTCCCAGGGGTCTGTGAATTATGCCTCCAGGAGCCAAAATGGCCCAAGGCCCTCTCTGTAAATAAAGTCTCACTGGCACACAGCCATGCTCTTATGTTTATAAATTGTCTGTGGTTGCTTTTGCGCTACCACAACAGAGTTGAATAATTGTGGCAGAGACCATACCGCCCACAGATCCTAAAATAATTTACCTCCTTATCCGTTACAGAATAAGTTTCCTGACCCCTGACCAACCATGCCCCCATACAGGATCCAGGGCCCTGGTATGCATAGCCATGGCAAGGGAGACCAGAATGCAGGGGAGAACTTGGGATGTGAGGTCTGTAGACAAGCTGCTTCAATGCCCAGGCTGGTCCTACCTTGACCCTGGAAGCAGTGCAAAATACACAAAACAGGGTTGGGTGGTGTAGCAGCCAAATGCTGGTCTCTCATGCAAAACGCTAACAGTATGTACCGAGACAGTACACTGGAAGCTTTATTGAGGCAGCAGAACTCCATAGATGCGTATTCCAAAGTAGACTATAAGCAGACCTGACACAGGACCTGTAAAAACAGGTTTTATGACTCTTTAGACCCCCTCAACTCTACTGGGAACAAAGAGATTGCATTGATGAAAATAGGGAGATAGTTGAAAAGGGGTTCTTTGTAGAAGGCGGCTAGCGCCCCCCTCCCCTGGAGAGGAGAGAGGCAGGTGGGTGCTTGTGGCTTACCTCAAGCCTGCAAGAATGATGCCAATGGCACCGCCCTGCGGCTTGATATGAATCATCCTGATTAAAGAGGCCCGGCGCACGGGATCTGGCCAGCTAAGGGAGAGCTAGTCCACTGGCCACTGCCCCAGGTCGTCAGAAGAACGGCTGCCTCTTGCAATCTAGACTTTTGGAACCGAGGAGAGCCTCTCAGTTTTCAGGTAGGACAAAATTTTTCCTGGTTTAGTTTGAGGTCCTGGTGCACCAACCCCAGTAAACTGAAGCTCAGGCTTTGCTTGCTAACAGCAGCTTTGGTGACAGTTGCAGTGGGAAATGTGAACACTAGGCGGCCTCCGCCCATGCGAGAGGCGCAGAGAGCCCTGTGCTGGTTCAGTAAGCCGAGAATACACCCGCGTGCAAGGAGGGAGGTGGGGTTTTGATATTACAGCAAGAAACTTAGTAATGCCTATACCTGATGTTCCACTCTGTTGCAGGAAACTTTAGGGGATACCATTTATATCTCTAAGAATTGTGCGGTGCAATGACCCAGAAGGAGCCACAGAAGAAGGGAAACACAGCTCCAATTTATTATTATTTGGGCTAATTTCTAGTTCCTTGATGTAGGATTTTGGCAAAGTGGTTATAAATCGACGCTTATGAAATTCCACTATCTCTTCCAAAACCAAAATTCAAACCTTATTCCAAAGGGTCGTGGCCAAGCCCAAAGCAATGGAAACGCTGAACATGCGTGTGAATAAAAGAGGACAGAGAAAAGCAAGATAGTGCTCCTGTGAGAAACACCCTGACTCAACACAATCGCTGTTTGCAGGTGAAAATAGAGTTTCTAGTCCCTGCGTGGGACCTTTTAATACCCAGAGGCCCGGCTGCTAGTGTGGGTGGCCCCAGCCATGTTCAGAAATCTGGCAATGAGAATGGCAACTTCTCTGGCCCAGGACAAGGGGGAATGGAGGAGCCCAGCCTCTGTTGTTCAGTCAAGAGGCTGCTCATCTGTCAAATCCCAGTTGGTCACATGTATAGACAGCTACATTGTCCTAGTCTTTATGGGGGTGGGGGTTGGGGTGGAGGGGGCAGTGGAGGGAAAGATAAAACGTTGGTTGCTGGCCACAAGAGGACACTTTACCTAATTAAAGAGTGTATCGGACATCTTGGCCAATGCGCTTAGATGCACTCTGTGTGCTTCTCTACCCTGCCCTGTGCCCGAGAAGCTGCCCTGCACGGATGCTGCCAGCATTCTCTCTTGCTCTCTAGATGGAGCCCATAGGGAGCACCTGCAGGAGGTTGGAAGAAAGGGAAAGAGTAAGGTCTGAGTGTTTATTTCCCCAGTTCCTCCTGAGGCAGCGCTAGGCCAGGTGCACCCCAACTGACCGCGGTGGACCTCTCCACACTGTTTCCCTCACCCTTCACCCCATCACGGCTGCTAATGAGCCCCGCTGCTACTAGTTTCATGCAGGGGGCTAACGTCTCCCTTCACTCTGCTATCACTATTGTAAATGTCCCCCTTTATTAAACTCTTCTCAAATTGCCCAATTTGAGTGCTTCACCTGTTTCCCATAGAGACCCTGAGCAATGAGGAGACAATATATAGCACAACAGAAGAAGTTGGCAAAAAAAAGGAAAAATAGGGTGTCAGGTAAGAGTTCTAGGAAGACTTCCTGGAGAAGGAGGCAGGAGGCTGGATCTTAAAGGCAGGAAGCTACACCCCTGAGGAGAGCTGGGGCTAAGCAAGGCAGCCTTGGCATGAGGGGGAATGTTCCAGAAGCAGAGACAAACAGTGGGTGTGGAATGGAGAAATAGGGAAGATTAGGAGTAGGAGTTCTGAAGCAAGGGCACTGTGAGGTCTGAATTAAGAACCTTCAAGTGACAGATTTGAATGTGGAGTGAGTGATGGGGAGTAAGTGACATTGATCCAGGTACAACCTGAAGGGTTTGCCTAGCTTGTAATGATTCCCACAGTGACCATCACTAGGTCCCTCCCAGGTCCCCTCGACTTGTTTGATCCAAGAGCTTTTGATCCTAACCTACATAAGCTAGGCCACTTGGAATTCAGAGACTCCAATGAAGATACAAGGAGATGGGCAGAAGGCATGGATCCTATCATGGCCATGGCTTAGGGAGAGGCTGCATGATCTCCTGAGGCTAGGTGGCGCTTCCTTCTTCCATTCTGGGAGCTGTCCAGACCACGCCCATGAAGTCATTCTTAGCTGAAGCTGGGGTTGTTTGTAAATCAAGAAAACTAACTGAGGTGGAAGTGAATGCTAGGGAGCAGATTGCAGACACAGACTTCCGTGGAGGTGAGGCTCACATCCATGTTCCGGAGTAGATAGATGGCAGCCCCTGTGATCTGGTAATGAACCAATTAGTTGTCCAGTGATGACAGAGCCAGGCCAGCAGTGGATGATGGGTGGCAGGAAGATGCCGTTATTCGCCAGTCTAAAGAGGATGAGTTCCGGCAGAGCCCGAAGGTAGGATGGATGCTCCTGAAGGCACCAAGCAACTTAAATAAGGGGGGGGGGGGAACCCAAATACTGAAATTTTTATCTTCAAGTTAGAGTAAAACTTAGAGCCTTTCTGTGACCGTGTTGGAAAGAAACAAGTACTTGCAGCTGCCAGGTTAAGAATATTGGAAACCAATTCACTCTAAATTGTCAGATGTCTTAATTATAATATGAGTTGAATACACATATTTGCCAAATAGCATGTGTGAGTATTAGAGCATGAAGTGAGACAGACGGAGAACCTGTGGGAATGAGGGTATTTGGAAGGATGCAGAGGACTTGGGAAACTCTGATCTTCCATTGCCCTCTGGCATACTGCCTCCTACACCATTCTCTCCTCAGGAAACCATTTTTCCTTAACGTGATAAAGTTAACAGTTCAACCCACAGCCCACTCCTCACGGTTGTTTCTCCTAATAAGTAGGGTTTCAATTTCACATGGGCCAGAAGATAAAATGCAGAATTAGAGTAGGGAAGAAAACTCCAGAAGAAATGACAGAAATTGTTTGAGTTAATTGTTTAATTATCAAAAGTTTGGGTTTGGATTTTGAAAGTGCTTAGTAAAAGTGGGCAGAGCAGAATTTTGGTTTGGGCTGGATTTATGGGTATGTGCACTCATCAGAAATATTGAACTCCATGTCTAGGGTTCTAAGAGTTTGCTGATTGGACTAACACAGACTTGAACCAAATGCTGGTACATGTTAGGTGAGTGTGAAAGGTCAGGGATCCCTTGGAATAACCTAGAGGAAGACTAGAACATTATATTATGTCCACCATGTGGGTTCTGACCAATCTACCTCACTCTTGTTCTCTCTAGAGCCCAGAATACAAGATTAGACAGGAAATGTCATCTAGAATGGTAGTGGGAGGGACTATAGTTGAAATATAGTCTTTGACCTTGAGATAGAAAGCTTACAAAGCCTGCATGTTTTACCTGTCAGAAACAGCAGGTGTGACCAATACAAAAGCTGTCTGGAAAAAGATGGTAATCAGACCTAAAGGAGTGATCTGACATCCAGAAACCTCTGACTGTGTTCATTTATCATGGGAACTCCAGAAATTAAATCCTGTCTGATTCAAGAAATTTTCAGGTCTGGAAAAAAAAACAAAAACAAACCAACAATACAAAACACCCACTAGGGAATATGGCCTCTCCAAATTCTCAGAAGTGAGTCATTTCATAAAGCCAGGGCCTCTTGAAACCACACATCTTTGAGGAAGAGCATTACTGTATTGCCACTCAGCCCCAGCCTTTCCCAAATGGGCCTTATGCCAAATGTTGAGCCTGCCAGCCCCCTTCTTAAGCCCCACCTTCAAAAACTCTGCAGTCAAGCAGAAGCCCCTCAACAAAGAGATTAGAGGAGTCTTCTCTGTGGAAACAAATGGCCCCAGAGGAAGACACCAATAGGTACTGATGTTCAAAGGGTCCCCCAACATAAAGACCAGCTCCCCATCACTCATGTAAAGCCCAGCAGGGGAGGAGTCCCACCCACTCATTTCTTCCAGTCAGCAGTGGTGCCTTATCTTAAATATAAATAGAATGTTAGGCATTGCCTAACATTTGAGGAGAACCACCTACATGGAAGATAGCAACTGGAATAACATCTGGGGGAAAAGGAACTCAGAGGAGAGAGAAATATGAGGGCATAAAAACAAAAACAAAACCATTATACATTCTCAGAAAAACAAAAGAAAAGTGTGGATCTCTAAAGCAAAGAGAAATGGGGGTAAGAGAAAGATAAATAGGTAAGCAGGTAGGTAGAAATTGGAAAACATGGGGTGCATGGGTGACTCAGTTAAGCAGCTGACTCTTGGTTTTGGCTCAGGTCATGATTGCAGGGTCATGAGATTGAGTCCCTCATTGGGTTCTGCACTCAGCGTGGAGTCTGCTTGAGATTATCTCAGTCTTCCTCTGTTCCTTCTCCCTCTGCACATGTGCATTCTCTCTCTCCCTCAAATAAATAAATAAATCTTTAAGAAAAAAAGCAATAGGAAAACATTCTTGGAAATTAAAACAATAATATCAGAAATTGTATAATAAAAGTTAACTAAAGGCTTGGAAGATAAAGCTGAGTAGAAAAATAAACTGTGAACAGACAATAGTAATAATCAGAATAAAGGCCTGGCTTTAGAGACCACATGCTTAGCCACTGTGCAATGTGAGAGAAAAGGGAAAAATCAGGGGCTAGTCATAGGAAAGAAGGGGGGTGGCATATAGGATGGTGTCCAAAATTTGACCCAAAGATTTTGGAATAGGAGGGGAAAATGGTGGAAAGCATATTATCATGTCATCAGGGCACTAGTGAGCCAGAAGAAGTTCCCAGAATGGAAGCACAGTGCTCTCTTGAATAAAGGGGACTCCAGGTGCCCAGCTCAATAAATGGATGTGGACTCTCTGCAAATCACACCCTTAGGAACTTCTAGAACAGCAGGGTAGACAAGTCTATTGAGAAGTTTCAAGGAGAAAAAAAAGGGAGGCAATAAAAGGAATTGAAATGGACCTAGTGTCAGGCACTCGACAACGCTGACCAATGAAAGATGGTGGGGCAGCAACTGTGCAGTTTCCAGTTCAACCTGGGAATCTATTTGGGGCCAAAGTAAAGATCAAGTATGAAGGGAGAGAACAGATACTTTGAGACATGCAAGGACTTTAACATTTGCTTCCAGTTTACCCCTTCTCAAGAAGAGACAGCATAAATGCTTTGGCAAAATGAGGGAGTAGGTAAGAAAGAGGGGATCCCCAGATCCTGGAAACAAGATTCGACATAGGAGAGCAGCAAAGAGAACTTCAGGACCCCCAGAGCAATCAATCTGGATCGGCCTTGAGAAAGAATGTAGAATTTGTGGGGTTTGAGCATTCTGAAAAATTATTGTTAGGCAATAATCAACAGATCAAATTGGAGCATTGTGGAAAATTGGTGATAGGTACAAAAAAAAAAAAAAAAAAAACCCAAGCAGCTCAAGGAGGAGTAGGAAAGAATCTGCTATCAATTCCAGGAATACAACACATTGGCTCCATAGTGAATAATATTAATGTAGTCATAATAACTTGAACATTAAGTATCGACTCAACCAGAAACTGGAAAATAACCCTACTGAGAAGACACAGGGAGGGAAAGGAAGTGCAAGGGAGCGAAACTCACCTACAAGAACAGGAAATTGATAAAAAAATGTCTAAAATTGATAGAGCATGATACATGACATAAGTAAGCTCCAGGAGAAATGGCCAGTAGGAATGTCAGTGGTCACCTCGGAGACATGTGCAGGGGTAGATAGAGGTTATTTCTGTAACTATTTGTTCCAACTTTCAAGAAAAGTATCTTAAAAATATTTCATGTTATTAGATGAGGAAATAAGAGCAAAAAGAAAATAAAAGCAGGAGAGGGAGATTAAACCATAACAAAATTCCTTATTGCGCACTGTAAGGCCCTGACAACTGACAGATATGAACACAAACTTGACCACATGCTTCTCAGTAACCCAAATACCAAACAAACTGTCCAATGTTAGCTAAGATTCCAAGCGTTAGCCACATCCAAGGCCCAAGTAGATGGGCACCACTGAAGGAAAAAAGTTGCTGAGATTGAAGAACTAATTGAAACATGTAATTATAACTGCAGTTGTATTCTTCAAAGTGAGTGCTCTAATTCTTAAAGTTTGACATCATGGTTCAGAGATAATCACTCCTCTGCACCATCAGTGTTCCATGGCCCCTGTGGTCAATATGTGGCACATGTACTACACAGTTACCGCCTCCAACTGAGGTTTGTAGAGGAGCAAGATTTTGTGTTTGCTGTTCCATTTGGGGGAAGTGCCCATGGAAGTGCCGTCATCACCAAATTACTAAGCTTTCCTTTCTTTATCTCTCGTGGTTATCAACCAAGGTTTATCTCTTCTTCAATTCCTGGAATTAAAGATACCATCACTGGTGATAATGTAATTTCATCAAGCACTGTTTGAAGAAGATGCCTTTGGAACAGTATTCTCAGAAGCCGACTACCTGAATACCTTGTAAGAACCAATTCCAATCTTCTCAGCTTTTTCTGCTGGGGGCTCCAGTCTACCTCACAACAGGTGCAGCCTGGTGGCACCTGGTCCAGGCCAAGGCCATGCCTCTCCCCACCTATCCCAGGACATGTCCATCACACAAGGCACCCACACACGTGCAAGCTGGAAGTGTAGGGGACTTGGGGTCCAGCAGGAAGAGCTTTGAACAATGGGAGAAAGAATTTGGTAGAGAAATGTGTCTGCTTCTATCCCCCAGATGGACAATCCTGAGAAGCACCTTGAATTCCAGCACCCATGGCAGTGGCCACGGTGCATCCTTGTACTAATTGCTCCCTCCCTGCTTTACCTCTGTCCCTCACCTCTGTCACCTGAGATCATGTACTCTGATGAAGTTCTGGCTCAAAAGCCTGGACCTCGGGCTCTGCCTTCTGGCGAACCCAAGTGAAGACACAGGATTGTGATTACCTTCACTTTCATTTTTAAGTTTCTAATATTTTCCCATGCACTTGGAGTTACATATGAGCACTTGAGAAGACTTTGTTCTTAAATCTTGAATCTAATAATGTGCCCTGAAACGATGTGACCACTATTCAATATTTTAAAAAATTGTCTCAGATTCTATTTGCATCTCAGCTCTCATTTGCAAACACAGCTCTGGAGTGGAAGGATAGGACTTTACAACATGTTGAGTCCAAAATACTCGTGCTTTCAAGATGACTTCTTCAGTGGCTTCCAGTAAATCAGTTATTTTTCCACAAGCAACTGATTGTTAGCAAGTTCTACTATGTCGGTACTGTTATCTGTCAAGTATATGATTACACTTTTTTTTCTTTTTTTGAGAGAGAGAATCCTAAGCAGACTCCATGCCCATCAAGGAGCCCAGTGTGGGCCTCAATCTCACAGTCCCAAGATCATGACCTGGGCCAAAATCAAGAATCAGACACTTAATGGACTGAGCCATCCAGACACCCCCTGATTACACGTCTTTTGATCAAGCAGCCTTTCTAACACGTTATGGATGCTATGCTATTTGTTTGAGCATTTGGGATAAATGTGTATCAAAGCAATTTCACTGTTTTGGAGATGCCATATAATTTACTTTTGGCTAAAAACTGAATAATATGGGATGCCTGGGTGGCTCAGTAGTTGAGTGTCTGCCTTTGACTTAGGTCATGATCCTGGGGTCCTGGGATTGAGTTCTGCATCAGGTTCCCCACAGGGAGCCTGCTTCTCCCTTTGCCTATGTCTCTGCCTCTATGTGTCTTTCATGAATGAATAAATAAAATCTTTTTAAAAAAACTGAATAATACAAGCAGTCTTCTATCATTTTGTTTATGCCCAGGATTCTGCTGCATTATGCTGCGTTGTGGTTACTCGGTGAAAGGTGTGAACAAAACATGATATGCTTGTGATCCCTAAACCACTCATAGCACTACCTCATGTTTTGTTACCACTGACAGTTACTTAACACTTGGCATCAATAAAAGTTTTCCATTAAATATGTACTTTTTCCTTCAGATTCACTTTTTTATTATCTGTACAAGACCCGGAAATCTCTTGACAAGCAAACAAAATAAAAGCATAAGAGACTTCAGCGTGATTCCACTGAATCTCCATGACTTCCATTCTTTCTCATCTGCCTTTTAATGTTATTTGTATGCTAATAAATATCTCTCTGCCTAAAGCTGACAGTGTGCTTACTATATTGTCCAAAGGACATATACTCATTACTTGTTTTAACTGCATTTTATTTTGCCTATTTGGGGTTTTTTTTTTTTTTACTCTAGAACCCAGGTGTTTATTTATTTATTTTTGTATTTTTTTTATTGAAGTTCGATTTGCCAACATATAGCATAACACCCAGTGCTCATCCCGTCAAGTGTCCCCCCCAGTGCCCATTTGTTTAACCATTTGAAACATCTTAATTTTTTACTTAAAATTGACAGCTGGTATTATCATTAGTTTTTGCCACATTTTACTCTTGCAATAGTCAACATACGTCCATATTTCAATTGGTTAATAGGACTTCAACACATAAAGCAGATGAGATTTTTCACTGTCAGTGACACCCAAATGCTCCCTTATATTGGAAGTGAATGTCCTATTATTTACAATGAACTTGTGTTTCTACTGCATTTATTGCTCCAATGGGAACTGGCATGATCACATGGCCACTAAGCAGCCATAAGTTCAGAAATCCCCAAAATGACACTGAGGCAGGCATCCAGATTTTTGCCCTTCCGGTAACTAAGGTCAAAGTTGAAGTCAAAATTAGGTTCTTTTAACCAGGCTTTTTACCCACCCTGTAGTACCTCAACTACATTTTTGAATGGCATTGAATTCTCACCTAAACCATATCCATCCTGGGTACTCGTCAAAAATCTCTATGTGCTGTTTTGTTTCTTGTGACTCAGAAGGAGTTAAAATAGAAAAAAGGAGAGTACCATCTGTGTGGTTATTTCAAGAACTATAGATGTATCAGGAAGTCCTAAAAGATGCATTGGTAGAATGCCTTTCTTTTCCTCACTATGCCTGAAAAATCACTAGATTTTTAAAACTTGGATAAACATTCAACTGAGTTCGCAGCTGAGACAATATCTTGATGATTGAGATAGTCTAACCTCAGAACCAAAGCCAGAAGGCAGAGGTCCAGGAACCACAAGGTGGAGATGGGTGGAGAGAGGTGGGAGATGGTGACACATCTCATGTTTTCACCTAATGATCCACTCATAAATGTGACTTCCTGTCCTCACACCTCCAGGCCCTGCTGGTCTCAAGGTGTTAGTGCCCAAATGACCCAAAAAAGTTCCCCTTCATTGGAAACTGAGAATGCCACCTGACCTTGTCATCATTTCCTTGCACAATTAGAAAAATGCCCCACCCCCTAAAAAGATATGCATTCTGGAAGATTATATTTGCGAAATCTGGGGGAACATTTTATGTATCTTGCATTATTATATCCCCCAAAAAGAGTTAACCAAAACTACTATAGTTCTATACACAGTCTAGGGATGTCTCAGATCCTCCCTGACTGAGGAATGGCACATTAGGCCACTCCAAAGGAAGAGGTGGTGGCCAAAGGAAAGGGGAACATGAAGCATTTGTGGAGGAGGGTCTTAAATACCGGCTTCAAAAATAAGTCTTGTTTCTGCCTATGCTCCTCTTCTTTCTTTACTACTCACTGTATTGTATATCAGTTATGTTGGTTATGGTTAACACCTGTTTTCCAGGCTGCAGATTATCAACAGGATCACAGTGAAACTCCAGTAGAAACTGGCATCACTGGGACAGCACGGACAGTGAACTCAAGAACGTATTTCTAAGTACAGTAGTGGGTGGCAACTTTGGGCAGTACCCTGCCACCGCCATGGAGGAGCTGAGTGCTTTTGAGGTTGACCTATCACCCAGGGTCACCTCTGGATAATCAGGAAGAAAGGCCAAGTGTGTGTCTGCATGTAGCCAATGAGTGGACTATAAAGACCTCCCAGAGAGGGGTCAGTCAGCTCACAAAAAATTCCCACAGTGACTGTGGGCATGCCAGCCAACTCTACTTGCTGGCCATGGAACTGACCCATGCTGCATGACCAGATTTGAGAATTACAAACAAAATTGTTTTAAACCTTCAAATGAAACCATTCTGGTTTACCATAAGCGGGTAGAAGTGAGTGATCTCAAGGCTCTGGAGAGCATGTCCATGAACTCCAGCTACTGAGGACTCCAGAGTTTTCCCAGTTGCTGTTCTTCCCAACACCAGGCTGCTCAGCTCATGCTTCCATGCTGTAAACTTCCTGTGCATTCTTCCAACAAATCCATTTGGAGGAGAAATGTCAGTATCAGTAGGTTTCTGAAGACACTTAACTGATGCGAGTTATTTCAGGAAGTTTGAGCTGATAACAGAGGATACCAGATTGGACTGGCGGTAGTAGATTCAGAGAAACTGTAGAGTTTTTGTAGGATAAGAAACAAGGACGTGGTCAAGCATGGTGCTCAGACTAGAGTGATTTCAGGACATGTAACTTCTGAGGAACAAGTGTTGAGTGGGGTGTGTGTGTGTGTGTGTGTGTGTGTGTGTGTGTCTGTGATGTGTTTCAGGGCTCCACAACAAAACTCCAAACCTGAGTGGATTTTTTTTCCTGAGTGGATTAAGACAACGAACACTGTCGTATCTCACAATTTTGTGGGTCAGGAATTTGGTAAAGTCTTGGCTGAGCAATTCTTCCCCATGTGGCACTGACTGGGATTACCTGGTGATGTTCAGCTGGTGGTGAGGCTGGTCTGGAGGACCCAGGATAGTTTCACTCCTAGCCTGGCCTCTTAGTAGGGATGGCCAAGAGGCCAGGTTCAGCTGGGCTTTCTCTTCCCAGGCAGTTTCCTGGGCTTCTGTGCATGGCATCTTCAGCGGGGCAGCCAGACTTCTTATATAACTTCCCACAGCTCTGAGAGCAAATGTTCCAAGAGATAAGCCTCCAGTTCCTGAGGCCGAGGCCCAGGAACTGGCACGGCATTACTTCTGCCATAGAATAATGGTCAAGGCAATGACAGAGCCCATTCAGACTCGGGGGGGGGGGGGGGGACATAGAACTCACGTCTCAGTGGGAAAAATGCCAAAGAATCTGCAGCTACCTTACCTGCCATGGTGTGTTTGTGTGTGTCTCTGTGTGTTTGTGCATGTTTCCCAGTATGTGTGCATATGTATGTTTGTAAGTGTGTTTGTATGTTTATGCGTGTTTGTATATTTGGGTGTATTTATGTGTATGTTTGCATGTTTGTTCATGAGTGTTTGCATGTTTGTATGTTTGTGTGTGCTTATGTTTGTGTGTGTGTGTGTGTGTGTGTGTAAAGACTAAATACTGACTTCTGGGGCAGCCCCGATGGCGTAGCGGTTTAGCGCCGCCTGCAGCCAAGGGCATGATCCTGGAGACCCGGGATCGAGTCCCACATCAGGCTCCCTGCATGGTGCCTGCTTCTCCCTCTGCCTGTGTCTCTGCCTCTCTCTCTAGCTGTGTCTCTATGAATAAATAAATTAAAAAGAAACAAATACTGATTTCTGCCACAGCAAGATGACCTAACCAGTAGAGTCCTTAAAATTACTATTGCAATCAAATAGTAGAGGAGAGGGCATTTCTCTTTCTATTTATTAGTCCAGCTAATAGATAAAGAAGAAACAATAGGATGATAATCTCACCACTTTGTAACCCATAATGAATCAGTACATGCAGGCAATAATCATCAGTGGCTGCTAACATCACAAGAAGAGGGACAACCTACTCCTATCAAAAAGTATCCAACAGTCTTTTATAATAAAGGACCAGAAGCGTATATTTTAAAATATTAATAATAATTACAGATTAATTTTTCTTTCTCTTTTTGTGCTTTTCTTTTCCATTTTTGATGGTTTACAGATCACAAAAATAATACATACATGCTGTAGCAAGTGAAATCTTAATATATAATGATGTATAAGGACAATAATAGCAAAGGTGATCATCTCTCCTTCTGCCCTCCCCTTGCTCATACAAAAAAAGGCACAACCATATGCACACATACAGCATTCTCTTTGCCTGCTTTCACGGATATACCATTGTATGGTACTTATTTTGCTTCAACTTTCTAATTTTTCACTTTATTGTAAATTACGGGGATCTCTCCATTCAACAGATAGATATTTAACTCTCCATCTTTCTCCTAGTTTCTTTGTAAAAAAAAAAATACACGTTTGCACATGTAATTTTACATTTATGGTTTCACATTATACATGCAGAGTGAGGGTGTGTTTTCCTTTTAAGCATAGTTTTTGCTTCTCTCTTTTTCCTACCAGTTTCTCCATCCCCTATCTTTGCACCTAGAGTCCTCACGTCTCACGGAGGACCACGTTCTCTGTCTCAATGCCCCACTTCCATACACAGGGTTGTTTGTTTTGTTTTGTTGCCATTGTTTAAAACCATAATACATAGTTATTTGCAACTAACTTCTTCATCCAATAATACCTTGCAGAAAATTTTTCCAAATCATCTGGTTTAGCTTGAATTCCTTCTTTTTAATGGCATAATAATACTTCTGGGGTGGATGGGCCATAATTTATTAAACCTTTCTAGAATTTAGAATTAATCACTTTCCAGGCTTTTTTTTTTTTTCCCTACTTAACTAACCTTACACAAATTACTGGTACTTTTATTTCTGTGGCATCAATTCCAGGAGTGGGATTGGGGGTGGGGAAAGGACACAGGATATGTGTTCTAAATTTGAAAGACCCTGCCCCATTATTTTCTGAAACCATTGCAATAATTTACTTTTTCTACCGATGGTGTATGAGGAAAGCTCCCACTTCTGACTCCCTTTCATACTCTCCTTACCCCAGACATTTCTACCCCTTCCAGTGTGTTTAGGCTGATAGGTATAAAATGGTGTTTTGCTTTTAATGTAACGTTTTGTGTGTTTGCACATGTTTCAGTATTTATTTTTAGCCATTTGAATTTGCCGTTCTGTGCTAAGAAAAGAGACACACCCACAATTGGGAAGGGGATTGCACAGTTACAGGTGAATTCTATATACAGCACCATGGTAACACATTTGAAAATCTTGAGGATGTAGAAAAACTACCTAGAAAGTTTTAAATTATCAAAATTCAGCCAAGAAGAGGGAAATATGAATAGATCAATTAATGATAGAAAATTTGGAAGGTAAAGTAATATCTACTTTAAAAAAATCTACAAGAACCAGATGGTTTCACAGCCAAGTTCAACCTAACCTTTAAAAAATAGATTTTTTATGATATTTCAATATTTGCAGCCATAGAAAAAGATAGAAGACTTCCTACTTAGTTTTGTGAGGTCAGTCTGTTGTTTGTTTGTTTGTTCTTAAGATTTTATTTATTTATTCATGACAGACACAGAGAGAAAGAGAGAGAGAGAGACAGAGACACAGGCAGAGGGAGAAGCAGGCTCCATGCAGGGAGCCCGACGTGGGACTCAGTCCTGGGACCCCAGGATCACATCCTGGGGTTAAGGCGGCGCTAAACCACTGAGCCACCCGGGCTGCCCTGGGTAAATCTGTTGTACAGATAAAATCAACTATATATCGATGTTACTTTTAAGTTTGTAGAAATCCAAACATGATTGAATAAAATTCAGCAGTTCGTCAAAAGAATAATAATCTATGGTCAATGGAGCTCCTGAGTGGCTCACCAGTTGAGCATCTATCTGCCTTCAGCTCAGGGCATGATCCTGTTCCGGGATGGAGTCCCACATCAGGTTCCCTGCGAGGAGCCTGCTTCTCCCTCTGCCTGTGTCTCTGCCTCTCTCTCTGTGTCTCTCAAGAATAAACAAATAAAATCTTTAAATACTAAAAATAAAATAAAATAAATAATAAAATAAAATCTTTAAATAATAATAATCTAGATCAAGTAATATTACGTAAACATGGAAAAGTGGTACAAATTAGGAGCTCCATTTTCTTAATACCTTTGACAAGGTATTAAGGTATTTGACAAATTAAAGAATCAAAACAAGGGGTGCCTGGCTGGCTCAGTCGGGAGAGCATGTTACCCTTGACCTTGAGGTTGTGAGTTCAAGCCCCACATTGGATGTAGAGATTGCATTAAGGAATAAATAAGTAAAAACTTAAAAACAATTAAAGAGCAAGACCCAAATGATTGTAATAATTGAGAAATTATTTGATAAAAGTGTAGCAACTAGTTCCAAAATAGGGGAAATCATGAAACTATTTGTGATGAAATCTGTTACCAAAAATCCTCAAAAATATCCCTCCAAATGGTAAAATATTAAAACTAAGCCAATTAGGTTCAGAAACCACATATAGATGCCTGCCACCATCATTATAATTAATATTATCTTAGAGAGTAACAAATATTATGAGTACAACAAGTAAAAACATTGATAAAACTTTGCATGTTGAGATACCTAGAAAATCCAAGAGAAAGCAATTTCTGGAACACATAAAAATCAATAGCTTTTCCTTAGACAACCCATAGTGGCCCAGGAATTCAGAAGCTATAGAAGAAAGATAAACATATCTGATGGTATAAGTTTTTCAAATTTTTACAGAAAACCATAGGCCATAGCAAACTCAGTGTAAAAATAATTGGAAAAAAACATGCATTAACATGCCAATAAAGTGTTGAAATCTACAATGTAGAGTGGTCTAAAAAATTTGCAAGAAAAGCATAAACACCCCAACAGAAACATGTGCTGAAAGTCACACCTTGATGAGATAAGGAGCTTGTCTTTCCACCACAGACAGCAGGTTCCCCCCAGATGGTGGCTTCTCGCAAAGCAAACTGTGCTAGATCATCAGTCAGATTACAACTCTGCTTTTAACACACTTAAAAAATAATAATATAAGAAAAAAATAATAATATCATAAATAGTAAATAAATAATACTGGAAATAATAACATAAAGGGGAAAGCATATGTACCTCCTTTCAAATTCAACCAACACCACCTGAAATAGTGTGCCCTCAAATGCTAGTCGCATATCCTGCACCAGGCTGTCTTCACTGCAGAGAAAAGAGAAACACTGGCCTCTACTCCTTAAGTCTCTGGAGCAGTGTTTTCTGGCTCTGGCTTGAGAGTACACCTTGTAAATTCTAGTTCATCTATGTAGTTCATCTATGTGAAATCCTGCTGAGCTATGGAGGTGTTTTCCCCTTGCCCTGGATGCCCCAGCCTTCTTCACGCTCCTGATCCACAGTGTGGCCCTACAGGA
This sequence comes from Canis lupus baileyi, assembly GCF_048164855.1. Classification (NCBI taxonomy): domain Eukaryota; kingdom Metazoa; phylum Chordata; class Mammalia; order Carnivora; family Canidae; genus Canis; species Canis lupus. Next base: position 43,998,244 of record NC_132856.1, on the reverse strand, counting down.
CAGATCCTCTGGGTTTGGGATACATATTTAGGTGGTGTCTGTGACTTTAGCCACCAGGTACCAACCATTGCACTGCGCTGTTTGGGTGGAATCCAGAACCAAGGTCAGGACATTCTCATGGACATTGGGTAGGATACTTCACATGACCTTTCTCCAGGTGCAGTTGGGCAGCACAGCCACTTCCTAGACCCCTGCTCCGGGCCAGTCCCCACTTCCTCCCATTATGGGCTGATCCACAGATGCCAGTTAGGATGACCTGGACATTGCCCGGTGACATGAGGTGAGGTGAATAGCAACAAAATGGTAAGAATCCATGGGTTTCTAAGCTGCATTCTGGTCCCAGCCCGTGTGGGGACCCTCTGTCCCCTTTCTCCTGAGGTTGTGTGGGTCTTCTGCAGAAAGCACAGCAAGTGACAGAAAAGTGACAGCTGAGGCCAGGCATGGAAACAGCCCAGAGTGGGGTTTAACAAGGGGTGAGTGTGGGAAGCAACAGCAGCCTCTGTGTTCTGGAGAAGAGGTTGACATGACAAAGCAAGGTGACACAACCTGGGATTGAGTGGGCGTGGGCATGGGCAGGGGACAGGGAGAGGTAGACTTTCAAAAAGCAGAGGGAGAGAGATGAATCGCATAGATAATTCAAAACCTGCAAGAAGGAAATGAAGCAGTGAAAATTGAAGATTGTTAGTTTCAATCCTTCTATAGAAGTTAAGACAGGAAGGCCAAGAATACGTGACTGGGGCGTGGGATTTAGAGACAGGAATCAAAATTGAGGCAGCCTAGGGCTGAGATAGGAGCAAAGAAGCTTTCGTCTAATTCCCCTCTGCCCTGACTCTGGGCCATTGAACCCTGAAGATCAACTGAGGCGGGTTTATGATTTTCTGATAGCTTCCCAGGTTCCCATCAACTCGAGGAAGATGTCCAAGGAGGCAGTACCGAGCTAAGCATATGGGATGTGCCGGGGGGTTGGGGGGGCACGGGAAGAGGGGGTAATGGAAGACCTACTCTCACAGGGCACAACCAGAAGGCAATAAACAACAGTGCTACCTGGCCAGGGTCTCCCTCTTGAGCGTGAGGTCTTGAGGTCGGTGGACCCACATCATCCACATCGCCTGGGAGCTAATCAGAAAGGCTGACTGTCAAACCCCACCCCACACCGACTGAATTAGAATCTGCATTCTAGCAAGATCCCCAGATGGCAGGAAGTCCCGATCAAGTTTGACACACTGCTAGGCAGTAAGGCGGAAGGGAGAGGGTGCCTGGGGTCCAGGTCCTACTGAAAGGTCTGTGGACACGTTGGGTCTGGGCAGACCTCAGATGCAGATGGTCGAATAAACTGAGAAGGGCTGGGATGGAAGAGTGGAGGTAGCGCTGCACACGTAAGAGCTCAGGAGGACACCTGCCCTCGCCCCACCCAGCAAACTTCCCTGGGATGTTTTCAGCCAGGAAATGACTCTGGTTATCATATGTGAGGCAATAATGGGGATCCATCTTCACAGCAGAGATGAGGGGCTGGATAGCTACGAGGCCCCAGCCCTGCCCAGTCAGCAAGAACTGCCTGGGACTTGCAAAAATACAGATACCCAGGATCTTCCCTCTGAAAATTCAGATTCAGAGAGGTTTGACGTGAAGCCTGGACATCTGACTTTTTGTCAACCGCTGAGTTTCATACTTTTGGGCACCACTGTTTTAAACCTTTGGTTCATTCCTTGGATGAGACAGGGCATCGAGTGCCTCACCAAGCGCCCGCCTTCCCCCAGGAGATGCCTGCCAGGCTTCTCTCCTACCTGAGGGCCACATGACTTGCACTCCATCCTCACCCTCTGGGGATTGAAGGGAAGAAGAGCCTTGGTTAGCCCCAGCCCGGTAAGACAATAGGCTTGAGAGACAGCCTCTTGCATCTGTGGAAGCTCCCAAACTGATCCACCCAAAGAAACCAGCCTGGGCTGCCAAGGTTAAGGCTTCAGACTGCCATTCCACACTAGCCACACTCCTGAAGTGTGCCCAGGGTCCCTGCAGGAGGCCCCAGCCATGAGCCCGCCACACCAGGCCTCTTTCTCCTAATTGAGTGATCTTCCTGTAGGGTAAAACCATATGTAGTTGTAAGTGGTACACTTCCTCTTCATTAAGGAGTCCCAGACTGTTACTTTTGCTTTGAGAAAACCTATAAAAGACAAATTTCAACTCACGTAATACAGAAAGAGAGGAATAGCTCATACACTAAGAATGGCCCTAATCCCTTAGCAGGGGCCTGTCCTCTGGGCCCAGAAAGAGGAAATTAATCTGCATACATATAACGAGGCAGATGTGAGGCAGGTGCTGCCCTTCATCCCTATCTCCCCGACTTGGAACATCTAGTCCTAAATCGTGCTGCTGCATGTCATCATCGCTGACCTACACTGGGGAGCATCTCATTTTAAAATAGCTCCTTCCAGTACGTTGCCATATGTACTCAGTAGGTTTTGTTAAGGATGTTGATTACATTGCCCCAGTCATTGCTGTGGTGTGCGCTATGATGCCCCAGTTAGCAGGTGCTGCAGAAAAACAAGGACAGGACAAAGAAGACAAAGGCACCCTCCTGTGCTGTAGAAGCTCTGGAAGCTAGTTTGTTTGCTGTGAGATTTACAGGGCCTTTAATACATTGATGTGGGACTCTCCAAAGAGGAGGGCTGATAGATGGGGCTTTCCAAACTTACTTGGCCACTTTTTTAAAGATGCTCTTGTGTAAAATACTTCAGAACAGGCTTCCCCAGTGCCCACATCTTCTCAAAGAAGCCCCATGGAGACATTTCCCTCCTTGAATCCAGTATCACCTTGATCGATTTTGTGAGTCCTGAGAATCTGCAACGAATCTGCAACTACATGCATTTGGCTCTTTTAATTGGCTGCTGGACTGAGACCCAGCTTGCCGGTCCTCTAGCAAGCATGTGGTGCATCAGAGTACACCCTCTGTGGCCTGACTCACTGATATCTACTTGTTCCCCTCCATTTCCTTGTTCATTTACTTGAGGTATTTTTCTGGGCTTTACTTCTGTCTGCAAATCACCTTAAATCTTTTTTCCAAGCAAAGACTCGGAGAGACCATGTGACTTGTCCAAGGTCACACAGCTCGCCAGTGAGGAATCCAAGATTCAGACTCAGCTCTGCCCATCTGTGAGGCCCACACTCTCCCATGCCTCCTCCCTAGTCCTGTCTGGAGCCCTTGGAAACAACCATGATTGAACCACAATGACTGAACTTAATCGTTCCCTCTCCCTAGCTCCTTTCACACTGCCTAGCCCTCTCCACAGCCACCCTGTAGAACCCCTTCCCTATCTTCCAAAACTTTTCATCAGCTCCCCAAGTCCAAGACCCATAATCTGTGACCCCACAGATCCAGCCCTTGTGTTTCTGGATAACCGGATGTACCAATGTGTTGAGCATTCAGCACAGACACAGGTCATAACAAGGAAGAACATTCCAGTGTATTCCAATGAGTCTCTCCCAATTGCACACAACAGAATCCCAGCCACACAGGTAGCTTGGCTGGTTATGGTCTTGTCTTACTCATTCAGGCCCCCTAGCTGCTGCAGCCAGCTCTCCTCTCTGCACCGCTGGAGTGTTTTCATGCCCTGGCTGCCACATGGGCTGCAGATGGCCGGTCCACTGGCAGCCTCATATTTGCATTCTGAGCAGGAGGGAAGAAGAAGAAATCAGCTACAAGAGAAGGACTGGGCAGTGACAACATGAGGACAGATGAGTTTCCCAGGAGGGGGTCCCCAGAAGACTCCACTTTGGCCTCATGGGCCAGGAATCTGCCCGGAGCCACCTCTAGCTGCAAGGGAGGCTGTCCTGAACATAATCACAGTTCGCAAGGAAGAAGGAGAGGTGGGTTGGGGCAGTCAGGTGGGGTGCTCTGCACACTTGAGATCACCCCCCAATTGAGACCACTTCAAATGCCTGTGATGAGTCCAAGACACAGAAAGCAGGTGGCAGGGACTGGAAGGAGAGCACCAGGGTCCAGAAGGTGGCAGAGTCACCTACGGGGATGCTGCTTCCCGAGCTCCCTGCAGAGCTGAAAGACTCGTGCCCCCTGTTGTGGGGAGTTCTACCAATGCAGGCTCAGCTGTCAGACTTCTTGGCACATCCTTGGCTGAAAGGAGTCCCACCCTCTTCCCAGGACAACACTCCTCCACTGCCTTGGAGCTTCATGGTTTTGCCAGGCCTGCCAGCTCCAGCTGAGTCTCTGCGGTTTGCCGAGAGTCCCAGATTCTGTGGCCGCTCCCTCTTCCCAGTCCTGCCTCCGGCCCTTCCTCCACCCCCAGGGTCATCCCCAGGCTTTCCTGATAAACACCTGCAGGGGCACAGCCCACACTAAGGACGAGCCACTTCTTTCTTTCTCTAGTTCACCTAACAGACATCTGCTGAAGGCAGGGTATGTCTGAAGCCTGGAGCCGGGGCTGGGAGTGCAGGCACCCGTGAACACAAACTTGAAGAAGCATCACCACCAGCCCTCTTCAAGGAGCTCACAGGCTCAAGCTCATGCAACGGAGCTGGGAAAACAAGCAACTAAGACACAAGACAAAATACCGTAAGACGAATGTAAGGTGCAGAGGATGAAATCATATGATGCTTGTCTTTCTTTGGTTGACTTATTTTGCATAAGCATAATACCCTCTAGTTCCATCCATGTCGTTGCAGATGATAAGATTTCATCCTTGTTGATGGCTGAGTCATATTCCACTGTGTAAAGATACCACGTCTCCTTTATCCGTTCATCTGTCGGTGGACATCTAGGCTCTCTCCATAGTTTGGCTATTGTGGATATTGCTGCTATAAACATTGGGGTGCAGGAGCTCCTTGGGATCACTAGGTTTATATCCTTTGGGTAAACACCTAGTAGTGCAGTTACTGGGTCATAGGATAGGGTAGCTCTATTTTTTATTTTTTTGAGGAACCTCCATACTGTTTTCCAGAGTGGCTGTCCGGTTTGCACTCCCACCAACAGTGTAGGAGAGTTCCCCTTTCTCTGCATCCTCGTCAACATCTGTCATTTCCTGACTTGTTAATTTTAGCCTTTCTGACTGGTAAGAGGTGGTGGGGAAGGGAGGGGAAAATAGGGAGAGACAAACCATAAGACTCATAACCATAGGACACAAACTGAGGGTTACTGGGGTGGGGGGGAGGTTGGGTAGAGGGATGGGTGTTGCTGGGTGACAGGCAATAAGGAGGGCACACGATGTGATGAGCACTGGGTGTTATGTGCAACTGATGAATCACTGAAGTCTACCTCTGAAACTAATAAGACACTATATGTTAACTAATTAAATTGCAGATGTTGCTATCAAGTTTGGACCGTAAATCGGCAGAGATTAGGAAATCCAGAGGAGCGTCCCGGGAGAGGGAGCCTTTGAAATGGCCTCTGAGGATGACAGGGCAAAGCAGCACTCCAGGCAGGGCCCTGCCCAGAGGGTAGCAACACATCCAGTTTGGCCAGAGTGGGAAGTGAAATTGAGTACTAGTTAAGAACACCAGGCTCCAAGTGAGTCAGACAGCTGGGGGCTTGCCTCCCAGCTCTGTGTCCTCTAAGAGTGGACTTGGTTTTTTTAAATTTTTTTTTTTATTTTATTGGAGTTCAATTTGCCAACATATAGCATAACACCCAGTGCTCATCCCATCAAGTGCCCCTCTCAGCGCCCGTCACCCAGTCACCCCCACCTGCCGCCCACCTCCCTTTCCACCACCCCTTGTTCGTTTCCCAGAGTTAGGAGTCTCATGTTCTGTCTCCCTCTCTGATATTTCCCACTCATTTTCTCTTATTTCCCCTTTATTCCCTTTCACTATTTTTTATATTCCCCAAATGAATGAGACCATAGAATGTTTGTCCTTCTCTGATGACTTATTTCGCTCAGCATAATACCCTCCAGCTCCATCCACGTCGAAGCAAATGGTGGGTATTTGTCGTTTCTAATTCACAACCAGGACTTTGTAAAACAGCAGTGACACGTCCCCTTTTCCCAAGGGGTTTGGGGGGGCGTGTCAAGCAGTTACAATATGTAAAGCACTGCAGAGATGCCTGAAATAGCATGAGACTAAACTGACTGTCACACAAGAAGAAATACTAAGGACATGGCTATTTAAACTAGGGGTTCTCAAAGTTAGGTTTCCAGACCAGCAGCACCTTGTTACCTGGGAGCTGGTTAGAGAGACAGATTCTCAGGGTCCCACCTTCACCCTATTCAACCAGAAATTCTGGAGGCAGCACCCCATAGTATGCTCTTCACCAGCCCTCTGGGGAAGCCGAGGTGCATTAAAACTCAGCACTGCTGGTTTCAGCCAACAGAGGAATATATTTGAAGGATATGGGGGCTTGTCAGGGGATCCAAGGACAGAAATGCAACAGGACCTCAAAGATGGACGGCCAAGATGGGAGCCCAAGGCAACAGGAGCCTCCTCTCCCTTCTCTTACCCTCGGGCCCCACTCTTCCTGCAGCTACAGAGGAGCTTCCTCTGAGTCTCCTTCCACAGGCCGGGGGTTTCTGCCACAGAGTGGCCAGACCAGGAGGCTCCACTCTTACACAAGTCATTTTGGAAGCGACTCACTGGCCCTGCCAGAGATAGACTGAGTCACTTGATCTGAGCACAGTTACCTCCCCACCGCCAGCCCCCCTAAGTGGATGGAAAGGAGTGTGAGTCTCCTGTGCTTGGAATGCCAGCCACATGCGTGGGAAAGAGGTCAAGGTGAGGGAATGAAATTTAAGAGTTACAAGCTTTGGGCTCAGTCCAACAGAGCAATGGTGTCAGCCACCACCCCAGACCTACGGAACCAGAAACTTTCCAGTGGGCTTGAAAGTCTGTGCTTAGCAAGGACGAGTCAGAGAACCACTCTCAGGGCAGGCTCAGAAAGGGTGCAAAAACCCTATTTGATCAGAGGGACGAATCACCTCTATCTATAACCTCATCTGTCTCTCACCCCACTTCCTTAAAGTCATAGTGAAATAGGCAGAAAGGACATCAGAAGAAAAAAACCATCTGGCAGGGGCGGGGGAGGCTTCCCCTTACTTTTCTTGCTCCAATGCAGCGTGCATCGCCCGAGCTGGCTTCTCAATGCCACGGACCCGGCAGGGCTGGGATGGAGCCTGATGTTCTTTCAGCACTGTTGGGGAAACTGAGGTTCTAAGAGGTCACAGGCCACGCCCTACGTCTCTCATTCATCGACAGAGGAGGACTGAAGCTCAGGCCTCTTGGCTTCAACTTATCATGATGAACAATGGAATTTTTCTTGGTCAGAGAGAAAAGTCACGGAGAAAGTAGATCAGAACAGAATCCCGTGAGACCTTCATGAATAATGAAGAGCCACGCAGAACCAGCCAGTGGAGCTGGCGTAAGGGTTGCATCTACAGTGTCATTTTGTAGAATCCCTAGCCAAAGCGATCAACCAACATCCATTATCAAGCCTCAGATCCCACCATTGTGTTTAAGAGTTTTTCATAAATTGGGCAAGCCTAAACCCAGGGCTACCTCGAAATTAGAATATTCATAAAGCTTTTATAAGAACGGGAAGGAGAAGAGGAGAGGAAAGAGAGAAAGGAAGAGGCATTTTGCAGAGCAAAAGAAAACTAAGCTTCTAAGTTCTCAGAGTTATTATTATTATTATTTTTAAGTTCTCAGATTTAAATGGATCTGGGAAATATTCCACAGGGGCAAGTAGCTGAAACACAGTGGACAGAGCAGTGAAAATGATCTACTTTAAAAATCTGACCTTTGGGAAACTATAAGAAGAAAAATACTCTTGACAGTTATTGTGTCATCTTTAATAAAAGGAAGTGGCAAGTCCAGTCCGAATTACAGTAGGTCAGTGTGGCATGTGTGGGATGCAGAAAGACAGGAGCAGACAAAAGAAAAAAAAATTTAACAAGGATAAAAGAGGAAGCAGACTGAATCCAAACCAAGAAATATCTGTTAGCTCTTAGCAATGGGTTTTACCAAGATGCAGACTAGAGGAGGGGTGGGCAAGGACAGTTGTGCAGGTTGCACCCTGAACACTGCTGGGTTGCCTTTTTGAGATTTGTAATTTGATGTATGTATGTTCAAAGTGACTGCTCGGCAACCCATTCACCTAAGAACAAATAAACAAAACATGATTTGGGTTCTTTTCATAGAATACCTGTATTTTCTTTATAAAGTCCCAAACTCAGGAGATATAAGCAACCATTTAAGCAAGTCAATATCTTGGGGCCGGAACAAAATGATAGAACACTGTGAGTGACCAGATCTGCTCTAGGGAAGGGGCACCAACTACAGGATGGTGCCCTTCTGCTTCTGGAGCCAGAGTCAAAACTCTCCTTACTATTATTATTATTTTTTAAAATGTCATCTTGTTTATTTCTGCAACTAATATTTTCAAGATCTCAGGGATTTTGATGATTTGGGGACTTGCTTTCTTATGTCTTTCCAGGACATCTCCATGCTTTACGCGACTAGGAGTTGTCAGACCATTTCAACTCTTGGAAATCCTTCTTGAACGTCCCCTCTCCGTGATCGAAATCCAGCAAACAGAAATAGTAGTGGCCTCCTCACTTCCACAGGGAGTGGGAGGGGAAGGCTGCTCCCCTTGGGAGAAACTGGCTTCCCACAAGGACATACTGAAGGGAGGAGGCTTGTTGGCTGTTTGAAAATTTCTCACCCACCCAACTGGACAGTGCGTGGGAGTGAGGCCAGGGATTTGCATGTGCTCAGCATCAGTCATCCAGGATCTGACCCCGTCTCCCCCACCTCCATTGCCAAGCCACCACGCCCCCACTGCCACCGTGGGTAGGACTTGTTTCTCTGTGTGCTTGATCAGGCTATGTCCAGTGCTGCTTCCAGAGCAATCCCGTAACAACATCAGTCCCTCCTCTACCCAGCGCCTCCAGTAGCCCCCCAGCTGGTGCCCAGTAAAGGGCAAAGCGCCCACGCAGGGCCCAACAGCTCCTCTTGACCTAGCTTCCACCTCCCCTTCTGCCAATGTGGATCCCCCCACGCTCCCCCTTGCTCCCCTCTGCTCCAGCTACCCTGGTCTCCTGGCTGTTTCTTGTGGACCAGTGTTGCATTTCTCCAGGCCAGAGGCATACCTAAAAATGGAAGTGCCGAATCAGAGCATCTGTACATTTTCTAGATATTACCAAATTGCTCTCTTACCCAAGTTATCGAGGGAACTGGCTCTCCACATCATCTGTAGCACTTGGTATTAAAGATTTTACTAATCACATGGGTGGGAAATGTTAGCTCAATACTGTTTCAATTTATATTTTCTTCATTATGATGGAAGTTTAGTGTATTTTCATGTTTACTGACCGTTGATAGCAAATACTCTGGAAATCTGCTGGGGTAGGGAGGAAATTTTAACAATTCAGTTTCTTAAAAGTTTATTCTGTTTTTCTATTTTCAGGGGTTAATTCTGACAATGTATAATTTTCTAGACAATTGCTCATTTTGTCTGAATTTCCAAATGTTTTGGCGTAAAGTCATGCCAGGTATTCTCGTAAGGTAACTATTCTCTCTCCTATGTAGTTATGTATTTTGTTGTTGTAGTTGCTAATATGGCTTATTTGTACCTATTCTATTTTTTTCCCTTCATTGTCTTGCTAGAGGTGAGAAAATGAAGACTGAGTAGGCTCAGGTCAGATTTTGCCACCAGGCGAGTTATGAACTAAAGTTTCAGTTTTCAGAATCTTTTGGATTTCAAAATTGCAGACTGCATGGATTACAGATCTTTGCTTTCATTTTCATTCAGCTCTCATTTCTTGGTGATTTTTGTTCTGCTTTTATTTTGAACTCATAATGCATTTAAAAATGTATTTTCCCGTTTTCAAAAACATGTGGTTTTTTTAGGATTTATATAAGGAGGGTTTTTAATTTAATAAATTACAGTCAGGGAATGCAGTCTGTGTGATACCATTTTGTTCATATTTGCTAATAAGTCTATTATGAACTTGCAAAAGGTCAGCTTTTATCAAAATTCCATATATATTCTGTTTCAGAACTTCCCAGCCAGTGAGCCATGAACGGGCTATGGGTGTGTCGCAACATATGGATTTCTTCAGCACTGGGGACAGATGGGTGGGGCCTTATTCTAAGCAATCTCATCTGGGGTTCCTGGCAGGCAGCCTCTCGTCTAGAAGCTCACCTGGCAGCCCCGCGTGGGCAGCAAGCACACGACCTCCCTGCAGCCTTTGTACTCTAAGGTCAGGAGCTGAGCCTGGGCAAGGAGGCATCCCTCGGTGGACATCCACATCGCCCGCCAGCTGCAGAGCTCATGGCTGCCCATCAAAGACAAAGGGTCTACAGAATTATAGGAGAGTTCATTCATGTTCCAGGTGCCCAGGAGGTGGAGCACAGCCAAAGCCTCATGGTTGGTAGAGGTCAGGGGGCAAGAGAGTCTTTGCTGGGGCCCCTGGCAGACACAGCTTTAGGCAATAGCACCAACTCTCTGTTTTACGTTTTTTCGGTCACTTCTGCTCATTTGTGGCTGATGTGCTGTTTTACTGGCATCCAAACTGGCCACAGGGGTGACTGTTCTCACCATGTATGTATGATTTGTAAAGTAGAGCTGCAGCATTTTTCAAACTCTTAGTATATGACATTTGGTTGCCTCTGATAGTCATTGTATTTCAGTATTACAAGAAATTTCAACATTACATGTGTTAATGAAAGTGAAAGAACTACCAGATTTCTCAAATATAATTTCAATTGTTGCAAAAGTTTGTATGGTTATAACCATTTTGCTTTAATTTTTATCACTTGCTTAAGTGAATAGAATTTCTCATTGATGCTGATGATCAAGGATTTGAAATTATTTCATCAAAAGTCTTGATCTGCAAAAAAAAAAAAAAAAAAAAAGTCTTGATCTGCAATGTGTCCACCAATCTCAAGCATAAAATATGATTAAGGCTTATGTCTGTAGGGGCAACCTCATTTCTTGTTTAAAAATGGGAAAATACCCTATTTGTAAAACTGATAAAAAGTCAATATTTTATATTTTATAATATTTATAATACAGTTATAAAAATAAATTTAAAAGTCAAATAAAATTATAAAAGAAGATAAAGTTACAATAATTTCTAATTAATTAGATGATAATTGTGAATTTTACATTGTTTATAACTACAATATTAACAAATTGAGTATTACTTTCCTAATAGATCATTCTTTTAATATTATATAATTTTATGCTTTTCTTAAAGATTTTGCTTTAAGTTCTATTTTAACATTCTACCTCAGCATTTGTGGAGTTTTTTGGTTAAATTTTTTCCAGAATGTCTCTTTCCTTTTTTTTTTTATTTAAAGATTTAATTTATTTATTCGTGAGAGACACAGAGAGAGAGAGAGAGGCAGAGACACAGGCAGAGGGAGAAGCAGGCTCCTTGTAGGGAGCCCCACACGGGACTCGATTCCAGATCTCCAGGATCACGCCCTGGGCGGAAGGCAGGCACTAAACAGCTGAGCCACCCAGGGATCCCAGAATATCTCTTTCCTTCTATTTTCAACTTATGTAGTTTTCTTATAGTTCTGTGTAAGCAGTGCCTGATGATTTATGACATTTGACAAATGATGTCAATTCATTTACTTTTTATCTTTTTTTGTGATTACCAATATAATCAGACTGACCAAAGCCATCTTATTTTGTTTGTTTACCAGCTTTTCCCTTTTAGCTCATCCTTAAATCTCTTTCCCCATCTTTAGTGTTTGTTTCTCTTGTGTTATTTTGGAAGCTAGAGATCATACTCAATTCTCTTTGAAGTTCCTTTTATGTTTTTAAATATGCATAGTTTTTTAAAAGATTTTATTTATTTGAGAGAGACAGAGAGAGCATGAACAGGAAGGAAGGACAAAGGAAGAGAGAGAAGCAGACTCCCCACTGAGCAAGAAGCCCAAAGCAGGGGCTCCATCCCAGGACTCCAAGATCATGACAGCTGAAAGGCAGATAGATGCCCAACAGACTGAGCCATCCAGGTACCCCTAAACGTGCATATTTAATTATAGATTTTTCCAACAGATTCTAAAGTTATTTAATATTTTTATCTTCCTCCTAAACACAACATAGTTTTTGTACAATCTTTTCACTCACCAAGTATCTATCCCCTCTGTACTATGTAATCATCACTGCCTTGAGTGTTGTTTCTATGTTTGTTTTTCATTTATAAACAACAACCAAATTTTCTTCCATCAGAATTTAAATTTGCTGATAGATTTTTATCGGATAGTCCTTTTATTGTTTGTAGATAGTAAAATTCCTTAATCCTTGTATGTCTTGGGATCTTTTAAATTTGTCTTGAATGATAAATTAGCAGGGTATCAAACCTCTAGGTTGACAGTCATTTTCTGTAAACACTTGGATGTTATTATTCTTTTGTCATCTGGCTTAAAACCCATCTTTTCTCTCTGACACCTTGGAAGAGTTCCTCTGGACTCTTGATGTGCTACACTTTCATAATAATATGATTGGACATATTTTGGTTCCATTCAAGATGTGCCTAGACATATTGCTGTAAATTACTAAATATAGTTATTTTAAAGTCTTTTTCAATTAATTAATAATTTCATCCAGAGTACATTTGAAGCAGCATAATTTTAGACACAACTAACAGAAAAGCCAACCAAAATAACAGCTTCAACAATAAGGAGGGTTATTATTTCATACTTTTAGAGGTCCAGAGCTAAGATAATGACCTGACAGTAACCAACCATGCACAATGCTTTAAGATAAATCTACCTGTATCATTAGTTTCTTTTACCTTCTACATTCTTCTACTTCATAAAGAAATTATACATGCCTTTTTCATTATAAGTATTTATACTTTACAAAATCATAAGAGCCATGAATATTATTACCAAGGGCAACAAATGATCAAGCAAAGAATCAATTCACAAATCAGACATTTAGATACTTAAAGCTGCATTTGATAGTGATAGTGATAATAGTATAATGTCTACTGTCTATTGTAATGTCAATGGTTATGTCTAGATGTCTTGAATATCTGTTAGAAGTGCAAAGTAAGAATGACTTTTTATGATAGGTGTAAAAGGTGATCGAAGTTAACGAATTTTCTATTTCTTAACAGACAAAGGAGTAGGACCAATATTCTTGTGAATGTTTCCAACTTAATACATTACTTAGAACTGACTCTTGAACTATCTTTATGGTTCAGAACTTTGCCTTCTACAGCTGCTGAACAGTGGGGTTGGTAGAGAAAGAGAAAGGGAGAAGGACTTCCTTAAGTCTAATTTTTCTTGGACAATTTTCAGAATTGATAACGAAACTTGGAATTGATAACTAAAAGGACCTAAATTCTCAAGGTTAAGGACAGGCCTATCATTACTTCAATTTCTGAGCACACAGTCTTTATGTGACTAAAAAGAGGGCTTTACCTTAAAATCCACTATATTTTATCCCATTGGTTTTGGCCCATTATTCCAGCCTATTATGTGCGTTTGAATTTTGATCTTGTTTTTTAAATCACCAGCTATCATTCCCAACTTTGTGTCAGTTGCTATTCTAATAAAACACACTTCTTTATTTACATACCCTCAATCACACAGTGCAATCACTCATTCATTTGTGTGGTTTTTTAAAATTAGAGTTTTTTATTTCAAGATAATTGTAGATTCACAGGCAGTTATAAGAAATAATGCAGAAAGATTTTACGTGCCCTTTACCTCATTTCCTTTATGGTAACATCTAGGAAAGTCAAATACAGTATTACAGCCAGGATATTGACTTGGATACAGTCAAGGTACAGAACAACAGTGTGTTTCCCCATTCAACCACTGAAGGCCATCTGAATGGCTTCCAGTTTTTTGCTCTTATGAATAAAGCTACTAAGAATATTTATGTACAGGTTTTAGTATGAAGATAAGTTTTCATTTGTCTTCAAAGCTGCAACACATGGTATTTACATGTTTAATTTTTTTTAAAAGATTTTTTTAAAATTTTTATTTATTTATGATAGTCACAGAGAGAGAGAGAGGCGCAGAGACACAGGCAGAGGGAGAAGCAGGCTCCACGCACCGGGAGCCCGATGTGGGATTCGATTCCGGGTTTCCAGGATTGCTCCCTGGGCCAAAGGCAGGCGCCAAAGCTGCGCCACCCAGAGATCCTTACATGTTTAATTTTTTTTTTATTTTTATTTTTATTGGTGTTCAATTTACTAACATACAGAATAACCCCCAGTGCCCGTCACCCATTCACTCCCACCCCCCGCCCTCCTCCCCTTCTACCACCCCTAGTTCGTTTCCCAGAGTTAGCAGTCTTTACGTTCTGTCTCCCTTTCTGATATTTCCCACACATTTCTTCTCCCTTCCCTTATATTCCCTTTCACTATTATTTATATTCCCCAAATGAATGAGAACATATAATGTTTGTCCTTCTCCGACTGACTTACTTCACTCAGCATAATACCCTCCAGTTCCATCCACGTTGAAGCAAATGGTGGGTAGAAAATGCTCTGCATCACTTGCCATCAGGGAAATACAAATCAAAACCACAATGAGATACCACCTCACACCAGTGAGAATGGGGAAAATTAACCAGGCAGGAAACAACAAATGCTGGAGAGGATATGGAGAAAAGGGAACCCTCATACACTGTTGGTGGGAATGTGAACTGGTGCAGCCACTCTGGAAAACTGTGTGGAGGTTCCTCAAACAGTTAAAAATATACCTGCCTTACGACCCAGCAATTGCACATGTTTAATTTTTAAAGAAACTTCCAAACTGTTTTTTCAGGATGGCTGTGAGATTTTACATTCTCACCAGCAATGCAGGGTATGAGCACTTTTCCTGCATTGTCACCAGCATTTGATTTTGGCCAATTTGATAGGTATTTAGTGATATAGTTCATCATGGCTTAACAGGAAGCAACACTGAACATCTTTTCATGAGCTTTTTTTGCCATCTATATATCCTCTTGGGTGAAATGCCTGTTAATGTCTTTTGTTCTTTTAAAAATTGGATTGTTTGGTTTTCTACTGTCAAGTTTTGAGAATTCTTTGTATATTTTAGATGCTAGGCCTTTGTCAGGTATGTAAGTTGCAAATATTTTCTCCACTCTGTAACTTATCTTTTCATCCTCTTAAGAGAATCATTTGCAGACCAAAAGTTTTTCATTTACATAAAGTTCAATTTATCCATTTTTTCCTTTTATGGATCATGCTTTCAATGTCAAGTCTAAGAACTCCACTTAACCCTAGATCCCAAAGATATATATATATATATATATATTTATATTTATATATAATATATAAGATATATATAAGATATAAGATAAGATATATTTATATATAAATATATATTTTATATAAAATCTTATATAAATATAAGATTTTTATATATATATAAAAGCTATATTGTTTTATGTTTAATGTTTAAGTCTATAATCCATTTTGAGTTGATTTTTGTATAAGGTGTAAGGATCTTTTTTGAGGGGGACTATTTGACTATTATTTCTTAAAAAGTTAATTCTTCCTCCATTGAATTGTTTTTGTGCCTTTGTCAATAATCAGTTGGTTATATTTATGTCTTTATATTTGTAATGGGTCTATTTCTGGATTCTGTAGTCCATGTCATTTATCTATACCTTAGATATCTATTTCTCTGCTAATTCCATACAACATTGATACTGTAGTAATATAGTAAGTCTTGAAATCTAGTAGACTAATTCCTCCCATTTTATTCTTCATTTTCAAAATCATTATAGCTATTCTAGTTCCTTTATCTTGCTCATATCTACAAATAATCCGACTGGGATTTTGAATGTAATTGCATTAAGCTTGTGTATAATTTTGGAGATAATTGAGATCATTACTACATTGAGCCTTTAATCCATGAACCTAGTAAGTCTTTTCATTTATGAAGATCTTTTTTTGATCTCTTCATCAGCATTTTATAGTATTAATATATGCATCCTATGCATGTTTTAGGATACTTATACTTAAATATTTCATTTTTGAAGAATTGTAAAATTGTATTGAACTTTCAGTTTTTGTGTCCACATGTTCATGGTTAGTATATAGAAACAGAGTTGAATTTTATTTGTTTATCTGGTATCCTGCAACCTTGTTGAACTCACTTATTACTTCTATGTGTTCTCTTGTATATTTTTTCAGATTTCTTATGTAGACAATCAAATCATCAGCAAATAAGGACAGTTTATTTCTTACTTTCAGATCCACAGTTTTAAAAATTTCTTTTTCTTGTCTTATTCATTAGGTAAAAGATCCAGTGCAATGCTGAATAAGAGTGGAAAAAGTTGACATTCTTGCCTTTGTTCCTGACTTTATTGGAAAAGCATTAACCCATTTACTGTTAAATATGATGCTAGTTTTAGGGTTTTTTTGCAGTAGCTCTTCATCAGTTGAGGAAGTTTTGCCCTATTTCTGGTTTTCTGAGATTTTTTCCACATGTGCATTTTGAATTTTGTTAAATGCTTTTCTGAATCTATTGATATAGTCATGTGATTTTTATTTTTTATCCTGTTAATATAATGGGTTACATTGATTAATTTTGCATCCCTGGAATAAACCACGTACTCATGATGTATAATTGTTTTCAAATATTATTGAATTCTATTTGTTAATATTTTTAAAGGGTTTTTTGAATTCCATAATCCATAGAGATATTGGTCTATAGTTATCTTTAATTATATTGATTTTTTTCTGTTTTTTTTATAAAGGTAATTCTAGCAATATAAGATTATAGCTGTTTCCACCTTTCCTATTTTTTGACAGAAAGTGCATAGAATTGGTTTAATTCTCCACTGAAATCATGTGGACCTGAAAATTTCTTTCAGGGGGAATTATTTTTTTTTAATTTACTTATTTTTAAGATTTTATTTAGGGGCACCTGGATGGCTAAGTGGTTGAAGATCTGCCTTTGGCTCAGGTCATGATCCGGGTCAAGTCCCACATCAGGCTCCCTGCAGGAAGCCTGCTTCTCCCTCTGCCTATGTTTCTGACTCTCTGTATCTCTCATGAATAAATAAATAAAAACTTTGTAAAAATAATAAATATTTTATTTATTTACTTGAAAGAGAAAGACAGAGATAGCAACAGAGATAGCAAAAGAGAGCGTGAGCAGGGGAGGAAAGAGAGAAGCAGGCTCCCTGCTCATCAGGAAGCCTGATGTGGGTTTGATCCCAGAACCCTGGGATCATAACCTGAGCTGAAGGCAGACACTTAACCCGCTGAGCCATCCAGTTACCCCCCTGGGGAAGTTTTCAAATTTTAAATTAATTTAAACTAAATTAATTTCCTTAATAGTAATATGGATATTTAAATTATCAATTTCATATTGGGCGAATTGTGATAGTTTGTGATTTTGAAAGAATTGGTTCATTTTATCTATGCTATGAAATTGATGTTTGTAGAATTGTCTGTACTATTTTGCTCTTTGTTAGTCTTCCTGGAGGTTGTCAATATTATTGATCTTTCAGAACTAGCTTTTGTCTTGATTTTTTTTGTCTTGATGATTTTATGTTTTTCTCTTTTCAATTTCCTTGATATCTACTTTTATTTTTACTTATCTCTTCTTGTTTTGAGTTTTTTAGCTCTTCTTTTTCTAGCTTCTTGTGGTGGATGCTTAGATAATTGATAGGAGATTTCTCTTCTAATATAAACATTTAGTGCTGTAGATTTCCCTCTTGGCACTCCTTAAGCAGTGTCCCAAAGATTTTGATATGTTGTGTTCCCTTTTTCATTCTGTTTAATGTATTTTTTTATTTTCTTTGAGTCTTCCTTTTTGATGCATGGACTTTCTGAAAGTAGATTGCTTAGGGTCCATATATTTGTTGATTTTCCTGTTATCTTCCTATTTTGATTCCACTGTAGTCTGAGAACACATTCTGTATTATTTCAACTCTTTTAAATTTGTCGAGGTTTGTTTTATGGCCCAGGACATAGTCAACCTTCACATGTGCCCTGTGGATGCTTTAAAAAAAAATATGTACCTACAGTTGTTCAGTAGAGTGTACTTTAAACGAAATTAGATCCTGATAATGAATAGTATTTTTATAAAGGATTTTTTATTTTATTTTATTTTTTTTATTTATTTTTTTTATAAAGGATTTTTTTTATAAAGGATTTTTTTAAAAAGATTTTCTTTATTTATTTATTCATGAGAGATACAGAGTTGGAGGCAGAGACATAGGCAGAGGGAGAAGCAGGCTCCCTATAGGAGCCCAATGCAGGATCTCAGGGTCCCAGGATCATGCCCTGAGCTGAAGGCAGATGCTCAACTGCTGAGCCCTCCAGGCACCCTGTGAGGCTGTTATTAAGTCCTTCTGTAAACTTGCTGATTTTTGGTCTGGTTGTTCTATCCATTGTTGAGAGAAGGATGTTGAAGTGTCCAGCTATAATTGTGGATAGATCTATTTCTCCTTTCAGTTCTTTCTGTCTTTGCTTCATTTATTTTGTGGCACTGATTTGGTACATACATCTTTAGGATTTCTGTGTCTTCTTGGTGAAGTGTCCCTTTTCTCATTCTGTCCTCTCTGTCCCTCTCGGTCCTTGTTAATTTTCTTTCTCTGAACTTTGCTTCAACTGATATTAAGATAGCCCATTATTACTTCTTTTGACTGATGTTTGCATGCCATATATTTTTTCCATCCCTTTATTTTCAATCTACACATATTGTTATATTTGAAGTGAGATTCTTAGAAGACCAGATAGTTGGGTCATATTTTTAATCCATCATGCCAATCTTTGTGCTTTAATAGGTATATTTACACCATTGACATTTAATGTAATTATTAGCGTGTTATGCATGCAATTTATTTTTTTCCTGTTTTTTTCTCAATCTGCCTCTCATTTCTTTATTTTCTTTTTTTTTTCATTTCTTTATTTTCTTATTCTGCCTTTCTGTGAGGCCTTTGTACATTTTTCTCGAATTTCACTACAGTGTTTTTGAAAGCATTTCTTTTTGTATAGGGTGTTTTGTTTTGTTTTGTTTTGTTTTTGGTGGTCATTCCAGTTACTACATGATATATGCATAACAGCACAGCTTACTGGTACTGACATTTCACCAGTTCAAATGACATGTAGAAACTTCCTTTTACTTCCCTTTATCCTTCCCTATTTATATTTAAATTATCTTAAATATTTCCTCTACATATTATTTCAAACCACATCAAATAGTGTTACCATTTCTGCTGTGAGTGTCAAACATCATTTAGGAAACTCAGAAGGAAAATGTATTGTTTTGACCCATATTTTCACTCTTTTCATTGTTCCCACCCCCTTTTTAATGTTCTAAGATTTCTTATTTCATTATTTCCTTTATGTTTAGAGAATTTCCTTTAGTCATCCTCTTATGGTGGTCTGCTGGTAACAGACCTTTTCTTTTCTTTTCTCTCTCTTTTCTCTCTTTTCTCTCATCTGATGTCTTGATTTTTTTCTTCACCCCTGAAGGATATTTCCACTGGACATAGGATTCCAGATTAATAGGGGAGTTTATTTGTTTTTATTTTATTTTTATACTTTTCTTTAAAAAAAGATTTTATTTATTTATTTATTCATGAAAGACAGAGAGAGAGAGAGAGAGAGAGAGAGAGAGAGAGAGGCAGAGACACAGGCAGAGGGAGAAGCAGGCTCCATGCAGGGAGCCTGATGTGGGACTCGATCCTAGGACTCCAGGATCACGTCCTGGGCCAAAGGCAGGCGCTAAACCGCTGAGCCACCCAGGGATTCTCCGGTTTATTTATTTGTTTGTTTTTGTATTTAGCACTTGAAAATGTTGTGCCACTCACTTGGACCTTTATGATTTCTGATGAGAAATTTACTATCATCCTAATTGTTTGCCCCTATAGATAAAGTTGCTTTCAAAATATTTTCTTCATCTTTAATTTTCAGAAGTTTGACAATGATGTGTCTTGGTGTGGATTTTGGGGGGTATATCTTGTTGTAATTTTCTCAGCTTCTTGAATCTGTGAGTTTCAAACTAGGTTTTTTGCTAAGTTTATAAAACTTTCACCTGTTATTTCTTTGAGTACCTTTTTCAGCCTCCTCCTCTTTATCTTCTTTTGGGACTTTAATGCTGTGAATGTTAGATCTGCTGCCAAGTCATGAAGGTCTGTTCTTTTTTTCTCAATCTTTTTTCTCTTTGTTGTTCAACATAGGTCATTTCATTGTTCATTCTTCAGGTTCACTTTATTTTCTTTGTTACTATCTTTATGCTGTTGAGTCCTTCTAGCAAGATTTTTGTTGTAATTTTGAATTCTGTAATTATCCTGTGATTCTTCTCTATATATTCTATTTCTTTGCTGAAGGATTTTTCAAAAAGGATTTTATTTATTTGAGAAAGAGAGCATAAGCAAGGGAGATGGGTGGTGGGGAGGGAGAAGCAGGCTTCCTGCTCAGCAAGGAACCCGATGCAGGGCTCTATTCCAGGACCCTGAGATATTGACCTGAGCCAGAGCCAAAGGCAGACACTTAACCAACTGAACCACCCAGGTGCCCTTCTTTGCTGAGACTTTCTGTTTCTTTGCTGAGTTATTTGATTTATTCATATGCTTCAAGTGTGTTCATAAGTGCTCTTTGAAGGCTTTATATGATGGCTACTTATAAATATTTGTATTTCTAACACCACTTCCATTTTGGTGTTGGAAGCCATTGATTATCTTTTTTTCATTCAAGTTGAGATTTTACTGGTTTGTGGTATGACAAATGACCATCTAATGAAAGCTGGACATTTTGAGTAGCATAATATAAGAATGAATCTTATTTAAACCCTCCGTTTTAGCTGTTTTCCTTTGACACTAGTCTAGTGGCAAAGAGTGCTGCTTTGTTACTGTCAGGTAGGGGTAGGAGATTTTTCTGGTTTCCATTGACACCCAAGGCGGAAGAGGGGCTCTTGTATTGCTAGGTGGAACTGGGAGTTCCTACTGGGTTTCAGTTAATACCATTCTGGATGGGAGGGTTGGGTGTGGCTCATTACTGTTCTCCCATGCAGTCTCTGCTGACACCACATTACCACCGGACCTTGTTACTGATGAGTGGTGATAAAAGTCCTGCCTTCCCACTAGCTATCCTCTGACACCACCCCAATGGGGAGTGAGAGGAATGGTTTTATTTTTTATTTTTTAATTTTTATTTATTTATGATAGTCACAGAGAGAGAGAGAGAGGCAGAGACTCAGGCAGAGACTCAGGCAGAGGGAGAAGCAGGCTCCATGCACCGGGAGCCCGACGTGGGACTCGATCCCGGGTCTCCAGGATCGCGCCCTGGGCCAAAGGCAGGCGCCAAACCGCTGCGCCACCCAGGGATCCCAAATGGTTTTATTTTACTGCTGGGTGGGAGTTGAAGTCCAGGCTCCTCACACAGTCTCTGCTGACCCTGCAGGAAGGAGGAGATGAACCTCATTACCACCTGGCTGGGATGAAAGTCCTTGCTTTTTAGCTGGCCTTCTCTGACACAATACCACCATGGGAGGAGGGGAGGTTTGGGCAGTCTCCTTATACCCTGTGGAAGATGAAAGTCTCTGGTCCCCAGTGGCCTTTAATAGCATGGGTGGGGTTGGGACATAGCTTTTTATGTGGTGTTTGGCTGGAGTAGAGCATTTAATGCCTAAAATTTTTTTGTCTTTGTAGTCCTTTGGCTAGAGAGAGTCAGCTTTTGTTGGAGTTATTTTTTGTCTGTGTCTGTTATCATTTCCAGGTTTCTAGCTTCTCCAGCACCTGGGGATATATGAGACACAAGAAAAAGCCAGAGAACTCACCACTGTATTGTTCCTTGCAAATCCTGAGGTCTCAAGCTGGTCTGCTTTCTCTCCACCTTTGAGAGTTTCCTTATGTTTGTTTTTTATATGATGATCATTGGGGTTTAGTCATACTTAGTGTGAGGAATAGGGAAAAAATACTCTTGCTTCAACTCCTTGGAAGTTTCTGTTTGTATACTTTTATGTCTTTTTCCCACAGCTAGACTGTAAGACCAGACTGTAAGTTTGTGAATATCATAACTTGGATATCATTTTTTAATTTCCACCTCCAATCTCTGGCCTAAACTTCCTTGCAATGATTCCACCATTCTTATGAACTCTCTGGTTTAGCCCCTCTTGTACGTGCTTAAGCAATAGCTTCTCAGTTCCACCCCACTTGCCCACCTCTGGTTTTGTTGTTGCTTAATCCCTTGGCCTATTGCCACTCCCCTCCTTTGGCAGAGCAACCAGCTCCTCCACCATAAGACAACATAAATCCCCTAACAACAGTTCACACCACACCAACCACATTTCCCTTTTTTAACGAAGTTACTCAATTGGTAAATCCAGGAATGCCTGATGAACCTCAGTGCCAACAAGTTATTTGGCAGACTTCCTGCTGCTTAGTATGTATTTTGGCATTTGAGGCTTAAATCTTGACAAAATAAATTTAATTGCATTGGATTGGATTGAGTAGAGCCTATGGGATAGCTTAAAGGTGAATGAAGACTGACTGGTTCGACACTGGTCTCTAATAGTAGTTGATTAATGGGCTAATCTTACCCTCAAAGAAGGTCTTTAAGGGTAAGTTAAAATGCATCATATTGAACTATTTCCTAGTCAGTGATTTGTCAGTTACTTGAATGAGGACACTAAAGCTGTGCCTTATTGGAGTGACAATTGGCACAGTTGGGAATGATAGCTAATAAGTAACAGAAACAGATTTCAAAAAACATCTTGACAGCCTGAAATAACTAGTTAAAACTAAGAGGATAAACTGTAATTGGAATAAATAAATGTAAAATCTGGTTTTAGAGGCATAAGAACTAACCTCTCAAAACATCAAATGTAATAATAGCTAATGTTTATGAGTTTGTAGTAAACATGACCCATTCATATTTCATAAATTTTTATGAAATTCATATTTCACTGAAAATTCATAAACATCATTGGAAAGTTACTGAACAAATGTTTCAATACTCACAAACTATTTTTCCTCTTTGACACAGTAACTCCATTCCTAGGACTTTATCCTGCAAAAAATAGTTTATGAGTATGAATTTCATAAAAATATCTAAAAAGAGGAAAATGTTAAATACAAAAAGACTTATGACAGCACTATTTATAATAGGAAAAACCAGGAGATGAAGGTTCAACAACAATGATAATATTTAGTAATTTGATATGTATGTCAACCACATTGTGCAGCTTTTAAAAAGGAAGTTTTAAAAGGAAGGGGTGTTATTCTAAAGACAATATAGCAACAGGAAAAGATCTTACAGTACACGATAAAAACATAAGATTAATTATTTCCTATTCTGTGTGTTCAGTTGCAAAGTTAGATGTGCTTATGTATATTTTGAATGAGAATTATAAACAAGAATTGCACAAAAACAGAAAAATGAAAGCAATCTGTGTTAGGCTATTCAGTAAAGTATCTGATCAATATTTTTAATATGAAGAACAAAAGACTGATAACGAGGTATAATAGAAAAGGTATTGATATCTGATAGAGCTTACTTCTTGTAGTATTTGCCTCAGACAAACTACAAAACTATCTGAGCCTTAAGTTTCTTATGTTTAAAATGAGAATACCGGGTGCCTGGGCAGCTCAGTCAGTTAAGTGTCTGCCTTTGGCTCAAGTTGTGTGCCCAGGGTCCCGGGATCAAGCCCCATATTAGCTCCCTGCTCAATCAGAAGTCTGCTTCTTCCTCTCTCTCTGCCTCTCACTCACCTCGTGCTTTATCACTTGCTCATGCTCTCTTTCTCTCAAAAATAAATAAATAAATAAATAAATAAATAAATAAATAAATAGGCAATCACACCAAAGGCTCTGACTGATCTCCAAACATAAGAGACCCTCCATTGCTTGAACATCATAAGCTGTAGGCACCTAGAGTGAGAGCCGACCTGGACTAGACCAAGGCCTCCCTATCATAGGGCCTTCAGGGGCTGACTTCAAGTTTGCTCATGAAGTTCTTACTTACTGTTGTACCTTGTTTGTTGTGTGACTTTGTAGTGTACTTTCTTTTGTGTGACATGTATGAAGCCAAGTTAAATGCCTAGTGAAATGTCATTGAGCTTGAAATGACAATCCTGAACCTGCTTAACAGTTAAGCTAAACTTACTTTATGAGTGAATAAAGCTGATGTTGTAAAGTCACAACTTGTGTAGGCACCTTTCTAGTGTGCTCGTGACAAATAATGAAAATGGGGGATACCGGTGCAGAAGTAGGCAAACAAATGAAATGAAATAGTCAAAACAAACTTACATGTATATAGAGATTTAATATATACTAAGAGGAGTATTTCAAATTAGTCAAGAAGAGATGGGTTATTTAATAAGTGGTGTTGGGAAAACTTGTTATACATTGGAAAGAAATAGTTCAACTCTCCATACAATATATAAGAAACAAATTCCAGGGATGCCTGGGTGGCTAAGCAGTTAAGCCTCTCTGCCTTTGGCTCAGGGTGTGATCCCAGAGTCCTGGGATGGAGTCCCCCACCGGGATCCCTACAGGGAGCCTGCTTCTCCCTCTGCCTATGTCTCTGCCTCTCTGTGTCTCTCATAAATAAATAAATACAATCTTTAAGAAGAAAAAGAAAAAATATAGACAGCTTAAATATAGAAATGTATGAAATAAAACTCTGTAAGTACTTGAAAAAATATAGAATATTTTTATTCCTTTAGGGTACAGAAGGCCTTACTAACAAAAACATAAAATCATAGTAATAAAGGAAAACAGTCAGACACAATAAATCCATTTAAAAGGCAATAGAGCAGAAGAAAATATTCGTTTAATAGACTGAAGATTATTATCCAGCCTCATATGATAAGAACACCTCAACATAAAGATGCCTCTTTAATTTGTCCCACATGGATCCTCAAAGCAAACCAACTGCTTCATTTTGAGCAAAGCTGAAAATAAAAATAAAAATAAAAATAAAAATAAAAATAAAAAAGATCTGTTCCAATAGTGAAGGAAAATATTGGTGGAGCAGCTAGCTAGCACCTTCAGGCAAATTAGAAAAAGCTATTTCTTCTAATGAGCCACAGTTGGCATTCAGCTTGATGAGCAGAGGCAGGGCTGTATTTCAACTTCCAGTAGCACCCCAACCACACAATCATTCTCAGAGTTCCTGAATGTTGCATTTCCCAACAAATTGTTCAGTTTGCCCTCAGTCATATTGTGATATAATAAGAATATAGATGTTTGATCTTCTTCCTGGCTTCTGGCCAGGGATCCTAAACCCCTTGTAATTTCCTAAGTGATAAGAAAGATAAGAAGATATCTTTCATTATAACATTTGATTTTTGTTCCCAGTTCCTGAAATAGCACAGGAATGAGAAAGCTGAAAGGAATATTTTTGTTATTCATAACAAACTCCTTTCAACCGCACCTGAGTTTACCGCACATGGTAATGAGGTGACTTTTGGAAAAACCTCTAAGGATGAGGTGATGGTTGCCAGGGAACCAATCATGATTCCCTAGATTAGAAGGTTGGAACTTTTTGTCCAACCCTCTACATATCCTCTCTGTTCTCCTTCACACCTCAACTCCTGGGATCAGAGAGGGGCTGGAGATTGATTTCAATCACCAATAGCCAATGTTCTAATCAACCATGCCTATATAAGAAAGTCTCCTTAAAAACCCTAACCAAAGGAGTTTGGAGAGCTTCCAAATTGGTGAATACATTGAGCTGCTGGGAGGATGGCACATCCCGAGAGGACATGGAATCTCCACATCCCTCCCCCCATACCTTGCTCCATGCATTTCTGTCATCTGGCTGCTCCTGGGTTGTATCCTTTTATAATTAACCAGTAATCTAGCAAGTAATTCATTTTCCAAAGTTGTATGAGCTGTACTAGCAAATTATTCAACACAATTTGCAGTTAGTATCTGAAGTGGAAGCAGTCTAATGGACTGAGCCCTTAACCTGTGGGGTCTACGCTAATTCCAGGTAGCATCAGAACTGGGTTGTAGGACACCAAGATATCCAGAGAGTACTGGAGAATTGGTTGGTGTGGGAAAAACTCCCATACATTTGGTGTGAGAAGTATTCCATGGGAAGAGGAAACAGGGTTTTCCTTTATTTGAAGTGTGAGCAGAGACAAAAAAAATCCTTTTCTTTTAGTCTTCCTGAGGATTTTCAAGGGTAGTATTTCTTTGCTTTTAATTAGTTTTTTGTTTTACTCTATGTTGTGATCTATCTGTGGGATGCAGCTAAAATAGTGCTTAAAGGGAAATGAATAACATAAAACAATATAGAAGATATAGAAAATAATAGAAAAAAAAGGTCTCAAATCAATGACCTCAGCCTACACCTTAGAAAACTAGAAAAAGTTGAACAAATTAAACCCAAAGCAAGCAAAAGAAAGAAAATAAGATAAAAGTATAGATCAATGCACTAGAAAGCAAAAAAATAGAGAAAAATTGACAAGCTAGTTCTTTGAGAAGAGAAAGATTAATACAACTCTGGCCAGATTCATTGAGAAAAAAAAAAAAACACAAGTTAAAAGAAAGAAGACACAATATCAAAAAAGAGAGGGAGCATCACTACAGACCTCACAGATAATGAGGGACTATTATGAACAATTTTATGAGTAAGTTAAACAACTTAAATAATAACAAATTATCTGAAAGATACAAAGATCACCTACAAAGAAACAGATAAACTGAACAGCTACATAGCTATTAAAAGAATTGAAACTGCACTTAGCCCCCACCCCATAATGAAAACTCTAGATCCAGATGGCTTCAATTCCACTAGATATTTAAAGAAAAAAAATTCTTAACAAACTTCTTCATAAAATTGAAGAGGAAGGAATACTTCCTAACCCATTCTATGAGATTAGCATTACCCTGATACCAAAATCATACAAAGAAAATCTAAGAAAACTACACATAAATATTTTCTCATGAATGTAAATAAAATCAATCTAGCCCCATGCATAAATTGACACTTTACTCTTCTACAAATACAAGCAATCCAGCATTGTTGAGTGTCCTTCCAGTTGTGTTAAATCCTGCCTCTTTCACTTGAAGGCATCCTTCTTAAGGACACATATCAATATTTCCCTCCTTACAACTCCTTCCTCAGTCCTCAGCACTTGCTGACCTATCACTACAAGGATAAAACATAGAATAATTTCATGAATTATTTTAGGGAAAAAATAAGAGGAGAAAAAGAATTTTGTATGGGAGAAGAGGGAGTAAATCCTTGTGTTTTTTTTTTTTTCCTTGTGGTTTTGTACAGATAGAGCCAAGGGAAAATTATAGATGTGAAAAGAAAGAATGTGTAAAATGGTGTCCTTGGTATCTCACATATAAAATGATTTCACTCTTTTTTTTGAAAATTACAAATATATCAGTGCTTGGTGCTAAATCTTTATTGAATGTGTAATATACACTGGTTCCTCATCCCTGAGGTTGGAGATGATAACTTCCTCTTTTCATTTGATTATATTTGGTGAAACAATTCAAAGGCTGAGATTTAAACACATTCTATTTCAGGTGCATGACCTTACAACTGGGCTTATCACAAGGTGAATTACACTTGAAGGTGCCAGAACTTTTCAGTTAGAAGTTTAACAGAACTTTTCTTATAACCCTGACTTTGGCCATATAGCTCTGGTCCTTAACATCAAAGCAGACAAAAGCCAGAGGAAGTGACTCATTTCTGCTTGAAGTAAGTTGAAGCCTTCTAATGAGGAAAGGCAAGATGCACATCTTCTAGCTCTGGTGTGTAAAGTCCATATAATTTAGGACTTAGGATCTATCTGGATTTGAAATCCATAATCAAGCATTGGAGCTGGAGTGATTGGGAACAACACTGGTGGCATCATGGGCCATGGAATGTCACAAGAAAGTGAAACCCCATAAAGATTAAATATCAAAACTCTCCCCTTCACTTTCCTGGGGGATGTGGATTATGGCCATAGACTGACATACCTGGGATGGAATTGGAGAAAATATTATTAAGTAGGTGTTTCAAAATATTTGTGAGAGCTAGCTTCTTTGAATAAGAAACCATCCTGTTTCCATGGTGACTCACTAAGCATCAATTCTAAGAATCCATGGGTCAGAAGAGTCCTTGTCTTCTCTATCACCTGGGACTCCAGGGAAGCCCAGCATATGAACCTTTTCATATTCCTTTTTTTTTTTTTTCCTGCCAATAGTCTAGGTGTTTCTAGAGGGCAGGAGTCAAAATCATGCCTAATGGGGTCAGTCCCGGTGGCCCACCAGTTTAGTGCCGCCTTCGGCCCAGGCTTGACCCTGGAGACTCAGGATCAAGTCCCGCGTCGGGCTCCCTGCTTGGAGCCTGCTTCTCCCTCTGCCTGTGTCTCTGCCTCTCTTTCTCTCTCTGTGCCTCTCATGAGTAAATAAAATAAAATCTTTTAAAAAAAATAATGCCTAATACATGGTAAGTACTCAGTATGTATTTGTTGAAGGACTGAATGCATGAGTAGATGAATGAACCTTAACGACCCTCCCTAAATTTGATTTGTCAATCATACCTCAATAAAGCTGGGGGGAGGGGATCCCTGGGTGGCTCAGCGGTTGAGCGTCTGCCTTCCTGGAGTCCCGGGATCGAGTCCCACATCCGGCTCCCTGCATGGAGCCTGCTTCTCCCTCTGTCTGTGTCTCTGCTTCTCTCTCTCTCTCTCTCTTTCTCTCTCATAAATAAGTAAAATCTTTAAAAAATAAAAATAAAAAAATAAAGCTGGGAAAATGAGCCTCCTTGTTTCTGACCAGAAGATTAGTTGTTTTGCTATTTTCTTACAGGCGAAAGCTCAGCACCTGGGGCATCTAAAGTGATCTAGCAGTACAGTGGCTCTCAAACTTTGCTGTTTCAGAACCATCTAGAGGCCCAGGTTCTTTGAAGTAGAATAAGTCCTAAGCCTTTGTAGTTTTACCAAGTTCCCCAGGTGATTCCAATCTATGCAAAGTAGAAAACCAATGCTTTTGTGTCATACTTCTCAACCTTTCCATGCCATATCAGTGTAGAAAATGATGCTTATTCAGCATAGTAAACAAGGGGAAGCTACTTGCAGCCAGAGGACTCAGCCTCTTGGCCCACGCAGGATCCTGTGGCTTACTGAGAATACCAATTGGAAAGTTCTGCCTGACCTTGATAATCAAACAGTGGTTGGGAACCAGCAGCTTCAGTCAGGAGCTTGTTTCAAATGTGAATCTCAGTCTCTCCCCCAAACCTGCTGAAGCAGAATTAGCCTTCTAACAAGATCTCCTGTGGATTCATGTGCATATCCGAGATTGAGAAGCACGTGCCTTGACACCCGTAACCCTGAAAGTCTAACTCTTCTCTGACCTAAACAAAACTTATGTATGTCCAGGAAAAGGCATGACTCCTTCCTCCCTATAGTTGACTCACAGACACAAGGGAAGTGGGGCCGAAATCTGCTGAGCTCAGCTACAACCACTATTCACACTTGAGGTTGTGTGTATGTGTGTGTATGCACATGCATGCATATGTTCCATTCCTGTCAGGGCACTATTGAGCCAGAGTGTAATGAGTACAGTCTTAGATGTTTAAAAAAAGTCAAAATGCTAAAAGATGCTGAAGAAAATTTCACATTGACCCTTAAGGTCTCTGTCTGCAGTTGAGACTCAGGACAAAATTTTCTGTTCCATTCCTGCTACCATGACTTCAGTTCATTCATCCACTCATTCATTCATTGAGCATCTATTCTGTACCAGGCAAAATGTATACTAGGCACCAGAAATACAAATGTGAAACAACACAGATCCTCACTCAACTTTCTGCCCTTAACTTCTCATCCTCCCGATTCATATCACATAGTGCACCACACTAACTGTCTTAAAATTCATATTTCATTGTGTCACTCCTCTGGACCAGATCCTCCCATGGCACCAACATTTGTTATTTTATGGCCTATCTCCTAGCATGTTCCTATATAGACCTATCAGTCCCAGAAGTTGGTCATTCACTGTCCCCCAAGTGTGTTGAGCACACTGTTGCTGCAATCTGATTGAGCTGAGTCTAAGGAGAGGCCTGAGCATGTTATTTCTGTACTATTCCTTGCCTGGGGCTAACCCACAGCCATGACACAGAATTGCTTGTTAACAAGATCAGAGACTTGACCTTTGTCTTTTAGATATTCGTGGTCTAGCAATGATACAAGAAGGTGGGAAAGGTGTTACTCACCACAGGTTGACATCAGCAGGGGTGGGGCTGACCCTGGACGGGTCCTCCAAGAAGCTGCCCAGAGGAGAGGATGTCTGAAATGGTGTTTTGTAGGTAGATGAGAGGAGGAAAGACATTTAGGCAGAAGATGTGGTATGAGGCTGCATAATAACTTCAGGGTCCTGGAATGGGTTTGGTATGGCTGGGGCTCATGTGGGGTAGTGGCAGGAAGAGGGGGTGGGGAGGGAGAGGGCCAGATCTCAGGTCTGCTATGCCACTTCTCTAGTGATTTTAAAAACATAATGGGGCCTGGGAAAGCAGCGTGGAAGATTTAATCTGGGGAATGGACTGTGGATCTGAACTGTAATATCATCAAATGAGCAGTCTGGAGGTTTTACAGAGGACATGCATAATATGGGGGCTGGGAGCAGGTAGCAGGGGAGTCAAATTGGAGAAGGCTAATTGGAGAAGCCACATATGAGTTTAGTGTAGTAGAAGAGAAGGGAAGCCGTCAGGACTTGGCTCTGCCACTAGTGGCTATGCAGCCTTGGTCTAGTAGCACCTTCTCAGGGCTCAGTCTCTTTAGCTATAACATGGGCAGATTATATCATGTAACCAGAAAGATCACTCCCAGCTCTACTAGCCCATAATGTGGTGAAATTTAGTCTGAGAGACATTTTTTTAATTGTGGGAAAATACACATAAAATTTAGCATTTTATCCATTTTTAAGTACACAGTTCAATGGCATTAAGCACATTCACATTATTGTGTGGCCATCACCACCATCCATCTCCAGAACTTCTTCATCTTCTCAAAATGAAACTCTCTTCCCATTAGGCATGCAACCCTCATCCCCTCATCCCCTGCCCCTGGCACCCACCGTTCTGCTTTCTGTCTCTATGAATTTGACTTCTCTAGGACCCTCGTATTAAGTGGAATCATATAGTATTTGTTTGTCCTACTATGACTGGCTTATTTCATCAGTATAAAGGCTTCAAGATTCATCCATCATATAGAATTTCCTTCCTTATTAAGATTGAATGATCGAGGATGCCTGGGTGGCTCAGCGGTTGAGCATCTGCCTTCAGTTCAGGGCATGATCCCTGGGTCTGGGATAGAGTCCTGAATCCGGCTCCCTGCAGGGAGCTTTCTTCTCCCTTTGCCTATGTCTCTGTCTCTCTCTGTGTGTCTCTCATGAATAAATAAATAAAATCTTAAAAAAAAAAGACCAAATGATCTTCCACTGTATGTGTATACCACATATTGCTTATTCATTCATCTGTTGGTGAACAGTCAGGTTGTTTCCACCTTTGGCTTTTGTGAATAATACCATTATGAAGACGGGTGTACAAACATCTGGGGCAAGTCCTACTCTCAATTCTTTTCAGTATATACCTAGAAGTGGAATTACTGGATCATATGGTAATTCTATGTTTAACTTTTTGGGGAACCAGCATACTATTTTCCACAGTGGCTGCAGCATTTTACATTCCCATCAACAATGCACAAAGGTTCCAACTTTCCTACAGCTTTTTAAAAAATATTTCATTTATTTATTCATGAGAGACACACAGAGAGAGACAGAGACATGGACAGAGGGAGAAGCAGACTCCTTGCAGAGAGCTGGATACGGGACTTGATCCCGGGACCAGGATCATGCTCTGAGCCGAAGGCAGACACTCAATCGCTGAGCCACCCAAGTGTCCCCAACTTCCCTACATCTTTATAGACACACACTATTTTCTGTTTTTGTTTTTGTTTTTAGTAATACCATCCTAGTGGGTACACCTGTACTTTATACCCTCTGTACCTCATTGTGGTTTTGATTTGCATTTCCCTACTTATTAGGGAAGTGAACGTCTTTTCAAGGACCTAGTATTCATCGTCTTTTTTTGAAGAAATGTCTATTCCTTTGCCTAGTTTTAAATTGGTTTGTTTGGTTTTTGTTGTTGAATTGTAGTTCTTCATATGTTTTGGATATTAATCTCTTATCAGATACATGATTTACAAATTTTCTCCCATTCAGTGGGTTGTCTTTTCATTCTGTGGATGGTGCTCTTTTGATGAACAAGGTTTTTAATTTTGATGAAGTCCAGTTTGTCTATTTTTTCTTTTGTTGCTTGTATCTTTGGTGTCAGATCCAAGAAGTCACTGCCAAGTCCAATATCATGAAGCTCCCCACCCCCTATGTTCTCTTCTAAGAGGTTTATAGTTTTAGCTTCTACACTTAGATCTATTATGAGTTAACTTTTGTATATAATGTAAGGTAAAGTCCAGATTTACTATTTTGCATATAGAGACCCAGTTTTCCCAACACCACACTGAAAATACTGTCCTTTCTTCACTGAATGGTCTTGGTACTCCTGTTAAAAATCATTTGACTGGGATGCCTAGGTGGCTTAGCAGCTGAGTATCTGCCTTTGGCTCAGGGCATAATCCCAGGCCTGGGGATGGAGTCCGGCATCGGGCTCTCCGTGGAGATGGGGAGCCTGCTTCTCCCTCTACCTGTGTCTCTGCCTCTCTCAGTGTGTCTCCCATGAATAAATAAAATCTTTTTAAAAATAAAAATAAATAAAAATCACTTGACCATTGATTCCATTGATCTTTATGTCTGTCTTTATGCCACTACCACTGTTTCGATTTTTGTAGCTTTGTATGAGTCTGAAATCAGGAAGAGTAAGACCTCTAATTTTGTTCTCTTTCAAGACTGTTTTGGCTATTTAGAGTCCTTTGAAATTCCATGTGAATTTTAGAATGTATTTTTCTATTTCTGAAAAAAAAATACCCTTAGGTATTAGGGTTTTGACAGGGATTGCATTGAATTTATAGATTGTTTTAGTTAGTATTCACATCTTAAGTCTTCTAATACATGAACATAGATGTCTATTTATTTTGTCTTCTTTAATTTCTTTCAGTAATGTTTTGTAGTTTCAGTGTGCAACTGTTTTTTATTCCTTTTTATGCTATTATAAATTAAATTGTTTTCTTAATTTCCTTTTTAGTTTGTTCATTGTTGTTATATGAAAATGGATCATGTTTTTGTGTACAGATTTTGTATCCTGCAACTTTGCTGGATTCATTTATTAGTTCTTACAGGTATTTTTACAGAACCTTTATATATAGGGTTTTCTATATATAAAATCATATCATCTGGGTATGATAATTTTACTCCTTTCTTACTGTTTTTGATGGCTTGGGTTTCCTTTTCTTGCCTAATTGCTCCGGCAACAACTGTCAGTACTATGTTGAATAAAAGTGGTGAAATCAGGCATCCTTGTCTTTTCCTAATCTTAGAAAAAAGCTCTCAGTTTTCCATGATTTGAGAGACTTTTTAATCTATTTTTGGATTTAAAGAACTTCAGAGGTTTGCTAAGTAAGAGTTCATTTTATTGGCTTAACTAGCAATAATGTGGAGACATCAGAAAGGAAATAGAAGAGATTGGAAAGCATCTGGTGAGTATAATGCATTGAGTGTGCTGCATATACTTCTAGTTTTCCATAGGTATTAAATGCATCACAAAAGAATGAAAAATAAAGCAAAGTGCTAAAAGTTGACGGAGTATCACTGAATGAAGTGGCTTTTCCTTTACCCCCGTGGATAACTTCCCAAGGAGACTCCAGCCTCGATTTTAAGCTAAAACAACAACACCTAGCATCTAAAACCAGAAGCCAAAAAAAAAAAAATATATATATATATATATATATATATATAACAAGAAGCCTTGGAAGAATAAAGAAGGACTTCAGTGACCCAGGCCATGTCTATTCCAGAACAGGTTTCCTTCTGGGGTTCTAGCCCCTAAAGAGCTATGCAAAAAGTACCCTTGCCACATCTGTTGAAAGAAGGAAAGTTGATCTAAAAATACATGAGAGGGAACTGAAACACTTCAGAGAAGGCAGGGCTCAAGAGCCAGAAACAAAAAGAGGAAGGTAAAATTCTAGTTACAAAAAAAAGAGGAATGGAAATTGAATTTTCTTACAAAGAAAGTCCAGAAGCTTCCCCCTTTTCCCTGAGTACTCCATCAAAAAAGGGGAAAAAATAGTCAATGGGAAACAGCTCTGAGAAAAATAAGTCTGCACCATTACAGTTGAGAATTCAAGCAACCTGACCTGAAAAGCCAGGCAATTTTCCAACTACAGCTGTGTTAGAGTTGAAAGGGCTTGTCTTGAAAATGTCCATCCCTTCCATCTCAGAAAAGGAACTTCTGATGAAGGCCTTCTGAAGCTCCTCCAGGGTCACAGAGCTAATGAGGGTCAGGTCAGGCTGGAAGATCACTTTTGGACATTTGTCCTGTGTTCTTTTCATTGGACCCCCATATCAATATAATGTACTTCTTGCATTGAATTAACATCTCACCTTGAGCTTTCCTCAGTGCTGGGTTTACATCCAAGACCATGGTTCTCAGAGTGAGGTCCTCACTCAGCAACACCAGCAGCACCTAGGAACTTGTCAGAAATGCACCATTCTCAGCCCCACCCTAGGCCCATGGAATCAGAAACTCTGGGGATGAGGGATGGTCCTAAAAAGCCCACCAGGGAATCCCGATGCACTAAGGTTTGAGAACCGCTGGTCCAAGAAGTAATATTCCTTTTATTCATTATAATATAGCATAAGTAATAATCAGCATGTGTTTCACAACTTACAAAAGAGCTTTTAACATGCATTCTTTTTTATTTGAGGAGGGCCATTTTTCCTTTAGCTATTCATCTATTTCCATCTCTCCTTTTATTTCCATTGCCTTCTCTCCAGTTACTTCATGCCAACTAACTCTTATAATGGCCTCTTGGCTCATCTACTCTGTAGGTTTGTTTGGCTTCAATCCATACTGCCCACTGCCATCGGATTTACCTTGTCAAAAGACTAATTCATGAAAGGCAGGTTTGAGATAACAAATCTCTTCCTCCTCATTGTCTAAAACTCCTGAACTTTTCATTCAAAGTCTTCCATAACTACCATGAGTCAACTTAATATTTTAGCCTCATCCCCAATGTCTTCACCACATACTTCATGCTATCACTCTTTCTCTACTCATAACTTTGCTTATGCCATTTACTCTACCTGAAATGTACCTCCCTTACCATCTACCCAGATTTAAATTCTTTGGAGCTCATTTCAAACACCCTTTCTTTCATGAAGTCTTTCATGAAAACTCCCATCAGGAGGGTCTCCCTTCTCTGAGCTCTGCAAAACATGGAGATATACATTTGTGGCTATTATCCTATGTTGCCTTGTATTAAAACTTCCCCAGCTTGCCACATTTTCATTCCCTTAAAGACAGAACCTTATCATGCTTTATGCATCTTTGTATTTCATTACCACAGCATCCAAAATGCTTTAAGTACTCACCTAGTATTTGATGAATGAAGCATATATTCTATTTCCAGTCATATTTGCATATGTTTTGAGTGAACCATTAATTTTTCCTGATAGGGACCTAAAGAATGAATGATGAAAGTCAGTGCAAGTCATTAACAAATATAGAGGACGATTTATTGAAAAATTCTACAGGCTGATCTTTACATATTGTAATACCATCCACCTGACTTTAGAGCCAGTGAAATATTGGCCATGTTAATGAGTGAAAGAAGAAAAGATAGTAAAATATAATGAAAAGTGCCCAGCCAGCCCAACATCCCCCTTGAGCCCCAGGTAATAAATATGACCCTATGATAATACTTTTGAACACTAAAATTCCTGGTTCTCTTGACAGTGAAGCAAGAGCTAAGAGAGAAGTCTGCAAAGCCTTTGTATCTGGCTGCCAGAACTTTTGAGAACAATGGTCTTTCTTCTCTTCTGCTTTCCAATTAATAGTCAAATTGGCAACCTCTAACCATATAGGAAAGGGAAGCTGTATAAAAGCCATTCAAAAAGAGAGGTTCTTGGAGATGTAGTCTCTTGTTTCCATTGTACATTTTCCTGATCAAAAACCTTTACAATTTTTTACATTAGACTTAAATTCCTGTACAAGGCATTATACACTCAAGTGCCTCCAACCCCATAAACCCTCACATTACACTTTGTGCTCTGGGAATACTGTCCTTTTAATTCCTTGAAAATGGTGGTTTCAGATCCAGATGGCTTAGAAACTTCAATTCATTTTTTGGTTATATCCTTTCTGCTATAACAATATATATATATGAGAGAGAGAAAGAGATGTATACATATGCGTAATATACCTCCAAAACAAAAATCCAGGCTTGAAAACAAGCATCTCTGGGAAACAGAAGTGGAGCATAAAAACCAATGTGGTGAGTGGAGTTAAACCACAAGTTTGTTGGGCCCAGGTCCGAAAATAGGCAATGGCAGCCAGGAGTGTGGCTTCTGATAGGTAGTAGTTACTAAAAGTGTCTACTTGAGATAGGAATAGGAGCCCAGGCTGAGTCTTAAAATTAAAAGTGGAATGAAACTCTTTAACTCCAGACAGAAGGCTGACATTTTGTTGCCTACACTTTCCTAGGGTTACAGTTGTATAAAGCAGCAGATTAAGGAATCAGGAGTTCCAGACAGCACCTGGAATCCAGGCACTGAGCCAAGCGACTTGCTGTTATACCCCCAATATCCTATTGGGGCCAGTGCTTCAGGTCACCGGACAAAGCCTGGTTCCACACTGAGGAACTAGATGAAGACTACCACAAAGTAGCTGGACAGGGAAAGACAAACACTAAAGAAGGAAGACCAAATATTATTTTATTCAAAATGAGGTTACAATTCAAAATCCCACAATTCATGAAGAAATCAAGTGGTTATTAAGATAGCCAAGGCTTATCTCTTAAAGTCAGAAGCTGGGATAAGGTTCTAGGACTCCTGAGGGATAGAAATACATTCAAATGTCTGACTCTAACAGAGACTACTGTGGGCCTTCTGAAGGCTCTCCTTCCTTAGGAACTGCATCTTGCTTAGAAACAAAATCCTGGGCAAGGAAATTAGAGCCAAACAAAAGATGACTTTTCACAGCTTCCTTTGCTACTAGATATCACTAGTCTGGCCAGTGAGAAGTGAGCAGAAGCATTATGAAGAACTTCTGCAAATTCTCCTTAAAAATGAAGGGAAGATTGCCATTTTGTTTTTCTTTCTCACTTGCTCATTCCAGCCATTTGAACATGAGCATGGTGGCTGGGCACACTTTTGACCACCAAGTGACCCTGGGGATAAAAGCTTTGTGCCAGAATGGACGGAGGTGGAGGAGTAGAAAAAGGAGAAGTGATAATAAATTTCAATATTGCTAAGACAGCAGTATTTCCCACACTGAGCTACAGATTCAACTCAACCTCTGTGAAATTCAGCTGACGTTCTTGTAGAAAGTGACAGACACAGTGATCACAAAATTGACATGGAAATGCAAGGGACCCAGGAAATTCAAAACAATCTTGAAAAGAAGAATGAACAAAGTTGGAAGATTCATACTTACTGACTCAAAACTTACTAGAAAGTTTGGGTCAGGCAATGTTTTCTTAGATATGACACCAAAATCACCAAGAACAAAAGAAGAATAGATGAATCGGACTTTATCAAAATTAAAAGGACTTTTGTGCTGTAAAGGATACCATCAAGAAAGTGAAAAGACAACTCACAGAATGGGAGAAAATATTTGCATGTTATATATCTAATAAGAGACATGTCTCCAGAAGTGCCTGGATGGGATAGTTGGTTGAGCATCAGTCTCTTGGTTTCCACTCAGGTTGTGGTCATGGGTCCTGAAGTCAAGCCCCATGTTGCTGAGCATGGAGTATGCTTCAGATTTTCTCTCTCTTTGCCCTTCCTCTTGCTCTCTCTCTTTCTCTTTCTCTCTCTCACAAATAAATAATCTTAAAAAAGAGATAGATTTATCCAGAATGCATAAAGAATGTCTACAACTAAACACCAAAAAGATAAGTAACTCAATTAAAACATGGGCTATGTTTAGGGGATTCAGGGGATATGAATAGGCATTTCTCCAAAGAATATAAAAATGGCCAATAAACACATGAAAAAACATGCAACATCATGGTTGAGGAAATGCAAATAGAAACCACAATGATATGCTAACTCACACTTACCCAGATGGTTATAATAAAAAAACACAGGTAACAGCTATTGTGGGCAAAGATGTAGAGAAACTAGAACCCTCACACATTCCTGGTAGGAATGTAAAATACGCAGCAGCAGCTTTGACAGTGTGGCAGTTCTCAACAAGGGAGCCATATGGTTACTATATGAACTAGCAATTCAACTTCTAGATACAGATCCAAGAGAAATGAAGACATACATTTACACAAAAACTAGCATACAAATGTTTGTATTAGAAATATTAATGTAATATATTAGACAATGTTATACAAATTAACATATTAGTTTATATTATATATAAATAATATATGATTGCATCAAATATAAGACTATATAATTATAATATAAACAATATAATATACAAGGTTATGTTAATTACTATAATATTATAGTACAAATAATATGAGACACATATTTATTGTTAGCAGTATTACATTATCAATGAATAAATAGTCAAAAAATGGAAACAAACCAAATATTCATCAACAAACCAAATATTCATCAGTGAATAAATAAAAGGTGGTTTAACTATAAAATGTAATTTGGCCATAAAAGGGATAAAGTACTGTTTCATGCTACAAAGTGGATGAAGCTTGAAAACATGATACTAAGTGAAAGAAGCCAGTCACAGAAGACCATATATTTCATGATTCCATTTTTATGAGATGTCCATAATAGACAAATTGACACATATAGAAAGTAGGCAAGAGTTTTCTTGGTGCTGGCATGGCAGGGGGACAGGGAGTGGGAAAGATAATGAAAGGTGATTGATAATGAGTAGAGGGTTTCTTCTTGGGATGATGAGAATATTTAAAAATTAACTTGTGATGGTAGTTGCACAACTCTGTGAATATACTAAAAAACCATTGAATTTTGCATTTTGAATTGGTGAATTTTATGGTTTGTGCATTACGTCTCAAAAAAAACATTAAAAATCGGCTCAGGTCGTGATCTGAGGTCCTGGGATCAAGTCCTGCATCAGGCTCCCCACAGGAAGCCTGCTTCTCCCTCTGTCTATGTCTCTGCCTCTCTCTGTGTGTCTCTAATGAATAAATAAATAAAATCTTTTTAAAAAATAGACCCTTCCCTCAGTCTACATTCAAAAATAAGTTCCAAATGAATCAGGTGCCCAAAAATGTAATCCCTTAAGAAAAGGATTCTTTAAAAAAGACACAAAAACATTAATCATCAAGAAATATTTTAGTGAAATGCATTAAAATAAAAAGTTCTGT
This sequence comes from Canis lupus baileyi, assembly GCF_048164855.1. Classification (NCBI taxonomy): domain Eukaryota; kingdom Metazoa; phylum Chordata; class Mammalia; order Carnivora; family Canidae; genus Canis; species Canis lupus. The sequence continues at coordinate 43,958,875 of NC_132856.1, read as the reverse complement.
CTACAAAATAATCCAGGAGTAAAGTTAAAATAAATCACAGTAAGAATATATTTGCCAATGATATGTTTTAAAGAAAGATCCAGAATTTATAACCATCTCCAGCAAGCTTCATTAGTAATCAGGGAAATGCAGATCAAAACTATGGTTAAACACTGCTAACCACCAGACTGGCAAATATATTTAAGTCTGATGAGAAAGATAAATACTGTCTGGTTTCACTCATATGTGGAACCTAAAAATAAATAAATAAATAAACATACAAAAAGCAGAAAGAGATCTACAAATGGAGAGAACAAACTGATGGCTGCCAGAGGGAAGGGAGGAGGGGATGGACAAATGGAGGGAGGAGAGTGGGAGATAGAGTCCTCCAGTCCTGGAATGAATAAGCCACAAAGGCACAGCATAGGGAATGTAGTCAATGATGCTGCAATAGCGTGCTATGGTGACAGGTGGCAACTACACGTGCTCTGAGTGCAGCACAACGTATAAACTTGTCCAGTCACTATGTTGTACACCTGAAGCTAATGCAACATTTTGTGTCAACTATACTCAAATTTTTAAAAATTACAAAAAGAATACATTCAAGTTTGATAATACACAAAACAGTACTGAGTTGGCCCAACAATCCCACCCCCTTTAGCAGTATTGCCTAGAGAAATACTACTAAATAACTAACTAGTGTTCATGGTTACATTATTTAAATAGTGAAAAATTGCAATCAGTTAATATGTTCACAAGCAGGAGCCTTGTTTTAATTGGGATTTGTTCATCTAATGAAATATTACATGAAGTAATAGTTCTTTCATTTTACCAAATGGAAGCCTGCACAAGAGGACAATTCTAACCATGGTTTGACCACTGGGCTTCTCTAGTATGCATAAAAATTTAAAGTGAACGTATTCTTTGGTCTAGTACTCCCACTTTTACCAATTTTCCAAAAAGAGGCGATTATAACTAGTGACAGTAGGTACACGGCCACTCTGTCATTTTAAAAAATATTTATTTACATTTAAATACTCCATTTTATTTTTTTAATTTTTTTATTTATGATAGTCAGAGAGAGAGAGAGAGAGGCAGAGACACAGGCAGAGGGAGAAGCAGGCTCCATGCACCCGGAGCCGGCCGTGGGACTCGATCCCAGGTCTCCAGGATCGCGCCCTGGGCCAAAGGCAGGCGCCAAACCGCTGCGCCACCCAGGGATCCCCTAAACGCCCCATTTTAAAAACAAAAATACAGGGGTGCCAAGGTGGTGCAATCAGTTAAGTGTCTGACTCTTGATTTTGGCTCAGGTCATGATTTCAGGGTCTTGAGATTAAGCCCTGCCTTGCGTCTGCCTGAGATTCTCTCTCCCTCTTCCTCTGACCCTCCTCCCACTTGTATTCTAAACAAACAAATAAAATCTTAAAAACAAAAACACACATGTAATTTTTTTTAATTGGCTCTTTTCTGCTTCTTGGCCTCCCTGACCTATATGGCTCTCTCTGCCTGGATTCTTCAGGCTTTAGTGAAGAGCAGGTTGTTGAGAAATACTACCTGGACTGGAGTTCCAGTGCTGAGTTGACTTAGGGAGAGATTCTAATCTCATTGCTTCCGTTTTTTTCCAAAAATTGAATATAATAATAGCATTGAGCTCATAAGGTAGTTACAAAGATTAAATGTGGCCCCTATATGGAGAGCACTAGAGCAGTGTCTATAAGCACTTAATAAATTTCTGCCTTTACCATCATCATCATTGATATCACCATTATTATTAAATCTCTTTGTCCAGTCAACTCCTATTTACCTTCCATACTTTAGAGATCAGTTAAAATATTACTTTTCAAAGAAGTCTACCCTGGATCTCCATAATAAATTAGATATCGTAGGAACCTGTTCATTTTTGTACCCACATGTATTAAAATTTGTATTTTGTACGTGTATGTATTTTTATTTAACATTTGTTTGGTAGGGACACAAAAGTTTGGGCATTGGACAAACTCCACATTTGGACACAAAAGTTTCCTGAGGGTATGTTTGCTTCATCTTTTTATATACGTGGTCCTGTCTCAGGCGGACAAGGAATAGAAAGTGATATAGAGTCTGAGTATTTATTTACTGAGTGAATGAGCAGATGAACTATTTTATCATTGAATGGTATGCAGCCATCAAAATTATGTTTACAAAGAATTTACAGTGGAAAACGTTTTGGCCTGCTTGGTGGAAAAACTAAAAGGTACAAAGGTGTATATGTGATGTGACTCTAATGCCATATAAATAGCACCAAAGACAAACCTATATATTAGGGGACAACAAGAGAGGTATATGTTCACAATGTGTGCAACCACCTCAATCTACTTCAAAACATTTCATCATCCCCAAATAAAACCCTGTACCCATTGGGCTGTTATTCCCCACATTACCTTCCCCAGCTCCAGACACTACCAATTCGCTTTCTGTTTTCATGTCTGGTTTACTTCCCTTAGCATGGTGTCCTTCAGGCTCATCCATGTTGCACCATTTATCAATACTTCATTCTTTTTTATGTAACTGTATGTATATATCATGATTCGTTCATACATTCATCTGTTGATGAACATTTGGGTTGTTTCCATCTTTGGGTTATTGTGAACAATCACTGCTATGAACATTTGTGTATCAGTATTTGGCTATTGGCTTTCATTTTGGGGGAGATATCTATCTAGGACTGGAATTGCAGGGTCATGTGGTAATTCTATGTTTCTTTTTAGGAACTGTCACAATGTTTTCCAAAACTGATGTGCCATTTTACATTCCCACCAAGCAACGTAAGAGAGTTCCAATTTCTCCACATCCTCACCAACACTTATTATTTCTTTTCTTTTTTTTTTTTTTTTTTTAAAGGACTAGGGATCCTGGGTGGCGCAGTGGTTTAGCGCCTGCCTTTGGCCCAGGGCGCGATTCTGGAGACCCGGGATCGAATCCTACATCAGGCTCCCCCTGCATGGAGCCTGCTTCTCCCTCTGCCTGTGTCTCTGCCTCTCTCTCTCTCTCTCTGTGACTATCATAAATAAATAAATAAAAATTAATAAAATAAAATAAAATCTCCGCAATGATGGGCAATTTATAAAAAAAAAAAAAAAAAAAAAAAAGGACTAGGGATCCCTTGGTGGCGCAGCGGTTTGGCACCTACCTTTGGCCCAGGGCACGATCCTGGAGACCCGGGATCGAATCCCACGTTGGGCTCCTGGTGCATGGAGCCTGCTTCTCCCTCTGCCTATGTCTCTGCCTCTCTCTCTCTCTGTGTGACTATCATAAATAAATAAAAATTAAAATAAATAAATAAATTAAATAAATAAATAAATAAATAAAGGACTATAGCCATCTTAGTGGGTATGAACACTTCTATACCTAATGGGTGTCTCAATGTGGTTTTGATTTGTAATTCTCTGCTGACTAATGATGTTAAGCACCTTTTCATGTGCTTACTGGCCATTCGTATATCTTCTCTGGTGAGCCATGTCTTTAAGTGCTTTACCCATTTTTAAATGGGGTTGTTTGCCTTTTTGTTCTGGAGCTATAGGCATTCTTTGTACTTTCTGGAAACTAGACACTTAGCAGATACACAATTTGCGAATATTTCCTCTCATCCTATGGATTGTCTTTTCACTTTACTGGTAATATCTTTAATGCACAAAGGTTTTTAACTTTGATGAAGTCCAATTTTATTTTGGTTGTTGTTATGCCTTTGGTGTCATATCTAAGAATTCATTCAAAATCAGAGGTCATAAAGATTTACCTCTATATTTTCTTCTTCTTTGTTTTAAATACACACTTTATTAACCCAGGCAATACAACAAAACTTATTTTTAAAAAATTCAAACAATACAGAAAAATATAAATAAAAATTGTAGTTGCCGTTCTGTCCCATTGTACTTTCTTTGTTAAACTAAATACAATTTAATGTATGTACATCTTTAGAAATCTTTATGTATTTACAAACATGCACATGCATATGTATGTTTAAGAGGAGTGTGTATATAAATGGGATATTACTGTATATCCAGTCTTGCAATTTGTTTTCAACCTGATAGTATGTCATGGGGATAATTCTATGTTGATACATATAACAACTCTCCTACCTTATTTAATTGCTGCATATATTCCTTTGTAGGATTATATCATCATGTATTTAACTCTCTCCTTTTTCTAGAAAACTATGTTTTTCCAGTTTTTCACTAATCAACAAATACTGAAATGTACACATATATCTTTGTTTTGATATAGACCAGTGTGTGTGTGTGTGTGTATACAAGAAGGCTTGAGGCTAGATTTTTTGAGGTAGATTGTCTGGAGCTATATTTTCTTCTAAAAATTTTATTGTTTTAGCTCTTCTATTTACATCATTGATCCACTTTGAGTTCATTTTTATATACGCTGTGAGAAAGGGATCTGACTTCATTCTCCTGTTGTCCCAATGCCATTTGTTGAAGAGAATTTTCTTTCTCCAATTAGTGGTCTTGACACCCTGTTGAAAATTAATTGGAAGTAGGAGTTTATATCTGGACTCTCCATTATAGTCTGCTGATCTATAAGTCTGTTCTTATGCTAGTGCCACACTGTTTTAATTAATGTAGCTTTGAAGTATGTTTTGAAATCAGGAAACTGAAGTCCTCCAAAGTGTCTTTTTGTTGTTGTGACTATTCTTTTTTTTTTTTAGGATTGTTTTGGCCATTCAGGGCTCCTTGTAATTCCATATGAATTTGAGGATCAGCTTTACTGTTTTTGCAAAGGCAATTGAAATTTTGGAAGGAATTGCATTGTATCTTTTAGATAGTTTTGGGCACTACGGACATTTCAACAATGTTAAGTCTTACAGTCCGTGAACATGTATTGTCCTTCCATCTATTTAGGTCTTCTTTAATTCCTTTCTGCAATGTTTTATGGTTTCAGTACAAATATTTCACCTCGTTGGTTAAATTTATTTCCAGATATTTAATTTTTTTGATGTTATTGTAAATGTAATTGTTTTCATTTCCTTTTAAGATTGTTCATTGCTGGTATATAAAAATACAACTAATTTTTGTGCCTTGATTTTATTTTCTGCAATTTTGCTGAAGTTGTTTATTGGTTCTGGGAGATTTTTTTGTGGATCCCTTCAGATTTTCTATATATAGGACCATGTCATCTGTGAATACAGATAGTTTTACTTCTTCCATTCCAATTTGAGAATACAGATAGTTTTCTATCTTCCATCACTCACTGCCCACTCAGGGTGAGGCCTCAGTGATGCCCAGTAGTTCCTTTTCTTTCCTGATTTCTCTTAGAGGGGAGGCTTTTAGTCTTTTACCATTGAGTCTGATGCTAGCTGTGAAGTTTTACAAATCCTTTATGATGTTGAGGCAGTTTTCTCATATTTCTACTATTTTGAGCACTTTTGCTACAGAAGAGGATTGAATTTTGTCAAATGCTTTTTCTGTGTTGATTGAGATGAACGTATTTTTTTCTTCATTCTGTTAATGTTGTGTATGGCATTGGGGATTTTTCCTATATTGAACCACCATTGCATTCTTTGGATAAATCCTACATAGCCATAGAGTATAACTCTTTTATTTATTTATTTTTAAGATTTTATTTATTTATTCATGAGAGACAGGGAGAAGGAGAGGCGAGATAGGCAGAGGGAGAAGCAGGCTCCATGCAGGGAGCCTGATGTGGAACTCAATCCCAGGACTCCAGGATCATGTCCTGGGCCGAAGGCAGGTGCTAAACCGCTGAGCCACCCAGGGATCCCCAGAGTATAATTTTTTTAAAGTGCTGCTGGATTCAATTTACTTGTATTTTGTTGAGAGTTTTGCCTCTATATTCAGAAGATATAAGTCTGCAGTTTTCTGGTGGTGTCTTTGTCTGGCTTTGCTATCAGGGTAATTCTTGTTTCATAGAATGAGTTAGGAAATGCCCCCTCCTCTTCTATTTTTAGGAAGAATTTGAGAAAGACTGATGTTAATTTTTCTTCAAATGTTTGGTAGAACTTACCAATGAAGCCATCAAGTCCTGGACATCTATCTGTTGGGAGATTTTAAAATTTTTAATTTAATCTCTCTTTTTTTTTATAAACCATTTCAGATTTTCTACTTCTTCTTGAGTCACTTTTTGGTAATTTATGTTCCTAGGAATTTTTCTATTTCATTTCATTTGCCCATGTTAGTGAATTTGTTAGTGAACATTGTATATAATCTCTTCTAATCTTTTTTATTTTTGTAAATTCACTAATAATATCCCCCTTTCACCTGATTTTAGCTATTTATGTCTTTTCTTTTTTTCATAGTTAGCATAGCTAGAGGCGTGTCAATTTTGTTGATCTTTTCCAAGAGCTAACTTTGCTTTCAGCATGCATTATTTTAAATATATGTAATATACCTGCATTGCATTACAAGAATTGTCCTCCCCAAACTTATCTTTCCCCACTACCAAGAATTTATGGTTCCTGCAAAGCCAACAGCAGTTAGGCACATCTTCAACTAACCATACTTGGGAAGAGTCTATCTTCCATCACTCACTGCCCACTCAGGGTGAGGCCTCAGTGATGCCCTCCAATCAGAATCTCTGCCACATCCAGATTTGTGGGTTTCTTGTCATGACACCAGAACCTTCAAAGAACACTATGTGGGCTCTTTGCAGATGACCACAGCATTGTGCCCCTCCCAAGGACACCTCAGAAGCTATAGTCAGAAGGTAGATGATGTCAGAGGTGGGAGAAGAGTGACTATAGCCCTTAATGCCATATCTGAAACCTCATCCTGTAGGCAGTCACCCCATCCTCCTCTTACCACATCTTGGGTGGAGGGCAGGTGATGGCGGTGACAGTGAATTCTAGTTTCTGATTCCCCAGAACCAGCCCTCCACCCACTACTGCCATGTCCTGGGGGTCTCTAAAAATGCCTTCCAAAATGCTATGTCCTGACTCATCCCCAGCCATGGCTTCCTCCCCAGAGCTAAGGTCTGAGTCTAGTCACAGAGTAGTTTAGTAGTAGTTCTTCTGGGCTGTAGAAGAACAGAAGATTATCTCTCTACTACAGGTTCAAACAACATCCTCTTAAGTCACGTGAGAGGGCTTTTCAGCAACTGGATGTATTAAAGATCTTGACTTCACCTCTATTTTCCAAAGTTGATTTTTTCTCAAGGTATAGAAACATCCCATCTGCTACCTTTACACTTTCAGTTAATGGAGACTTAAATTACTTGTTTTTATGACTTTTTTCTTTCTTTTTTTTAAATTATCTATCCTTGTTTGTTCTTGGTTCACTGGAGATGGTGGCAAACTTTGAGAAGGAGAAAAATAAGTGCCCATCTTCTGTTACTTGGCACCTTCCCTTTCCAAAAACATTTGGTTTCTGGACTTTCTTGCTGCTGTGTTACTATGTCACTTGGGACAATAGCGGAAATATTTCATATTCTTTTTATTAAGGAAACATGACCAGAACATGTAGGAATGTATAAATGTGCTTTTTCTGTGGGTATCCTATTTGTCGAGATTAATGTTCTTAGCCAAAACTGAAGATGTAAAATCCTAGAACACGCTAATCTATTTTAGTAGGTCACCGGAAGCATGAAAACCATAGAAACCACAATCAACCAAAGCATCTGTGTTTAAAAAAAAAAAAGGCAAGAATTTATCTTTTAAAGGTGCCAACTGAACAAATCCATCACAGATAAGTAAGGGAGTTAGAAACAAGGGGAGTCATCAATGTAACCTGAGGCGAATGATAAACATTTCCTGACTTCTTGCCCTGGCAGCAATTCTTTCCAGCCACACTTTTCCCCATGTTTTTCTTTAGCTGAATATTGCCATCTGTGCAAGGGGAAAGAGATTCTTAGGACTAACTTTAAGCTTCAAATGTCTGACCCCTAATTTGCTGTTGACCTTCAGACTACAGATAAATAAGAACTCTTAACCTTCTCATGACTGGTGTTGGTCTGGTTCTTCCCTCTTCATTCAGGAAGCATGACCTTTTTTTATTTCTTTGATTTACAGAAACAAGTGTCCCCTTATCCCTGCCCCAGGACACCTAAAGGTGACCACAGCCATGCCTGCTATTGAGATAAGAGGCTGATGACACGCCTTCCCTCAACTCTACTCAAAAGATCATACCTTTCTCCCATACTGAGAATTTCAGTGCCAACAGGTGAACATGAAGCTTTCAAACTGCTGGAAAGCATTGTTCCTAACTCTCTTCGTGTGCATAAAGAATTCTAAGGTGTACTTACCCTGGTTCCCAATTTTCTGATTATCTGCATGGACCAGGTGAGAATATAGTGACCAAAAAAAAAAAAAAAAAGTTAGACTTGATAGCTGGTTACAACAAATAGAAATCTAGAAAGGACTCCTGGTTTGCACTGAGTATTTTGTTGTTGTTGTTGTTGTTGTTGTTGTTGTTGTTGTTAATTCCTATTTGTTGAATACCTTCTTTGTACCAGACACTGTACTAGCTGCTTTGTATCCATTTAAATCCCACAGACCCCAGAGGCCTTATTATATCTATTTTATAGTTAGGGAAATCAAAGCTTAGAAATTTGCCAAGGTCACAGCATAAGGATCCTGACCCAAGATCTGAGTTCCAGAAAATCTTTGGAGCCAAGTCAAGTGACTCAATGTTCCTGTAGGATCTGAGGAATATTCCTAAGTGTGGCTCCCTAAACTGCAAAATTTGTACTGTTAATGGCAATTTCTCTTTTTCTTTTCTTTTTTTATTGTGATAAAATAAGCATAAAGTATATTATGTTTATATAACATAAAATCTTACCATTTTAACCGTTTTTAAGTGTAAAGTTCAGTGGCATTAAATACATTTGTAATTTTTCCAACCATCATCACCGTCTATCTCCAGAACTCGTTTCATCTTGTAAAACTGAAACTCTGTACCCATTAAGCACTAACTCCCCATTAACCCCTCACCCTGGCACCTGGCAACCACCATTCTACTTTCCATCTCTATGATTTTGACTAAGTGTCTCACATATGATTCTAAGTGGAATCATCCTGTCTTTTTATGACGGGCTATTTCACTCAGCATAAGGTCCTCAAGGTTCTTCTGCGTTGTAGCAGGTGTCAGAATCTTCTCGTAAGGCTGAATAATATTCATTGTACATTGTATGCATGTACCACATTTTGCTCATCCATTCATCCACGGGTGGACAGTGGATTTCTTCAATGTTTAAGTTATTGTGAATAATAATATGGCTATGAACGTGAGTATATAAATATTTCTTCAAGACTCTGCTTTTGGAGCACCTGGGTGGCTCAGTTGGTTAAGTATCTGCCTTCAGTTCAGGTCATGATCTCAGAGTCCTGGGATTGAGTCTCGCATTGGGCTCTCTGCTCAGCAGGGTGTCTGCTTCTCCCTTTCACTCTCCCTCTGTGCTCTCTCTCTCTCAAATAAATAAAATCTTTTTAAAAAAGACTCTGCTTACATTTCTTTTGAGTATACAATCAGAAGTGGAATTGTTGGATCACATAGTAATTCTATTTTTACGTTTTTGGGAAACTACCATACTGTTTTGCACAGCAAATGTACCATTTTACATTTCCACAAGAGCACACAAGAGTTTCAGTGTCTCCACATCCTCTCCAATGCTTGTTATTCTCTGTTTTTTGGATTGCACCCATCTTAAAGGTAGTGCGGTGGTATCACATTGTAGCGCTGTTTTGCATTTCCCTCATGATCACTGGTGTTGAGCATAATGTGCTTATTAGCCATGCATGTATCTTCTTTGAAGAAATGTATTTTCGAGGCAGGTCCTTTGTCTAGTTTTGAATTGAGTTTTTGTTCAGTTACAGCCTCTCCTGAAAAATATCCCATACATTTGAGAAGAGTGCATGTGCTATTGTTCTTGGGTAGAGTATCCTGTATCTGTCTGTCAGATCCAGCTGGCTTATTGTGCTGTTCAAGCCCTCTGCTTCCTGACTTATCTTCCATCTGGGTGTTCTATTTGTTATCAAGAATGGGGTGTTGAAATCTCCAACTGTTATTGTGCAACTGTCTTTTCTCCCCTTCAGTCCTGTCAGTTTTTGCTTCATATATTTTGACGATCTGTCATTAGGTGTAAATGTAGCTGTTATATCTTCTGGCTGTATTGAACTCTTTATTAATATATAATATCTGCCTTTGTCTCATAATCTTTTTTACTGATTTTTTAAAAGATTATATTTATGTATTCATGAGAGACGTACAGAGAGAGAGGCAGACACACAGGCAGAGGGAGAAGCAGACTCCATGCAGGGAGCGATGTGGGACTCGATCCCGGGACTCCAGGATTACACCCTGAGCTGAAGGCAGGTGCTTAACAGCTGAGCCACCCAGGCGTCCCCAATCTTTTTTTATTTAAAATCTATTTTATTATTATAGTTATATTAGTATATTAGTATAGTTATCCTTGTTCTCTTTTGTTTCACATCTTTTGGTAAATATTTTTTTCCATCCTTTCACTTCCAATATATTTGTATGTTTGGATCAAAAATGAGTCTCTTGTTGACAACATATAGTTAGATTGTGTTTTGTTTTGTCTTGTTTTGTTGTTATTCATTCTACCATTCTCTATCTTTTGATTGGAGAATTTAATACATTTACATTTAAAGTAATTACTGTTCAGGAGGGACTTAATTCTGTCATTTTGCCATTTTTTTCTATGTGCATACTTACAGCTTTTTTGTCCCTCATTTCCTGCACTGCTGTCTTCTATTGTGTTTGGTTGATTTTTTTTTTGTAGTGAAATGCTTAAGTTCTTTTTTATTTTCTTTTGTGTATATTCTAAAGCTATTTTCCTTGTGATTACCATAGGGATAGCATATACCAACTCAAAGTAATAGTAGTCTAATTTAAATTTATACCACCTTAATGTCAACAACACACAATACTCTGCTCTTTACAGCTCTGTCCTCTGCCTTCACCTCACACATCTTTATATATTGTGTGCCAAGGGGAGGAGTTGGGGGATTGGTAGCTGCTAATGTGCCAAAAACTATAATCTACCAAAGTTAACTGCAGCTGATCATCCAAGCCTTCCCCTGACAGCTGTGGCTTTTAGTACATTCCAGAGTTCCAGAATAGTTAGATTAGACAGATGCTGTCAGTGCATTTGTTGTCTGGGTAGGGAGAGAGACTTCTGATGCTTCCTATGCCACCACCTTCCCAGAATCTCTGTGCTGTTTTCTTTTAGAAAAACTTCTTTCTGAGAAGTGGGACCTATAATAACTGAGGCCCTTCTCAATAAGGACATCTCTGATACAAGAGACCATTTTGCATTCCCTTTTCAATAAAAATCTCTGCCTAAATAAAATTTCCAATCAGACCCCAAATCCATGATGTCGCTGAAGCCAGTGTGCATGGTCACATAAAACTCATCTTGTTTTCCACAACAGTCCCCTTGTTAAAATCAAGTTCTGCTCATCTCATGCAAATTATCACTTGTAGAAGAGAAAGGAAGATTTCCTGATAGAGGGACTCACAAGATAAAGAAGCCCAGAGTCATTAGACACAGGAGCAGATGTACCCTGTACATCTGCTTGACTCACACTCACGGTTGCATAAGTAAGATTTCAAAATTAATATTACTCTGGAGACCTCAACCTAGTGTACAATGCTCCTGGTTGGAAAAGAAGAACTATATCATTCTTTTTTTTTTTTTCTCAGATCTTTACCATTACTTGCCGTTGTATCTCCGCCTTCTTTTCTGCAGGAAACATTATTTCCTACTTCTGCACACCAAGTTTCTACCTCTAGATCTGTTTGTTCAGTTGCTGTGAAGCCTGACCTTCCAGTGCCACTTGGAAGAAGCCATCCACTGGTGAGTTGTGGGTGCTTTTTCCATTATTTTATGAATCACAGGCTCAAAGTATCCCAATACTGGAGAAGCAGGGACTGGGAGCACCCTGAAGGTTGCATAGCTCCGGACCCTGAGGGATGGTTCTTGGGGGTAGAAAAGGGTGGAGGGTGGTGTCTGTATCAGAAATGTTGTAGAGGCCCTGATGGCAGTGAACAAGGGCAGAGCAGAGTGAGACCATCCCATAGGGCTCAGGTGAGAGGACAGTATGCTAAAGAGGACAGTCAGGAAAGTAAGGACACTCAGGCTTCTCAGCAGTTTCTCCTCTCACTCAATCCCTGCCAGCCCCTTAGGGCTTTAAAGAGCTGGAACTTTCTATCCAAAATACTCCCCCTCCCTCCTCCAGTCCATATATGTGATGGTCCAGGCCCTAAACCAAAATGGACTTCTTGCCTCAATTGAGAAGGCCCACAGGGTCTGAAGTGAGGAATCTACTTTTCCGACAGGCAGCTTTGAATTGATTAAGGAAGTATTCTGACACTTAAAAGTGACACCTTGCAAGTGTCTGCTGTGCCAGGAGTTAGATGTGCTGGAGGGACTGGGGAAAAGTAGTAGAGGAGGAGGTGGCTGGTGGTTGAGAAACCAGTGTAGGTAAACAACAAAGCAGAGAGAACACACGGTGGAAGTGGTCAGGGCAATTCGCCCCCTCTCACCATACCTTCTCCCCCTATCTGAATCACCAGAGGGTCTAGGCTGTGCATTTCTGACTATCAGACTTCCTGTGATACTGAAGCCCAGCATTTGAAAACCACTGGTCCAGTGCATACTTTCCCGTCCAGATGTGGAGGTTAGCCCTGTGGTTGGTTACAGAGCAGCCCAGAGGGTGTGCTGCACTTAAGGGGATATGTGCAAGGATACCCAAAATTTTAGTCTTTATACGATCTCACACTGGATTACCTGGGAGGCTAGTCCACAGTGGGACATTGTGTTTCTTGGTAACTTGCAGCCTGCTGGTTCTCTGTCAATCACTTACTAAAATGGTATTTATTTAGCAGCCTCTAAGTGCCAGATCGGACTCTGGGGCACCAAGACACCTTATTGCAAGACAAAGGTCTTGGCTCCTGTGGAGCTTATTTGTGTGTGTGTGTGTGTGTGCTGTGCACGCACACACCTCTGCACACATAGGTGGGGAATGCTTGTATGGGTGAATATGTGGGTTTTAAGTCTAAATGCCAAAGAAGTTCTGTTGAGGGCATGGAAGCATATCTACAAAATTGTTATCTATTCTATATCCATCCCTGCTCTCCCAGACTGGAGATAGGAGCTCCTGAGGTCTTTTGTAACAGAAAACCCCAGATCCAAAATCCAGCTTAGCTATTGCTTGTTTTGTGAGTTTGGGAAAGTCATTTAACTTGTCTTTGTTTAAATTTTGAATTACTTAACTTGTAAAATGTATAAACACTTGCTCACAAAATTTTTGCAAATATTCAACTAATTAATGTATGCAAAGTATTCAGCACAGCACCTGGAGCTTTAGGTGCACATAATTAATGATCATTGCTGTAATTCTTTAGGTGGATACTACCCCGCCCCTCAGACCTTGATTAGAGGTCTTATTTAGTTTCTGCAGATTTCCAAGAATCTGGCTCAGTGAAATGCAAGATCTATGAGATGAATCAATCATAAGAAAAATAGGAGAATAAGGTGTGTACAAAGATAAAAACCAATTCACAGTCACTAACAAGAAAGAAAAAAAAGAATATTCTTTTTTCTTTTTTTAAAAAAAGATTGTATTTATTTATTCATGAGAGATACAGAGAGAGAGGCAGAGATATAGGCAGAGGGAGAAGCAGGTTCCCTGCAAGGTGCCTGATGCAGAACTCAATCCCAGGACCTTAGGATCATGACCTGAGCCAAAGGCAGACGTTCAACCACTGAGCCACCCCGGTGCCCCCCCCCAAAGAATATTCTTGAGAATCAAGCCTAATGATGTTAGATGTCATACTTAGTATAAAGGCTTTCATGCATTCTTTCAATGAATATTTATTGGTGTTTCCTTCAGCCAGATAATATCATAAGAGCCAGAGACAGAAACATAATCTGGACTTCAAGGGGCACACAGTGTGTGGGAGATCATGTGATAAGGGCTTGTTTAAAGGCATGCACGGTGTTAAGAGATGATTCGATTGATTAGAGGAGGCAGGCTTGTCTCCACAGAGAAGGAGAATTTGAGCAAGAGGCACTGGCGGATGACTAGGAGCTCACCAGGCATTTTACACAGAGCGGGCAAGTGTATGCAAAAACCACAGAAGCTGGTGAGTTTGCAGGAAAATAGACAGAAGATGGTCAGGGTGGGAGCACAGGACCTGGGGTTTGAGAAGTGACTGGCGATAAAGCTGGGAAGATGTGAGTGTAGAAAAGACGGACGAGTGGTCTGGGCATTGCCTTTGAGGTCCACCACTTCAAATGCATGGGACCACTGCAGTTCTCAGGTGAGAAGCACCCGCACAGTCCCATTGCAGTGTTGGGGAAGGCAGGTTGAAAGGAGTATGGTCAAGAATAAGCTGTAAGCAAGGCAAGACCATAGCAAAGATGAAAGTGGGGAGCATTTAAGGCAAGGCAGTGGCAGCTGACAGAAATGTAGAGGGGCTGAACCTGGAGGTGTTTATGAGTCAGAATTCATGTGGCAATATTAGTGACAGTAGCACAGAGCACGTTGTCATGCCAGGTGCTGCACTGAGTCCTTATCTCCGTCCATCTTCATGGCCACTCAGCATAATTAATGTTTTAGACATAAAAAAGGGGGGAGGGGTTAAAGAAGTAATTAGCCCCAAATGCCACAACTTGTAAGCCGGAGGGTTCACATCTGGGTCTGTTGGCCCCTAAAGTCTGCCCCTAACCTTCTGAAGAGGAGGGGACCCGAGACAATGCCCAGTCTAGCTTCCTAGACGCTGGAGTCAAGGACATTAGCCAAGATAAAGAGTCCATTAGCTGAAGCACATTTCTGGGGATGTTGAGTTTAGGGTGGGTTTAATTGGAGGTACCTGTGTGATACCCACTTTGCTCACTGCTGTATCGCTAGTTACCTAGAACAGAGTAGGGCTCACGGTAGATGCTCAGTAACACTGGCTAAATGGGGAGCTATGCAGGAGGCTGTAGAGGAAGTGATGGGGAATTCAACTTCAAGATGTAGGGGTTGAAAGGTGGGACCGGAAAGCAGAGCTTTGGGCTGCATTGGCACTCAGGGGGCCTGACACCCTGCAATTAGACAACAGGACCCAGCAAGCACTTCAGAGCGAGAATAAAGAGGTAGCAGGTAAAGAGGTGGCAGCAAAGGATGGTGGTGCCCGGGGCTTCTCTCAGTGCGGGCAGGTGAAGGAGACACCAATAGAGAAAATGAATGAGGCAAGAGGCAGGGGCTAACCTCCTAGAAGCCAAATGAGTTTTAAATGGAAGAACTTCGCAGAAGGATCCAATGTCTCGCAGAGGATGAGGCTGAAGCAGAGCCAGGGCAGTCAGAAGTTGGGTAGTGTTTGCAAACGTTCCAGGAAAGAAAGCTTCGGTGGGGATGTGGAGGCAGAGAGTTGAAAGGGGAGTCAGTGAGAAGGCTTTCAGCTGCAAGTAACAGAACACAGGATTCACAGGAGCTTAAAAACAAGGACTTTTTTTTTTTTTTTTTTTTTCAAAAACTCAGAGGATGGGCAGTTCAAGGCTGGGCTTACGACTTGGTGGTGTTGGGACTCAGCCTTGTGTTGTTGCTCCAGTTCTCTGAGTCTTTTGTTCAGGGCCCCCAACACCAAGCCCTCACTAGACAAGCGCCAGAAGCAGAAGGGTCAGGCCCGGGCTTCCGGTGCATCTCTCCTGTCAGAGCAGAGCATTCCTGGAGGCCCCCTCACAGATCGCCCTTCCTCAGGTCACAGGCCTGTGTGCCCCCTGCAGAGGAGGCAGAGAGGCAAGTGTGCAGCGCGGGGGAACTGTATCATGAGAAGTCGGATCCTCCAAGAAGGCCCAGCCTGTTGAGAAATGGCTGGTGGGGAGAGACAACGAGCATCTGCTCCCAGGAGTAAAGGGAAGTGACCAGCCAGCATGAGAGCTTTCCAGGCTGTGGCTGCAGAGCAAAGACAAAGACTGGGCCATCGCTGAAGCGGAGCCAGGCTATTTTGCAGGTCAGGGATGGCAGCCCTTACGTGACGTGTTATCATTTTGTTCCCTGATTACAGGTCGGAGGAAGATGGGTGACAATGGCACCTTCTCCCAGGTCAGCCACAACATGCTGTCCACATCGCATTCTCTGTTCACAACCAACATCCAGGGCAGCGATGAACCCACCACCATTTACGACTATGATTACAGCGCGCCCTGCCAGAAGAGCAGCGTGAGACAGGTCGCCGCCGGGCTCCTGCCTCCGCTCTACTCACTGGTGTTCATCTTTGGCTTCGTGGGCAACATGCTGGTCGTCCTCATCCTCATCAACTGCAAAAAGCTGAAGAGCATGACTGACATCTACTTGCTCAATTTGGCCATCTCGGACCTGCTCTTCCTTCTCACCATCCCATTCTGGGCCCACTACGCCGCGAACGGGTGGCTCTTGGGGGAGGTGATGTGTAAGTCATTCACGGGGCTATATCACATTGGGTATTTTGGCGGGACCTTCTTCATCATCCTCCTGACCATAGATAGGTACCTGGCTATCGTCCACGCTGTGTTTGCTTTAAAGGCCAGGACGGTCACCTTTGGGGTGGTGACAAGTGGGGTCACCTGGATGGTGGCCGTGTTTGCCTCTCTGCCCAGGATCATCTTCACTACAGTGCAGATAGAAGATTCCTTTTCCTCCTGCAGTCCTCAGTTTCAACAAGCATGGAAGAATTTCCATACAATAATGAGGAGCGTCTTGGGCCTGGTCCTGCCCCTGCTGGTCATGGTCATCTGCTACTCGGCCATCCTCAAGACCCTGCTCCGCTGTCGAAACGAAAAGAAGAGGCACAAGGCCGTGAAGCTCATTTTCGTGATCATGATTGTTTACTTCCTTTTCTGGGCTCCCAACAACATCGTCCTTCTCCTGAGCACCTTCCAGGAGTCCTTTAACGTGAGCAACTGTAAGAGCACCAGTCAGCTGGACCAAATCATGCAGGTTACAGAGACCCTCGGGATGACCCACTGCTGCGTCAACCCCATCATCTACGCCTTCGTCGGGGAGAAGTTTAGAAGGTATCTCTCCTTGTTTTTCCGAAGGCACATCGCCAAACACCTCTGCAAACAGTGCCCTGTCTTCTATGGAGAGACTGCAGATCGAGTGAGTTCCACATACACGCCTTCCACAGGGGAGCAAGAGGTCTGGGTTGGCTTGTAAATGAGTAGCAGTTTGTTTCTTACTTTAAAGGGGGGATGGCAATCTGTACATAATAAGCCTCGACGGTCTATTGCTGAAGAGAGGCCTGTGAGTCTCTGAAGTGAGTCCCCGGGGCCTCAGGGTATGGAGCACCACCTACAGACTTCGTCCCTCGCTGTGTAGCCAATGCGCACTCAGGGGATATTCCAGAACAACCGTGGATAGAGACTGACTTCTCCAGCAAGCTCCTCCCAGTTCCTGGAAAACACCACATCTGGAAAACACCACATCTGGAAAACGCTTCTGTGCTTCCCTGAGCCTTCACCTTTGATTGCTTCTCTGGCTCGGCAATGTTATACCTTTGGTCAGGGGCCCAGCTGGACACTGACGGATGGCATGAGGGCATGTGGGGTCAGGGCTGAGTGCCAGGGGGAGGGGGGTGTGGTCAAGGTGTGAGCCTGGGAGAGGAGGATGGCAAGGGCTTCCCTGAGCCCAGCCAGACAGCCCCGCCTCCCACCCTTGTTAGCTTGGAAGGCCTCACCTGCTCAGGGAGAGCTTGGGGACTGCAAAACTCTCTGACAGCTTCATTTGGGTCTGATCGTCCTCTTCTGTGTAAATACACGATCCATTTTTTCTTTGTTGGTGATTTATTTGTGACAACCACGCACCCTACATTTGAAATGTGTTAAGTATCAGGCACTACTGTTGACGTGCGTCTTTAAGCCACATCCCCCTATGTAAAAATGTATGAACAGTTTTGTTTATAAAATAGGTGTCAGCTATGATGAGATGAAAAATAAGCTCTTGTTTGCTGTGCCCAGGGAAAGGAGAGGTTTGCTGGTAGTGATGGGGAGAAGGCGTGAAGGCAGATGAGACCCTGCCTCAGGAGGGCAGGGGCTGTAGTGAGAGCTCAGGAGGATGTGTGAGGCCCAGCCCAGCAATGTTTCCAGAATCAGCTAGGAGAAGAGGCCAGGAAGGATGCGTCAGAACCATAGAAGCCCCAGGTCTTTGGATCTGCCTGCTTCCTGCCACCCTGGCCCCATCTGTCACCTCACCCCCAGCCCCCAGCCCCATCTCCTGCCCAGAGGACTGCCCTACACCTGAGCCACTTCGTGGAGGTCCAGAAGAGTAGCCTTGGGGAGTATAAAACGGTACAGCCAGAACCCTCAGGGGGCCCTGGAGAGGGGGGCAAATATGTGGGGGCCCTGGGATGTATTGCCAGGCTGGACAAGGAGCCAAGACGTGAGAGAAGTCCTTGCCTTAGAAGTCATATGCCAGCCTGTGAATCTCGGGATCTAACCAGATGGGGCAAAGCTACACAAGAAAGACTCTGGATGGGTCGGGGAAGTGTTTTTCAAACTCCCTTCGAGCCCCTCATTTTTGGATACAGACATAGAGTTTGCATATGTTAAAAAAATCATAATAAAGTAAAACACAGAAGTAAAGCTGAAACTATAACTTACAAATGGGGCAGAGTATCATTTTAAGAGTTGCTATTATGTCCAGCCTGAAAATACCATATTAGTCCTAGAGAGAACTCTGGTTGTGAGCTTAAAATGTTGGAGCCTGTGGTATGTTTGGGAGACTACCAATTCAACATAAATAGTTGATCAGAGAGTCCGGTGTCTGCGGTCTACTGCCTACTAGCTTATGATGACGTAGAGTCTAACTGGGACCATTTGGATCGTAGCACGCACTCCACAGGTCGTATCTTGGCCTTGCTGCCTCAATCCTTGTGTGTCATTATGATGCCTAGGAAGTCATGGATCTAATCATGTTCAAATGCTTCAGTGCTTTGCAGACCATTCATGTACAAACTGTCTGGTTGGGTGTGGGAACTCCTAAATCACACTGACCCCTAATCAAACTTTTAAACTCGATTTGTAAAGGAAGGGAGTTGGGTCACTAAGTCAGCAAAGACTTTTGTCTTGGCTGAACCAAGTTAAGAACGGGCACACATGTTACCCAGTGTATTTCTGATATGACCCAAGCAGGAAACACAGGACTTCTGGAACCTGGCAGCTTGGGAACTGTAAGTGACAATGGTTCCCCTTTCCTTCTTTGTGGCTAGAGGTTTCAGAAAGAAGTGTGTATCTTTGGGGTTAGGGAGAGCATGCTTCACTTTCCAATATCTGTAGCATCCTAATGAATGCATGAAAGTTTGTTTGGATGATGAAATGTAAATATTGGGGTTATTTTTGTTTTTTGTTTTTTGTTGTTGTTTTTTAAAGATTTCATTTATTTATCATGAGAGGCAAAGAGGAAGACAGAGACATCGGCAGAGGGAGAAGCAGGCTCCATGCAGGGAGCCCAATTTGGGACACATCCCAGGACTCCGGTAACATGCCCTGAGCTGAAGGGAGATGCTCAACCACTGAGTCTCCCAGGGGTCCCAATCTTGGGGTTTTTTAAAGCTATGATTTGGAAAATAAAGTAATGCCCTAACTACATTGTTGTTTACAAAATTATCTGATTAGGACTCCCCCCTGCTGCACCCCCACCACAGGCTCTGGCAACCACTATTCTGTTCTATACATCCATGATTCTATTTTAGATAACTCATAGAAGTGGAATTGTGTAGCTTTTGTCCTTCTATGATGGTTTTATTTCACCCAGCATAATGTCCCCAATGCTCACCCATGTTGCTGCATATGGCAGGACATCATTCTTTATAAGGGCAAATAAAATATTCCATTGCATGTATATGCTGCATCTAGTTTATACATTTATTAATGTGCATAAAATTTCAGTTATACAAGGTGAAACATTCCAAACACCTGCTGACAACGTTGTACGTGTTGATGCAATACTGTATTGTACACTTAAAAATCTGTTAAGAGGGTAAATGGCATGTTAAGCATTCTAACCATAATAATAATAATAAAAACGGCCTATTTTGTTATTCTGTGGTGTGGTAGATTGTCTTACTGTTCATCACTTTTCACTCCTTCCCTTGTGTGATGACACATGTCTGTCCTTGCGGTGTGACTTGCAGTGTGCCCTACAGGTGTCCTCCCCTGCCCTATCCATGGGAGGCTCGGCCACCAAAGAGTGAGCAGAAGTGCCATCTGTTTCATCTACACAGAGTAGTAGAAGTGACTGGGCTGAGGCTCTACTCTCCATGCTCAGCCACGGGAAGGTCCACCCCAGGCAACGCCAGGTCCCATAAAGAGCCATCAAGAAGACACAGAGAACAGAACCAGAGCCCTGAACACAAGAGGTCCATGTTTGCTCTTTTAAGCCACTGTGGTGGCTGCTTGCCGAGAAGCACAGAGGCCAATTAGTACATACAGTGCATAGTGGCTTCATAAATGCAAATTGGAAAAGTATCCATTTGTCATTCCATCATGGAATTTGGTGTGGCAAACACACCTGAGGATCTATCCTGTACTGGTCTGGGTCCGGTACATAAAGATGGCTGTGTTAATTCCCATGTTCTTAGATCCCTCTAAGTGCAGGGACAGGGAGAGTAGGAGGGGCAGAGAAAGGGGAGCCCAGAGGAGAGAGTCACTAACTCAATGAAGGTCCTACATCACCATAGTAATAGCTACCATAGGTTTTATTGCCACCAGAGAATCCACCACATAAAAGCTGCCTACTATCTCCATTTCTAGCAGTGGGAGCCTGGTCTTCTTTATCCCAAGGTGAATGTTTGAGTGGGCTGAATCAAGCAGATATCAGGGAAGATAAGCATCCCCAGGGATGGGTGGCTTAAGACTTCTGGTGGAGCCACCTCCTGGGAATGAGCCACCCAGACCCCATCTTCTCGGCTTTGCCTTTTCACATTATTAGGATTTCCCTAACAAGTTGAAATGGCTTCGGGGTGGATTACCAGTAGCAGCAGCAATGGGCACCAAGAGGAAGCTGGTCAGAGAGAAGAAGTCTCTGGGCTGGCATGAAGATGATCACTAGGAATCTAGGGAAGGACTGGCCCTGCGTTTGGTGAGTGACTGAGGCTAGAAATGTCTTCAGACATTGTTACTTTGACACTATGTTTGTGACTTGACCCAGGGGTGTTCTCCTGTCCTCAGGACCTCCTTGTAGCCTTGCTGCTATGCCTTGTCTCCTCTCTCTCCTCTCTCCAATAACCTCTTCGCCTGCTCAGCCAGCTTGCTGTCTAGTGGACGCCCCTCCCAGCAAGGAGATGCTGGCCTCCCCTTTTTGCAAGTCCCCATCCTTCACCTGATTGTCTCAGACTCTGTGCCCTTGGATTAGAGGAGAAGACTCCCTGCCACCCACCTTCCGCATCAAGCCCACCCATTTCTACAACCCATTCCGGCACACGTTTGTCTCCTTATAGGACAGGGGTGGGAGAAGTTGACATGGCAACCATGGGCACAGAGCTGATTCTTTCACCCTAGGAAACCTCTAGGAAGATGTGTGACCCCAGGTGTCAGTGGTTTTCCTTAGAACTCTAAGGTGCTTAACACCTCTCTGCCCTCAGCCTCAGGCCATAACTGCCAGTTCTAGGGCAACAGGAAAGGTCCTGCATGATATCCTGTTTTGCACAGAGTTGAATACAGAGGTCAGGTGGATCCAATCCGAAGTCACAATGGGCCTATTGCACACCTGAATCAGTGCACTGCATTGCAAAAGCTCCATGTCTGGGCTCTGATTTGAAAGAAATACCCAAAATGCATAGAACAGACTTTCCAGATGAGTTAAAGGGTTTCCACCACATGTGGACACAGCTAAGTAGCAAGGAGGTAGACAATTCGCAAATGTCTACTTGGTTTGGTGGTTTGCACAGGGCCTGGGGGTTGTGGTGCAGAGGCCAGGAAGGAGGTCATTCCAGGAAGGACCTGGAGGACAGAGACACTGGGGGTAGAGAAGACAGCATGATGGTCTCCAGCCCCACTTGCCATGAACTCTATCTGAGGCTAAAGGTTAAGAGGCAAGGGGAGCCATGTCCCCTAGCATCATTGCTAAGGCACACAGGTGACCAAATGTGACACTCATGGTCGAGAGGGATTCTTCCTCTTTCTTGTGGACCATGGGGATTCTCTGACTGTCTTGGAAAAGATGACTTTGGGGACACTGGGAGCATCCTCCTTGGTGTGGTATCAGAGCACTGCCCGCTGCACTGAAAATACATAGGCAGTCCATAATCCTGATCAATGGAAAGAACATGAATGTCTAATAACAGAACTCTGTCAGGTATGGTTATGGTATTATATGGAACAAAAGAAGCCAGACACAAAAGAGAATAGCGTCTATGATCCCATGTATATAAATTTAAAGGAGAGGCACATGATGATCTGTGGCGATAGAAGTCAGAGCAGCCCTTACCGCTGGGTGTGGTGCAAGGGCACGTTCTGGGGTGACAGGATGATTCTCTATCATCTTGATGTGGGGGGGTTGGTTATGTGAGTATATGTATATCAAAACTTGACCAAGTTGTGTACCTAGGATTGGTGCACTAGCTGCATCTAAATTATACTGCCATAGGAAGAAAAGAAAGAAAGAAAGAAGAAAGAAAGAAAGAAAGAAAGAAAGAAAGAAAGAAAGAAAGAAAGAAAGGAAAGAGAAAGAAAGAGAGAGAAAGAAAGAAAGAAGAAACAAAGAAAGAAAGAAAAGAAAGAGAAAGAAAGAAAGAAAGAGAAAGAAAGAAAGAAAAAGAGAGAGAGAGAGAAAGAAAGAAAGAAAGAAAGAAAGAAAGAAAGAAAGAAAGAAAGAAAGAAAGAAAGAAACAATTTTACCTGCATGAAAGTAACGATAACAATTATATAGGGAACTTTTTATTTATTTTTTTTTTAATTTTTTTATTTATTTATGATAGTCACAGAGAGAGAAAGAGAGAGAGGCAGAGAGAGAAGCAGGCTCCATGCACTGGGAGCCCGATGTGGGATTCGATCCCGGGTCTCCAGGATCGCGCCCTGGGCCAAAGGCAGGCGCCAAACCGCTGCGCCACCCAGGGATCCCCTAGGGAACTTTTTAATAACATGGAGAAGTGCCTATATTTTTAACTTTTTTAAGATTTTAAAAATTTATTTAGAGATGGATTGAGAGTGGGAGGAAGGGCAGAGGAGAAGGAGAAGCAGACTCCCCGCTGAGCATGGACCTCCATCCCAAGACCCCGAAATCAAGACCTGAGCAGAAGGCAGACACCTAACTGACTGAGCCACCCAGGCATCCCCATACTGGAGAGAGACAGAGGGAAGTATATAGAACTGGTTTATGTGTGGGAACAATTAAGCAAAAAAGTATACATGGGAAAATGTCTGGATTGAAGCACATTGTATGTTAAAAAGTATTCTTTTGAGATTGTGAGAATGTGTCTGATTTTTTCTTCCTACTTTCCATTTTTTCTGTTTTTCCCAACTCCATACAATGAGCGTGTGTTGGTTTTATTAGACATTTGTTTTAAAAACGAAAAGATCTTCACACAGCACATCTCACTCTTGCCTGGCATTGACCTTCAGGCAGGCCGGATTGTGTATGTGTGAGCTGCCATGTGGCAGGCAGCAGGAGCTATGCTCACGAAGTTGACCCCCTGAACCCAAGGAGGAGAACCAATATCTTCCCCCATCCCGTGGCTGATGCTCTGCAAGAGTGGAGCGATCCGTGCAGCCTGAATTCAATGTCTGGACACTGAGCAGCTATTATTCAAAGACTGGCCAGCTCTCCAAAAGGAGGGTAGGTGCAAGACATCCTCCAATATGGGCATGGAGTCTAGAGCAACAAACAGGGCAAAAGATCATTTCTAATGGGGACTCTGAATGCCATTCCTGGGAGAACAAGAGCCCTACAAACAGGAGGAAAGTCTTAAGATAATCCGAGACCAAGAAACTCAGGCATTGGCATGCCAGGCTGAAATGTTTCCTTGATTCAAGGCTAAAGAAGTTCCCATGGGTCCTCACTTCTTCACTTCACCTCCTAGAGGTGAACTTTCATCTCTAGAGGTGACCTGAATCCACCTCTGGACCCAGAAACCCGAAAAGGGTGACACACCCGCTAAGCTGTGCTTCCATGTTTTGGTCTATGAATCTTCACCTCGTTTCCCCTCCAATTTGTATTGTATTGTCCCAACCGCTTGGCCACAGAGTTATCCAGTATTGAATGGAGGAGCTGCCTTGGGGATCCCCAGGTCTAGCACATCACCCTACTGGTGAGGATATGGAAGCTCTCAGAGAGGGGAAGTATCTTGCCAAGGGCATACAGGGAGTCAGCAGCACCTTCTGGGACTCCAAGCCAGCACCACTACCCCATACTGCCCTCTAAGGGCAAGCATGCCATCACATCCTCAGATGCCCTGACCAGGGACACCCAGAACCCAATTTGGGGGTGAAAGAAAAACCCAGTTGCTGTCACGTACAGAAATGAAACATTTATCCAGCAGTATCTAAGAGTTCTACACACATTACCACCAGTGAACACAAGGCTGCTCTTCAGAAGATCAAAACTATTTATGCCACCTATTTTCTAAAAAATTTTATATGGATTTATTTGCTATCCATTGTGTGAACCCACAATTCTGTGAAATATAAGGCATCCTTAGAGAGTCCACGGAGGGCCTCTATCTGTGAAGCACCCTACCCTTGTTATATCATTTGATCTTGACCACAGACCTATCAAGTAGGTTTGTGTTTGTGTTTTTTGTGTGTGTGTCCCCCCCACCCCCCCATTTTACAGATAAGAAAACTAAGGCTTGAGGAGTTTCGGAAGCTCATTCAGAGTCAAGTGAAATATGATGAAGCTGGGACTTAACCCCAGAGCATGTCTGCAGAGTTGGGTTCTTAATCATTGCCTCCTGACTTACACATGCAGGATGAACTTAAAGATATTTTTCATGATTCACTGTCCTGTTTATGACGACCGGTTGTTGGGCTTTGTTGTAAAACAGACGCACGCCCCTGGATGGGTGGTTATTGATTGCTGGGCTGTTTCTGCACTTTTATGGCTGCCCCAACCATCATGTCCTTCTCCTCTATTCTCCAGGCACCAGTCCCTAGCTTCACCCCTGAAGCTTCCAGGCTGCTGATAGTACTCTGCTCTAGACAAGGACCCTGGGAACCAATTATGTTGAAATTTTATCAAATAAACTCTCCCCAGGAAAGGATCACGAGGGACTAGGAGTTTGATGTTTACCAAGTAGATTTTAGGTGCTAAATTCTGGGTGTGGCTGCCCCATGTGCCCCTCCCCACAAACCCATTATTCAGCCCATTGCCCGGATGGGAAAGCTGAGGGTAGGGCAGAGCTTCAAGCTTGGGCCATCTGGCTGCAGAGGCCACGTGCTTCACCCTGTGTTATGCTGCCTCCACAGGGTTTGTGGTCTCCGCTGCCCTCTCTTAGACCTCAAGCCCATGCTTCCGATTCTGTAATGGAGGAAGTAGAAGACCCCAGAGGGCGCTCTTGAGGCCCAGGGTGGTTCTCCACTGTTCTCAGCTGTTGTCAATAGTTGAGGTTTTTAGATAAGTCACCAACCACCAAGAAAGTTCAATGTGCCTGCATGTGCTATTGTCATATACTTCTGAATGTGACATTCTTCTTCCACCAGTTGCTGCTCATTTTATGTGGACAATCTCTCACAGCTGCAGATGGACTGTGTCCTTGGAGGCAGGATCTGTGCTGTCTGTATCTCTGGTATAGTGCAGGCACTCATGGATGCCTGCTGGTTTGGAGGGCTGCAAAACAGTAACTGGGTGGAGGAAGTTCGTAATGACGTGCCCCACGACCCCAAGGAAGATGGGCAACATGTTTAGCTCACAGGTGAACCTACAATGGAAGCCCTTTAACTCTAAGGCAAAGGAGGGTAACTGAGGGGGAGACAATTAGAGAGGAAGACAAATCATGAGAGACTCTGGGAGCCAGACGAAGGGTTGGAAAAGGGGAGGTGGGTGGGGGTGGGGTGACTGGGTGATGGGCACTAAGGAGGGCACTTGATGGGATGAACACTGGGTGTTCTAGTGTATGTTGGCAAATTGAACTTAAATAAACATAAAATAAAATAAAGTTCTTTAGACAACCAGTTGTTTTCATTTGCAGAGAAAAATAGTACCAGGGGTGGGGTGGGGTATGGGTGTGAGCTGGGGTAGGCACAGGATGGAGGAGGCGAAGGGGGTAAACGCAACCATGGGTTTAATGGGAAGCATTCTTATCTCAATTTCAAGTTGGTCTCCGTGGCTTTGATTGAGGACAGATATTAAGAGAACCAGAATCTCTCTTGTGTAGCCTCACCCTTTGATAAGCCCTGTGGTCTTATACAAATAAATCATTGGCCTCTGAAGCAGCAATTTCTTTCAGCAAAATGAGGGATTTTGACACAATAAATGTGAATGTTCTTTCAGTTCTAATATCCTTCAATCATTATTTCCTAACAGATTCTGTGTAGTTGGATGAGCAGCAAACAAAAGAAAATAGCATAATGAGGAAGCTGATGAGTCAACGTTCAGTCCAGAAATTTAGTCTTCTTTATTTTAAGTTCAATTGAAGAAACAAGAAAAAGAAGAACTGTGCTCTGATTTTTTTTTTTTTTTTGCCAGGCAATATACTTATTCACTAAAACTCCACCTCCCCCTTGCTGCAGAAACTGTGCATTTCCTACTTTTATGCTGCCTATATGTTTTATTTGCACAGCTCAGCTGGTCAGAGGAGCTGAGACATCCGTCCCCCTACGAGAACCCTCCTGGTAAGTCACTTTTCAGCTACTTTGCCTGTTAGGTAGCTCAGCTTCTATGATGAGTAACAGGCTTACAGGAAACCCATAGAAGACATTAGACAAACACCAGGTGCCTCTAGAGCTATCTTGAAACATAATCTTTGAGAGAAGAAAAGAGAATTTAGAATGAGTTTTTAGACTGTGATAACATCGAAGATACAAAATACAATTGTGAATGAAAATTATAAAGGGAGCAATGTTAAAAAGAAAAGAAAAAGTGAGTGAGAGAGAGAGAGAGAGAGAGAGGAGAAGCTTCATCCTTCAAAAGAAAGATTATCAAGAGAGATGATTCTTGACCAAAATCTTGGCTGAGATTATCTTCTGGTAAGAAGAACTGAAACCCACCCCCCCACCCCTGGCGGGATGCCCTCTGAATGTGTTTCCAAGCAGAAGTTGTAAGTAAGTCTCCCCTTCTGTTTGTTTGTTTGTTTCCCCCAAAAAGAGAGAAGCTAAAAATTGTCCAAATTAATATCAACTGCAAATAGCAAATAAAGTTTCCCCTTAATATATCAGTTCCATAGCATATTTAGTGTGTGAGTCTTGTCTCAGAATTTAAGATAAAAGTTCCTGTATGCTTCTCCTACCTGCCTAATCTGAGGTCCAGGGGACTTGAGATCCACAGGGATAAATTAAAGAAACTTCTCAGCCAAGCAATGGAACTGCAATAGACCAGGCAAAGCCAGGTCCTGAATGTGGCTGAGCAAACCCAGAATGTGGTGGCGGATGAAACGTTTTACACCTGGCCATTTCTCGTGTATGTGTGGGAGCTCTAAATCTTTGCAATTCAGGAACTATAAAAAAATGCAGAGCAGGCGTGAGACTGGCAGTCTGGACTTTATAGCTGGCTGTCGGCTCCTGCCACCTTCTCGGGGGACTTGGGCTTCAGCCCATTTCATCATGACTATGCCGAGACACCAGGCTGGTGATGCCGCGCTGCTGTTACCTCACTGACAAGTGAGAGATGGGGTGGCTGGTGGGTAAGAGCACGGGCTGCCTGCATTCGACATTAGTTGCTTCCTAGCTGTGTGTCTTTGGGCAAGTTACTCAGCCTCTATGTGCTTTGAGGTTCTTATCTGCAAAATGGGGACAATTACATGACCTGACTCATACGGTGACATTGAGGATTAATTGAATGAATCGATGTGATGCTCAGAACGTTGGTTGGCCCAGAGTGCTTTTGGGAACTACTAATGGTTTAGCACACTGGGGGTGATGCTCTTGTAAGGTCACTGCAGCATAGGTTGTAAGACAGTGTTGGACAGCACCTGAGTCAATTTCTTGAAATTGTTATCAAAGCTTCATTTGCTCCCGGAGGCTACAGAGCACTAGATTTTATCTGGTCTGCCAACGCATTTGTGGATTTCCCCAAGAGTCATGCTCTCTGTCTAGTAAGTAGAGATGCTAGTGGTGATCCCCTCCTTTCCTGCAAAAGTCCTTTGTTTGGCCAAACGAGGGAGCTCCGTGAAAGGTGACATCATTATACTAAGGTTGTGTGCCTGTTCGTGTTTAAGTCAATTTGTGCTCGTGATGGACTGCTCGGTACCTTCTAGGCCTTCATAAAAGATCACTTTTTCTTTATTCACAGGGTCAAGCAAAATGAATTATCAAACATCCACTCCATACTATGACATTGATTATGGGACGTCAGAGCCCTGCCAGAAGGTCAATGTGAGACAGATCGCCGCCAGGCTCCTGCCTCCGCTCTACTCACTGGTGTTCATCTTTGGCTTCGTGGGCAACGTGCTGGTCGTCCTCATCCTCATAGACTGCAAAAAGCTGAAGAGCATGACTGATATCTACTTGCTCAATTTGGCCATCTCGGACCTGCTCTTCCTTCTCACTATCCCGTTCTGGGCCCACTACGCTGCAGACCAGTGGACCTTTGGAAATAAGATGTGCCAACTTTTGACAGGGCTCTATTATATAGGCTTCTTCACTGGAAACTTCTTCATCATCCTCCTTACCATGGATAGGTACCTGGCTATCGTCCATGCTGTGTCTGCTTCAAAAGCCCGGACAGTCACCTTTGGGGTGGTGACAAGTGGGATCGCCTGGGTGGTGGCCGTGCTCGCCTCTTTCCCCAGGATCATCTTCACCAGATCCCAAAAAGAGGGTTCTCGTTTTACATGCAGCCCCCATTTCCCACCCAGTCAGCACCATTTCTGGAAGAACTTCCAGGCGTTGAAGATGAGTGTCTTGGGCCTGATCCTGCCCCTGCTTGTCATGATCATCGGCTACTCGGCCATCCTCAAGACCCTGCTCCGCTGTCGAAATGAAAAGAAGAGGCACAAGGCCGAGAGACTCATTTTCGTGATCATGATTGTTTACTTTCTTTTCTGGGCTCCCTACAACATCGTCCTTCTCCTGAGCACCTTCCAGGAATTCTTTGGCCTGAATAATTGCAATAGCTCCAACAGGCTGGACCAAGCAATGCAGATTACAGAGACCCTCGGGATGACCCACTGTTGCATCAATCCCATCATCTATGCTTTCGTCGGGGAGAAGTTTAGAAGGTATCTCTCCTTGTTTTTCCGAAAGCACATTGCCAGACGCTTCTGTAAATGCTGCCCAATCTTCCAGGGAGAGCTCCCCGACAGAGTAAGCTCAGTTTATACTCGATCCACCGGGGAACAGGAAATCTCTGTCGCCTTGTGACCTGGACTAGGTTTTTGTACAGAGCCTGGGGGTGGGAGTAGTGCTTTTAAAAAGGAAGTTACTGTCATCTAGGGTCTAAGGTTCATTCACCCATCCGGCATCTCTTTTAAGTATATTAGATCATTTGAAGCCATCGCTTCCGGAGAGTCAAATTGATATACATTGATGACATAGCAACCTTCTCATGTCCCCACCACACACATCAATTTATTGGCAAATCTCCCTTCATTGCAAAAGTTCTTTATAAAAAAAAAAAAAATCCTCTGAGAACTGCTGATTCTTGAGTTTGGTTGCTTAAACAAAAATAACAAAATTAATCAAGAAATATATTTTATAGTTTCATACCTGCTCCAGGCAACAGGTTGCAAATGGGCTTAAAGCAGGTCCTTGTCGGTCCTTGTCATGATGGGTTAGGAAATAACATCTAAGTGCAATTTGCCCTGCAAGGTGTGGTTGGTAAGTTCCACAGATGTTCAGGACCAGGTGAGAACTGGGAAAGCTTCTTTGGTGAGAAGGGGATCCTCTGTTGGGCAAGGGGAGGGAAACTGAGCTCCAGGCTGCAGACCCAAAACACTTGGAGTGGCTTGGCAGTGGAAGGACTGGCACTGGCTGGGCAGGGAAGGTAAGCCTGGACCATGGGAAGCATGCACAGCACCACTTGTCAAAGCCAGAGCAGAGAGTATCCCAGCAGCCATTGCAGTGAGTTCATTGCACGGCCAAAGGATGGCCCAGAAAGGTGACAATTTAGGACAGGGAAACCAACAACATGCAGGTGAGATGAGGAGGCTTCCATGTAGGTCCATCCCTGCACCAGGGATGGGAAGCAGAGAGTATTTTCACAGCACGTAGGGTGAGAGCGGAACTTAGGATGGATTTGGGTTTGAGGTAAGAGACAGAGAGGAGACAAACATGCAGACTGGAGATGCCCTAAGGAAGACTTCAAGCATGGAAAGAGGATGAGGTTTAGGTCAAAACCAGGAGGGGTTGGTGAAAGAGGAAGGATCTGATTTTGTGAGCTTGAACATAGCCTTCTGTAGACAGAACCTGGGCTGTCTGAGTGGCTGCTCCTGCCTTCAGAGCTGTCCTTTCCAGCCCAGCTCCAACAACGGGGTGTCTCCAGGAGGCTTGGAAACACTAGATTTATGAATGCGTGAGTCTGAGGTCCAGGAACAATTTTAGGTCCAATATGATTTCCAGGTGAAGGCTGATTGCATAGTTAATGAACTGCCAGAGCTTTATAAACATTAAACTAAGAGGTCCTGACATAGAGAAGGAAGCCCGAATAACTACGTTTCTGGCCTCCCAGGACTCACCACGATGTCCACATTTTTTCAGTAGGCTGAGGGCAGAAGGGACAGATTGATTTGGAAACAGGCCGCCTCCCGCTTAATGAGTCACAAAAAGCACAGCTTGTGGACCTTTGTGTTTCAGGCTGAGTGTGGTGGCTTTAGACACTCCTTCCAGCTGCCATCTCCAAGACAAATCGTCCCCAAACACTAAGGGATACGTTCATGTCAGAGACAGAGTCATGACTTCATGTTCTGCGGTTGCTATTTTATTATTTGGTACCTGTCTGAGTTTGTTTTGAAGCTAGGAAATAGCTCAGACCATTTGGAAAAGATTAGGTGATGGATCATAAAGGAGTGAGAGTCGCTCAAGAGTTTAAGGTGTCAGAATCATAAGAGGCGCTGCGGACTTTCCTCAAGCTCTGAAATACGAAATGGGAGGGCATGGGTGTCAATGGGGAGCAACCAGAGGTGCTCTTAAGGTTGTTTCAAGGGTGTAAGTATCATATGACCCTGGCCTCTGGGTTAACTCAAAGACATTCTGATATTTTTGTGTATGGATATATATCATACATGTATGTGATGATCTTATGTACATAGAGAGTTACAAATTGCTTGGAAGAAAATCTTTACCTAATAAAAACCACCTCTAAAATAATTGATTATATTCTTGCTCTTTCAGTGAAGTGCACATTTAGAGACTAGCATATGAATTTTTTTTTGTTTTTTTAGCATATGAATTTTTAGATAGTTTAATTCTATATACACTTTTACAAATATATTACATATATTAAAATACATATTTATTTATTATTTTATTATTTTTTAATTTTAATTTCTTCCCTGGGTCAAATTGCCAGAATAATTTGAGGATGCTGCCTCTAAGGGTAGCGCTTCTGAGCAATGGACACTCAAAATGTTTAAATTTTTCACTTAATTCTGCTTCCCGAGCAAAGATCTGACATATTAGAAGAAGAAGAAATTTGATGCCTGTTTCTGCACATGCCAGCTGTCTGTGTTTGGCAATGAAAAAGACATAATGTCACAGCCTGGTCATTTCTGTCATCCTAAATTGCAGATGCATGATGCATGAGGATGGCCACTACACAGGTTGCTTTTCTTTCATTTCAAATCCCTTCCCAAAACTCGGCTGTAATTGCAGTGATGACAATGCATTTGTCATTGACATTTGGATTTCTGTACACATGCCTCTTGTCCCGAGACGACAGGTACTCCAGGAAAAGGTGACCTGTCCAGTCACATTCACAGTTTAGAGCCTGTTGGTTTTCAGGTTCTTACCTTCCAGAGTAGGTCACCATCCTACCTTGAGGTCAGTGGAATGAGCAGAAGACATGGATAGCGGGAACTGTCACAGGGGTTGGCTTTTCCTCAACAACCTGAAGGATTGCCTTCCACCCCTTATCATGAGGAGGCATGACCCAAGGAAGGGCAGAAAGCGGCTGAATCTGAGTAGAAGAGTCCAGGGCACACTCCCATCATCCCTGCACTCCTCACTTTGCAGCACCCTCCACTGCCCACCCTCCTCTGCCACAGCCCTTAGATTGACAAACCAGTTGGGATTCATGGTGACCTTCCGGTTCTGGCTCCACTCACTCCCCAGCCCAGAGGCCTCAGTCATGGAGGGGGTCATATCTGTGCCATGGATAAAGTCAAAGTAAAGTGAATGTCCTTGGCAGGGATGGAAAATGTGCAAACTCATAAGTTTGGATTCTACTCACACTTGTATTCCAAGATTCTAGCTTAAACACCTCCAGTTCGAGTAAAGTGCATTGGCCTCTCCACTGTTAGGATGAAATCAAGTTATTTCTCTTCTATCCAGTGGAAGGAGGACATGGTCCTATACATAAACATCGACTTTTTAGTGTTGACCTTCTGATGAAGACACAGGGCTTACCTCTGGCTACACTGGAGGCTGGAAGAGGAGATGTAGCGGGAGAGTGACCGTGAACTTCCTGATTGCTCCCACTCACAGCCTGTTCACTACTCACCAGCTTACCCTCAGGGTGCAGAGACCTCCCATAACCTAAGATTTGAGTGTGCCAAGGCAGAAACAAGAAAGCATTTCCAGAGATCCTTCACTTTTAAGTAAAACTCGCTATGGAAGTCTGGCTTGTATTTTTCCAAAACACAGTCAAATTTGGTTTCGTTTCTCTTTCTTACGCTGGTACCCAGTTTTTCAAACACTTTCCAAACTGCAATCAATGAACAGGCCTACAGAGCCAGTAAGAACCTTGGGCTACATTGCCCCCCTGTGGCCACCATGGCAACCAACAAGGGCATCCCGCAGCCTCACCTGGACCACAGAGCCTATCCACGGGGAAAAGTTTACGTTCAGCTGTTTGTGTTTGTTTCTGCTGGCACCCTCCCTGGGGTGGACAAAAGGTATCTCCACAACAGCTCAGAGTAGATAATACTCGATTCTTGCTGCTTCTGAAGAATAAGAGGAGCACCAGTGGAGGACAGATTGATGTCTGCGGGGGAAATGAAAGTCCCCATGCCCCGGGGCCCATCTCTGCAGATCACTGAACCCACGTTCTTGCAACAAGGTCACAAAATGTTTTGTGACAAAGTATTTTTCACAATCCATCAAATGCCACAGCCCCTCCCCTGTGCCTGTCCTGTGTATTCAGCAATGGACACAGGTACCAAATGTTCGAAGCAATCAAATAAGGTAGCCAGTTGGGTGGGTTTCTGTTTTATTCACCCTTCCCTTTCTCCATTCCTGTTTTCACCTCATTCTGAACCCTCTTCTGGTATCACATCATCTGGACACAGAAAGGTTGTTGTAGACCCGTCAGCCCGACTCCTCTCTTTATGGACAAAGAATAGAGCCCCCTCCTCACCTCCCAGCACCAGAGATTTGACGTCATAGGTCTGGATGGGCCAGAGCACCAGGCCTGGTTTCAGTTCTGGTGGGGTTTCTCCGTCACACCTGCGCAGCCAGCGATGCACCACTGAGGAGAGCAGGTGGGAGCCCTTCTGACTTCCTTGATGGTCAGCACCCATGTTAGTGAGGGAGAGCCGGGCCTGTCATTCATGGGGGCCAGGAGCAGGGCCCTGGCTTCATCTTAGCTGCTCCTTGGAGTTACCTGGGCAGTTTTACAAATAGTGACACCTGGTCCCACCCCCAGGCTTCTGATTTGCTAGGTCTGCCGAAGCTCCCAGCGGTTCTAAGTATAGCCCCCTTTGACAAGCGCTGCTCAGGGATGCCTGGGTGGCTGAGTGGTCAGGCAGCTGCCTTTGGCTTAGGTCGTGATCTCAGGGTCCTGGGATCGAGTCCCGCATCAGGCTCCCTGCAGGGAGCCCTCTTGTCCCTATGTCTCTGCTTCTCTCTGTGTGTCATGAATGAATAAATAACTCTTAAAAAGAATACTGCTGAAAGTCCTCCAGATAGAGCATGCAAGTGAGGACTGCTCTCTGTGGAGGATCCTGCCCACCTGGAAGTGAGTGGAGCACAGGCCAGGGAGAGTCCGTAGTCAATTCCTTGATTTTTCACTACAGAACATTAACTCTGTCTTCCCACAAGCTGATGTTTAAAGCATATGACTCTAGACCGAATTGGCAATATAAAAGACCTATGTTGGAGGCTCCAAGTATCTTGGCTTTCGTTTCTGGTTTTGGATTATGTTTTAACCTGTCCATTTCAAGTGAAAAGTAAATAAAGATGGGATGCCAGGTGCCCATGTGGAGTTTGGCACCTTCAAATTCAAGACAGAATAAGTAGAAATAAGTGGATAGGGTCTGCTTGAGATGTTTGACAAATGAATGCGGATTTTTCTTAAGTTGGCAAAAGAATTCTCCCCTTCCCCTTATTTCCTCGTCCCTCCAGGGAGCCATCCCTCTAACTGTGTCCGATAAAGCCTTATGCTTGAAGACCTAGAAAAGACTTGGAAAATCTGGAAGTGTGTGTAGCCCTGGGTAAGGCAATGATACTTCTGCAGAGAAAGCAACAAGTTAGTTTTAAAACAGCAATAGCCCATATTTACTCTAAAATGCCTGTAGCTTGGTTTATTTCCCCTAGTTAATATTCTTCAAAAATCCCTGGTAAAAACATGATTTTTTTTCCCTAACAGATCATCAAATCAGAACTCTCTGTTGATTTGTTATCTCACTGCTTCCTACAGGGTGGAAAGTGGAGCCTGGTAGACAAAAGAGCTGAGATTTAAAAGTCAGACTGACTTGAGGTCAGCATTGAGGCTGGGAGAGCTTGGGGATTGACTCAGAGTCAGATCAGGATCTCAGAGTCCCTTCCTGCGACTTGGGACTCTCTCCACCTGATAGCTGTGTCAGGATGTAGTTAGTATTGAGACCAAGAACTTTCAGTAATGGTGGAGATGTCCAGTACAACGGCTGTCCAGTACAATGGCCACCAGACTAGTGCAAAACATGGCTAACACGACTATAGAATCGGATTTTTAATTTTATTTAATTTCAATTAATTTTAAAACATCCAATGCATGTATCAATGGACAGTGCAAGTCTGGCATACAATAAGTAGTCAAGATATGTCAGTGTAACTTGGACTATGACATCTGGGATCCTAGGCAAGTTGCTCAATGCTTCTAGGCTCAGTTTCCACATCTGTGATATGGGGCTGATAGTAATACCTTAGTAGCTCATATGTTTGTGCAGGGGATGAAATGAGAGATTGCCTGTTGGCTGAACGCAGTGCCTGGCACATGAAAGTTCTCAAAGCTGGGGATCCCTGGGTGGCGCAGCGGTTTGGTGCCTGCCTTTGGCCCAGGGCATGATCCTGGAGACCCGGGATCGAATCCCACGTCGGGCTCCCGTTGCATGGAGCCTGCTTCTCCCTCTGCCTGTGTCTCTGCCTTTCTCTCTCTCTCTCTGTGACTATCATAAATAAATAAAAATTAAAAAAAAATTAAAAAAAAGAAAGTTCTCAAAGCTGTTAGCTACTTTCCTAATAATGACTATTTCCTCTTTGGGTTAGAATTGCACTCCCCCAAAGGATGCTCTTCCGTGTCATGGGCAACGCAGCTCCCCTTCTGCAGTGGAATGGAAGCACTGTGGATTGGGGGGAGGGGGGGGCTCTTGGATGTGTAATCAAACACTGTGGATTGACAACAATTGATGGAAAGGACCTCTCAACTTGATGGCGTTGTGTTCCATCCATGTGACCCTGGGTAGTGCCTTTGGAAAGGCTTTTAGGTGCAGGGGGCAGGGAGCCTGGAGGGGGTAGGAATTAACCTGAGTACTTAATTCTGGCTGATGTAGACTCTGCAGCTCTAGGCAAACGGGAGATGGGGGCTGGCAGGCTAACTCCCCACCCCCTCCCTCTGTCTGGGATTCCAACAGAAGCTGACACACGCAGAGAAGTAAGGTGGGAACACAGTTCACTTGTGCATTGACCATATGCAGCCCAGTTTTAGCATTCATTCATTCATGCAACAAACATTTATTCAGGGCCTATGCATGACACAACATGGGGCAAGGGATAAAGGAGCTCCCTTGCAGGAGGCTCTGTGTCCTTGAGCACGGGTTGCTTGGAAGCTCCGTGAGTGGAGCCTGGGGGGAGCAACTGTGCAGTCTCCAACAGGTGAAACAAGACAGGACACTGTCCAGGTGTTTAAGTGGCACAGAACAAATAAGTGGGACAAACAGTGCTTTATCTGACCACTTTGTAAAGAAAGAGTAACTACACCCGATTCCTGGTTCCATGCCTCCTTAAGCAGCTCCCGCAGAACAGAATGTACTTATTCCTTGTGGCAGCACCAGCACGCTGGGGCCCGGGAGAGGGCTGTGTGTCTGCACAACAAGGCACCAGCCTCTTTGAATTCTGGGGGCTGGTTTTGTACTTTCGCTGTCTCCACTTTTGCTTTCAATTTGTTTGTACCAAAGAGAGTAAGTAAAAAGTCTCCTGTCCACTCCTGCTTCCTGCCATTCAGTCATCCATACAGGGGGCGATAAACATACCAGTCTTTTATCATTTGGGAGATATTTCCTGTATATA
Organism: Canis lupus baileyi; assembly: GCF_048164855.1. Lineage (NCBI taxonomy): Eukaryota > Metazoa > Chordata > Mammalia > Carnivora > Canidae > Canis > Canis lupus. The sequence continues at coordinate 43,922,179 of NC_132856.1, read as the reverse complement.
GAAGCAAAATCACGTCTTTACCCTTAAGCCCTGTGTTTACACGAATGCCAGTAGTGTGTACCACACCTTGGGTTTTTTTCACTTTACGTCTTGGGCAAGTTTCTTAAACTCTCTGTGCCTCACTGTCCCCGTCTGTGAAACGGAGATAAAAGTACTGACCTCATTGATTGTTCTAAGGGGTAAATGAACGAATATATTACCAAGCACGTGGCATATGTAGCAGGTCTTTTTTTAAAAAAAAAATATTTTATTTATTTATTCATGAGAGACACATACACACACAGAGGCAGAGACACAAGCAGGCTCCATGCAAGGAGGCTGATGTGGGACTCAATCCTGGGTCTCTAGGATCATGTCCTCGACTGAAGGTGGCGCTAAACCGCTGAGCCACCAGGGCTGCCCCTGTAGCAGGTCTTAACTATCACAGGACAACCACTTGGTGAATTTTAGCTGTTGTCTGCCATGAAGATTTTATCCTTATGCAAATGAACTTATTAACATTTTCTTTGGTGTCTGGGTTTCATGACATGCTTAGAAAAGCCTTCCCCAGGCCAAGACTGCAGAAATCTCCCATCTTTATTCTGATAACTTAATTTTTTAAATAATTGTTCTTGCTCTTTCTGGAATCCAACTTGGAGTTCAGAGTAAAGTGAGAATCCAAGTGTTTTTCCCCAGATGGCACACGACCATCCCAAGACCATTTATTAAATAATTTCCTTGCTACCTTAAAATGCCATTTTTATAATGTTTTAGGCTTACCTTCTTCCCATGTTTGGCTCCATTTCTATATTTTTAGTTAATTGACTATATGCCCGGGTGTCGTTTAATGTGTTTCATTCCTTGGGGCGGCTGCTCCATACGTGGGGTGAGTCTTTCCGTCGGTCCACATGGGGTGTGCTGCCCTGCTTCCGTGATGCAGACATTGATCTTGGGTCAGGGACTATCAGTTAGAACCACTAGAATTTACCACCAGCCTTTGGTGATCTTTCAAGGGCCCTTGCAGCGGGCTCACAAATTAGAGAGGCTGTCTGCCCAACACAAAGTCCAGGAGTGTGCTACCCAAGGTGAGCCAATCAGATTCTTGCTCCCAAAAGTGATGACCATGGATGCACCCCCCAGGGGCCAGCAGTGCCCTGGAGAGAGGCCTTAGGACTGCCTGGGGAGATGTCCAAGGCAGAACTGCCTGGGGTCACATCTCTCCCAAGGGAAGACATCCATCAATTTCTTCTGTCCTGGGATCAACCCCAGGGATGTCCCAGCCCTCCCTATCGCTGCTAGGTGAGCCCGAGCCCTCACCAGTACAGATGTAAGGTGTAGTGTTCTCCCACACTCAGCAAGAAATAGTCCTCCACTTCATCCTTTCTACCTGCCCTTTCTTTTGCCAGATGAGTTGATGGCCAGCTGTTGTAGATTTGGATGTTTGTGGACCTCCCTCAAAATTCGTGTGTTGAAATCCTAACCTGCCACATGGTGGTGTTAGGAGACTGGGGACGCTTTGGGAGGCTATGAGGTCAGGAGGCTGGAGCCTCTCAAATGGGATCTGTGCCCTCCTAAGAAGAGACACGAGAGCTTGCTCCTTCTCTCTGCCCTTCCCCTGTGAAGACAAAATGTGAACATGGCCATCTGCAAACCAGGAAGTGGGCTCCCACGGGACACCACATCTGCTGGCAACTTGATATGGACTGCCAGCCTCCAGAAGTCTGTTCTTTAAGCATCCCCTCCTCCATCGAGTCTGTGTTAATTCAATACAGCAGCCCAAGCTGAGACACCAGCCCTTTCTTCTACTAGATGTCTGTCTATCGTCTTGGAAATTGCTTTCTTAAGGGGCCTTATGATAATTACCAAAGAATACTGCTTTTGGAAGATGATCCCTTTTGCCCCTCTCAAAGAATTGCCCCCCACCCCGCTGGGGTATTCCTCCTCCATCAAAAACTCCCCTCCCTCCTTCACCCAGCACAGAGTGAACTAACAGATTACAGTGGAAAGTATTATTCAGTTATTTACCTAATGTTTATTGAGAAGCTGCTGTGCTGGCACTAAAGCACAATGTGGCCTAAGTCCTGTATTCAAGGAGTGATGGGAGCCTAGAGTCAGGGGCCGGAGAGTTGGACAGTCCTGGTGAGAGTGAGGGGCACCCCCCTGCACTAAAGCAGTCCCCTTAGCCCAGTGCTGGGCTGTCAGAACTGGCTCCTGGCTGCAGAGCTGGCTCAGCTGCAGCTGGGAACAAGGAGGAGCCATGTGACGTTTCCATCAGGCCCATCCTTGGAAGCACGAATGAAGCTAGTCTATAGCCAAACATTCCCTCATTCTGAGGTGCACCAGATTTAGAGCCCAGAGCTCTACTTCCTCCTTCCTGGCATGTTGGGTCCTAACCCAGGACTCAGGAGTCAAATTCAGGAGGCACAGAACGCGTTTCTCCTGGTCCCCCAACTCTCACGGTTGATTCTTCTGGTGTAGCAGGTCCCCCCGCCCCCCCCCCCCCCAGAGCATGCTTTTCCTCCAATGGCCATGCAGCAAGGTCTGGAGATATTTGAGTTGTCACAGCCTAGGAAGAGGCCAACGATGCTGCTCCACATCCTACAATGCACAGGACAATCCCTCACAGCAAAAGCTTATCCAATCCAAATGTGAACAGTTGTCACAGTTGGAAACCCTACCTGGTGTTTCAACCTTGCTTGAAGCCTCATCAAGAGGAGTCTGGGAGTGCCTGGGAGGCTCAGTCAGTTAAGTGTCCTACTCTTAATTTCGATCGGCTCAGGTGGTGATCTCAGGGTCGTGAGATTGAGTCTCATGTTGGGCTTTGTGCTTAGAGTGGAGCCCACATGGGATTCTTTCTCTCCTCCCTCTGTCCCTCCCTGCTCATTCTCTCTCTCTCTCTCTCTCTCTCTCTCTCTCTCTCTCTCAAAATAAAGAGGAGTCTGAGGGCTGCAATGGGCTGGTCCTGGCCCCTCACAGATTACAGCAGCTTATTTGTGGAACATTCCAGATCCCTGGCACGGCAACAGGCACACCTCATTCTCATTCATGCCACTCCTCCACTTTTATGGCCCTCCCACACCTGTTGATGCAGGACACACCCACGGTGAGTCCCGAGGAGGGACTGGAGGGATGAATAGAACGCCATGCTCTCTGACCTGCTCTCCCCCCTGCCACCATTGGCAGATGTGTGTCCCCTGTCCCACTGGCTGAGTGCCCTTAGAACATAGCCAGGCCAGGGGCACCTGGGTGGCTCAGTGGTTGAGCATCTGCCTTTGGCTCAGGTCGTGATCCCAGAGTCCTGGGATTGAGTCCTGCATAGGGATCCCCGTGGGAGCCTGCTTCTCCCTCTGCCTATGTCTTTCTTCTCTCTCTGTGTCTCTCATGAATAAATAAATAAAATCTTCATTAAAAAAAAAAAGAAAGGGATCCCTGGGTGGCGCAGCGGTTTGGCGCCTGCCTTTGGCCCAGGGCGCGATCCTGGAGACCCGGGATCGAATCCCACATCGGGCTCCCTGCATGGAGCCTGCTTCTCCCTCTGCCTATGTCTCTGCCTCTCTCTCTCTCTCTGTGTGTGACTATCATGAATAAATAAATAAAATCTTAAAAAAAATTAAAAAAAAAAGAAGAAGAAGAAGAAGAAGAAGAACATAGCTGGGCCAGGCATCTTTCCCAGTGATCCAGTTTGAAGGGGGTTGGGGGGAGGGGGTCATACAAGGAGAAAATATAAGGACCAGTGTTTATATTTATATATGGGAGGAATTCCAGTGGAAACAGTGTGAGAAAACACGGAGGCAACTTTGAGAAACCATAAGTGGTTTCGTGAGAGCAGAAGAGAAGAAAGTGGTGGGAGGAGGGCAAATGAGGCCGGGCCTGACATAGTGCGCTAAGGAGTGTGGGCCAGCGGGGTGGGGGGATTTGAAGCCAGTAAACGTGACCCTGGACACCCACCTGGCCCTGGCATGGCATGCGGAGAAGTTACTGGAGGAAAGCAGGGACCAAGTCAGAGCCCCAGGGCAAAGGTTGGGCTGTGCTCCTTCTGGGACACAGCAGAGGCCTCTGGAGAGATAAAAAAACTCAGGGTGGAGACAAGTGAACGGATCTGAAAGCTACAGGGGACAAGGAATCAACAGGACTTGATCTTGAGGGAATGAGAGAAGCCGGGAGGGCAAGGCTGGACCTCCAGCCCTAGGGGGGTGGGAAGCACAGGCTTTAGGTACAGGTTTCAGGACAGAGTTAGAAATCCTGGGGGACATCCAGGTGGCAGTGTTGGGGGAAGCTGCCTTGGACCCAGCAGAGCACATGCATGGAGCTCCACAGTCATAGGCAGTGGACACCATGGGGGTGGACAGATGGCTCCAGACAGAACCCAGAGGAGGACAGCAGCAAAGCAGCCCCAAAGGAGGAGGAGAAGGAGAAGGTGTGCCAGGAAAGGCAGAGCCAAGGCAGAGAAGAGAGCTCTGGGAGGAAGAGGAAGTGCCAGCAACGTCAAATGCTGCAGAGATATGAAGCAAGCTAAGAGCGGAAAAAACATCCACTGAGTCTGTGATGCAATCAGAAAAAACAAGATAACTTCACTGCCCCTGCCTTGCCTCTTCCCCCGCCGACTCATGGCCAAAGACACAGAATCATACACCCTCCTTCTCCCTAGAAAAGCATTTCTTCTGTACCCAAGTTCTGGACCCTCTGGAGGGGACAGGACCAGCCTCTGTGGTTCGAAGGTCTTGGCTCCCCGGTTAGGGGCCCTCTCCAACCACCCTTTCCAGAGGCTGCGGCTGAATCTTTGGGACAGGAAGGGGATGGGGGTCCTGGACTCTGGGGCAGAGACAGGAGCCATAGGACCTTTGGGGAGCCTCAGGGATGGTCCCTGGGGGGCCCTGGGCAGGAAGGGCCCTGGGCAGGACCTTCAGTGTCCAACAGCTGGGGCTTTCTGGGACCTAGACCCAGGGAGGGGCCTGCAGCTGCAACCAAACCCTGTCCATGCTCGGGTCAAAGTTGTCATGATTGAATTTTGTTAAAATGAGAAGGCTTCCTGGTTTATTACTTTTTTTCTTGCTCACAAAAAGAGATTTTCTAAAAAAGATTTTATTTATTTATTTGACACAGAGAGAGAGATAGCACGAGCAGGGGTATCAAAAGATGGAGAGGGAGAAGCAAACTCCCCGCCGAGCATGGAGCTGGACATGGGGCTAGATCCCAGGACTCTGAGATCATGACCTGAGCCAAAGGCAGACGCTTAACCCACTGAATCACCCACGCGCCCCAAAAGAGATTTTTAAGAATCTATTTTAAATATAATTAGTATCACACAGGTGACTGACTGTCCAAGCCACCCGACCCTATGGAAACAGGAGTGTGGCCACTTAGATGGGGAAGGAGAAAGAGGAATGAAAAAAGAAAAAGCTGGAGAATGGGGCCTGGGAGGGTCCGGTTCCTCTTCCACCCTGCTCTTCGCACTCAAACACCAACGGGTGAGTAACCACCAGAGCAGTCACGTGGACTGAGCGAGCAGTTGGCCCGTGCTGTGCACATGACGCCTCCGGCGTGCCCAAGTGCATCCAAGGGGGCTCACGGTCTTATGACATGGAGGTTTTAGAAATTTCAGGTTCCGATTCTTGTTATGCAGGGTACATGAAATTTGTAGGAAACCTAGAACCCTCAGCCTGGACAGCGGGTGCTATGGGGTCTGCTCTGCTGTCCTCTTCAGGGCTCAGTGCACCCACCTTGGGGAAAGGGACCACCCCCAGCCTGCCCAGGGCTCTGACCCCTCCTGAGGCTCAGGACTGGCTGATGTGGGGTTGCCAGGGCCCAATACCCTTCTTTCCGTGTGAGACAGTGCTGAAGGGCCACATCCCAGGCCCAGAGCTCCTCGGGGGTCGACGAGGGCTTCAGGGGTTACCACACTGGGGCCTGCTTCTCCCTCTGTCCTGTCCTGCCTCACCCACTCACTGATGGGGGTGCCCCCTGGAAGCCCCCTACCTCCCCAGCCAGGCCTCTGCCTGCAGCTGTCCTGCTGAGCTCTGGACTCCCAGGAACTAGATAAAAAATAGATTGGTTCCTAGTTTCAACTTTCTTTTCCACAGAAACTCAGATGCTGATAAGTAATAAAATGCCCCCCCCCCTTCAGTTATTTCCTTTCCATCACCTCATCTCTGAGATACAAATGCATGGCCCCTAAGGACCTAGACTTCTAGAGAAGACGTTAGGAGAAGGGAGAAGAGAAGAGGCTCTGCTCCCCTCACCTGGCCAAGCCACTCAGGCTGCTTGGATGGCCTCTCTCCTGGGATACCTTCCCTCGACCCTCTGGACGGTGCCAGGTGCCCCTGTCCATGGCTCCCCTAGCTTCTGGGCACTTCCTCCCCAGCGCAGCACCAGACTCCCTGGATTATAACCGGTTAGGTACCTGTCGAGGTCCCTTTAACACATCAATGCCATGAGGGCAGAGGATGGGTCTATTTGCTCACCATTTTCTTCTAAGGCCTGGCAAAGTTCCTGGATGGGTCCTGTAGACTCTTTGGCAGAAGACAGATGGCACCCTCCAGTATGGCAGCTAAAGAAGATCAGCAAGAGGATTACCCCAAGATTTAGACAGGGTGTAGGGAAACCCCCATGCATCTCACAGAGTCTGGTCCAGGAGAGAACAGGGCGCCATTCCCACCGCTAGGATCAAGGGCAGAGGAGGGGACAGGCTGCCTTGTTCAAGGTCAAGGGACCAAGGGACGCACCAGCTCCAGGAAGAAGGAGCCGGGGGAGCTAAACTCCTTGACCTCAGTCTCTAACCTCCCATGCAAAGCTCCCATTGACCAAACCCAACTGAGATTCTGAGGGCCGAGGCGTCTGCTGCTAACAAGATGAGTGCCCTGGGACACGTGGCAGGCTGGAAGGGGATACGGAGCAGATACAGAAGGGCACACGGGGGATTTACCAGGCCGCAGACACTACGTGCCTATGAAATGAAGAACATTTTGAGATGAATATTCGCTCAATGAGTATTTATTATTTTGACCACTGTCTGATTGTAAACAAACAAAAAAGCCTTTGAGCATGACTCTGACCCAGAGCAGCCAGTGAGGGAGGGCTCAGGCCAGGTGTGATGGGGAGCCCGTGCTGAGAGGGTCCGCCCCGCCCTGAAAGCTAGCCCCCAGGGAAGGTGAACTGAAAGAATTAACACCCAGATTAAGAAGGAAGCTCATCTGGTTTTGCTTCAACTCCGAGTAGTAGGAGGAAAGTCTCTGAGACTCCAAAACCTGTGCCTCATGCAAATAGGAAGCTCAATCTCCTCATACCCTCAAAATGGAAGACCCCGAAACTAAAATTCCACTCCAACCACGGATGCCCCTTGTGCTCCTGGCAGAAATAAATGCAAAACTCTTCCGGAAGGGAGTGCTCCCACTGCTGACCACAAAGAGGGGCAGGACCAGTGATTCCCATAAAATATGAATTCACATGGATGCTACAAAATGCAAGAAGAAACATGTCACCAAAAGTGACATTGGGCAGGCCCCACAAACCATAGGACCAGAACCCTGAAAGATTTGGTTAAATCATTAGTTGGTTTAAAAGTATTTTTATAAGGAATCAGGGCACCAGGATGGCTCAGTCGGTTGAGTGTCTGCCTTCAGCTCAGGTCATGACCCCCAGAGTCCTGGGATCGGGCTTCCTGCTCAGTGGGGAGTCTGCTTCTCCATCTCCTTCTCCCTCTGCCCCCTGCCTTTCTCCTGCTCTCTCTCTCTAATAAATAAATTAAATCTTTAAAAAAAAAGAAAGAAAAAGGTACTTTGGGATGCCTCGGTGGCTCAGTGGTTGAGCATCTGCCTTAGGCTCAGGTCGTGTTCCCAGGATCCTAGGATTGAGTCCCACATTGGACTCCCTACAGGGAGCCTGCTTCTCCCTCTGCCTATGTCTCTGCCTCTGTGTGTGTGTGTGTGTGTGTGTCTCATGAATATATAAATAATTTTTTAAGGTATTTTTACAAGGAATCAAAATCCTACAAAAATAAAATAAGATAAAGAATTTAAAAACCCAGAATATTACTATCAGAAGTTATTCAATGTGTACCAGGGTGTATTTGACTTTTGTAGAGTCAGTCCTATTGCCCTGGCTCAATACATTGTCTTAGAATATGAGAAGTCCAAGAAAACCTTCTGGAAGAGGAGGGCTTTTACTCAGTAGGTGTTTCTCCTTTCTTTTCCTAGGGGTACATACTCACTTTCTACCCACTTGTCTCCTAACTGGAGAGTATTAGGATAATTCTCAGGATTTACTGATTTTCGCTCTTTCTTCACTCCTGTGTCTGTAGCAGGATTAAGTTTAGACATGGCTGTAATGCACCAACTTTCAAGGTTTGAGAACAAGACTATACCCTATGCCGTGGTCAGTTGCTACTGGCAAATTTTTCGAATTTTTGTTGCAGCTACCTTATAAGGTACAGGAGGAGGGAGAGGCCGTTGACCCTGCCTGGTTCCATCATCTTTACTGGAAAGTCCATATTAATGTTTTTTAGATTTCATAAGGGTTTCAAAAGCATAAAGCATGGCTTCAGCTTGGAAAGCCCCAGAGGTAGTGGTGTTGATGTGTTGTTGACCTTATCATGAATAGGGGTGTCTTGGTCACATCCTGCTCACGGGCATGTGATGCATCAGCTGCCCCCACTTCACAGGGCGACAGGTGACATTTCATCACAGAAAGGTGATGGTGACCCTGGGGAGGCCAATCTCAGTGGCACAGTGGGGACAGATGCTAGGCTGGCAGGGACTGAGTAAGGAATGAAAAATGACAAAGTCGGAAACATGGGTTTGGACAATCAACGAAGGCTGCCCGAGAAGAGGGAGAGTATGTAGTTAGAGCCACATGTGAGCCTAAGGATGGACTTATGGTCTTTATTTGAGGGAGATACCCGAGCGTTCCAATATTGTGAAGAATGCGGGCCAGGTTGGAGCTGATTGGAGCTGATGCTTGGAAACAGTTGCTAGCAGAGAGAATGCGATCCAGACGGCAGGAGGAGAAATTAGCCTTTGCTTTCAGAGGAGCAGCTCTGTCCATGGAAGAGGAAGGAATGGAGATGCCAGGATGACATTTGAAGAGCAGGAGGCAGGGAGTGCAGAGAGTTCTGAGAAAAGCAGGAGACGAGCTCCTGAGCCCAAGTGCTGGTGGCAGCAGTGGAAGGTTGAAGGCACTGAAAGAGTTTTAGGGTGCTTGAAACAGCTGATGGGAAACAGGAGAAGGTGACCATTTGTACACGCAGAAGAGTGACTGGGAAAACTAGAAAAATCCCTGGAAGCTAGATGAGACTGGAGACCACAAATCGGTGATGGGTCTTCTCTTTGTGGCCAAGTGGAGGGGTTTTTGTTTTTGTTTTTGTTTTGTTTTTTGTTTTTTTGTGTGGCCAAGTGGTTTTAACCAGCTATCCTCAGAAACGCATACTCAGAGAAAAATCAGAAGGAAGAAGCAGATTAGCGGACTGATCTGAGGCTGGGGCTTCAAGGGAGGGTAGGGTATTGACCAGGGGGGTGGGGAGGCTTAGTGATAGACTTGGGTATCAGCTAGATGGGAGCTACGTGACCACTGGAGGTGCTCACAGGCAAAGCCGGAGGACTTGAGGAAGGAGAACAAGCAATGGCGGGAAGGGATAGGAGGGACAGGAGTCAAGGGTGTGGAAGCTCTCACCGGGAAAGTGAGGAATTTCATTGTAAGGGTTTAGTGGTGGATCAGTGTTAACACACCAGAGTGGAGTTGAATTAATGAGTTAATGAAAATTATGACCAGGGTGCTGGATGGGGGTCAACTCGGACAGCTAAGTCCCCAGGGGCGTGGAGGAGACCCGGGTGAACAGAAGCCTGTTGTCCATGGTTCAAAGGCTAAAATAAAAGAAGGAAGCAATCTGGCTAGTGGTGGCAGCAATGCGGTGGAGCAGAAAGTGATACAGTCAGGTGGCTGGGGACTGAAGGGGCCTCCTGCACACCTGGGAACAATGGTCACCAAGTGGTACTGGGGCCAGGGACGTTATCTCCTGACCCCCAAGTCTGAGGTAGGTGTGAGAGGGAAGGAGTATCCTCGAGGGACAAGAGATGTTGGGAAGGTTCTGGGATGCGTAAAGGATGTCAGGAGGAGTGTCCGTTCTGGAGTTCAGATTCCAGAGGGCACAGAGGAAGAGCGGAGGGGAGAAAGTGAACATTGAGAAGTGAGCCGAGGGCAGAAGGAACACAAAAGAGGATGGCCATGAGAACCAAGAGAAGGTACACGACCTGAGGAGTTGAGCGGGATAGGGGCATGATGGCAGTACCTGGTCACCAGTGTTCCAGAAAGTTCCACCCCCTCAGGCCACAGGTAGTGGTGGGCAAGACAGTCAGAGAGGGATGAGGTGCTGCAAAGTATATCATTCCCCAGTAAGTGAAGGTCTCACGACTCTAGAGATGGATGCCTCCTATCCGAGGAGCTGTGTTGGTCCAGCTCCTTCAAGATGGGATGTGGCGTAGAAGTGTGTCAGAGGAGATGTCTCTGCAAGGTTGCAAGAGAACCGGGAGGAGCTGGGAAAGCCACCAGATGACAAAGCCGAATTGACCCCAAGTGAAGGAGAGAAGGAGGGAGCAAGGCTAGAGGAAAGCATCAGCTAAAGTCACCATCGGAGGAGCCTACCTCCCGGGATTGGGCCTGTCCTGGTGTCCCCAAGTGGGTCACTGGCTGGAGCAGCCCCCGGTAGGCATGGCCTTGGCACCAATGCCATGATGTGTTTTGGGGGGCGGCAGCTGGGACCCTCGGCCACTATGCTCCCTTCAGAGATACGGAGGCCTTAGTCCGTGGCCACCCCAATGACACAGTAATACATGTATGTCAAAGGCAACATTTCTCAAATTATGTTCTGCAGAGCTCTGGACCCATAAATATCTGTTTGAGAATTAAAAGGGGGGGTTCTGTGATCAAACAACTTTTGGAAACACTGCAGACCCTCTCTTCCTCATGGAGGATCACAATGCTTATTAGCGTAGTAAAAGTTCTAAGAAGTCCTGTAGTAAAGAAACTTGCTTAAATTTTTTAGTTTCACTCTTTTGCAGACTTATTTAGGCAAAGTCTCCCCCACCAAACTGAATTTTTTCTCTTTTAAACTTTTTTTTAGCACACTGCGGAATAAACAGCATGCATCACGAGAGGCTTTTTAAGATATATTTAACCATTTTTCTTTTAGTAAATGCATAGAAAATCTGTGTTTGGGGGTTGATTATCAATACAATCACATTTTGAAAGGATCTGTCCCCCTCTTGCTGCCCTCCCAGGTTGGCCACCTACAGGGAGGACCAAGCACTGAGGCGAGGTGTTAGTCATTAGGCAGTCAGCAGGAGAAAATGTGGGGGCGGGATAGACACCCTCAGAACCCTGAAAATTAGGACACGTGGGTATTTTCCCTTTTAACCTACTACTCAATGCCAAACAACTAATCTGGCAGAAAGTAGTCATCTAAAAGTAATTTTTGCACATTTTCCATTAAGAAGCAGTGCTATTTAAAAATACGAATAGCTGTTATTTGTGACTATCACTATTACCGATTATTTTTTCTATACTTTCCAATTTTTCTGTAATGAAATATTTTCAAATAAAAATTAGATTGATTGATAGATAATCTGAGAGCCCTGAAACTTGAAGAAGCCATTTTAAGGGATAGGTTAAATGATCGTCATTCTAAAATTTTGAATCCCCATTTCTCTGTATCAAGTTAGCTCCTTGAGAAATTCCTTTCTCTCTCTCTCTCTCGAATAAATAAATAAAATTCTTAAAAAAAAAATAGAAAAGAAGGGCAGCCCGGGTGGCTCAGCGGTTTAGTGCTGCCTTCAGCCCAGGGCGTGATCCCAGGGTCCTGGGATCGAGTCCCACATCGAGCTCCCTGCTTGGAGCCTGCTTCTCCCTCTGCCTGTGTCTCTACCTCCCTCTCTCTCTCTCTCTCTCTCTGTCTCTCATGAATAAATAAATAAAATTCTTTAAAAAAAAAAAAAAAGAATAGATCCCTGAGAAATTCACCACGCTAGCAATTCATCATCTGGGAATGCTCGCAACCCTTCAATGAACTAAATTCAATGTTGTATATCCATCAATTGGCATCCAGTAAAGAGACACATCAGTAATCTGAACAAAGAACATTTACTATGAAGAATTACTAATTAGTAACAGGGGACTGACTACCCAAGGCAGTTGGACACAAGACCAGGACAGGTAGGGAGCAGTCTCTAGGCTAAAGCAGAGCATCCAGAAGCAACGCACTTGGAAGGTGCCTTCCCTCCGAAGGCTGAGATTCAAACCTTGTTAGAGACAGTGTGACTACAACCTACTGGATTGTGTGCTTTCCAGCCTCCCTGGTATAAAAACTTAGTAACAACAACAAAGGAGCCCCTGGGTGACTCAGTGGTTGAGCATCTGCCTTCAGCTCAGGTCATAATCTCAAGGTCCTGGAATCGAGTCTCGCGTTGGGCTCCCCACAAGGAGCCTGCTTCTCCTTCTGCTTGTGTCTCTGACTCTCTCTGTGTGTCTCTCATGAATAAATAAATAAAATCTTTTAAAAAGCCACAACAACAACAAAATGAGATCATGAGCATTAATTATCAGACCTAATCATGTGCTATCTCTGCACACTCCTGTCACCAAGCTTTCTCTGACTCTCATACATAAAGTGTGAAACCCTGAGCCATCCTGGCCCTTCTTACCCTCCTTCCACTTTGCTTTTCTCCATAGAACATCTCTCCTACTACTCTACAACTTACGTGCTTATTCTGGTTTTGTCTATAGAAAGTAAGCTCCGTGGAGTTCAGGATGTTTGCCCACGTTGTTCACCCAGAACGGTGCTGGACACAAGCTAGGCGCTCTGGAAATACAGATGAATAGATGAATTGAATAAATGAGTAACATGTATGTATAGGAGAATGAGACTTAAAGCTTCTTAGTTTCTTGGATGGAAATTGGGGTTGAGTTATAGTGATAAAGACGAACTCAGGGCAGTCCCGGGTGGCTCAGCGGTTTAGCGCCGCCTTCAGCCCAGGGCCTGATCCTGGAGACCCAGGATAGAGTCCCACATCGGGCTCCCTGCATGGAGCCTGCTTCTGCCTGTGTCTCTTTCTGCCTCTCTCTCTCTCTCTGTGTCTCTCATGAATAAAAAAATATAAAATCTTAAAAAAAAGAAGAAGAACTCAGACCCTCAAAGGGAAGATTGTGAGCCACATGCTGAAGCCACAGAAGACAGTAAGGTTTCACAAGCAGTGAAGATGCTATAATGGCTCCAGATCATAGAATAATAATCAAACTTTCCTCTTGCCTCCACTTCAGACCTCCAAACCATTCCTTCCTATTGATTTAGAAGTTTCTAGAATCCCATGGCCTTGGAGAACTAATACATAATATAGTGATTATTGGCAACAAAACTGGATTATAAACATCAAACTTGCTGGCAGGATTAGGTCTTAATTGTTCCCACTACTAGAAGAAACAATAGTTACATGGTGGGACAGAGGTGTGAGCCAACCTGGGGATGGCGATCATTTTGCAATATAAACATATCAAATCAATACCCTGTACACCTCAAACTTACACAATGGTGTATGTTAATTATATCTCAATTAAAAAGGAGGGGGGAGAAGAACCCCATGGCCTGAGGCTGGATAAGCAGAATGTTGGGAATCCAGCCAAAATAAAATAATACTGAAAGTGAAGACTGCTAATATCAGGAAGTTAGGGTGGTCCCAAACTTCCAGTGTTTTTCCTGGGGAACTTCAAATTTCACATAATTCTGTGACATCCTTGACGTCCTGCTTACTGGTGTTTTGCTCTATTTAACCATGTAGTGTGTGGGCGTATATCCATGAGGCTTTTCATGTTTCTGAGTTGAGTTGACTCCCCCTCCTTGCCCGGCACAGAGCAGTGAGCAGCTGACAATAAGACATGAGCATTATGGAGCCTTGATGGCTTACTCACTCAAGGTCCTGGGGAGGGACAGGGGAGGTGGGGAGGGTGCTGGTGTGGCTCCAAATAGCCCAGCTGGAGGTAGAGCCCCAAGAGGGCGGTCCACGGCCTGGTCCCAGGACTGTGCTGCCATCAGTGGCAGTGACCCCCACTCACTCACAGAAGTTGGTGCAGGGGGTGGGGGTGGCGGCGGGAATGCGGGTGGGGGGTGGGGGTAGTCCTTGCTGGGAAGTGTGCAGAGCCCAGGTTCCCACCAATGCCAAGCCCTCGACGGGTACAGAGGAGGAACTCATCTTTGAGTTAAATTTAATGCTCAACCGCATATTCATCTGGGCCGTTTTATGTTTGTCTTGCCTTTCTTTTAATAGTTTGTTTCTATTTTCATCTTCACAGGTCCACACTCTGAGTTGAAGGCTACCTCAGACACATCTCCGGAATTCATTAACAGGATGTCCTTTAACCAACTAAATGAGTGCGAAACCGCTGTGTAGGGGGTACCCCAAATGAGGTCAGTCACAGGGCCAGGGAGTGCATCGGGAGAAGTTCACATGGACTTTCCAGCCGTTTTGTGTTCCTCTTCTTCATTTATCCTTCTTCCAAGCTGCCCCCCACCCCAGCCTCCCCCTCACCACCACCCACTGCATCCTCTCCTGGAACCCTGAAATCTGGATTTCTCCACTTCCTTTCTCTCGTGCTCCCTCTCCTAACAGAGTCATGGGCTGGCGGGTTCCCCCACAGGCTCTGTCACCCAGACTTGATGCCCCCCACCAACCCCATGGAATTTCCTGGAATCTTCTCAGAGCAGGGTCAGTGCCTCACAGCTTGCCTAACTCCTGGCTTTCCTCACTGTTTTCTCCAAATCCCATGCAGCCACCGCCCCCCTGCTCCTCACTGGTACTGAGCATCTCTGCTCCAGCCCCTTCCCCAAGTGACACCACTCTGTGGCTTCCTTGGTCCCCAGATCCTCTCTTGGGAAACCCACCCACACCCCTCCCCCCAGCCACAGCACAGTGTCCCTTAACAGTGATGGGGAGAAGAGGAGCTCATGCCACTCACTGTGGTTCTCCCTGAGCTTTCTAGATGCCCTACTGGATGTAGGGAGGGGGCTTCTGCTGACGCGAGGAGCCACTGTAGGGAGCTCCCGGCTCTGGGGTCTGGACACAGGGCTACCGCACAGGATGCTTCCTCCTCGGCTGCTGGCTGCCACCTACTCAGACATGCCCTGCTGTCATCCTAACTCATATCACTGGAGAGCAGTAGCAACTCAGTTCCCTTATCTGGAGCAGCCAGGAAGACGCCTGTCACCAGGCCAGGGCTGAGGGTAGAGGGAGGGGGACGATCAAAGGCCGGGTCCTGGGGAAACCAGGGGGAGCAAGGGACTTCCTGCTTTCCTCAATCACTTGAGAAACACTGTAGGGGTCCAGAGGAGCTTTCAAGTTGCTTTCTTTGGGTTATTCCTTGACGACACTGAGACCAGTGACTTGTGGTATAAAGGTCCCACGAGAGAAACAGTGGCTTCTCTTGCCCCTAAAGGTCAAGATCGGCTTCTCAGAAGAAAGGCGGTCTCTCAGCAGCCCCAGACTATTCCCACAGCTGCTTGGATGGTGGCTCAGGAGGCAGTGCCCTGTCCCCCTGGAACTCTGTCAAGTGGTAAGTCATCTGTGTATTTAACCAGTGGAGTCCATGTTGATGCTCGGGATGGTTTCACTTTTGCAATCTTTGTTTCTGTCCTTCGAGAGAAGAACACAGCCAGCCTGTCACAGGAAGCTATTTCACAGGGTGAGCAGACTTTTCAAATGCAGAAATTAGGACCGATACTGATTTCATGACACAGTACTTGGCTCTCTTCGATGGTGTGTTTCCTTAAATATTATCTTCGGATATCACGGCTTGTTTCCACCAGGAGAACTAAAGTTCTGTAAAGAAGTAGAATGCTTACTTTTTTTTTTTTTTTTTTATCTGCCCTGTGGTGTTAGCACACTGCTCAAGTATGACGTGAGGGCATAACAAACAGGTCAATTATAGTAGCCGCTCTCAGCAGGTGCAGATGCCTCAGAGAAATGTTTACTTTCAATCTTCCAAGATGTAGACCTATTCTGGGTAAAATGAAGTACCAGTAAAGGGAGAGGATGGCTGCATGGACACTAACCCAATTTTTTTTCCCCCTCCAGGACCACCCAGCCGTATGAAGAGGAAATAATCCTTGGCTTCTCCACAGGGCAGCCTGAAGATGGATAATTACGTGACAGCCCCAGAGGATGACTATGACGTCCTCATAGAGGATGATCTGAATAACGATGAAATAAAACTGTGCCACCTGTACGAAACCAAGATCCTGTCAACCCGGGTGTTGCCGCAGCTCTACGCCACCGTGTTCCTGGCTGGTCTCCTGGGCAGTCTCTTGGTTGTGCTCATCCTGGTAAAACATAAAGGACTCAAGCACATGGGAAATATCTATTTCCTAAACTTGGCAGTTTCAAATTTGTGTTTCTTGCTTGCCCTGCCATTCTGGGCCTATGCTGCGATGCATGGGGAGGTTCTCGGCAACTCCATGTGTAAAATTCTAGTCATACTTTACTCCATAGGCCTGTACAGTGAGGCTTTCTTCAATATCCTCCTGACTGTGCAAAGGTACCTAGTGTTTATCAACGTGAACTTTCCCTCGACCACGAGGGCAATGCACTGGGGCATCATCTCGAGTGTTCTGGCATGGGTCTTAGCCACTCTGGTCATTTTGCCTGAATCCATGTTTTACAAACCTCAGATGGAAAGCCAGAAATACAAGTGTTCCATTAGCAGACCTCACTTCCTGCCGGCTGAAGAGACATTCTGGAAGTATTTTCTCACCTTAAAGATGAACATTTTGGGATTTCTTTTCCCACTGTGCATTTTTGTATTTTGCTACGCGCGAATGAGAAGAATACTAAGGTCTGGAGAGAGGGGGAATGGCCTTCACCAGCTGGTTTTCGCCATAATGGCTGTCTTCCTTCTGATGTGGGGTCCCTACAATATTGCACTTTTCCTGTCCACTTTCAAGGAATATTTCTCTCTGCACGACTGTAAGAGCAACTACAACCTGGACAAAAGCGTTCAGATCCTTAGAATTTTCGCGACCACCCACTGCTGCGTCAACCCCCTCCTCCACGTGTTCCTCGACACCACGTTCAGAAGACACCTTCGCCGCCTTTGCTCTGTGCATGACAGCAGTCTGCTCCAGTCCACTGAGGAATCTGCACGAGCTGCACCAAGGGAAGAACGTGACCATTCTACCAAAGTGTAAACTAGCTTCTGTCAAAGGCAGAATAAATATTGATTTTTGTATCGTTGCATTGTTTTGTGTAATCTTTTTACACACTTTTGTATATAAAAATAGGTTATGGGAAGAAAAGCGAGGTGGTGAACAAGCATTTTCCAAGCTCTGAGTCTGTCTCAAGTGTTGTGCGAGGCTCTTTGCAAACCTGAGCCCCTTTGCGCCTCAATACTTGACCGTGGGTTTGGGTGGAATTTGTCTCATTCTGCTAAGGGGGATACTAAGGCTCAGACATTTGTCTAGGCTCACACAGCTAGAAAGTGGCAGGACTGGGGCCCAAACGTGAGTGCCATTCACTCCAGAGCTAACACACCAAACTTCCAAAAACTGGGCAAGGAAACACAAAAATTAATATGTACTCTTAAAACCAATAAGACCACATTCCAAACTAGAAGCAACCTATTCATATAGAAGTAATTGTTCAGGCACATTTTCTTGCAGGTAATTGAAAGAACTGGCAGGCTGGAAGCTATGGGTAAAGAGGTAAAAATGACATGCTCTGTGGAATTTGCTAGGTCTCCTTGGCTACTTGCTACATGAATAGTCTGCATAAAATAACTCCAGGCAAGAATATTTTCAAAGGAATTGAAAAAAACACTAATTCAGTATAATCTGAAGTGGAATCTGCTAAAATGAGTTGTAACTGATGGGGGTTAAAATATGTGTTGAGCAGGAAAAGGCTTAGTTGGGAAAATTTACAAAATTTGTGAAAATGGATAAGTCAGTGGTTATTCATTATTGATACTGCGTGGAAAATTTTGGAATTTACGATGTGCATTAAACTGGTAGCGTCAACAATGAATTTTATGTGCTGCCACAGACTTAACCATCATTAGTTCTATGGATTTCTTTCAGAAATTAAAATTGAGGGGCACCTGGGTGGCTCAGCTGGTTGAGCGTCTGTCTTCGGTTCAGATCATGATCTCGGGGGTCTTGGGATCAAGTCCCACATCTGGCTCCATGCTCAGTGAGGCATCTGCTTCTCCTTCTCCCTTTGCCCTTCCTTCCTTTCTCTCTCTCTTTCTTTCTCTCTCTCTAATAAGTCATTAAAAAATCAATAAAATCTTAAAAAAAAAGAAAAGTTGAATAACCTGATTCACTTTATGACACAGCAATTTAATGGTGTAGCAGTGGCAGGGACTCCATGGAAATTGTCCTGAACAAGAAGGACTGTCAATATCTATTATATAGAACACTGAACAGCTTTGAAAATTAAATTCATATGTTTCTTAATAAACTCAACCTAACATTACAGGGCAAAATAGCACTTACATATGAAACATATTGTGTAGTCGAGTTACTTGACAACTCTTGTTTGGATCACAAGAAATGTCAAGCCTCTTTATACACTTCCCATGTGCTATGTCAAAAGTAGGATTGGACCTAGAGGGTGTTCTGCTAAGTGAAATAAGTCAGACTGAGACAAATGTCATAGGATCTCACTCACATGTAAAATCTAAAACCAAGCGAAGGAATAAACAAACCAAAATAAGAATCGGAACTATAAACTCAGAAAACAAACTGATGGCTGCAGAGGGGAAGGGGGAGGGGAATGGGTAAACTGGGTGAAGGGAAGTGAGAGATAGAGGCTTCTAGTTACGGAATGAATAAGTCAGGGGAATAGAAGGCACAGCATAGGGAACATAGTCGATGATATTGCAATAGTGTTTGGTGACAGATGGTAGCTCCACTTGTTGTGGGCACAGCATAAGGTGTAGAGAAGTTGAATCACTATGTTCTACACCTAAAACTGATGTAACATTGTGTGTCAACTATACGCAGATAAAAACATTTTAATAAATAAAAATTAAGAAGTAAAGGTCCAAAAAAATGTATACCCTACATTAACACTGTGCTGCTCCCATGGCCTCTGGGTGGCTCAGTTGGTTGAATGTCTGACTCTTGGTCTCATCTCAGGTTTTGATCTTAGGACTATGGGTTTGGGCTCCACATTGGGGTAAATAACTCTACGGCTGGATAATACTTTCACTTTTTTTTTTTTTTAAGTAGGCTCCATGCCCAGCGCAGAGCCTAGTGTGGGGCCTGAACTCATAACCCTAAGATCAAGACCTGAGCTGAGTTAGAGAGTCAGATGCTTAACCTACTGCACCGCCAAGGCACCCCAGCTGGATTTTTTTTTTTTTAAGTTAAGTAGCAGGAGTGCCTGGGTGGCTCAGTTGGTTGAGTGTCTGCCTTTGGCTTGGGTCATCGTCTCGGGGTCCTGGGATTGAGCCCCATGTCAGATTCTCTGCTCAGCAGGGAGTCTGCTTCTCTCTCTCTCTCTCTCTCTCTCTCTCTCTTTCTTTGCCACTCCCCCTACTTGTGCTCTCTGCTCTCTCAAATGAATAAAATATTTTTTTAAAAAAATGTTAAGTTGCAGAAATGAGATCTCTGCTCTTATACAAACTTATATCAAACATGTTTTCTGGGGTGCCTGGGTGGCATTGTCAGTTAAGCACATGACCTGGTTTTGGCTCAGGTCATGATATCAGGGGCATGAGATGGAGTCTCCTTGGGATTCTCTCTCTCCTCTCCCTCTGCCCCTCCTGCTTGTGTTCTCTCTCTCTCTCTCTCTCTCTCTCTCTCTCTCTCTCATAAGTAAATAAGTCTTAAAAAACAAAAACATATTTTCTGAACTTGGTGATTTTCAGACCTTGACACAAGGACAAAAGAGATTTCCATATTTTTAAATCAATTTGTGCAACTGGAGAGCTTCCATCTTATCTCCAGTTGGAGGTGGTCTGAAATCTAATGGCATGCCATGCTAGAAGGTAAACATCAGGTGAAGAATCTAATAGAATTCTAGAAATGTCTTCTCAGTGATAAATATGCACTATGTATATGCTGGCAGACTGGTATCAGAGTTTGGCAGCACCTGTGTGAAAAGACATTTTCAAAGACAAATCATGTAAAATTTCTCTGTGGATCAGCTTTATGGGATGAACTTTTGCAATCCACTTTAATAATAGGGAATATCAGTTTTGAACCTCAATTAAACAAAAGTTACCCCCCTGACTTCCACTCTTCTCATTAGTAGACCTGTATCACACAAAAGAAACTGTACTGCAATTATGAGTTGATACACATACCATGCCACCACAACCCACAGCTTCCACCTTACTTCCTCCATTCCGTATTTCTTTCCTCCTCCTTTCCTTCATGGTAAACTCTAGATCCCAAAAACATCAACACATTTACTCATTTTCTCAATCACACATATACACAACAGTCTCCAGGGTTGCTACTCTCATAGTGCTTATAAACGGAAAGACAGATATAAGAAGGATAGGGAGGAGCACAAGTAGGGGAGGTGGCAAAGAGAGAGAGAGAGAGAGAGAGAGAAGCAGACTCCCTGCCGAGCAGAGAATCTGACATGGGGCTCAATCCCAGGACCCCGAGACGATGACCCAAGCCAAAGGCAGACACTCAAACCAGCCCTAAAGATGTAGCCTGGAGTGGGAGAGATGAAGCTGTCACTGGCCCCGGGAGAGTGATTGATGTTATGAGATTTATCAGCGGTCTTCCTGGAGGGTGTCTGAGCTCAGATGTGAGTGATTCCCCCACAGGAATCCTGCACCTGCTCCATCTTCTCTTTCTATGGGGTCTATGCAGGTGGAGGGCAGGCGGAGTCCTGATTATGACACATCAAGGAGGGACATACTGAGCCTGAAATCCAGCCTATGTACATGGCTGAGTGGGCCGAGCTCCCCAGCGGGGGCTGGGCACACTGTGGGAAAGGGGTACCTTTCCTGGGCTTCGTACAGAGGCCCTGTATGGACAGCTCTCTGCTCAGGCACCATGAAATGCTCTACTATCACTGTTCTAATGCACTTTCCCTGCCATCACACTGTCCCCCTTCCTGTGTGTGGGCAGACGTTCATGGGAATCATTCTGCCACCAGGACAAACAGGAAAGGGGGTTGTCTCCCTCTGAGACCAAGCTCAGGGGCAGAGGGAATTCAAGGAAGTAAGCCAGGGACAGCCCCAAGTCAGTGCAGGACTGGAAGGTCTTGCCAGAGGGTGGAGAAGCAGAGAAGCAGACACAAGTGAAGACCATGCAGAATGCAAGGTCGAGAGCTTTCCCTGGAAGCCTGTGAGAAGCTAGGGCTTGGAGGAAGTGAAAGCAAGGACGCCAAACTGCGCCCTCACTCCATTCAGTGTGAAAAGAATGTGGGAGCCAAAGGTCGTGTGGCAGCCCAGGGCTTGCGCTACACAGAATGCACTGCCTGTGGGAGGAGAAAGAAGCATACGGGCAGTTACAGGACTGGGCAACACATTTCCCATTTCTGCAAGAATTCATGAGTACAAAGGTCTGAGATGGTTTACCACAGATATAGTTTCGGGGTTGGTTTGTCCCCAAAGATATGAGACACACAGAAAGAGGCATATTTCTCTAGTAGCTAAGACAAAATCCACAAACTGGTTCCTTCTCATGCCTGGAACCCTTGACCATCATCCCAGCCAAGCTGAAGCAGAGGAGATGTGCTATTTCTTCTTTTCCTCCATCTTGTCCCTGCCTTACCCCAGATTCTCCATACCCTCTATCTCTCTAGGGGTGATGCTGTTCTTTAAAACTCAAATAGCAGGCTGTGGTACCAGTTTCCTGCTCTGCAGAGGGCTCCGAGTCCTACTCAGCATTCCCACGGCCTCCCAGGGCCTCACCTGCTCACCACCTGTCACTCATATCCTTCTGCTGCCTCATTACTGATCTTCACCACCTGTCATTTCCAGAAGCTGTGATCTCTCCCCATATGCAGACACTGTCCTGGTGGGTGATGGCCAAGATGGATCAGTCCTCCATTCGTATCAGGCATCAGTGATTAAGGATCCTGGCCAGCAGAGACAGGAATTGTCTCTATGACTATATTCTTCTTTAGAACCTGACTGGCTGTGTTCCTGGGGCCCATGCATCCTCTCCGAGCAGATCTTTCACCTTCTCCACATTTCCTCACCTGTGGTTGACTCTAAGTTCCCCATTCACCCAGAAGAGTGGGTCAGCTCTATTGATTTGGTTTCAAAATCTCACTCTTAGGGTAGAGGGCTCACCTTTCTCAACCCCAATGGCCATGTGACACGATTTCCTAACATATCCTCTGCTTCCATCCTGAAATTCAGACTCCAGCCATTTATTTCATTCTTGCTCTAACACTGGAAATGACCTACTTTGGGCCATGGTGTTTCCAGCCCAGCAGGACTGTTGCTTCAGTTGGGAGGAGCAGGTTGGTGCTCATCCCACAACCATGGCATGGGTGGTGGTGATTTGCTTACCTTCTCTATTTTCATGACTATGAGCCTGATGTATAGATATTTATGTGTGTTCTGTTGACAACACTAAATTTCAGAAAAGAGAGACATAGGCTTAGGGTTGAAATAATGAAGGTAATGCCTCAGATCCAGAAGAGAAATAGTGTCCTATTGCCAAAATATTCACTGCTTCCTCCCACTGGGCCTCTCCCTGCAAGACATCATATGCCTGCCTTGTTGATGTCGTGGCCACTCAACTTACTCTGAGCAATGAAATGATGGGAATGGCAAAGCCATTGCCCCTACAGAAGCTTTAGAAGTTATTGTGAGGCATCTCCAATTCTCCTTTCTGTCTTCAGGCCAGCAGACCCCAGGTGGAGCCACTTGTTCAGCCCAGATCTCAGAACAAAGGTATGAGCTGAGCAAAAGAGCCACTGGTGCAAAGACATGGGTGTGAGACAAAAATAAGCACTTGTTGTGTAAGCTGCTAAGATTTCTATAGAACTTAGCATGAGCTGATGGATGCAGTGATGTTAGATTTTCTCATTTAATTTCAGCTAGAAAGGGGATTTCACTGGTGGGCTTTAATTTCACCTTCATATCTTATTTATACAAGAAAGTTCATACTGTTCAAATGTCATGCTTTGTGGGGCTGTTATTATAACTAATATGGCAACAGCATCAAATGTTGCTCACTGAATAACCTTCTCAGGCTACTGAGGATACACGGCATAACTGGGCCATAATTATAGTAGCAAAAAAAAAAGTGAGTTTTCATCCTAAGCTTAGGGGACCCTAATTCATGTCCTTTCAGAGCCCGGTGCAGGCAGCAGCAAAGCTACCTACCCACTGATGGTGGTCAACACTGCCACCCTTGTCTGACATCAGCCTTTGAAGGTACAGTCTTCCTCTGGTTGGCATGGGTTTACTTGTTGGGTCCAATGAGCCAAAGGAAAAACTGAAAGCCAGAAAATGACCCCTTCCCAGGGAAAAGTTAGCAATCTGAGAGAGCTGGTACCTAGCCACCCCTGAGCCCCACTTTCTGGAAGAAGGTCCACATTAGTAGCTGAGACCACATCATTTGGTTCTTTCATAGGTCAGAAGCAAAAGCCTGGAGAAGAAAGCCACAGGGAGCACACTGAAAGAACAAAGCATGGACCCTCCACAAGGCAGAGGAAGGCAGGCCAGAGAGGAGGATGAGTGGTATGAAAGCTGAGGGAACGGGGTTCGAGAAGGAGTGAGAGGACCATGGGGTCAGGAGTGGCTACGGGCTCAGGGGAAGAGACCTGGAAACCCTGAGAAGCTGGCAGTTTGGGAGGGCATGGGTGTCCTTTTCCAGAGCCACTCAGGAGAGAGAACAGGTTAGAACCCAATCACAGTGAGGTGCACAGAGAATAGGAGAGTGGCCCGACTGCTTGCTGAAGGAATAGAGGGCAGCCCACCTGGCCCCTGCTCTCTAGAGCTGGGCTGAGGGAAGTGGGGGGGAGTGTAAATGAGTGAGTGGAGGTTAACCAGAGGGGGAGGGACAATAAAGCCAGTCAGAAGGCCAAGGGACAGAAGGTTGTCACCTCTCCCTATGATGCCTGTATTTGTACATTCACTGTACCTGATGCAATCTATTTAAGATACCAAATTCTCAAAAATCTTTGTGATACCCAGTTTCTTTCACCAATGCCTCAATTCCTACTCCCTATCCCTCTCCCTGCCCTAGAAACACATGCACACAAAGCACATATACAAACACAGGCACACACGCGTACACGTGCACACACGCTTACACACCCACCCCAGCACACACAGCAACAACCATGTGAACAGCCATCCAGATGCCCTTGGGGTAACCAGATGCTGGGCCTGGTCTTTGCTTCTAGACAAGCAGGCACTGAACCCAAAGGGAAGAAAAGGAGCCCGACCTGGAAAGTGTGGAAGGAGAGATCCAGCTGTGCCAGTATCTGATCAGACACATGATTTCTATATAAAATTCTAGAAAAGATGAATGATGCTTTATAAGGAATGAAAATCGAAAGCCTTTCTCATTTTATTTATTGCAAGGATGACAGCAAGGAGCTGGGAAAGCAGTTGATTGGCCAGGAGGGGAGAAGGCCCAGTACCCCCAAGGGGGAGGCTGTAGGAGCAGTGAGGGGGAGGGGCCGAGGCACCTCTGGGGAAAAGGCCAGGCAGTCTTCTCATGTGTTTTATCTCCTCAGGAAGGCGCAGGCTTCCAGAAGCGCTGTGGGACACACCAAAGCAGGAGATTCAGAAACAGATTTCTCTTTTTTTACCCGAGTCGACCAAGGAGGGTACTAAAACACAGACTTTCCCCCTGCCTTCTCCCACCAACCCTTGGCCAGCCAGCTCTGTCCCCCACATCCTGAGCCACTTCCTGCCCTGGCCTTAGTGACACAAGATCCATCCCATTTGTCTCTAACTGAATCAACAGTCATACTCAAGTTCACAAGACATGAGTGGTCCTCTGACGTGAGCCATTCATCACCCTCGTCTTCATGCAAATCTGTCTGCAATGGTGTTCACTCAGTCATTCACTAGTACTCTGGGGCCTGCTTTGTGTGAGGTACTGTGCTAAGTGCCAGGGATTGAGCAGGGACAGAGGGACCCTGCCTTCAGCCAGCATGTACTCTGTGCAGTCCTGAGCTGGCTGCTCCCAAGAATAGCCCCACAGCCTCTTTCTCAAAGCCGAGTCCTAGGGTCACCCCATCACAATTCCCCAGATGCTGGTTGGTAAAGAGCAGTGACACTGTTGACATTTGAGACCTGGGAATTCTTTGTTGGCAGGGCTCTTCCATGCTTTATTTAGCAGCATCTCTGGCTTCTGCCCATAGACACCAGCTGCACCACTCACCCTTTCACACCCCCACCCCACCCCAGCAACTTATAAGAATCAAAAATACCTCCAAGCATTGCCGAATGTCCCCTGGGACAGTGGGGGACGGGAGGGGGGGTCACTCCACCTAGCTGAGAACGACCAGTACAGAGATTTTTGGTGCCACCCCATCCCTGGACCACCACCAGGCCGACACCTCCAGCTGTCTGATGAGGTGCCAGGAATGGGACTCTGGGTGACCCCCATGCACAAGGGAGGCAATACACACTGAAATTTTAGATTAACCACCTGGAGCCTTACAACGCTCTGCAATATCTTATAAATGTTTTTAAAGGAGCAAATTATTTGTCAGTATACTTTCCTGGCTAAGATACTTTCTTGGAATTTGTACTCTCAATGGTTGGTATTTACGGTAACAGTCTAGAGACCAGAATTTGTCATTTCCGAACACATACGTGCATATATACACACAGACACACATATATATATATACGTGTGTATATGTACGTATACCTACACAAGTATACCTACATGCAGATACACACACACTTCATTCTACTGAACAAAATGAATGATCCGTTTCTAAGAACCATGACAGGCACTCTCAGCATTATAAAAATTTAGCCTATCACCACTGCCTTATTTTTCTCTAAATCTTACACCTCATCACTGATGCTGTTGCTTCCTGAGGTGCAGGGATACACACTGCCTTAACATTTTTATTCCCATCTCCATTCCTAAAATGCTGTCTGGCCCTCCAGCCTCGCCACCCTCCACTCATGGTGGCTCCTCCAGGCTGTTGCACTTACGGGAGGCTGAACACTGTCTCAGATTAGCAACGGCCGTGACATAGGCTGATCCCAAATATTCTTCATATGTGTTTTTGCCTTGGAGTTTGGCCAGACACTCAGTGTTGTCATTGAACAGAAGATTTTTGGTTTCAGACTGGAACAAGCAAAACTCGCTTGGGCATTTGGCTCCATTTCTTCCAAACTGCGTCTGTGATAAAAGGGCAGACAGTAAGCAAGTGGCCAAGGGAAACAGGAGAACGTTTAGGATTAGGAGAGGCCAAGGACCTCTCTTCCATCCAGGCTCAGGCCTGGGAAGCCTACAGAAGGAAAGGAGCTGAGTTCTGGAGCCCTTCTACCTCTTGGCTGAGCCCTCCCCTGCCGCATGTCCTCCCGTGGCCCCGGGGTGACAGACCCACCAGGCAGTGCCGGGGCCCCTCACTACTTCCGATCCCATCTTCCACCTTCCCTCCTTGTTCATCTGTGGCCTCTTCCTGTAGAACCTCTGCGTGACTAGGTGATAGCTGAGAATTTCTGAGGTCTCCCCCAAAAGGTGGTCACCTACAGCATTCTGACAGGGCCAGCTCTCCCACACAGGCAGTCTGCATTGGAAATCTCTGCCATTGGTTAGGACATTGCCTCGGGAGGGTCACTTAGCCTCTCTTGGCCAAAGTTCCTTCTCCGTGCTCCGGGGCAAGAGCAACACACCTCAGCGATGAACCACCTCCTAGCAGCATGAGTGAGTGTGCCATAGCGAGGTTACTGTACCTATGATTACCATTCCAGGACCACCGTCTTTAAAGCACACCTGGACACCTGATGTTCTACTACCAAAGTAGAAGTTCCAAAACAGAATCACAGACTTTAAGGAAATTGCATGGTTTCCTTCAAACCGCTTCCCACAGATAGCCTTCAATCCACAGAAGTTCTGGGTTTGTTGTTTTTAGAGATTACACATGTTCTCACTGAGACTCTGGGCAGCTCCTCAGCATGAAGCAAACACTGTCACCACCAGCTTCAAGCAGAGGGACTGCAAAGAAGGGCTCTGGACAGACTGCTTCACCCAGCTCTGGGACCCGTGTGGTTAAGAGAGGGCAGGAGGCCCTCGTGATCCGCACCTGCTGGAGGAGCAGCACCTGCTTCAGGTGTTCGGCCTTTTCTTCCCGAGATACCACAGCATGGTTTGGAGCCATGGCCAGGTGACATCTCCGAGCCTCTGTCACAGGCTGCCGGGTGCCATCAAGACACAGCAGTTCAAAGTCCTCCAGCTTCAAATCCCTGGCCCATGGCTCAGGGTTCCCTCCTGGAGAGAGAAAAAAGAGGCAGCATTAGCCACAGGGCTGCCCCGCTTGGTCAAAGGTCTTTTCTGGGTGGGTCCGACGAGTCCCCTGGCCTCCTGAAACGGTCACGTGTGGGTCGCAGTGATGTGAGGTAGAGTGCAGGAAGCTTTGTCCGCACGAGCTATGCAAACTCCAAATACAGCAAGTGTCAGTGCTGCTTCCATACAAGGGGACAAGATTCGAGAATATAAAGGAGCGAAGCCCTGACACATTCTAACATTTTACAATGTGGATGAACTTTGAAAATGTGATGCTCAGTGAAAGAAGCCAGTCACAAAAGTTTATGTGGTTCCATTTATGTGAAATGTCCAGAATGGGCAAATCTACAGATACAGAAAATAGACTGGTGGTTGGCAGCTCTGGAGGAGTGGGGAAAGGCGCAGGGGTACTGTATGGGGGTGTGTGAGTATTCTAGAATTGGACTGGTGGGTGTGGAGCTCCGTGAATGTGCTAGAGACCACGGAACTGCACACTTTGAATGGGTGAATTTTTATAGCATGAATTATATCTCAATAGAGTTGTTAGTTTTAGTTTTTGTTTTTTTGAGTAGTTAGTTTTTTAAAAGAGAAAGCCTTCCACCTGTACCGTATTTTCCAATGAGTTCCAGAAGAAGAATATCTGGTTTATGTTCAAGAAGAAATTGTTTTCTCCTTCCCTTCATATTCAAATGCTCTTAGTGTCTAACTAGAAAAAGAACGGGAACTTCTACAAGTTTATCAAATATGATCCATCAATTTAAAAAAATACAGTTGTGAAATCCCAAAGAAACCTATACTTAAATAGGTTTCTCTATTTAAGTCACTCTATGACATCACTCTAGGGGATCAAGATGAGTCATGATGAGTCCCGAGTAATGTACAGAACTATTGAATTGAATTGGTACACTGTACACCTGAAACTAATATCACACTGTGTGTTAATTATACTTCAATTTAAAAATATGACATCAAACTGATCCCTGGAGATCACCTAGATTAATGATTCATAAATCTGAAACACAATTGTATGTATGTCTGTGTCTAAGCAAACACAGGTTCATTGTTTAGGTCCCTGCTTCTCTCCTTCTACCCTCCCCCCTCAAAACAAAAGCAAAAACACTGTTCTCTGTTCTCTCAGCTTTTGTCTATTTGATATTGAGATCATTCCAAATTTATAGGTCTGTCCTCAGTCCCTTTCCCAAGAGACGTGGGGAGGATCAGAAGGACGGAGGAGTGGCCATGACTCGGAGGAGGCAGTTCTTTCTCAGGGGGTGAAGTGGCAAGTCATCTGCTGGGGGCCGTGGGGGCCAAGTGAGGACCGAGTGGGGGCTCAGGAGAAGGCTGCAGTTTGGAAGGCAATCAGATGGCTAGGGGTGCTGAAGTTAGCAATTATTATTCACCTTCCATTATATGTCTTTGCCTTTGGGGGCAAAGACTCTCAAGGAGTTTCCAGACTGCGAGCTCACATGGGTCCAAATGAAGGTCCTTACTTCCTTTTTTAAAGGCACAAAAAAAAAAAAAAAAAAAAAAAAAAAAACTATGGCACAGGAAAATAAATAAATAAATAAATAAAATAATAAATAAATAAATAATAAATAAATGAATAAATGAATAAATAAAAAATAAAACTATGGCACAGGGAGATGTTGTGCTTCTGTGGTTAACTAGACAAAGCCAGGGAGATATTTGCTACTGAGTATGGCTGGTGTGTGTGTGTGTGTGTGTGAGAGAGAGAGAGAGAGAGAGAGAGAGGGGAGAGAGAAGAAATTTGGCTTCAAAATCAATGTCACACTCATAGACATACCATATGGCATAAGGAGGTAAAGAATTTTGGAAGTAACCTGATCCAAAGCCTAGAAAAGGTTATAACAGCTTCCTAATTGCAAATCTGAATACTGGGACATGAGAGGGAAACACTTCACTTACCGTTTGTGTTCTGCAAGATAGTGGAATTTCTCACAAATGCGACATCTCCAGCCTTCTCTGCCAGGCACCTAAAATGTTCCAGAATATAAACACATTGCCAGAGAAGAAAAACTATTAGGGTTTTCATAAATATTTGTAAGATGCATGCCAAAAACTAAAACATGGAAGTAAACACGGAACAGATAAAGGCAAATATTTCCAGGAACTTATGATTTAAAATGGTAGCTTGAACACATATGCTTGTGAGCCTTCTCTGCTTCTAGAATCCCAATAAAATGACATTACTGAGATTGTTGGGGTTTGGGGATTTTTTTTTTTTACATTAGTGAGATATTTTTTAAGCCATAAACCATGAGCAAAAGGAGGGCAGGAGGAATAGAGTAAAGATACTGTGGACAATGTTTGCAAGGTGGAGAGCAAATCAATGAACAGGAATTGATCCAGCAGAGCAGAGACAGCTGTAACGTAAGCTGGAAGTGGGGCGAGCCCAGAAGGAAACTGATGTGCGCTGCAGAACTCCAGAAAGGCTTATTAGTTAGAAGTACTAGGCACCACTGAAAGTGGCTGAGACAGGAGGACTGGATAGAGTGTGTACAGACATGGCTTAGGTGCCCTCCTCTTCCATGCGGATGTAAAATGACTCCCCCCACACCCCAGCAGAAGACTGAAGGTTTGTTCACAAGAGATTGAACCTGAACAACATTAGAGACACAGAGCCAAGCACAGTGGAGAGCAGAGGCCCAACACTGATATCAGAGTATACTGAAAATCTATATTCCAGAAGGTTAAATCATAACCTCTTTCCCCCACGCAGCCTCCCAAGAAGCATACAAGATGATTCTTTCTTTGGAAAACCTGATCAATCCAAGAAAAATTCCTATAGATTCTCATATTTGGATGCCCCATAGTGAAATGACACACACCAATTGCCCCACAGGTGAGGCTCATAAGTCAAGATGTGGTACCTGACACAGAACAGTCAGCGCTAGTATTTCATTCTTAAATATGGACAAATGGCCAGAAACCACTGAATCCTTGAAGAAATGCTAGAAAAAATGTAGACTGAAAAAAATAGCTAATTATATTCATAATATACAGAGACAATACAGGAGACAAAATAAAACTTTTTAGACTATGATTAATATCATTAAGGAGATGAAAGAAAGTGCAGAACTCATAAAACAAGAACAAGCAGCTCTAAACAAAGGACCAGTCAGAAGACAAAGTGTTCTTAGAATGTAAAAAATCATCATCATAAAAATTCTAAAAAATGATATATGATTAAGCTAAGCAAATACCCCAGAAACTGGAAGATAACAAAAAGTAAATAATAAAAGATAAATAAGAAAATGAAATGATAATCCAAGAGTCTATAATTTAAGAACTAAAGTTTACAGAGAAATCAGAGAAAACAGGGTAGAAATTATCAAAGACATAATGATGTAAAATTTCCCAGAACAATTTGAGCTTCCAAATGAAACAGGCCCACCAAGTGCCCAATCCAAAGGATTAAAAGGAAACCCACATGAAGAAATAGAAGTATGAAGTTTCAGAACACTAGAGATTTTTAAAAATCGTTTTTTAAAAACTCAGAAACCTCTTAAGAAACTCATTTTCAAAGCATTTTACTTTTGATAAAACCCCAAATGAATTTTTCCTAAAGAGTATTTTTCATTCATTATTAAATCTCTGTAAATTGAGAGAAATATATATTTAAGAAGGAAGTATAGGTGTTTGATTTCTTTAATCTTTACAAAATATTCTTTGTGTCAACCTGTATATCTAAGACACTTTCTAAGCCTCCTGAACCTTATTCTCTCAGAATGAGGAAGTTACAAATAAATTGTTGAAAACTCAAAAATAATCTTTTTTCAAAAAGGAACAGTCAGATACAAAGAATCAGGAATTCAAAGTGGTATCAGATTTCTCAACAGAAATTCCAGATCTAGAAGACAATGAACTAATGTTTTTTTTTTTTTTAATTTTTGAATTTAGTGTAACTTCTGTCTTTCTGTTACATTCTGGATAATTTTTTCACATATCTTCCTCAATTCTTTTTTTAGCTATGCCTAAGCTGTTTAACCGGTCAACTGCATAGTTGGTTTCAATTGCTATATTTTTTTCCTTTCCAGAAATTCTTATTCTTTTATAAAAATACTACCATATTGTTTCTGCTGGATGTTGCTTCTGATAACTTTTCCCCTGTGTATTTGGTTAATATTAGTTCCTTTTGACTATGTACTGCTCATTGTTATTGAGACCGGATTTTTGAGCAATCTTTGAGGCCTATCCTGAAGGTGCTGTCTTCCAGGCAAGTTTCTAGAGGGGCTGCTAGTTTGGGACCACTTTTAAAAATATTTATGAGGGGCACCTGGGTGACCCAGTTGGTTAAATGTCTGCCTTCAGCTCAGGTCATGATCCCGGAGTCCCAGGACCGAGCCCCGAGGTGGCGGATTCCCTGCTCATTGGGGGGGGTCTCCTTCTCCCTCTCCCTCTGTTCTTCCCCCACTCATGCTCTCTCTTCTCTCACTCTCTCAAATACATAAATAAAATCTTTTTTTAAAATAATAAAAATATTTATGATTTGAGAATTTCTGGACCATTTTAGGGGATATGAGTTTGAGCTGCAAATCCATGCAGGAGGTAGCTCATGGATTCAGTTTCTCAGGGATGGTGTATATTCTTCTCCCTATTTTCCTCAGTATCCACCAACTTGATGCCCCCAGGAGTAGGTGGGGAAATTACTTCTGATTCATTACTCTCTGAAGGTGTATGTAACTTGTGTATTCAAGTGTGTCCTCAGGACAAAGTGAACACTTAGCTCTCTGAATTCCTATTCACCCTTAATAATCTTACTCCTTTGTCATTTATTCGGTAGTCCTAAGAACGTGTGTATGTGTGTGCACCTGTGGACTAATTCAGCATTTTTGCTTGTTTTTAGTGAGAGAATTGGTCAAAATAGCTAACACTGTCATTTCCCAGATATGGAAAATCCAAAATCAAAATCTCTAGGGATGGAAAAAAAAATCTCTAGGGAGGGGCACCCTGGGTGGCTCAGCTGTTTAGCTCCATCTTTAGCCCAGGGTGTGATCCTGGAGACCCGGGATCGAGTCCCGCATCGGGCTCCCTGCATGGAGCCTGCTTCTCCCTCTGCCTCTCTCTGTCTCAGTGTCTCCCATGAATAAGTAAATAAAATCTTTAAAAAAAATTTTTTTTAATCTCTAGGGAGAATGTTTTTCGACCTACGCTTAGTTATCCAGCCCAACTGTAAATCATTTCAAAGGTAGTATAAAGACATCTTCAGGCAGGTAATACTCAAAAACCACCAAGGCCAATTCAGCCTTTCTCAAAAAGATGTGTTTTGTGCCAACAAAACCAAGAAAGTGAAAGATATGATATGCAGGAAACAGGCAATTTAACATGAAGTATGCAGAAGGGAAATCCCAGAATGACTGTCAAGGGGAATCCCAGACCACAGATGTGCAAGGGATCTAGAGAAGCATCTGATGAACCCATGTCAGCATTCACTCTGAGTATGTATCGTTAGCAGGTTTACATTACTGGCTAGCAGTTTTGAGATGAATTACTGATTTCTTTTTTAAGCACAGAAAATTAAGAAAATAAAAAAATAAGACACCTACTAACTCTAGAGTAAACAAAAACTTTGTACCATAAGGGAAGTGCAATCTTATTATACACATATTTAATACAGGAATATTTACATATTCATAATAACGTAAGCACATATACGACATAAATTTGCTGAGTTTAAAAGCGGGTGAAATTCATAGTTGTGAGTAGAATAGACATAGGAGCAGCAGGAGAGGCTGGAATCTCTTCTTCCATAATGGAAAGTCAGTGGAAAATAGCTGAAAACTGAAAATTAAGAACCAGTAATATAAGATTGTTAGTTAGAAATACAGCAGTGATGGGAGTTCTGGTTCCAGCTTTCAGTTTAGACAAAAGACAAAGCATTTCCTTCTCATATAACAGGAATACTAAAGTGTGGTGTTTCCAATGAAATAATACTTTCCCAAAAGTTTAAAAGGAAAAGCACATGACTCCTCTGGGTTTTTATCACATATGTGTCTACTCAATATTTCTGAGCAGAATCACATCACAACTTTTCCATTTGCAAATCTTTAGTCTTTTTTAAAAATATTTTATTTATTTATTTATTTATTTGAGAGAAAGAGAGCATGAAAGAGCACAAGTAGGGTAAGGGCAGAGGGAGAAGCAGACTTCCTGCTGAGCAGGGAGCCTGATGCAGGGCTTGATCCCAGGACCTTGAGATCATGACCTGAGCCAAAGGCAGACACTTAACCCACTGAGCTGCCCAGGCACCCCAGGAAATCTTTAGTCTTTTAAAGATATTCTTATAAAGTCACAAAATATTTTTAGGAGTCACTCACACTATAGTAAAAGTTATGTCTATATCATCCCATCATTGGAGAGAAGGCTACTGTATTTATATATTAAGTTCAAAGACCCCGGTTGTCCACTGTCATTGTCAGATCCATGATGCCATCTTGTGGTCCAATATTTTTTTGCCTTTCCTTTCCTTTTCTTTTCTTTTCTTTCTTTCTTTCTTTTTTTCTTTCTTTTTTTTTTTTTAGTAGACTCCATGTCCAACATGGAGCCCAATGCAGAGGTTAAATTCACCATTCTGAGATCAAGATCTGAGCTGAGATCAAGAGTCAGATGCTTAACAGACTGAACCACCCAGGTGCCCCAAGTGCAATATATTCTTGGTGAATAGAGAAAAAGGAATTAGAAAGGACCCCTGAGAAATGATCCCAGCATTTGTAGGAGCAGAGTGGTAACTGTGAATTGTGGATAGTTACTGTGGATCACTAAGTGGTTAGAACTGGTAAATTCCAAAAACTTATTTTTTGGTTTATCTTTCACTTTACTAGTGGAGAATAACACTGCAGTCTTGCTTTGTCTTTGCCATTTCTAAGGCTGAAATCAAAGAGAGAAGTGACGTGTG
Source organism: Canis lupus baileyi (assembly GCF_048164855.1). Lineage (NCBI taxonomy): Eukaryota > Metazoa > Chordata > Mammalia > Carnivora > Canidae > Canis > Canis lupus. The sequence continues at coordinate 43,887,848 of NC_132856.1, read as the reverse complement.
GGATGTAATGATAACCTAGACAAAGGTGATGGGGTAGGGGAGAGGGAGAGGGTGGGAGAGAAGAAGGTGGTGGCTCCAGGAAAGAGAACTCTTGCACATAAAAATGGGTGGTAGAAAGGACTTAAGAGACCACAAATACTACCCTTTGATTTTGGCCCCAGGCCACAGGGGAGGGCCCAGCAGAGCTGAAGTCATGCAGCCCCATGGCAGCCCCGAGGGGAGGAGCGGGGAGCCCTCACAGGTGCAGCCTTTTAGTGGACCCCAGGCTGTTTCCTGGCTCTGCTGTGACAGGCCACATCTGGCTCCTTAGAAATGCACTGTAAGATGCTGGAAGATGAGGGATGAAGGACAAGGCCCTATCCTGGGCAAGCCTCAGCCACAGCACTCACCTGAAAGCCCCGGTGTAGCCAAAGTATCTCTCACTATTGTTGGGCGCACACTTGTTCTCACCCTTCTCGTCACCAATGCACAGTGCGCAGAGACTGGACTTCGGGTCGGCCCCAGGGGCACAGCTCTGGCTAAAGAATTCATCTGCAGAGAAGGAACATGGGAGTCAGCCATCCCCACCTGATTCAAGATAAGAGGCCTTTACCCAGCAGGCGATGCAGCTTGGGTTGGGTTCATTCCATTGCCCTGGACAGACATGCATACACTCACTATCGCAGACTGCCCTGTGCTACCACCAACCAAGGGCCCAGTAGAAATCAGAATAGCTTCACACGGGAGGCACCGACAGGTGTGAATAGCTGCCTGGGGGGTGGAGAAGAAGGTCTTCATGCTACCTGACAGAGGGTCCCATCATGACAGCCTCGGGCTGGACACTCAACTAATGAACTTGGCTGCAACCTGCAGCAGAACCTGCTGGCTGCCCTCCAGGATCTGATTTCTCCTTTCCTCAGAAATAGAAACCCTGCTTTTGACCTGGGCTCCTGGCCCCTTAGAATAAAGCCTGGTCTTACCAGATGCCCTGTGGTTAGTATAGCCATGCGGCTAGGAACTCGCCAGCGAGAGACAAGAGGGGTGTTGCATGCCAGTGTCTTACACCCTTCAAAGACAGTTGGCCCAGGCCTTTCCCTCCTTCCTCTCCTTCCCCTTCCTTCTGCACACGGCATGCACAAACGGGCACCAGACCTCCAGTTGTGACATGGGCCATGAAATGACCTTGAGCTTGGCAGCCACATATATCAAAGTAGCCAGATGTTTGAAACCCGGGTTTCTGACATCGTGTCATTGTCACAGTAGCTCTGGACAATCTAACCTCTGGATCTCACTGACGTGAGAGAGAAAGAAACCTCTGCTTTGTTGAAGCCTCTGCCACTTGGAGTTTTCTCTCCTTGCACCAAACTTAATCTGAACTAATGAACCATGTGATTTAACCCAAGTTAAGGAGTTAACATGGATTAATATGGGTAAGGAGAAAGGACACAGTGGCAACAAGAAAGTCCTGCCTTGATGAGCAGCTAGTACCTGCTATCAGATTTGTGCAGCCCCTGCCACTGGAAGAGCCACAGCACATGCCAACCTGTGGAGAGGGCCAGGGAGCACACCTGCTAAGGTCTGGGCAGCTTCCCCACTAATGAGACAGCCACTGGGGTCAGAAAGGGTGAAATCGGTGAGTGCTAATGGCAAGGAGCAGAGCCACATAGAAGTCTGCTTGAGCCAGGATCCCAAATCCACTCAAAATGCAGCAGCGCCCCCACTTGAGGAGCTGCTTACACGAGGGGTGAGCCCTGGCGAGAACATGCCACACACTTCCACATCAGCAGGCCCCATAGCAGGTGGGGGGGGGCTGACTTATACCTGGGGTGTGAGCGTGGGGTATGGCAGAGAGAGAAGGCCCCACAAGCAGTTGAGTCGGAACCCTAGAGCTCATATTTGGTTCCCTTGCAGTATGGAACAAGAAGTCAGTTTCCTGAGGGAGACAGGTGCCTTTCCCCACATTAGGAAGCCAGCACCTATGAGAAATTTGGATCTGGTGCTCCAAGAGACAGGAAAGTAACAGCTGAACTTCTTGGAACCTGTATCAATTCTTAGGGTGCAGAAACAGACTGATCCCCCAGGTTTTTTATCCTGGAGTGAGGTGGCTAGGGCAGGGGAAGTGTCGGGTAGAGACACACTCAGCACTGCTCTGACTGCAGGAGGCAGCCACATGGACAACATGGTCACCCCAAAATGGGCCTTCGGGCTGCGGTCAACCTGTAGCTCCCCATCCCTGCCCTTCCCTGAGGTCTCACAGCTCCATGTGTCTACCCGCCCAGATGGTCCACCCATGCCTCCTTGAGGACGCCTTACCAAATTTGCAGGAGCCTAACTGGTTGAAGAGCAGGCCCATGGGGATGTTCCAGCCTGCAGTCCTGCCCACAGCAGTGTGGCAGGACTTCCTGCCTCTCAGAGTGTTCCAGGTGAGATCGGCATCTGATTTCCTGACAACGGCCACAGCAAGGTAACCTTGAACAACAGAAGAGCAGGTCTGAACATCCAGGGGGGCTGGCATTGGACTCTAGTGCAGCCTCTGCAACCCGAGCCAAAATAGGTCAAGGAGCATGATTAGGCAGTGATGCCCACAGATATCTGGCCATTGTCAGAAGCTTAAGTGGCGGCTCTATGCGAAGGTGAGGGTGATCTAGGCTATGAAATGAAAGAGTAAGAAAAGCTGATTCTTTAAGTGATTGCTAGGGACCACCCTTGACCAGCCACAATGCGTCCCTGAGTCATAAACCGGCAATTCCATTACACGTGAGCTACTAAAGCAACAATGAACAAGTGAGACCTCAATAGTGCATAAATTACCAACTGCAATGGGCATCGGGCCCGAGCAATGATGGCCACCAGACTAAGTGCTGTGTAGATGCAGGGGGTGCGTCTCCAAGGACCTCCCTGTGCTGACTGCGAACCAGCCCTGCGTTGTGAGAGCGTCAACCTGGTGGCAGTCCCTCTCCTGATAGTCTACACCGGACAGATTCCAGCTGTGGTGAGTGCAGAGCTCTTTTGAAGCTGGGCAAGCACAGGCGCTGGCGGGAGGGTGGGGGTCATGCTCAGAGCATGGGATTTAGCACTGGAGACCTGGTTCAAGGCCAGGAGCCACCACAGGATCATCTATGCCTGTGAGTGAGATCCAGGGCACCTCCATGCCTGGGACTGTCTGGGTCCCTGTTTCCTCAACCATATGAGACAGGGATGTAACACCCTCCTTTCTCATGACCAGAACACAATGAGGAACTCTGGAAGTCCTCTGCCAAGTGTGACGGTCAGCAGAACATTAATTACAATTACTCATCTATGAATTATTTGCAGCTTCAAAAGAACTTATGGCTGCTATGGCTGCATCTCTTTCTGTGAGTTTTTCTTAAAGTTCCTGCCACCTCCTCCTCTGGCAAGGAGAACTCACCCTTGACCCTGAAATTAGCAGATTCCAACTCACCTTCCGCCAGTCTATCCACACAATCTACGTCACTAGGGTTCTGTGATTCTGAAAGAACAAAAACAAGCAGCTTTGAGAAGTCACAAGCTTTCAAATCTCAGTGATGCAGGATCGGATCCAAAGAGACTGTCCAGCCATCCCATTCAGCAGAAGGGCATCCATGTGTTCACCAAAAGACACGGATGCTCACAGTAGCTCATGCACAATGGCCACCAACTGGAAACTACCCAAAGGCCTTTCCACCACTGTAGAAGGGACAATGACTGTGGCAGAGTCACACCACAGGATACCACACACCCACACGATTCAATATTCTTTGGATGACTAGCACAAATGTAACACTGAGCGAGAGATGTACGAAGCACGTGCCTTGCATGTAAGGTTTAAAACAGGTGGAATTGCTCTGTGCCTTTTGAGGTCAGGGGTCATTACTCAGGCTGGAATAAGGGGGCTGGTGGCAGGAAGGCACCCAGGGCCACGTGGAACTTGTTGTGTCTTGACCTGGGCACTAGTGCATGGGAACGTACCAGTTTGTGAAATATCACTGAGTTCCACACTTATGGAAACTTTCCTATATGTATATTATACTTTACTAAAACCTTTTTTTAAAAGATTTTATTTATTTGAGAGACAGCGTGGGGGGAGCAGGGCAGAGGGAGAGGAAGAAGCAGGTTCCCCATTGAGCAGGGAGCCTGGCATAGGGCTTGATCCCAAAACCCTAAGATCATGACCTGATCTTAAGTCAGACGCCTAACCAAATGAACCACCCAGGTGCCCCTAAAATCTTTTTGTAAATGAAGAGGAGAAAGCTAATCTGTGCTGTCACTTCTCAACACAGCAGGCTGTGTGGGTAAAAGCCCCTTCCCTTTATTCTCCTCCACCGCCAGCTCTGATTCTCCTGTTTGAATGCATCCGTCCATCTCAACATCTCCACCTGGACCTACCAAGTGGGCTTCCTCCTCTCACGGGCCAAATGGAATAAACTAGAGAGGACACTCCCCCAGACTTACTTTGGTTCTCTGCCAGGACAGGCACCAAACCACACTTGCCCGCAACATAGATAAGTCCTCCATCCAGGCTCAGGGCATCAGCTTTTCCTTTCTGTAAAACCAAAGCAAATCGTCAGCACTACATAGTGAGGCTCTCACCTGTCCTTCCTGTCCTTAAGCTCTCTAAGGGCACAGCCTTATATCAGAGAACATCAAGCGTAGCAGAAAGAGACTGGGGTTGAACTGAGCACCCAAGGAAACACTATTGATTCTCTACCAGTCCCACACGCCTTTCATGCTGTCACTTCTGTTGGAGAAACCAGGCACAGGTCACACTCACCCTCTGTCCTCCAAGCACTCTTGGGACGCCCTCCTGGACCAGCCTCACTCACTGAGGAGATGCATGAAAACCACAGGCCTGGTCTAGTCTTAGTCCACTGGCACTACATTCTGTGCTACACAGAAGTTGTTCACCACGGGAGCAGAAATGACTGATCTCTCTCATGATGGGAAAGGATGAGCCCGCATCCCAACATCAGAACACGGATTCATCTAGACTGCAAACTCCCGGAGCACCTGAGTAGCTCAACGGTTGAGAGTCTGCCTTTGGCTCAGGTCGCGATCCCGGGGTCCTAGGGCAGAGTCCCCAATCGGGGTCATGCAGGGGGCCTGCTTCTCCCTCTGCCGGTGTCTCTGCCTCTCTCTGTGTGTCTCTCATGAATAAATAAATGAAATCTTAAACAAACAAACAAGAAAAGACTGCAAACTCCCTCTTTGCAGGCTCAGTAATTATTTTTTACAACTCTACTAAAAATACCTGGAGACGTAGTGGAACACTTCCATTCAGGGACGCAGCACCATGGGGTTATTGGTCATAACGAGGTAAGGGGACAAAGCAGAATAGGATCCCAGCTAAACCGAGCCATGTCCATAGGAAAGATGCCCTAAGATCATTTTTCGGTGTTTTCAAAGAATATACATGCGCGTGGGCCAATGGCCGCAACGCACCGAGAAGGGCCCAGGGCTCGAACCCCAGGGAACTGGTACGATCCAGGATGCTTGCGGGCGCACACACGCGTGTGCTGCAAAACGTGAACCGTGGTGCGTCTCTGCTCTTTGTGTTCTATACGTGCCACCTGTCTGTGCTCCCCCAGTCCCCTGCAATGATCGCGCGCCCCTCGAAGCACCAGAAGCGGTGGGGGCGAGCGCGGAGCCTCGCGGGTCCCCCCCCCCGTGCCCCCCCCTCCGCCCCTGCCGGCGGAGCGGCCGCCCCTACCAGGACCAGCGCGATGCAGTCCTCCCCGCTGGGCGCCGATACGCAGCTCACGCTCCCGCCGCTGGCGCGCACCCACTGCTCGCACTTGCGCTGCTCCGCCTCGCCCACCGCGCACCACGCCACCCGCGCGCGCCGCTCCGCCGAGTCCGAATCCTCTGCGCATAGGGACACGGGGACACGGGGACACGGCCGTCGTCGTGGGGCCCTGAGCCAGGCAGGAGCACCCAGGCGCCCCCGCCGCCCTCCAGCCCGCGCGCGCTGCTCCTTCGGGGAAGCGCCCCTGCACCTGCCGCCCTGCCCTCCCCCTGCACTCTCAGCGGCCCAGCCCCTTCTCCTCACTGGCTTCTCATTTCCATTCTTTTGGACACTTCCTGGCTTCTAATCCACCACCCTTCAAGCCTTATTGGGATGACTTGCCTAATATCTCGGTTCCATGGGATAAAAGCTCCAGGACACAAAGACAGTGGCAGTCCCAAGAGATGGCCCAGGGGACACTGACCCTTGCCCTGAACTCTCCTAGGGCAGTGACCACCTTCAACTGCAGTGCCGTGTCCTGGTTCCCCCCATCTCCCCACTCCACTCCATCCCACGCCTCCCATAAGGAGGGGAGGAGCCTGGTTGAGCTGGCCCACTCATGTGGTATCCCGTCAAGTGCAGGGCCCCAGCCCAGACTTGGTGTTCACCCAGCTTCCAGAATTCATCCCTGGAGGGACCTGGCTCTCTTGGTTCATGTGCATGTATCTTATTTCACAGGAGACAGGTTGATTTTTCTATCAGGGCTGGAAAGCCTGACATACATACACAGGGACATGTGACGGCATTAGCTGGGCGCCTGACATGTTAGTTTGGAGACACTCCTGCATGTTAAAACGCCCTGGCTTGGTTGATAGAACACTGGCATCTGCCTCAAATGGAGAAGTGACCACTCCGGAGCAGAGCCGTGCTGCCTGAGAAGGGAGCACAGAGTACTTCCTGGAAGGCCTCCCCCTTGGCTTACCACCAGCACCAGCCTGCCCCCACAGCGTGCCCAGGGCCTCACTCACTTTCCTTCAGGCTCTGGATGGCGTTGATGTAGTTGAAGCCAAGGTACAGCTCAGAATCTATATTTGAGGGAATCCTCAAAAACCCAATGGCAGAGTCTTTGAACAGCAAATCCTTTTCCCCACTAGGAGAGCCAAAGAGCTGGAATGCAGATGACTTGTCTTTTCCAAAATTTTCCTAATTGAGGAAAAAAAAATAGAATTACAGTGTCAGTGGTAAATAGAGAGGAAAGGAAGAAACACAATGTTGAAAAACAGTATCTGAAGCTCGGGGATGATCCTGAGAGCAGGAAGCTTGGTTCACTTCCTCCTGTGCAGGGACTGGTGCCATCCCTGTGACACAAGCTCAGCTGTGGCTTATTCCTTCAAAAGTTGCCAGGGCCCGAGCACTCTGGGGTCCTGAGAATACTGCATCATCCTCCCCCTGCTTCTGCTCCAGCCCGTGAGACACTGTTCATCAGTAATGCGGGAGAGATTTCTATTGTTTCTGCTGTCTGGAGCACAGCCAAGGTAAGCAGTTCACGGAATTTGTAAAGTGTTGCGCAGACAGGCTGCAGAAGGACTTCTAGGGCAGCAGGCTATTAAGGAAGGAAGGAATCTCCCCGTCGCAAATCCAAGCAGGTGGGGAGAGTGGGGGGTGGGGTGGATACCTGTGCCTTCTGAAGAAGCCTCCAGATCAAGTCCTCCTTGCCACCCACACTTCGGGCCACAACAGCATGAGAAGGGACCCGGGCCAGGTGGCAATCCTTGAATGCGTCCACTGGCTTCCGAGTGTTATTTAAGCAGAGCAGCTCATACTTGTCCTGGTCAGCCTTGTCTGGCAGGTTCTCTAGAGGAAGGGTAGAAGTGGAGGGGAGTGCAGATGAGGTCACTACATGTAGGCATTAACCATGAACTGCAATTTCCCTCCCCCCACATTGTGAACTAGAGGAGATATCATATGCACTCTACAAAACTGGGGGGTCAGAAAGACAGTGGATTGCTCCAGAACATTGAAAAAAGAAAAGTAGTGCTCAGAAAGCCTTGAGGGCCAGCCTAGTGGTCCTGTGGGTCCGACAGGCTGCTCTGGGATCATTACGACCGCTGCCAGGCCAGCCAAGGAGGCAGAACCAGACTCCATCTGTTTCCAGGACAACTCCACCTAGAAAAAGGTCACATGGAAATGCCCTTGCCCATCCCTCTAGAAATAATAAAAATGAGAAGCATTTTTAAGGCAGGAAATACAGTTGAATCACTTCCCGACATTGGGTGTTATCAAAAGAAGGGGAAAAACTGTTTCTAGGAGCCGGTTCAGCCCGATTTGGAACTGCTAATGTATCTCATATGTAAGTTGCTTCAAAATATATAAAGTGACAGGAACCTGCCCAACTCATTTTATGAGATTAGTACAAACTTGATCTCAAAATCAGGAGAGAGGGATCCCTGGGTGGCGCAGCGGATTAGCGCCTGCCTTTGGCCCAGGGCGCGATCCTGGAGACCCGGGATTGAATCCCACGTCGGGCTCCCGGTGCATGGAGCCTGCTTCTCCCTCTGCCTGTGTCTCTGCCTCTCTCTCTCTCTGTGACTATCATAAATAAACAAAAATTTTTAAAAAAATCAGGAGAGAGAGGTACAGGAGAGAATTACAGGACTTTTGTACTTAGGAAAATGAATGCATCAATCTCAAATATACATTAGCTAAACTCAGTCTAACAGAGTATTTTAAAAACTAATAGATCAGGATTAAGGTTTATCAGTTTATTCCAATAACAAAAGAATGGTCAGGCCTCAAAAAAGCTAAAACAAACAAACAAACAAAAAGCTAAAGCGATTCCCACCATTAATGGAGTAAAGGAGGAGAACCGTGAGATCATCTTAATCTTAATCGGTGCAGAAAAAGCATGTGTATGTTCAGCATCTATTTGTGTTTGTTGGTGGTTTTTTGGTTTTTGAGGTTTTATTTTTTAGTTTCAGAAAACTAGTAATATAGAGAACTTGGTAAAGTTCTTGACCTTGACAAATGCCATTTTTTAAAGAGGCCACAGCAAAATCATACCAACAGGAGAAAATGTAAGCATGCACTTCAGATCTGGTGGCCACTTTCCATGGTGCATTCCTCAACTCTTAGAACCACTGAGCAAGACATACACACAACATAGATAAATCTCTAAAACGAAATGCTGGGTGGAAAATCTGGGTAGCAGCATGGTTTCTAATACTGAAACTTCTGTGGTTTGGGAACCCCCAAAGCACAAATGGCACTCTGCATTTTACAAGACCATATATATCTCGAAAGACTTGTGTCAAGTACGTGGCAGGGCGGTCTATGAGGAAAAGAAAGGCAGTGGGTATGGGGGATTTAAGGAAAAAATGATTGTTTAAAATAGGAAATAACAAAAGAGGCATGCCCTGTAGGGAACCTTGACAACAGTGTGCCCAAGAAATGAGGAATCTGATTAGTTCAATACTCAGAGTTATGGGAGAATAAAATAAAAGAAGGCAGTACCCGTGGCTCTCCTCCTGACCCTTACCAAACACTGTGCTGTCCCTGACAAAAGCCACATCTCCAGCCCCATCTTGCAGACACCTGTGGAATGAGAAAGCGGCAGAATGGTCAGCACCGAGCGGCCCTTCTCAGCTTCTTCCCCACGCCTCCCAGGGGAATGGGGCCCTAGGGCTCCTCTCCTGTGGGCGTCTGACCCACAGGGGTCAGGGTGCTGAGGCTTTGGAGCACCCCATCTGAGAAGGCAGCAGGTGCCACCTCCTGGTAGATTGTGAGGGAAGAATGGCTCGGGTGCTGGCCAGAGACCCTCCCCCCCACCCCACCTCCTGTGTTAGGGGCTGAAAGGGTAAAATGGGTCTTTCTCTGTAAAAGGGTTTGAAGCCTCTACACCAGAGAGTAAAGTCTTAGTAGCTTCCTTGGTCATGTGCTTCTTTCTCCCAGGACTGAGTGGTGGCTGGCAGACAAGGTGGGGGGCCTTCCCTCTGCAAAACTGCCTGAGCTCAGGAGGCAGATGGGGGACGAGAAGCAGAATCAGCCTCAGGATGGGGACAGAGGGTGCTGGGGGCAGTCGGGCCGAGCTCACTGTCTCCCGGCTGGGGCGAGGCCCACGCAGGGCCGACCACACAGCCTGGACACTCCAGCGGTCCTGCCGGGAACGCGGGACTGCTCATCTCATGACAAGACCCCTTCAGTTCCTCTGTGGCTAGGGGGAGGGCAAAGCGGCAGGGGCACCCAGGACATCACAGGGCAAAGCAGACTCAGGGTTGTGAGAAGGAATGGCCAGTGCCGGGGTGGTGGCTCACCAGGCCGGTATAGAGGTGAGGGGCACCTAGGGGGCATCTGGTGCAGCGGAGGTGGGGACGCCTGGAGGGCCAGGTGCACCGGCCAAAGTCAATGTCCTCTTTGGACTCAGAACTTCTGTCTACACGCAGTAGAAGGACTGGACCTGCCCTGCCGGCTAGGCAGGATTTGGGGCCAGAGGAAAGGCCTCCTGGGCTGAGGACACGTGGCGCTCAGCCACTGGGGAGAAGAGGGCGCTCTCACTCACTTGAAGGCACCAGAGTAGCCGAAGTATGGTTCCTGGGAGGAGCAGGCACATTTATTTTGCTCTGTCCCCGCACACAGGCGACACAGGTTAGGGTACTGTTTTCCATCTGCACAGGGCACACAGCTGGCAGAGAAGAATTTGGCTACAGCTATTGAACACAGAGAAATAGACCACATAGTGTGAGCTAGCCCAGCCATAGCTCGTCACACCTCCCGTGTCACTCCTGTGGGCAGAGAGCCACTTCCTCCACCCCTGCTGGATAGCCTCTTCCTGAGGCTAGGAGCTCAGAGATGCACTTGGCTGACAACAGGCTCAGCTGCCACCTCCCAAGGGCCACTGGAGCAGTGGGCCCATTGTGTGTGGGTCGTCACACATGCTTTACAAAGTGGCCTGTGTGTGCAGTTGGCCTGGAGACCCCTGCCAGAGATTGCCCACTGTCCCCCGGCCATCTTACCTTCCTCAAGGGGCTCAGGTGGCCCTGTCCAGTTTAAGAATGGACGAAGGGTACCTATAGGGATGTTCCATCCCGCAGACCTGCCAAGGCCTGTGTGGCAGGACCTCACGCCCTGTAGTTGGTTTAGCTGGAAGTTGGTGCCTTTCTTTGCTATGGCCACAGCATAATAGTGGATTTGTTGCTCTGCAAAGGGACAGAGAGAATTGAAAGCTCTTAGCCAGAACCAGAGGGAGAGAAACAGCCCACTGTGACCTTGCCCTAGTGCAAAGGGGAGCCATATGCTGCCTTTTCCCGTGGCCTGCTCTGTTTCCCCAGGGAACCCACGCAAGTCCTCCCTGCAACAGGTCAGCATCTGGCCCAGAGAGACCTGAGACTCCGTTCCTTGCAAGTGGGACCCCACCTCTACAACCCCTCTGACTGCACAGAGCCCAGGGCCAAGGCGAGGGCCACCACAGCGGCTGGGTCTCCAGGAAAAACTCACTTGTTTGGGTACCATACACCTCAGCCGCTATAGGTCGCAGTTTTTTGGGCTCCAGGCCTGCCTCAAACACCAAACCACCATCCAGGGTCACAGCATCTGCCTTGTTTGCCTGAAAGCAAAGACACAGGACCCACTTCAGGAGAGAGCCTGCCCGAACCCAGGCAATTGGATTTCAGGATGTCACAAGTCTCCATGGCTGGAAGGATCTTCAAAAGGGTTGCCTTTCGGTCGCATTCACTCATGTCCTGTGGCAGGTGGAAGCAGCCAAGGGTCCCTCTTTTGGGGGCACTGGCATCAGCCCAACTGCTTTAACTCCTGGGGTTGGCATGTTGGCTCTTTTGCATGAGCCCCACTGCCTGTATCACTTCACTGATCCTGCCCTTCAGCCATTTATATACAAAGCTGTTTATTCTAAATACTTCCTTCCATTTTTGCTCTGTATTTATTTGTTTTATTTCTTTTATTTTTTATTTTTTTTAAGATTTATTTATTTATTCAGAGAGAGAGAGAGGCAGAGACACAGGCAGTATTTCCTTTAAATTCTTTTTTAAAGAATAGAAAATAGAACTATTACGCTATCTTAAAATTATCATAATAAACCACATTCATCCTCTTTGGCGCATTACCTCTCAAATACTTACATATTTCTTATATTTGCAATCTGGTACAGATAGTACCTTGTGGACCGCTTTACTCATCTCAAACCACATAACATTTTCTTACTTCTGCAGAGTCTTTATTGATTTGATTGACTTCATAATATTTTATGCTGATGTGGTTTTTCCATAGTTTATCAAATAATCCCTCAAATGTCCAGCACTTTCTTTTTGCTATGAAACCTGTGCTTTCATGGATCGCTTGGTCCTCATAGATTTTTTTTCCTTCTGGTGACCTCTTGCCTTGGGATAGGCATCTGAGGGTGGAATCATCCAGTGAGCATGTTTATCTTCATGGCCCTGGCTGTTGTTGTTAGATCCATATGATCCATGGATCCATATGAAGATCCGTAATGCCAATTTGGAATGCCATGGACCACGAAGATCAGTTTCACAATGAAATCACCAGCAGGACAGGCTTTCATTCTGTTGCTATTACTCTAGAAAATACAAATGCTAACAAATTGCTTTGGTTTGTATTCCTCTGGCCGCTAAGGGAAACATTTCGTATTTTTAGTGATTATGATTTCCCTCTATTACTCTGTTCATATCATTTTTCATATATGACCCTATATTTCTTGGCAAGTTGAATTAGTTCTTTACAGAGTATACCGTAAATAGTAATCATTTGTCGGAGCTGGTGCATATTAATTCTAGTGCTTTCTAAATTTTTTGATTGTTTTTAATGGCTATCAAATTATTCAGATTTTTTAATCCATTTGCTTCATGATTTAGTTCATTGCTTAAAAGCTACAAGAGCTTTTGTTCCTCCAAAGTTCTACAAATTAACCTGTCCCTTGGTTCTTCAAGAATACATGTTTTATTTTCAACCATGTCATCTGTCTCAACTTTGTTTTGATGTGTGGTCTGTAGAACTGAATGGGGGTTTTTATTAAAGAGGCAGATTTTGCAACCTCATCACAGATACTGGGCTGAGTGGGTTAGAATAGGGTCTTAGAATCTGCATTTTAAACCAGCAGGGTATGATGGTGCTGTTTTCAGCAGGCCATTGTAAAATAATAGCCTAAAACATCGTTCAGACTAGATTTTTTGCCTAAGTACTGTTTCGATAACTCTAGATATTATTAGAAACTTTTACACAAATTACCGACTCTGTGCTAGAGTCAAGTATGCACAACCATAGCACATGGCAGGCACACAGAACATATATGTTGAGCAAATGAGTAAAAATTATTTCAGTATATCTAATATCTCAAAAAGCAAAAGGAATCTGAAATCATCCAAAAGTCATGATTCCCTTTTCTCTCCATCTGGAAATGTCTTGTACAAACATCTTTCCAATGCCCAGTGCCCTGGCTGGCCCTTCTCCAGCAATGTGATGTTGTAACTATGGACCAGCTGAGCTTACTTTGCTCAGGGTTTGGGGATAATGATCTTCCAGAGGTTTTACCTTTCAGAGGAACCCTGACATTTGCCAGTGTTACAGGTTCATCCAATATGACTAATTTTGAGTTTGCAACAGCTGTTATTAACAGTGTGTGTTGCAGCCCCAGATTCCCCACACATGGTCACTCTGCTTTAGAACATTAATATCTGCTTTCAAAATAGCCTTGTGTCCTGTGAGGAAGGAGCTCTCCCAACTTACAGGTACCCAGGAAGAAAAGCAGAGGAAGTAGGGGAAAACACATTTTCTATTTTACTCCATTTCATTCCCTCCATTCAGTTGGGACCCACTCAACACATGGCACTGACTTACCTTGATAGCCTGGATACATTCTTGGCGGGAGGCTTTCCTTGTACAGGAGACAATGGGGCCACCTACTTTTTTCATATTCACTTGGAATTTGGAGCATTTTTTTGCCTCTGCTTTTGATGTGGTGCACCATCGAACATTTTTCCTAGGGGCGGCCAGACACAGTCCTGGGAGAAAGAAACCAGAGTAAGGGCTCAAGAACTGCCCATGGAAGATACCGTCTCACCCTCTGACAGGGTTTTCCAGACTCCTCCATCTCTCTGATCCTCCCTTTTGCTCTCCATTCAGTGCCTCACTCAAGCCACCCTCTTCAAGTGGACTTGTCTTGATGGTCTAATGAGCATTCTTTGCTGGCCAGGAGGCTATAATTCTCATTAAAGGAAATGGTCAGAGCCTTGGAACTATTTTCTTTCCTGTAACTGACACACTTCCTACCTCTAAAAAATGATGATGACCTTTCGCATCAGTTCATGAAGTTCTTCCACCTGCTTTGACCCACATGAAGCCGAGATGTAGGCAGGAAAGGGATTATTGTTCCTGTTTTATTAATGTGGAAACTGGCTCTTGAGAAGGCTGAGTGATTGGCTTCTCAGCAGTGGCAAAATCCAGCCTAGAATCTGGATCTCTCTAGTCTGTTGAAACTACAAGAATCTCCCTGGATGATGCCAAGGCAACTAAAACACACCTGACTCCTTGCCAATAGCTACAGTAAGTGGTGGTACCAAATGGGTCAGTGTGCCAGAGTTAGCACCATTCACCTCTGTATCAAAAAAACTAGTTCTCCTACCGAGACTGATTTGTTGATAGAATCTATACATTTAGGCAGGAAGCTGAACCAGATTTGCTCATAGCTCTTTAAAAAACCACGTGGTTGGGCGGCCCAGGTGGCTCAGTGGTTTAGCGCCACCTTCAGCCCAGGGCCTGATCCTGGAGACCCAGGATCCAGTCCCACGTTGGGCTCCCTGTGTGGAACCTGCTTCTCCCTCTGCCTGTGTCTCTGCCACTCTCTCTCTCTCTCTCTGTATCTCTCATTAATAAATAAATAAAATCTTTTTAAAAAATAATGCAAGTGCTTATGTTTAAAAAAAAAAACACATGGTTGGGGCATCTGGGTGGCTCAATGGTTGGGTGTCTGCCTTTGGCTCGGGTCATGATCCCAGGGTCTTGGGATCAAGCCCTGCATCAGGATCCCTGGAGGGAGCCTGCTTCTCCCTCTGCCTATATCTCTGCTTCTCTGTCATAAATAAATAAATAAATAAATAAATAAATAAATAAATAAATAAATAAATAAAATCTTAAAAAAAACAAAATGTGGTTGCCTGATAAATGGCATCTATGAAAAACTGATAGTGAACAGTATATTAAAATGGTGAAAGACTGAACACTTTCCCCCTAAAATCAGGTATCCACTCTGAGTTTTTCTATTCAACATGATATTGGCAATCCTAGCCACAGTAATAAGGCAAGAAAAAGCAAGAGAAGGTGCCCATATTGGAAAGGAAGGAGGGAAACTGTCTTTATTTACAGATTACATGATCCTCTATGTAGAAAAACCTAAGAAATGCACAAAATGGTATTAGAACAAGTATAACAAGTATAAACAAGTATAACAAGAGCACAGGATGCAAGATCAATATGCAAAGAGCAATTATATTTTTGCATATAAGCATTGGATGATCCAAAAATGAAATTAAGAATATAATTCTATTCACAGTAACATCAAAAATAATTAAATACTTAGGGAAATATTTAACAAAACAAATGCAAGATTTGTACACTAAAAATTATAAAGCTTTGCTGAGGGAAATTGAAGATCTAAATAAATGGAGAAACATTTATGTTCATGCTTTATAAAACTCAGTATTGTTAAGATGGTCATTCTCCCTAAATTAACATAGAGAATCAACACAAACTCTATCAAAATTCCAGGAGGCCAAGGTTTTGTTTTGGTTTTGGTAGGAATTGACAAGTAGATTTTAAAATTTATATAGGAAAAATAAATACATGATATAAAATAGCCAAAATAATTTTATATAATTTATACTTATAATCTATTTTTATATTATTTATATTCAATAGTCAAAACCATTTTTTAAAAAGATTTTATTTATTTATTCAAGACACAGAGAGAGAGAGGCAGAGGGAGAAGCAGACTCCATGCAGGGAACCCAACGTGGGACTCGATCCTGGGTCTCTAGGATCACACTCTGGGCTGAAGGTGGCGCTAAACCACTGAGCCACCCAGGCTGCCCTCAAAACCATTTTTAAAAAGAACAAATCTGGAACAATTTTACTTCCTAATTTCAAAATATGCTATAAAGCTACAGTTATCAAAACAAGGTGATGCATAAGGATAGATATATAAATCAGTGAAACAAAATTGAGTCCAGAAGTAAATCTTTCTATTTACATTCAACTGATTGTTAATAATGACATTAAGGTAATTCATTGGCAAAAGGATAGTCTATTAACAAATGGTGCTAGCACCACAGATATCCACATACAAAAAAGATTAACTTAGAGTCCTACCTCACACCACGCACAGAAATCACCTTGAAGTAGATCATAGAATTTAGTGTAAGAGATAAAACAATTACATTTATGAAAGAAATACAAAGGAAAGCTACGCAACCTTGGGTTAGGCAGAGTTTAATTAGCTATGACACCAAAGCACAGTCCATAAATGAAATAAAAAACCATTGATAAATTGGGCCTATCAAAATTCAAAACCTTTATATTTTAATAGACAGTTAAGAAAATACAAACACAAGCAACAGACTGGGAGAAAATAAATGGCTCAGTGGCTTCAGTGGCTCCGTGGTGCCTCAGTGATTGAGCCTTTAGCTCAGGTCGTGATCCTGGGGTACTGGGATCGAGTTCTGCATCGGGCTCTGCGCAGGGAGCTTGCTTCTCCCTCTGCCTATGTCTCTGCCTCTGTCTGTGTCTTTCATGAATAAATAAATAAAATCTTAAAAAAAAAAACCTTGACAACTCAAAGACAAACAACCCAATCAGAAAACAGGCAGAAGATATGAACAGACATTTCACCAAAGAAGATACATGAATAGCTAATAAGCACATGAAAAGATGTTCAACATCATTAATCATTAGGGAAGTGCAAATTAAAAGCACAATGAGTATTCATTTCACACCTACTGGGATTAGTTATAATAACTAAAACAGAGGATAACATATAGGTGAGGATGTGAAGAAATGGGATCCCTTATACATTATAAAATGGTGGAGCCATTTTGGGAAATAGGTTGGCGTTTCAAAATGTTAAACATAGAGGGACCACACGACTCAGCAATTCCACTTCTAGATATATACCCAAAAGAAACAAAAAGATATATCCACGTAAAGACTCCTACATGAAAATTCATAGCAGCATTATTCAGAAAAGCCAAAACCTGGAAACAACCTTAAAAGTCCAGCCCCTGGTGAATGGCCAGAGAAAATGTGGTACATCCACACAATAGAATATTATTTGGAAGTAAAAAGGAAAGAACTGGTGATATGCACCATGATATGAGAAAACCTCATTTATGCTAAATGAAAGAAACCAGACACAAGACACTCCATAAGTATATGATTCCACTTGCATGAAATGTCCTAAAAGGCAAATTCATAAAACAGAAAGTAGATTGCCTGATGCAGGGGTAGGAATGAGAAGTAACTATAAATGGATATGAAGAATCTTATTAGGGGGATGGAAATGTACTAAAATTGATTTACAGTGATGGTTGTGCCACTTGGTAAAATTACTAAAAATCACTGAATTGAACACTTAAAATAAGTGAATTTCGGCATATGCAAAATATGCCTCAATAAAGCTATTACAAAACAAAACAAAAAACCACTTGTTTCCTAAAGCCCCCTTTCCATTTGGATGTGCTTTAGGGTGGAACCCTCAGCTCTCTGCCACTTGCTATTCATGAACCATCCCCTGCATAGTCAGACCCACGGTATTGAGGCTCCCAGGGAGAGTGTGAGGAGGAGACCAGTGGCCCCTAGGCCAAGTCAGCATGGGCTCAAGGACATGCTGCCACAATCCTTCTCCACCAGCCATCCTCCCAGGAAATCCCATGGGAGGTCATCTAGCCCGAGGCTCTCATGGAATGGTCCTGCCATAAAAATTAACCCAGTCATATTTAGCCACTTCTGACCCAGTAGCATTTCCTGGATGCTCTCTGCATACACAGTACTGTGTGTCATACAGAGGAACATGTAAGCAGACAGGACTAGACCTTACCTCCCATCTGGAGAGGGAGAAAGTCAAAAATGAGCAAGCTAAGGAGGATGAATGCTCTAGAAGAAACAAACACCAAACCAAAAGGGAGATCCTCATGACCTCAGCCAGTAAATAAGGGAGTGGCAGCCCAGGAGGGTGAGAACAATGGACCCCAGTGTTAATATTGCAAGCACGGTTTATGCCAGGTGCTTTGCTCAGCACCTCACATCCTCTCTGCCCATTGATCCTCCCTACTCTCTGTATTGTGAGTTCCGTTAAGATCCTCCTTTCCAGGTGAGAAAATAGTGGCTTTAGCTAGTTATGTGGTTTGCCCAAGGTCCCCCCGGCTAATAAGCATTGGGTCTAGGATTTGAACCTACAGAGTCAGGCACATAGCCCCTTGCTCTCACCTGCCTATTTAGGTCAGCTAGCTTAGAGACGGGCTGCAGTGGAGATGGGGTAAGTAAAGGGTTTGGGGTCAGATCATGGAAAGCCCTCAGTGCTGGTCCAAGGAGGTCTCATTCCAGAGGGAGTAGAGCACTCTTGTGAAAGAGAGCAAAGAGCTCTACCTAGAATGGGGGGAAGGGTGGACCTTAAAGCACCAAGCAGAGAAGCACTGGGAATGGACAAGGGGCAGGAATAGGGAGGGGGTGTCAGAAATCGGCTTGGTGATGGATTGGACCAGGGGTGAAGAGGGGGAGCAAAAGAGAAGACCATGCTTTGAGGTGAGAAAAGATATGCATGGCGGCAGGAATGGGGAACTTGGGGGCAGAGCTAGCTTCTGGGAAGGCCTGGACCAGGAGAGGAAAGGACCATCAAGGAGTTCTCCAAGATTCATAGTCCCAGCCCCTCAAACACCAGGGGCTGGGTCAGAATGCACCACCTACTCATCCCCCCTACCACAGCTCTCACCAGTCACCTCCAAAGCCACAGGTCCCCCTCAAGACTATGTGCTCCCCAAAGCAGGTCTGGGGCTGGCCCTCCCGTATCCCCAACCCCACAGCCGAACTGTGTCAGCCACTACTACTAGTGCTACTCCCCTGAGCCTGGATGGAAACTTCTTGAAAGAATGCATCCCCTGATTGCTTCGGTGCAGGCAAGCAGTGCCCTGACTTCAAAGGCAGGGGCTGGGATGGAAGATACTCTTTCACCCCACCCAGTGTCCTCTACCAGGACGCCCACGGGAGCAGGGCAGGAATCTAGGGCTGCTGTCACTCCTTCCTCAGGGTAGGAAAGGGTTTCGATGACACTTTAGGATGCTAGCCATCATCCTATTGACTGTAGGATTTAAACTGCAGACTCGGGGAGTGGAGAAGGGGTGGCCCAAGGCAACCAAAGATTTGAATAAAAATGAGACCCAGATGTGTAACTCTAAGCCAGGATTCTGTGCCCATGACCCATGATTAACCTTCAAGAAAGCAGTTTCCTGCTTCTCATCTCTCCCAGGTGGCCCCAACCCTGTGCTGTGCTGCAGCCTGATGCCACAGGTAAAGGAGCAGAAGGAAAGCTGGCCCTGAGCAGTTGGTCCTGGCAGACCTAACCCTGCCTCAGAGAAGACAGGTATGACAGTACCCAGAGGAAGGTATTTGGAGAAGGGGACCAGAAGGTGGAGACAGCGATGGCTTCATGTTCCCTAGGTTTGGGGGCATGAGCTCCCTATGCTCTCTATGGCCCTTTGCCACCCAGGAAGCTCTCAGCTGGGTGTACATGCCCTAAACCAGGAGGAGGCTGACCGGGGCTGGCAGGGGCCTGGGGAGGGAGGGGACACCTGTCCTTTACCTCTGACACCCCACATGCTGCCTAGGCACTGATCCGCATCACAGCCCCCGCCACCCGGGAACCCTGCCCTCACACATCTACACTGCTGATGTGCATGACTAGCGAGTGCCCTCTGCACACCCCAGAAATTATTTCACATCATCCCAGTCCAGGCACATTTAAAACCAGAAATCAATCATTTCCCTCTTACACGCTCTGACAGAGGGTGGTTTCAGGAGGGCCTGTGCCACCACCCCTTCCCTTCTGCAGGGGAAGTGTGTGCATGACTTTGCCTGCCATTGAGCAGGTGGCAGCCAGCCTCCTCCTCACAACTCTGTGGGAAGATGGACTTTTTTTTTTTTTTTTAACTTAAGAAACTAGGGCTCTGTCAAGCCCCAGTCACACAGTCTTAGCAGGAGCTGGGTTCTGAACTCCAGGTGCCTGTGTGTCTTGGGCAGGTCATTCACGCCCTGGGTCTCATTTTCTTCCCATGTGAAAAGCCTATAACAGTACTTTGTGTCCCAAAGGTCCGGATGGGACACAGTGGTCGCTTTGCACAGCTCTAGGGACTCCCCACCGGCTCAGGGGAGCTGGGCTCTGGCTCCTCCACAGGCAGGTGGGCCGCCTCCGGGCTGGGCGGTGGGCTGCAGGCGCTGGGAGCCCACCCCGTGGGGCGCGGGGACAGGGGTAGTGCCAGGGCGGGGCACGGGGGGAGGGTGCACCGGGATGCAGGCGTCCACCCCGAGGGGCGCGGGGACAGGGGGTGCCAAGGCGGGCGGGGGCGGGGGGAGAGTGCACCGGGACGCAGGCGCCCACCCCGAGGGGCGCGGGGACAGGGGTAGTGTCAGGGCGGGGCACGGGGGGAGGGTGCACCGGGACGCAGGCGCTCACCCCGAGGGGGCGGGGACAGGGGGTGCCAAGGCGGGCGGGCGGGGGGGGGGGGGGGAAGTGCACCGGGACGCAGGCGCCCACCCCGAGGGGCGCGGGGACAGGGGTAGTGTCAGGGCGGAGCGGGGGGCAGGGTGCACCGGGACGCAGGCGCCCACCCTGAGGAGGGCGAGGACAGGGGGTTGCCAAGGCGGGGCAAGGGGGTAGTGTGCCCCGGGATGCAGGCGCCCACCCCGAGGGGCGCGGGGACAGGGGGTGCCAAGGCGAGCGGGGCGGGGGGAAGGGTGCACCGGGACGCAGGCGCACACCCCGTGGGGCGCGGGGACAGGGGGTGCCAAGGCGAGCGGGGCGGGGGGGAGGGTGCACCGGGACGCAGGCGCTCACCCCGAGGGGGCGGGGACAGGGGGTGCCAAGGCGGGCGGGCGGCGGGGGGGGGGAAGTGCACCGGGACGCAGGCGCCCACCCCGAGGGGCGCGGGGACAGGGGTAGTGTCAGGGCGGAGCGGGGGGCAGGGTGCACCGGGATGCAGGCGCCCACCCCGAGGGGCGCGGGAACAGGGGGTGCCAAGGCGGGCGGAGCGGGGGGCAGGGTGCACCGGGACGCAGGCGCCCACCCCGAGGGGCGCGGGGATACGGGGGTGCCAAGGCGGGGCAAGGGGGGGAGGGTGCACCGGGACGCAGGCGCCCACCCCGAGGGGCGCGGGGACAGGGGTTGCCAAGGCGGGGCACGGGGGGAGGGTGCACCGGGACGCAGGCGCCCACCCCGAGGGGCGCGGGGACAGGGAGGGTGCCAAGGCGGGGCACGGGGGGAGGGTGCCCCGGGATGCAGGCGCCCACCCCGCCGGGGCGCAGGGACAGGGGGATGCCCACCCGGCGAGGCACGGGACACAGGCGCCCCCCCAGCGGGCTCCCGGGACCAGGGAGCCCACCTGGCGGGCCGCCCCCAGGTACCTGCACTCACCAAGGGCCCCGAGGAAGAGCAGGGCAGGAAAAACTAGCTTCATTCTGGGCTCCTGAGGCGACTCCAGAGAAGTCTCTGCCACCTTGCACCAGCTCTGCGCCTCTTTATCCTGGGCTTGGTGACCTCACGGGGTCTGCCCCACCCTGTGGCCCAATAAGCTCCCCTGCCCAGTGTCCTCGCTCCCCCTCCACTAGCTCCTTGAGGCCAAGAGAGGGGGGAGGGGCAACGGGAGGGGGAACAGAGGTGGGAGGGGAGAAGGGCCAGTGCCTGAGCAGCCTTAGCACCCAGAGAGAGGAAACCCTGCCCACAGGCCACCTCCTGAGTCTGCGCTGCTGCTGCAGGGTGACCCGGATGGTCTTTCTCTTCACAAGCCTGCAAGTCCCTAGCAGGCCCCTGAGTCTTGTCCTTCCTCTGGTCTTGGTGCTTTCCAGAGGGTTGAACCCAGAGCAAGGATCTTAGGGTGAACATTTATGATCATCTGAACTGGGAGACTCACCTTCCTTTCAGCAGATGGATCTAAAGCCTGGGAGGAGTAGGGCAGTAGAGCCACCTCCACCTTGGCCAGCAGCCAGCCCAGAGTTCTACAGAGGACCCTGCTGCCCCTGCCACCCGGGGTCAGCAACCTGGGACAGCTAGCAGAGGTGACAGCTGCCCAGAGTCTGCCCTAGGCTGCCCATGGGGTCTCTCCTGGCCCCACTGGGACCACAACACAGCTCCCAGAAGACAGAGCCAGAGGTCTCCGAAGAAGTGACCACCGCACAGTGCCCAGTGGCTGTCTCCCTTGTCCCCTCATTTGCCAGTGAGAAGGCTGTCCTAATTCTTGTTTTCTTTTTCTTTTGTTTTCTTTTGTGGCAGTATGAGGTGGGAGATGGGAACCTCATTTTGATAAATGGCATATCTTGTCAACAGAAGCTGACCTTATTTCAGGGAGGTGTTTTTAAATTCTAGGATTCTGCTGTTAAGAATCCATCTCATAAATACACTCCCATAAAGCACAACAGCTCCATACAGGAGTCTCCAGGGGAATGCTGTGTGTCATTAACCAACTGGAAGCAAATTAAACATCCATGTCTGGGGGAGTGTCACAGAGGGTGCCTCTGTGCATGCATTGGGACACACTTGCAGCCTCAGAAAGTTCAGGCCCCAATAGGTATCCCCTGCCTCTATGTACTGATGTGGACTCTGTGCCAAGAGATACTAGGTGAAGAGGTAAGGTACGAATAGTGAGGCGAAGTGTTCTTGCCAGGTCAGTCCTGCCAATATGTCCTTCTGAAATCTGCTGACCCAGAGAAGTTGATTTGAACTGCTT
Organism: Canis lupus baileyi; assembly: GCF_048164855.1. Taxonomy (NCBI): domain Eukaryota; kingdom Metazoa; phylum Chordata; class Mammalia; order Carnivora; family Canidae; genus Canis; species Canis lupus. The sequence goes on along the minus strand of NC_132856.1, from coordinate 43,865,141 downwards.
GTTAGACTGTGGGGTACGGAAAGGATTTCCTGGAACAGGTGGGCAGTGGCTCAGGAAGCAGCACTGTGGAGGGTAGGTATGGGGCAGGCTCTCTGCCATGAAGAAGCAGACCCAGCCCAAGTCCTTGAGACCCTCAAGGAGGCTGTGGGACCCCTCTGCCCCAGGTGTGGAGCCTGCCAGGGCACAGAGCAGGGTCTAATAAGTCCTGCTTGCCAGACACAAGAGTGGGGTCTGGGGTTCAGCGTTAGAACCGCCAGCTGGGTTTTGGGGTGACAGATCCAAGGTCTCCTCTTGTTTGGAAACATGGTGTCACAACACTAAAAGTCGCTTTCATCTATAATTGCAAATAAGCTATTTCAAAAACAGTGAAGAAATGCAAAATTGACTAATTCTCAGGAGTGCTGATGCATCTTTGTACTTAAATTAGCAACTCGGCTTTGTCCTTCCATGATAATAAAAGAATTAAGGAATGTCACGACCCATGTGTCTGTCTCTGAATGTGAATTTTAAGAAGGGTGGTATGTAGAAGTCAGGGGCCTCCAGACCCTCTTATGTCTGTTAGAGCATTGGCAGGAACACGGGTAACCTGGGGCCACTGGAGGCTGAGCTGAAGGGATATGCACTGGAGGCAGGACCCCAGGATGGTCAGGCCACGGGGCAGACTGCTTTTATGCTGCATTTGGAGGGAATGGGCCCGTCCCACTCCCTGGGACTGGGATGTGCTCAGCTGGACACGTGCAGAGCATGGCCACTCCAAGGCCCTCTGCAGAGGAAGTGGATATGAGGGTGGGTTCTACCCAGAAGACAATGAAGTTCAACCAATCCATCATCATCAACATTTGTTCTTCATTTATTCGGGCCAGAACTGGTAAGTTCCAGGAGGGACCCAGAGAAGAGGGGTCTGTCCTTGCCCTCAGAAGCTCCTAACACAGTCAAGGGGTGAGGGGCAGCCACAGGCACGTACCTCTATCCCACAGGCATGGCAGCATAAACAAAGTCAGGGTGGGAGGGGGAATGACTGACCAGTTCCGGGCACCAGGGTTTTGGAAAAGTTCGAGGAAGAATGTTTGACCTGGGTAGCTAGGGGAAGGACCGTGTTTCTCCAGGAAGAATATTCAGGTGGAGGAAACAGCCAAGTAAGGGCTTACGAACATGAGCACTCAGTGACCAATTACCTGAGCACAAGGAACCCCCAAATGTCACTCTGGGCTTTCTGCCCTGGACTTCTTTCTTCTTGGAAGAAGGATTAACAAAGTCACCTCCTCTGTCCTGAGCTCCACACCAGGTGTCTATCTACCTCTGGTCAGTTCCTCTTGCAGGTCCCCTAGGTACCAGAATTTAGTGCATCTGAAATGGAGCTCATCTACCCCCCTCCAGTCCTGCCCCTTCTCTCGGATTTCCTACCACCTTCCACCAAACTCTCCAAACAAAGAGCCTCAGAGTGGTCGTCAGATCGTCTGGCCAAGCTAGCTCTGTACGTGTGATGGACACCTGATGATCAGTATTGGCTGCATGAATGAGGGAGGGAGGAGGAGGGACAGGGAGTGAAGGATCCTGCTCACAATGTGTCAGGTCTGAAAGACAAGGAGGCCCAGGGCTGGCTACGCCGGGCCTCCCCAGAGCCTGTGTACCCGGAGTCGTTAATTTGTCCATTAGCTCAGCATTGATCTGCATGGCTCTCTGATGGGCCAGGAGCTGGGCCAGATCTTGCAGAGCCTGCAGGGAAGTAGATGCAGGTCTTGCAATACTGGGATCATAACATGGCGTGAATATGAGTGTAAAGAAGGATGCGATGCTACAAACCACCATGTGATGGCGTGTGGCAGGCAGAAGGGAGGCTAACTAACCTCTCCCACAACCTTACTCCCTCTCTGCCCCTGAAATTCAAACAGGGACCCTTTGCCAGCTCAAGGACTGGCCCAAGCATAACCCTCCCCACAGGTGCATAACAAGCCCCACACCCTGCCCTCTATGGAGTCCTCCGGCTTCAAAGCCCAAGAGGAGTTTTCTGAAGAATGTATGGATCTGGGCAGAGCCAGCTGTAGATGGAATAAAGGAGAAAAGGAGTTCTTGAGACATCTGCTCACACAGGGGCTCTACCCTGGCTGACAGGAGACCACGGGCCAGGTACCTGCTCCTGCCAATGGTGGGAGGTTACTGGTAGAGAGCCACTTGTTAAATATTTAGGAATTTTGTAGTGGCTTGTTAAACCATTGGTAGCTTGAAATCATTCACTGTGGGAATATTTTAAAATACTAAAAAATTAGCAAACATTATAAATCAGGGTGTTTTTCCCTCCTGGAGAGTCAGTTTACAGCACATCGCTGCCTGGGGTTGTCACTGTGTGGCATGCAGTGCCCACATCAGTGTGGCTACATGGGGCTGGTGTGCCATCCTAGGACAGAGACAAGGTAACAACCTGAAGCACTTGGATGGCACTTCTAACTCCAGACAGAGCTGCCAATGACGTTGCCTCTCGTGGTTCTGACAGCTCTGGAAGTCACTGCTGCTGCTCTAGAAACAGGCAAACTGAGAGCTGCCCAAAGTCACACAGTGAGTAAGAAACAGAGATGGTACTGCCAGCCCTGAGTCTCCCCTGAGGCCCACAGCTCGTCTGTCCGTCTGTCCTCCACAAGGGCCCAGAACTCCCCAAGAGCTCAGGATTCAGAGGCCGAGATCCAGGGGCATCCCTAGTTCCTCCCATGGGCAAGAAGGAAAACCCGCAGAGATTGAGCCCCTTGTAGCAAGGGCACTGTCCAGCCCCTCCCACACATCAGTCAGTCGTGTTTTTTGATTCTCGTGGAAGCACCATGATGTGCCTCATCAGGCCTGCTTTCCAAATGGGGGGAATCAGGCAAAGCAACTCATCCATGGCCACACTGCTGGTCAGCTCTAGAAATCCGCCACTGCCCCCTGCTCCCTATCCAATGATCCTTCATTGCTATTGATCGTTCCTTTGCTGACCACCCTGAAGAGAGAGCAGAAAGTGAGCAAAACTAAGGATGAGGTGGACGCAGAGCTCCCTGCTTCTTGGCCAGTGTGATGGTTACGATTTCCAGAGCAAGGCCCTAACATTCGGCCCCTCCCTGGCCCCTCGCATTGAGCCAAAGGTCCTGGTGAGTCTTCAGGCACGTCTGTGGGTGATGGGGGCTTCCATCAGGAAAGAGTTCAGCTGAAGGGTGGCGGGCAGGAAATGGTAGCTTTATTAACTAATATGTCCTGTTGCCTAATGTTGCCCAATTCACATAGAACCCACAGAGACAAGAGAGCTTCTATCTCCTTGGACAGGCCTCCTCCTCCTCCGTCTCCTCCGCCTCACCTACCTCTCCTCACAATCAGGACTCTCTGCCTTTTGGACCCTCCCTTCTCAGGGTGAGCACCCCGCAGACCTGCCGAATGACGCTGCACCATTCTGCCCAATGGTCCAAGAGTCAGTGGAAACATCCTAGGTATTCCAGTTGCAAGATTTCAATTCTCCTGCCAGGATATCACCCCATTTCCCTGGCAGAAATCCAAACTCCATGAGCACCTCATTGTCACATCCAGATGAGAACATGCAGCAGGCCAGGCCCAGGGAGAGTCTTCCTGGAAGGTGCCAGCCAAGGGCAACCTGAAGGGTGGCAATTGCTGGCCCAGGGCCAGCCATGCAAATTTCTTCCCAGAAGGAATGAGGTCCCTGCCAGAGAAACCTCCAGGCAGGAAGCACCTGAGCTGAGGCTGGGAGCAGGGGGACACCTGCTGCTGCCCCTCCCATGGGGCTGCATCCTGGCAGCTCAGCCAGTTGGCGGCCTCCATGTCTGCTGCCTGCATGCGTATGGGGGACAGATGGTGGGCCATCTCTCAGGAGTTTGAGTGGGCACCCAGAGGAGCAAGGAGCTGCTGTTTCCCTCCATCCCCCCTGGGCGAGGCCAGAGCTGCTCCTCCCCAGCTCCCCCAGGCCAGGAGTGGCCAGCCCTCTGACCTGCTCCAGGTGGACCTCTCTTCCACATCCCTCATTCACCTTTGCACTGGACAGCCTGGTGGACTGGAGCACACAGGGGAGGTATTATTAGAAGCATAGGAGATTTGGTTGGATATCTGCACTGGAACCTGCTCCACTCTAAATAGCCACCTTGCCCTGGGCAAGTCTCTTAACCGATGTAAGCCTCAGTTTCCCCCTGTGTAAAAAAGGGATACAAATAATACCCATCTCATGAAGTGAGGAGAGTTAAAACCTGATGTTTGAGATGCTCACACAGTGCTCAGTACAGGTGAGCTATTGGTCATATCTGCAGACACTCATGAGCCCCTGCTGTGTGGGCCTCAGCTGGGCACAGGGGTACAGGGGAGCAGGCAGCTGCTTCTGGGGGTGCCTGGTCCATCAGGAGGCACTGTGAGTGCTGAGAGTCTCCATCCCAAATGCAGGTCCATGACAGGCACTGCTGGGAGCTCTGGCAGGAAGGGGAACAGCCCTGAGGAGTAAACAGCCTCTCATTTGGCCTCTCCCTCCTTGGCTCCCTTCTCCATCTCCAGCTCTAGCCCTATCTCCCTCCTCCCTCCTAAACTCACACATCCACATTTATTTTGGGGTGCCCCTCCACTGGAAGCCTGCTGACCCTGGCTGAGCATCCTTGCATCACAGTGACTGTAAGACTGACCCATCTCCCCACACTCCTCCCCTGACACTGAGATCTGGGAGGAAGGGGCTGCCTCTGACCCATCCCTGGATCCTCAAGTTCAGCTCATGGCCTGGCCTAGGAGAGAGACTCACTGAGGGATTTTTCACTGGGTGAGTGTGAAGAGAGGCAGGTAGAGAGGTCGAAATCCACCCCCCCAAATCCTTTGGTTGTAAGTCTAATTGGCACCCTTCTCACCCTAGTGGAGGTGAGAGGTAGCTGGCCCATGAGAGTGACCCAGCACTGAGCTCCAATGCAGTGGGGTGGGTGGGGGGTAGCACTTGCTCCATCTTTCCTCTCCCTTGCCATCTGTGCCCTGCAGAGACCTCCCAGCAGGTGGGACATTCCCATCCTGCCCCTGTCCTGCCCTGTGCAGCATCTACTGGCCTGGCGTCCTGAGGAGCATCCATATGAGGACAGCAGCTAGGGGGTTGATGAGAAAGGCTGGAGAAGAGATTCCTCCATCACCCTCAGCACCCAGCACTCCTCTACAGGGAAGCTAGGACCCCCTTCTATGAAAGGCCTCTTCCCTTCCCTATAGCCCACATCAGCTTCCAAAGACAAGGAGAGGAGACACCAGGAGAGCAGCAGGGAAATATAAGTGATGACCAGGAAGGACTGTGGAGGCAGGGGGCCAGAGCACCCCAAACCCTAATGCATGCCCCCTTCCAGGCCAGAGATGCTGTCATCTTAGTAAATTGGTTTCCAGCCAAAGGCTTACTGGAATGTCCAAAGGGGCCTTGGCAGCCTGAGACCTCTCTCTCTAGTTCCTCCTAGGTGCTGTCTTCTCCAGAGTAACCCACCCTTCCCATCCCCCCTCCTTCCCTCTCCCTCCCAGCTCTAGATTCAGCCTTCCTCTCCCCTCCCCCAACTCTTATTCAGTTGAAACCAGAGGTAAAGCTAGCACAAAGCCAAGTCCCTGTGGAAGGTGCTTGCATGTGAGCCGTGGCCTTTAACTAACTCCACAGGTGTATATTAGCACTGAACGTGTGCTCTCCCGAAGCTACAGAGAGCATTAGCCTGGGGTTCTCTCCTGGGCACTCTATCTGCTCATCGTTAACTTCCTGTGTGCTCATGGAGTGAGAGGAGGAGCAAAATACCCCCTTTTCTTTTCTTTTTTCTTAATTTATTTTTTTAAACAAGTAGAATTTGACATTTTATTTTTTTAAGAGGGTGGGGAGGAGCAGAAAGAGAGAGAGAATCTCAAGCAGACTCCACATGGAGTATGGCGCCCGATGCAGGGCTCCATCTCATGAGCCTGACATCATGACCTGAGCCAGAACCAAGAGTAGGACACTTAATCTACTGAGCCACCCAGGCACCCCAAGATGCCCCCTTTTCTTGATCCACTGAGTAGGTCTTGACCCTGAGCAAAATCTTCCTCCAGAGAGTATTAACTTCAAGAGAAATCCATTTGAGAAAAGATTAAAGTTCAGTCACCTGCCTGGCCCTCTTGAAATGAGATAAGAACTCCCTGGTGTGTGTGTGGTGGGATGGAATGGGGAAGGATTGAGGGAAGCTTGGGGTGGGGGCCAGGGATACAGAAGAGCAAGGCTCTGGCCAATAGTGTTGTTGCCCAATGTTGCCCCATTTGCAAAGGAAGCTCAGCAATCAAAGAGCTTCTCTCTGCTCATCCTTCCTCCTTCTTCTTCATGCCTTCCTTCCTCTCTAGAACTTGAGCCCCCTAATGGTTTTCTCTTCATTCCAGTCTGACAGGGCTGGGCTCAGCTCCCAGGCTCTCTAGGTCGATACTTGCATGTGTTTTCAGATGCACTCTTCTCCTTCACTCCCTCAGTGCCATCTGGTGCCCAAATGCACTCAACCTTCCTTCATCCTGTCTCTCGTGCCCATGTGTCCCTTCCCATTCTGTGATCATGAGATGGTCCTGAGCTCCTGTCTCAACTCTGCACCACCCTCCTACCTCTCACTGCCCCACTGCAGTCCATCCCCAAGGGACTCTCAAAACCACAGAGTCGACAGCAGTTCCACAGCTTCTTTCCTTGCCCCTCCTCTCTTCTCCCTATACTCAGTCCCTGAAGAATTTTATCCTCCTTCCTCCTCTAGATTAAATCATCCTCTGTGCTGAAAACTCCTGGAACTATATTGGCTACCCACATATCATGTCTAGTCTGATGGAGGTGTACTCAACCATTAGCTGTCTGGCTCAACCTGAAGTCCCAACAGCACCTCAACAACCGCATGTCTGACTTCCAGTTCTGGATCAAGATGGAGCAGACACATCCCTCCCTATTCCTCCCACGTACAGTTTAAAACTCTGGGGATGATAGCTATCCTGGCTTAAAACACCACAGATTTATCATCCTAAAGTTCTAAATGTCAAGGTTCAGATCATCTCAGTGGATGATCAACTCAGCTAAAGAACATATAGCTGCGTTCCTTCTGGAGACTCTTGGGGGACTCCACTTCCGTGCCTTTTCCAGCTTCTAGAAGCTGAGTTCCTTGGGTTTTGGCCCCACATCACTCCCACTTCTGTTTCCACTTTCACACCTCTGTCTCTCACTCTGACTCCCCTACCTCCTTCTTATAAAAACCCTTATGATTACATTGGGCCCACTTGGATAATCCAGGATACTCTCCCCATTACAAGATCTTTAATTTAATCATATCTGCAAAGTCCCTTTTGCCACATAAGACAACATATTTACAGGTTCCAGGAATTAAGATGTGAACATCTTTGGGGTCCATTACTCAGCCTAACAGGGCAGTAGATTGTGATGAATCATGTATGTGAAGTGGCCGCTGGAGTAACCACTAAGTAAACTGTATACACTCAAAAATACTATAGATAAATCAAAATAGAATTGTAGAAATATGTTTCAGTAGCCCACAGAACAGTCAGAAAAAGAAAATGCTGAAAAATGCAAAAACAAAGGAAAAAATTTTTAAATGTCAGACGTAACCCTAGTATATCAATAATTATATCAGATACAGAATACTCCAATTACAAGACTGGTATTGGCAAAGTTTTAAAGAAAACATAACCCAGGGGCACTGGGTGGCTCAGTTGATTAAGCATCTGCCTTCAGCTCAGGTCATGATCTTAGGGCCCTGGGATCTAGCCCCCACATCGGGCTCCCTGCTTGGTGGGGACCCTACTTCTCCCTCTCCCTCTGCTCCTCCACCCAGCTCATGCTCTCTCTCTTTCTCTCTCTCAAATAAATAAATAAAATCTTTTTAAAAACCTGATAGAATTGAAAGAAGAAATAGACAAATCCACAATTACAATTGGAGAGGTCAAACCCCTCTCTCAACAACTGAGAGAACAAGGAGACAGCAAGTCAGCGAGGGTTCAGAAGAACCCAACAACAGCAACCAGCAAGACATAAGCAACATTTATGGAGCATTCTGCCCAACAATAGCAGAATATAATTCTTCTCCAGTTCCCACAGGACATTTACTATGACTGACCATGTCCTAGAACATAAAACAAATTTCAACAAAGAAATTGAAATCACACAAAATGTATTCTCTGATCAAAATTTAATCAAACTAAAATTCAATAACAAAAAGAGGAAATGTCCGCTCTATAATATCTTCTCTTTCTCACTTCCAAGCTTCCCTGGGCTATAGGAGAAGCCTATAACCCATGTGGCTACTTGGTCTCTTCCTCAGGAGCTGAAGGTCACGATGTTGGTGACTAAGGACAGGTGATATGCTTTGCCCATCAGTAGGCAACGGCAGGGGCCATGGAGAGCTCCAGGGACTGAGTCCAGGTGAGTCCAGGTGAGTCCAGGCCTAGCTCACTTCTTAACCACCAATCCCACTACTCTCTGGTCACCAAGGAAGTTGCACTTCGATGAGGAAGTGACCACAGGAGGCAACACAAATACCAAAGGTCCACTGCCAGGACACAAAGACAGAAGATGGCTTATAGAATGAGGAAGTGGTGGGGACCTGGTAGATGAAGCAGAACCTGATGGCCATTTGGAAATGGAGGAAAGAATCAGGGAAATGAGCAATCTCCAGGATATTTGGAAATGTTTTGCTTTGAGATTGCCCCCATGAAATAAGCTAGTAAAAAAATCAGACACTTTGAGAGCTAAATGTTTCCCTGGACACCATTTTAAAAGTAGGGTCTCTAAGCATAGAGTGGGCATGTGGCCTGTCCAGACCTGCCCCAGTAGGGCTAGGTGGACTCTGGCTTCCTGACTTGCACTAGGTGGAAGGGCTAGCATATGGGGAGGCAGGGTTCCCTTCAGTTGAAGACATCTCACAGAGCATTTGCTCTGGGGCTGGCCCTTGTCAAATGCTGTGGGTCACCAACATGCATGAGTCTTGGTCCCTGCCCCCAAAGACAGGAAATAAGAAAGCAAGCAGTTACTACCACAAGGAAGATGAGAATGTAAGGGAAAAGGCTCAAAAGGCCATGCCTGTGCCCAGTGCCCTGTAAATGGATGAGGGGTCAATGCCTGGGACAGCTCTGGAAGAGGTTGGGAAAGCCCTGGCATCTTCCAGCAACCTCTACAAGGTGGGCCTGGATAGAACCAAGTGACTGAGGGAGAGGTTATAGGGACCAAGAATCGTGGGGCCTGGCATAGAACTGGAAGGACCTTTGCTTTCATTCTGGGGGAGGGAAGAGCCTTTGGAGGGGCCTAAGAATAGACTAAGAGGGAGGGGCAGGAGGGGAGCAGACAGACAATTGTGAGGGCTCAGCAATAATCTGTGAGAGAGATATGACAGCTTGGTCTGGGGTCTAGTAGCCGGGAAGCGGCAATGTGGGTTGGACTCTAGGTGTGTTTTAGAGGTGGACACCATAAAGTTTGCTTACATCACCTGGGAATGTGAGGTGTGAGCATCAGGAGAAAGTGGTGCCACTACGGTGCTTGGCCCGAGAAGCTAGAAGAAGGGATTTGCATTGCTGAGATGCAGAAGACTGGATGAAGCCAACCAGGAGGGGTAGACCAGAAGTTCCATTCTGCATGTGGATGATGATGGAGGCAGTTCTCTGATTTGCTGTCACCCAGTGTGGCATTGGTACTAGGAGTCAAAGGTAGCAGACTGCCACTTTATTTAAAATTTATTTTGGACCATGGGTCCATGTTCTCTCCAGGATAATGCCGAAGCCTAGTTAGGCAAAAGACTGCGCCCAACGCCAGGGACTCATGAAATACTCTCTATCATGTCCGCGTGTCATTCTCACATGCTGGGAGTCTGGGACTCCACAGCTTTCCTAACCTCTCCCTCAAGCCCCACCCCGACCTTTGTGACTCCTGCCCCACCTGATTTGTGGCAGTAGAGTGCCAACAATCTCCCATTTAAGTCTTTGGCCCATCTTGCTGTTTCATGGACACTGGTTCTTTCTCTGCACGTGAACTCAGGAGGCTGAAGCTTTTCTTTCTACAGTCCACATTGAATGCAAAACCTGTCACTTTGAGTTTCACAGCTAAAAGTCATTTGTGCAAAAAAAATAAAATAAAATAAAAGTCATTTGTGATTGATTGTTGACCACATCATGGCCTCTGCGTGAGAGAAAGAGCAGGAAATGTCTACCCCAACCACAAGAACAACCAGCCCATTCACAAGCCTCAGAAGGGCTTATGTGCATTTTTGGACAATGTTTATTCATTATTTTATGGGCCACTCGGTGTTGCCCACAGGTGTCAGTGCACAAAAGAATTTACTGAGATTGGATTTGAGCAGTGACATAGAAGACATGAGAACTGAACCCTCAAGAGAAGGGTTCCCTTGAGAGGGGAGCAGAGCTTCCTCGAGCAAGTCTTCTTCCCCAGGGACAGCCTGGCTCAGGCTCCCTTCCAGGCAGTGGTGCTGGCACATGGAGGACAGCAAACCCACACAGTAGGGACACACCTGCCAGTGGAAGTATCCCTGGCTCGCTGCTCCCGGCCACTGCTTCTGCGAGTATGCCCCAGCCTTACGCCTTACTCCTTAGCACTCACAGGCTGCCCCTGCCCAGTGCCTGGTGCCTCTCCTGCCCACGTGAGCTCGAACTCATCAGACCATCAGAGTACAGTCCCCACCAGAAAGCCAAGTAGCTGCACCTGCATCTCACTGCCCCGCCAGGCTCACACTTCAGACAGAGGCCCTAAGGAAGTAGTATTTGATCATGAAATCTTTTGCTGATAATTATCAACAAGCCTACGTCAGCTTGTTTGCTCAGCCATAACCTTAGTTTCTAGGAGATTGCTGGTCCTGGGAAAGCAGTACACAGAACAACTGAATTCTGCTTAAACACCTACCAGCAGACATAAAAATTGGCATAACCCCTTTGGAGACTGGTTTGGCGGGGCCAAACCAGAATACACCCTCTGCCAGTGCCTGGCTGAACAGTGCTTCATAACTGGCTCGGGCAGTGCAGATCCAATAAAAATAATTTTTGGTTAATACTTTCATTTTTTTGTTTGTTTGTTTTTTGTTTTTTTTTAATACATTTATTTTTATGGGTGTTCAATTTACCAACATACAGAATAACACCCAGTGCTCATCCCGTCAAGTGCCCCCCCCAGTGCCCATCACCCATTCACCACCACCACCCCGCCCTCCTCCCCAATACTTTTGTTTACGTTAAAAAGTAGCATGGAAGAGAAACAACGCTGAACGTCACTCTTTCGCCAGTGATGGGAGCGACTGACCTCTTTCCTGAATCGGTTCATAGTTTTCTGAAAGTGGAGAAACATATCCTAAGTTTCTCTGCGCTATTTACAACACCACAGCTGCAGGGGTGGCACCCTTCTGAGCCCATCCTGCATTACCAACATTTTCTCCATCCCTTCCTTCAGTCTAACACTGAACCATCAACCAAACAGTAGCTCTATTAAGCCTTGATCTGTAACATTTGCCAATTTTCATGGTGTAAAGGCTGACCCGTGGCTGATTTCATGCTACACCATGGATGGCTATCACTGAATTGGGAGCTGGAAAGAGATAAGCAACATCATGTCATATGGTATTCCCACCACGCAGATACAATAGGCATAAACAATCTCAGGGGCCCTGGGAAAGAAGGTCAGAGTGGGGCAAAATTTTGCATTTCTTGACAATCTAACAGCCAACTCTCATGAGCCAGGAGGGGCCTGCTCCAACACAGCACTGCCTACGACCAGGCGTTCTGCTCCCAGAACTATACCAAACAGAAATGGGCACATGAGTGCACCAAAAACATAAACAGGGATGTTCTTAAAGGGGGTTCCCCTAAGCCTCCCAAACCGTCTGAGTGGTAGACTAACAAGACACAAATGATAAATGAATAAATGGTAAAGAAATAAACACAATAAGTAATAACACCATAAACAAAGCCAGAAGAATGAGCCTGTTGCTGTGACCCGCTATCGGCACAGCTGACTCTCACAAACTTACTTAAAGCTGAGCAAAAGAGGGGAGACACAGAGGAGCACTGCTGCCTTACTGCATGTATAGAAAGCTCAAGAACAGAGCAGATTAGCCTCTGATGTCACAAGATAGGAAGAAGAGTGGTGACTTTAGGGAGTAGGAGGACAGGAATGGGGCTTTGGAGTGCTGATAATGTGGGCTACTTGTGGTGACCCCATGAAGGGGTGCATTTTGTGATAACTCGTCTAGCTGTACAAATATTTTTTAAGAATTATTAATTTTATTTATTTATTTGAGAGAGAGAGAGAAAAAGAATGAGAGAGAGCATGAACAAGGAGAGGGAGAGGACTCCCTGTTGAGCAGGGAGCCCTATGCGGGGCTCGATCCTAGGACCCCGGGATCACGACCCTAGCTGTACAAATATTAACGATGCGCTTTTCTAGATATTTGTTTTATGTGCATAAAAAGCTTATTTTTAAAAGCCACCAGCGGGCTTTTAAAGGCCTATGAATGGCTGTGGCCCTGGGAGTGGCCTCCTTGGCATTCCCCAGAGGTGCTGCCTTTGCTTGGGATATGTCAGAAATACTCTCCCCCAGGGACCCTCTGGAAACTGTAGAGCAAAGCTTTTCCTGAAAAATGATCCTCTCCTTCAAATGTCAACCCTTGTTGATTGAAGATGAAAAGGAGGGGTGGGAGAGGGTGGGGATATATTGGCAAATGGACAAAAGTTATGGTTACCCACAACACGGTGGGATAGGTGTTTGAACTGGGGCATGGGCTCTGGAAAAGGGAGGGAGGGAGGGAAGGAGGAAGGGAGGGAAGGAGAGAGAGAAGGAACAAAGTGTTTGGCAGACCCTGGCGAGCTCCTGAGCAACGCCGGGCACTGTTCTAGACGCCGTGTGTGCACTACTCAGTGGGTCCTTGGCCACCCCTGTGCGGTAGATCCTGTCATCATTCTGCCCATCTCACAGATGAGGAGTTTGAGGCTCAGGGGTGAGGTGAAGTCAAAATGCCCTCCAGGCAACTGCAGGCCCCATACTCTACTTCTACTCCCCTAGAAAACTGCATGTCCCTACTGGGAAGACAGTGCCAAGAAGGGCTCGAAATGTTCTGCTCCAGGATGTTCTGCCAATGTCCACCCTCCTCCCACGCTGGCACTGAGCCTTTATGATCTGGGGCCCCTGACATATTGTTACTAATTAGATTAACTATGGTTGACGGATCGGGGACTTCAAAGGGGCCCACAGGAGGAATAAGGAAACAAGTGAAAAATCGAGTCCAGTGTTCCCATTTGGTGTTGACACCTGTTCCCAGCCAGGACTGATAACTGAAGGTGTAGTCTCATCTCACACCCTCACCCCAGCCCACCTGTGGGGCAGAGCAAGAGCCCGTGCCTTGGGGCACAGAAGACAAGTCTTCCACACACTTGGGGGCTGCTAAGTGGGCTCCAGTCTGGAAAGAGTCACCATGACCTATGGGCCTGGCCCCTCCTCCCTGGCCAGCCTTCTGCTCTTCCAAGCCCTGCCAGGGCCAGGAGGAGCATACTTTCTTCCACTCTCTGTTGATTCAATTCTGAGTCCAGTCTGACCTCAATCCAGGACCCAGCTGGAGTTTCAGGGAGCAGGGAAGATGGTAGTAGCAGAAAGCTCAAGGGCATAGGCTGGTTGAGCCAGAGGCAAGTGGCCCAGAAGTTGGTAACAGGTTCTGCTGGCTGAGCTACAGGCTTTGTTTTTCCAGGTTCTGGGTGAGCTCCTTGCTGGGGAGCAGGAATTCTGGGGCAAAAAAGGAGGCCTGGTGGGAAAGAGAGAGTTCAGCAATGCAGGATGTCCACCCATTGTTCCCGTGGACCTTCTGGTGGCCACAGAGGACCGTTGCTTGCTTAGCATCAGTCACAGAGATGCTGAAGTCACAGATGAGGCTGGTGGGGGTGGGGGGTTCCCAGAACTCAGTACAGCTCCCAGAGTTATGGAGCCTTCTCAGGGAAAAGAGGTCAGAGGGGTGCCCACCACCTAGATGGCCCTCTGGCCACCCTGTGCCTAGCCCCTCCCTCTGATTCTACAGAACCCACTCATGCTGGCTAGCTCCCTTGCTCCCCGCAGGTGTTGGCAGTCACACCAGCAAAGTGGTTATTCATACATCTTCCTCCTCAAAAGGTCAGGGTTCATTGTAGTAATGCTAGTAATTTGTGGCACATTCATTGTGGCTACTATTGGCTGGGAGTAGAAACAAAGGCCCAGTCAGGTCAGCTGTCCACACCCTTGCTGGTGCCAGGGTCACAGTGTGTGCTGTGGCAGGGTCACAGTGTGTGCTGTGGCCACTGGGTGAGGCTCTTCCCCTTGTGAATACATGTGAGGTGGGCTCAGGTCTACACTGCGGGCTCACTTCTCAGAGGAAGGAGCTGAGACAATGGGCCGAATAGAAGCTGGGAGGCCTTGGGTATGGAGCACACCAGGACCATGTCTGCAAAGGCTGAGGAAGGTGCTCAGGAGACAAGGTATCCTGGAGCACTGTCCTCAGGGACACCTGGGTGGCTCAGTCAGTTAAGCATCTGCCTTCGGCTCAGTCCCTGATTCTGGGGTCCTGGGATCGAGTCCCACATGGGGCTCCCTGATCAGCAGGAAGCCTGATCCTCCCTCTGCCTGTGTCTCTGCCTCTCTTTCTGTCTGTCATGAATAAATAGATAAAATATTAAAAAAAAAAAAAAGAACTATTCTCAGAAACTTGGAGGGCTGATGCAGCCCTGAGAGAGGAAGGACAGGAGGATGGGGACGGGGGGAGAGGGCAGTGGCCTGTCCTCCTGAAGTGACAGGAGAGAGCACAGGCATGTGGGCACTGTGAAAGGGGCAAGAGTGGGTCTGTGCCCAGAATCCCCACTCTCCTGCAGGCCACACTGCAGATCCCACCCCCAGGCAGGAACAAGAACAAGGAAGCTCTGGGGTTGTTGGCCTCCTGACCCACAACTGTGCCCTGGTGGCCTGAGTGGGAGGAAGGCCCAAGGGAGAAATGATGCCAAGTGTGCGCAGGGATGACCTCAGACAGGACAGTCACCCAGAGCTTGAGAGTGACACATACCAGCCAAGAGATGAATGGCCATGTTCAGCTTCCAACGGTGTGCCAGGGCTATGAGTGGCATTTCCAATTCACCAATTTGAGCCTCAGTATTCTCATCTGTAAAATGGGAACAATAATCTCCAGGGTTGTAATGGGGATTCGATCATTTCTATTTTAAGAAGCTTAACATGGTGTCTGGCCTAGTAAGGAAACATTGGTTCCAGTCTTCCTGTCCTGTTGGCCATCTACCAAAGCTAGGCACTGCTGGTGTGTTACAAACTGTATATGTGAATGAACGAATGAATGAATGAATGAACGAACGAACGAATGAGAGAAAGGAGACAGGGAGGGAGGCAGGAAGGGAAGGGGAGAGAGTAGATAGTAGGAAGGCCAACCAATACAGATTCTACTCCCAAATTCCTCAGAGCCTCCCTAGGAGGCTCTAGGCTGAGCCAGGACTCCAAGGCCAGGCTCTTCCATACCCAGACCTTCCCTCCACACCACTGCACCCTGAGGGCCTTTCAAAGGCCTGAAAACTTTTGCTGAACTTTCCAGAGGGTGGAGGAGGTTCCCAGTGAGAACCAGGCTGCATCATCCGTGAGCCTCAAAGTTCTCGAAGCCTGCAGGGATGCATGCTTCCCCTCTGTCATGACCTCGGGACGAGAGCTGTGTGACGAGGTCCAGGAGGGGTGTGGGCTGCTTTGTAGAAGTGTTCTGTAACTGCGTGCCGTGTCTCTTTCTCTCTCTCTCCCACTCTTCCTTCACCTCCTCCTCTCCCTCCTCCCCCCACTCTCTCCCAAATAGCTCAGACACCCTTTCCAAAAGAGCAGAGAGCTGCAGGCCCTGGAAGCCACGCTCCCCCTGGGAGGGCAGCTACAACTTGTCTCTAGAAGGACAAGCGGGGCTCCTGTCCCAACCCCTAGAAGGGTTGGAGACTGGGGCAGCCAGAGTTCAGGAAGGCTTTTAACTCCCAAAACTAAAAATCTGAAAGGCCTCTCCGGCTCAACTAGTTCCCTGAAGGTAGAGAGGAGGAGCGTGGCAACTGGCCACCCGTTCTTCCCTGGGGCTCAGATGCGGCCGAGGGACTCCTGCCATCCATTCACTCAAGAGGCATTTCTGGAGCACTGGGCTGGGCCGGCGACATACCAGTGAACACAACCAAAGTCCCTTTCTTCCTACTGACACTGTGGGGACAACGAGGTGGGGAGAGCCAGATAACATTAACTTCCCAGGGCAGAAACATGACTGGAACTCTTAAGAAATAAACTCAAGACATCTAAAAATTATTTAGAGTTTTATCTGAGCACAAATCCACAGGAATCGGGCAGCGCCAAGCCAGAAGTGCTCAGGAGTGCTCGGCGACAGGGACAGGAAGCCAGGACAGGAAATTATTGAGTGCCTGTAGTTTAAAGGCCCGTTCACTGTGATGGGTGGTCCTTATCATTTGGATTTTGAAACCTTGAGACATTTACAGGCTTAGGTTTTGGATGCTTACCTTGGGGCCACCTGAGACTAGCAGCCGCCTTGTTTCTAACCACGCCGCCACCAGGGTCCCCACAGTGGGTCCCAGCATGCTCATCTCCTTCCACCCCAAGGGGTGCGATGGATCCTGGGGCTCACAGCAGGCAGGGTGACAGCAGGGTGGAACCCCGGTCTCCTCACTCACAACGTTATGCTCTGCCACCAGAAGGGCTAAGGCTCTGTTCCCTGGGAGTAAATCTAGCCTACCCAGGAGAAGAAGGGTGGTGCAACCAAACCAAGTCCCTCCTGGAAGGGGCGGTCTCTACATAGGCTACTTGGAATTCTTCTATAAAGAAGATTTGTCTTTCTGTCTTACTTTAAATTTGCTCATTTATTTCTATCAATATGAATTCATTTATGTTTATGTTACACTTTGGGTTTTAATCCAATACTATGTTACTTTGTGGCTCAGATCTGCTCCAGCTTTGGCCATCGGGAGCTCGGTCACCTTGGTCCCGGAGTCCCTTTGACGTGCCCCCATCTTTCTGATTTTTGAGCACTTCCTTACTTTTCTGGCACTACAGAAAGGCTCATCTTGTATCTCTTCCTGCCATATCACCAAGGCGCCTTCCCTCCTTTACCAGAGAACGATATGTAGAAACCAAGTTGTGAGCACTGGGTGTGCTTGTTGCTACGGGCACCTCTCAGCAGACGAGTCTGGGTGGATGTGTGTATGGGTAACGAACTTATTTGTTCAACCCCGACACGCCCATGAAGTAATGTCAGAACAGCCCCCCTCTGGGAAATGAGTTCACCAATTCGGGTATGATACTTGCAGATCCTTGCATCTTCAGCCCAACTGTGTCCAGGCCAAACATTGTTTTCCAAAGCTAGTTGGATGGGCGCCTTGTCCCCAGCCGCTTTGGTGTGGTTATGTCACGCATTTGTACAGTTCTGTGTCAATCGTAAGGTAGAGCCTCCCGTCTCTGGGTGTATCCTCCAGCATCCTTTAGAATGAACAAGACTACTTTAGGGGAAGCTTTCTCGGTAGAGGGCGCTGGAGGGACATGGCAGGAGGAAGCCGTCCTCCTGTGGTTTGCAGTGTCCGGCTGGGGAAGAGCAGGGTGTCTGTGAGGACGGGCAACCGGGCTGCAAACTGACAGCCTGGGTCTGATGATCATCCTTTCAGCAGCCCTCTGACACAGCCTGGAGCCCCGTGCTCCCTCTCCGAGGCTCTGTGGCAGCACAAAGTGGCCTGTGGCCCCAAGGATCATGCGCTCATCTGCAGCTCCTGTGCGAGCCTCCAGGTGGCCCAGGCACTCAGAAGGCCTCCTCTCCCTGCTGGTGCCCAGCAGATGCTGGGCTCACCACACCGTATACTTCCTTCAACTCTCCTTTGGCTCTGCAGTACTATATAGAGTGACCTTACACCTCTAGTCTTGTAGTGTAGTTTATATTTCTGTATCAGCTTCCCTGCTACCCCAAGAACACTCCTGCTGGGAGAGATTAGTTGGCTTCAGACTCAAAGGAATGCGTTCTAATTTAATAAAACAGCCAAATGATGGCACCTTGGGACCAAAGCCAGTGGGATGAGAAATACAGACTCAGGCTGGTGGTCTGTGCCCCGAGTCTGGAGGCAAGAGCAGCAGGGCTGGTTGGCCTCCCATTCCCAAACCCCAGCCTTAAGCGTTCACTTGGAGCTCAGCCGTGGGGGCATTGACCAGGATCCCTCCTGGTGCCTCTCCCTGGCTTTATGTGTGCCAGTGAGAGTGTGTCTGATGTTTCTGGACCAGGTGAGCTTCTCTCTGTGGCAGGCTGGTCCCAGGGCCAGACTAAGTACAGCCTCCACCATAAGGAGGTGGGACCTAAAAGGAAACCAGGCTCAGAGAAAACCCAGGGTCACAAATAAGCTTTCTCTTATTTGAGTCCAGTGTGTTCTCTGGACCACAGTTCTTGCAGCATTTAAAAGGGGAGGTAGCATGCTCCCTCCAAAGCCTGAGATGGAAACACTGTCTAGGGCCTAGTAGGGGAAACTCATGACCCCACACACAGCCATGGGCTCACCTAAGACCCCCCAAAAAAGACCTGAGTCAGGGCACAGGGACCAGGGACCTGCCAAAAAAGCACAGTTTGGAGTCCTTAAAGAGACTCTGTACTCCTTCCCTCATCTGATGTCTTTGTGCTTTTAATCTATTATAAAATACTTTAAGCATATATGAATTAATTGAACAATCAGATTGTAAGATTGAACAATCAGGCTACTTGCAGCTTAGGAAATGGAATATCATCAACAGAGACAATGCCCCCACATGCCCCCTCCTTTTTTTTTTTAAAGATTTTATTTATTTATTCATAGAGACATAGAGAGAGAGAGAGAGAGGCAGAGACACAGGCAGAGGGAGAAGCAGGCCCCATGCAGGGAACCAGATGTGGGACTCAATCCTGGGTCCCCAGGATCACACCCCGGGCTGCAGGCAGGGCTAAACTGCTGCACCACCAGGGCTGCCCCACATGCCCCCTCCTTGATTGCACCAACTCTCCCTTATGTTTATGAATTTCCTTATGTCCTAGTGCAAGTGAGTGATTTCCTACGTGACATAAAGCACCTTGCTATGGTTCTGTCCTTCATGAGTGGTATCATACTGTATATATTCTTCAGCAACTTGAATTCTTTGCCCAACACTGTGATTGGGCGATACGTCCATGTTGATATAGGTAGCTCTAGTTCAAAGGTCAGTAAGCCTCTTCCTGGAAAGAGCCAGATAATATGAATTCAGGCTTTATGAAGCAAGAGGCAAAATTGAGGGTATTATGTATTTCTAGAACAAGAAGGAAGTCAAATTTCCACTAAACTTTTATTGATGAAATTGAAAATATAATAATGATTGAATAAAAATTGTAATATAGGTCTAATAGCAAGAAGACCAAAAATTTTTTTAAAGATTTTATTTATTTATTCATGGACAGAGAGAGAGAGAGAGGCAGAGACAGAAACAGGCTCCATGAGGGAGCCCAATGTGGGACTTGATCCCAGGACTCCAGGATCATGCCCTGGGCTGAAGGCAGGTGCTAAACCACTGAGCCACTCAGGGATCCTCAAAATTCTTTTTGGTTAACATCAAAGTTAAGATTCCCTATCTCTTGCAATTGTTCATCTTTATAAACCATTCTTGGTTGTCCAATTGTACAAAAACAGGTGATGGGCCAGATTTGGTGATAGTTTGCCTACCCCTACTCTGGTTCATTTGTTTGTTCTGCTGCATAAAATTCTATTGGATAGGGGTGTGTGAGTGGCTCAGTCGGTTAAGTGTCTGCCTTCGGCTCAGGTCAGAGTCCTTGGATAGAGCCAGAGCCCAGAGTCCAGTTGAGTCAGGCCCACCTGCTCAGCTAGAAGTCTGCTTCTCCCTCTCCCTCTGCCCTGCATCACGCTCTCACCCTCTTTCTTTCTCTCTCAAATAGATAAATAAAATCTTTTTTTAAAATAAATACATAAAATTCCATTGAATGACTCTAAAAATTTCATTTATTTATTCACAGGGGATGGAGGAGTTCCAGTTGTTTTGATATTAAAATAATAGTTTGGGCAGCCCTGGTGGCCCAGTGGTTTAGTGCTGTCTGCAGCCCAGGGTGTGATCCTGGGGTCCCGGGTTCGAGTCCCATGTTGGGCTCCCTGCATGGAGCCTGCTTCTCCCCCTACCTGTGTCTCTGCCTCTCTCTCTCTCTCTCATAAATAAATAAATAAAATATTTTTAAAAAATAGTTCATATATGTGCACTACATGTATAAGTGTTTTTCTGGGTAGTATATATAGAAGCAGAATTGCCAATAGTTGAATATGGCATGTGGATCTTTAATACTGAACTACTTTCCAAGATGGGTGTACTAATTTCTACAGAGATCATTAGTGTGTATATGATGGGCCACATACTTATAACACTTGGTATATCATTGTTTCAGGTTTTGCAAATCTGAATGGTGTGTGATGTTTTGACTTTAATTTTCATTTCTGGATTACAGGTGAGGTTGAGGTTGAATATTTTTTCAAATGTTCACTGACCTTTCATACTTTCTCTTCTGTAAATTGCCTGTTCATACCTTTTGCCCATTTTTCTATTGAGTTGTTTAAATTTTTCTCATTGATTTGTGAAAGTTCTTCATGTATCAATTAACTCCTTTTTTGTTCAAATGTGTTGAAAATGCCTTCTCTCACTTTGTGCCTTTTTCCCATTTTTAAGAGTGTCTTTCTGAGGAAAAAAGTTTTGTTAAATGTATAGCTCTTTTTTTGTGTGTCTTATTTAAATATGCCCTTGAAAAACTTTTGAAATTTTGCTTTTCATATTTAGGTTCTTAATCTACAGGAGATTAAGGTAGGGATCTAATTGAATTTATTGGATAGCACATTGTCCTGAAAAAATGGACTGTTGGCTCCACCTTTCCCTAATAATCTTCAGGGCTGTCTCTCTCCTATATCATATCTCCAGGTGTGGGTGGGGCCACTTCTGGACTGTTAATCTGTTTAATTAGGTAATTTGTACACATTGCTTTGACTTACTAGGTGTGTGTGTGTGTGTGTGTTTTAAGATTTTATTTATTTATTCATGAGAGATAGAGGCAGAGACATAGGCAGAAGGAGAAGCAAGCTCCCCAAGAGGATCCTGATGTGGGACTCCATCCTGGGAACCCAGAATCACGACCTGAGCCAAAGGCAGATGCTCAACCACTGAGCCACCCACGTGCCCCTCTGCAGTGTTTTTTATTCTTTCCCCAAGCAGTCAAGAACGTGGTTAAGTCCCCTTTATTTAACCCTAATCGTTCTCATTTTCATGGAAAACATTGTGAAAAACTTGTTACTTTGTGCAATACTCACTCATCTCTTCTGAACCTTGGTTCTACTTCAAGACGACTTCCTGGGGCTGGAGATGCTCCGGTTGGGGCGAGGGTGGGATGAGTATCAAGGAGGCATTTCGATCCTGGGCATCTGTCAATTCAGCGTGTAACCTGGGGGACCCAGTGGGACTGCAGGGGCCCAGGACCCCCTCCACGGCAGGGCCCCTCCTCGCTGCCTTCTCTTTTCCCCTTCACCGTGAGGCTTGGAGTCAGTGTGTTTTATGGGGTGAGAGGACACAAACCCTAAAACTTGAATAATTTGAAATACTACGTGTAAGGGAGTTTGTTCCTTTACGTAGCTTCTGGATTCTAACTGCATCAGCAGCTCGAGCAGCCACCGAGCCCCCGCCTTGCCTCCCCTTGCCCCGCCTTGCCTTACCCCGCCCCCAGAACACTTCTGGCCGCCCTTCCCCACCCCCAGCAGGCTGGAGTTCTCCGCGGCATCTGTAGCATCCAGGTCGCGGGCGGGGGGTCTCTCCTGGAGTGACCTTGAAGGGCGCGAAGCAGCCCACTGAGAGCAGTCACCTTTAGCAGCCCAAGGCCAGCACCAGGACCCTCGATTTAAATTCGAATTCCAGATGAGCAGGAATCAACTCTTAGTATAAGATCTTAATTGTAGGGGCACCTGGGTAGCTCAGGTCATGGTCCCAGGGTCCTGGGATGGAGCCCCGGAAATGGGCTCCCTGCATGGAGCCTGCTCCCTCCTCTGCCTGGGTCTCTGCCTCCCTCTCTGTGTCTCTTATGAATAAATAAAATAATTTTTTAAAAAATGATACTAATTATAGTGTAAAATTGGCTAAGAATATTATTCATTGTTAATGAAATTGGAATTTAATGGAAGTTCAGATCCAAGTGACTTTGTTTACCATTAGCAACAGAAATTTGTTTTTCATTTTAAAAATAAAAACTTGCACGAGAGGACAGAGTCTCTGCAGCAAAAGAGTCACTGCCCACCCTGGGGGTCTCCATCCTTGTGGCCAGGGCAGGTCAGGGGCCTCATGGCTCAAGCATCTCTGGGTACCGCACTGGCCTGTACACCTGTGGTTCCAGGGGCCTCTGCCCAAGCTGCCCCACCTGCTGCACCAAGGGAGAGATTCCTGTGGCCCGGCCCAGACTTCTGAAGTCACATGGTCTCAGGCTGGTTCTGGACTGTTCATTACATGAGCCCTGGCCCAGGCTGTGAACCTGAACTCCAGGATGGTGATGTTCCATCAGTGGACAGATGGAAACTTTTATCATATAGAGGACGAGTCATCTGTTGGGCTGAACTAAAGATTTCTCTGTTGAATAATAAACCCTGTGGTTCAAATGGAACTTGCACAAGTCCCAGGGGTGGCATATTGTGTTCTTAGGAATTGGTGATGAGGAGACTGATGAGGGTTTTATCAGTCTCTGGAGGAACTGAATTGGTTTATAAAGTTTTATTTGGGTTTGGTTTGATTTTTGCTCTTGCAGCCAGCACAGGGACAGTGCAAAATCAAAGAAAAATAGTGGAAGTCATTTTGATTAAACTTGACTTAGCAATTTCTTTGGGGAATAAGATCTCAGAGCCTGGTGTATGGTCAAATTTGAAGGAAAAGAGGCTTGCCTTGACCTAAATGCTCTCAAAGCTAGGACTCTATGGGTGCCTGGGTGGCTCAGTAGGTTAAGCATCTGACTTCAGCTCAGGTCATGATCTTGGGGTCCTGGGACTGAGCTCTGTATGGGGCTCCCTGCTCAATGGGGAGTCTGCTTCTCCCTCTGCCCCTCCCCCCCACTTTTGCACTCTCTCTTAAATAAATAAAAAAAACTAAAACAAACAAAAACAAAACTAGGACTCTGAAAGAAGGCTCTCACCCTTGAAATCATTTTGCACCTACCGTAACCAGCCCAGGTGCCAGATACTAGATAACCAGGGATAGGCTGTATGTCTAGGAACTTAGAAATTTATTCAAGTTAGCCAATCCACAGGGAGCCCATGAAACCTAGCTAACCCTACCCTGCTTGCCATATACAAACTTCCCCTTATAGCTCTAACTGACTGTTACCTTGTCCTGAGATGCAACCTTCCCACAGGCCCCTCTCATTCTGAACCATAAATAACAAAAAATTCTGCCTTTCATCTATCTAAGGGTCATTGTGTTGTGCCACTGTACTTTAAAACACCCTTTAAATCTTATAAAACAGATCTCATCTCAAGATAATTATAGCTGCAAAGACCCTTTTTCCAAATACAGTCATATTCATAGGTGAACATCTTTTGGGGGTCCACAAATCAACCCGCTATACCCTCCTTGAGAAACTTGACATCTCATTTCTTGGATCGTCCTCCCTTTCCTAATCTCTACACAATAGAGCATCACAGGACTGAGCCCTGGGGCCTCTTCATTCTCTGTATCAGTACTCACTGCAGAGATAACCTCATCCACTCCCATGGCTTGAAGATTATCTATACCCCCAGTGACTCCCACATTTGTGTCTTCAGTCTTCCCATATTGGGATTCATATATCCAACCTCTGGCTTGATATTGCCACCTGGGTGTTTTAATATGAACCCCAAGCTTAGCATGCACCAAACCAAACATCTGATTTCCCCCGTCCATGTGTTCCAATCCTTCAATGTCTACCTCTCAACAAATGATATTTCCACTTAATTTTGAAGTTCTGGCTCAAGCCAAAAATCTTTTTTTTTTTCAATCCAAAAATCTTAAAGTCATTCTAGACTCATCATTCTCTTACATGCCCAAACCAAATCATCAGCATTCCTATAGGTATTACATCCAGAAAACACAACTTCTGGTCATCTTCTCCATGACCTCTCTGGCCTACACCTCTGCAATAGTTCACCTGACCTCCTGCAGCAGCCTCTTGATGGGTGTGTCTGCTTTGTCTTTGACCTACTAGGCAAACCCATTGCACCTTTAGCTCAATGCAGAGACAGCAGAGAGCCTGAGTGGACAGGTCAGACAATAGAGATCACCATGTGAAATCAGACCTTATCACTCTTCTAGGCATAAAATCCTACAAGGCCCTGTAGCCCTCAGCTGCATCTCCAACCTCATGTATTCCTTTTCTACTCACTTGGTTCTGGCCACCCTGGTTTCCCTCCTCCTCCACAGACGTACCAGGCCCACTTCTATCTCAAGGCTGTCCCCTCTGATCTGGATGTGCCTCCCTGACATACATACTTGGCCCATTCCTTCACTTCAGACAGATCATAGTTCAAATGTCATCTCAAGCGGCAGCCCTCTATAACCTCCCACTTAGAGCAGCTGTCCTTACCGTCGCCCCACCCACGCTGTTTCTCTCTCCAGCCCCTTGCCCTGCTGTTTTCCTCCATAGCACTCGTGGCTGCCCGATATGACATGGCATATATGCTTGTTTATTGGGTCATTGTCTATCTCCCCATCTGAGTAAAACATAAGCTCTGTGAGAGCAGTCTTTGCTTTATTTGCCACTGTATCCCTGGCATCTAGAACACAGAAACTGACTCTAATATTTTTGAATAAATGGAGGAACATCCTAATGATGTCTGCTGGTGTCCTTTCACCAACCACCTAGTGAATGAATGATTGAGGCTCCCATTGGTGCCTGTCGGCACGTTGTGGTGTCACACAGATGATTTCCTACGGGATTGACACAGAGGCTGCAGATGCTCTGCTGTTTGGGGAAAGACCCAGGAGTACCTCAGGGGAAAGCGATGGTAAGAGACTCCCAGAAGTGGCCAGACTGTCTTTGGCACAGGACTTGAAAAGCACTGAGCTGAGGATGGAGTGGACTTGCTTTCCTGGAATATATACACCACTCCCCAGGTTCCAGGCAATTTGGTACATTGCAGTAAAAAGCAACTGCTGTCTGAAATGGTCAGATTTACAGTTCCTGGTGCGTTCGATCAGTTATAGCCAAAGTGAGGGGTGCACTTTCAGCTAGCCACCAGTTCAGAAGCCTCACTGGGAAAAGAGTGATACCTGGATCTCTGGGCTGCAGACAAGGCTGGGGATGTCAGAGGGCCTGGAGATCTGGCGGGGTCTAATAGTAGAGCTAACTGCACTAGTCATTAGCAACTTTCTGGACAAAAACTGGGTAATGGATGAGGGCCAGGCTCAGAAGTGACTTAATTTCACCAAGCCAGTTCTCCCCATGGAAGGATGGGAGGGAAAACAAACCACTAGGTACGCAAAGGTAAACTTAGCCCCTTCTCTTTATTTGTGGGGGTTATATTCCCATAAAGTTGCCAAGAACACTGAAATAGCAAATACCGAACCATCACTCCCTGGGGAAATACAGACTTAGTTCCTGCCAGCCTCTAGTAACATCTCAGTTAACTGATCGATACATAACCTTATGTTGTTTCTGTTTAAAGACACCTTATGTGGTAAATATTGTTAATTTATTAACATTGAGCTTGCATGCGGCAGCACTAGAACTGGTGCCTAAATGAAGCTTATCTAGCACACATTATCTCCCAGAGGCCTTCTCGCCACTGGGGGTGCTAGACCAAGCACTAGACTTCGAGGCCACTTGAAACCATGAAATCACCAACAAAAAACAACAATCTAACTAACGTGGCACAGATAGACTGTGAAAAGGACACTTGTTGTCAGCGCAAGAGCTGAGACAAGAAGGCAGAGTGTTGTCTTGCTCAAGCTCAGCTGGGCCTGTCCCAAGCTTTCAGCCATGGCCCCCTCCCAGCAGCAGAGCCAGGGCCCAGCCCATGTTCAGAAAGAGTCACATCAAGAGTCTGATCCTGCTGCGAGGAGAATGACCTTTGGGTTAGAGGCTGGGTGTGAGGAGGGCCATACCCTAGCCATTGCCCAGGAGGAAGGGAGTAACAGAACCTTGGCCAGGAAGAGGCAGTGAGGAGAGCTTGTTTGTCTACCCAGTTCCAGAATGGAGGGGTTTCAATGACAGTCACTGTTCCAAGTGACGCCCTGGGAATTGCTTTTTTCAAGCTTCAGGGACAAGTGGCTTTCTTCTGGTGCCAGGCATGCCTAGTAGCCTTCTGCATTGAACACAGCATTTCATCCTCAAAAATCTTGAAGTGACTTGTCCTTTGTCACACAACTATCAGAGCCCCAGACTGAAGACCCTCAGACTTTCAGCTCGATTCTGTACCCTGACCCCTCACTCCCTTTATAAATCTTCTCTGCAACCGCAGGAAGGCCAGGAAGGAGGTTGATAAGAAAGGCTCTAGCAAACCCCTCCCTACCCCCCCAACCCTTCCTTTTCCTCCCTCCACTTCCTCTCTCCCACACCATCTGCCTCCTCCCCTCTTCTGGAAGCCCACTACTCAGACCACCAGGTTCTGACCCAGCCGGCAGATGCAACCAGGCTGCCCTAGGACCTCTTCCCCCCAAAACAGCATCTGTAAGCCTTGCTGATTTTACCACAGTGCTGCAGGGGAGGGGCCCCTCTGGCTCTTGGTCTGTGATTGCTGACCAGAACCTACACACATTGTCCTGCCCTCAGCCTCCCGGCGTGGTATCCACTATAACCAGGTCTTGGAATCGCTTGAGGAAATTTTAGAGACCTGATGCCCAGATCAATTCAATGAGAACTTCATGGTCGTTCTGAGGAATACAGATCTCCAGCTATCTTCAGCCCTATTGAGCTCGTGTGCTTTTTTTTCCCCAGGCCTTGGTTGGCATCCCTGCCCCCACTCGAGAAATCCGGAATTCTCTGGTAGATCAGATCAGGTAAATGATGTTACTCATGATAGAAGGAAGACATTTAGCCTATGTTAATAAATTAATTAATTTTTAGAGGTAGGGAGGAGCAGGGAGAGAGAGAGAGAGAGAATCTTAAGCACGCTCCACACCCAGGGCAGATCCCAATGTGGGGCTTGATCTCTTGAGCCTGAGATCATGACCTGAGCCAGAATCAAGAGTTGGTCACTTAACCAACTGGTTAAGTGTGTTAACTTAGGCCCACCACTGAGAGTGGGGCTTTCCTCTGGGGAGGGAGTCAGTGACGTAGACCAGAGTTAGGCTATCTGCGGAGGGGGTGGTGGCATGCAGACACGCAGAATATAGCCAGCCCTCCCTGGGCTGTTTCCTGCCCCCTACTCCTCTCTCCTTTTATCAGCCTCTCCTCAAGGAAGTGGGGTCGGGTGCAGCCAGTGGCCCTTTGTGAGGACCTTGCAGCCTCATCTGAGCACACGGGCTACATCAGCTTTGGTTTCCCTCTCTTTTTTTTTTTTTTTTTTTTAAGATTTTATTTCTTTACATATTTATTTAAGAGAGAGAGAGAGCACACGCAGGGGGAGGAGCAGAAGGAGAGGAAGAAGCAGACTCTCCACCAAGCAGGGAGCCTGATACAGGGCTCAATTCCAGGACTCTGGGATCATGAGCTGCTCTGAAGGCAGATGTTCAACTGACTAAGCCACCCAGTTCCCCCTCAGCTTTGGTTTCTGATGAGTAGAAGATGAGACTCGAGAGTCTCCTTGGGCAGCTTGGGGGTTGTGAGATCCAGTCATGCAGAGACCAGTGGAAACAGGAAGCAGAGAGCCCAGAGCAGAGATACAGGGAATGGGGAGAGCCCATGATGGCCATGTCCTTCTTCTTTGCATCTCTCCTCCCCGGTCACAAGCCCAGCAGCCCAATGGATAAGGACTTCCAAGTGTTAGAACAGAAAGAGCACCTGCCACCTCTCTCCTCCATTTCCAGAGACTTCAGAAGTAAAGGATGTATCTCCAGGTTAAAGGCAGGTAATCAGCAGAGTCAAACTGAGATCCACTCCTCTCAATACAGAGTCCAGAGCCTTCCTTTGGGAATGTTTTGTTGGATGAAACCATGCATTCTGTGTCTTTGAAAATTCTCTGTGGAAACTAGTGCTGTTCTCTGAACTGGGAGCCAACTTCAACTGACCTTTGTCCTTGAGGCAAAGACCTGGTCCACGGGCCCAGGTCAGGTACATAAACAGAGAGCAGGCCCTTGCCCTTGTTCTTTAAAGTGGGAAATCTCTTCTCCTGCTGCAGACCTGTCAGAGTCCTAGAGATCTGGATGCACCCAGCTCACCACATAGCATGCAATGGATCAGGACATGGAGGTATGGAAGCAAATATTCCAGGAATTAATTCAGGAAGTGAAGCCATGGCACAAATGGACCCTGAGAGTAGACAAAGACCTTCTTCCCAACAGCCTGAAGCTGGGGTGGTCACAATACCAGCAGTGGGGCTTTGCCAGGTGAGTGGGGAATGGGATGGTATGTATTCCAGAAATTTCTTGTTTATTTGTTACTGTGTATACCTGCTTCTTTTCTTGTTCTATTCCATTTTTGCAAATTGAAGACTACAGGAAGTGAGATGCTCATCATCCAAGAAGCTTTAGCTTCAGTAAAGGTTTTTTTTTCCTTATGACAGGGAACCCCAAACAGCAGGACTTGGCACTGGGTGTGGGCTGCATGGGGCTGAGGGAGAGCAGTGAGGAAGAGGGAGGGGAGGAGCTGCAGGAGAGCTGGGTTAGCAAAGTTCCCTGCCTACGCTCCTGGCCTCAGAGGACCTGAAGCTCACTGTGGTGCCCAAGAGGGAGAGGTCCTGTAGGCTGAGGAGTTCCCTCCAGGATAGGGCAGAGGATAGGGTAGTTGAGCAACATGCAGCAATCTTGCCCCCTCCACTCTGGGCTGATGGACCCTTTTAAACTAAGACCCTTGGAAGTCATCCAAAGCTTTACCTTTTTTTCCAGGTGGGAAAGCAAAGCTCCAAAGGTTAAGAGGTGGGGCCGCCCCCCCATCACGTCCCGCACAGAGGGTGGGGACCTGAGACCCTCCTGGGACTGGGGTAGGGGCTTGGTGCCTGCCCACTGCCCTCTTCTCTGGAGGAGGATTTGGGCAGAGGAAGCAGTTTTCCTCTCCTTGTGGTGGCACCAGGAGCTTCCAAATAAAATCTCAGCTCATTTGTGTGTGTGTGTGTGTGTGTGAGAGAGAGAGAGAGAGAGAGAGAGAGAGAACCTTGAACTCTGAGATGGCACATGAACAGAGCAGCATGACCCAGAGGGAAGGCTGGGGATGGCAGCCCGGGAGGGCAGAGCCCAGGCCCCTGTGCACCACTGACTCTGAATGACCCCAGAAAGGTCATCTCACTTATGGGGTCACAGCCTCGGCCTCTTCCCTTCATGTCATGGCCATACTCACCCTGTCCAGTGTAGCTGGAATCAAGAGACAAGAAGGAAACCTTGACTGGCTCATTCTTCCCAGCCCCTTCCAATTCACCCTCCCAGTTTAAGCTAGGCTTGCCTGCTCTAACAGATACACCTCAGAATATCAGTGATTTGACCTAACACCGAAGCAGAGGAAGAGGAGCTGGAGGGTTTTCCAAGAGCTTCTGTGTCAGACTTGGAAATAGCACATGTCACTGCCCACATCCCATTGGGCAACCAGTCATATTGCCCAACCTCACTGTGAGGGGGCTGGGAAGCAGACAGGAGTGCATGGATAATTTGATGAGCATGAAATGTCCTTGCTGTACTATAGCTTCTTCCTCTCCCATAATTCCTGTCCTGAGTGCAACCATATGCTTGCCTGCCTTCCCCTCTCTTCATCTATCCTGACATGTATTTGTCCAAATATATGGGATCAGGAAAACGGTCCTCTTCCCTGCAGAGATGAAGTGTCATTCTCTTGTACCCTGAGGCCAGGTACACACAGAATATGAAGCTTTCCAGAATATGAATATGAATTGGGCTGGAGGAGGGGCAAAAGGAGAGAGAGCGGGGCACTGTGATCTCCCCATAATACTGGCAGATGGGGGTCCCCTGGGCAACAAGGCAGAGCAATGATTTTTCTAGGACACTAGACCCTCCCTGATCTGTGGGTCTACAACTTACTCTCTCAGTCTTTTTGGGCGACTATAAAATAAGATAAGATGAGATAAGATAAGATTAAAAATAAAATAAAAGAACACCAGACTGGGCAGCTTAGACACAGCAGAAATGTATTGCTTACAGTTCTAGAGGCTGGAAGTCCAAGATTAGGGTGCCAGCTGGTCTGGTGAGAGCCCTCTTCTGGGTGGTGAACTTCTCGTGTATCCTCACATGGTGGAAGGAGCTAGGAGCTCTATGGGATCTCTTTGATAAAAAGCACTAATCGCATTCACATAGGCCCCACCCTCATGACCTAATCACATCCCAATGTCCTTCTAGCATCATCACCTCTCGGGGCTAGGATTCCAACATGTGAATTTGAGGGAGACACAAACATTCAGACAGTAGCCCTTCACAACATCCCTTGTACCATCGTGGATTTCAGTTCGGGGCTCTCGGGCTGACTTAATGGCTGCTGTTGCACCTATAGCCTCTGACCCACTTCAGTCTACATTTGAAGAACTCCTGGTTTGGAGTCAGGAGACTGGAGATCCAGTCCTACTCCTTTTTTTTTTTTTTGGTTAAAAAGAAAAGTAAAAACCAAACTTTATTGTTGCTTTTTACCATTTGGTAACATTTTTACACACAGGCTTCGATCTTCAGAATACCCTGGATTCAGTAGAAAAACCTTTTAAATGAAGTTTTGTACAATAGAAACTTCTCAGCAGTCAAAATTTAGACTGTAAAAAAATACATGCAAAACATACTTTTCTGAAAACGCTTAACTTTGAACAAAGCACCGAACTACACAAATGCAGAATGAAAACAGCATTTCAACTCCACCAAAAGTAGTCATCATAAAAGGTGTAAAAGTCACCTAACTCCACTAGGCACTGTTCACTTTTTAAACAGGAGACAATAAAAAATATTGTCCACAAACAATATCCCAACTTTAGGGTAGGTTTCAGAAAGTCTTCATATTCATGCTTTAATAGTGATGAGGTGAGTATGATCGAGATCTAGAACACGATCTGTATCCTCCACGACTATAGTAAGGAGAAGGTTACCGCTTTCTGTAAATATGATCCCTATCTTGAGCAGTTCTCCATCCTCTTCCTCCTCCACCACCTCCTCTGTATGATCTGCTATAGTAGTCACGATCATCATAGCCTCGATCATATCCTCTGTCACAGTAATCCCGACGGTGTGAGCTGCCATAGGTAGGTCTCCCCATGTAAATTTCTGGTGTTGGGTTATGTGGTCTTTTTGTTATAGAGAAATCAACTCTGATCCTACGTCCATCAAACTCCATTCCATTGGCACACTCTTTTGCTTCCTTGGCATCGTCTACATTTTCAAAATATACAAAGGCAAATCCTCTGGAACGCCTAGATTGCTGGTCATATACAATAGACACGTCAGCAATGGGGCCATATTTAGAGAACACTTCTCTTAGATCTCTTTCTGTAGTGTACAAGCTCAATCCAAATACTCCACAACAGCAGTTGGGGTCGGGATTTGCCCGATTCCCAACATGACGCCTGCGAGTAGACATGGGAGAGTGACTGTGGCTATGCCGTCTTCCATAATCTCGACTGTAAGACCTGCTATGGGATAGTCTATGGGAGCGGGAGCGGGATCTTGATCTTGTATAATGCCTTCGAGAACTTCTTCTGGGTCTAGACCTAGATTCAGGTCTGGACCTGGACTTTGATCTGGAACGCCTGGAATCTTCCTTGGAGCGAGACCTTGCAGGGGTATGCCTTGCAGATTTCCCAGATCCATGAGCACTTCCACTTCTGGAAGCAGAGCAGGATTCCCGCTGCCGTAGTTCTGCTCGCCGCTGTCGCTCATGACTCCTAGATGCTGTCGCCGCTCGACAGGCTTCAATCGAAGCTGCCAACCTCTGGCGCCTTCTGTATAGAGGCTCCGCCGCAGCCTCACAGAACGCACAGGCTCCCGAGCCGCCGAGTACCAAGCGCTCCGCACCGCCCGGACGGGCTCTAAGTCTCCAGTCCTACTCCTGACACCCACAGAGTTTCTGCATATGATAGGCTCCAGAGTGTGTGTCATCTGTAGCACTGTCGTGTCAGACTTAGAAAGTCTCTTCCAGCCCCAACAGCTTGTGATCTGCTATCTTTTTTTTTTTCAAAAAATTTTATTTATTTATTCATGAGAGACACAGAGAGAGAGGCAGAGACATAGGCGGAGGGAGAAGCAGGCTTCTCTCAGGGACCCCAATGCGAGACTAGATCCCAGGATCCCAGGATCATGACCTGAGCCAGAGACATATATGCTCAACCACTGAGCCACCCAAGGGCCCCATGATCCGCTATCTTTGTGACAGACACTTGTGGGTGACAGGACATGTTGGTGGCACAGTAGAGACAAGAGAAAGGGGCTCGCTAATTTCTCCCCCAACTAACCTTGATCCCAGTCAAGTCACATCTCTGTTTCCTTGGGTTCCCCTTCCTCCCTATGGCCCAGCCCACAACCTGGCCACTCCGGGGCAAGCTGAGGTTCTTGTCATTTGTCCTTGCAGGTTCCAATGCTCCTTGTGCTCTCGAAGTTGGGCCTCTGCTCAAGTGCATATCCTTTTCCACATGCACAAGACTGAGGGGAAGCCCGAGGGCAAAGTGAAGATGAGAATCTTTGCCCAGAGATGTCGGAACTGCGATCAGTCTCCATTTGAGTTTCCCGAGTTCACAAAAGAGAACATCTCAAGGATCCTGAACAACCTGGTGTTCCGAATCCTGAAGAAATGCTACAGAGAAGCATTTAAGTCAATGGAAGAGATTCCCGTGATCAAGGAAATCACTCTTGAAGGGCCACACGACAAGAACAACTGCGAGGCATGTCTGCAGGGCTATTGTGCTCAGGGTGGGTTACATGAGGCCATGCAGTCACCAGTGTCGCTGATACCTCCCGCCATAAGCTCACCTGCTCTTGAGATAGACATTCCCATGCCCTCTCCCATAAGGAGTGGCACCACCATGGACGCCGTGAAGGGGAACGCTGGGGCCGACAAGAGCAAGGCTGTACCCCAACCCTGGTGTCCTGGGCCCACACAGAATGCGATCCTCCCCACCCACTGGAGCCCGAGAGCAAACACCCACTATGGCATGGAGAGGAGAGCCCAGGTCAGCACCTCAAGTGAGGTGCTTTATTCTCACATACCCCAGAATCCGAGTTACAGGAATTTGAATGCTTGCTACTGTTTTCTCCTTCTGATCATTGTAGTGGTGATTATCGTAGAAACCATTCAGTGGACCTCAACATGATGCCAAGTTCAAAGTCATGCGATATGATCCCACAGATAGGAAATATCCAGAACAGGTACATCCAGAGACAGGAAGTAGACTTGGTGGTGGCCAGGGGCTTCTTCAGCGAAGGGAATTAATCTGTACGGGCCTTTTGGGGGGCCAAGGGTGGGTGGTGATGATGATGTCTGGCACAAGACGGAGGGAGGGGTCATACAACACTGGGCATGCAGTAAACGCCATTGAATTGTTCATTTTAATGTGTTCGGTTTCGTGTGATTTTTTTAATGGTTGGTGTTAATTTCACCTCAATTAAAGACACTGAAATTCTGCTCATTCTCTGGAGAACTGAGACCAAAGCCTTTATGCTCACAGAACCACTTGGAAATCTCATGAGACCTGTGGATGTTCTGTCCCCTGAGAAGCTTGCACAGACTCTATGACATCAGCCCATGGAGGCACTTGGCGTGGTTTTCATTAGGCTGAAAATCTGGGTCTCGAAGCAGTGTTCTCCACCACAGGGTCCACACAGCTCAGGGCTGCGGCAGGACCATCCGCCCAGGTTGGGGAGATAAGCTTCAAATTCTATTTCATGTTTCTTTGTACTTTACTATTTCTCGCTGCATGGTGTATAGTGTAGGTTAGTGTACTAATAGAATGGTGGTGTGATACGATGCGTAATTAAAGAAATATACACCCCTCTGGAATGCACCTCAGTTTCTCATTGACTTTTCACTGACTTTTTCATTTTCAGAACTGAAACTCTATACCCATTAAACAATGACTTGTGTTTTCTCCCTCCTTTGTCCCTACTAACCACCATTCCTCAGGACTACCCTGAGGACCTCATATAAGTGGAGTCATACAGTATTTGTCCTCCTGTCACTAGTTTATTTCACTTAGCATAAAGTCTTCAAGTTTCATTCATATAGTGGCATGTGATTGGATTTCCTTCCTTTTTAAGGCTGAATAACATTCCATGGTATATATATATACCACATTTTGTTTATCCATCTTCAGACATCTGGATGGCTTCCACCTCTTGGCTATTGTGAGTAGTGCTGCTAGGAATATGGGTATACCAATAGCTCTTTGAGACCCTGCTTTCAACATACTCAGAAGTGGAACTGCTGGATCATATAGTAATTCTACTTCTAAGTTTTGGAAGATCGGCCATCCTATTTTCCATAGCAATTGCATCATCTTACATTTCCACCAACAGGGACAAGGGTTCCAATTTCTCCATTTCCTCACCAATAATGATTTTGTTTTGTTTAATTCTTTTATAATAGCTGTGCCAAAGGGTGTAAGGTGATATCACACTGCATCTTTGATTTGGATTTCTAGAAAATGCAATTCTTATGATGTATGTTTACTCTTTTAAGGCAATAGCAGAAATAGTATTTGTAGATCTCAGCACAGATAGAAGTATTGGGAACACAACAGAAATGAATGGGTAAATTCTTCACAGACTTGCTATTTGTTTTCAAATATTTGGGCATAGTCTGCGTATCTATTCGGCAAATGCCAGAAACTTCAAATGTAATAGTGAACAAGATAGTTACAAATACATGCCTAAGGAAAAAGCATGTAAGAGAAACAAGTGTGCCCAGCAGCCTCGACGTAGCTGGAAGCTGAGTGACCAGTGAAGTAGGGAGGACATGCTTAAAAAAAGGGGGATCTTTTTTTTAAGATTCTATTTATTTATTCATGGGAGACACACACACTCACAGAGAGAGAGAGAGAGGCAGAGAGACACAGGCAGAGGGAGAAACAGGCTCCATGCAGGGAGCTCGACGCGGGACTCGATCCGGGTCTCCAGGATCACACCTCAGGCTGAAGGTGGCGCTAAACCACTGAGCCACCCAGGCTGCCCCTAAAAAGGGGTTCTTAGTGGAAGGCAAGTCATATAATGTTAAAGATGGAATCAACCTTAGAAATCATCTTCTCCAACTATTTTTTATAGGTGGGTAAAAGCTGAAATGATTTTCCCAAAATTATGCAGTATGTTAGTTAAAGAGCTAGCCTTGCAATCCTGGATCCCTGAGTCCCGGGGCTGATCAGCTTCCAGAAGAGATGGGAATGTGTTTACGTGCGTATGTGCATGTGTGCACTTTTCCACAATAAAGACAGATTACGGGGAGATGTGAAACATTTGCCGTTATCTCCAGACAGACTCTACGGTATTCAAAGAGAGGCAGGGATGGGTGGAATGATTTGGTGTATGTCAATAAGAAAAACTAGAAAATGGAATTTAGATCATTGGGACATTAAGGCAAGTGAAAGTTGAATGATTTGTGAGCTCACTGAAGACTAGCCTCAAGAACATTAATTTCAGGAGCCTGGGTAGCTCAGTGGTTGAGCATATGCCTTCAGCTCAGGTCGTGATCCCTGAGTCCTGGGATCCAGTCCTGCACCGGGCTCTCCACAGGGTGCCTACTTCTCCCTCTACCTATGTCTCTGCCTCTCTCTCTCTGAGTCTCTCATGAATAAATACATTTAAAAAATTAATTTTTTTAATATATTTATTTATTCATGAGAGAGAGAGAGACAGAGACACAGGCAGAGGGAGAAGACAGAGACACAGGCAGAGGGAGAAGCAGGCTCCATGCAGGGAGCCCGATGTGGGACTCGATCCCAGGTCTCCAGGATCACACCCTGGGCCAAAGGCGGTGCTAAACCGCTGAGCCACCCGGGCTGCCCAAGAAATTTAATTTCAAGAAAGAATTGGAAAGTCCTTTAAGATGCCAAGAAATGTTATTACATGATTAAAGTTTCTCTGATAGCACATACTGCTACAGACAAGTAGGATGGGAGAAGCTAGGCAAAGTGTTGTCGCTATGAATCAGGAACAGACCAGCTCTAGGACAAAGGAAATGAGAATTACATGAACTTACACCCACCACAACACAACACCTCAAAGTACACTTCTTTCCCACTCAGGAGTAGTGAGAGATTCAAGAGACATGTTGAGGAGGGAAGAAAGGGACACAGAGAAGGAAAGACAGTAATTATTTCTGGAGTTTATCGTTTGCTATCATCGTTAAGTGACCCTAACCTGGTATTTGGCAAGCATGCCTAATGGTCATTCTAGAAAACTTGAGTCAAGAAATGTATGTGGTCCTTGGTGGTAATTAAAATGCACTACTCGATGATTTTACCTAAGTGTCTTTGCCCCTTAATGTCCAACGTCTGAAAAATGGGTATAATAATAAGTTTTTGGAACCAGAACATTTTTATTCTAGGAATTAATTTTATTCTTTTATTCATATTGCTTTAATGCCCAATCATATATCTTTTAAAAAAATTTTTATTGGAGTTCAATTTGCCAACATATAGCATAACACCCAGTGCTCATCCTCCAAGTGCCCCCCTCAGTGCCTATCACCCAGTCACCCCAACCCCCCGCCCACCTCCCCTTCCACTACCCCTTGTTCATTTCCCAGAGTTAGGTGTCTCTCATGTTTTGTCACCCTCAGTGATATTTTCATTCATTTTCTCTCCTTTCCCTTTCACTTTCCCCTTCACTATTTTTTATATTCACTACTTTCTCCTTTACCTTTCACTATTTTTTATATTCCCCAAATGAATGAGACCATATAACCAAACATATATCTCATTATGAAAATTCCTTTTCCAAATTATGAATCAGTTCATATGCAGCACATAAAATTTTCAAATCTCCATATTTCCACTCAGATGCACATTCTACATTATAATCTTGCTCCATTTTTACATTTATTTGAATGAACTAAATAGTATCTCTACAAACATCACATTCAAACACTATAATTGGTACGGACTATTATGTAACATGAGATAATTATGGTGCAATACTTTTCCTTTGTTTATATGTAACACCAACACAAGGTTTTTGCATAAAAGACTGGTTTTATTGAAACAAGTTTTACATAAGTTATGGACAATTTGTGTGAAAGCCCCTACTTGCCCCCTTTTAAGATTTATTTCCAATTTGGCTGTATATAATGTAGACCTAGCATGAAATAAAATGTCAAAATCATTCAAGTAGTACAACCAATAAATTTCAGTTCTATTTTTGAAGAGTTAAAAAGAAGAATACAATTGTTTGAGGTTCTAATGAAGTGATTTCTCGTTTTCCTACTCTTTTCATCTCTTAACCTACTTCTCAGTTTGTTTTTAACTTGAGGCAATCCTCCGCTGAAGTATTACCATATGGTTTTAGAATGCTCTGCCTGTTTTGCATCTGTTGAGGATAAAACACTTGAAATTATGATTAAATCTATCAAGACAAAATATAGAGGGTGTCAATAGTGGCAGTTCTGGGGACAGACTATTCCTCAGATAAGATAAAAATCACCCTTCATTTCTTTCCAAAAACCCAACTGGCTAGAGTTGTGTGTCCAATATGGCAGCCACCTGTGGCAATCTAAATTTATTTTTTTTAAAATTTTATTTATTTATTCATGAGAGACACAAAGGGAGAGAGAGAGAGGCAGAGACACAGGCAGAGGGAGAAGCAGGCTCCATGCAGGGACCCCGATGTGGGACTCAATCCTGGGACTCCAGGACCACGCCCTGGGCTGAAGGCAGACGCTAAACTGCTGAGCCACCCAGGGATCCCCACTAAATTTAAATTTAATTAAAAATCCTTAATTAATTAAAAGTTCTTCAGTAACACCATTGTTCAGTAGTCAAAAAGCACATGTGTCTGGTGGTCACTACATTTGAACGGCACAGATACAGAAAATTTCCATCACTACAGAAAATTCTATCGGAGGGTACTGAACTAGACCATGTAGGAGCCAATGCATATATGAATATTTGTGAATATATGCACTTTTTCCTTCTTAGTCACAAAAGCTACTTGTTAAAGCTTATCTTCAACTCACAATCCTGGTTTTTTTTTTAGCCCAAAATAGTGGTATAAAAATAGATATTTGTACAATTTCCCCAAATCATATGATGTAGTGTAAGAGTTAAAAGCCCTATCATGAATCCCAATTTTGCCAGTATAAAACAGTCTCATGAGTTCTTTGTGGACCATAGCATTATGGCCATTGGCAGAGTTCTGTGGTACCTACCAGGAAGCTTTGCTAGGGGTTCCTCATTAGTATAGACTAGTCATCCCTGCTACCCTGTATGGCCACCTTGGAGGAGGAGTCCCTGAGGGTACTGCCTCTGCTCCCTACTCTAAGGTGGGTCCCAGGACCCCCAAGATGCCCACTCAGGACAGGAGGACCACCCATGCAGGCCACATAAGGCTTCCCAGAACCAGTCAGGCCCATGCTACCTCTGCAAGGGCTACCAGTGCACCATCTGCGTGTCCTGTGCCCAATGCATGGGCAGACAATCAGCATTTCTTTCTACCTTCAATACCCAAATTATACCTGAAGTCTCTCCCAAGACCCTACACTTACAAAATATAATTAAAACATATGAAAATAGCAGTTTGAATTAACCCAAGGACAGCTTTTCTCAGTAAAAGAAATAACCTCATTAAAACTCTTTCAAAATAAAGTATCATTTGACTAGTCCAATATAAATGCTCTTTTTATAACCCCTTTATCCCTGGATTCCTAAAAACAGTGCAATCAGCTTCAGATTTTGGTCTTTGAGTCATAATTTTTTTAGAAAAACACATTTTCTAAAATATTAAATGTGCATTATTTAGATACAAGTATTTGCAAATGAGCCTTTATATATAAACTAGCTTATCAATTCTCCAGTCAACAGAGGGAAGAATTCACAAATGTGAAATTTGAAAGTCATTTTTCCTAACTATGACTGTGGTTTCTAGACTTTGTCCTTAAGCACAAACCATTATTTCACAATACCAAGATTTACAGCTCCACAGCACAGGGAGATTATGTAGTCTTCTGGTGGATGGTATCAAAGCTGAAGGCTAAAAGATACTTTGGTGGTATAACTGGGAACAGATTCTGTAACAAAAGAAACAAATATACTCAACCATTCCCCATTTTATTGCAAAGTGTAGCTACATGTCATGGTTCACGTTAACACACAAATTACTACCACTTCCTATGTTAAGTATGGAAATAAATGGATTTACCTATCCCCATTAAGTCAGCTTTCACAAATGTTTAGTCATGCTATAGAAATATTTAGATCTAAGGTAGAATTATTAACTGTCATTCTTTTGCACTCTTTCTAACTGACATGGGTACATCAGAATCTGGGAAACAGTATGATCCTAAAATTAAAAAAAAATGGACAAAACAGAAATAGATGGCCAAAGACCTGAGACACCAGGTCAGATACCAAGAAGGGAAGATGGTTTATAAGCAAAGTTTGGACTATTCTTAAACCCAGCATGATCTTAGGAAGTACCCCTTTACTCAGTCTTTCTCTTCCCACTGGTTACTTACTGCCCATTCTCCCTTCACAGACAAATTTTGTCAAAGGATGGTCTCTATACTAATGACTCTTTCTCAAGGTGAGGCACCTGGGAACTTGTTAGAACTGCACATTCTAGGCCCTACCCCAGAGCTGGTGAGGCAAAATCTCTGAGGGCAGGGCCTGCAGATAATTCTCAAGGTCACTAACACTTGAGGACCAGCAAAGGGTTTCATTTGCTCTTTGTTCTTGAATCACATGAGGCTGGAAGTCCACATGACTCACTAACGCTACTTTTTTTTTCCTACAGCTATGGACTTTGGTCAAAACCAGCTGAATATTGGCGATATCATATGAACAATACAAATATATGAAGGATAGAATTATTATAATTATTTAGAAATAAGTGAACGAATTCAAAAGCTATCATCACTAAAGTTAACCTTACAAAGCAAATTATTCTATCACTGACCAACAGATCCAAAGCTAAATATCTATTTTCTCTAATTATTTCTTGCATTTTTAAACAATAGCTCTAAACTTGTAATTATGAGCAAATCTATAAAATACAACAATAAAGGTTTCACAAGAGGAAAACTATAAAACCCAAAGATAAATTTTGACAAAATAAACAGTTCTGCCAATCGTTTCATGTTTCACATAAATTTCTCATTTATTTCATACTATTTCAGCATTCAAGATTGGGGATGGCCGAATGGATTGGGGGTAACTGTATAAAGATTTGCTTAACTTAATTGAAAAAAAATGTTTTAATTTGCCCAATAAATAGTATTTTTCATTCATGTCATGAAATCCCCAAATATCTGAATGTGACCAATCATTCTTAGTCTGTGAGTGGGGAAGGATCAACCTTACATGCATATTTTCTGAGGGTGACTGAGGTACTCATTTGCAAAGTCCTGGGGGCCAGGGCTACCTCTTCCCTAAATCTTCCTGCATGACATCTTTCTACAGGTCCATACCTCACTTACAAAAACAAAAAGAAAAAGAAAGAAACAAACAAACAAAAGAACTGGGGAAGAAAAAACTCTCAGGCATCCATACCCAGGAAGGAGGTGGTAATTAGAACAAAAGGTGACTTAGGCCTTCCTCCAGTGTTTGTGTGCTTGTAGCAGAAGGAAGGGCTACTAATCTTCTGGAACACTTTGGAAAGAGCCCCTGGGGAAATTGCTTCCCACCCTTTCCAGGATCCTGTGACCTCTCCGCGTTCCTCTGAATTATCACTACCCTGTGGGAAACCAAAGCTAAAGGGATCTAGGTACTAGACTGCCACCTAGTGTTTTCCCTTTTGTGGCTTTTATATAAGTGGCCCTTGATTTATGTAAGAAACAAATTTTTCTAAAGTTGGATTTAAATGGATTTTGTTTTTGTTTTTGTTTTTTTTTAAGATTTTATTTATTTATTCAGAGAGAGACACACAGAAAGAGAGAGGCAGAGACACAGGCAGAGGGGGAAGCAGGCTCCATGCAGGGAGCCCAATGCGGAACCTGATTCCGGGACTCCAGGATCACGCCCTGGGCCAAAGGCAGGCGCTAAACCACTGAGCCACTCAGGGATGCCTTAAACGGATTTTGAAATGGAATTTTATTTTCCCATTAACTGGGATACTCTTGTCAAGGTCATTTTGTTAAAAATTCACGTACAATTAGTAAGGCAACGTCTTAAGTGTGTTTCCTGGTCTCTCTGTCAAATAGTTGATAATGTATCAAGATTCAAGTACACTAGAAAAGTTGGATATTTTAAAGAAACTATATATGTGTGTGTGTATATATAGATATACATATATATGTATACATATATAATTTGATATTTTAAAGAAACTATATTAACTATATATATATGGTACATGGAAAAATAACCAATTAACCTTTTGTCATTGTGACTTATGTCAATAAAAGTGTTGCATGAGTACATGGAATTCCTTATATCTATTTAAAAGAATTTTTTAAATTTTTTTTTAAAGATTTTTAAAATTTATTTATTTGAGAGAAAGAGAGAACAGGAAGAGGGACAAGCAGAGAGGGATAAGCAGACCCTGTGCTGAGCACAGAGCCCAAACACAGGGCTTAATTTTGGACCCTGAGATCATGACCTGAGCCAAAATCAAGAGTTGGACGGTAACCAACTGAGCCACCCAGGCACCCCCAAAATAACTTTAAATATGATTAACGTACCTCTTTCTTTAAGATCTTCAAGATAGGCTTTCAAAACTTCTTTATCAAAGCATTGACGATCTCTTTCGCTTTCCATCACTTCGACATCATCTTGACACTGGGTGTTATCAAGAGGATTGTCCATGAGGCTTACGAATCTATTCAAGAAAATACAAACAATATCACATTTTCGCCTGTGTATTTTTAACCACAGAATTCCTCTCATAAGAAGTCAACCTCCGTGGTACTGAATCCCAAGTTCTTACTTTTCCTTGCAGGTCACAGCAGACCACATAACATTACTAACATGAGCAGAACTGCCCTGTGGAATAATCCAAGAGGCTTATGGCATCAGTCCTGCTCACTGCCCTGCTGAGGGAATGAGAGCTTCTTAGCCATAGATGGAGGACAGCGGGCAGTTTCACAGTTTTGAAAGACATGTTGACAGGAAAGGCAGTGTAATTATTTCAGTTCAAAATTGGAAATCCCTTGAATCTCTGGCTGCAAGTGTGGGTCCTGCTGGCTTGAGTGGTATCTCATTGGTTTGTGGAAGCTCTCTAGACACACGGAAGATAAAGCCTACCTGTCTTATTTTAGTACATATGTTTCCCAGTTCATTTTCTTTGTAGTTTTAATTAATGTCTAAATGCAAGGAAATTTACAATACATCTTTCTTAATATTCAAGACCTCTTTGATAGCCTTTGGGAACACGTTTTCATTTTCTTCACATAAGAGAGGTATTTTAGTAGCATTTTTCTAGATTTCTTTTTTAGGTTTTTATATTTTTGGTTAATACAATTACTGGCATTATTCCTTCCATTATTCTTCTATAGATTATTTCAAAGAAACTGTTAAGACATAGAGATCTTAGCGTAAATGTATATCTAGTGTTTTCATTAAACTTTTATTAATTGAAGGAGCTTCCATCTGATTCTTTTAGATTTGCAAGTCCTACAGTTGTATCATTTGAGATGACTAGTTACCTGCGCACAGGTCAGTTCTCCCCTAACCAGAAGTTCCCTTCCTGTCCTTGGTTGTGAACCTGCCACTCCTGCTGCTGAATGTGGAAGGAGTTGGGGGGCGGTATCCTGCTATCCCTCCCACCAGGGGGCCTTTTCTTATCTGTAAGACATTCCTGAGACAGCCATAGGGGGAAAACCCATTCCAATGGAAGGAGTATGGTGGGTTAGTGGGAAGAAGATGTCATATCCCTGCTCATCTTGTGCTTACACAGGAATGAATTTAATCTCTCCTTTTGTAATAGTTATCTTCTCTATATCTGTCTGCTATACATCTTATTGCCAGGAACAGAAGACAAGGAAGATGTATGTCAATAGTGAGCATTTACCACTGAAAGAACTGGATATCCCAAGGAAATCACCCCTTGGGTGGTGGTTTTAGCAAACACCCGGTATTCAAGGTAGATGGGTCTCTGGACACAGGGATGAAGTGGCTCTCACTAGAACAGCTTCGTGTAAGGGTTTCTGGGGAGGCTTCATGCTGCTGGCTGTGGGTCAAAGTGGTCTCAGGGTAGAGGTAATGGGAGGATCCCAAAGCCTCAAATTCTGGCAGGACATGCTAGGAGGGAGCCAAGGGGACATGCCCTAGAGTCAGCTTCAGGGGAGTGTGAAGCTGGGGCTTTTCAAGTCCACTTCCAAGATAAGAAAGACTGTTGGATGTCTCATGCCAGATTAGAACCTGTATCACAGGGGCACCTGGGTGGCTCAGCAGTTGAGCATCTGCCTTTGGCTCAGGTCATGATCCCAGAGTCCTGGGATCGAGTCCCGCATCAGGCTCCGTTCAAGGAGCCTGCTTCTCCCTCTGCCTATACCTCTGCCTCTCTCTGTGTCTCCCATGAATAAATAAATAAAATCTTTTTAAAAAGAAAAGAATCTGTATTGTATTTGCATGGATGGTTTTTCTAGTTTGGGGTGTTTTACAGGTTCCTTAATGGAAACCAAAGAAGGATAAGACAACGAGGGAGACATGGGCATGCATTTTGTTGCACTTCAAATAGCAGTAGCATTTGTCCAGAAACTCTTCAAGTGCTACCTCCCCATGTCAAAAACTTCAATATCCTGTAAGAAGGCATCAGAACTTCCATGAACAGGGATCAGATCCTCCAAGTACCAAAACTACATAATCCAGTTCCTGAGACGGCAGGTGCCCAGGCTGCAGGTGCTCTTTACCTTGCGTCTGAATGTCTCTACTGGGATCTACTCACTTTAAAGGTGTGGAAGAGTCACACAGCGCTGTTGGGAGCTCCACTAAATGGTCCCCACTGACGACTAATAAGGTGAGCTTCTTTAAGTTAAGCAAGGCGTAAGGAAGATAGGTCAGTTTGTTCTTATACAAGAGAAAGGTCTGCAGTTCTTCTAGCCTAAAAAGAAGTCAAAGGGATCAGACCATAAGGATTAACTTCATTAAAAAGTGAATGGCAAATAAATTCAGGTATGAAATCCCTACATAGTTTATATATGCGACCCTTATGAGAATAAACTGACTTTAAAGTTTAAATAAAACCATGCCAGGTGACCTGATTTGGGTTTTTTTAAGTTTTCATGGACTTAATCACCAATGGAGGACAAATACAGCAGCAGGATAAGCAGATTGCACAAGAGACACTAGTCTGGGAGCGGCCGGACAACCAGTACACCTCTCCAAGCATCTGTCACATTCCTTGGGGAGCAGCAGAGCATGGGAAGGGAACTCTACTGGAGTTGGGCCTAGAATGAACAGATTTGAGCAACAGATTTCCTGGTGTATATCTTGAAAGCACAGTATTCTTCTCCCGTCTGATATTCTAACTTTAAAATGGAAAGAAACCTGCAGAATGAAAAGGAAATGAGCAAAATGAGCTCCAGATATGTTTTATTTATTTTCCATTTTATTCTAACTCGATGAGCCTCCCCTAGTTTTTTCTTGCATTCATTTGCAAAATCTTGACCGATCCCACAAATATTTCACA
Source organism: Canis lupus baileyi (assembly GCF_048164855.1). NCBI lineage: Eukaryota > Metazoa > Chordata > Mammalia > Carnivora > Canidae > Canis > Canis lupus. The sequence goes on along the minus strand of NC_132856.1, from coordinate 43,820,263 downwards.
AAGTCCCCCTTGTGTTTCAAACTAAAACAATTCCCACTTAGTCTCACAAAGCTGGAAAACACACACATCATAGGTACCAGGAGTAGAAAAAGGTCATATGAAGGACCAGCAGAACTAAGCCAGTTTTGGCTTATGTGTCACGACAGCTTACTTATCATGCTGTATCTTTATAAAGAAGTTTGTAGATTCCAGGAGGCCAGATATTTTGTTTCATTCACCATTTTAAATTCCTGGCTTACAGGAATTTAAAACAGGAGCCTGATATCATTGGTGGAATGAATGAATGAATGAATGAATGAGTGAATGAATAGATCTTAACATGATTCAGTATAATTTTTTTTTTTTAAATAAGCTCTATGCTCAACATGGGCTTCAACTCACTACCCCACGATCAGGAGTTGCATGCTCTACCAATTGAGCCAACCAGGCGGCTCAGTATAATTATTTTTTAAACACAAAATACAAGGATACAATTGGAAAAACCTGACTACTCATATCAGTTTTGTTTGAAAGGTGATGTGTGATAAATCAATAAATGAAACCAATAAAAATTATTCTCACTGATCTTCTAAACATGGAGCAAAACATTCCTCTTTCATCTTTAACATATAGGTAAAAACATGGAGTGGTAGGTTTCTCTTCCAAATATAATACTATACTTTGTTATTTCTGTGGGGTAAAGGAAAGTTAATGATGTCATTCTGTTGAGGACTCAAGTAAATTAACAGTCACCAAGATAATGGAGATGTGTTCAAACGCACATACACACACATATAACATGTAGGACGAAGACTGGAAACTATCTTATTATATAAAGAACAAAACACATTTCTCAGAAACAATAAGCTCTTGGAAAATTCATTGATTTCAAAGACCATTCGCATGTTATGCATGTTAAAAATGTTAACAGTGTTTAAGGCGTTAGTAACTGATGCATACACCTCACCTTCAGGATGCGAGTAGCTACCTGTCTATATCTTGGGGCAGGTCATTCAGGCTATTATTGCTCATATCCAACCACTGCAAATTACACATCCTCAGGACACAGATTGGGACACTGGCAAACTTGTTTGCTGAGATATCTACGAACGTAACTTGCTTCAAGTTACTTAACTAGAAAGGAATAACAACATATTCTAATTACTTTTGTAAGACCGGGAATTTTCAACTAATAATTTTCAGGGAATATTTCATCCCAGAGGCACTTCTAAGAATATATGCAACACAGATCAGTAGAGTATGTATTTTTGGAGCGCTGACGATGTGCTCCATGCTGGGGATGCTACAGTCAACAGCACACAACAGATGCCCTCCAGGAGTTCACACTTTTGAAAATAAACAACAATTCTATGTAGCAAGAACTAATGTGAAGAAGTTTTCAACCAGCAGTGCTTGGTAACACAGACCTAAGGGGCTAATATGCCAATGTCATGGTAGGATAAGGGCCAGGGGTCAGAAAAGATTTCACAGAGAGTGGGGTTTTTGCACTGGGTCCTGCAGTTCCTGGACAGGTAGAAAGATAGGGAAGGGAATTCCAGATAGGGAACAGCATGTGCAAAGTCACAGAAGACAAAAAAGCACAAGCCTTAAAAAAATAGAATGACTTAAAGACAGCCACAAGGAGTTCTGGCAAATCTTAAAAAGACTCACATTTGAACTCATAAAAGGACATGGCAAGTAATCAGAAATCTCTACTCTTTATGTCTCCATGGTAACTGGATGTGAAGGGAAATATATGTTTTTTTATTTTGAGCTCAAATCTATGACAACTGAATAAAGTAGGAAAAGTGTCCCATGTTTGGATTTGTTTTTGTAAGTCAGGTCGTGGTTATGACATACAGAAGGAGCTACCTTTTACCGACTTATTTTCAGAGTCCACAAATAGAATTTGGCCTGCCTCTCAGAATATATTTTCAAGACTGTTATGTAATATGCAATATGGAGCCAGTTGGACCAACAGAAGGAATGACTGAAATATAGAAAAGAAAGAAGCAATAAGCTTAGGTCTCTTTTTACCTTAATATAATACCTCGTTCCATACTGCTGCATTTGCTTTAGTGGCATACGGGTCAAACTCGCCCCCTTGAATGGGCACATTCTAATTTTACTCTTGTTTTGAATTTATAAAAATAAATGTGAAGACAGTAATGTGACAGCAAATAAGTCATCAAAAAAGATGTTTGGGGTGCCCATAACTCAGTCCAAAGTCTCTGACTGTGTTGCTGGGGTTCTCAGATCAGCTGAAAAATCAAGACTGAATTACCTAGTGTCTCTTATCTTTCTTCTTTTTACAATAAATGTAGAAGGTACATTTTTCAGACTGTAAAAGAAAAAGTTCTTTACTTTTTTAAAAAAGATTTATTAGAGGAAGAGAGAGAGAGAGAGAGAGAAAGAGATCACAAGCAGAGGGAGCGGCGGGCAGAGGGAAAAGCAGGGAGCCTGACATGGGGGCTTGATCATGTCCAGGGATCATGACCTGAGCTAAAGGCAGACTCTTAACTGACTGAGCCACCCAAGCACCCCAACTTCTTTCCTTTAAATATCCTCAATATGTTAAGACTTTTGTGAAAATTAGGGATCCCTGGGTGGCGCAGCGGTTTGGTGCCTGCCTTTGGCCCAGGGCGTGATCCTGGAGACCCAGGATCGAGTCCCACGTCGGGCTCCCGGTGCATGGAGCCTGCTTCTCCCTCTGCCTGTGTCTCTGCCTCTCTCTCTCTCTCTGTGACTATCATAAATAAATAAAAATTTAAAAAAAAAAAAAAAAGACTTTTGTGAAAATTAGAATAAGGAAAATCATAGTGGCATTAAACTAGCAAGGAGAGCAAGTGCCTAGATATAGTCACTCCTCACTAGCTACTTTCATCAAGGGCAAAATGAAATAAACTCTTTTGAAATGTAGTTATATTTGCTTGAAATTCCAGTGCTGTCCAGATAAAAATCTGACATTCTGTCAGAGTAAATACAATCCTCATTTACACAGAAGTTTGCTTATCTTTACCTTTGTCTCAAAATTCCTGGTAGTTCCCTCCATGAGTCATTCATTCTACTTGCAGTCTGTTTGAATTTGATTTCTGAATTGCATTAATTATTTGTGTGAGAAACATCCTCATGAAGACAGGAGCAACGATGTGGGTACATTGAACCCTACTGAACCATACACTTAAAAATAGTTACAATGGTAAATGTAATATTATGTTTCTAACCATAAAAAAAAAAAATTTAGGGGCAGCTGGTTGGCTCAGTCAGGTGGCTCAGTGGTTAAGTGTCTGGTTTGGTTCAGGTCATGATCTCGGGGTCCTGGGATTGGGCCCCACATCGGGCTCCTTGCTCAGCAGAAGGTCTGCTTCTCCCTCTCCCTCCTCCCCACCACTCATGTTCTGTCTCTTTCTCTCTCTCAAACAAATAAATAAAATCTTTTTTAAAAATGTTTTTTAACGCCAGCATTTGGATATGGCATCCAGGAAAACAGTGCTTTCCTGAGTCTGTAGAGACCAGAACCTGCAGTGCTATGTGCTTCCTTTGGATAAATACAAGGTTAAGATATGACCATGCAGCCCGAGGCATGACCATGAAGCCCGTCTTCAGGCTGAGACGTGACCCAGCAGCCTGTCTTCAGCTACATAGTTTGTATGTATCTTGAATAAGCCATAATTTTCACAGGTGGCTGAATTTGTGGCCACTGAGAACCATTCAGGCTTGAATTGGTGAAGATAGTAAAGAGTCAGTGAGCTATTAGAACAGAGCCAACTGGGGAAGCATAACAAGTACAGAGCATTTACAGAATCCCATTCAGAGCAAAGAGCCTAAAAATCTATATCCACAGTACACTTGTTCCCACAGATGTCAATATAGGTTAAGTGAATCAGCAGCACATGGCCGTTTGCCAGGAAAAAAGAAAACAAATTGTGGCTGCCGCGTGCTGCCTTATATGCCATCTCATGTGGACTAACTGCAAACAGGCAAGACTGAATTTTGAGCAAATGATAGAATTATCCTAAAATTGAATTATGGTGAATTGTACACTTATAATGGTTGATTTGGGAGTATACAAGTTATATCTCAATAAAGGTAGGAGGAGAGAAGGGACAAAGAGGAAAGCCTAGGAGGCTGTTGTTCCAGGCCAGATGATGGACAGCACAGGCTTGGACTAGGGTGTTAGTGGCAAGATGCTGGGTGGTAGTCAGATACAGAACCTATCCTCAAGGGCATTTTCAACAGGACTTACTTACAGAGTGGATACAGGGCATGGGAACAAGAGAGGTCATGATGACTTGGCTTGCTTCCAGCCTGGATGACCGAGAAAAGACTGAGCCAGTTTCTAAACTGGGGAGGCCTGGAGAATGAGCAGTCTCATGCAGGGAGTCACGGCCCTGGGGGACACCCTCACCTGGACCACTGTTGGGCATTTCCTGGGGCAACAGTAGAAGCAGCCACTTCCTCCCACCCAGGAATTTCCAGGCAAGGAGAGTAACACCCAATCTAGGACTATAATCAGCAGCCAGGGCCTTGTCAGCACCACACTAGCAATACTGTCTCCAGTCTGTTCGTGACCAGCAGGATTATGAGATGGCTATCTTCCTTCAGCATAAGAAGCCTGTTGAGTTTTATTTGCCAACAGTCTTCCCTCTCAGCTGCTCCATTTTATCAGAATGTGATTTGAATCATTTCTCCAATGAATACAGATCAAAAGTCACCAATGAATATTGTTTAAATTAATGGGCTTTCAAAACCTTATCTGTAACATTACTTTGTTTACCTGCCAGTTTTTATGAATATATCAACTTTAAAAAAAAAAAAAACTTTACCCTTTTATTTCCAATTGTTTCCAATTTATTGTGCCACTATGGATAAATAAGTCTGGATCTGCATTGCAGACAAGAGGCATCATACACTGAATAGGTATTAAATAAAAATATCTTGTATGAAAACAGGATGTTTTGCCTAGTTTTGTTTGTTTTTGATAGCTTTTCTGAACTGAACTTACACTCAGCTCCTGGCCTAGTGTAAGAACATTATAAAAGATCTTCTAATTGCTGTTATAGGGCGATTAAAGTGTCAAGAAAATATAACATAATAAAGATGGATTTCACCTTGTAAAATATCTCCCCTGCATTATGGATCATCCCATGTCATAAACCAAATAGAAGTAAATCATAGTGCAAATATAATTGCTTTCTTACTTCAAAGGGGAGCTCGGTTAATTCTAGGTTTCCAGAACAGTCCAATCTCTCTAGATTTTCACAGTCCCCCAGTTCTGGAGGAATGCTCTTCAGATGGTTGAAACTCACATTGAGCTCTTTCAGGTTCTTCAAACAACCTGTCATCAGAACAAATGAACATCCGTGGGGGAAGATCCCTTAAGGTCTTTTAACAACAAACATGAAACAAAGATATAAAAACATTTTTATAAATGATGATAGGGGAGGCATGAAACATAATTTTGTATTTGTTTTTTAAGCACCTTATTAAATGTCAACTTGTCTTTTAGCCTGAGCATGTCAGTCTTTGATCAGAGAATTTTTTGCTTACTCTCTGGTAAGCAAAATCCTTCATGGAACTACTGGCAACCCCCAGACCTTCGCCCCTAACACTCCAAGAGAAAGAGAAGCAGCAATGGTTATTACAGTCTTCATTTTAAGGTACTGCAGCTGAACAGAAAAATGATGGAGAATTATAAAATGTTGATCAAAAGGACATAATAGGCAAAACTTATACAGGAATAAGTGGTTGTATTTTATGTTAACAGTGAACATGTCATTGCATGCTTAACTTTCTAAAACTAAAAGAAAATATGGGTGCAAGCTGGTGCTGCCACTCTGGAAAACAGTGTGGAGGTTTCTCAAGAAGTTAAAAATAGAGCTACCCTACAACCCAGCAATTGCACTATTGGGTATTTACTCCACGGCACAGAGGTAGTGAAATGATGGACACCTGCACCCCCATGTTCATAGCAGCAACGTCCACAGTAGCCAAACCGTGGAAGGGGCCACAATGTCCTTCGGCAGATGAGTGGATAAAGGAGGTGTGGCATATATATACAATGGGATATTACTCAGCCATCAGAAAGGGTGAATACCTACCATTTACATTTGTGGATGGAACTGGAGGGTATTATGCTGAGTGAAATAAGTTAATTGGAGAAAGACAATCATCATATGGTTTCACTCATGTGAGGAATATAAGAAATAGTGAAAGGGGCTGTAAGGGAAGGGAGGGGAAACTGAGTGGGGAAAAATTAGAGAGGAAGACAAATCATGAGAGACTCCTAATTCTGGGATACAAACAAAGGGTTGCAGAAGGGGAGGTGGGTGGAGGGATGACTGGGTGACTGGCGCTAAGGAAGGCACGTGATGGAATGAGAACTGGGTGTTACACTATATGTTGGCAAATTGAAGTTAAATTTTTTAAAACAGAAAAGAAAAAGTTCTGGAACATGGCATTGCTCGCTCATGGGACTTCTAGCTTCTGAGCCATTGGCAAATGTCCGTGCTGAGTTCTGCAGGTGGGATGGTGACATCGCCGCCCTGAGCAAGATGCAGCTCTGGGAACACAGGAAACAGCCCGGCCCAGCAGCGACCTGGGCCAGGAGGGGAAGGAAGCACCAGGCCACCACCTGTCCACCACCTGCCAGCTTGCCAGACGAGAACACGGGAGGCTCCCGCCGGGGAACATACCAATTTCAGCTGGAAGTCGGGAGATTTGGTTTTTTGGCAGATCCAGAATTCTCATCGCTTGAAACAGCTCAATATAGGTAGGAATGTTTTGAATCAGGGTATTACTGATGTGCCATTCTTTCAGGTGTGTCTGCTCCTTCAAGGAATCGGGGAGCTCCTACAATAGAATGAATTACATCAGCCACAGTTGGTTCCCCAAGGTGTCGGAGCCCTAGCTGAGTGGCCGGTGTGCACAAAGCCAAGTACAACCGGGCATTAACATAAAAGACAGAAGGCGAGAGGGCACAGGTAAGAGCATTAGGCCTTTCCTTAGCCAGCTCTACAGTCACTCCACGAAGCCACTTTCAGATTCTGCGATTGCCCTTGATTTCACAATGGCAGATTAGCCCAATTTCAAAACAGCTGTGAATTCACGATATTAAGATCAAATGCCCCAGTGCACACAGACAACCAGGCTCACACCCACAGCCACGACATATATTATTTACAACGCACTACTTTATTTTTTTATTTTATTTTTTTACAACGCACTACTTTAACACTTTCTGAAAACAAAATCTGTCCATGCACTAGATTTTAAAATCTGTGTTACATGTCCCTTCCCAGGTAGCTGCTTGATAGAGATCTAATATTTGCCGTGCCAAATTTCTCAATGTTTTTATGAGACAATCATATGAAAGCACCAGAAAGACAGCGAAGAGACCGGAATTCTGGGCCAGGCTCTGCCTTTTTCCAGGTACATCACCACCCTGCACCTTCATTTGTGAAGTGACAGAGGAACTGGGCAGAACCAAGGCCTCTCCCAGCTCGAGAGCTCTGGGATACAATTGTAAAGGTGCTGAGAAGTGCTTCTCAATGTAGGTTCTCCAGGTGGGCTGGGTAACCCCTATGGGGTAAGTGCTTAGAGCAGGACCATGTTTGACGATGGCAGATGAGAATGACTTACCAGCGGTACTTAATTAGAAATCCAGAAGAGTACCCACTGATCTCAATGATAGGGATGCAGGAGAAATAAGACTAGAGGTTGTACAGTAATCATCTCTCCCAGTTTCAGAGGGCCGTGTGGCTAACAAGTCAGGGTCATAGAATATCGGCTCATTCAGAACCCACAACAGCCCACAGAGGGAGCCAAGGCAGGCATTAGCACCATTTTGCTGGGGAGGAGATAAAATATATGAAAGTGGAGTAAACTACCCCCAGATCACATGGTCAATAAAGGTCTGCCCCATGATCACCCCTCAAAAATTCAGACTCCCAGCCCAGAGTCACTTCAGCCGTAAGTTGAAGGGATAAAGAGATGGAGGGCAGGTTGCAGAGAACCCTGTCCCCCAGAAAGGGATCAGAGTCCCCATTTGCTTGCTCCTGACATGCTCAGGTGCTGCTTCCACCAGAAAATGTCAGATACCTCTCCAAGCAAAGCAGCAGGCCAGGGGCAGTGGCAGCAGGAGCCACCTGTAAACACCTGAGGCTAGAAACTGGGACATCTTTGTCCTGGCCTCAGAATCTCAGGAGGAAAAGTAGCTAAAGGGTTTGTCACCACCCACTGGGGATGTTAGGTGAAAGGCTCGGTTCATTTGAAAAAGGGTGGGGGGAGCAGCCTGGGTGGCCTGGCAGTTTAGCGCCATCTTCGCCACCTGATCCTGGAGAGCCAGGATCAAGTCCCACGTCATCGGGCTCCCTGCATGGAGCCTGCTTCTCCCTCTGCCTGTGTCTCTGCCTCTCTCTCTCTGTCTCTCATGAATAAATAAATAAAATCTTTAAAAAAAAAAAAAAAAGGTAAAGGATGATTTTAAACATCTGGGGGAGAGACTGCAGAAATACCCATTTTAAAGGCTGTGCCATCCTGGGCTGCCCCAGCCCCTGCCTGCCAGCCTCGGAGGGATCCAAGGGGATCCCACTGCCCTTCCCAGGACACAGAGCCCAGCCCTGCTCTGCTGGGAACAAGGGGGACAAGAACCCGGTTCAGAGCAGGCAATTGGCTCCTCCCCATCCAAGGGAAAGCTCTCTAGAGGCAGCAGCACTCTTTGGGGCAAAGCCAAGGCCTAACAATGCCTTGAGCTCAGCTCAGCAGCGCGCATCGGGCATCCCCTTGCCACACTCACCGTCCACTGCTCCCCCGAAAGTTCAAACACAAACGGACTGCTCTGTTTGTCTCTCTCCTTGGAAAGTGAGCTCTGCCTGGTGAGGGAGTTCCTTTCGATCTTTTCCAGAAGCCTCACGCTGGTGTCTACGAAGCCATTCTTGCAGTAGGCAGCCTGGGGGATGCCTTTCCTCCTGCACTCGGCCACGAAGTTCCACTCCTCCTTTATCCTAAAGGGGCAGCAGAGGCGAAGTCACTCTCCTGGGGAACCGCCCTCACCTGCGGAGAGAAGCCGGCAGGCCACCTGGGCAGGCCACCTGGGCGCAGGCAGGTGTGATCCTTCCCCAGGTGGCTGATCTCAAGCACCACCCCCTCCCCCAACCCCAAACCTCAGCCCTCCCCTCTGCTCTGGGAACGTAGGGGGAATCTTAAACCCTCAGAGTTGTGGGTTATCAGCAACGTTGACTAAAAAAGTAGAGAAGGTGAGTGGGATGGAATCCCTGCCTAAAATTTCTACCAGAGTTACCTATGCATTTAATTAATTACAATTCCCTTTGATATTATGTGCTTGCTAGCCCAGGTTGTTTTTTTGTTTTGTTTTGTTTTGTTTTGTTTTGTTTTGTTTTGTTTTGTTTTTTTAATGCAGGGCCACAGGAATATGCTACTCCTTCAAGGGCATCTGGTATGAAATATATAGGCAGCCCTAGTTTATAAAACACCTGACAGATCTTTACATCTCCGCACAGATGAGAGTGAACTCCTGGGGGGGGCACCCCGGTGGCTCAGTGATTTAGCGCCTGCCTTCAGCCCAGGGCGTGATCCCGGAGCCCCGGGATCCAGTCCCACGTCAGGCTCCCTGCATGGAGTCTGCTTCTCCCTCTGCCTGTCTCAATCTCTCTCTCTCTCTCTCTCTATCTCTCTCTCTCCCTCCCTCTCTCTCTCTGTCATGAGTAAATAAATAAAATCTTTTTTTTAAAAAAAAAAAAAGGTGAACTCATAGAAATCTTGTAGCAACACAAATCATTCCTGACCGCAGACACACAAATTCTGTCCTGTCCAGTGGAGGGACAACCCTCCCCCACCTCTGAAGACAGTGTGTTCCGTTTGCAAGTTCATCAATTTTCCTGGTATCCAGATGTATCTGTCCTTGTGATTCTCCTTTGAGCTGGCCGTAACACCTCACTGCTTGTCCTCTTGATCATAATGAGAAAAACGGGATTTTTAATGCACATTTCTTTTATATCTGCAGCGGAGTCATAACTGCACCTTTTTTGAAAGCTGACCTTTAACACAAGTTGGGCGCCCTGGGAGAAGTCGGGCAGGGGTGCAGTGAGGTGGGGAGATAAAGCCCAGACCTCTTCCCCTCATCCCATGTTGGATTGGGACCATCAGGGCTCAGAGAATCGTGATCACCTTCTCCTTTATATAGCTTCAACTGCTTCCAGTCCTGCCTAGTTTTCGTGTCACCCCTGGGCACTCCGCATTAGTTCTCCACTTGATAAGATCAAAATTGCCTGCTCCTCAGTAAATCTGATGTGCAAATCCTAAAGAATGAGTAAGCAGGGAAACCAGAAAGGCAAAGCTGCCCAGACAGTGTGCAGAAGACCTGACATCAGCAAGACACCCCTGATTCAGAGACAGGACCACTCTGTTAAAGGAATCACACGTGTTGGAACATTCTAGTAGGTGCTTATAGACGGTCTTCCCACCAGTCAAAAGTTAGGAGTGTTAGCAAAGCTTGGTGGCAGGACTAGTGTGTGGTCAATGTCAGTAATTGCTCAGGAATGTGGGGGTGGGTGGCTGGGGACACAGCCTGACCCTGCCAGTCCCAATCCTCTAGATCCCAATGGATTTCAGAAAGATCACATGTGTACCGTATGATCCAGACATTCTACTCCTAGGTATTTCTATAAGAGAGAGGAAAGCATATATCCCAAAAAGTGGGCATATGTTCATATAAGCTTTATAGCCCCAACTGAAAACAACCCAAAAGCATCTTGGCATGTGAATGGATGGACACACTGTGGCTTATCCACACCATGGAATACTACAACGAAATGAACTCTTGATACACATATGAATGGATCTCAGTGCCATTAGGCTGAATGAAAGAATCCAGAATAACAAAAAGAAAAGATTCCATTCATATAAAATGATTTACGAACTCTAAAAAATCTCTAATAAAAGCAAAATAATCTACAGCGACAGGAAGGAGTGACTGCCTGGGCACCAGGGACAGGAGATGAGAGAAGAGAACCACCAAGAGTGAGGAAGAGGCTTGTAAGGGGACAAATATAATCCTATCTTGATTGTGGAGATGATTTTATGGATGTATACGTATATCAGACTTTTCAAATTGTATACTTTAAATATGTGTATTTTCTTGGGTATCAGTTACGTTCCTCAGTAAAGCTTTTATAAGATGCATTTCATAATCCTCATTTTTTTGTGAGAGAGAGAGAGAGGCAGAGACACAGGCAGAGGGAGAAGCAGGCTCCATGCAGGGAGCCCGATGCAGGACTCGATCCCGGGTCTCCAGGATCAGACCCTGGGCCAAAGGCAGGCGCCAAACAGCTGAGCCACCGGGGCTACCCTCATAATCCTCATCTTAATCACATCCTGCATTCCTTCTCAGCCCCCTGGCCCCCCTCTCTTGCTCTTTCATGTGCACCTGGACAGACCTCAACTTAGCTGGCATCCACTTCTCCCCAGCTCTGCTGCACCTGCACCCACCCAGGACCTGAGCGTGGAGGAAAACTCACCACCTTGCAAACTGACCTGGCTTTGAGTGGTGACCCCTGACCTCAGGGGCCCCTCACTGCTGCCCAGCAGCACTACCACACTCCCAAGCTCATCCCTTTGCCCCAGGCCCTAGGTGACTCTTGCACATTTTCTCCCTTTCAGTCATACCTCCATCACCGGCTACCCCATCTGCCTCCGTCTCAGAGCTCCTAGCTCACGGAGGGAAGAAATGAAAGCGAACAGAACCCCTGGAACTCATAGCGCCCCATCCACGCCACCTGCTCACATGTGTTCCTGTTGACTCTGCCTACACTTTGGCTGGTCTGGAAGAACTGTCCCAGATCCTCCCAGTGGCCAGCCCTCACCCCCTCCAACGTTAAACCCAGCCTCTCACCCACTCAAGGATTTCCTGCCCGGTTCTCTCCTTCTCCCTGGAGGATGTCCTCCGGTGGATCGCTCCCATCAGCACATGTGCAGGATTATTTTTCCCAACTTAAAGAGCAACTCTGCCACCCACCCACCACCTCCACCTCAACCCCCTCCTACGCCACCCCCACCCCCTGCAACCTCATGTCTTCCATCAAACCCACTTCTCTGCTTCACTTTAAGCCAACCCCTGAAAGAGTTGTGCTGGCTCACATCTACAATTCTCTGTTCCCACCCCCTTGTTCTCTGTTGACCCCCCCCCTTCACTCAGCATTCCCCTTCTTTGGAAACTGGTCTCAAGGCCATCATGACCTCTGCTTTGCCAGATCCAGTGGTCAAATCCAGTCCTCACCTTCTCTGACCCATCTGCAGCATTTGACAAAGCCCTTCCTCCCCCGTGAAGCCTGATTGCTATTTGCCTCCCTCTCTCTGCCCATTCCATTCCTACCACTCTAGTTGCTGGGCTGTCTCCCACTCAGCTTCCCAACCTCCAATCTCCAAGGGCCCAACCCCCAGCCCTTGGGTCTCTGCCCGTCTCTATCTACACTCACTCTTCTGATATCTCCCAGTGCCGTGGCTTTAAATACATCTCTGTGCTGGTGATGCCCAATTATAGTTCTCTAGCCAGGGCTGCCTCACTGAATCCAGCTTCCTCACCTCCCCCCTATCTCCACCTGAATGTCTAAAAGGTGTTCCTAAATTAACATGTTCCAAGGGCACCTCGGTCAGTCAGTGGTTGAGTGTCTGCCTTTGGCTCAGGTTGTGATCCTAGGGTCCTGGAATCGAGTCCCACATTGGGCTCCCTGCAGGGAGCCTGCTTTTCTCCCTCTGCCTATGTCTCTGCCTCCCTCTGTGTCTCTCATGAATAAATAAATAAAATCTTTTTTAAAAAATTAACTTACTGCAGCCCAAACTCCTGATCTTCACCCCAAAACTTGCTTCTTCCCTATCTCCGTAAAAGGCTTCCAGATGTTCTGGCTAAAAACTCAGGCTCATTGTTGGCTCTAAGCTTTTTTCCTATCTCATATCAAATCCATCAGGAGATATGGTTAGTTCTGTGAGAATCCGGCCACTCTTCATTATCTTCCCTGCTTCCATTCTTGTCCAACTCACCATCCTCTGCTTGCGCCACTCTTGCCTCCCGATGGTCTAAACTCACCCAATAGTTAGAGTAGGCCAGTCACAATGGCAGTCACACCCTGTCCTTGGCTCCTCATTTCATACAGTAAAGCAATGTCCCACTGTGGCTATAAGGCCCTACAGGTCTGTGCTTTCTCCTGCCTGGCTGGCCACATCCACTAGTGCACTGTCACTTGCTTCTTTCTGATCCACTGACTGGCCTCCCTGCTCTCCCTTGAACACCCAGGCCAACCCCTGCCTCAGTGTTTGCATTACTCTTGCCTGGAACATTCATTCCTGAATTTCTGCAGGGCTGGCTCCCCAGGTCTGTATGCACACTTTTTGTTCTTCCAAAACTTTGGGTATCATTGGAGTTTCAAGCTTGCTATTAAGCTAGGAGAAAGAGGAGCATTTAGAAAAGTATTTTGCTGGTGGCCCTGGTTAGTCCAGCTACCACCCTATCCAGGTCCTGCTCACAGTGAGCTGAGCTGGTGTAAGCACTAAGCAAGTAGGTAGGGCTTCCGGATCTGCATATGGAGTCTACATGTAATGTAATAAAAGTGAGAAATTTAAAAATACCAGCACATGGAGAGAGATGAATTTAATACTGGGAGAAAATGGCAGGATTGGCTTGGGATTGTTACTTTTCATTATTAGCTCTTCTGTATAATTTAAATACTTGAATACCATGTGATAAAAATAAATGTAAATAATTAGGGGCACCTGGGTGGCTCAGGTAAACATCCAACTCTTGATTTCAGTTCAGGTCATGATCTCAGGGTCCTGAGGTCAAGCCCTGCACTGGGCTCTGCACTTGGCATGGAACCTGCTTAAGAATCTCCCTCTCTTTCCTCTCCCTCTGCCCCTCCCTCTGCTCTCTTAAATAAATAAATAAATAAATAAATAAATAAATAAATAAATAAATCTTTTGAAATAAATAAATATAGAAATGTACATTATTGCCTACAGATCTAGATCTGATTATAGCAGGGATGTGGGGTAGAGCCTGGGTATAAGACATGCAGATTGAATGAGCAGAAGAAATTCCCCCCAAAATGTCAACAACCAACAGCATAGTCACTGCCAGGTCTTGTGTTCACCAACTACTTTTCAGGTTAGCATCTCTGCTACCCTCATTTCTTAGACCAAATCTGAAGGGATATCATGCCAATGTAATGAAACGATGCTCATTAAGCCCCACAGAATATATCCTTCCTACATCACAAATTACAAGCTAATAGAAATGGCTCAGATATTTTGGTACAGCCAATACAAAATGGAGGAAAAAAAAGGATATTAAATATATCTCATTAAAAATTATAATATACCAAATCGTTTCAGGATTTCTTTTACACTTGATCTTAGCCAAAAGGCCAAGAAGCGATTTTGGATTTCTTTTTAAATGTTTTATGTCCCATTCCCTCCAAAACCTCATGAGAATATAAATGGTTTTTTGGTGAAAGCCAAGATGAGACTATACACTCTTTTTTAAATTCCATTCTCGTCCTGAGAGTAATTAAAATAAGTAAACTGTCTAGCTTAATGTATAGAGTTGTCAAATCCCTATGTTGTACACCTGGAACTAATATAACATAGTATGTCAGCTGTACTTCAAAAAAGAAAGGGAAAAAAATATCAAGTCAGATAAACTGTCTTTGTCTTTATACTTTATCACCCATGTAACTGAATAATCTTCCCCTTGAATCAATTTTAGTAGAACTTTAAATACAAGACACACATGCAAAACGATGCCATTAGCATTCCTCTAATTAAATCAGTAAATGTGCAAATAAAATACTCTTTCCTTAAGAAAGGAACCCACAGTCCTGGCCTGCATGGCAAAGAGCCTCACTGGATGAGAAATTCCTCACTCAGAGCATTACAGCGGCCATTCTATTTCTCCCACTCAGTGACTGAATTTCATTCAGACAGAGTGCTATTCCGTATTGCATCTCTGCTTACAACTTTTTAAAAAAGATTTTATATATTTATTTGAGAGACAGAGATAGAACATGAGCAGGACAAAGGGGGGATGTGCAAAGGCAGAGGGAGAAGCAGACTCCCCCTACTGAGCAGGGACTCTGATGCGGGCTGGATCCCAGGACCCGGGGATCATGACTTGAGCCAAAGGCTAACTCAACTGACTGAGCCACCCACGTGCCCATCTGCTTACAACGTTTCAGTTTTGATGCATGCTTCATGGAACAACTGCAGTCTTACAAAATGAAGTACCATGAAGTGAGGTCACAGAGCAAGATAGAGGGTTCTGCCTATTTTTGTAAAATTGAATTAACTAGATAATTGCTTTTTCTGATAAGGCATTCATTAGTTTTTCAATATACCAATTTCCCCACAGGAAACAGATCTTGAGAAACTTAAGGTTAAACTTCAAATAGTATTAGTAATCACAGGGTAAATCATAGTATGGAAACTCAGAAACACCTGCAAAAAAGGTAAATTTACTACATTCATTTTTTGCAGGTCCTGGGAAGCTAATCAGCTTGCTCCTTGAATACCCACATTCTTGCCTCCACCATCTTGACTTTCTCCTCACCTGCCCTGCCAATTTGATGGCTGTTTTTCTTATCTTGAGCTAGAAAAGCCTAACAAATCCCTAAGAAGTTGTCTGTCTTAGGGCAAGATACGACATGGCGCAAGCCCAATGGCATGAAGCCCAATTCAGGTCTGACCCGGTATACAGGAGACGTGTGAAGCTGTCCACGAAGCCATTTAGCACCACGATGAAAGATATACAGCCCAAGCCACAAAAACCACTCCACAGCAGCTGAGAGAACAGTTTGTGGACTCCGGGTCTCTGCAGATGCCACCTCCTCCAGGAACCCTCTGGGGGTCACATCAGCTACAGACACTTTCCTAAAAACCCTCAGGGCTCAGGTCCCCATTCAGCAAGTTGTCTCACCCTAGAGTAACCCCAGATGCTAGGAGTGGGGAGAAAGTTGGAGCAGAGCTGAGAGCCACTTTGAGCTCACAGAGCCCAGGGACCTTGTGTAATTTGTGCTACCATAGATCATTCAGACCCATCACCGCAGATGTTGCCAGTCCAAGGTTCCAATTCTTTTTTTTTTTTAAGATTTTATTTATTTATTCATAGAAACACAGAGAGAGAGAGGCAGAGACACAGGCAGAGGGAGAAGCAGGCTCCATGGAGAGAGCCTGACGTGGGACTTGATGCGGGGTCTCCAGGATCACGCCCTGGGCTGCAGGCGGCACTAAACCGCTGCACCACCAGGGCTGCCCGGTTCCAATTCTTAAATTCAAGATTCACATCATGTTGGATGACCTCAGATTAGTGCAAGTGAAAAGAACGTCCCAACCATCTGTGATTACAGCATTGTGCAGGGGGAAAGAGCTTGGCCAAATTCTCCACTTACCAGCTGTGTCAACTCGGGCAAGTCACTTAGATCCCAACTTCCTTGTGTTCAATTTGGGGATAATGATAACCACCTGGAACAGCTGTGACGCTTTTACAGTAACAGCCTAATTATCAAGCATGATCAGAATAGGTATTGGTTGGATCCAAATAGTTCATTAAAATAGAGAACCAAGAATAGAGAGACACTCATACCTTACACATTTTGTTTTTAACTTAAAGCATAGAAAAATATCAACATTTGCCAACTTGGGATAGGGTCATAGACCTCCTCCAAGAATGGGTCTGCCAATCATAATCCCATTCTGCCTTTCTTTTATAAACTACATTCTTCGCACATCACCCAAGAGCTCCGGCTTTGGTTCCTTCATAGAGAATAAAAAGTACAGACACACAAAGCTTCCGGAAAGCGCAACCTCTCCAGCTTGTCATACTTTTTCGGACTTGTGCGGTGCTGAGTCAATTGGGTGGCTCACGGTTATCCTAAAGGTAGTTTTTCCCAAGCACTCAACTTCATGTCATATACATATAGCTCTCTTTTACACATATTTCATGAGTTTACACAAGAGTAGTCAACATACATCATCTCAATCCAAGTCAAAATGGTATCAGTACAGTGAGTCTTAGCCAGCATTCAGCCCAGTAGGTGAGAGTGGAAATGCATGACACAAAGTGGCCTTCAGCTGCCCCGGGGCAGTCGTCACATGACCTGCCCAGGTGTGGAGACCATCAGACAGCCTAGGGAGGCCAGCTGAGCAGTCCCCCACAAAGTGTACTGTAGGGTTTACTGTGCCATCGCTGTCTCTCCTGTGCCTAGTACCGTGCCTGGAATATATGTGGGCCCATACAACCCGGGGGTTAGTGTTATAGGAATCAAACATTTGCTCTGGGCAACAGTGTGATGGCTCTGCAGTCCAGTGAGCAAGTGTCACCAAGAAATCCCAGAAGAAAGGCATCCCCCTCACAACATGACTGCGGCCTGCCTGGTCCTGATTCGCTAAAGAAGCCACAGGCAAGTACAGAAAACACATACTTTTCCAATGCGCTTTTCTCGAGCCTTTCTTTCTCCTTCTTCTGCCAAGCTTTGTGCTTCTTGACACGCGTTTCCCACAAGGCTCTGACGACAGAAATGTCAAACACGACCACTTTGTGTCCCATTTTGGGAGCATGAAATTACCTATTCAAGAAACGTACATATGTCAGCTTTACACACAAACAGAAGAAAATCATTTTCAGCATGAACTTTATTATTTTTAAGGTTTTATTTATTTATTTTAGAGAAGAAGAGTGAGCCAGCAGTGGTGGGGTGGAGAGCATAGGGAGAGGGAGAGGGATATATATCGTGGAGCCCCACACGGGACTAGATCCCACAACTCTGAGATCACGACCTGGGATCATCACCTGAGCTAAAAGCAAGAGTCAGACATCCTATCAACTGAGCCACCCAGGCACCCCGGTTTTAGCATAAATTTTAAGATGACACATGAATGGGGGCACCTGGGTGACTCAGTGGTTGAGCATCTGCCTTGGGTTCAGGTTGTGATCCTGGGGTCCTGGGATCAAGTCCCACATCAGGCTCCCTTCAGGGAGCCTCCTTCTTCCTCTGTCCCTGTCTCTGCCTCACTCTGTGTCTCTCATGAATAAATAAATAAAATCTTAAAAAAAGAAAGAAAGAAAACATGAATGAACCTATTGTCTTAAGTAATGATAGAATACCCTGTTACTTCCAGGATGCCAGTTTGCTAACATTCTTAAAGCCTGATAGTACTCTGGGTAAGTCAAGTCCAACACCCACCCTGTGGCATCTCCTCTAGAAAGTCACACTTGTGTCGCTGCCTCTCTGCCAAATTGTGGGTTCCCAAAGCCCCCTGGGCCCTCCCCAAGCCTCATGGTTCCACATTCTACTGAATTCTCAGGCATCTAATCTTCCCAATAGGCTGTAACATACTCAAGGGTAAGATTGTGAGTCAACCAGAACGTACACACACACACACATACACACATACACATTCTCCTGGTGACCTCAGGCTACACACCAGCCACCATTACGTGACAAAACCAATCCTTGCACCTCGCCGTGAGCATTTCTCACTGGGGACTGACCATACAACACAGCATGGGGATGGGTCCTGTGAGGTTCCCCTCCAACATGAAACCTCACAAGCTGCTGATCTCTGCTTATGTGGACTTCCAAGTGCAAGGAAAGTCAAAGTCAGGTACATCTTGGCCCTTCACGGGAGTGAGACTCAGCACAGTGCCTGGCACACAGTGGGTCCTCCATAAATATTTGTGGAAAGAATATATGAAAACTGAGTAAAAGGTTTGCATCCTGATTATTCCACTCTCAGACTGCTCAATGAGCTCTCTCTCTCTCTCTCTCGTTTTTATGTTCCCATTTTGTTTTTACTATTTGCTCTAAGTGATTCATTTGCTCACTGCAAAAAAAAAAAATTATCAGGACTTAAAAGTACATTTTAATGTCCATTCCACTAACCTACACTGATCTCTCTTATCTAAAAATAACTTCCTAGTTATCATTTTAAATTTCCCCTACTTAACAGCATTGAAATCTGGCTCCATCCATTTCCTGATTCATGTGCACACGCACGCACACACATACACACACAACATGTCAGTTGGCAAATAGTAGGGTTGTTGAATATTCTCTTCTCTGGTTCCAGACGTTTCTAAATGGCAGTCAGTGGGGATACAAAACCAAATATTTAATCTTCTGACTCAGCTGTGCACTCTCCATGAATGGCTTGCCAGTCTGAGTGGAAGAGTGGAAGAGCCAGCTTATGTTTGTGCAGGGGAATGCTGGAGAGCCATAATTTTCATCTAAAGAGCTGAAAATGCTGGCCCCAATTTACTTCTGTCTTTCCTTTAACTTCTGACATGTGAGACTGTCTTTTGTCTCTCTTAAAACTCTTTTACCTAAAGGATATTTCTAACAAAGGTGCAAGTGGTACACCTTTTCTGTGGACTGTGTTTTCCATTCCCTAGAGTAAATACACTGGAGGATCCTATGATAACTCTGTGTCTAACCTTTTCAGGAACTGCTGGACTGTTCCCCCAAAGCAGCTGCATCATTTTACTGCCCCAGCAGCCATGCATGAGGGTCTCCGTGTGTCTACATCCTCTCCACACTCGTTCTTCCATCGTGGCCATCCGGCTAGTTGAGCAGTGGTCTCTAGTG
Source organism: Canis lupus baileyi (assembly GCF_048164855.1). Classification (NCBI taxonomy): domain Eukaryota; kingdom Metazoa; phylum Chordata; class Mammalia; order Carnivora; family Canidae; genus Canis; species Canis lupus. The sequence goes on along the minus strand of NC_132856.1, from coordinate 43,800,635 downwards.
GTTTTCATTTGCATTTCCCTGACAGCTAATGATGTTGATTGAACATATTTTTATGTGCTTATTGACCATTTTAATGCCTTCTTGGTAGAAATATCTATTCAGATCCTTTGCCAAATTTTAAACTGGGCCATTTGTCTTTTTATTGTTGACTTGTAACAGTCTTTATATATTCTAAACACAGGTCTTTCATCAGATACAGGATTTGAAAAATTTTCTTGATTTCACCCTTTTACCTTTATTCTAAGTATATGGCTATATTTGATGTGAGATTTTGTAGACAGGCCCCCCCCCTTTTTTTAGTAGACTCCACACCCAGTACAGGGCTTGAACTTACAACCCTGAGATCAATAGTCACATGCTCCACTGACTGATCGAGCCAGGCCCCCCTGAAGACAGAATCTTGTTGAATTATCTATTTCCCACATTCCAACAGTGTCTTTTAATTGTTGTGTTTGAGTAACTTACATTTGTATAATTATTGATTCTTTGCCTTTAGGTCTGAATTCATTTATTATCCATTTTCTGCTTGACCCTTCCTTTTTTTTTCCCCCTCTTTACACTTTCCAGCCTTCCTTTGTGTTTATCTGAACATTTCTTTGTGTTTCTCTGTGTAATCTTTTCTTCTTCATGGTGGCCCTAGGGAGGATAAGCTCCCAGCTTCACTTCTCACAGTCCATCAGAGACACTATTTACCACTTGAAGAGAGGCATGGAAATCTTACTACCACTGAGGTCTCCCACTGGGCTCTCATCTTGGTGCTGCCGTACTCTCCCATGCACTGAATCTGTCACTGTTCTATTTTTGGCTTCCAATCATGAAATTTATTTTAAAGAACTCACGAGGAGGGCACTAGCCTGTCACCTCTGCCCTGATATGTACCACATCTGTGGCTCCTCCCTCATTCCTGGTGGCTACCTCTGGTAGCACCTCTCTTCTGCCTAAACAACTTCCCTTAACCGTCCCCTGGGACAGACGACATCTACTGCCAGATGCTCTGTTCTCCTTCATCTGAATATCTTCTTTTCACCTTCATTCCGGAAGAGTACTTTCGCTGGATAGAGAATCCCGAGATAATTCTTTTCACTCAGCACTTTTCACTCAACACCATGCCTGTTTTCTTCTGGCCGGCATGGTTTCCCATAAGAAGTGTGCAGTTGTTGCAACCATAAGTCTTGTCAAGGTGACACATCATGGTTCACTCATGACTTTTCGAGACTTTTTCCTCATCTTTGGTTTTCCTCAGTTTAATTATGATGAATCTGGGCATGGATTTCTTGGGATTTATCCTCTGTGGGATTTGCCTGGCTCCTCTGGTCAGAAGGTTTTATCTTTTGCCAAATTTGGGGATTTTCAGCCATTCTTTCTCTAGCTATTTCTTCTGCACTGCCCTCTTCCTCCCCTCCTTCTGGGAATCAGACAAGACAAATATTAGCCCTTTCAATAACGTTTCATAGATTCTTGAGGCTGTCCAGTTTTTTTAGAAGTCTCTTTTCCTCTCTGTTTTCAGATTGATAATATCCAGCAAACCATCTTCAGATGTCCCACCTGGATGACTCAGGTGTTGAGCATCTGCCTTTGGCTCAGGTCATGATTCCAGGGTCTTGGGATCAAGTCCTGCATTGGGCTCCCTGCAGGGAACCTACTTCTCCCTCTGCCTATATCTCTGCCTCTCTCTGTGTGTCTCATGAATAAATTTTTTAAAATATATTTTTTTTAAAGTCCCATCTCTCCCCTATATTAACTCTATTATGTTTATGAGTCTATCCAGGGAGTGTTTTATTTCAATAATTGTCTATTTTACTTCTAAAATTTCCATTTGGTTCTTTATACTTTCTATTTCTTTGCTGATATTTTCCATCTTTCCATTCATGCCCAACAGTAGAGGGAAAGTACCCCAGAAAGGAAAAACTTGGAAGGACTTCAGACCTTGTTTTAGAAGTTGTGCTTCTGCCCAGCAGATAGCAGGGAAGTCCTCTGGTTTGGGCAAGCTGGTCTGGCTGGGGTGGAAGACAACCTAACCAGCCACCAGTGGTGTGGACATGCAGTAGGGGATCCAGAGCACAGGGGCTCCAAGATGTCTGCTTTCTAGACGGAGAGAACTGCAGAAAGGTTCTTGCTAGCCAGGGCAGTCAGGGTGCAAGGCACCACGTTCTGGGCCTGGGGCTGCGGCAGGCTCCAGGAGATGTGCCCCCAGCTGGCCCCCTCCTGCCCACACTGGAAAAGGCAGGAAACCTCCTCCTACCACACCATCCCTCCAGGGCCTTCCCCTGAGAAACTCTAACATGGTGTTCACTTTAAAGGACAAATACTTAAAGGAACAATGCTGTGTGTCACACAGTACATACGCCGAAGTCTACTTCCAGAAGCAAGCTGAGAGGCAATAAATTGATGACTGACACAGTAGGTGATGAATGTGGATCAGTTCAGACTCACATTCCCTCCCCCCCACCTTCTGGGGCTGGAATTTCCTTCCTCCTCTGAGGGTTCCGTGCAGTTCAGCTGCCCAAGTGCGCCCCCCCCCCAGTGGCCATCTTGGATGGAGGCCATGGTCCACCCTGGCCTTCAGTTCTAACAGCAGAAGGCATGCTGGTTAGGGCCGGCTGCACAGCTGCAGCTCAGGAAGGAGCCCAGGAGCTCTAAACAACCTTATGGTTGTTCTCTGAGCTCTTTCCTCTTCTTGCTTGCCTCGATTCTTCTAGATTCCTGGGGCTCCCTTTTACAGTCCTCTGGCCAGAGACCTATGGTTTCAGTCCATCTGCTTTGCTGTGCACCTGCTTTGGGGCGCCAAGTAGCAGGTGCTCCTGGAGAGGGAAAAAGCAATGAGAGTTTTCTCCACCTTCTGGGGCCTGCAATTCCTGTGATCCAAAAGGAAAGACCTCTTTCTCAAAATATTGGGGACTGAGGCCCTCCACTATCAACCTCACCCCACGCCCCGGCCCCTTCCTGCGATCACAGAATCCTTTGTGCGCTGAGGCATGACAGAATGAAGAAAAGAAAAACAAGGATTTGAATCCATTCTCTGAGCATTAGGGGGGTCCCCTTTTCCACTCCTGCAGCAACATTAGGTACCCTTGTGCCCAATTCTGACTTCCAGGCTGCCTTGAGTCCAGGCTGCATAACACTGGAGGGGAAAATGGGAAACATACCACAGGCTCTCTGTACTCGGAATTCTGATATCTTTCCCCTCCTCTCTTGCAACCAGTTACTTTTCAGAGTCTTGATATTCCTGCTCTGTGTATTCCTTTTGAGTTTGAGAACTGCATTTAATAGGAGAAACATGGTGGAGGATGCCTAACGCTGTCTCACCCAGAACCAGAAACCACTGCATTTAATTTGTCTTTTACCACTTTCCTTACTCTGTCATTTTGAGCTCAGGAGCACCTAAGCTGCAAAGGTCTTAAGGTTTTGGCTTTTGACAAAAAAAAAATTAAATTAAATAAGATAAAATAAAATAAAATTGCATCAAAGCATGCCAAGCACAGCCTGAAAACAAGAGAGTACAGTCCCCAGCCTGTAATGGAGAAAAATGAGAAAGAGAGAATCAGGCAGACTTAAACTCTTTGAGGCGATCTCTACACATAATCCAAGTCTACACATAGAAGCAAAGCAAAAAGCCAAAGTAAAGTGAGCTTTCCCAGCAGCGTGGACAGCCCAGCCAGCCAAGGGTACTTAAAACTGGAAGGATTGCTCTATGTTCAGGGTGTGTGTGCTCTAGATCAACCAGCATGGTTCAGCCTTTGTTGAGTGACTGTCATTTTCTTAGAGCAACAAATTCTTGTGGAGTAGCCAGATCTGTCCATTAACTGTCTGTGCATTAAACAAACACACACACACAAACACACACAGACCATTGCTCATTAGTTTCTATGCATTCATTTGGAAATGTAATTCAAGTTTGCATCTTAGAGGAATGGTGTCTTCTGGATGCTTTGGGTTTTATTTTTAAATACCTGCAAATCAATATTAGTGTCAGTGTTTTGGTGGGAAATAGCATATCCTATCTGCCATCTAACCATGTTCCCCATTTCCCCTGTATCTTGCAAAGCAGAGAAGGAAGTTCTTTTCTTCAATTAAAAGGGTTTAAAAAAAAAGAGAGAGGGGGTTTTGAATGGGCTGGAATTTAAATCAAGATCTTGCCCATGAGATGTTCGGTTTGCAAATGTGTATAACAAAACTTAGAGGCTTTAAGAACAGTGAGAGATGACCACGTTTGCTAGAGATCTGCATATACTGTCCAGAAATCCTGGGAAGCTAAGAAATAACCAATCCTGGGATCCCTGGATGGCTCAGTAGTTTAGTGCTTGCCTTTGGCCCAGGGCATGGTCCTGGAGTCCCCAGATCGAGTCCCACATCAGGCTCCCTGCATGGAGCCTGCTTCTCTCTCTGCCTATGTCTCTGCCTCCCTCTGTGTGTGTCTTTCATGAATAAATAAATAAAATCTTTAAAAAATAAATAAATAGGGGATCCCTGGGTGGCTCAGCGGTTCAGCGCCTGCCTTTGGCCCAGGGTGTGATCCTGAAGACCGGGGATCGAGTCCCACATCAGGCTCCCTGCGTGGACCTGCTTCTCCCTCTGCCTGTGTCTCTGCCTCTCTCTCTCTCTCTCTCTCTCTCTCTCTCTCTCTCTCTCCCCCATCATGAATAAATAAATAAAATCCTTTTTTAAAAAATAATAAATAAATAAATAAATAAATAAATAAATAAATAAATAACCAGTCCATGAATGCCAGGGCCAGCTCAGCCCCTGGTGTCCTGTACAGGACAGTGCTGAATCTAGGCCTCCCGAGACAACTGGGCAGGTTCAGGATCAACCCTGGAGACAGTAGCTCTATGGGTGGGTGTCAGATCACAGAAGTGGTTTTATAATAGGAGCCAATGAGTCATTCTAGAACAGCAGGAGACTCTCCATCCAGAAGCAGAGAGGAGGGAGACGTCTGGGATGCAGAGAGGAGGGAAGCAAGGAGAAAGGAAATGTCAGGGACACATGCAAGTGCCAGTCACTCAGCAGGTTGGGGAAAGAGAGATGGTCCCCTGACAAATTTACAAAGCTAATCTCTTCTTTGTAGCATGAGCTCCAGCCAACACAACCTTTCAGGCAAATACGTAAAATGTAATTTCCTAAGCATTAGGTTTCTCCAGAACTATAGAAATAGCACCATGATATACTATACCAAAGCAGTAAAGAGAAAAAAAAAATCACCTCTACAGGATGCAGTGTGAGAGAACATCAATTCAAATGAAGCAATAACCTCCAAGAGAAAACACAACATCCAAGTATACAAGTACACTCTCCTGAGGCACCATAAAAAATGCAGAGCGTCAGCCTGAGCCCTCAATGGATTTTACAGCAAAGGTTCATGGATCCAAGGGGACATCAGATTCCAATTGCCTGCTGGAGATCTGGCTTTATGGTTACAGCAGAATCACAAGAACACAGATCCCTACATTTGGGCTGCATGGTCTCAGCCACAGAGCATCTTCCAGAGAAGAAGACACAAGGGACTAGAGGAGAGGACAGGATGACAATGACATCACTTATGGCGATAGAGAGGACACTGGGGCAGAGTGCCATTGGCTCATTTTTCTCCAGCGCTTGGTGTTCTGGGTCCTGAGTGAACGCATCACAATCAGAGACTCTCAAAAGTTGGATTCATAGTGGAAAGGAAAATTTCTCCCGGAAAAACCTTCTGCTTTACTGCAGGGGTCAGCAAACATTTTCAGTAAAAGAGCAAGATAGTAAATATTGTAGGCTTCACAGGCCAACTGACAAAATGGAAGATATTACGTAGGTACTTACATAACAAAAGAGAAAGCTCTTGGCCTGCTCCTCCCTGCTGACTTGCCCTGGGCCTGCCAGAGCCATGAGCATGCTCCCATGCTTCGTGCTCAGTTGCCACTTGCTAGAGACATTCTCAGGACAAGAGCGACTGGCTCAAGAGGGAAAGGCCTGGCAGGCCAGCACACAGAGGGACTGGGAATGGGGACCTGCTGTAGTCAGTTTCACTCTCTATCCCAGTAACACCCAGATGCTGGTGGTTCCTTCTGTCCTCCTGTCAGCTCAAGGTGGGTAGCTGGCTAGTGGCTATGTGGACTTGCTAAATCACCAACTCCTGAGCAGAGATTCCACTGCTTGGTGCCTGGGCATTGTCAACAGCAGAGTCTCCAACATGTAGAGAGCAACTAGCATGGGCCTTGGGCAGCAGCAAGATACAGCTGGTCAAGTAGATAGGCACTTGGAGGGAATAAAGGGAGAGGGGGTACTCCAGCTTGGGCTCCATGGCTCAGAGTGCAAGCCCCCTCCAGTGGTGCCCATGTGCCATACAAAAACATGTGCCAGTCTTGTTTGTGCATCTCAGCTTCAGTGAACAATAAAATAGATTTTGTTTTGTGGATATGATGACTTTAACTTGTACCCACAAATTCCTTGACATTCTCTCCTGTAAAAGGGTAGAGCTTAATTCCTCCCCCCTTGAGCATGGATTGGATTCAGTGACTCACTTCTAATGAATAAAATGTGGTAAGAGTGATGGTGTGCAACTTCTGAGACGAAGTCCCACCAGGCACTCCTCTATCTATTTCTTGGGTCATGCACTCCAGGGGAAGTCAGCCACTGTGTCATGAGGATGCTGAAGTGGCCCTATAGAGAAGCTTCATATGGAGAGGAACAGAGGTCTCCTGTCAGTAGCCATGTAAGTGGAAGCTGTCTAAAGGCAAATCCTCCAGCCCCAGTTGAGCCTTCAGATGGTAGCAGCCCCAGAAGACATCTCAGATGCAACTTCACAACAGGCCCTGAGCCTGGACCACTCAGCTAAGGCATTCTCAAACCTCGGACATAATATGTTTGTTGTGTTAAGCTGTAAGTAAGTGTTGGAGTGGTTTGTTATGCGACAATAAATCATTAATAGAGTGGACAGTAAAATAAGAGCCACTTAAAAGAATCAGTCTCAATTTCTAGAGAAATCTGGTATCTATATCCTGCTGCCTCCTTGATATATCCACTTGGATGTCCCATGCATAGCTCAAAGAAACACAATTCCTTCCAAAGTCCCTCACTTAAAATCTAACCATTCCTGGCTGCCTTAATTCCTCATCTTGACTCCATCATTACCTGGAGGTCACTCTTTTATGCCTTCTGCTTCCTCGGCCCTACCCGCCATATGGTCACAAACACATACACGAGCACACACATTCATTCACACATCCAGTGTATCACCCAGGTCTTAGAAGGCATGCATTTCTCACTACCAGTTAGTGTCACAGCTGGCCTCGTCATGCAGAAGCCTCACAGCTGATGTCCCAACTTCCCACTCGCCCGCATCCAATCCATTTATTACACAACAGTGAGCATCATTTCCCGACAAGAATGAGATCATGCTGCTGCCTGGCTGAAGTGCTCCAGAGACTTCCCTTTGGGATGAGGGGAAGATTCCAGCTTCTCACAGGGCCCAGTGAGATTTTGGCATGATCCACCTTCAAACCCTTTCCTCCTCAGTGTGTCACTCATCCCACATTTCTTCCTACTTCAGGTCCTGAACACACTGCGCCATCTGCCTAGACCCTCTTCCCCCATCTGCCTGGCTTCCTCACATCCCATGCCCCCTGAACTCAGCTTCAGTGTTCTCTCTTCAGCATGGCCTTCATGGCCTCTTTATCCAGGGTAGATCCTCCGGTTATTTTCTCTCTCAAACTGTTGCTCGTTCGCTTTACAGCACACAATACAAGTTGAACTATTTGCTCCTTGGTTTAATTATACTTTGACAGTGGGTTGCACTGAGAAGGGCCATGGTTTATCGACAGAAGCAGCCACCCGAGAAGCCCCAGACGTGGGCTCAGAGTCAGCCACTGACCCTGAGCAGTCACCAGGTGACAGACGGTGACAGACGATAGCCCTGGAGGGGATGTGGGGCCAGGCTCCTGCTTCTGGACCTCAACACAGAAACCCTGCATATTGAGCCAGTTTATGTGGTGTGTATCTCTGTTCTTTGATTCCTGGGAACCCCAAATAACTGACATTATGGACACTCGTCAAATGTAGAAGGATGAATGTCCCTGCCCCTGAGCTCTCCATCTGGAGAGGAGAACAGAAGCTCACAGAGATATATTTCAGTGCTGCGTGCAGATTTGATAATGGGGGCTGAACAAACATTGTAGTGTGAGAAGAGGAACTCCCTCAAGTATGTGTGGGGGGTGGGACTCGGGGCCAACCCACAGGGATCCTGAGGAAGGGGAGAGGGAGTCTCGGTGCAGATTTGCTTGAATAATTGTTCACCCGCCCTCCACAACCCAGGTACATTAGAATCACTTTACAGAGCCATCCACTGTCTGAGCCAGAGGGCATGACTGGAAAAACATGTCCCCTGGCACCAGAACACTCGTTCCCACTCAGAAGACCTATGCCAGGGTTCCAAGAGGGAGGGGGACATTCTACTCACCTAGTCCTCTCCCTTCTGGTCAAACAGCAGACTGGGCAAAGAGAGGTCGAGAGGTTGGGAACAGGCCTCACATCTCTGAAAGTCTAAGGTACAGAGGATCTGAGGGAGGAGACCCAACAAAGCCCACAATACAGGTGCCCAGCCATTCTGGGCACTCCCTCCGCCAGGGTGGCAGAGGGACAGAGGCAAGGCGGGAGCTGTGTCTAGGCAGGGGACACAGTGTATGCACAGCGTGAGGGACAGAGCTGAGGTCGGGGGTGGGGGGTCACCTGAACATCCATGGGGAGAGAGGCCTAGGCCTGTTGCCCCCAACAGCTCTTCAGAGCCCCCAGGGCCACTCTTTCCTCTGGGCAGACCAGCTCCAGAACCTCCACAGCATTCTTCCCCACGTATCCGCCACATGAATAAGACATCTATTGTCAGCCTTGTGGAACTAAGGGGGTGACTATGACTATAGGGATTCCTGGGGACACCAATGCACAGAGAGGACAAGACCATAGCCAACAAGGGGCTTTTGTGACACACAAATCCCATTCAATCCTCACATAAGGCCACTGCTTGGACCCCAGAGTTGGAACCCAGAGTGAGTGTTCTGATAGAAACAGCAGGGTTGCTGAAGGCTAAATGCTGAAGGGAGGTCAGTAGAGTCACGATATTTCAGCTCAATTCTGAATTAAATTACATTTTCTGTCACAAGGTCAGAGTTTCCCTGGGAATATCCATTATTTTTACAGTAAATTTGTTAAACCAGAAAATCCAGGCAGGGAGGCGGAGTCTCTGGACAGGATTAAAAGGAAGGACCCTGTCAGAACCAACCTGCTGGAGGCTAGAGTCCTGCCTCCTCCACTTAGAGCTGCACGTCCCTGAGATGGTCACCTAACCTCTCTGCACCCCAGTGTACTTATCTGAACACGGGTGTGACAGCAGTACCCTGCTCATAAGACTGGGGACAGGATCAGGTGTGATCATTTGTGTCAAGTGCTTAAGACAGTACCTGGCACCTGGTAAAACTCCAAAAATGTCAGTTATTAAAAAGAAAGAAGAAAAGAAATGAAGACAGATATGGTCACCAATGAAATGCAAGATAAGAACAAGAGGTTCATGAACACCCGAGGATTCTTCTGCCCCTGGAATGGTTAGGAGAAGTTCTCTGCGAGATCGCCCCAGTCCCTGAGTTACTGGAGAGAATTTGGTAGAGTCACCAGCACAGCTAAGCTACTTACAAATCCAGATGATTCTCCCCTGGGTTTCCGATCAGTTTCCCACCCTCACCCTCTCCCCAAGGGGATAAGACAGTCTCAGGAGGAAAGACTCCCCCCCCCCACCCCAGATATCAATCATCCCTTTCAGGGCACCCAAGACACAAACAAAGTTGATTTATCTCCCCTAGACAACACTTTGGACCAGAAAGCTCTGAGCTCAGCCTTGGGCACCAGGGCAGTTTACTGGGAAAAATCCACTAAGCAGGAGCAGGAACCTTGGACACCCCCTGCCACAGCAGCAGCCTCTCGGGGAACCACCTGCCCCTGCCACATTTTCTCCTTCTCGACTCAATTCCAGTTCTTGCCCTAAAATGTAGATAAATGCATAATCTGTGTTCCACTGGGAATGTTTACCCCTGTCCTGCCAGGCACGGTGGGACAGATGTAAACAAGGAGGTACTGCCCCCCTCACCCTCCCCAGCAGGTGCCACAAGCCCCCTTGCTCCCATTCCTTTCACAATCCCCCCGGTCTCCAGAGCAGGTGCTCACTTGCTCCTGCCGCGTCCCCACCCCCACGACGGCCACCTACCCGTGACTGCGTGACCGCGCTGCCGCCCCAGCCCCTGCCTGCTGCCTGCCTAGTGGAATCCGGGCTGCAGAGCCTGTTGACGCCGCAGCCGCCACACACTGGAGCCTCCTGGCCTGTGCACTAACGGGCTATATTTGTCAGTGGATAATATGATCTGTAGGACATGTGCTGATAAACGGTCTATCTATTCAATGTGACTCAGCCCGGCATGAGACAAAACGCATTTCAAAGGGGAGGGCTTGGCACAGGGCAAATGACAGGCTGGCCAATGTGAGCCCTATAACCCGGGATTACAGATGGCACAGCCTTTTTCCACGGGCCATCCTGAAGTGTGTTGAGTGAAACAGGCCAGAAAGGGGAAAGGGCTTGTGCTCTTCGCACTGTGAGCTAAGAACCAAACAAAAAGCAGGATCAGAAGGCCATACGACCCAGTGAATGTAAAAGTGTTTTCAGTGTTCAAAGCAATGCTTATCACAGGTCTGGGTTTCACCTTGTTTTTCTTTAAATTTCCTAAAACATATGAATTTAGGTTCTCTTTAATGATTTTATTAATTGGGCAAAGATGCTTTGTTGAAATCCAACACTGTGACAATTTGATAATTAATCAGGAATGGCTCCTACCTCACTGCATCTCCCAGCCCCACTTCCCTCACCCCTGCCTGTTCCAAGAGGTCCTTACAACCACCCCCACTTCTGGGCAACAGACTCCTCATACCCCTTCATCCTAAACAGAAGACCCCCTTTGTCTACTATAGGCATAATAACTCTAATTACAAAATAGTTGGATTTTGAAGGGACTATTTTCTATTTGTTGACATTTATAATTAAGTTATCATTTTATTAATGCAATCCCTGTTAAAATACCAACAGCATTTTTCACACAGCTAGAACAAACAATCCTAAAATTTACAGGGAACCAAAAGACCACAAACGGCCAAAACAATTTTGAAAAAGAAAAACAAAGTTGGAGGTATCATAATTCCAGACTTCAAGCTGCATTACAAAACTGTAATCAAAAAAAAAAAACTGTAATCATCAAAATATTATGGCACTGGCACAAAACCAGGCACATAGATCAATAGAACAGAATAGAGAACCCAGAAATAAACCCATAATTGTATAGTAAACCTTCAACAAAGCAGGAAAGAATATGCAATGGAAAAAAGACAGTCTCTTCAACAAATGGTGTTGGGAAAACTGGACAGCTACATGCAAAAGAATGAAACTGGACCGCTTTCTCACACCATACACAAAAATAAACTCAAAATGGATTAAAGACCTAAATGTGAGACCTGAAACCATAAAGATCCCAGAAGAGAACACAGGCAGTAATATCTCTGGCATCAGCCATAGCAATGTTTTTCTAGATGTCTCCTGAGGCAAGGGAAACAAAAGCAAAAACAAACTACTGAGGTCACATCAAAATAAAAAGCTTCTACACAGTGAAGGAAATGATCAAAAGACTAAAAGGCAACCCATAGAATTGGAGAAGATATTTACAAATGACATATCTGATAAAGGGTTAGTATCCAAGATATATAAAGAACTGACACAATTTAACATCCAAAAAACAACCCAATTAAAAACAGGCAGAAGATATGAACAGACATTTTTCCAAAGAAGACATCCAGATTGGCCAACAGACATATGAAAAGATGCCTAACGCCACTTATCATCGGGAAAATGTAAATCAAAGTACAATTAGACATCACCTCACACCTGTCAGAATGGTTAAAATCGGGATCCCTGGGTGGCACGGGGATTTAGCGCCTGCCTTCGGCCCAGGGCGTGATCCTGGAGACCCTGGATCGAGTCCCACGTCAAGCTCCCTGCTTGGAGTCTGCTTCTCCCTCTGCCTCTCTCTCTCTCTCTCTCTCTCTCTGTCTCTCATGAATAAATAAATAAAATCTTTTTAAAAAAAAGAATGGCTAAAATCAAAAACACAAAGAAATAACAAGCATTGGCGGGAATGAGAAGAAAAAGGAACCCTTGTGCACTGTTGGTGGGAGTGCAAAATGGTGCAGCCACTCTGGAAAACAGTATGGAGTTTCCTCAGAAAGTTAAAAATAGGACTACCCTACAGTCCAGTAATCACACTACTGGGTATTTACCAAAAAAGACAAAACCACCAATTTGAAGGGTAATGTGCATCCCTACGTTCATAGCAGCATTATTTACAATAGCCAAGATGTGGAAGCGGGCCAAGGGTCCATTTTATCCAGCCATAAAAAAAGGGTGAAATCTTGTCATTTGCAATGACATGGTTGGAGCTAAGTAAAATAAGTCAGCCAAATACTATATGATTTCACTCATATGTGGAATTTAAGAAATAAGACAAACAAGCAAAGGAAAAAAGAGAGAGACAAACCAAGACTCTTAGCTACAGAGAATAAACTACTGGTTATCAAGGGAAAATGGGGAAGGGGTGAAATAATTGATGGGGATTAAGGAGCACACTTGCCCGGGATGAGCACCAGGTAATGTGCAGAAGTGCTGAATCACTGTATCGTACACCTGAAACTAATATAACATCGCATGTTACCTATATTAGAGTTAAAATTTTGTTAATAAAGTTGTTTATTTTAATAGGTAAAAAAAATTTTAATTACTGTTTTACTTTTTTTAAAAAGGTTTATTTATTTATATGACAGAGAGAGAGCACAAGCAAGGAGAGTGGCAGGCAGATGGAGAGGGAGAAGTAGGCCCCTCACAGCGCAGGGGGCAGATGTGGGGCTCCATGCGGGGCTCCATCAAGGACCCCGGGATCATGACCTGAGCTGAAGGCAGACGCTTAATGGACTGAGCCACTCAGGCGCCACAATAAATTATCATTTTAAATTACATACCAGATTGATGGAACTAAAATAAATCTCTGGAACAATATTAAATCAGACCTTTAAAGTGTTAGATGTGCTTTTTATTACTTAGAATTTGAATAGTATTTTTCTCTTTTGATAAATAATGTAAGTTTCCTAGTCAGTAATTGTCGCATTTGGTTTTTGTTTTGTTTTGTTTATGGTGTTCTGAACCAAAGAATATAAATTGAAAAGGTAGTTTCAGGTCAAATGCTGCTTAAATACTTTTTCAATTTATAAGAGGGCTAGCTATTCAAAAGCTCAATCGTATTAAAGTTGAAAAATATTTTCCCCCACAAATACATTCAAATACCATGGGCTTCCTTTACGATGCCAGGGTTAGAGAAGCAGGCCATTGTTCAGCCCAGGCTCCTGAGCCTACAATGTGCACCCAAACAGGACTGAGAAATTTAGCAAATAAAAATTCTTTCAGTTACATTTGAATTTCAGATAAACCACAAGTAATTTTTTAATAAAAGTATGTTTCCAATATTGCATGAGTCATACTTAAAAATTATTTGTGGTTTATCTGAAGTTTAAATATTCCTGGGTGTCCTGTATTTTATCTGGCAACCCTCCACCGTAACCACCTAGGATCTTACGAAACTGCAAAGTCTGACGCAGGAGGCCACAGAGGGACCCATAGTCGGTCTCCCTAATAAGCTCTAGGTGACAGGGAAGCTGCTGGTCCGGGGGGCGCCAGAGCACAAGGAGCCCTGAGGCCCTGGAATTAGCACAGTCTGGGGGCAGGGGTACCCAGGACTGGCCCCTTGTGGGAGAGGCCTGCGTCTGTGTGGGCGTGGCCTGTTTGTGTGTGGGCGTGGCCTGCTTGTGGGGGCGTGGCCTGCGTGGACCCCTCCCCCCCAGGAGGTCCTGACTCAAGTCTGCGGTGAGGTCCAGTGATCCATAATTCGGCATGTTCAGTACAGTCGCTTCTGATTCACAGGCAGGGAAATGAATCAGGAAGTACTTTAAAATACATAATGTACTTTTATTAATACAAGGAACTGTTTTTATTGTGTTAAACTCACTGTGTGCAGATGCTCCATCTCTTGGCTGTATCAGGGAAGAAATTCCAGGGGCGTCTGGCTGGCTGGCTGGGTCAGTACAACGTGTGACTCTTGATTTCCCGGTTGTAAGTTTGAGCCCTGCCTTGGGTGTAGAGATTACTTAAAAATAAAATCTTAAGAAGAAAGAAGGAAATAAAGAACTTAGTGTCCGAGAGCCCAAGGGGCAGCAGGTAGGACTGTGCCCTGTGGTCTTCACCTCACCATCCAGGGCCCCCTTAAAGTCTCAACCCTTACAAAGTCTTAATATCACCAACCCCATGGGGCGCCTGGGTGGGTCAGTCCATTAAGCACCTGTTGTGGGCTTAGGTCTTGATCCTGGGGTCCTGGGATTGAGCCCCACATCAAGCCCAGGGTGGACCTTCCTGCTCAGGGGGGAGCCTGTTTCTCCCTCTCCTTCTGCCCCTCCCTCCTACTCGTGTTCTATCTTTCAAATAAGTAAAATCTTTAAAAATATATATATATATATTACCGACCCCAGCTGCTTGCCCAAAGCTGGACGCTTTTTTATGCACTTTAGCTTCCAATGACCTTAGAGCCTCTCACCAATTGTAGACCGCAGCTTCAGTGTCTCCACGGGGAGGCCCACATGTCTGCCTCATTATCCAAGGGGGGGTCCCCCACACAAGCATGTGCAGCCGTCCACAGGGAGACCAAGTGCTCTCCTCACAGCCATTCTGAGCCTAGGATGCCTGTGGGAACACTGAGTCACATGCACTGCAAAGCCTTCTTCCAAGTAAATCCCTGGTGTCACACGCCCGTTGTCCCCATTTCGTGACATAATGATAGAAGAGTGAAAAACCCAAAATGTTATAAACCGATTCATCCTACTGCAGTGACCGTGACCAAATGCCTCCCACTGAAAACTGAGTATGTGGTGAAGGCCCCTGCCTTACCACTTCATGGGTGTCACTAAAAGGCCCCAGCACAGCCTGGGCTGAGGAGGGCTGCTCCGCCTCCGTATTGCAGTAACTTACACTAACTACATGATCAAATGATACTGTTTGGAATACATTGGGTTAAATTAAAATATATTATGACAGTTAATTTTACCCAATTCTCTGTACCTTGCTAATGCCGCTAGCCAGAAAATTGAAACTCACACATGAGACTGGCATGGCTTTTCCATTGGGCTGTGCTCCCCGAGGAACGAAGCCTAGACTGGGGTGACCCCAGTGGACAATCCTGAGGGCTGCTCCCCTTACCACCAGGATGCCCACAGAGAGGGCTAAGACCCCTGGATCAGAACGTGGCACCTTCTCAAAGACTTTCATGTAGTTAGTTTTTCTCTGGGGGGAGGCCAAACCTCTTCCCAAATATAGTCATTCAACTGAAAGAGGCCAGAACGCAGATCTGTGCCAGGTCTGCCACTGTGAGCAGAGTCATCTGTACCCTGGAGGCGGACAACACATCCCTGTGGTCCCCTGTGGCAGTGCGGACAGGATGCTGGCCAGCGCCCCCTGGAGGACAACTTTGTGGATGACTCGGCTCTATTAGGAAAGCCAGGGATGCTTTGGTCATTCCCACTCAGCCAAACTGTAATTATCAAGAATACCAATCTTAAAATTCCCATTTGCAGCTCTTCGTATGTGCTGGTACAATTGGAGATGGGGCTATTTTTCTTTAATTTTTTTAAAGATTTTATTTATTTATTTATGACAGACACACAGAGAGAGAGAGAGAGAGAGAGGCAGAGACACAGGCAGAGGGAGAAGCAGGCTCCATGCTGGGAGCCCGACATGGGACTCGATCCCAGGTCTCCAGGATCACGCCCTGGACTGAAGGCGGTGCTAAACCGGGGAGCCTTCAGGGCTGCCCTTTTCTTTCTTTCTTTTTTTTTTTTTTAATTTCAGTACTATCCTTAAGATTAAAATGAAACACACACAAAGTCAAAGCACAACAAAACAAAGCAAAAAACCAACACACACACACATACACACACCACGAATCATTGCTCACACTTTTGGGGGCCATACAATAAGCCAGGCACAGCGCTAGGTGATTTATGACATATCTAACCTTGGAAAATCCCAGAAACAAAACAGGAGATAAAATGTACCACTGTCCTTAACTAGCAGAAACGACACTCGTCATTTTCTGTTATCTCATCTCACGCTGGCCACAACACCAACAGAGACGCATTACTCCATGCGTTTCACTGACAAGGCTATGAGGTCCAAGGATTCTCTGTTCTCACCCTTGACCTTCTGAGATACGGTGCTGGCTCCAGAAGCCTGGCTATGCTTACTTTATACATGGATCTCTTTTTTTCTAAGCCCTTAGGAAACTAGAAACTGCATAGTGTGCTCAAAGCGGGTCACTACTCGCTCCTGCACCCTCTGCCCCCCTTAGGGCCTGCAGGTCCCCCCGGCCCACCCTCCGCCGCATCGCCACCCACTTCTCCAGCCCCACGGCTGAACATCACTCGAGGACTGCGCGTTTCCTGGCTGCTCTATGGCAACAGTCGCTCCCAGCTTCTGTGCCAGCATTATGTCGCTCTGATGCCAGAGGTCTGCCCAAACCCTCAGACCTGCTCAAGGCATTCTCCTGCTGGATTCTTAACAGTGCTTCTCTAGGACCTGCCCCCCTGCCGGCCTGTAGGTCTCACCGGCCACTGGCATCACCACTGCCTCCCCCATCACACCTCTCCAGCTCAACCACACCCCACCCTGTTCCCTCCTTCAGCTGGACCCAGCCATCCTTTTGTGCCTTAACTCTGCAAGTACCTGTCCCTGTCTCTGACTCCTCCGTCTCTGAAAAAGTGACCCCTTACTCCTTTTGTCACCGCGGCATCAGCAGCACAGACCTGCTAACACTGATGAAATGCATTTAATTACATGTTTATTTCCTCTTGACTGTTCCTTTATTTATTTTTTTTTAAGATTTTATTTATTTATTCATAGACACAGAGAGAGAGAGGCAGAGGGAGAAGCAGGCTCCATGCAGGGAGCCTGATGTGGGACTCGATCCCGATCCCGGGTCTCCAGGATCACACCCCAGGCTGCAGGTGGTGCTAAACCACTGCGCCACGGGGACTGACCCTTGACTGTTCCTTTAAATCTTGGCAGTCATCCTGATGTAGGAAAACAAAGGCAGAAGAAACATTATTAAATTTCCTTACTACCTACAACCCATTGACAAGTCCTTGAAACAGGCAGAGTAAATTTCGTCTAGGGACTCAACTACCTCGATATTGATACCTTACTGAGGGTAAACCGTAATCTTAACCCAATCCCCAGGATCCTGTATGTCTACTTTAATATATAAAAATTCCTTTAGGGCAGCCTAGGTGGCTCAGCGGTTTAGCGCCACCTTTAGCCCAGGGTGTGATCCTGGAATCCCAGGATCAAGTCCCACATCAGGCTCCCGGCATGGAGCCTGCTTCTCCCTCTGCCTGTGCCTCTGCCTCTCTGTCTTTCTCTGTGTCTCTCATGAATAAATAAATAAAATCTTTAAAAAAATTCCTTTAGATCGGATGCCTGAGTGGCTCAGCGGTTAAGAGTCTGCCTTCGGCTCAGGGCATGATCCTGGAGACCTGGGATCGAGTCCTACATCGGGCTCCCTGCATGGAGCCTGCTTCTCCCTCTGCCTGAGTCTCTGCCTCTCTCTCTCTCTCTCTCTCTCTCTCTCTCTGTGTGTGTGTGTGTGTCATTAATAAATAAAGTCCTTGGGATCCCTGGGTGGCGCAGCGGTTTGGTGCCTGCCTTTGGCCCAGGGCACGATCCTGGAGACCCGGGATCGAATCCCACGTTGGACTCCCAGTGCATGGAGCCTGCTTCTCCCTCTGCCTGTGTCTCTGCCTCTCTCTCTCTCTGTGTGTGTGTGTGTGACTATCATAAATAAATAAATAAATAATTTAAAAAAATAAAGTCCTTTAAAAATTTTTTTTAGAAATTTCATTTATCTCTAACCCCCCCCCACCCCAAGATACGTGTTGGCAATCATCCCCCAAGCATATGGCTCACCAATATACATACATCTGAAGAGTCTCATGACTAGGGTGTTATTAGATGGTAATAAGTTACCTTTTCCCAACAACAGCTAGCCCCCTCAAAGTCCTGGGAACTTTACTTCCAAAATTCCTTCGAGACTTACACCATCCCTACCCGCCTCCCAACTTGAAAGTATATAATGGGCCACTTCTCATGACCCCAGTGCAGCTCTTTCTGCCCACAGGTCCTGTCCCTGGGATTTAATAAAACCACCTTTTGCACCAAAGACATCTCAATAATTCCTTCTTGGCTGTTGGCTTCGAGCCCTAATGTCTTCTTAAACCAATCCACCTAGCCTGTTACCTGGCACATGGTAGGAGTAACCAATGAATGAATGTCTGAGTGTTGGTTGACCTGCCTCAGAAGGGAGAGAGATATATAGAAAGACATTGACATTTGTCAAATGCTTCAATGTGCCAGAACTATAGTAGGTATTTATCTAATAAAGATAAGATATAAGATATCTTATAAAATATAAGAAGCCCATAGTAGATAGAGCATCTCTGTGGGACAGGTGTTCATATTCCCATTTTAGGAGGATAATGCAGGATGAGGAGGCCGAGGCTTAGTAATCCCTTTAAAGCAGGTTCAATGTGCCCAGGAGTATGTACTCACCTTCTCCCTTCCGCCAGCCTTCAACATATCTGTTGAGAAACTCCAAGAAGGATGTCCTTGGGTGTTGGCATCAGTGTGGCCTGGAACATGAATACAAACAGCACCCATAAATAATACTTCATAAACAACATCCGTGTCAGTGATGAATCTTGATCAAACTACACCAGAGCCTGTGTAGAGCTCTGAAGAAAATCCACTCCGGAAAACCCGAGTAGTTTATCTGGAGATGAAATACGACAATGGATTTCAGACCTGATGGTTTTTATGAGTAGATAAGGAGAAAGGTAAATACATACTCAGAAATCGAGATGGAAAAAGATGTATTTTTCCCCCATTATTAAAATCTTGAATTTACTGTAGGCTTGCTCTAGTCCAAAGGATCCAGTTCTGGATGAGCTAGTCTGCTCAGTGTCCTGTGCTGTCTTTCTGATTAATTGCCCTTGTGGTCTTTTACTGTCAGATTTGTCATCAATGTGTCTGTTCAGGTACTGTCTCCGTCCATTTGGGCTGCAATAATAAAGTATTGTAGATGGGGTGGCTTATAAACAACAGAAATTTACTTCCCACAGCTCTGGAAGAGGGCAAGTCCAAGATCAAGTTGCCAGCATGGTTGAATGAAGGCCCTCTTCCAAGTGGCAGACTTCTCATTGTTGACCTTGTATCCAATACCCTTGTGAAACTGACTTCTTATGTAAGTGTGCCAGGGCTGCCACAGCAAATACCCCAGACCTACTGTCTTTTATTTTTTTAAAGATTTTATTTATTTATTCATGAGAGACACAGAAGGAGAGAGAGGCAGAGACACAGGCAGAGGGAGAAGCAGGCTCCATGCCGGGCTGCCCTAGACCTAGTGTCTTAAACAATAGATGTTTCTTTTCTCTCTGTCTGGAGGCTTGAAATCCAAGATCAAGGGGTCAGCAGGTTTGATTTTCTGAGGCCTCTTTTCTTGGCTTCCAGGTGGGTATCTTCTCCCTGGGTCCTCACACAGTCTTCCCTGGGTAGCATGCACACATCTCTGTCCTAATCTCCTCTCCTTTTAAGGACATCCATTATCTTCAATTAGGGCCCATCCACATGAGCTCATTAACTACCTCATCAAAGGCCTTATCTCCAACAGTCATTTCTGAGGCTCTAGGGGTTAGGACTTCAACACATAAATTTTGGGACAACCCAATTAAGCTCAGAACCCCTCTCAAGTCCCAGAGTTTATCTCTAGAGTCTTTTGGATCGTCTAACGTGTAGAATAACGCTATTAGTAAATAATGTATTTGTGGGGCCACCCGGGGGGCTCAGCGGTTTAGCGCTGTCTTCAGCCCAGGGCGTGATCCTGGAGACCCAGGATAGAATCCCACGTCGGGCTCCCTGCATGGAGCCTACTTCTCCCTCTGTCTCTGCCTCTTTCTCTCTCTGTGTCTCTCATGAGTAATTAAATAAAATCTTTAAAAATAAAAATAATAATAAGTTTGTGTGTGTGTGTGTGTCCTACAAGAAGGACCAGAGGCTAGCCCATACACAATGGGGCAACAGCATGAGACATTAAAAACAAAAACAAAACCCCTCACAACACATGAGCAAATGATTCCTGATGAAATGGCGTTGTAGAGCAGTAATGTAAGAATGATCTTTTCAATAAGGTGGTGTTGAGTCTTTGTGTAGATTCAATGCAAGGGACAGCACATAGCAATGAATAAAAAGCAAACTTCTACAAACAACATGGATGGCTCTCACCAGCATAACGTTGAACAGAAAGAAGCAGACATACACACACACTTAGCATTATTTAAAGTTCCAAACCATGGAGAAACCAATCTTCGGGATTAGAAATGAGAAAAGCAGTTAGCTTTGGAGGAGTGGAGGTGGACTTCGGGGGCTCTAGTAATATTCTTATTCTTGACCTGGATAGTGGCGACGTGGGACTTTGGAATAATTTATTAACCTACAACCCTTGTTATTTGTACATTTTTATAAGTGTATGATATACTTCAAAAAATAGTTCAAAAGTGTTTGCATTCACTCACTGGGTTAACACAACATCCTCTATTATCACAGTGGCCATGGGTCCGAAGTGCAGCCAGGCTCGGCTGTCTCCAGAGTGGGGCGCACTTCAAAGTGCCCCGGGGCCCTTTGCATACAGGAAGCCTCACTCTAATTGATTTCTGATATTACTTGGGATTTGCATTTCAGCCTCGGACTCCCAGTTGAGCTTAATCCATTTCAAAACCATTAAGAGCTGTGAAGAATGCCCGGATGCAATCACGTACAAAATCCACTTAAGAAGGACTTTTAAATGAGATTCTCCAGGTCTTGTGAAACCAGCTCTCTGCTGGAGCCATGACGTGGTCAGTGGGGCCTCAGGAAGCGACTGCTCCCATCCCATCAGCAGTTTTTTGATAAAGTAAAATGGCACTTGGCATACATTTCTGGGCTTGTCTCACGGCAGGGGGCAGGGGGTGGAGGGTGGTTAGGGAGCAGGAGCCCAATCTTGGAGATCTCTGTCTCCCCCACTGTGTTCAGCACAGAGCAGCCAGTCAGTAAATATTTGTTGACTTCGATTAGAAGAACAGTTTTGGGGGGGAAAGAATTCTAACCCATAACCATGTCCAAAAGTCTCAATCAATCAGACTTTTCCAGTGAGTGCATCAAGATTATCTTCTCTTCTATATGGCGAACTCTCCAGAATAAGTTGCCCAGCATCAGCGAGGTCTGGAGCACTTGGGATTTCTTCTTTCCTTGGTTGTTGGGGGGGAAGGGGCATTCTTTGTTCTATTTCTCAGCTCTGGAAAGCAGGCTGGTTTCCTGTGGTGCCTCTCAAAGGCCTTGCCCTCTCCCCACCTCTCCTCCCACCCCCCATTTAAGAAAGAGAAGCTAAGACAACATTTCCGTCAGCCAGGGATGGGGCAGGTGGAATAAGATTAGCACAGACAGACGCTGCCCAGGAGGCTGGGGAAGCTGGAATTCTGGTAGACCAGGTTTGTAGACCTCCTAGTCTGGGGGAGAAGGCGCAGGGGGAAGGGTCGGTGAAAGACAGGAAAACAAGCAGTTTACAATACAGTGTTGATAAGATAAGGTGAACTCCCGGAGCGGGTGCGGGACGGGGCTCTGGGCTAACCAGAAGCCGGGGAAGTGGCCGGAAGGCTTCCCAGAGCAGATGGCCGAGAAGCCAGTTCAAGTTCCCTCAAAGAACTACCTGCCAGCTCACATCCAAAACAGCCAGGAAAACAATGTAAATCCAAATAATGAGATACTATCCTCATATACAGAATTAGTTAAAAAATATATATATATATATGATGCTTTTTGCAGCCAGCTTGTTAGGAAAGGGATGTGGTGGTGGAGGGAACCAAAGTAGGGGGCGCTTAGAGACTGGTGCAGCCTTCTTGGAAAATGATCTGGATACAATGGAATATCACTCAGCCATTAGAAACGAGGAATACCCACCATTTGCTTTGACGTGGATGGAACTGGAGGGTATTATGCTGAGTGAAATAAGTCATCGGAGAAGGACAAACATATGGTCTCATTCATTTGGGGAATATAAAAAATAGTGAAAGGGAATAAAGGGGAAAGAAGAGAAAATGAGTGGGAAATATCAGAGAGGGAGACAGAACATGAGAGACACCTAACTCTGGGAAACGAACAAGGGGTGGTGGAAAGGGAGGTGGGTGGGGGGTGAGGGTGACTGAGTGACAGGCATTGAGGGGGGCACTTGGTAGGATGAGCATTGGGTATTATGCTATATGTTGGCAAATCGAACTCCACTAAAAGAAAGAAAAAAGAAAAGAAAAGAAAAGAAAAGAAAAGAAGAAAAGAAAGAAAAGAAAAGGAAAAGAAAAGAAAAGAAAAAAAGAAAAGAAAAGAAAAGAAAGAAAAGAGAAAATGGTTTGGGAGTGTCCATCCTTCAACCACACAATTCCAGTGCTAGGAATTTGCTGGAAAAGCTTTCTCCCGCTCAGCAATAAGGCTGTTTGGCTTTCTTATCATTTTGTGCCCCCTGGAGTCCCACTTGCCATTTCCCTCAAGAGCTTTGTCTTTGCACTCACCACTTGGCTAACTGTGTGGCACGGTAGGCTTCCGCTCCAGCCTGTCTCAGCTTTGGGCACGCTCTCCTCAACTTCATCATTTCCAGCTTTTCATGGGACTCTTGAACACTTAGAGGCCGCCCTAGGGTTATTAATTGGCCTAATTTCAATATCATTGTCTCTCGGGAACAGGGGGGCCAGAGGAGAGGGAAAAGACAGGGGAACCACTGGCCAACGTGGGATTGCCACAAACCTTCAATTTGTACTTAAAAAAAAAAAAAGGCAGTGTCTGCGGAGCACAAGGGGAAAAAAGCAAAAGCACCATAACAGGAGGCATGCCTGTACTGTGCTTCCTTTACACTCTGCTTCTTTGCAGTTCCTGGGGTTGGGTGGTTAGCCTTCTCCTATACATCTCCCTCCCCCACATCCAGCTTCCAAAGCTTCTAGCTAAGCTCCCCAGTCTCGACGAAACTCAGCATGTCATTTGAAGCATTTAGCAAGTCAAAAGGCCACACAAGGAGCTGGAGCTCAGAAGGCTGGCTGCTGCTAAAGTACCTGGGCTGCACCCCACCATTGCTCTGATAGGCCCTACTCCCCAGTAAAAATTATTTTAAATCTAATTCCCCTCCAAGATGCAGGCGTGGAAGCAAATAAGGGCTTCTCCCAGCACCTGTGGCCGGTGGTGCACACGCAAGGGACACGGACGCTGCCCATTCCTTCTGCCATGGCGTGAACTTGATGGACAGAGAGAGAGATGGGTGAAAATAGCCCTGGGATCCCTGGGTGGCGCAGCGGTTTAGCGCCTGCCTTTGGCCCAGGGCGCGATCCTGGAGACCCGGGATCGAATCCCACGTCGGGCTCCCGGTGCATGGAGCCTGCTTCTCCCTCTGCCTATGTCTCTGCCTCTCTCTCTCTCTCTCTGTGACTATCATAAGTAAATTTAAAAAAAAAAAATTAGAAAATAGCCCAGAAAAGCCTCATACCGGGGTGCCCGGTAACATTCGGTAAACACCAGGCTTTTCCTTTAGAAATTAGAATTAAGGGACACCCGGGTGGCTCAGTGGTTGAGTGTCTCCCTTTGGCTCAGATCATGATCCCGGGGTGCTGGGATCGAGCCCCGCATCAGGCTCCCCATGGGGAGTCTGCTTCTCCCTCTGCCTATGTGTCTGCCTCTTTCCCTCCCTGTCTCTCATGAATAAATAAATAAAATCTTCAAAAAGAAAAGAGAAATTACAATTAAATGTTATTTCTTACTACTCATGACTTGGCACGAATTACATCATCTGGAGCACACAGACGTTAGGGAGGAGGGTGGACTCTGGCTCAGGATCACACCTCTCCAGCCGCAGCCTCCAGGGCTCCCAGGAACCACCAAATAACCACATGTAGGGGTAACACAGAACCCAGAATCGGGGGTTAATTCCGGTGTCATGGGGAGCCAGGGGGAGACTCCACATGCAATTTGGGCCTCTTGGAATTTACTTACACTCATTCAGGGGGGTGGGAGTGGGGGGTCAGGATCCCCCAGGGCCCCCGGCAACCCTGAACTTCCCTCCATCCCCAGGGCTCCCTAGTCTTGTTCCTCCCACCAAGGAAGACACACTCTACTCGGTCACCTGAGGACAGACACCCAGGGCCAGCCAAGCACCGGGCTCTACACGCCTATTTTGGGGGAAAAAAAAACAATGATGAAAGCAAATTTCAAGTAGAACTTAGCCATAAAATACCAAACTCCTTGACCATGGTGTTGAGGACTTCTGGGTGAAAGCAATTGCTTTCTCCCACTCCTCCAATCTGGAATCACCAATTGGACAGAACAATTGAGTTGCCTTTTTTTTTTTTTAAGAATAAATCTGATTTTTTTTTTTTTTTTTTTTTTTTAAGCAGCAACTAATGATAGAGACGTTAAGGCCAGTTAATCAGTTTAACAAGACCACGCCTTTTCCATCTCACTTTGTCCCAGGGCCTGGCCGCCCCTCACCTCTGCCCTGGAGAGGCCGTGCCTGGTGATGGGCGTGGGTCTCCGCCTCCGCGCCCACCTGCCGGCCCTCCCTGCCTCCCTCGTGGTTGCTGAGGAAGGAGAGGCCGCTGGCTGGGCTGGCTCCCCGGCTGAGGTCAAAGCATTCCTTAGGACCCAGCTCGGTTATGAGCCCCCCGTCTCTCGGGACACCCTGCTCCTGCTCCTCCTAAGACCTTCTGGGGAAAGCATCCTTCTCTGAGATACTCTTCTTGCCAAATCCCCATTTTTCATTTCATGAAATTCATGTTTTCCTTTGGGTATTTTAGCAACGACCATGAATGCAAGCCATGCTGACATTCTTTCCCCCTGACTCGTTAGAACCTCTGGACCTCAGAAAGATGGAGCGCTTCTCTTGCAGGTATGAACCCACCTTGACTATGAGCTTCTGATTACCAGAGCCTGCCAGCTTCGGAAATCGTGTTCTACTCCCTGTCGTTTGGCACAAACCTTAAAGGGCTGCCGACAGCAATGCTGTTTCTCCCGAAAGACCTGGAACTTCATGCTTGTGGTTCCATCCAGCTTTGCCATTGGCTTTTAACATTTACGGTCGGGTTGATGGCGCAGCCTGGGAGATGACTAGCATTTTCCTCTCTTGGGTAAGAAAAGATCAATATTAACAATCAAATTTAAAAATCTGCTGCTAATAAATAAATAAATAAAAATAAAAATCTGCTGCTGAGAAGTTTAAAGGCATAGATTCAGTATTTGCCAAACCATGAGGAATAATAGGGGGTGATTTGTTTTATCCCAAAAATCTCTTCAAGGACTGGTTTAAATGAAATAGTTTATAAAATGTGATTCATTGATTACACAGGATGTCATGCAGTCATTTTATTTATTTTATTTTTTTGTCATGCAATCATTTTAACATTCTCCTATGAAGAACTAAGTACAGAAGAATACCTGTTCTGTGAAATCCAAACTAAAAGATGTACGCCGACTTAAGATTATGTGTCGAGGAGGACAGAGCCTCAGAAGTCTTGATACATATAGAAAAGAACTGGCTTTTAGGTGTTGTTTATTCTCATCATTTTTCTTGATGTTGCTACATGAACTAGCCATGGAAAAGGAAGGAAAGAGCCTGGTGGGACTATATAATTCCTCCCTAGTGATCTGTGGTCTTGTCCTTGAGATGGGAAGACCTAGGTGTTAACTGTTAACTCAAAAGGTTTTATTTGCCTTGTTTTGCTAATGGATGTCTGATTTCATCTTTCCAGGGTGATTTTGATTATGACCATTTCCAAAGCGTTTGAACTGGAATTAGTTGCTGGTGAGAGACCTTTTGTTATTTCAATCAGCAGCAATTTTCACAGGGCCTGAAATCCTAAAACCCACTGGTTGATTTTTGTCATTAAGGGTTGGGCCACCGTGAACTTTCGAGGAGAGAGCCGCCCTTAAGAGATGGCAGTGTCTGGTCCCGGGAGGAGCCTGCATTTCATCACCGGGCTTCCCACTTTGTGCCCTCCATAGGGATCCAGGACAGTAAGACCACCTGCCTTAGGTCCACAGCATGCTATCACCGTCCTGGTCCTTTGTGTTTCCTATCTTTCTGACGCTCTTTTCCCCAAGTGGCAACCTGATTCTGGAGCTGGGTGGATGGTTGGACTGGTCTTGGCTCTGGAGGCCAGATCGGCAGCGTGTACTTCACCTCCCTGGGAAGCACGCAGTTTTTCTACTGATTCCACTGCACTTGGGGGCTCTGGGAACCCCTGGCCTGAGCATGAGAAAGCTTTCTGAGGGCACCTGGGTGGCTCAGACGGTTAAGCGTCTGCCTTCAGCTCAGGTCAGGATCTCAGGGTCCTGGCATCAAGGCCCGAATTGGGACCCCCACTTGATGGTGAGCCTGCTTCTCCCTTTCCCCACTCTCTGCTCATCCTCTCTTTCAAATAAACAAACAAACAAATAAAAAGCTTTCTCTGCTCAGAGGCTCAGGTAGCAAAGCCACTCTAAAAAGCAAGAGTGTAGGCACCTGGGTGGCTCTGCAGTTGAGCATCTGCCTTCGGACCAGGTTGTGATCCTGGGATCCCGGGATCGAGTCCCATATCAGGCTCCCCGCAGAGAGCCTGTTTCTCCCTCTGCCTATGTCTCTGCCTCTTTCTGTGTCCCTCTCATGAATAAATAAATCTTAAAAAAAAAAAAAAAAAAAAAAAGCAAGATTTAAACATCTCTAAGCACTGGGGAACCCAAGCCCTTAGCACTGTATTAACCTTCACTTCCAGGGTTTAGCTTTTCAGTACCCACCCGCACCCTGCCCTCCCTCAGCCACCTCTTCTTAACTTATATTCCAGGTAAGGAGTTAAACAAAACTTGCTGTCTGAATGGGGGAACCTGCATGCTGGGATCCTTCTGTGCCTGCCCCCCCTCCTTCTATGGTCGCAACTGTGAGCACGATTCTCGAAAAGAGTAAGCCATCAAAGGGGGTGGGCAGAGAGAAATAGGGGCAGGAGTTAAAAACCATATGCATCACTTTATCCGTTCTTTCCAGGAACTGTGAGTCTGTGCCCCATGACACCTGGCTGCCTAAGAGATGTTCCATGTGTAAATGCTGGCGCGGCCGGCTGCACTGCTTTCGGCAGACATTTCTACCAGGGTGTGGTAAGTAGACAGTCCCATCTTCTGTCCTTTCAAGTTATAGTTAGTTGCCTGTGGCCAGTTGGCAAAGGGAAGTCTCTCCTCTGAGTCATGGCTTGCTGGGTCCTGGCAGCCCAAGTGCTGCTTATAAAAGCATTGAGGGCTTCAGATGGGGTGGTCACATTGGCGTCCCTCAGATTAACTGCCTCAGAAATGTCACCTTCCAGGTGGAGTTATGTCAGGTCCATCTGACATTTTATAGTGTGTGAGCTTCTACTATGGGAAAGAAACAAGACAAAGCTTGGCCTCATAAACACCAAGAGGGTGCTGTTGGGCTTTCCTTTTCTTTGGGCAGGGAGACCCAGACCAGCTCCAGAATGACCACTCCCAACTCTGGGCCCTTAAATTCCACCAGAGGCTCCACCCACCTCCCTCACTCCTCAGGAACCTCATCCTGGATCCTCAAGGAGGCCGGCGTGGACCCCTCTGTGAATGGTCTCAACCTTGTCACCTTGTGAATTTTTATTGATTTGAGGAAAACAGTAACAAGAAGAACAGGGACCCAGAGGAGAGGGTTCTTGCCCTGCCTCAACCCTGAACCAGATTTCTGGGCCCACCCAGGTTCAGAGGCCTCTCAGAGTTCTCACCCTGTGGATGTTAGAAATTGCACATGGTTAGGGCAGAAATAAGTGAAAGCAAATGCTTCACTTGAGTACAAGAGGGGAGCCCTGACCTGGACAGGGATGGTGGCTTTTCCACTCGCCTCCTGGATGCCAGGCCCAGGATAGGTGTTTGGTTAAGTGTGAATGGGAAGACTGCATGGGCAGAGACCATATTTTCCTCCTGGATCTTGGGACCCCAAGTGGGCTGTCTCCTAATCGATACCTAACCAAGTCCTGTTGCACCCCTGCCATCAAAGGTGTTGCCGGCTGGGGTGAATTTCCAGGTGTGAGAGCACGTGTCCAGGGAAAATCCAAGTTAACAGTAGGTCCACAGCAACTTTGGCTGAAAAAGCTTTTCTCCAGGGGAGTCTGAAGTCCATATAATCCATATACTTGGCCCCATAAGCATACTGTACTCATCAAATGTTGAGTCCCAACTGATTTTTTGGCTGGTATAGATATGCCACATGGGCAGGATAAACTGCTGGAGGGATGTCCTTTAATGACCCAGTGTCCCTACCTTTCAGATGGCCACGTGATGGATGAGCACTTCCTGGTTTCCAGGACTCCAGAATTAACACTGTCTTCGGGCACCACTTTTTTGCTAGCTGGCATCTGCCTTGCTCTACAAAGTTACTGTTAGTGGACACTTGCATATGCAATATTTGTTATGCAAATTTCATAACCTGTAAAGGCTGTCACTCCAGTGTCTTAACTAGAGATGATCATTTGGTCATTGCCTTGAAATAGTGAATAGATTTTCATCATGGTCCCTAATGTTACCTTAAGGTACCAACTACTTTCTTCTGCCCTGCCCTCCAAAAAACATCAGCCATAGGGGCAGCTGGGTGGCTCAGTCGGTTAAGCGTCTACCTTTGGCCTGGGTCATGATCTCAGGGTCCTGGGATTGAGACCCACATTAGGCTCCCTGCTCAGTGGGGTATCTCCTCTCCTCCAACTCTCTCTCTCAAATAAATAAATAAAATCTATTTTTAAAAAAGTCAGCCATATCTACACTATGACCAAGATCTGTTTCTTAATACATGTATCTCTACCACGCGTTTCTTACTATTTTCCTTAAACAGTTGAATTCTATCTTCAAATTATTAAAGGTTACTCCTAACATGGACCTGAGTTTAAAGTTTTGAGTAGAGTTGATCAAAATCAATTAAGACCTTATCTTTAATAGAAAAAGAAAGGAAGCCTCTGTAAAGAGAGCAGGCAAGAGGGCAGGAAGCAGATGTTGAAGTATTAGAAGTGCAGGTGTATACCAGGGAGACAGGGTAGAAAAGAGGAAGCAAATGGGAGAGAGATTGGGAAAAATAAAATGAACCACTTGGTTGATGATTAGATGAGCCCAAGAAGCAAGTTAAAAAGCTAAGTTGAAAGGCAAGTTCCTATCGTTCATAGAAAGCTGTAGAAGACAAGGACACTCCTTTTTTCTCAATGCATTGTAGAGAGAACAAAGTTTTCCTTGGGAAAAAAAAAATCTCTCTAAATTTCCCCAACAAGAGAGCTTAATAGGTTATGTTTTCTCCATACCTTACAAGTATATTGACTGTTGCAAAAGAGAAAACGTTCACAATAGATTTACTTGTAAACCAGGTGATAAAACTATATATTGTAAAACCCACTTTAAAACTACTTTGTGTATGTGAGTATGCCCAGTAAAAATGGGGAATATATTGACTGAAATGTGACCTGTGGTTATTTCTGGGCTGTGCTGTGTCAAGTGCTTTGTGGCGGTAGGTTTTTTCCCCTCTGTACTTCTGTGTTTTCCACAGGGAGGGGGTCTGGGATGCCATGACTACCTGAGGCTAGAATCTGAAATAACTGAGAGAGCCGAGACCTCAGACCCAGTGTTGTTTCTGGCTTTGGTGTCTGTTCTCTGCTGTCAAGCACAACATTTGTTTCCATTATTTAGGTACTACATGGTCCCCAATTCTTGTTTCTCCAAATTAGTGCCCTACAGATGCGAAATTCCAAAGGAGTGGAAGTTTTCTGCACTATCCAGTGGCTGGAAGGTAAAATGAGATCAGCAGGATGTAGGTGCACCTCAAAGAGCTCAGGGCATGGGGGTGGACTGCCTGGTGTGGAAGGCAGGTCTAGCCACTTACTTGTGGGGCAGGGGAGCCCCCATTTCTCAGTCTGAACTGGAACCGGAGTTAGTTTCCTACACCAGTGTTTTA
This sequence comes from Canis lupus baileyi, assembly GCF_048164855.1. NCBI lineage: Eukaryota > Metazoa > Chordata > Mammalia > Carnivora > Canidae > Canis > Canis lupus. The sequence continues at coordinate 43,770,423 of NC_132856.1, read as the reverse complement.
GAACTACATAAACTAAAATAGAGCAGTGGTACAAAAATTCTCAACAAATGTCACAATTCTTCTCTTTCTACTTGCTTTTTAACCAGTGTTATTTGCCCAGAAATGAAAATTAAAAAAAAAAAAAAACACTTCAGAATATTGAAAAAGACATCTCATTTGCATGCAAATAACCTGTAACCACACTGTAGGTGAGGCTGGGACAGTGTTTTCCAAACTTGGGCATTCCAATGCCACCTCGATTCGGGTCACATCAGCTATACTTAATTTTTTTATATCAACTCATTTTTTTATTGTGGTAAAATACACATAATATAAAAGTTAGCATTTCGACCATTTTTAACTACAAAGTTCCATAGCATGGCATTCAGTACGTCCACATTGCTGGGCAACCATCCCCACCATCCATCTTCCAGAACTTTTTCATCTTCCCAATTGAAAGTTTACTCATTAAAGTTAACTCCCTGGGGCACCTGCGTGGCTCAGTTAAGTATCTGCCTTTGGCTCTGGTCATGATCTCAGGGTCCTGAGATTGAGTCCTGCATTGGACTCCCTGTTCAACGGGGAGCCTGTTTCTCCCTCTCCCTCTATACCCCTGCTTATTCTCTCTCTATGTCAAACAAATAAAATCTTTAAAAAATAAAATCAGGCAGCCCAGGTGGCTCAGCGGTTTAGTGCCGCCTTTGGCCCAGGGTATGATCCTGAAGACCCAGGATCGAGTCCCACATCAGGCTCCCTGCATAGAGCCTGCTTCTCCCTCTGCCTGTGTCTCTGCCTCTGTGTGTGTGTGTGTCTCTCATGAATAAATAAATAAAATATTTTTTAAATACAAAATAAAACAAATAAAAAGAGTAACTCCCCATCCCCCACCCCTGGGTGTTAAATCTATTTTTTGTGTCAGTGAATTTGACAATTCCAGAGACCTTCTGTAACTGGACCTATACAGTATATAGCCTTTTGTGACTGGCATATTTTGCTTGGCACAATGTCTCCCAGGTTCATCTATGCTGGGGCATGTGTCAGAACTTCATTCCATTTTAAGGTGGAACCATATTCCATGGTATGTATGTACGTGTGTTACCCGTCCAACCATTGACAGACATTTGGGTTGTTTCCCCCATTTTAGCGATTGTGAATAATGTGCTGTGAACATTGGCGTATAGATAATCTGTTCAAGTCCCTGCTTTCAGTTCCTTTGTGTATCCACTCACAGGTGGAATTGCTGTATCATATGGCAATTCTACACTTGCATTTTGTGAAGAACCACCATCCTGTTTTTCATAGGGGTCTCACCCTTTCGCATCCCCACCAGTGCGCCCACAGTGAGGGTGCCAGTCCTTGTCCTAAAACAACCAAAAACAAAACAAGAAAAAAAAAAGAGGAGGAATTCAGAAACTCTGACCCCCACGTGTTTCCTGCAAGCAGACCTCCCATCCTGAGTACACCCACAGCGAGGGTGCCAGTCCTCGTCCCTCACTGGGCTGTGAAAGGGGCAGCAGGAACACAGCCACTCCAGGCCAGCAGGGGCTCTCCAGGTGCCTTTAGGCAGGAGGAACACCAGTGCAGGGCACCTCACTGTGTGGTCTTGGAGCTATTTTTTTTTAAAGCGTCACTTGAAAAAATTTCTAAAACTAACAAAATCATTTGGCCCTATGTTGTCTGTACCACAATTGGAGGAGTATTCAGCTGTACCAATTTTATAAACAAGACATGTATTCCTTTGATCTAAAAAGGTGGAGGGGGGAGGCACCTGGGTGGCGTTAAGCGTCAGACTCCTGGTTTTAGTTCAAATAGTGATCTCAGGGTCATGAGGTGGAGCCTCACCATGTGGAATCTGAGTTTCTCTCACCTCCCTCTGCCCCTCCTCCCCACTCTCTCTCTAAAATAAATCTTTTTAAAAAATATTTTTTTAAGGCATGAAAGAAGACTAGCCCTGTTTATTATTGTTTCTCTCCTGTTGGAGAGAAAGGAAAGGCCCTGGGGAGGGAGCACTAGAGCCAAGGCCGGGCAGAGTAGCTTAATGACAAGGGGAGGCACACAAGCTCTCTGCTAAAGAAACAGCCTAGGCAGCCTTGATGAGCATCCAAGGACCAGGTGGAGGAAAAAGGAACAACCTCTGAGAAGGCTGAAAGGTAGAGGAAGCTTCCAGGAGGGCACCAGCATAACAGAGAAGTCAGGAGGAAACTGATTTGAACCTTGATTTAATCAGTAGAGGCAGCCCATGATACACAATAGGAAAGCATCCCGGACCCCACTGATCACCTCGGGACTGACAAGCTCATGGGCCGGTCAAGGAGCACAGCAAGGACATATTCCACATTCTAAACGTTGGCATAGAGGCGCCTGGGGGGCTCAGTCAGATAAGCATTGAGCTCTCCATCACAGGGCTCCCTGCTCAGCGAGGAGCCTGTTTCTCCCTCTGCCTCTACCCCCAGCTTGTGTTCTCTCTCTTAAATAAATAAATAAAAATCTAAAAAAAAGAAAAAAGCTGGCATAGATTTTGATAGGTCTTAAGAAGTGGTCATGAACTTTCAAAATGTAACACCCCCCCACACACACCCTGGCAGACCGGTTGGCCCTGTATCATTCAGGCATTTTGCATCGGGGAAGAGAAAAATGATCTGGGGCTCCTCCACCCCCTCCCAATTCCTCTGTCTTTCCCACCCCCACCCCCAGCCCCACAGGACAGAGTAGGCCATGAGCTGAAGCCCTGCCCCAACAGGGCTCTCAGAGATTTCATAACACTCCGTCAGGCTGATTGGTTTTCATGTCTATCCCCTGCACTGGTCCAAGAGCATCCTCAGCACTCAGCGTGCCAACCACTGGGGGCCTAGAACTGCTCCACAGAGCTGTGCGAGGAGGAAGGAAATGACTGAAGAGAAGGAGGGAGAGAAGAGGAAGACGAGGAAGGCAAGCAGGGAGCCCTTCCTTATTTTTTCCTTTCTCGTTAACAGCTACCCTTTATAAGACAATTAGCACTTTTTGAGACCATCTCCTACATCCCATCTTGGAGAGAAAATAACAGAAATGAAAAACAAGGCAGAACACCATTTGGCCAACGGCGTCCTCAGCATGGCCTGGTGCTGCTTCTAGTTCTGGTCTCCTCCAGGAGTCTCTGAGCTTCTTTGTAGAGTTGGTCAGCTTTGTCTGCTAGGTCAACCCTTGTCTGAAAAAAAAATGGAGAAATGAGAGCAGAAGAGGGATCTCACATTCTTCTTCTCTTAAGTGATATAGCACTTCTAAGTGACTCGTCATTTCTCAAGCTGAGTGTATGATGTAAATTCTCTGCACAGATTATCCCCCACTCCATACAGGGAGCCCTCCATAGAGGAGACCAAGACAAGCAATTGAAAGTGAGAAATTATCTAATCCCAAATCATTCGGGTTTCTTATTTAATTGGAAAGAGAAAGGAAGAAAGAAAGAAAGAAAGAAAGAAAGAAAGAAAGAAAGAAAGAAAGAAAGAAAGAAAGAAAGATTTTTTAATTTTTTTAAAAGATTTTATTTATTTATTCATGAGAGACACAGAGAGAGAAGCAGGGACACAGGCAGAGGGAGAGAAGCAGGCTCCATGCAGGGAGCCAGATGAGGGACTCAATCCCGGGACTCCAGTATCACACCCTGGGCTGAAGGTGGCGCTAAACCGCTGAGCCACCTGGACTGCCCAAGATTTTTTTTTTTTTTTTTTTAAGATTTTATTTATTTATTCATGAGAGACACAGGGAAAGAGACAGAGAAAATAGACAAAGGAAGAAGCAGATTTCCTGTGGGGAGCCCAATGAGGGACGCAATTCCAGGACCCCAGGATCACACCCTGAGCCAAAGGCAGATGCTCAATCACTGAACCACCCTGGCATAGAAAGAAGAAAGAAGAAAAAAAAGAAAGAAAGAAAGAAAGAAAAAGAAAGAGAAAGAAAGAAAAAGAAAGAAAGAAAGAAAGAAGAAAGAAAGAAAGAAAGAAAGAAAAAGAAAGAAAGAAAGAAAGAAAGAAAGAAAGAAAGAAAGAAAGAAAGAGAGAAAGAGAGAAAGAGAGAAAGAGAGAAAGGGAAAGAAAGACAAGGACTATAGACTAGATAAATCAGCATGGAATCAATGTCAATCAGAAAATCTGACAATCATTTTCATAGGGTTTTATCTTCAAAAAAAAAGTCAAACTGACTTTCTGGATTTACCAGACTAGCTCAGCAAAACAAAACCGATGCTATGAAAAGAAACCCCACATCTCCTTTGGTATTGTTAAAAAGCAAGACGCCGGATAGAAGGTGTTTCCCCCTCCAAAGGGGGTCCTAGGGACCACAAGTTGTCCAACACATCAGTTAGAAATGTCGAGAGCCCCATAGGACACAAGATGGCCTCAATAAGGTCGTCTGCCTGAGACCCTTCCCTTCTCTCCCCTCTCACAGTTGCTGACAGCAAACACCACCCAGCCTCAGACTGGGAGCCAACTGAGTCTGCCCAGGCCCGGCCTCCCCAAGGGCTTCTATCACCCCAAGTCCAAGACATCTCCCTCTCTGGGCAAGGGAAGGAGGACGGGAGTCCACAAAGGGGAATGGTGACCAATAGCTTTGCAATTCCACGAGCCCCCAAAAGCCCCAAATAGGAAGCCACTGGTGACGTGCCCTCCTCCCATACTTTCCTGCCTGGTCCCTGTCTTTCCCTCCAGCCTGGGAAACACGTGGAAGCCCATCGTTTTCTGGGCCCAGGTCATTCGGAGCAGCTCTTAGGAGGCAGTTGTGAATTCAGCTGTGGATTATGTGGCTTCTTAGGAGGAAGCTACAGCTGCCTGGTGCCCGCAGTCTGCAGAACCAGCAGCCACACCTAGCGGGCAGATTGGACCCATGTGACCCTCCTCCCGCCCCTGGCCTCTTTCCCAGTCCCCAGCCTCCTTCGTTGAAACTGCCCGGTGGGCAGAGCTGATTGATGCCCTTTGAAATGGATGTGGCTCTTCCCCTGGTTTCTGCTAGTCACTGGGGTGGGTGATCTCACTAGTGGTCCTAACCACCCACTTAGAAATGGCCATAAATAGATCAATATATATTACACATGCACACACACACACGCGCGCGCGCACACACACACACACACTCATTCATTCAGGCCCCGGAGATCATGTAGCATCTCGGGCAATTTTTACCGAAGGGCTCGTTTCCCCTTTGGACCTGGAGGAAAGCAAGCAAGTGAGCCCTTGCCCTGTCGCACAGGGAGACACCCATCCTTCTGGGGTCCGGCCTCTTCTGGGAAAAGAAGTGGAAAGAAAGAAGGGTTTTTAAAGAGATGGAGGAGAGCAGGGAACCGCAGACACACCTTCTCGGGCTGCCAAGAGCTGGCCCGCCCAAATGTTGGTCTTTTTCCCAGCACAGTGGGTTTGGACTCGGACATCTAAAAGCAAATCTCCGCCCCACCCTGTGCTAGCAAGCAGCTTAAAGGGCCTGTGCTTGTTGCTCGAAGGCAGAATGAGGGCACTGGCGGGGATGGAAGTGGTGCTTTGAAAGGAGGTGGGGGGGAAGGTCCAACCACTGAGCTTCCCAGTAATCCCCAGCCTCTTCCCAGGCGCCCCTTCCAGCCACTTTCAGCTGCCTTGCCACTGCCGTGCCTGCGTTGAACACCACTGGCCAAATCACAGGGCAGCATAGACTTCGTGCCCTGGTTCTAAAGCAATGGTTCGGAAAAGAGGCAGATTAGGTTCTCATAATAATTGGATTATTAAGAGAGTCTATTTTCTCCTTTTTTTCCCTTCCCTTTACTTATTTATTTATTCATTTATCCATTCATTCATTCATTCTTTCTTCTTCTTCTTTTTTTAAAGATTTTATTTCTTTATTCATGAGAGAGGCAGAGACATAGGCAGAGGGAGAAGCAGGCTCCTCCAAGGAAGCCCGACGGGGGACTAGATCCCTGGACCCCAGGGTCATGCCCTGAGCCAAAGGCAGACATTCAACCACTGAGCCACCCAGGCGTCCCACTCATTCATTCATTCTTTTGCAGTTGTTTTGGCAAAACATATCAGAGGTGGACACAAAGCAGTAGCGTTGAGTGATCTGAGTTCAACCCCTCTTGGCAGCTCATCCAGTGCCCAGCGCCCTTCAGCTCCACCGCAGGACATCTGGTGTGGCCGGAGATGGCCGGTCTGACCCAGGATGCCGACTTGACAGATATTTGGACTAAAAGCCAATAAATGATTTCCCTATTTCAGGGATATTTCGCTTTTTCTTGCTCTTGCCAAAGAATCACTTTTGAACCTGGCTCAAGCCAGCAGCCACAGCAGGAAGGGGGGTTTGTTTCCCTGCCCTGCCCCCAGGTGGGGGTGGACACCGGCCGGACTCCCAGCTCCTGTCAACCAGGCTGGCCCCAGGGACAAGGAGTGTCCTCTCCATGCAGCTGGAGGCAGAGGGAGCAGCCGGCTGTCTGGGAGTGTGCTCCCTGACTCCAGCCTTTCCTCCCCTGAACTTGGCACCCTGGCTGTGAGCTGCCCACTTGGATGCGTGTGGAGGTCCCCTTGGGAGGACCCTTCCTCACCATTTGGGGCCCCACTGAGATGTTTTCTTCTCAGAGACCCCTGACTGCACTAAGGTCACTCGTCTGAGACATTTTCCATCCCAGGGTCTTGCCTTTGTCCTAGTGGGTCAACTGCAGGAAATCATCACACTCTGAGGTTGTTTGTGTCCCTCCACTGGGACTTCAGCTTTTCATGAGGGCTGAGGTCCTGTATCTTGTGTGCTGTGTCCGGAAATATGCCTAGCACCTCGTAGGGGTTGGCAAATTTCTGTTAAAAGAGTAAGTGGGGGGCAGCCCCGGTGGCGCAGCGGTTTACTGCCGCCTGCAGCCCAGGGCGTGATCCTGGAGACCCTGGATCGAGTCCCACGTCAGGCCCCTGGATCGAGTCCCACGTCGGGCTCTCTGCATGGAGCCTGCTTCTACCTCTGCCTGTGTCTCTGCCTCTCATTCTCTCTCTGTGTCTCTATGAATAAATAAATAAAAATCTTAAAAAAAAAAAAGAGTAAGTGGGGGCACCTGGGTGACTCAGTTAAGCCTTCTGCTCAGGTCATGATCTCAGGGGCCTCGGATAGAGCCCCACATCGGGCTCCCTGCTCAATGTGGAGTCTGCTGCTCCCTCTCCCTCTGCTCCTCCCCCTGCTGTGCTCTCTCTCTCAAATACATAAATAAATAAAAATTTTTTAAAAAGGTTAAATGAATGAGTCCTGCCTTACATTGCTATATTTAAAGATTCTGTGTTCACAGATCTTTATTTCTTCAATCAGCCTTCCAGCTGTTTATTCAGCTACACAATAAAACAGTGTTAGAGCTGCTGACCCCACCGGAGCCCCGGGCAAGCTGAAGCAGGGAGGCAGGTGGCCTAAGGTCACACACGGAGTCACCACATTACATCTCTGCTGTCATTACGATACAGCAATGACTGAGCATCCACCAAGTCCAGCTGGCCCAGGAGAGGCCCAGACCAGGCATAAAGTGAGGAGTCAGGAAGTCCACTCTCTGCAAACGAGGGCAAGCCTGGCCTCAGGGACTCCATTCTGTCCCTGCTTCTGAACTGAACGGCTCAGCGTCCTGCCTGTGCTGCTGCTTTCACCTGCAAAGGGACAATAAAAAAAGACTCTGCCTGGCAGGACATGCACAAGAAGAAGAAACAGGTGGAACGAACGTACCTGGCATTGCAGTGGTTCTTTGGTAAATCACCTGGCCTACCTTTATCTTCACTGCACAGAAAAATCAGTCTTTAAGAGTCAAAGGCCATGAATAAAATTTGTGAGCTCACTAATGCAGAGTCAGGCGTATGGCCTGTGTAAGATGAGAAACTGGACTCGGCATTCGGAGTCAGGAGTGGAACAGTGCACGGCATGAACTGCAGGCTCTGTAATGCCCAGGACTGGGCCTCCCACTGCAAGAAACATAGAAGTGGGAGGAAGCCCAGAGAAGTCAGAAGAAGGGTTCGAGTCCCCTCAGTCCCTCCCTGGCCATGAGAACTGGGGTTCATGTTATTGTCACTGTGCCCTTTGTGGATTTAAGGAAGTTATGGCCTCTATTCAGAAAGAAATGCATGTATGAATGTCCATACGAGGACTTCACAGATCCCCTGAAGCCTGTTCTTAAACTCGGATTAAGAACCCTCCCCGAGGGGCACCTGGGTGGCTCAGTGGTTGAGCGTCTGTCTTTGGCTCAGGTCATGATCCTGGGGTCCTGGGATCAAGTCCCACATCAGGCTCCCCTCGGGGAGCCTGCTTCTCCCTCTACCTGTCTCTGCTTCTCTCTCTGTCTCTCATAAATAAAAAAATAAAATCTTTAAAAAAAATAAAAAAAGAAGAACTCTTCCTGAAACCACAGTGTACACAACTGGAGATGACCTTGAAACTCTTCATTTCACCGGAGAACGGAAGGAGTTTCCAAGGCCACAAGACCTGACAGAGGTACAGCCAGAGCTTAACTCGGGAGAACTCTCCCACCTGTCCGGTCCTCACCCCTACTCGCCCCCAACACCAACCCAGGTCACCCCGTAATACCATGGGAGGCCTCAACCTCAACAGGAGAAGGTCAGGCCCCGGGAAGTGCAGGCAGGAGGCTACTGGCCTGGGTCCTGACCAAAGGGTGGGGCCCTTCTGTCCCACTGCTGGATTCACGCGCTGCCCGGCAGCAGCCGTGCTGGGTGCTGTGTCCCCCCACCCCCCAAGATCACCAGCTGTCCTCCAGACTTAGGGCGTCAGGGTGCTATGCCTTACACCCACGTTCTCACCCACCCACCCCACCTGTCCCTTCAGCCCGACCCCTCCTCCTGGAAGCCAGCCGCGGGGCTGGGCCGGAGAGCTGCCCGGGGGCCACCGCCGCCCTTCCCGAGCTCTATCCTTGAAACGGTAAGGACGTGCTTGGCCAGACGTGACTGGGCTCAGCAGCCTCATGCTTGGTGTCTGTAAAGACCCCAGAAAGTCCTCGCTCAAAATAATCTTCCCATGGCGCTGCTGGAGAATCTTCCCGTTCTCATTTTTCTTCACCGAATGGGCGGGAGGGCCGGTGAGACTGCGGTGCGATCCAGGGCAGCTCGCTCACTGGCATCCCCTCCCCGGCAAGCAGGAACAGCTTATCCGAAGGTGGCAATGGAACATGGATCAGATTCATCAAAGGTCAGGCCAGAGAGACGCAAAGCCCAGGCCCTGGCGGTTTCGCAACTCTTATCTTTTGCAAAGCACGGTTTTAAGTGGGGTCGCTGAAGATGAATCCCCAGGGGGACAGGCTTCCAATTCCCTACAGATTCTTGCAGCACAAAGTGGTCCCCCACTCCTGGCCACAGAAGGCCCCCAGAGGGAGGCTTCCGTCCGTTTGCAGAAGAGGAGCTTCTGTCCGTTTGTCTCAGAGGAGCTCCAGGTCCCGGCTCTGTGTCAGTGGGGTCCGAGGTGGGCAGGGGCCTCGGGAACCAGACCCTTGAGTCAACAACTCTGTTGGTCACGTGCTGTCTTGCCTCTGCCCAGGCTGCACTGCCCTTGGGAGCCTGCCCACCAACACATCTCCTCCTTCACTTATCACCCCCAGTTAGGGGGGAGCATCAGTTTCTGGGGGGACTTCCCATGCTTGTCTTCTGTCTCTCATCATATGTATTGCACTTACCACTTTTCCTTATCCTCGTTGTACTCATTGAAGTACATCCTGCAGTTGAAAGCACTTTGTAAACTAAAAAGTCCCCTACAAAATCAGAATTAAATTTTTAGCTTTGCAAGACCACCATCAGGACTCAGGACTCGTGACTTCTCTATTACTTGAAGAGAAACCTGGAAGAAAGGAGTCCGGGGAAGGAATTGCTGAGAGAAGATGGAGGAGATGAAGAATACTCCACGGTTTCCTATGTCACCACCCATGGGTCCTGGTGAGGGTGCCAGAGAGGGCAAAGTAAGGGACGACACAGCCTGTGTCCACTACTAACACAGCCTCCAGACTTCCCTAGATTTGGCCTGGATGTCTGCAGACATCTTTGCTTATGGTAACCGCATTTTACAAATGAATGAACAAAGGAAGTAAGAAAGAGAGAAAGAGAGGAAGAAAGAGAGAGAGGAAGAAAGAAGGAAAGAAAGAGAGGAAGGGAGAGATGGAAAGAAAGAACGAATGAACAAAAGAAAGAAATATAGAAAGAAGAAAGAGAGGAAGAGAAAGAAAAAATAGAAAGAGGAAAGGAAAAGAAAAAAGAAAGGTCTTCAAGTAGCAGCATCTTCAAAGGATAATAGGCTGGAATTATTTGTGGTCAGGCCTGTCTTCAAAATGTCTCATGCGAAGGTCCCTATACCTCTGTCTCACACCTTCTAACCATCTCTGCTTAATGGCATGGCCTCTGGGCTGCATGCTCATGAGGGTTTCTTGTCTCCTGCTCAGGCCCTGGCCGCATTATAACTGAAGCTCAGCACTTGTTCTGTGTTGCACAGCTAATGGAGCAGAGCTGTGGGAATCCTACACAATTAACTGGACTCCAGAACCCATAGTCCTAGACTCCGAGCCTTCATTTTCTATTGATCAAGCCCCAACACCCCCATGCTGCTTGATTGTTTATTTGGTCATCTGCTTTTATAATTGACCACACTGGAGGAGGAGGAGGAGGAGGAGGAGGAGGAGGAGGAGGAGAAGAAGAAGAAGAAGAAGAAGAAGAAGAAGAAGAAGAAGGAGAGGAGGAGGAGGAGGAGGAGGAGGAGGAGGAGGAGGAGGAGGAGGAGGAAAAGGGGAAGAAGGGGAAGGGGAAGCTGGGGAAGGAGAAGGAAGACCACATTGGCCATACTCTTCCCTATGAAAATGAGACCCAGGAATGTTGACATATCTTATCAAATGTGGCTCCAATCACATAATATTAATTGTATGTTATATGGATATTCACAATCTGTATCTTATGTGCCTGACACATGGGCCAATTTCTTTTTTTTTTTTCTTTTTTTTTAAGATTTTATTTATTTTTTCTGAGACAGAGAGAGAGAAAGAGAGAGCATGAGCAGCAGGAAGGGCAGAGGGACAGGGAGAAACAGGCTCCCTGCTGAGCAGGGAGCCTGACACAGGGCTGATCCCAGGACCCCGGGATCATGACCGGAGCTAAAGGCAGATACTTAATGGACTGAGCCACCCAGGCGTCCCTTGCTTGACACTCCTTCTGGCTGTGAAGTGATGGGGTGACTAATAGGTCATGGATAAAGCACTGAGCTCTTGGAGGGAATGGCACTCATCCTAGGGAGCATTAGGAAGAAAGATCATCAAACAAAACCAAACAGCAAGTGAGGCATTCTACAAAATACAGGCCTAGTATCTTAAAAAATGTCAGGGTCATGAAAGACCAAAAACAAAACAAACAAAAGATTGAGGGAATATTCTAGATTAACAAAGACTCAAGAGACAAAAACGAGTGAATACCATGTGTGATTTGAGACTGGATCTCATGGGGGAAAATTGCTATAAATTGCATTGAGAAAATTTGGAAAACATTTGTATATTGGATAATAATTGTTACATTTCCTAATTTTGACCACTAGATGGTGATTATGTAAGTGTCTTTATTCTCAAGAAAGACTCACTAAAATACAAAATTTTTAGAAGTAGAAGGGCATCATGTTTGCAACTTACTTTCCAACAACTCAGAAAGGAGATAATAGTAGAGAGATGATGATGATAGCTAGCTAGATAGATGAGAGAGAGAGAGAGACGGAGACTGAGAGAGAAGTAGGCAATGCTATAGCAAATGTAGCAAAAAATGAACATTTGGTCCATCTTGGTGAAGGATATGGGAATCCTCCGACTGTTCTTTTATTTCAAAACAAAAAAGTTTTAGAAAGAAAGCAAGACATGACAACTGAAAAAGAAGATACTAAGTAAAATATATGCAGGGTAGGAATATAAAATGGTACCACTGCTCTGGAAAATCATTTGGCAGTTTCCTGCAAACCGACACTTAGCTATGACCCAACGATCAAATTCTTGGGCATTTATCCCAGAGAAATGAAAAGTTGCATTCACAAAGAATGCCTATACACAGGTGTTCACCGAAGCTTTATTTGTTATAGCCCAAAGCTGGAAACAACCAAACATCCTTCAGTAGGTAGGTCGTGAAACAAACTGATGCATCCACGCCACGGAATACTACTCAGCAACGCGAAGAAGCAAACTCTGGATATACACCAGTTCAGATGGATCGCAAGGAAAATATTCTGAATGCGGAAAGCCAATTTCAGAAGGTTACATGCTGTACGATTCCATTTATATGATGTTCTTGAAATGACAAAGTCATAGAGATGGGGAACAAATTAGTGGTTGATAGAGGTTGTAGCAGGTAGAGGGAGGGGAAACGGAATAGGTCTGTATCCTGACACTCACGTGCACACCTGTGAGGAAATTGCATAGAGACACACCCGCACGTGTACACGCGCACATGGACACATGCACACACACAAATGCACAACAGGTGAGTGAAACCTAAAGAAGCTCCATGGAGGGATGCCCGAGTGGCTCAGCGGTTTAATGCCTGCCTTCTGCCCAGGGCATGGTCCCGGAGTCCCGGGATCGAGTCCCACATGGGGCTTCTTGCATGGACCCTGCTTCTCCCTCTGCCAGTGTCTCTGCCTCTCTCTTTGTGTCTCTCATGAATAAATAAAATCTTAAAAAAAAAAAAAAGAAGAAGAAGAAGAAGAAGAAGCTCCATGGATGGCACCCTAGCCGGCTGCCTAGTTTGGCTATTGTGCTGTAGTCAGTTATGCAAGGTGCTAACTCTGGCAGAAACTGGGTGAAGGGTACACAGGACCAGCCTGTACATTTCTTTGCAACTTTCCGTGAACTTATACTTATTCCAAAACTAAAAATTCAAACCAAAATAACCAGCGAGCCCTAGACAGAGTGAGTGCCAGCTTCCTTGCCGACACAGCTGTGACCTCTGCTCCCAAGAGGAGTTGCCCCATGGGCAGTCTGGCCTGAGTGTTGTCTTCTTGTCCCATTTAATCTGACAGCCCCTGAAGCTTTTCATGAAGTCTCAACCCCCTTCCTCATGTAACTTATCACCAGGGAACAGATGATGTAAGCATGAGGGCAAAGACCCACAGAAATTGGGTCACCTCTAAGGGCTGGAGTTCACATTGGATAGAGCTTTGAAGTCAGACTGCTTGGGTTCAAACCCTAATTTGTCACTCACTATCAATGAGGCCTTAGATAAGGTGCTTACCCCTTAGTGTGTCCAGTTTCTCATCAATGAAATGGGGATGACGATAGTACCGTATCAGAGGTGTACATGATCCATCATGGTGGGTTGTATATATGAAGCTTGGAACAGCACCAGACTCCTAGAAAGGGTTGATCAATGTTAGTTATTAGTAATATGAATGAAAACAATAGCTTACTATTATCATATCTGTCTAAAGGTTTGATCATGGAGAGCCCTGGGTGGCTCAGCGGTTTAGCGCTGCCTTTGGCCCAGGGCCTGATCCTAGAGTCCCGGGATCACATCCTGCATCGGGCTCCCAGCATGGAGCCTGCTTCTCCCTCCTCCTGTGTCTCTGCCTCTCTCTCTCTCTCTGTCTGTCATAAATAAATAAATCTTTAAAAAAAAATAAAGGTTTGATCATTCCTATTTACAGTGGAGAAGCTAAGAGTTAGCAAAACAAATTAACTAGTGTGGGTCAAGTAACAACAGAACTGGTGTCTTAATGCAGAGCCTCCAAGTCCATGCGCTTCCCAATATGCCTGTTTGAGTGTGTGTGGAAGCCTTATCAGAAAAAGGAGGAGAAAGAAATTCAGGGAGCAGAGAAGAGGAAAAAGAATTGGTTATGTTTGAGGAAGAAAGATGTGAAAGAACATCTGGACTGACTTAAACTATAAAGGAAATGTATTTTTCCCATGCACCATGAATTCCTAAGGTTGGGAGCCTCTGGGTTGGTCAGTTCAGTGGCTCATCAATCAATTAATCAATCCATCCATCAATATTTAAAAATTTAAAAAAATTTTTTTTAATTTTTATTGATTTATGATAGTCACACAGAGAGAAAGAGAGGCAGAGACACAGGCAGAGGGAGAAGCAGGCCCCATGCACCGGGAGCCCGACGTGGGATTCGATCCCGGGTCTCCAGGATCGCGCCCTGGGCCAAAGGCAGGCGCCAAACCGCTGCGCCACCCAGAGATCCCTAAAAATGTTTTTTAAAAAAGGGGCACCTGGGTGGCTCAGTGGTTGAACACCGCCTTTGGCTCAGGCCATGATCCTGGGGTCCCAGGATCGAGTCCCACATCAGGCTCCCCTCAAGGAGTCTGCTTCTCCCTCTGCCTATGTCTCTGCCTCTCTGTGTGTCTCTCATGAATAAATAAATAAAATCTTTTTAAAAAAAATTCAGTGGCTCATCAATGTCCTCAATCACGTGTGTCTGTCTCTCTTTCAGCTCTGCCAATTTCAGCCATAGTTTGGCTCCTGTCGTGGTCCTAACATGACTGAGCCATTCCAAGAATCATTTGAAGACACAATCAATTCCAAGGGAAAAAAGAAGACTCTTCCCTAAGAAAAAGGAAATCTTAACCAGATCCCCCCACTCCAAGGAGACGCCATCTTAAATCTCGTTGGTTGGAGTTGCCACAAGGCCATGGACCAGCATGGTGGTGTGGAGAGGGCTATGTTACTGTGATGGACTGAATGTTTGTCCCCTCACCCACCCATAATATGTTGAAACCCTACCCACCCCCAATGAATATCCTTCGAGAGGTGATGAGGATGAGATGAAGTCATGATGGTGGAGCCCCCATGAATGGCATTAGTGCCTGTGTAAGAGTCACAGGAGAGCTTGCTTGCTCTCTCTGCTCTCACCACGTGAGAGTTAGCAGTCTGCCACCCGGGAGAGGGCCCTCGCTCAACCACGCCAGCACCCTGCTCTTAGGCTTTAGTCTCCAGAACTGTGGGACGTAAATATCTGCTGTCTCTAAGCCACCCTGTCCATGGTACTTTGTTAGAGCAGCCCAAAGTGACTGGAGACGATGATCCAAGAGAAACCAAGTTTTGGTCACAAGGAAGAAGCGGACAGTGGTTCTCAGGCTCAGTAATCACAGCTCTACCACGATGGTAACAAGTCTTCCTCCCACCTTCTCCTGATCAACAGGGAAGATAATAGTTTGAGGATTGAGCCACAACACAAATCATACAAAGATTCAGCTAGGTCAGGGGCACTTGGGTGGCTCAGTGGTTGAGCGTCTGCCTTTGGCTCAGGTCATGATCCCGGAGTCCTGGGACTAAGTACCCCAACAGGCTCCCCGCATGGAGCCTGCTTCTCCCTCTGCCTATGACTCTGCCTCTCTCTGTGTCTCTCATGAATAAATAAATAAAATATTTTTTAAAAAAAGATTCAGCCAGAGCAGAGAGTCTTTGACAATCACATTGGACATCTGCATGTACCAGTCAGAGCAGACTGGGCTTGTATGCCACAATACGCAACCCCAAAATCCCTGAAATGAATTATCTTTTGTTCCAAAACCCCACTACAGGTACAGGCAACTCTCCAGCCATTGAAGATCAAGCACAATGTCCTCGACTTACACGATCTTCTTATATCTCCGTCTCAACCCAGGGTTTCGGGGTTCACGGCATAGGAGGAGCCAGCTTGGAGAATCTCACACCAGCCTGTAAGAACTCTGGCCTGGAAGCAACAAGCGTCACTTCTTTTCCAAGCCTTTGGCTAGTGTGAGTCCCATGGCTCTGCCCAGCTGCAGGAAGTCCAGAAAAGGGAAGAGAGCCAGAAATATCGATTAGTTCTGGAAAAGTCAACCACATCCCCTGTCCAGGAAAGCCACAAAGAGGCTCTGCTCCAGCTGGGTGCAGGCATCAGACAAGGAATGTCCATCTGCCAGAACTAGGTTGGAGCAAGGCGCCTGGCCACTTCCTTCCATTCAGCCCCCATGCCAGTAGGATCCCTGTAATTCAGCAGGAGCCCAGTGCCAGGGGATGACTAATTCCAATTAATCAGAACAATTTGAAATTAAGCCTCAAAGTGACAGATGCAAAATTTTGCAAAATTATTTAAAAAAAAACAAAAACCCATAGGTAGAAGCCTCCTAATTGGGAAAACAGTGGTGCCTTCTCATCCCCAGGCCCCTTTTTATGCTATGAGCTTTGTTAAATTCAACTCCAAACATTTCTTATCCTATAATATGAGTAATACTGGTGTTAGAGCAGAAAGGACCTGGCCCTAAATATCTCTCTCTCTTTCCCACACGACCATAAACCCTAAAGTGTGAGAAAATAGGTCAGCAACAGGTCCAAGTAAGTGAGCTTGGCTCCAGATGCACATGTGGCCAGAATCAGCCTGCCCCCCTCCCTGCCAAAGACAAGATTCTTCCTGTCTCTGAAGTTTTCTTTTCTTTTTTTAAATATTTTTATTTATTTATTCATGAGAGACACAGAGAGAGGCAGAGTCATAGGCAGAGGGAGAAGCAGGCTCCATGCAGGGAGCCTGATGCGGGACTCGATCCTAGGACCCCGGGATCATGGCTTGAGCCAAAGGCAGACACTCAACCACTCAGCCACCCAGGTGCCCCTCTCTGAAATCTTCTTAAATTTCCCAGAGAAAATATGTACATGGCATGGATCCTGGGCACACCCTCATTCCCAATAAGATGCTTGGTTTCACTCAAATGAAGAATCTGGGGATGCCTGGGTGGCTCAGTGGTTGAGCCTCTGTCTTTGGCTCAGGGTGTGATACCGGGGTCCTGGGATCGAGTTCTGGATCAGGTCCCAGCGGAGAGCCTGCTTCTCCCTTTGCCTGTGTCTCTGCCTCTCTCTGTGTGTCTCTCATGAATAAATAACTAAGTAAATGAATAAAAAGAAGAAAGAAAGAAAGGAAAGAAAGAAAGAAAGAAAGAAAGAAAGAAAGAAAGAAAGAAAGAAAGAAAGAAAGAAAGAAAGAAAGAATCCGATTGGAAAGATCCCCTTTAGGAGGAGTCTGTCTGTTAAATAAATCACAAACACAGGATGAAAACTTGGAAATTCAGAAGGTTGTCAGTTCATCCTTCACTTGAATTGGGAAAATCACAAATGTCTGTTCTTTGAAGTAAACCAAGTATGGACACTTCCAAATTCCATGCTAGAGGATTAAATCGATTTTCAGATTCCTGTGAGCCCGGGGGGCGGGGGGGGGGGGGGGCAGCAACAATTGGAAGCTTAATAAGTTTTTTTCTTAAAGGCTGTGCTAATGGCCTCAATAAAGTTTGAGGAACTCCATGTAACCAGAAAGGCTTTGCCAGCATTCAGCAGTGGGAAAAGAAAAAAATCTTTCAAGATAATCTTTCACCTAATATGCAATTCCACTGTGGATTTTTTTAAAACATTTTATTTATTCACGAGAGACACAGACAGAGGCAGAGACACCCCGGCAGGATCCCGGGGATCATGACCTGACCCATGACCCAAAGGCAGACGCTCAACCCAGGTGTCCCTGTGGATTTTTTTTTCTGTAAAGAAGAAAGGGGATATTAAAAAAATGTGCAGTAGAAATATCTTACTAGCCTTATCATCCTATCCTCTCTGCTTGCGATATTACACTTACCAGCAGAAACACATGAAAAGCAAAATGGGTGATTTTGTCTTTAAATGTGCTTTGGAGATGTCAGGGTTGCTGTGGGTGTCATTGTGAAGAGGTGGTGCTTGGAAGGGTGGCCTGTCACCCTCTCTCCCCATGAGAAGCCTCAGCGGCTGCTCCGCTGCTCCCCAGGGCATCCACATGAGGAGGGGAAGCCTTCGTGAAATAGCTCCACGGGTTCGAGGCCCACGATCCTACCTGGCTTCACTTTCTGGAGACCCGCAGGGCATGCAGGGCTGGGCTTCCACACTGCCACTCGGATTGCTGACTTATAAGCATGCGTATCAGTGACCCAGCAGAGTTGGATAACGACCAGACAGTCCTCAGGCAGGGACCATCCCAGGTGTTTCACTCAAGGACACAAATGAAATGGCGTGAAGGTCCCTTTCAACTGAGAAGCCTGTCCCGGTTTGGTGCCCTTCACTGGAAGAGAGTCACCAGTGGCCAGTTCCTGCGCTCCCCCCTGGCTGGGGGGGGATCCAAACAGACCGTAAAAGGTCGTCACCAAGCTCCCTGCATGGATTAGCAGCTCCGAAGGACAACACGCCTCTCTAAGTCGTCCTGTAAAGTGACCTCTAAGTGTGACTCGTCACGCCATCCCAGGCTCTTTTACCCTCTGAGGGGTGGAGGGGCAGCTTTGCCTGATGCACTGCGGGTGTGAGCTCCCGGATAATCCAGAACATGTTCTGAACTGTAACTCTGGTTCCAGCCAAGTCATGGTCACGCAGGGCCTGCCAGACCAGAAGCCTGCATGCCCTGGGGTGGGTAGGGGTAGGTAGGGGGAGCAGGGGCTAGGGGCTATTTTTCACCAGGAAGGAGGCCACCGTGTCCCTGGAATGAGACCTCAGTGACTCTGCTACTAATTTGGTGCACGTAACCTTGAAAGGTTGAGGCCTTTCTGTGACTCCTCCGCTCTGCATATAAAGGGTTGGGACCTTGAGGTTTTGGGACCAGGAGGCAGTCTCGTAACCCCCAGAGCTGTGGTGCTCGCCCTCCTTTCTACGTGATCGCGATCGAGGCAGCAGCAGCTCCATCTCAAAGGTACAGGATGTTGAATTTGAGTGTGCCTGGGGTGGATGTTCTCTTGCCCTTCTCAGGGAAAGCGAAATGGGTATAGTCCTCGTAAGAGCCTGTCTTTCTCAGCTCCTGGGGTGCATCTTTCCCTCTGACCCTCCTACCTTGCATCTGCTTGGGAAGGACTTGGAAATCTGAATTGGACTTTTCATATGTAATATATATATATGTGTCTGTGTGTGTATATATATATATATATATATATATATATATATATATTTAAATGATGCATTCAAAACGAGCTAACCTCTGTGAGAAAGCCAGAAATCAGAGCCAGTGTTCACTTAACACAATTCTGATAAAATGAAATACTAGAAAGAAAAACAGTGCCTATAGAGGAAGAGATGCTACCACCCCCAGAACCAATACCCTCAAGAAATTATTTAAACAGGGACGCCTGGGTGGCTCAGTGGTTGAGCATCTGCCTTCAGCTCAGGGCATGATCCCAGGTTCCGGGGAGTCCCGCAGAGCGCTCCCTGTGAGGAGCCTGCATCTCCCTCTGCCTACGTCTCTGCCTCTCTGTGTCTCTCATGAATAAATAAATAAAATATTTTTTTAAAAAAAGAAATGATTAAACAGATGCTGAGCCAGGGTGGGCTTCTCAGGAGGCTGAGGCTCAAGAGCACTTAGTGGATTTGGGGTCCTGTAATTCTAAACCAGAGCTTCTTAAACATTAATATGCATGTGAATCACCTAGGGGTTAGGTTAAAATGCAGCTTTTGATTCAGATTCTGGTCTCGATAAATTCTATGTTTCCCACAACCTCTAGGTGATGCCCCTGCCGCTGGCTCATGGGATAATTGTCAGAGTTCAGCGGTGTTTCAGGGATAGTAAATAACCTTTACATAATCAATGACTGAATCTTATCAAATCAACAAAAAGTCAAGATACGTTTTACTAAAGACAATTCTGTCCTATTTTAAAAAAAAAATTTAGGGATACCTGAGTGGCTCAGCAGTTGAACGTCTGCCTTTGGCTCAGGGCATGATCCTGGGGGCCTGGGATTGAGTCCCACATTGGGCTCCCTCCAGGGAGCCTGCCTCTCCTTCTGCCTATGTCTCTGCCTCTCAATCTGTGTCTCTCATAAATAAATAATTAAAATATTTAAAAATAATTTGACAGAGAGAGAGAGAGAGAGAGAGAGAGAGAAAGAAAGCACAAGCAGGGGGAGCTGCAGGCAGAGGGAGAGGGAGAAAGGGAAGGGAGTCCTGGGCTCAATCCCAGGACCCCGGACCATAACCTGAGCTGAGGCCAGACACTTAACCGACGTAGCCACCCAGGAACCCCCTATTTTTAAATTTTTATTTTTTACCTTTACAGCAAAAGATGACTCTCATGTGCATGCTGGGCTCTATGAGGTTATCAAACATACAGCTCTGTGTAACTACCATCCCAGCCAGGACCCAGAACAATTCCATCACCCCGCAAAGCTCCCTTATGCCATGCCTCTGTGGTTATCCTCGCCTTCTTCCACTAACCCCAGGCAATTATAGTTTTGTCTTTTCAAGAACATTATATAAATGGAATCATAGAGAATATGGTCTGTTGGGACTGGCTCCTTCCACTCAGCATGTTGCCTTTGAGATTCATCCAAGTTACTGAATATGTCAATAGCTTGCTTCTTTTTATTGCTTCACAGTATTCCATTGTATGGATGTTTGCTGGTTTTTATCCATTTATTCACTGAAGGACTATTAGGTTGTTTCCACTTTTTCCGCAGTTAGAAAGAGAACCGTGTACAGGTGTGCAGGTTTTTGCTAGAACGCGAGCGGGCATTTCTCTAGGCTAAATACCTGGGAGTGGGTTTGCTGTATATGTTTAACTCTGTAGGAAACTGCCAAACTGGTTTCTGGGGTAATACCTGTATCACGTGGCATCCCAGCAGCAGTGAACGAACCTTCCAATAGCTCCACACCCATCCTCTCTAGCACTTGATATTGTCAGTGATTTTTTATCTGGGCCATTCTTTACGGGTATGGTGGATCTCCATCTGGTCTGAATTTGCATTTCCCTAGTGGCTAATGGGGTTCAACATCTTTTAATGTTTTTGATGTTTAATTTGATTTTTTGCATACTCTTTGATGAAGTGTCTGTTAAAGCACATTGCCCATTTTTAATTGGTTGTTTGCTTCCATATTGTTGAATTTTGAGAGTTCTTTATATATTCTGGATACAAACCCTTTGTCATCTCTGTGATTTTTTTAAAGTTTGTATCTTGGGCTTCATTCCCTTCACGGTGTCTTTTGTAGAGCAAAATTTTTTAATTTTGATGAAACCCAACTTGTCAATTTTTCTTTTATGGATTGTGCTATTGATGTCATAACTAATAACTCTGCCTACCCCCAAGCCACGGGAAAAAAATCTCCTATGTTTTCTGCTAAAAGTTTTACAGTTTGGGATTTTATGGTAGATCTGTGATCCATTTTGAGTTAATAAGTTCCAGGGCTTAAGTAGAGGAAGTTTTTTGGTTTTTGGCATATTGGTGTCCTGTTGTTCCAATGACTTTTGCTGACACTTTTTGCCAACACCACATGATAGCTTGTAGTGAGTCTGACAATCACGTAGTGGGATTCCTTCAACTTTATTCTTCATTTTTGAAACTGCTTACTCTATACCTTTTGCATCTTCATTTGCATTCTAGAATTGGTTTGTCTTTATAAAACTTTCAGGTTGGGTTTTTATTAGAGTTGTTAACAAGTCTACACCATACTTTTGAGAGAACTGGTATCCCTGCCATGTTGAGTCTTCCAACCCATTAGCATGATAGGTCTTTCCATTTACCAAATTTTTCTTTTATTTCATTCTTCAGCATTTTGCAGTTTTTAGCAAATATATTTTGTACATGCTTTGTTACATGCATACCTATATATTTTGTTTGGGGGAAGTTATTGTAAATGGTGTTGTGTTTTTAATTTCAGTTTCCAGTCGTTCATTGCTAGCACATACTGATTTTAGGTATTGATCTCATGTCCTGCACCCTTGCTAGGAATTAGTTCTAGAATTTGTTTTGTGGTTTGCTTCATGAGCACTAGAAAAGAATCTAATCTGACATCATTGGGTGGAGAGGTCTATAAATTACACTTAGATCTAACTGGCTGGTGATGCTGTTCAATTTTTCTAGGTCTGTAATGATTTTCTCTCTGCTAGTGCTTTGTTTGGGTCAGATCCACATGTGTGCAGCCCAGAGGCCAGCTTAGGCATCTGTGAGCAATTCCTAGGGGTCTCATTCCTGAGGTCCGCTCCTTCCGTGCTATTTATCTCTGGTAATTTCCAGTTCCCTGGACTCCCCTTTGCAGTCCTTTGGCCAGAAACCAGGGCTTTGGTTACCTGGTCTGCTGGATGCTTCTGGCGCTACACTTACATCTGGAGTCAAGTGCAGGGGGTGCTGAGAGAAGACAAGCAGTGGAGGGGGTAAGGTCGCTCCACCGAGAAGCCCACAGCCCCTCCTAGCAGAACAAGTTGTGCCATCCTCCGGTTTTGTGTCTATTCAGCCCTGCTGCTGCCACCGGGTCAATTCCATTGCTGAGCCTCTCGCCCCTCAGAACTTTCTAGAGACTAGAGAAAGGAAAAAGCATATAATTTCCCTCGTTCCCTGAACATTGCGACTGTCCTTTCTCCCTAGAGTCAGGGGACACAGAGCTCTCTCTGGCTGTGTCTTGTTTCTGGGTCCCCCCATTGCCCTGAGTCTGAAATGGGGACCCCAGAGTAAAAATGGGAAACTTGGCACCATTCAAAGGTGATAGGATAGGGATTCCGGTCTGCTACTGTTTACTTTTTGGAGCCTTCAGTCAGCCACCCTGTGCCTTGGTCCAGTCTTTGGAGCTGCATTCTTTGGAAAGACAGAGGGAGAGTGTGCTTCCTCCATTTATCTGGAACTGGAACCCTGTGTTCTATTTCAAGCCATGATCCCCATGAAGCTTTTTGAAACATTGTGGAAAATCATCACAAAATAGCTGCTCCTCCTAACAAAATAGTTAATCCCCTGAGTAACTCCAGATCTGGAAAATTAGATGGTTTGTCCAGTATCAGGACTCATGGGAGACCAGTGTGCCTCTGTTTTAGTGGACTCACTAACATTAGTTTGCCCTTCATGCAGCACAGAAGCCTCACAGATGGGTAAAAGTTCAACTCAGTTTGTTTAACTGACCTGCTGTGAAGGTGTCCCATGCTGTCATTCTCTGTAAGCACCAAATTGATTTTGTCAAGTAAAGTTCCTGTCACAGAAGTTATGGCTTTTCCGAGTTGGTAGCAATGGGCTAGAAGTAGTGCTACAGATGTTCTTAAAGGGAGCGCACTAGTGGCTGGTGTTCTTGGTCAAGGAGTTGGAGAGGATAGAGCCATTTGTTTATCAAGAACAATCCTTTGTGTGTCCAAAGGCCTTTCCAACTATGGATATCTTCCTCACCGCATTTCTGCAAAGTAGTTGTCTTCATTTTAGAAGCCTGGAAACCCAACCACAAATGCTTACAGAAACATCTGCTACCCGTGGAGGAATGGGTTAACCCCTACACTGAGGTGCTGGCAGTGTCTTGGGGGAGGTTAGGACCAGGGAACTTGGATGGAGCTCTCTCTAGTCCAAGGACAGAAGACATTGCTTCTCTGCTTTTATTGAGATAGCACTTATGTCAATAAAATTCACCCGATTTCAGTGTATGGCTTGATTCATTTTGACAAACTATCTCTAGAAACAGGATATAGAACATTTCCATAATCCTAGAAAGTCCTTGTATCCCTTTGAAGTCAATCCCCACCCCCACCCCAGGCCACCCCCCACCTCCGTTCCTGCCATTTTGCTTCTGCAGGGCTCTCATCACAGACCTCTGCAGTGTCAATGTTTCCTGCACCCTAGGGGCTCCTGTCCACTCACCCTGCACATCCTTTCCCCTGAGAAGCACCCTGAACCCCTCAGACCAGGTCTGGTGGTTCCTCCTGGGCCCCATCCTCCATCCCAGCTCCTGTCACAGGAAGTGCTGGTGTGATGAATCTGTATGATGAGGAGGGACCCTGTATTAGCCAGGTATCAGCCCTTGGGGATTGGGAGCTTAGGAGTCCCAGGTATCTTTTTATTTATTTATTTATTTATTTATTTATTTATTTATTTATTTTTAAAGGTTTTATTTATTCATTCATGAGAGACACACAGAAAGAGGCAGAGACACAGGCAGAGGATGAAGCAGGCTCCCTGTGGGGAGCCTGATGCAGGACTCGATCCCAGGACCCCAGGATCATGACCTGAGCAAAAGGCAGATGTTTAATCATTGAACCATCCAGGAGTCCTTCTTTAAAAAAAAAAAAAATTTATTTCTTTGAGAAAGAGAGAGGGAGAAAATTCAGGGGTGGGGGCAGGGCAGAGGTGAAGAGAGAGAGAGAGAGAATCTCAAACAGACTCTGCACTCAGCTGACTCCCCTAGGAGTCCTAGATATCTTTAACTCCCTCTTTCCTCTTTTACTTTTATGTTTTCCCAAAAGTTGTCATTAATTGTGTTTCCCTGATGCTACATGACTGAGGAAAGCAGCTGCTACAGGTTCTGGTCATACTGGGGACAATGACTGGAACAGGTTGGGAGAAGATGAGGTAATTTGTCTAACAGCAAAATGCATTTTTTTCTTAGAGCAGATCTTGCTTCTTTTCACCATTGTGCCACCGGTATTTTCCAGCAAAACAGCTAGTTGGGTTATGAAATAACACGGCAGAGATAGAAGTGGAGCTGGAGGGGCGCCTGGGAGGCTCAGTGGTTGAGCATCTGCCTTTGGCCCAGGTCCTGATCCCAGAGTCCTTGGAAGAAGTCCTGCATCGGGCTCCCCACAGGAAGCCTGCTTCTCCCTCTACCTATGTCTCTGCCTCTCTCTGTGTGTTTCTCATGAATAAATAAAAGCCTTAAAAACAAACAAACAAAAAAGACTGGAGGTGGATGCCAATCATGGGGGTGAAACCAGTGGGACCCCCGCTCTTCCTTGGGAAAACAGGCATCTTCCTTCTTACACATGTGGGGCACCTTCCAATGAATGGTCATGGTGAGGCTCATCTCTGATGTATCAGAGGCGAAAGGAAATAAGAATGACACCAATCAGGGGCACCTGGATGGTGCGGTTGGTTCAGCATCCGACTCTCAGTTTCGGCTCATGTCCCGATCTCATGGGTGGTGGGATAGAGCCCTGCATCGGGCTCCAGGCTCAGTGCAGCATCTGCTTGAGATTCTATCTCCCTCTGCTTCTGCCTCTGCCCCTCCCACTCGTGCATGCTCTCCCTCTCTAAAATAAATAAATCTATCTTAAAAAAAAAAATGACACCAGTCAAAAGTTTTTATCAAGCGCTCCACTGAGCATCACCCTATATGGAACATTTGTCCAATCTGAAAACCTGAAACACTTCTGCCTTGTTATCTAACCGTTCCTAAGTAGTGCCCAGAAGACCAGTACAAAGCTAAATGAAGCTCAACCACATACTCAAGAAGCCAAACATTCAATATTATGTACAAATAAGGAAAAGTGACACTTAATTTGGGGTTGTCAATTATACTCTATTAGCTGTGGCTAATGATGTCCTTGTTCAGACAACAGTCTGAGAAAATCAGAGGGCCAGGACTGGGTTTGCCAGAGCCCAGCACACAGCGTGACGCTTGACACATTTGTGTTAGGCATTGTCTTGAACATGATCTGATTTAATCTTCATCACAATCCCATTTCACAGACGACAAAACTGAGGTGCAAAACACATAAAGAGAATCTCGAAGCTCTGGGGTGACCCCAGCAGGGTGCCCATTCGCTTGTTGGATGTGAATCTGGGCCCCGGGGGTGAGCAGGGATCACACCGCGTTAAGCAAGCAGGACAGGTGCACCTGCACACCTGCTACAGGCAAGATGAGATTTCACGAATAGCCGATTCCAGGAGCTGCCAGGACAGGATGACGGAAGAGCGGCAAACCAGGAACAGAGTGTGGCTTGGGGAAGGGAGAGGCCCTGAGAGACTCTGAGGCTCTCTGTAGCAAAAGAAGAGAGAGCTGGAGAGCGCAGGGCACCCTGAGGACATCTGGAGAGCACAGGTGGGCTACCTACAGACGGTTTGGGGGTCAGCCCTGGGGCACAGGGTGGGAATACACCTGTAAGAGGGGTATAGGATACATTACATTCGTGGCTGCAAACGGGCCCAATGTGGCCCAAACTCTTCTTTCCAGGGGCCAACAGGGTCCAAGACAAAGCATTCTGATGTCATGGGTAGGATGTGAATGGACTCTGTAGTGGTCTCTGCCCTCAGCTTGCTATGGGGCACAGGTGCTTCCCTCCCTTATGAGGCTCGCCTGGCCCGTGGCGTTGGGTCTGTGAGTCTTCCTTAACCTCCTCTGCTCTCGGTGACTCCCCTGGCCTGGTGTCCCAGAAGCTCAGCCCAAAGAATGACTGAAGCAGATGGAGAATGAGTGGTTCCCACAGCTTGCTGCCTGCCTTCCACTGGTCTCTCCTTGATGTGATCCATGTGATCATGTGCTTGGTGCCCCCCTTGTTTTCAGCAATTCTCCAAACCCAGCTCCCAAGTGTGTAGCTTTGGCAGCCCCCAGACCTGAACACAGCTAGTGCACCCGGGCGAACAGTTGTAAAGTTCCCTGACATTGTACATAGTCCGTGTTCAGGCTCAGGCTTCTATTTTCCTAAATAAGAAAAAACAAAAACAAAAACGAAACAAAAAAATGAAAACCTTCAGAGTAAAAATGAGCCCTCCAAATTTTGTGGAAAAAAAAACAACCCTAATGAGCATTTGCCTCCCCAAAGTGACTCTCCTCTGAATGCCAGAAACTTCATATGAACTCAAAATTGTCAGAATCCATAGAGTTCTTTCCTCTGCCCTCCTTCAGAAGCATGTTCTACAGCAATACACACAGTCCCGGTCTACCAGGGCCAGTGGCCAGGCAACGTGACATGGGAATGCCCCTCACACTGTCCCTACACGCCTCCCCTCGATGCCACCACCACTGCCAGGCCAGCCCTTCAGGATAAAGATAACTGGGAGGCCGAGGGGGGCATTTATTCACTCAACAGGTATTTATCGAGCACTGCTAATGCTTACAACATTGCAATAAAACAGGAAAAATCCTCATTTCGGAAAAATTCTGCTCTGGGGTGGGGGGGCTTGTTGCAGTCAATGAGCTCTTTGCTCTTTTGCCAGGAAAGTACGAGATCACTGAGCACATCCAGGAGGTAAGAAAGTCACTCTCCTCCACCACAGGGAACAGTTAGGGGCAGGGGATAGAGTCTGGGTCATGAGTATGACAGCTGTCCTACTTACCACCTGAATGACTTTGATAAAGTCAAATTGCTACTCCCAAGCCTCAGTTTTCTTACCTGCAAAATGGGGGAGGAAAGTGCATACTTTGCAAGATGGCTGTGACCGTGATATCTCTATGCCTTTACGCCCAGCCCTCATCACCTCAGCCTTCCTGGACCCAGCACACAGGAGGACACGGTCCATGATTGCAGTTTGCACCTTGGCCACACGCTGGAAACACAGGGGGAGCTTTCAAAAACCCTGATGCCCAGGCCACACAGTGGTCTGCTCAAATCAGACCCCCTGGGGATGAAGCCTGGGCGTCAGGTTTTCACAAAGCTCCCCAAGAGATTCCAATGGGCAGCCAAGGTCAAGCCACTGATCCAGAAGGAAAGAGAAGTGCAATTACTTCATCTCTATAGAAAGTTGGAGGAGGTTATTATTACCCACCGTTAATTATCGTATTAAGCCCTGTACAATTTGAGGTTTATGAACTACACAAGTTATATTTATTCAGAAATTTATACATTGCTAGATAGTTTCACATTCGTGATCAAATTTCATCTTCAGAGAAATTTCACAGCTGAGAAAACTGAGGCCTGGAGAATTTATTGACAAGCAGAAGGTGTGTCAAGTGGATGGACAAACAGGTCCAGAGCCAATATCTTGCTTGAAACCCCCGTCGGTATCTGCGACAGAGCTGTGGTCCTGATCTGCACACTGAGTGCCGGGCCCTGGGTCCAGACGCCCCTTCAGGACCTCCCCCTGATGTCGCACCCGGGCAGCTCAGACTCTGCCCAGCACTGCCCAAGGAGCTCCCTCCTCTGCTGTTTCCCACCTGTGCAAAGGCATTGAAGTCTCCACGGGGACCCCTTGCCACCCCCAAGATGCCTTGTGAACCCGTCCGCTTTCCATTAACCTGGCCTCCGCTGCCTGGTCAGATCTTCTCCCGGGATATTTCCAATAGCCCACCGCTCCTCTCTCTGCACCCCTTGCCCCTCCAGTTCCTGCTTCTGGCCTGTCCCCTGCACCCACTGAGGTCTGGAGTTGGGCAGAGCTCCTTCGTGTAAATCAGCGAGCATCCTTGAGTGTCTGACACGTACAGTCCTGTACAAAAGTGCATGCACACATGCATACACCTTCGAGCCACCTGCTCCAGGTGTGTCACTTTGTGTGACAAACCCCTTTAGCACAGGGCTTGAAAACATTCCGAAGCATGCGGCTTGCCTTCTGCAGTCGTGGGAGTTACGGGCAAGTTCTTTAACTTCCGGCCACACGTGGAGAGCTGCTCGGCCATAGTCTCCTGGCTGAGCACACGTCTCACCCACAAAACGAGGAAGGTAATGCCCACTCGTGGGGATGCTGAGGTAACGCAACGGACCGCACATCAGATGCCTGGCACGCTTTGCCTGGGGATTCAAAGTTGAGAAGGCCCGTTTTTCTGGGAGGAGGACGCAAGGTCAGAGGTATTTGCCAGGTGCCTGTGCCAAGCCCCGCTCCACTGGGGCTTCTGCAGTCCCATCCCTATATCCTGATGACAAGCAGCCAGATCATGCTGTCATCCCCCAGCTGAGGTTCTGCGGCTGGCCGGGGTCCCCTCAAATAAATGGCAGGGACTGGGTTCAAAAGAGCCTATACGGGCAGCCCGGGTGGCTCAGCAGTTTGGCGCCGCCTGCAGCCCAGGGCCTGATCCTGGGGACCCGGGATTGAGTCCCACGTCGGGCTCCCTGCATGGAGCCTGCTTCTCCCTCTGCCTGTGTCCCTGCCTCTCATGAATAAATAAATACAATCTTTAAAAAAAAAAAAAAGAGCCTGTACCCCCCAGCATCTAAGGGAGCTCAAGGCTGAAGGGGCTCAATTGATACCTTCCTTTTCAGGGGATGAACAGTCAGTACGCCCGCCGGGAGATCTTCTGCCGGAACACCTGTCACGAGCTCAAGCGCTTCTGGGAACGGGAGATTGGCAAGCAGACCTACTACCGGGAATCCGAGGAGTATCGCCTGGGACGGAGTGCCCTGAGAAAGTATGTGGCTCGTTTGTCTATTTTTTAAACTAGTTTTTAAAAACAGACTTTATTTTCGGGGACACCTGGGTGGCTCAGTCAGTGACGCATCCGACTCTCGATTTCAGCTCAGGTCATGATCTCAGGGTTGTGAGTTCGAGCCCCGCGACGGGCCCCGCCCTGGGGGTGTGAGGTTGAACCCCAAGTCAAAGGCCACTTGAGATTCGCCCTCTCTCTCTGCGCCTTCCCCTACTCATGTGTGCACATGAGCTCTCTCTCTCTCTCTCAAATAAATAACTTAAGTCTTTTTTAAAAATAGACTTCATTTTTTTAGGGCAGTTTTAGGTTCACAGCAAACTTAAGCAGAAAGTAGACTTCCCCTATATCCCTCCATGCACAACCTCACCACCATCAGCGTCTCCACCATGAAGGCACATGGACATAGCATTGCCACCCCTGTTTATTTTTTTTTTAAGAACAAAACTGACTTCCCCAAAAGAATGCCAGATGGGCATCTTAGAGAACAAAATTATTTTCATTTTCCTTGCATATGGTCCTGCCACCACCTATAGTTGTGGGCAGTGATTTAAAAAATTCTTCTACGTTAACAAACGTACACTTTGATTCATATCTTTATAGATGGAAAAATCTCTCCCCTCTGTCACCATTTCTAGGGCGTGAGGGTTACACTAAATTTGGGGAGCAGGTTAGCAGATGTGTCCGTGAAAAGCAGATTCTCGGTGCTCATTTGGGTGAAGACACAGGACACCCTTTGAGGTTCTCTGAGGGGGGCCGATGGGCTGTCGCCCCTCTGCCGCGCATCCCTGCTGTAGCCGCGCCAGTCTGCCCACTGCAGAGCAGTAATGCAACTGGGCAAACGGAGGTTGCCGTGGCTGTGGGAACGGTGGCAGCTCAACACCCTCACCCACTGCCTCCATGTCTGGGAGCCAGTGAGGGACAGGCCCATCTGGGTCCCCTGTCCCCTCGTGGCACAGCGCAGCCGCTGTCTGTTTGCAAAGGGCACAGCTCGTGTGTGGCCGGGGGTGGTGGGGCAGCTGTGCGCTGGCCGAGACCCCACGCGGCCGGTGCACGCTCGCTGGGCTGAGAGTATGCACCGATCCACATGACTTGAACTCACTGCTGCCTTCCAAGGCCCTCCCGGCCTCGGCCACACGTGGAGAGCTGCTCAGCCATACTCTCCTGGCCGCAGGCAAGGAGAAGCAGCCTGTCCCAGCTGCTGGAGGGCCATGTTCCGGAGTCCCCTCCGGGGAAATCGAGAAGCTGAGGTGCACGGTCAGTTAGTTCTCAGTTAGTCCCTATCATCTTCCTTCCCCAGGCCAGGCCACTCAGCATGCTGCCCATGCCGTGCATGCACGCGTGTCCCTGCCGTGCATACATGTGTCCCACCCCACCATGCATGCGTGTGTCTCCCCGGGGAACCCATAGAAGGTCCTAGATGCAGTGGAACTGCTCCAAGAAGATGCAGAAAGTGAGGCGCACCCCAAGGGGGTGAGCAAATCAGCTCCGAAACAAACTGCAGTTTGTTGAAACATGAAAACATATGTGCACGGGGCCCATCTATGCATGTAAGAGGAAATAAGCTTTCTGGCTGGTGGGACGGCAAGACTCCAACTTACGTATCCTTCTTCCCCTCTCCCATTTGAACCGGGTGGTCCCTTCCAGAAGGTCTCTGCTCTCACCACTGCTCCATCTTGTCCCTGCACAAAATGGAGAAGAGGGTCCCAGTCCATCAGGCTGTTCCGAGGCCGAGGCCAGGACAGGAAAACATGCCTGGGGTCGGTTCCCCTGCGTCCCGCCTAGTCCAGGACAGCACCCCGCAGAGACAAGACGCCAGAGGACGGGCGGGCCCTGAGGTCGGGGCAGGTTGGCAGCTCTCCCGGGCCTTCGGTTTCTCCTTGTTACTTTGCCACAGGCAGTCAGAGGAGAGGCTGAGGACGGTCCCGGCTCCCTGGGCGTGGGGGCCGGCGCTCAGCCGTGTGGCTCGAAGGCTCCACAACCTTACCGATCTCTTGCCTGTTCTCTCGACGGCTGAAGCGGGGGTTAGGGGTTGCTTTACGACCCTTGTCGCAGTATGCCATCGAGCGGCACGTGGTCTCCTATAGGTGGGAGAGCCTCACAATGGCACAAACCCACTCTCCCCCCCCAACCTGGCCCTTGTGCCCTGGTGCAAAGTACAGATCCTCTGTACAGATCCACACAACACCATTAACAGTTTTGCTTTCAGACACTGATTATCTTTTAAGGAGATTCAAGGTGGGAGAGAAAATTATTAATACACCCACACAGTTACCTTTTCAGGTGCCCTTCCCTCCATCATGCAGATCCCAATCTCCCATCTGGTGTCATTCTCCCTTGGCAGATTCCCTTTAATGTGTCCCATAGGAACAGGTTGCTGGTGATGAATTCTTTCCGTTTTTGTATGGCTGAAGACATCTTTATTTCACCTGTTTTTGAAAAATAACTTTGCCAAGTGAACAAACAATTCTATATGGACAGAGGTTTTTTCCCCCTGTAAATTTTTTTCAAGGTTTTTTATCTTCACTTTTAAGTAATCTCTATACCCAACATGGGGCTTGAACCCCAAGATCAAGAGTTGCTTTCTCCACCAACTGAGACAGCCAGGGCTCCTCTCCCTGTATTTTTTTTTTTAAGATTTTATTTATTTATTCATGAGAGACATAGAGAGAGAGACAGAGACACAGGCAGTGGGAGAAGCAGGCCCCACGCAGGAAGCCTGACCTAGGACTCGATCCTGGGACTCCAGGATCACACCCTGGGCCAAAGGTAGGCGCCAAACCGCTGAGCCACTCAAGGATCCCTTCTCCCTGTATTTTAAATACATTGCTCTCTCAAAGGAAGAGTTTGAGGGATTAATATTAGAATAGCCTGAACAGAAGTGAGAGCTAAATATATACCTATAAAGTATAAAATATGCATATATTTAAATTTCAAGTCCTCTGCATACCTTTTTTTTTTAAAGATTTTATTTATTTATTTATTTGACACAGAGAGAGAGAGCACAAGCAGAGGGAGCAGCAGGCGGAGGCAGAGGGAGAAGCAGGCTCCCTGCAGGGAACCCCAATGCAGGACTCAATCCCAAGACCCCGGGATCATGCCCTGAGCTGAAGGCAGACACCCAACCACTGAGCCACCCAGGTGTCCCCCTGCATACCTTTTTTTTTTTTCCTGCATACCTTTTAAAACCTAAATGCAGGGAACCCTGGGTGGCGCAGCAGTTTAGCACCTGCCTTTGGCCCAGGGCGCGATCCTGGAGACCCGGGATCGAATCCCACATCGGGCTCCCGGTGCATGGAGCCTGCTTCTCCCTCTGCCTGTGTTTCTGCCTCTCTCTCTCTCTCTCTCTCTCTGTCTGTGTGACTATCATAAATAAATAAAAAAATAAAAAATAAAATAATAAAATAGTAAATAAATAAATAAAACCTAAATGCACACACAAACACACAGACACACACTTTTGGTGGGGGGGGGGGGGAGGAAGGAAGCATCCCTGAGCCAAATGCCATGGACATGGGTGCTCTGCTTGCTGTGTGGTTTCTATTTTCAGGCTCAGAGAGGAATGGAGGCAGAGACTGGAAGCAAAGCTGAGGCTGCGGAACAATCCAGATGAGACAGAAAAGCGGGCAAACATGGGCCGGGAGCTTCTCACTTCGCTGACACAAGAGGATTCAAAGCACTAAGGTGGCTCTGCCAGTAGAAATCAGTGCAAATGCCTGAGTCCCTGAGCTATGCCAGACAGATGTCACACTACCCTGACCCGTGACAGATTTACCCGCACGTCCTCCTCGATGCCAAGTGGGCACTATTAGCCAAGTCAGGCACCTCCACGTGGGGGCCAGGATATTAGCCTGAGTGCCTCTAAAGATGAGATTAGCATCCGTATAGCATACTTTATCTCCATACAATTACCTTCTAATTTTCAAATCTACATATTTTAAATTCTAAGCACATGCTGGGAGGGGGGTTGTCAGGGAAGGATCTGATCTTCATGGTCACACTTTAACATTGCCCACCAGTGTCATTTCGCATCTCTCCTAGAAATAGTGTCTCATGATCCTTTCTCTTGTTTTCTTTTTGTGAGAAGAAAAATGCTCCCATCTGCAGAAATAGCTATACTGTAAATAGTCATAAAAACGTTTGTCAAGAAATTGATTTAATATTATTTCTCCTTCATGTGAATTTAATTGGCTTCCTCAAAGCCTGTTTGCCAAGAACCATTCAATCAGATCAGGATAATTTTAATAAAGCTTGGTTGCCTTGCCACCACGGATGTACACGCTCTATGTTTTGTTGCTTTATTTCAAATTCCAACACACTTGCTCTGGGTAGCTCTCTGTCAGCTCAGCTAAAGTATATCTGGCCACCCCCAACAAAGTGTTTGCCATATATACGTTCTGGACTTTGAAATGTCATAGTCACTCCCCAGCCATGTCTTGGGTCCACAGGGTAGGGTTGCTACTTCCTGAGGTATAAACTGAAATGTCCCAGTTTCCACCTGGAACAAGGGCTCCGAGAGACCATGTAAAGTACTAGAAGGCTGCAGGCCTTACATGCACAGGACCAATGTCACCAGGACACACAGCAAGGCAGAGGTAATTCTGGGCAGCGGCACGTGTGTTGTTCCAGTCCTCTGAGCACCCTGATGTGCCAGACAGTGCTTCCATCCACATCCTCAGGGAGTCCAAGAGGCTTCATCAAGGCAATGGAAGCCACCAGAAGGCGAGTAGGGTTGGGAGAGCATTTCCCCAGGTCCCATGCTCACTTGATTCAGTGAAGAGGGCTCAGAGCCCTTCCTCCCTCTATGGTTTCATTTAACGTGGGATTCTTTTTTTTTTTTTTTTTTAGATTTTATTTATTTACTCATAAGAGACACGGGGAGAGAGAGAGAGAGAGAGAGAGAGAGAGAGAGAGAGAGAAACAGACAGCAGAGGGAGAAGCAGGCTCCATGCAGGGAGCCCGATGCGGTACTCGATCCCAGGTCCCCAGGATCACGCCCTGGGCTGAAGGCGGCGCTAAACTGCTGAGCCTCCCGGGCTGCCCTTAACGTGGGATTCAATTCAGCTAATACACTACAAATTCCAGCTGGGTTCAGGCGAGAGTGTTGTGATGGCAGAGGAATTTTTGTTGAGTAGGAGGAAAATAGGAATTAAATAGAGGAAGAAGAGAGGTCAGGGCTTGCTGGTGAGGGACTCTCAGATGCAAAGGCCTGCCATCATGAACTACAATGGGATCCAAATGCAGGTGAAGATTCGTTCATTGACCCACTGACCACACACCAGGCACTGTGTTAGGCAACCAGAGAACTGCAGAGAAACCCAGAAGCACAGGCTCTGGAGGCCACAGTCTGAGAAGACAGCAGAAAAGTGAAGGGTATTGGGCATAAAGGACTTTCACACTGGGAGCTATAGCAGGCAAAGCTGCCCACCCTCTAGGGGGCCCATCCTGGCCTAGGGAGGGCTTAAGAATAGGCTAGTAACATAAATGTGACCCTGATGAAGGTAAGATACAGGGATGGTGGGTCCTGGTGGCCTTAAGGGAATACATATAGTAACGTAAGACTGGGAATGAGAAGCTGTGAGTCTGCAGAAATCACCCTCCAAGGTCTTGTTGGCCAGGAGACTTGGAGCTTCTCCCAAGGGCACAGGAAGCCACCGAAGGGTGTTGGCAGGGGAGGGCCACAATGGCCTTGGTCCTGGAGGGTTACCCTGCACTGAAAGGTAGGAGGACAGAGGTGGGAAGGCCAGCCAGGAGTATCCGCAGATGCCTCCTGAGAGGCAAGAAGGTCTATGCTAAGGCCTTGGTGCTCTGGCAAGTCCCTTTTTCTGGGACTGGAAAGAAAGGGGCAGAGAAGCATCAGGGCCATTTCTCATAGTCCTGGAAGCTAGAGGCTTCTAGTCCAAGATCAAAGTGCCAGCATGTCAGTTCTGATGAGGGTCCTTTCCTGCCTTGCAGACTGCTATCTTCTCATAGTGTTCTCACACGGGATGGGAGGAATGGGTGGGGAGTAATCTCTGGGGCCTCTTTTTATGAGGACAGTGATCCCATCATGAGGGCCTCACCCTCCTCATCTTATCCAAATCTAATTACCTTCCAAGGGCCTCATTTTCAAAAACCATCATATGAATTCTCAGGGCTTCAACATATGAATTTTAGGGATTGGGAAGGAAGAGAAGATACAACAAATTCACAACAGAATGGGATGTTTTAAATCTGAATATCAAGTCCTGGATACATCACATTTATAAAACTGACCGGGATCAACACAGCAAAAGCTTTGAGAGCTCTACTATGGTGTGGGATCCTGCCCAGATTCCAGGCTGGCCTCTGAGTAGCACACAAGCAGCAGATCACAAAAGCACAGCAAAGGCTTTGAAAAGTAATTGACATTTAAAACATAGCTCACAAAAGTGAGCCAGGACATGCGTTCTTAATATAAATAGCTTGACTGCTTGCTAAAATAGATTTGTAAAAAGGGGAGAGTCTCATAACCTTGTACTCCAAATGTCCAGGATATAATCCAAAATTACTTATAACATGAGCCAAGTAAATCTCAACCGAGTTGAAAAGGGATAATCAGCAGATAGCAGTACAGAGAGGACACAGATGTTAGAATTATCAGACTAGGATTTTGAAGCAGTTATGTAAACGCTCCAACAAGCAATTACAAGCACTCCTTAAGCAAATGGAAGAAGTTTAAAAATCTCAGCAAAGACATGAAAAATATAAAAAAAGAACCAAATGGAAATTTTAGAAATTAAAGATACAATAACTAAAATCCACAAACAACAAAAATAACACTGGATAAGCTCAACAGTAGGGTGGAAAATACAGAGGAAAGGATTTACCAAGCTTAGATAGTTAATAAAATTAGCTAATTTGGACAACAAGGAAAAACAGTTTCCCTTTTTTTCTTTTTAAGTAATCTCTATGACTAACATGGGGCTCAAAGTCATGATTCCAAGATCAAGAGTCTTACATTCTACCAACTAAGCTGGCTGGACACCCTAATAATTTTCTTTTTTAAAAAAGGAAGAGAATCTCAGGACCTGTGAGGCAATAACAAAGTATCTAAACTTTGTGTCAATGGAGTTCTGAAAGGAGGGGATGTCCACTTTCACCACCTCTATTCAACATAGTACTGAGCCTAGCCAGAGCAATCAGGCAAGAAAAAGAAATAAAAGGCTTATCTTTGTTCACAGATGACATGACCCCATATATACATAACCCAAAAGATTCCACAAACATACACAAAAGAAATGTTAGAACTATTAATAAAGGAAATCAGAAAAGTTGCAGAATACAAAATCAACATGCAAAATGCAATTACATTTCTAGTAAACCAACAATGAACTGCCTGAAAAAGATTGTGAAAATAGTTCCATTTGCAATTGCATCAAAAAGAATAAAATATTTAGAAACTAGCTTAACCAAACATGCAAGAGACTCATGCACTGAAAACTATAAAACATTGCTGAAAGAAAGTAAAGATGACACAAATTGATGGAGAAACATTCTGCGTTCATGGGCTGGAAGACTCAGTATTGTTAAGATGTCAATACTACCCAAAACAAACAATAGATTCAGTGCAATCCTATAAAAATCCCAATGGTGTTTTTTATAGAAATAGAAAAATCCGTCCTAAAATTCATATGGCATCTCAAGGAATTCTGAATAACCAAAACAATCTTGAAAATGAAAAATAAAGTTAGAGGACTCACATTTCCTGATTTCAGAACTTTTTAGAAAGCTAAAGTAATCAAAACAGTGTATACTGGCATAAAGACAGACATATAGGCCAAAAGAATAGGATAGAGAGCCCAGAAATAAGCTCTCACAGATGTAGTCAAATGACTTTTGACAAGGGTGCCAAGACCATTCAATGAGGGAAAGCACAGTCTTTTCAACAAATGGTCCTGGGAAAATTGAATCTCCTCACACAAAAGAATGAAGCTGGACTCTTACTTCACACCATATACAAAAATTAACCCAAAATGGATCAAAGACCTAAACATAAGGGCTGAAACTTTAAAACTCTTAGAGGGAAAACATAAGGGAGAAGATTTATGACATTGGATTTGGCAATGATTTCTTAGATATTACCTTAAAAGCACAGACAACAAAAGAAAAATACATAAGTTGCACAACATAAAAATTTAAAACTTCTGTACATCACTGGATACAATTAACAGAGTGAAAAGGCAACCCATGAAATGGGAGAAAACATTTGCAAATCGTCTATGTGATAAAGGGCTAATATCCAGAATATACAAACAACTCCTATTACTCAATGACAAAAAATAAACAACCCTGTTCAAAAACAGATGAACTGGCATATTCAAGTAGAAATTCAATAGAAATCTCCAAAGAAGATACACAAATGGCCAATAAGTACATGCGAAAATGCTCAACATCACTAATCATGAGGGAAATGCAAAATAAGATACCACCTCACACGCACTGGATGGTCACTATACAAAAACAGAAACAAACAAACAAACAAAAAAAGCAGAAAATAAAATGTGTTGGTGAGGACCTGGAGAAATGGAAACATTTATGCACTGTTAGAGGGAATATGAAACAGTACATGCAGTTGCTGTGGAAAACAGTATGGTGGCTTTTCAAAAAATTAAATGTAGAATTACCATATGATCCAGCCATCCCACTTCTGCGTATACACCCAAAAGAATCGAAAACAAGATGTTGAAGATGTATTTGTACACCCACGTACCTTGCAGCATTTTTCACAAGAGCCAAAACGTACAAAATGTGGCGCATCCGTACAATGGAATATTATCCAGCCTTGAAAAAGGAAGGAATATCAGGCACAGTATACAATGTGAAAAAACCTGTAGGACATCATGTTGAGTAAAATAAGCCAACCACAAGGATGCCTGGGTGGCTCAGGTCATTGAGCTTCCAACTCCTGATCTCAGCTCAGGTCTTGATCTCAGAATTGTGAGTTTGGGCCCCACCTTGAGCTGTATGCTGGACGTGAAGCCTATTTAAATATAATAATAATAGGGGCTGCTGGGTGGCTCAGTGGTTGAGTGTCTGCCTTTGGCTCAGGTCGTGATCCCAGGGTCCTGGGATCAAGTTCCGCATCAGGCTCCCCTCGGGGAGCCTGCTTCTCCCTCTACTTATGTCTCTGCCTCTCTATGTCTCTCATGAATAAATATATAAAATCTTAAAAAATAATAATAATAACAAGCCAACCACAAAGGGAAAAATACTGCATGATTTCTCTCAGGTCTACATGGAATGGAGAAGGAGTGGCTTCCAAAATAAACAGTGAAAAGTGTACTGAGTATAAACTAATGACAGTCCCCACAGATCCAAGGAGACTATGACCAAATGGCAAGCCCCCACAGGACCTCAACAGACTCCTTGTTGGGCCCCGGGCCCAGTCACACTCCCACCCTCACTATTCTGAGCAGCGTCTGCTCAGGACCAAACTCAGAGAGGTTCTTCCTGGCTATCCCTCTCCAAATCTGTGCCCCCAACGACAGCCATGACTGAACCACCAAGTCCTGACCTCACTCGGGCCCAAAAGAGCACTGTGCGGATGCAGCAGACATTTCCCCAGAGGGTGGGGTGGGACCAAGAAAGAGTCCGCTTTCTTCCATGTATCTGAACCAGCACCATGGAAATCTGACTACTTTGCCACTCCCCCCCACCCTCCACCCCCACCCCCCACTGCTGTGCCTGGAAAGCAGAGAGGTGTAACCCCTAAGAAGTAGGAGAGAAGCAGACACCTGGAGAAAGAACACAGGAGGCGGAAAAAAGCACCTTCCTGGGTCCTGGGCAGCTTTCCAGCCCGGGCTGGTCCTTTCCAGGAGTCTGGCTGCTTTCTGGCCTTGGGCTCCACAAGGCACTGTTGGGTTCTCATAATGAATTCCTTTCTTTTAAGCTGCTTGGAGTTGATTTCTCTTACTCCCAAAGTCATGAATCATAGAGATTAAAGGGGATTTCAGGGTCTCGATCAGGAAGCAAGGCGGTTCTTAGGAGCGAAGCCATCCACATCCCCTGTAATGTGGGCCAGGACCTGAGGCCCCAGATTTTGGACAATGTTCTAGAATGCCAAGCTACAGCTCAAGGGGAAACCATTGGTCTGAGACATCTGGTCCAAGACATCTGGTGTGAAGGCTTATTCCTGGGAGGAGACCACCCAGAGTCCGCTCACCCTGGGGACTAAATTCTGCAAACTGACCCTCCCCAGTTCCATCTCCAGGAGAACCGGATAAGCTGGGCTCTCGAGAGCAATCCCACCTGCAAATGTGCTACCAATATCTGATCCTGGGTCAAAATGTTTGGTGAAGAAATAAGGTCACCATTAACGTATTCCAAGAGTGTTCAAGGGTTTTTCAAAGACTTTGCTCTCAAACTCGTTTCTCTCAGCGGGTCCGTAGGACCATGTACTCACTGGAGGAAGGCCCTGGTGGTCAGGAGAAGGTTCTGGGTAAACAAGCATTTCACAAGGACCAGGAAGTTGGTGCTGTTTGTTCTGAAGCCACAAAGTACCTACTGGATTGGGCTGACTTTTCATATAATCTGAATACACAGGAAGAGAGCTTATGGTGCATATTTCTAGCTAGGTGACCTTAGCCAATCATTTCTGGTCTGAGCTTTAGCTTCATCATGACTTCGAATATAGTTCCTCATAAATGGAGTATGGTACCTGACCTGTGGTAGGTTAAGGGAGGCAAACAGACAGTGACTGTCACGGGTGAACAACTGAACAGATCACTAAGCTTCTACAAGTGAAAAAATTTCAGAGTTACCAAAGACTGGTGAGTGCACTTAAAGGCTGCTCCTACATTTAGACTTTTAAGATCAAAGTATTTTTTTCTTCTAAAGAGATTTTTCCAGAAAGCATCTCCACACCCACTCCCCAACTTCCACCAACCCCAGTTTCATTCTCTCCATAACCGGTGTCCTACTCTCCCAGAAACTCCCACTAAAACCTATTACCCCAATTCCCTCTCTAGGTCACTCACAAATCTTCCAGGTGCATCCTCAAAATGTCAGTTCCACCACCTAAAGCTTACATGGTTTAGAATC
This sequence comes from Canis lupus baileyi, assembly GCF_048164855.1. NCBI lineage: Eukaryota > Metazoa > Chordata > Mammalia > Carnivora > Canidae > Canis > Canis lupus. The sequence goes on along the minus strand of NC_132856.1, from coordinate 43,730,437 downwards.
AGGCCACCAGACCCTCGTTCAAGGGTGATGGTAAATCTAAAGCAATTAGAATGTATCATCTTTAGACAGCTTAATTTATAAGAGAAGCCCACAGTCCTCCATTCTCCCCTCCTCTGGGCAGCTGTTGCCTCGTGTCCGTGAGTGATGGCTTACTCAAGAGAGGTACAAGGGAACTGGCTTGGTGGGTTGTAGAAGGTCACTCAAGAAACTTGGTGGATGTAGTACCTTCAAAATGGAGTGTAGTATAGAGAAGGAATTCTATTCCTAAGTCACTGCCCAGACGTCTTGAATGTTAGCTCCTTGGGACACTGTTTAGATAGTAAAAATAGACATCTCATGCGTTGATGCCCGTTTGATCTACTAAATGGGGGTAGAGACTTGGAAGGAATCTTGGCTGGTTCCATGCTGGTCTCCAGCGCAAATGTGTATGACTCATCAGAGAGAATGATGAACTCACAGCCAAGGATAGATGAGTGGGAAGAAGAGTTTTAGATTTGGAGACCCCATTTCCATGGGAAGGGTTTTATTATGGGTGTGATGAGAAGTGAAACCATTTGTAAATGTCCTGTCCCTGAGTATCAAAAGGGGGTGTCTTTTTTTTTCTTTTAAAGATTTATTTATTTGAGAGAGAGAGAGCTCTGAGTGTTTGAGTGCATGCATGAGCTGGGGAAGGGGCAGAGGGAGAGAGAGAGAATCCTCAAGCAGACTCCCCGCTAAGCATGGAGCCCAACATGGGGCTTGATCCCAGGACCCTGAGACCATGACCTGAGCCAAAATCAAGAGTTGGCCGTTTAACTGACTAAGCCACCCAGGCGCAGCAAGATGTCTATCTTTTGAAATACCCAAGCACTTGTTGGGCTCTATCGTATTCCTAGGCTGAATCTGTACTAACGGGATTCTTATTGATTGGTGTGTTTTGGTTACCAATGTTTTAGATGCTTTTTTGTAATGCACATAAATACAAGCAGAATGAAGTTACTTTTGTAGGACTGATATATAAAGTCACATTTCCACATCCACTTGTACGGATGTAACTGGTCATTTTTTAAGCTCTACTGGAATTCTCTTCCCAAAAAACAGCATGTTTCTATGGAACCTGGTTTCATTTCTGGAAAATAACAGATGTGTAACATAGGATTCATCTGTTCAAGGTCACAAAGAGCTTTAGAGGATGACTTGGGCCTTGAAGCCCATTGGCTCCATTCTGTGCCATTGGTGTGGGGTCCTCTCAGAGATCTGAATAGTCCTAATTGCTGCCCTTTGAAAACCTTCACTCCCTGGAGGTGAGCCAACAGGCCTCCTCCTCTCTAATGTATGAAAGGGTCACCAGGATGAAGCACCTGCTGGGCTGGAGGCCAGCTTTGGGAGAACTTGAGAAATGAGATGGGAGAAGACCATGAAGGGAGGCTCCGGGCTGAGTGTGAAGGCAGAAACTTTGGCTGCCTTGGCATCCGGTACAGCCCTAGGGTCTGGAACAGCTCTTACAATATGTTATGAGACACAAAACTTAACTGTTGGATGAATGAATGGAGCGTTTGCCTATAGCACAAGCACACTGCTCCATAAGAAAGTCCTAAATAACACCCCATTCAAAGCAGGGCTGATGTCACTTGAGGCTTATTTCCTCCCCCTTTTAGCAGACAACTAGCTCAGCTTGTCTAAGTCAACATAAAACAGACTATGTCAGCTGCTAAGCTTAGACGCTTCCCCCTTTTCCAAGACTACTTCCTGACCAGGAACTTTTTAGGGTTTCATAATTGTCCCAATGCTTCCATTTGGCCTACAAAGCGAAGGGCATGACAAGGGTGTGGTGCTTGTGGAAATTTCCCACAGCCTTTTCACCTCCAGATCCTCCGCAGCTCCTCTGCCTATAGTTAATAATAAACATCACCGGTACCTTGAGAGGCTTTAGTGATGGGTGGTCCATGCCCCCATGGGTCACAATGGCAGCCCCATTCAGATCCCACCAGTTCCAGATGGCTGTCTTGGAGGACAGCTCCTGAATCTATGTAGATCTCAAGATAAGAAGAGGGAAGGAGGGACTCCTGGGTGGCTCAGAGGTTGGGTGGCTGCCTTTGGCCCAGGGCGTGATCCTGGAGTCCCAGGATCAAGTCCCACGTCGGACTCCCTGCATGGAGCCTGCTTCTCTCTCTGCCTGTGTCTCTGCCTCTCTCTTTCTGTGTCTCTCGTGAATAAATAAATAAAATCTTTAAGAAAAAAAAATAAAAGAAGAGGGAAGGATATGAAGAAGGCAGAGGACAGAACAGAGAAAAGTAAAACAGAGGAGAAAGACGGTATCATTTTCTGGAAAGACTCTTGCACAAGCTTTAGAAGAAGTCAGTCTTGACCCGATCCATCTGACTGACACGCTAGCCAAGTTCATTTAGTTTGATCAATAGAACACCTATGCCGACTATGAACAGAGCTTCCAGCCACAGGAGGAAGCCAGTCCGCAGTACTGACCGCAGCCCTGTCCTCCAGGGTCCTGGATCCAACCAGCGGAACAAACCCCATCAAACCTTCAGGGATTTCTACCTTAGAAAGCCAGGCGGCTTTCTCCCTGAGCTTCTGTATCACTGCTCCTCTTGGCCCGACGGACGAAGCAGAGTTTGGCAGAATGCTGTAGCCACTGCAGGCTCCACGTGAGCCTGCGATGCCGAAGTCTAGGGAGAGCCCATCTTCCAGACCAGCCCGGCCACTGTGCTGAGGAGGCTGCCCGGAGTCCCTTCCAGAGCCGAGCTAGGACCACTGACCACTCAGCAAAAATCAGGCACAAGTTTCCTGCCATACCATCAGCGCTCACACTCAAATCAAGATCACTGTCTCCCAAAAAAAGCAACCCTCCTGGCTTACTAAGACCCACTGGGGACAGCTCCGCATGCCCAGATCTATGCGTCTCTGTCCCCGTGGCTGTGGTTCTTGGGGTCGCTGTGAAGCACCAAGACATTCCTTTGTCAAGGCCAACAGCCAACTCTCAGCTACCTTCTGCTCACCTCCTTTCCCGGCTTCCCCTCCTCCTTCTCCACCGGCCCTCCCAACAAAGGCACCTACGTATTTCCACAGATGATGCTCGCCTCTGGCTTCTCTGGGGCTACTTCTGCTGCTTCAGCTAAAATCATCACTGTGGTTTTGGCTCTCATGACAACCGTGCCAAGGAAGAGGAGGAGGCAGGGGTGTTATCAGGAGCACCTGGCGGTCCTTCCCATCTGTGCCTTGATCCACGTCGTTACCTGTGGGGTCTGCTTGAGACCGCTTCTCCTTTCGTTGAAATGAGCACACACTCCACATCTGCACACATCACCACTGGATGCAGTGAGGCCTCTGCCAACTGCCTTTTGCTACGTCCAGGGACACCTAGGATCCTTTGCCCTGGGGAGCATCGCTGTGGCCAGGACTCCGTCTGACAACCTTCGAGGAAGCCAAGTCCAAGCATGCGGGCGTGCTGCAGCGCCTGGGTCACCTTTCTCCCTGTCCATCACAGCACCAGCGGGAAGGCCGACGTGGCCATGGAGATCCTTTCTCTCCTGGCCTCCAGTGCCGACCGACCAGGCTGCCTCCTTGCCCCAGGTGCTGCAGGATTCTTCTCCCCAGGCCTGATAAGTACACCCTGCAAGGGAAAAGGAACGAAACAGGTCCTAGAGTCAATAAACGCTGCAAAGATTTACCTCCCAGCTTTCAAATAGATGAGTAACAGACACATGAAATTAAATCACTTTTTAAAAACAATAGAGACAGTGGTTCAAAGCTAAGTTGATGACTCCTATCTCAATCAATGCAGGCTTTCTTTTTTTTTCTATATTGTCTAGGATATCAGGGGCACAGCCACTCAGTCAACAATTCCTAAAACTTTAGGGCTAATTTGGGTATTCTGCTCACCAACACCAAATCTATTATTTATTTGCAAGCACGAGGACTTCATTTTATCCTCCACTTCTGAACCAGTTCCGTAGCCCATGCTCTGATAGGTGGTACAGCCTGCCAGGTCGTCCAAGGTTTTAACTTTGCCCAAAGAACCTTCAGGCAGCAGCAACAGCAGCTGATGCTTGTCCATAGATAATATACTCTCTCATATCCTAATTTCAGGGCTCACTCTCCTGTCTTTTCATTTTCTTAGAGTTTTATTTTTACCTTCTAACTCTTCAGTGCATCTGGTTGGTATTCATTTTTGTGAAGGTTCTTGGAGGAAGTGACACCACTCCTTTTTAAGAGAGGGAACTGGAGGGGGTTTGGTTTGTCACCTGCCCTGTGAGTGGGATCCACATGACCAGAAGGGCCTGAAGGGGGCTTAGAGCCAAAAGACGACCCCCCCTCTCCCCACTGGCTTAGAGGAGGCTCTACATGATGACAGGAGAATATATGAGCTGAAAATGTCACGGGCAAGGAGGGGACAGTCTTGGCTTCCTGGGGCTCTTGAGTCCTGGGGATCTGTAGCAGTGACGGGAAGTACAAGATCAGAGACAGCAGAGAGGAGAGTCCTGAGAGTCACAGCCCACCAGCCCCCAGAGGTGGAGGCAGGAGAAGAGGGCTCTGGCCTGAGCTGATACTGCCCACCATGTGGGGTGCCAGGGAGCATGCGGGACTTGACGGAGTGGGAGGGAATCGGTGTGCCCAGGGCCAGGGAGGATGGCCACCTGTTATACCAACAGTTTCATATGGAAGCGTTAACCAGCGTGTGTGTTTTCTGTTGCTGCTATAGCAAATTATCATGAATTTAGTGGCAAAAACCAACATAAATTCACTATCTTTTAGTTCTGGAGCTGAGAAATCCGACACAGCTCTCTTTGGGCTGTGTCCCTTTCTGGAAGCTCTCTAAGCCAGAATCCATTTCTCTGCCTCTTGCAGCTTCTGGAGGCTTTCCCTCCTGTTCCCAATGCTTCAGGCCATTCTTCCTAGTCATAGCTCTCCAATCGTCTTCTGTCTTCCACTTTTAAGGACCCTTGTGATGAGGGTGGGCACACCCAGGTAATCCAGGATCACCTCCCCATTGCAAGGCCCTTAACTTAATGGCATCTACAGCGTCCCTTGGGCTAGGTAAGGTGACTTATTCACAGGCTCTGGGGATTAGGTCACGGATAGCTTTGGGTGACCCTGATGCTGCCTAGGACATGCAGCAACTGAAGAACTGAAAAGGCAAAATGAGAATTCTCAAAGAATTACAGAGAGCAGCCCCTCTCCCTGGGGCTGGAGGAAGAAAGGAAAGAGGCTAAAAATATTAAAACTTAGAAGCTTGGAAAATGGGCCTCATGGGGCAGGATCCCAGGACTCTGAGAAAGGGGTGCATCTCAGTCGGTGATGGGGCTTGGAAGGGGGCCTGGGGTTCTGTGAGTGCTGGGAAGCCTCCAGCAGGACTCGCACCCCCACCCCCGGGGCCCTTGCAGTGAATGGCCACTGTCCCTATGTAGAAACTGATTACGTGGTTGTTTCCTGTTTTGCTTTATACAATTGTCTTCCATTTATTGCCATTGATGATGGACTTCCACATACATAGGGAAAAATTCTGGGTTTAAGAAGGAAGCATATAAAAGTGTTCTTAATAAAAGGTTAGATAGTGAGTAATGGAGAAAGGACAGTTCTATGTATCTGTTGTCGCATTAAAAAGACACCCCCAAACAGTGGCTTGAAACACCAGTAGTTATGCAGTTTGCTCCTGAATCTGGGGTTGACTGGCTTAGCTCAGCAGCTGTTGCTTGGGGTGGGGGGCATCTCCTATGGTTCCCGACAGATGGCGGTTGAGGCTGCAGTCACCCCAAAAGTGGTTTTGTTCACATGCTCAGGGTCTGAGCTGGGAGACCCAAGCAACTGGATCCCAGATGATCAGGTCTTGCACAGCGACTATTCTTACAGACAGCAAACAGGCCCCGTGGAGGGGAAGGCCTGGGCCATGGTCACAGGGGGACCAAGGCCTTGGCTGCCCAGCCCCCACCCCCGGTTCCTGCCCACAGCAGGAGTTATACAAGCCAGACTCATGTCAGCACGACCTCAGACAAGGCCAACCAGAAAAGTCCCCACCTGGACCCGGACCCTGCACTGACCTGAACCTGACTTTTACCCTCATGCTAACCTTGACCTGAACTCCTTCTGAACTCTGGCCCTCACTCCAATCCTAACCCCTAACTTGACACGGACTCTACTTCTGACCTTTACCTTAGTCCCTAGCATCGGCCTCAACCCTAACCCTGAACTCATCCCTTCCCCAGGGGCCACCCCTCCCTGGTCCCACAGTGGGCAGCCGTCCCTCAGCTGAGGCCACGTGGCCCTCACTTAGGAGAGAGCTCACTCAGGGAGCATCTACCCAGGGCATTGCTGAGGCTTCTCCAGCAACCCTGCACTCCCTGGCTGCCCCCCACACACTCACTCCCCCCAGCCTTCACCAAGGCTGCAGTGGACAAGGGATTTGTTTGGGCCCTGGCTCCCAGCACCCTCAAGGGTGATCTGAATAGAGGCCTAGTCAGACCTTGGGCCCTCTAGTCGCCCACCAGCTCCTATTCTGGGGTCCCTGAGGACTCAGCTTCCCTGGCTTCCTCTTCTCTCTGCCTTCTGTGCCTTTCCGGGGGAGAGCCAACCCTCCACACCTGCTCCATGTTCTTCCAGACAATATCCCATGCAGGGAACAGGGCTGGCATCCAAGAGGCCCCTGGTAAGGCTCGCTGACTGAGGGGGGAGCCCCTCTGCACCCCAATCCCCTTCAGGAGGACACCATCTCCACCAACCACAACCATTCAACAGATATAACCTGGCTCCCACGTGGCATTTCCTGCAGGGGGTGGAAGGGAAATGGGGGTGCAGAGGAAGCAGGGGTTGAGAGGTTGCAGGAGAGGCTGCATGTAGGGCTGGGGCTGCAGTGCGGGGACAGGGACGGTCAGGCTGTGTGACATCTGAGAGGCCATTTAATTTCTCAGGTGTCTCTTTCTCAGCCCCAAATCCAGGTCCTCCAGGGCAGGGCTGTTGTAGCCCTTTGCAGCCTGTCAGAATGCCACCTGCAGCTGTCAACGAGCAGGAACCCCCTGACCTCTCGCCTCTCTGGCCCAGGTGATCATGAGGGTCAATTATAATGAATTTTGCCACTTTGTCACCAGCACTGTTGAAAGAAGAATCCTCATCCTGGAAGACAAGGTGGGGACCAGAAAGACAGAGGGCAGACGGGACCCAAGCCAGGCCCCACCAGGCCACTTTGACTCTGTCCAGCTCACCATGGTGCCGGAGTCCCCGGCTGCCAGCCTGACCTCCCAAATAGATGTTAGTGTATTCTCGCTACAGCCAAGGGGCTCCTGCAGTGGCCGGGAGAGGTCATTGCTGGGGTCCCTGCGGGTGACCCAGCTTCATCGGCCTCCCTAAGGTGCCCACACCGTGGGTGGTGACCTGGCTCCAGGTGTCTCTTCTGTAAATGAACACTGACCTCAGAGTCCATGTCCTCACCATCTCTGGTCTTGTGGTAAGGGTCTGCTACAGCCCCGGCTGCCCTCAGGGTCTCCTGAGGCCGTCCTGACGCTCCGGCTCAGCTGGTGTTGGACAAGGCCCAGCAACAGGGTGGGTGGAGGAGTCCCGGTGGATCTGAACTACAGGGAGAGTTCATGGATCTTGAGTGGGGCTGGAGCCTCACGCCAACTCAGGGCCCCTTGAGTCAAGTCTGTCCCCGCTTGTCACAGGACAAGAATAGCCGATGACCACGGAAGAGCCTTAAAATACAAGTGGGCTGCCATAGTCCTGGGTAAGCATGAACTCCCACAGCATCTGGATACCCCCACTCGTCATCAGAGCTGCCCCCTTCCAGGGACCTTCGTGGTGACGCCACAGGGGTTTCTGGCAAAACCAGAGCCCAAGACTTCATTCACACTGCTACATTTGGCAGAACCAGCCCAAGGAAGCTTCACTCCCACCCCACAGCCCTACGTCATCTGAGGGTCTGTGGGTGTCCCCCCAGCCACCAGCAGTCCCAACCCTGAGGCTCCCAGTGGGGACTCAGCTCAGGTGTGATTGGTCTTCTCAGAGCCTCCCTCGGCCCCTCCCTCACAGGCCTTGAGATCAGGGTTTTGTCTATGGAAAGTACACTTGGAGCTGAGGATTTACAATCCCGGGCATGGTGGCAGGGTGGCCCTGGTGCCTAGGGCCACATCCCTGCATAAGTCCACCTTTTCTCCATGCTTCACCCCACCCCACCCTCACCCCACCCCCAGACCACTTCAGAATACAGTCACCCTGCCTATTGACACTGTTAGGGCAGGGGGAGCCCCTATGGGTCACCTGGCCCAAGCCCCTCGATGTGGGAAGAAGAAACTGAGGCCAGGCAGGGAGGAAGTTGCCCCGAGACCTTGCTAACTGTGTCCCACACTAGAACCACCATGGGAACAAGGTCCTCCCCTCCCAAAGGCACCTGAGCTCCCCCTGGCCTCTCCACACCCCTGCAAGGTGCTGAGCCTGGACAGGGCACAGCCGGCTGTCCTGCACACAGGCCTGTGGGCTACAGGTGTGTGGTTCGTAGGCACACAAGGTGAGTTTGCACAGCCTGCCCTGCAGCTTGCTCTGGCACCATCAGGTATGCACAGATCCACGATTGTTGGAGGCCTCCAGGCACCTGTTCTATCACAAACCACCAAGGGGAAGGGCCGCGCCAGAGGACACCCAGCAGGTCGAGTGGACTGCAAGTTTGTTCAGCCTTGCCTCCCTGAAAGGCCAGTTCAGCTCTGGGGCAATCAGGAAGGAGGCAGGTCCCCAGGAGGCCACTAGCGGACAAAAGTTCCAATAAACAGAGTGGTCACTAGCAAGTTGGGGCCTCTGGCTAAGAGTGGGGAAACAACAACACTGACAGTGAGGTGAGGATTTCAGCCCAGCAGACTAACGCCAAACTTCCAGAAGGGATTCCAGAATCCAGCAAGATGAGTGGAAGGTCCGTCCCAAGACAGTCCAGCCCACTAGTATACAGACAGCAACACTGAGGCCCCGGGAGGCTCTATAATGGGAGCAAGGCTCAGGCAGCAAAGAGCCTGCATGTGTCAAGGGCGTCATCCAAGACGGACCTCATGGCAGGCCGTGGAGGCACACCTGTCGCTCCCCACCCTCAGCCCGCCCAGGGCAGCAGCAGCATCTCCCTCGGAGGAACTGTTCATCTCCTCCAAGACTCCTCCTCTGCTCCGTGGGCGATGGGGGCCAGGCCGGGTCACGCTTGCTCCCTTGGGAAGTCCGTGGCGGCGCCTCTCGGCTCTGCGGTCGGCCCGGGAGAGGCCGAGCTACCAGGGCTCCCTAGAGTCCCAGCGGCCAGGAAAGCGGAGCAGCCTCATGTCTTCCTTCTGGATGTGCTCGTAACAGGACTGGTGGGAAAGAGGCGAGGCTGAGGGGGAGCCGGCCTGCCTGCTCCCAGCCCCGTGCAAGGACGCCCCAATACCAGGGTGCCCCCATCTCCCCGGCCGGGGCCACCATGTCTCCAACCTGGCCTTGGCCACTGTCTGCAAGGAAGGGGGGCCTCCCCTCTCCTGTTATGCTCAGGGGTACAGCCTGGAACAGGCTCGGGGCCCCAGGGACCTCAGGGCTGGGATGAGGTACGGGCCCCTCTGCAGCCCTACAGCAACAGCAGGACCAGGGGCTCAGTGAGGACCTTCCCACAGGAGCACAGATGAGCAGGGAATCTGGGTTCATCCCCACAACAAGGTCCAGGGCAGGGAAGGGGTCTGCCCCACAGGCCAGAGTACTTTTGCCTCAGTCTACCACCTCTCTCCCTCACCTCCAGGGCCGTGAGCAAGAAGTCATACAGGCCTCCCGTGTGGATGGGGTCCATCATGTCCCGAATCAGGTGGATCTCGGCTCCCAGGTGCTGGATTCTGGGGAACATCCACCCCCACCATGAGAGGAGGAATGGGGCCCATCAGGGACAGGCACCGGGCAGCTGGGGAGGGAGCCCTGGCCTGGGTGGTTGGACACCTGGGATGTGGCCCATGCTCTGCTCCTGGCACCCATGTGGGACCCTAGGTGGGCTTCTCTGGGCCTCAGACCCCCCACACTGTACCAAGAAAAGCTGTGTCCATAAACCCTGATGTTCCAAGACTCGAGAGTGTGTCTTGGCTGGGTGTCAGGCAGGATGGGAAGGGGTCATCCTGCAGCTCAGCCCCCAGCCTGGGGCTCACCGGGCACGTGACACCACGTAGATGAGCAGCGGCAGCAGGTCATCCATGGGCAGCTTGTGCTCCTGGCCCAGCACACGCGACACAGTGGCCTCAATTTCCCCATATGTCTTCTCTAGCACCTCCAGCTTCTCCCGGGGGTCCACTGTGGTGCTGCGGCAGGGGAGCAGGCTCCAGATCAAGGCCCTCAGGTTCAGCCCCAACACCCCCGCCTCCCACCCCTCACCCTCCTCAAGGCTTAGACTCACATGATCTTCTGCAGACACTCTGTGGCTGACAGGAAGCACTTGTCCCTGACCAGGGAGAGTCTCTGCATGGCAGGGAGTGGGGAGGTAGATGAGGCCACGGTCCCTCCCCCCACCCAGCTCTGTCACTCCCTCCTGCCTGGGGCTGGAACTCTTGCCACCCACCTTTCCCCCTCGCTGGCTCCAGCACAGCCCCGCCCAGAGGCTCAAGTGACCCAGGGCAAGCCACAGCTCCACCGGGAGCCTCAGTTTACTCAACTGTAAAGTGGGATAAAGGGTCTCCAGGTGGTTGGGAAGGAAGATAACAGTCCCAATCGCCACTGGGTGCCACCGGGGAGTGAACACCTATGTCGGTGGCTCTCAGACAAGGGCTTTTTGAAACACAAAGTCCAGGTCCACACTCGGAGTCTGACTCAGTATGTCTGGCTGGGTCTGAGAGAGAATCTGCTTTCCTAATAGCTCCGCAGATGGTGCTACGCCGCTGGCCCAGCAAGCAGCCTGAGAGCCACCGCCTCATGTGTAGCAGCCCCCTTGCCCTCCCAACACTCTCATGCGGGGATACCAACACCGCATGAGAGCACCCTCACGGGTGAGAACTGAGGCTCAGAGATCGGCATCCTGCCCACAATCGCACAGCCAGGAAAAGGGGGGAGCCCATGTTTGCACCTGCTCACTGTGGGCCAGTGGCTGCACCCTCACAGGAGGTCAGAATGACCCAGAAAGCTGGGGATCTCCCCCCTCACCTATCTCTGTGCTGTCCCGGCTCCTCTGCAGCAGGGAGGCAGAGGCCTGATCAGAAGGCTGAGCAAACCTTGGGGGCCCTCCCCAAGGCTCCAGCCTCCCCCGACCCAGGGCAGGTAATGGACCCACCTTCTCACCTGATTGGTGGTCAGTGTGAGGTCCTTGAGGGGCCACAGGTGCCTGAAATTAAACAAGTGTGACATGGAGACTTCACCAGAAGGAGGGGGCAGGGTCTGAGGTCAGGGGGCAAACCCCCTGTATGCCAGGACCCACGGTGGGGCTGAGCCAAGGAAAGGGGTCCATGACGGCATCCTAGAGTGCTGGTGAGGAACCCAAGGGGAGGCTGGGAGAGATTCTGGAGTGGATAGCCCCCCAAAACTTGGATAGGAGTGAGGGGCAGCGCTGTACACCAAGGGACCCTAGGAGCAAAGTCCTGGTGGTTGGGCCAGAGAATGACAGCAGAAGACACTGTTCTGGAGTCTTGGTGGGCCAGGGAAGGATGGTGCACAGGGAGGATGTGCCACGCAAAGCAGCACAGGACAGGAACTTGGAGAGACAATGAAGCAGGGAGGCCAGCATGGAGGAAGCAGCACAGAGGCCACAGGAGGGGGTGGGGAGGAGGAACACTGGGGAAGCTGTTCGCACCCAGGTTTCTGGGCTGGTGACTTGTCAGTTGCAGGAGACATTCATGATGGAAGGAGAAATGGGGTTTCAGAGAGGGTGGGTGGGAGCACCATTGCTGTGTGACAAAGGGGACCAAGTGTGGGAGGAGAAAAAGCACCCACACCCTCCTTTGTAGCATCAGTGGATCAGAAGGGGCACTGAGGAAAAAGGATGTTTCAGCAACTGAGGGTACAAGGGACTTGCTCTCACGACAGTCCTCGGTTTCCCCTTGAAGACGTCCCCTCCCCCACTCAGTCCAATTGCTGGGAGCAGAACACCTTGCCCCAGCGCACCAGTGGTAGGTACCGAGGTAGGCTGGCCAAAGTGGGCCACAGCCAGCATCTCGGGGCAGGCTCAAGACCAGTGAGGGATTTCGGGAGCCCTGCTGGAGCTGCTGGGAAGGGGACACCAGCTCTCTAGAGTGCAGTGGGGACCTGAGTGGGTACAGTATAAATCTTGAGTGGCTGGTGCCATTTTCGTCACCATCAGTGGAGGCCAGAGAAACATCAAGAGAGGAAGAGAAGTGGCTTCCCTTCACCACTCAGTGAAGCAGCTAGATCCAGCCACGCCTGAAACTAGCCTCGCCGGCATGATCCTAGAACTCCGTGGGTACCTGAGCCAGTTGACACCAGCCCTATTTTGCTAGAGACAACGTGAACTCCACTTGCGCCCTCTCTACACGAGAGCCCTGGCAAGCATGGCAAGGCGGGGAGGCTTACTTCTGTACGTCCAGGAACTCGAGCAGCTTGGTGTCGGGGAAGAGGCTCAGGCTGGCAATGCCCTGGCTGTACAGACCATCCTCCCTCTCGTGAAGAAGCAGGTAGAGAGTGAAGAGCTCCGAGTAGAAGCTGGGCAGCATAAGAGGCAGTACCAGTCCGTGCACCTGCAGGTCCCTGGGTGACAGTGGCCAGGACAGGTTGGGACCGGGGGAAGGGAGTGGGCACCTGGGGCCAGGGCAGGGATCACAACTCGGCCGCCCCTCAAAAAGCCCTGGGAGCTCCTTGTCCCTATGTCCTCCATTCTCTAGAACATGCTTCTGAAACCCGTTCTCAGTCATTCATGCCTTGGTGGAAATCTGCAGCCACCTGATCCTCTCACATGACGCTGAGAGAGCTGCTATGGCAGCCGGGGCAGGAGTTGATCCTCATTTGATGGAAAGCAAAACTGGGGCCCTGGGGAGACCAGGGACTTGCGGGAAAGCACTCAGCAGCCATTCCAGGCTGGTCCAGTATTGCCTCTTCGTTTTCTGGGTTTCCTGGGACTCCAAGGGGGAAGTTCTACCTAATGTCTAACCCCATTTCCCACGTCTCCTGCCGTGGAGGATGGCCTCGCTGATAGGATCTCTGAAGGCAAACTGTAAAGTTCAGTTATGGGGGATCGAGGGAGACAGACTGAATAACCCACTTGACTCCCACTCTATGTGACCTCAGGCTTAGCCCCTGCCAGGCCTCAGTTTCCCTGTCTGCGTGTAGGGGGGAGGGTGCCCGGGGCAAAGGCTCAACTTCTGCACACCTGAAGGGGGAGGCTGGGATAGCGCATTCACCACAAAGATACACGTGACACAATGTGACGGTGCCCCCTCCCAGGTGACCCAAGGTTGAGGTCATGGGACATTCGGACCCTCAAATGGTCAATGAACAATGCTTGGTCAATAGCATGAGCCCCCAACACTTCCCTAGAAGAACCCCTACCCCCACTGAGGGAGGCTTTGGGAGCGAAAGTGTGCAGTCGCCCAGGTCCTGAGCCTGGCTGCCTCCAAGGAGGGGACCCCGCAGGCCCCATGGGAGCAGTCACCTTGTCTCTGCATCCTCGTCCTCCTCCGGAGCTTGGCCCTTGCGCTGTAAGGCCACCTGCAGCAGACCCCTGGAAATGGGCCAGAGGGACAGCATGGCTACCGCTTCCCGCAGAACCCGAGTCACCAAAGACTAGGGCAGCAGGCTCCATGCCCCGGAGCCCAGCCTCCCAGGCCTCTGCAGTTAGGAAGCTGGGAGCACAAGACATCAGCCCCAGAGTGCTGGAACCCCGCAACAGAAGGACTGCAGCACCTGGGGCCCCCATGTGTAATGCTGCTAGATGGAGTCTTAGCTCAGCCGGGACTGGAGATGGAGTCTGACTCCAGAGTCAGGCTCAGCCTGCAAAGGCTGAGAACTCCTGGGGTCAGGGGTCAGCCTGGGGCCTGGCCGAGGCGAGGACTCTGGCTACAGGCAGCCCTGGATGTAATCTCCTACCTTCTAACCCCTTTGCTCACCAGCTGGACGCTGCCTGATCCGCTCTCTGGCTCTTCCCCAATCCAGAGGCGCCATTCCCGCCCAGGGTGCTTGGCAGAGCACCTGCCATGTGAAAGAGGCCAGAGCCCTACCTGCCTGCCGTACCAGGGCTCACCTGTAGGCGGCCCAGAGCTCCCGGGCATGCTGCTTCACCTCCTCCTGGGCGAGCGCCTGTAGGTGCTTGTTGGCCCCAATGCCGGCATATGTGGCCTGAAAGGTTAGCATCAGCGTCCGGAGCAGCTTTCCCAGAGGGTGCAGCGAGTTGCCCAGGGCCTAGCAGGTGCAAAGGCAACAGAGAGGTGTCCAGGGCCAGGGGCTGGAGCACAGCACACCCCAACAAGACTCCCAAGACAGCTCCCACTTCATAGATGGGAACACTGAGACCCTCCGAGGAGAAGGGGCCCACCGGGCGCAGTGAGGAGGTCCCCTCCCTGCAGACCCCCCTGCCCCAGGGCCCTCACCTTCCTGAGGCACTCCCGCAGCGCCCTGGGCTCCCGGTGCTGCAGCAGCTCATCCAGGACGTCTTCCATTCTGCCCGCACAGGCCTCGGGCTGGCTCCTGGGGCACCAGGCACACACGTCTCTCACCCACACCTGGGCCTGGGCCCTGGTGCACCCCCTCCAGGAATCCTTCCTCCCCAGGCCACTCAGAGCCCCACAGATGCCAACCCTGGCCCTCTGGATGCCCCTGTGGGTGCCTCCGTGCACACATGCACACACGCACACACGTGCGTGCCTGCGCCTCACCTCTCACAGCACAGGTATTCCTGGGACTTGCGCAGCTCCCTCGCGTTCTGCACGTGGAAGCCCAGTAGGGCCTCCTGCTGGTCCCCAGGGCAGCCGGCACTGACGAAGTCCCGGAAGGGGCCATAGACGCCCTGCCAGCGGCTCTCCACCGGGAAGGCACCCACACCTAGCTGCCTGCGAGAGTGGGGGAGGTAGCGAGGGGGCTCTGGTGGGCAGGACCCTGGCCAGGCCCTTGGAGAGACAGGGATGTCCCACCTGGCCCAGAGTCAGGGCCCAGGAAGGGTGGGGAGACTGGAGGGCCTGACCTCCAAGCCTCCAGGAGAAGAAGGGAGAGGCAGAGAGGACACAGAGCATCTACTCCACAGTGGAGAGGAAAGAGACACACAGAGCCCTGGAAAGGTGACAGAAAGATCTGGAGAGCTGGAATCCAGACAGTGGGGTCTTGGCCTAAGAGGGAACAGGGCCCAAAGTCCAGGATCCTCCTGCCTGCAGAGCCCACTCTCCCTCCCAACACACTTGGTTCCTTCCTGAGCTTGATCCTGTCTTGGCCAACGGGCCCGGGGGTCTAGGCCGTGTGTGTGCCTAATGGAGCACTGCCCTCCCACATCACGTGCACAGATTGTCCTACACCTGTACCCCACCCAGGCTTGGTCCTGCTTCTGGGGTTTGCTGTCTACCCCCAGCTCCTGCTGTCAGGGAGAAGCATGCAGGGATGATGGGTCTAGTATTCAACTCTGCTACCCCCCGACATCCGAAATGCTACCTGGGGCCATGTAACTACCACCCACATCTCAACAGACATGGCAAAAGTCACCACTTGAGCTACAGTTTTCCAAGGAATAACTCTGTCCTCATGGGGAAGAAGTCTATCCCCTTCTCAAAGACCCCCACAAGAGTGACAATGAGTCCACTTAGCAAGTTTCCTTCTTCACCTTGGCTGCCAGGGAACTCGGGTCCAGGTTCATGTTCCATCATAACCAGTATAGGGCTTATTTGTACCTTCTTTGCCTTTCAGTTCAACTCATACTTTTATTTTCCATTTTATTCTTATCTGTGTTAGTTTTACAAACCATCTTGCACCCTTCCCAGAAAAAAAGCAGAGTCTAAGCAAAGCCTATGCATAATATTTCTCTCCGGTTTTGTGTGTGTGTGTGAGGTTCTGTCATGGCCCTTGATTCCAAGAGTCTCTGACTTGAGGGCTTTGTGGCCCGAGCTCTTTGAACTCTCCAAAGAGCTAAGAGGAAGTACAGAAAAGCCCCTCTGATGAGACCTGAGTCCGTGGGGTCAAAATGCAGACACATACACAACCCTCCAGGATGTACAGGTCAGGCGGCCAGGCGGCCAGGCTCTCACCTCTTACGGGTGCTGCTTGGATCTGGCGGGAAGGCAGCCGTGTCCAGCATGCCTTGGGTGTGCAGCCCTTTCCCTGCCCCGCTGCCAAAAGAACCCTCCAGGGTGAAGCCATTGGGGAAGGTGACCTTGCCCTGCAAATGGGGGAAAAGAGGCAGAGATACCTGTCTGCCTGTCTATCCAGCTGCCCTTCCATCCAATCATGACAGGTGTCATGCCTGTCCATTCTGGGTCACAGGGGCTAGGGACTGATAGGGCGCCATCCCACCATCCATCCAATCTGCCCCACCCTGGGAGGGCTCATATTCCTTCACACCTGCAGGAGCCCTTGACCAAGAGCTGAGCCTACAGCTCAGGGGCTCACCTCTGAGGTAGGAGGCTGGGGGTGGGGGGCCCGTGCATAGGAAGGAATTCGGGTCAGAGCAGAAGAACTGCTACTGTGGGACTTGGGGGTGGAGGGTGGGGTGCAGGGTAAGTCCCAAAGTAGGAAGAGGCCTTGGGAAGGCATGAGGCACCACTGGGCCTGGGAGGGCCAGTTCCTGCTGCCTGGGCTGTCCTGTTCATAGCTCTCCTGGCCTCCAGCCTTCAGATGCCATGGTGCCCTCTGGTCATTAGAAGACTGAAACAGCCCCCGCATTTCCAAAGGCCCAAGCAGGGCCCGACTGCCTCCTGCTGGGTCAGCTTGGGCAGGAACATCTGAAGGACAGTGACTCCGGGGGCCCCTGCCCAAGGCATCAATGCCAGTAGAGGGGGTGCATTCCCAACCGGGGGCCTGCAGGGAGACACAGCCACGGCCCACCAACACCCTGGGCCCCCAAGGCAAGTCTACCTGTCCCCTCCTAACTCCCACCAGGATCAAATCCCAACTCCACAGCAGGAGGGGTCACTGAGCCCACCCCCTGGACGTGGTGGAGATGGGAGAGGCCCTCCCCTACCTTCCACACCCAGTGCCCACGCCCTTAGCCCTGGAGCCAAGTAGGGAGATTACAGGCTCCACCCAAGGCCTTGGCGGGAGTGGAGTAAGTCTCGGTGGTCCTCACCTTCCCCACAAGGGTCAGGTCCCTGGTGAAGGTGCCCTCATACAAGGAGTCATCTTCAGAGAGGAGGACCCCTGGGCCCTAGAGAAGGAAGCCGGAGAGAGGAGAAGCCATGGAAGGGCCTCCAGGAGACTGGGGGTGGGGAGGGTGCGGCAGGAAGAGAGGAGCAGGCCTCGACCTAGGGATGGAGCGGTCCTGAGCCCTGCTACACCTCCCAGGACTGTGCCTAGGCGGGATGGCAGCCGTGGGCCTGCTGAGAGCACTGAGCACCAGACCCACGGACCTCACCCCTGGGTTACCCTGAAAGACTCCCAGGGACCTGGCTCCTTCTCTCTGGCAGCCTCTCTCAGAAAGCCTCCCAGGGACCCTTCCTTCCCCACCTCCTGCTCAAGAAGCCCTGGGCTTCTCCTCAACCATCCCCACTGCCCTGTCACTGACCCTCGGTGACAGTGGAGCTGACCAGGCTCCCTTGTTGCATTGGTTTCCAGGAAGCTCAGAGCCAAATGGGATACAATTTGTGCCCTACTTGAATCTATTTTGTGTCTATTCTTGTCTTTTCTTCCTTCTTCAAACTTTTCCAGAACAAAGTGGAGCAAGAGCAAGTGTACAAGCCATAATAACAATAAGAGTCACCAGGCCAGAGCCCTACTGTGTGTCAAGGCATCTGGCAAGGTGTGGGTGAGGCCGGAAGCAGGTGCTGGTGTGCCTGGCCTCAGGAGACCCAGCTATGAGCCTCAACCCTGCCACTCAACAGAACGTGACACCAGGCAGGTTCTCTGACCTCTCCGAGCCTCATATTTGTCTTTCATACACTGGGGACAATGACATGATCCCATGGAACCCAGCTTCCCACCCTATCCACCCCTGCCCAACCTCTGCTCAGCATCGGAGCCCGCAGAGTAGGAGGGGGGCTCCAGAATTCAGCCCCAGTGCAGGGAGAGGGTAGCTCAGGGCACACAGGGGTCACCCCACTCACCACCATCTTGTCTGCCTGGAAGGTCCCCTGGTAGCAGACACCAGCCTGGGTGACCATGACCCCCGGGCCATGGCGCTGGTCGGCCTGCCACATGCCAATATAGCGCTCACCCCTGGAGAGGAGCCAGAGTTGGGTCAGAATTGTTCCTGGGCCCCTCGGTGTGCTCTCCTGGCATGGATGGGGTGGGGGTGGAGAGCAGATAAGGAGCAATGATACTGCCTGAATCCACCCAACTCAGGCCTGGGGCAAGAGAAATCAGGACCTCCAAAAGGAAGAGAGAGTGGAGGAGGCAGGGAGCCTGCCTGGGGGAGGGTATCCTGGCAGGCTTCCTGGGGGAGGTGGCAGGAAGGGCAGATGGTGTGCAAAGCCCTGGAGCTATGAACCTACCACAAATAGGACAGGTACGTGGGGACACTGAGTGGTCTAGAAGGTTGGAGGGGTGTGCAGGTGGCACGGCAGGGATGAGGTCAGAGACATGGGCAAGCCTCGAATGCCAGGCCAGGGGCCCTGGGCTTTGTCTCACAGCCCAGAGCTCTGGCAAGGGCTGTGGTCCTCACATGGCACTAGACCAGGGATCAGAAACTCCTGGACGGCACAAGGAGGGGCCCAAGTGGGGAGGCTCCTCGGTCAGGGAGCTCAGGGCTCCCTCATCCTGAGCCTCAGCGACATCCAAGGTCATGAACAAGAAGTGAGGGGTTTCAAAGAGACTTGGGGGACAAATGGACAGACCCACTGATGACAGGACCCGTGCCCTGAGGCACCTTGGTCTGTGAGGGTCTTCTCTGCCCTGCAACCCTGCGGGGCACTCACCTGTCACTGTCCTCCTCGATGCCATAGCCACTCCGCTGGCCCCTCTCCCAGTGGCCCGTGTACTTGCAGGGCTGCAGGGCCTGGGGGGCGCTCTCGAGGACCCCGAATCCATGCCGCAGGCCCGCCTGGAAGTAGCCTCTGTATACCTCGTCGGTGCTGTACCTGCAGAGGCCACCAATAGCTGGCCAGGCCTCCCCAAGCTCAGTCCCGGCGATGGGGCCACCCCACGAGCCCACCCTGCCTGCTGTCAGGCCGAGGGACACTTACTCACAGATGCCATAGCCACACATGCTGCCTTCCTGCCAGTGGCACTTGTAGCAGTCAAACGTGTCCTCAGAGGCCTGGGGTATCAGGTGGATGCCGAAGCTGTCAGTGTGGGCGCAAGGAGAGGGCAGTCAGCACCAGGGGCCACCAGCTTGACCCCAGGACATCCCGTGACATCCCTCCGTACCACCCAGGAGTGTCCCTGCCTCCAAGCGGCCTTCTCAGACAAGGGGGAGAATCTCCCAGGTTCTCAGGCATCTCTTCTTCCCAAGGGTCACTCTTAGGACATGCCCACCCCCCCGCCGCCATCCCCCGTGCACCCTAGGAGCACTTCCAGACCCTGACCACTCGCTCCCTCCTCCGGGCTTTCCGTTTTGTACAATCAGGGGAGCTGGACCAAATGGCCTCAAGTTCCTGCTTGAGGCTTGGGAACTGAGGACCGGGTCAGGCTCGTGCCGGAGGCAGGGACGAAAGCCACTCACCTGCCCCCCACACACTCCTGCAGCAGCCCCAGGCTTACCCATGCTCCAGGCCCTGGCAGAAATTCCCCACGTGATTCCGTCCATCCGGCCACTTCAGGGTACCCCTGGAAGACAGTTGGGTCCACACACATCAGGCCCACCAGTCCCATCCAGTACGCACAGCTTGCACCCCCCCACCCCCCACCACCCGCGGACTCCAGCATAGACTCTCTCGGAGGCTGAGGCTCCCCTTGGACTGGACGCTCTGCCCCCACCCAGCCCTCTTCTCTGACCCACGGGCTCTCAGCCTTTGTCAACTCCTGGCACGACCACTCGCCACACCCCACAGGCAGGGAGAGCTCTAGAAACATCCAGGTTCCCTTTCTCCCTTGACCAACAGGAGGCTCGGAGCTAAACTTCAAGCTTAATCAAATGCTAGTCTGGCTTCTAGCATCCTCCTCTCCGCTTCTGGCGCAGCATTGTTTTCTTATATTTGTTTGTTTGTTTGTTTTGTTGTTGTTGTTCATTTGCGTCCTCGAGCCCTCTCTGGAAGAAGGCAAGGTATCAGAAACAAACACGCTTGTGAACATAACCCTGGTAGGTCCAAGTCCCTCCTGCTTTCTGGGCCTTGGCTTTCCCGGTGGTGGCGCGGGGGTTGGGGGACACATGTTCTTCCAAAGCCCTCCTGCTTGTGGGGCTGACACAGGTCTGCGGCTGAAGCCAGACTCACCCTAGAACCTGCCCTAAGGCCTCGGGCAAGTCATGCCAGTCTCTGGCCTCAGTTTCCACACCTACAGAATGGGTGATAACACGCCCCTAGAGTGTTCTTGGTAAGGATGGGTGGAGATGGGAAGTCTGCAAACCATTTTTGCTAGCAGATGGTGCCACGTGGATACGAGAATTCTCCTACCCTCCTGAGAACAGCCACTGCAGCCCTGCAGGCCAGCCGCCTGAAGCCTGTCCCCCACACTCTGGGGTCATCACCATCAGCAGGACCCTATACCCACAGACCCAGGACGGGCCAGGTCCTCTCCAACGGGGCTCAAGACAGACAGGGAGACAAACGGTCGACCAACTGATGCAGGAAGTAGCCTCCAGTTGGTGCCCGGAGGCAATCAGGTCCTGTCTGCCCCCCACCCCCCCGGACTCGCAGGGGAGCCCTGTGGCTTGCGGGCCCGGAGCCCCGGTCACTCACTTGCCGTGGGGCCTGCCCCGACACCACTCGCCCTCGTAGGTGGCCTGGCAGAGCCGGCCCTCCGCGCGGAAGGTGTACGCCACGCAGCGGCAGGTGGGGGGTTCGGAGGGCTCCAGGCCCGCCCCCAGCACCGGGAAGTCCTTCTTTCCACGCAGGGCCTGGCACACAGCCTGAGTCATCTTCCACTGCCAGACCGTCTGGTGGGGGCAGGGGGAACGCAGGACACGTCACTGCTGTGCAAGCAGCTCCTCTGGGAAGGACAGTGGGGAGACAGTACCCCCTCCACCGCCCCTCTCTGACCCTGTTCTGTCACTTGGAGCACCTCCAACTGCTCCACACTGCTCCCTAGGGTCCTGCGCCCAGACCCGAGATCCTCGTGTACAGTGCCCGGGCCTGCCCAGAGGGACCAGCACAGGCCCCCGTCCTGGCTTCGCAGGGAAAAATGCCCTGTTCTCTATGGCATTCTGATCCCTGGAGCCTCCAGGGTGGCATAGTTGTGCCCCACCTCCCACTCCTGGCGCCTTCCCTCACTCCTCTGACCCCACTGCCCCGACTCACAGCTCACCCCCTACTCACCCGGTCCTGAGGGTCCTTGGAGCAAAAGGAGAGCTCTTCCTCAGGTGTGAGGAGGTGAAACATGCACCTAGATAGATGGAGGTGACGAGTAGGCCCCAGCTCTGTCCAGGGAGCCCAAGCCCTGGGGTGTGGGCAGTTTCAGGAGGGTGGAGGGAGAGAAGGCCTGGGGTGTTATGGGAGGGAGCTGCTCACCCGTCCTGCGCAGGATCTATCCACACCAGCTTCAGATCAAAAATGTGGACATTGTGGCCCTGGAAGAAAATGGGGTACAGGTGTCACCCAGGGCCCAGACCAGACGCTCCCCTACTGCTCTGGCCCAGGCTTGCTCTAGGCACCAACCTGCTGCCACCCGGCTGGGTGTCCCGCCAGTGGCTTACTCCAGCATGCCCAGCACTGAGCCTGTTCCCATCTCCAGGGCAGCTCCTCTATCTCCCTTCCCATCTGAGGGCCTGGCCAGGAACCCAGGAGCAGCCTGTCCACTCCCCTACATCCTGCTCCATCATGGCCACAACTCGGACACCCTCAGCCCCTGCTGGAAACCTCCCATAGGCTCCTACTGCCTGGGGGATGGAGGCCTCGCTGCTGAGCCCATATCTGAGACCACAAAGGTGACTCCTGGCTCATATGTCCTCACGCCTAGCCCTCTCCAGAACGAGGTGCCACGGCCCTGCCATACTCACATCTTCTCAGGCTTGCCCCCAATCCCGCTCAATCTGACCCTTTGCTCATGCTGCTCCTTCTACCTGGAATGCTGTCCCTGCCCTGAGAACTGATGAATGAATGTCCCTTCCTCTAAAAGATTCGTGTAGCAACCTCCTGTCTGGCCTAGGCAGGCCGGTCACTGCCTCACTGCCACAGGAGGAGGAAGAGGCCCCAGGCCCAGGCAGGGACAAGGGTGGGCCTGGTGCAGGCATGCAAAGGTCCAGAGGTAGGAAAGGACACAGTGCATTCAAGTGACAGTATCTCATCCAGTATACTTGGAGCCCTTTACGTGAGGTCAGGAGTGAAGGGGAATGCAAATTGAATCAAAACCCCAAAACCAGGCTTCAGGAGACACAGGTTTGGGCTGGGCAAGCAGCACCCCTCCCAGGCCTCAGCCTCCCAGCCTGCAGGAGAGTCCTAGACTGACTTTCTGAGAGGACAGAGAAGACAGTGCTATGGCTACCGTGAGGGCAGTATGAGTTCAGGGGGCACTAGGCACAGTCAAGGTGACAATCCCAAACCCCAGGCCTGGCTCCCCCAACCCCCACTTTCTGTGGAGTCCAGAGCCCAGGCACTGCTTCCACGTGGCACTCTTCTCTAGAAACTTCATGTGTGCTCTGAGTCCTTCATCCAACCCTCCTTAGCCACCAAGAGCCACCCAGGATCTCCCAGTCTGGGGCTCCTCTCCTACATGAGGAAGAGAAGTAAGAATTGTCCAGCACCTGCTGCAGGACAAACTCACAAGCATCCCACTTTCCAGATGAGGAAACCGAGGTGATGCCTAGCGGGGATGCCAGCTGGCAGGTGCTGAGGCCGGGATGCACCTGGAGCAGCGCACCGTCCTCCAGGGATGACTCCACCTGTCGCCTCCACCCTGGCACTGCCTGCCTCTCAGCCCCCATCACCTCCCCCTCCACTCCCTCAAGCCCAAGTCCTTGCTCCCTGCTGTTTCCCTCCAATCTTTTCTCAGCCAGACCCCAGACCCCCACTGCAGCCCCAGGACCTCTGGTCAGCCCCACCCCAACCTGTAGCAAGATGAGGGCATCATCGAAGAGCAGCACACGCTCTGCCCGCAGCGGGGTGACCATCACGGGTATGTCCTGGCTGTCCTGAAGGAGTCGGCGAGCAGGGGTGCAGAGCACATCCTGAGGAGGAGAGTGGGGAGGCATGGGGGTCAGGCACCCTCGGGCTGGTCACTGTGGCTGCTCCCCTGCCTGTCTCTGCCCCGAGCACCAGCCCCTGCAGTCTGAAACTGTCCCAGAGGCCCCCAGCTCAGTGGTGGACACTGGGGTTCTAAGGTCTGCAGGGGCATCACAACTTGTCTTGAACCTTCGCTCTGATGCCCGCCCCACCTCAAGCCACTGCCCCTGCCAAGCTGCCCAACAACACTCACCACAGTTCTGCAGTCCCCGCCTCTTACTGGCGATTCTGTCCCCTTTCCTGTCCACCTAATTCCCTACACTGGGCCCCAGGCCTGTCTTACCCTCTCGGGGCACAGGGGCTTTCCTCCCAGCAGGGACAGTGCATGACACAGTGGGCAGTGACACGAAGATATGATCGTTTGGTGGCATCCCAGGACAGAGAGTCAGTTCCAACTGCTCCTCCCTAGAACCAGCTCATAGCTTGGGCTGCTCAGCAAGTGCATGGAGATAGCTAGACAGGTGGGCCTCACAGCCACCTGCTTCGGCCACCACTCCCACTTCCAGGTGGGGAAGCTGCAGCATGGACAGCCCAATAGGCCACACTGCCTGGTGAGAACCCCTTCCCTGACCACGCCTCAGGCCTCAAACTCACTCTCAGCCGGCTGCTCAGGGTGTGCCAGAGGGCCTGCGTGGCCATGGCCTGGTCCAGCGCCTGCCTCATGAAGGACTGTAGGTTCCCAAAGACAGTGGCTGCGTGTACCACCAGCTCCCGAGTGGGGTGATGCTGCAGGGACACAGAGAAGCTGGTGAGCACGGGATGGGGGTGGAGGGGGGCTTGTCAGAACCTCCCCCCCACTGTGACGGCTGCCCCAGCACTGGCCTGGCCCCAGCTGCTCAGAAGGTCTGGATCTAAGCCGAAGTTTGTCCCTTTCTCCCTGCCAGGCCTTCCTTCGGGGAGAGGCCAGCATGAAGGTGCTTCCAGACAGGACCACTGGATGACTCCCCTCACTGGGCCTGGGCCAGGTGTCCTCTCCTCCCATATATGATTCTTCGTCTGCTCTTGAGTCTCTGCTGGCCCCACTTGGGCACAGCCATGTACCTCAGACAGGCCAGGACAAGGACACACCCCTCCAAACCCCCCAGAACACAGCCATATCCCCAAAGCATGGCCGGGTCCTTCTCAAACCACAGTTCCCGAGTCAGTGTGTCCCCCAAGCCAGGGCCCTGTGTCTCTCCTCCTTCGGCTTCCCTGCAAGCAACAGGGAAGCACCCGGCCCCCTGACAGTCCCTGCTACTTACCTCCCCGATGGTGTCCCCGAGGCTCAGCAGGAGGAACACGTACTGCTGCACGTGATGGGCGAGCGGCTGGCAGAGGGCCTGGGCCAGCGCTGTGCCCACAGAGGCCTCTGAGCTCACGCCCGACAGGAGCTGCCACAGTGCCTTCCTCTGGCGTCGCCAGTATTCCCTGAGCAGAGGGAGGGCCACACACTGCCTTCACTCCCCTACTCCATTCCTGAACCCGCCACCATCGCCCCCCCACCCCAGCTAACTGCGCCCACATCCCAGCGACAGTCCCAGACCCCAAACTACTCTCCTATCGGATAAATGCAGTTGCCCCATTGCAGAGTCAATAGCAACATCTCATTTGAAGGGGTGGCTGAGTAGAACCACCCACCCCGACAGGACGGCACTCCTTCCGCCTTCCCAGGGTCAAGCCTGGCTAGGGGATATCTGGATTGTGCTCACAGCCCCAGCAGACTTCCCTCCCTCCCTTCCGGTGTGGATCAGTGTAGAATTGTTAGAATCAGGAGTGTTCAGGATGAGTCATGGGCCATGACACTCACTGCTCGGGGATGGGACTTCCCCGACCTGCCCCCCCCTCCCCCGGACACCCCTGCCCCACTCAGAGGGCCCCTGCAGCATCCTGGGCTCACCTCTTCTTCTTTGCTGCCTTCTGAAAGACCTGTACCACCAGGCAGCTGGTGTAGGACTCGATGTACCTGCAGGCAGCACAGGGGACTCCCTGCAGGCCCAGCCCACAGCTTCACACCCAAGCCCCTGCCCCTCTGGGGTCCCCAGATCCCATTCACTGCATAGCTGGAACCCTGCCCCAACCAGAGAATTCTAACTCAGTCTTTCTTCACTGGGAAGCCCCAAGGCTCAGGTCTGCAGTGTCTGAGCCTGAGCCCAGCTAATGCCCAAGGCCCTGGGGCCAACCCCGGGTGAGCCCCACCCCCTACCAAACCCAAACCTTGGCCTATGCCTGACCCAGGTGGAAACCTGGTGCTTGGTGGTGGGCACCCTGATGCCCAGGCCAAGCCCCAGGTGCCCTCGCTGTCTTACTCCACGTGGACCTGCAGGACACGGTCGGCACCGCACAGCAAGAGCAGGGATTCCAGACCCACGGAGTCCTGATGGCACAGCCTCTCCCGCAGCGAGTGTAGGCTCTCCTCTGTCACTTCCCAGAGCTGCTGGGAGCTCTGGTGCAGCTGCTGCAAGAGCCGCAGGTGCTCTCTGCCCCGGGGGTCCGAGGGCTCTGGGGCTAGGGCGAGGGGGGGTGGGTACAAGCACAATGTGAGGGGGGCAGGGCCATTCCTCCACCCAAGGGGAGCGGTGCCCCACAGCCCTGGAGCTGCAGCCGGGGTCCTCAGGACAGGGGAGGAGACCGATGTGGCCCCTAGAGCTCAGAAGGGATGGGCGGGCTGGAGCGTGGGACAGCATCTTTGAGGAGGAAGTGGGGGCACAGGTCCCCCCATCCCCTATGACACCAGGACAGCACTGATGAGCTAGGAGTGGGTCTGGGATATGGGATCCATTAAGTCCCGTGGTCCCCTGGCACAGACAGAGCCCCAGATGGAAGACGCCTGCCCAAGGTCACTTCATTCATGAGAGAGATTGTAGGGGAAAGGGGAGAAGATGAGTGGGAAAAATCAGAGAGGGTGACAAACCATGAGAGACACCCAACTTTGGGAAACAAGCAAGGGGTAGTGGAAGGGGAGGTGGGCAGGGGGATGGGGTGACTGGATGACAGGCACTGAGGGTGGCACTCGACAGGATGAGCACTGGGTGATATGCTGTATGTTGGCAAATCGAACTCCAATAAAAAAACATACAAAAATAAAAAGGAAAATAATACACATTAAAAACAAAAACAAAAACAAGTGAGACCCCCAAACTGGAAGTAAAAACCCTGTCATGTCCTGGCTGAGAGCAGGATGGGAATCCAGGCAAAGAATCAGGCCTGTGCCCTGGAAGAGGTGGGATTCTGACTCTATGTACAGCTGGGTCTAGGCTAGGGGGTCATGGCCTGGCCCCTCGGGGTGCCTCTGAGAAGGGAGCAGCCCCCAACAGGAAGCAGAGCCCCAGTCCCATCAGAAGATGCCGATACCAAGTGTCAGCCCTCCCGTTTGAGGCTGAGAAAGCTGCACCCCAGGTCTAACAAGGTAGGACTCGATGCCCAGAATGGTTCCTGTGTCCACCCCCACCCCCCGGCCCTCACCCCTGCAGAGCCAAGACTCACTGGTTTCGAGCAGGGGCTGGAGGACAAGGCTGTTGATGCGGGCGAGCGTAGCCGAGAAGACCTCCTCCAGCCGCAGCAGGGCCTCCTCCTCAGGGCTGCACATGGCCAGGGCGCCGCACTCGGGGCCTGTGAACAGGGCCCAGGCCCAGTCTCAGGGTTGAGAGTTAGAGGGTCTCTTAGCCCTAGAGCCTCAGACTGCCTGTCCCTGGCTCTGACACTCTGAGGCTCTGCAGTTAGCTGACCTGGGGAGGGTGGGAGATATGATCGAAGCCGCTGGAATGGGCGGGCGACAGAGGCAAACAACAAGGGGTCTCATTCCTCCTAACCCAGCCCCAATGGCACCAGAGGTCACTCCAGGCCCCTGGCAAAGTCTACAACTCCCAGGGAACCGGCTCTGGGGCAGTGGGGCGGGTGCTCAGAGGTCTGGCCAAGGGCCCAGGCCCAGGCATTCCTGCCCCACCTTTCCTGCTGCTGCTTTAGAAGGGCGAGGCCTTGGGAGGGACAGGCAGGAAGGGGAAGCAGCTAGACACCCAGCTGTGGCCTGCTCTCTGTGGGTCCCTGCAGCAGCCCCGGTACCCCCCGCCGACCCCAACATGGGACAGCGAGGCAGTTAGCTCCAGGTGAACTCTGGCAGACCGGGGAAGCCCAGCCGAGGAGCCAGAGGGTACAGCAAATGTGGTCCACCTGACTCTTCCCCATTATCTCCAGAAATGGATGGAACAGAAAGGCCCTTTGGGGGTGACCTTTCCATCCTCAGTTGGCAGCCAGTCCATTGGGGTCTGAACTGAGAGGTGAGGCCACTGGCTGAAGGTAGAGGAAGAGGGTGCAGCCTGGACAGGGGGTGTGTACTAGGAACCAGGAGAGGGCGAGTGTCACAGGGCAAGCATCAATAGCTCGAGGCCGGGAGGTCCTGAATACCAAGCATCCCCCACACTCACACTGACCTGGAGCCCACCCCAGTCACACGGCACCTAGGACATGGAGCTCTGTCCCTCCCCACTTCAGACTTCCTCCCTCTCTCCCCTCTGCCTGCACCCATGGTCCGCACCTCAGCTGCTCCCACAGGACTCTGTAAGTCCTCCTTAGAAAGGATAAACTGGTGGGGGGAGCTGCTCTGGATGTGGAGACCTGGTCCTCAGCCTCCCTCCCAGTTCAGAGCAGCCTGGGCCCCTCAGGATGAGTCTTACAGACCCAGGCTGCTAACAGACGCGACTCTAGGAACCTTCTAGATCTGTGGTCCCAAATGAGCTGTCTATCCCTAGGGACGGGAGGCACATTGCCCAGAGGAAAGGCCAGAAGTTCCACATGGCTGATGAGACGGTGCATGGTTGGGGATCTGGCCTGGTGGTGCCCAGGGGCCCCTGTTCCTTGGGTGAAGAACTTCGGGCTTCATCCTGGAGGCAACCAAGAGTGTGAGAGCAGGGAGCAGACCAGGCATGAGTGTGTTTGGGGGTCGGGGGAGGTGCTAAGCCATAACATTGGAGGGACCCAGCAGGAGTCCTCCCTACTCGAACCCCTGTCACACCCCAACCCATCCGGCTCTGGTCAAGGGCATGGCCTCCTTACCCTCGCCCTCCACCCTGGTGCAAGGTTCCTCAGTGGTAGGCTGCACGTGAGGTACATATGGAGAAACTGAGGCCCAGGAGGGAACTGGAGGGCCCAGACGCTACCCGTAGAGCATGTGCCGGGCTCAGACCCAGGCCTCTGGCTCCCCGTCCCATCAAGCTCACCAGAACTAGGTGGTTCAGAAGGGCTGGGCGACTTGTCTCAGGGACACACAGCAAGTTCCCAGCAGGGCCCAGCCTCCTACCTCCCTCAGGCAACCTTGGTGCTCCCTGCAGGGTGGGGTGAGGACAGAACTGGCTGGTCCTGGCGTGCCCAGGTGAGTCAGCTGCCCTGTCCCCGTGTCGATCTAACCAGCAGCCAGACCTGCTCTCTCCCCTGCATTCCTGGCCTGTGCATGCCAGATGGCTCTCAGGCAGCAGGGCCATTGAGGCCTCCCCTGCCCTCCCCAGGGCCTGGCCCCTCGGGCCCCTCGGCCCCTCAGGCCCCTGGGCCACACCCTATCATGGCACCCACTCTGGTATTTCCTGGTCTGGACAGGCAAGGAAGTTTTGCTTGCCGTGGAGTCCTCTGACACAGCCAGCAAGTGCAGCGGTAGACAGAGCAGAGAAGGGCTGCCCAAGGGAGGGGGCGCAGTCTGCACTGTGGCCTCTCCCCTAGCACCCCTCCTCCGGCCCTCCAGGGCTCTAAGCCTCTTGTCCTAGACGCCCCCCTCCGGCGTCTCACAGCTCCCCTGCCCCTCCCTGCCCCGGCACACGCAGTCCCGAGTTTCCCAAACATGGGATCCTGTTCCAGCCACCAGGCGTTGGCCCATGCCGGTCTCGCTGCAGGCGTCACCTCCTCCTGGCAGCCTCCCAGGCAGCCCCTCGCACCCTAGCCCTGCACGAACCCTGGCGGGCGGGCTGGGGGTGCTGTCCCTGCGCTGCCCCTCAGCTCGAGCCGCGTGACCACGGGCAGGGAAGACGAGGCTGAAGGCGCCGGCACGAACTCGACCTCGGACGGCCCGGGTCTGGGGGAGTCGCGGAGGGACGGCGACGCGCCGGCCCAAGGGGGCGCTGGGCGAAGGTCCTACCTGGAGTGAGGAGTGAGCGGCACGCGGAGCACAGGAGCCCGCCCACGGACGCGCCACCTCCGCCCCGCCCGTACCTGTGCGGCGCCCGTGCCCCGAGCGGGGACTGTCGCCGCGGCCGCCCGCTCCCCGCGGTCCGCCCCCCCCCGACCACCCCCGCCGCTCCGGCGCTCGCCACGCCCCCGGCCACGCCCCCGGCCACGCCCCGGCCACGCCCCCGGCCACGCCCCCGGCCACGCCCCCGCTCGCCCCGCCCCGCCTCCGGGAGCTGCAGGTGGAAGTGGGGGCGGGCGCCCGCGGACCCTCCTGGCAGGAGGTGGGACGCGGCGTCGGTCCTCCCCGCCAGGGGTCTACTCCTGACGCCTTTCCCTAGAGTCCTCCCGGGTCCGAAGGACCCTGAACCCAGCGGGAGTCAGAGGAGAGGGACTGACTCCTCACCCACACTCACACACACACACTCGCTCGCTCACCCGGGCCGGGCTAACCTGGCTTCCCCGGGAAAGGCTCCCAGGAGGCGGTGTCCGGGATCCTGGCGGGGCCTTCCCGGGGCACTCGCCCCTATTCTGAGGCTCTGGGGCCTGGATGCTGCACCTTTTTTTTTTTTTTTTAAGTTTATTTATGTATTTATTTATTCGTGATAGAGAGAGAAAGAGAGAGAAAGGCAGAGACACAGGCAGAGGGAGAAGCAGGCTCCATGCTGGGAGCTTGATGCAGGACTCCATCCTGGGTCTCCGGGATCATGCCCTGGGCCAAAGGCAGGCGCTGAACCGCTGAGCCACCCAGGGATCCCCTCCACCATCCTTCCTAATCTCAGCGGGCAAGCATGAGCCAAGAGCTCCAGAAGCTTGAAGTCAGGAGTGGGGTCAACCGAGGCTGCCCAGTGGCCCCTTGGGCCAGGTGTGTGTGGCCAGCCGCCACTCCTTTCTGTGTGACCTTGGGGAAGTCCCCCCTGCCCCCACGCCTGGGTCTCAACATGGCCCAGTAGGGTGAGAAGCCAGCACTTGTGTGTTCCGGGCCCTGCGACCTTGGAAAGGGTGGTGGAAGCCTAATCCCAGGAGAGGGAGGACGATGATTCAGCCTGTAACAAAGGAGCCCGCTGTCTGCTGCCTGGTCCCCCTCCAGTGGTCACACCAGCACCCCCTCCCCCAACACTTCCCGTGGTACACAGGTTTCAGGGCCACGTACAGGCAGTGGAAGAGCAGAAAGGGTACCCCAGCAACCCCCTACTCAAGTCTGAGTGCTTGGGAGTCATGCCCCATCCTTCCAAGCTGACCAGAGATCCCCAGTGGAAGGGGCACAGGGCAGTGCAGGGGTTCCTTCCCAGATGAGCAGGGTCTCAGTGGGTCTGTGGGCTCCCTGGCACACATGGGGGTGGTCAGGCAAGGGGTTTCTGGAGCTTGGGAGGGAGGGTCAAGGGCTGAAGAGGGACCATGGCCACATGTAGAGAGAGCAAGGTTGTCCAGGAGTGTGTGTTCTTATCACATGAGATGAGCAAGTCAGGCAGGACAGAGTCCCTGAGCAGGAGGAAGCTGATTTTGTGTTTGGCTTCTCTGGGCCAGCCCTTCCTCTCTTTGGGTCTCAGTGTCCTCGTCTGTACCTGTAGCTGAGGGAGAACAGTGCTGCCTGGGCTGGAAAAGGAAGGGACGGCCCCCCTCGGCTTCCTCCCCAGGGCCCAGACTTCCTGTTCACATCTAAGGGAATTGGAAAGCTGGGGGCTGGTCTTCCCTTAACTACTGCCCCCCAGGCTGGGTGTCCACCCCAGTATTGCCAAGCTGAGTTTTATCATCTGCCAAATGGGGCAAAAACTGCCAAGCCTCTCTCCCTCCTTCTCTCTCGGATAAGGCCAAGTGATCTGTGGTGCCCCCAGCAGTGCCCAAAGGTCAGCCCCCACGGGGTCCACCTGCCCTTGGTCCCCTGCAGCATAGCCAAGGGCCCCTGTCCAATCCCACCACAGATATGCACACACCCACCCACACCATTCCCACATCCCCTGCACACATACACGATTCCACAGCCACAAGAATGTGTGGTGTGTAGACTTCCATGTGCCACACAGACCCATCTACGATGGAACACAGGGGTGGGACTCCCATGTAGCACATTTCAGGAGGCAGCCCTGTGCACACCCACACGGACACAGACTTACGTACTGCACCACAGAACACACACTAAGATTCACACTCAGACTCACAGAGAGGCAAGTGCAGAGTGCACACACACTCCTGTCTCCTGTGTATATGAGTGTTCTGGGACACAAGCACATGCTTATATACATGCAGGTCTCACCAGGCCCGGCCCAGCCCCAGAGCTATTCTGGGCCAGGCCTAGGGCCAACAAGGTCAGAGATGACCAGCTCCCAGCGGGCCCCAGGCACTGTGTCCCAGGCCTAAGGCAGCCCAGCACCCCCTTTCAGCCCAAGCTAAGTCCAAGATGTCCCGGATCCAGCCTAGCTGGGACTGGAAGGATACCCACTCCCCACGCTCTGCCACCCCAGAGCTGTGCCTTGAGCCCTGGGATTTCTGGCTCCAGGAGTGAACTGTCCACAGGTCCCCCTGGCCATTATCAATCAACTCTGCCCAGGGCTTCCAACCCAAAGGCCCAGGAAACTGGACTAGGTCCCTACAGGAAACCCACAAGAGCTAAAAATAGCACACAAAGGAAAGGACAAATAGGGTTCCACTGGCCAGCATTCAGGCCACCATGCATGGAGGGGACACTGTGGGAGTCTGGTCCGAGGGTCTAGAGCTCTGCCCCCCCTCCAAATTTGATGGGCCCTACTGGTAGTAATGTGCAGGGGGATCTGGCACTTCATAAGAAATAGAGATATTACTGGACAGGGGGCAGAACCCTGGCTTGGGGGCCACACGCTGAGTCTGAGGGTCACTCCGTTCCTGTGTGATCTTACACAAGGCACAAGCCCTTTCTGGTCCTCAATTCCCCATAAGTGCACAGAGAGGAGGAAGAAGAGCCTTCAAAGATGGAGAAGGCATCAGCTTTCAGGATGTTTCTCTTACCATGGTGTTTCACACTTTGGAGAATTTGGAAAATGTAAATGTTTGAACAATAAGGCATTGAATGAAGTGCTACTGGTTTTTAATACAGCATAATATCACACTGCGTCTCCCCACAATGGCCACAACAGTCATAACAACTAGCATTTTCTGAAGGCTTGTGATGCGCAGGTGCCATGATACTGCAGTTATACCCACTTTCCAGATGAGGGATTGAAGCCCACCGAGGTCTCACAGATGTATGTTCGTGCCCCCAGAAGACTTCATTTTAAGCTTTAATAACTTCAGAAGCTATAGAGTATAAAGGCCACAGATCTATAAGAAACATAATACGAAATTTTCATACTTAAAGTTTCTTCACGCTCACTTAGTTTTGTGAATTTTGGATAATAACCTCAATCTTGCCAGGCAACTTTTGCCAGCTTTACAAGAGGCAAAAAAGGAAATTTAAGTAAACTCCCAAATTGCATTTCTTGTAAATCTGTAGCTTTATACTTCTGAGGTTATAAGTGCTTGAAACTGTCCTGTTTCAGGACAGCCTGTTCTTTTAATTTTAAGTCAGTTTGACTTCAAAGCCTGTCTAACAGTATTTGACAGTGCATTTGGGGCACGTGGGGATCTGAGATTCTGGTGCTGGGTAAAAGCTCTGGGTGAAAAAGTATAGGATGGGGGCACTTGGGTGGCTTAGTGGTTGAGCGTCTGCCTTTGGCTCAGGTCGTGATCCTAGGGTCCTGGGATAGAGTCTCGCATCGGGTTCCCCATGGGGAGCCTGTTTTTCCCTCTGCCTATGTCTCTGCCTCTCTCTCTGTGTCTCTCATGAATAAATACAATCTTTAAAAAAAAAAAAAAGGTATAGGATAAATAGCATGCAGCAAGATCTCAACTATGTCCAAGAGCCTGCAGAGAAGTGCGGGGAGGCTGGCCACTGCATGATTTCCCTCTCAGGGAAAGTCAGCATGTGCTCAGCATTCCCATAAACCTTAGTTTAATATCACCCTCCCAACCGCCCCTTGATGAGAGTCTTGCTCTCTCCATTCCATAGATGAGGAATTCAAAGCAGACAGGTGTAATGGCTTGCCCAAGGCCACGGTCAGGCCCGCTAACCTCAGCCCGGTCCAGCCAAGGTCTCTCTGACCCTGTGTCCCAAGGGTGCTCTCCCTGGCTGGTCAGTGAGGCTTTCCTTAGCCTGGCCTACAACAGATGGCATGAGGAAGTGGGAACTTCAGCCAAGTGACTTGAGCTCTAGTAGAATTCCTGTTTGCCTGGCTAGGACAGGCCTGGGGAGGATGGGGTGACCGTGCTCACCCAGCCCCCAGACTTTACCACCCACTGTTGAGGATCCCTTGGCCCAGCTGTCCTTCACCAGTGGCTCTCCTGTTTTTCTGCCTGCCTTGTGATCGCCCAGCCCTGTCACCTGTGGGTGTCCACAGCTGGCCCTCTGCTCTCTGCTGTGGCTCACCCTGGTCCTTGCCCATCCCCTCCAGCCCCAGGCTCTGAATCTACAGGATCCCTAGTTCTGAGGGTGGGCCCAATGCCCAAACCCCCTCGGTCTGCTCCGCTGGTGTCCCTAGTGATGAAGAATGCAGGGCTCCAACACCTGGGCTGCTTGCTTCTCCAGCACTCAGCAGGCAGGAGATAAATAACAATGGAAGGAAGGAAAGAAGGAAGGAAGGGAGGGAGGAAAAGGGAGAGGAGGAAGGATGGACCAGAGGAGTCTCCCCACCCCAGATCTCCCTCCTCCTCCTCCTCTTCTTCCTCCAAAGCCCTCCTAGTCTCCACAGCTCCTCAGATACACCCTCCCTCCATCCCTGGGTTGTCAAGGCCCCTCCTGGAGTGAGGACCAGAGTACCTGTGGGCCAGGCTCTGTATGAGGTCAAGCTCAGACTGGAGTAAAAATTGGGGCTCAGACTAGGGCAGAGGCTCAGAGCCAGAGTCAGAAAATGGTCCTCCCGCCCTTCCAGGTGGAGCCTTGCCGGTCCCACGGGGCAGCAGATGCTGGCTTTTTCAGGAACCTTCCATAGCACCCGCAATTAGAGACTGGCCATACCAACCCCTGGTCCCCATCCCCCCCTCTAGCTCTGGTGTCCAGAGTGACCAGAGCCGTTTCTGGGCAGGAAGCCAGCCCAGAAAGCCCAGGACATCCCTGAGCGCCTGTCACTATGGCGACCTGCCTGCCAACCCCCCTCCCCCCACCTCCACCCCTCCTCCACCACCACCAGCCCGGGTCCAGTAGGGTTTTTCAAATTCAGAACGTCAGACTGGGAAGGGCCTCCTAGATCAGCAGATCCTAGCCCCTCCCCTTGCTCCAGATGGAGAAACTGAGGCCCGAGTGGGGCCGGGAAGGTGGGAACCGGCTGTTGGGGACCTGCCCCCTGCGGGTCCTCCCTCCTCCCTCGCCCCGGCTCCCACCCCTCGCCCCCCCCGCCCCCGTCGGGTTAGGGGAGGGCGATCGGACTCCCCGGGAGGTGGGGGCGGCGGGAACCAGACACCGACGATGAATAAATGATGCCCGCTGGCGGCCTGCGCGGCTCTCCGGGCAGTCACCCCGGCAGCCGGCAGCCGCGCCCGGCGCTGGCGGGCCCCCACCTGCGGCCGCGAAGATGGCTGGGCAGCGGCGGGGCGCGGGGCCCCCCTGGGCGCTGGGCGGCGCGGCGCTGGGGCTCTGCCTCGCGGGGGTCGCCGCGCAGCTGGTGGAGGTGAGGCGGGCGGGGCGGGGGGGGGGGGCGCTGGGGGGCCGGGGCTTGGGGGACGCCCTTCGGCCCGGGGCTGGCGGTTGAGCGCTCCCGGCTGTGCGGACCCCCAATCTCAGGGTCCCTGGTCTGACGGGGGGCACGGCCCCTGATTTCAGGGACATCGATTCTGGGAGACTCACCCTGACCCCAAGGATTCCCAGTCCGACTGGGGGTACAGCTTTGCCGTCTTGCCTTAGGTCTAATGCGGGGGGAGCGAGGGAGGGGGCAGGAAGGCATAGTCCTTGGTGTCAGTGACCTCTAGTCTGATGGGGGACATCTAGTCCCTGGTATCAGGGTCCGCTGGAGGAAAAAGCTTCTGCCGCCAGAGATCCTGCGGGGTCCCCTGCCTAATGGGGGAGACGGAGCCTTGGGAATCTGGAGGGCCGGGGCAGGAAGATGAGACCCTTTATAGAGCAGCCGTGTGTTGAGTTCAACTCCCCGTAGAAGCACTTGGCCCTGGAGGGGAAGTGTGGGCAGGGCAGACCCCGGGGACTTGGGGGTCTTCCTTGGCCCTGGTGATGATGGAGAGCCAGCAAAGCTCTCTGAGCAAGGGGAGAGTTGTGGACGAGTCCTGGGGTGGAAGGAGGAGGATAAATTGGAAGAGGGCACGTAACTGGGGGAGCTGGGGGTGCTGCTCAGATAGCCCATCAAGAGAGGTGAGGAGGGTGGCTGGGGTGGTCGACCAGGGGCTTGGCTGGGGCCAGAAAGGGCTGGGAGGGGAAGAGTGGAGGCCATTGCAGCCTCCCTGGCCCTCCATAACTCATTCCTGCTGAGCCGCAAAGGGGACCCCAAGGGGCGGACCAGATCTGGAGCATGAGGCCAGAGGGAGAAGGCCCAAAAGGCAGGGCCAGGGAGGAGCGGGGGGGTCTGTGTGTGGGGGGGTGAGACCTGTGCAGGCAGGAGCAGAGAGAAGAGGGCAGAGAGACAAAAGAACAATAGACAGCTAGGCCCTCGGAGACAGGTGCCAGGGAACAGGTCGGGAGAGGGAGGACAGAGCCTTATCTTGAGGATCTCGGAGGACACAGCCCTGAACCTGAGGGTCCAAGGGACATGAAGACAGAGCCCTGAACCCCGATTCTAGCCTGTCCCTGCTGCTGACCAGGGGGTGTGATCACAAGGCTGGGCGGGAGTCAGATGTCAGCTCCAGTGGCCCTGTAAGGGGAGCCAGGCTGGCTGGAACCCCACGGAGTGTACCTGGGCCCCTTATTGGCTGCCCCAAGGCCTCAGGTGTAGAAATTGAGCTGGTCTGGGTGCGAAAGAAGGCTGAGGGTGGGGGTCATGTCAGTTCTGAGCCAAGGACTCTTTTCAGCCCCCAGGAGAACATCTCCTTGCTTATCGAGGGAAATTGCATTTGGAGTCCATCTGCCTGCCATCTGCCTACAGCCTGAGCAAGGGCCTGGCTGAGCCCAGGGGATCCAGGGAAGCACCAGAAAGAGAGGGAAGGGCTGGAGTCCACAGCACCACCCACCGCAGCCGGCATCATTTCTCCATCTGAGAGGCTGGGGCTCCCGAGCTTTGGAGTTCAGACCCCCAGCACTGCTGACCACAGAGATGCCCCACTGTTAACTGTTACCCTCTATCCAAGATCCCTATCAGGGTGAGATTGTAAGATCAATTGCATTCAGAACAGGGCTAGAACAAGAAGGTGTCAGAAGTGGGCTCTCAGCTGCCCAGGCTCAGAATCTGAGACCTCGGAGTCTTCCAGCCATACAGCCCAGCCGGACCAAACATCCTGAGCCTTAGGATCGGGGGCCCCACCACTGCCCAGATCCTGGCCCTGACTCTGCAGACTTAGGTCTGACCACACACGTACTCCAATCACAAGTGTGCTCTGTACACACAAATATGTGCCCAGCCCTACAGGTGTCCCAGCCCCACACACACATGTGTCCCAAACCCACAGATGTGCCTGACCCCACACACATGTTCCTCGACCCCACATACATGTGTCTGACCCTATCAAGGGGCATGTGTCAGGCCCCTGGGATGATGCTGAGGAGGGGTATCTCAATTTTCCCACTCTGATTGGGTAGAGAGAGCTTCCCAGAAAACCCTGGCACCACCCCACTCAAGTTACAGATGGAGACACTGAGACCTAGAAGAAAGAAGTCACCCATCCCAGTTTACCCTGGTTAAGAGAAAATACCCGGGGAATCGTGTTCGAATCCCAAGCGCACAGATTACCTGGGACGGGTTGCTGGTCCTCTCTGAGTGTCCCCAACACATGCTGCAGGGCGGTGTCCTTTAGATGAGGAAGCCCCTGACTTGTGGTAGGTGCCCAACCCATGCTCGTGGATCCGGAGAAAGACTGGGTAGGTGGTTGAGCTGTGCCTTGCCTTTCTTTCCCAGAAATCAGAAGAGACTCCAGGTCTGTCCTTATTCGGTTAATCAGGAGACAGTCAATTCCACGGATGCCCCGGGGTCCTCTCTCCCTCTGAGCGCTAACCTCCCCCACCGCATCCCTCAGCCAAACTTGGTGACAGAGATAGGGTCATGTCCCTCTCAGCCCTGCGCAGACCCACCAGGGCCATTTACCCTAGACTCCCAGGGCTAGGTGGCATCTCCCTGCCCAGGTGGGAGGTGGCAGGCTGTGTGTATAACTTTTGGCCTCTAGGTGCCGCTGTCGCATTGCAGACTAATTACCCAGTCCTGTCCTGGGAGGACTCTGGCCTAGCCTCTGGTCAGAAGAGGTGACTCTGGCAGGATGGGCAACAGTTGAGGTCACCGGGTGCGAGTCCTGGCCAGGCAGCAGAGCCACGGGCCCTGAGTCCGGCTCCACACACACACCCCACACACACGGAGGATGCTTGGGAGCAAAGTCCCCCAGGACAGCACAGGCGTCGCCTTGTCTCTGGCCTTGGTCCTGAGACCCCATCTGCCTGTGGGGCCCAGGACTGGAAGATGAGGAGAGACGAGCAGGCTGCCCAGCAGGGACTTAAACCTGAGTGGGACAAGCCATCCACCTTTGGCCCTCCAGGCCTTGGTGTCCCCAACTATCCCCAGGCACCCTTGTACCCCAGGTCCCTGGTTCCATGTTTCTGGGGCTCTGCTTTCTTCTTGTGGCTCTAAATTGGAACTTGCCAAGGTCCAGGGCAGTGGCCGTGAATGTCTACGACACTTGATTCTAGGAGATTCTGGAACACTTGGGCTGAGTCCTCCCTCAAACCTGGGCCTCTCTCTGCCCAGCCCCAGCCCCTGGCTGCTGCCTGGCTCACTTCCCTCTCTCCCAACCTGCAGCCCAGCACGGCCCCGCCCAAGCCCAAGCCGCCCCCGCTGACCAAGGAGACGGTGGTGTTCTGGGACATGCGCCTCTGGCACGTGGTGGGCATCTTCTCGCTCTTCGTGCTGTCCATCAGTGAGTAGCTGCTCCCTTCCCTCCCCCCACACCCGGCAGGAGCACAGCAACACCCTGCACCACCCCCCTACCCCCCCAAACCACCCCCAGGGGCTCAGAACAGCAATTCCGGGCATTGCAAGCAGGCCAGTCGCCCGCAGGAGGCCCGCTGTGGTTTCTGGCACCTCCTGATCTACACAAAGTCCCTGTGGAGGGCTGACAGGCTGGTGGTGACCTGAAGTATTCAGCCCAACTGGGACACAGCCACATGGCAATTACGGTAATTACAGGGGACTCCACTGAACCAGGATGAGGACGTGTCATTTTTCCCTATCGCTGGCCTCCTGATGCTTTTCCTGCAGCTTGGCCAGCTTAAAGGGCCCACACCCAGAGGCCCCAGCAAGGCCATCCTTGGCCACAGCTCAGCGTAGAGGCTCCCCAGACGCCCGGCAGATGTGGCTCCCAGGCTGCAAACTGTGCCTTGTCAAATCCCGTTCCCCTGGAATGACTCACACCCACCTCGATTAAAAGCAGGAGCCCCCTTCCTCTCCTGGGACTGGGTGTTGCTTGATGCAAACGCACAACAGAAATGGGCCTGGCGTGCTCTCTTCAGCCCTTCCAGAGTAAGGGAGTTGGGGAAAGGGGGCAGAGAGATGCCGGTGGATGGGGGAGGCCGCCAGGGTACAACGTAGAGTCTGGTGCAAGCTCTCACCCACCAAAGGATCGGGGCAGAGGCAGGCAAGGCAGCAAAGAAAACCCACTCCCCTGCACAGGCTTCACAGAGCTAAGGGTCCTCTTAGCTGCAGCTCGTCGGGAGGTCTTGTGCAGTTTTGCCAGGTAGGCAGCTGGAGAAGCATTCCAGGCAGAGGGGATGGTGTAGGCAGAGGTAGGAGGCAACGGCTTCCACGCAAGGTCTCCAGGAACCCCTACAGGACTCTCACGGAGTGCATCCCAGGTCAGGGGAGCCAAAATGGCATTTAAGTGCTAGCTGGAGCTGTCCCAGGATGAGGTCCCCTGGAGGGCAGTGCCCCAGCAGAGGGCCCACCCAGATGTAAGGACTCCAAGGGAGACAAGGACATCTGATTTACATGTGCTTCTCCTGGCACCAGAAAGGCCCTTGTTGTGGGAAAATACGCACATCCCACCATCACCGTATCTTCATGGCTGGGGTAGGAGCAGGATCTGAGCAAGAGGCTGCATTTCATTCCTAGCCAGGACAAGAACCCATCAGGCTTCTCAGTGGAGGCCCTATAGCCAGCTGGTCGTGCCTGCCGCCCCACTCCAGGTGTCCAGAGAGGAAACCATGCCCTCCACCTCCCATCCCGTCACCAAAAGGCACGGTTCAGGGAAGCATCTGCCTATAAGGAACAGAGTAGGGTGCAGGGCCAGGAAGCCTCTCTGGGGAACTCCAGGGAGCAGGAGTGAGGGCACGGAGGGGCCTCTAAACACAGAATGGCCTCTGCAGGCTCTGCTCAGCCCCGGATGGTGGAGGTGCCCAGGGCCACACAAAGTTAGCTTGGACCCAAAGAGGAGTTTGAACATGAAGAAAAAGACCAGCTCGCACTCCTCAATTCGATTCCCTATTAAAGACTGAGAGTCCCAAAGCCCTCTGTGCAGCTGGTCGCCACTCGCTGCCTTCCGTGCAGAGCCCTAGGGAGTAGGGACGGCACAGCCCCACGTCCTGGGGAGGAAGCCTCTTTCCTGCTTCCCAGTGTGCCTGGGCCAAGGTGGTGCCACTGTCAGTGGCGTATCACCCCAGGACCTTGTGTGGAGGGTCTGGGGGTTGGAAGGGGGTGCCTCTAGAGGTCCCTCCAGCCTGGGGACTCACATTCCAGCTCCCTGTCCGGGCCCTGGAACTCCATCCAAGACACATCGTTTTTGTTTTTGTTTTTTCTTCCTTCTTTGAAGAGAAGTGACCAGCCAGGCTGGGTGGGGCAGGCCTGGAGTGAGGGGCGGTGTCTGAACCCTGCTCCTAGGTGCCAATAGCTGAGCTCCCTTCGAAGCCCCGCCGGCCTCGGCCTCGCAGTGCCTGGGACCAGCCTTTGTGGAGAGCCTGAGTAAGCACGGCGCGGCGCGAGGACGTGCCTGGCGGGTGGCTGGGAGAGGCGGCCCAAGCCAGCAGGGTCGGGGCCACAGACGTAACACAGGGGCCTGAGGAGGCCAGAACCCGGCTCTTCGAAGAACAGCTCGTCATTTACCCCTCACAGCAGTGCAGAGTCAGACCTACCCCTGGGGTCTCGTGCAGCCCCCCAGAGGTCCTGGATGCTGTCAGCCACTCCCACCCATCCCTTGGGGAGTCCCATTCCATCCTCAGGAGCAAAGGCTTTGAGATCGTCTTATGTATTCATGCATTCATACATTCTTTTTTTTTTTTCATTCTGTGAATCTGGGCAAGACTTAGTGCGGCCACAAGATTTGGCTGAAGGGGTTACACAAACTGACCCCAAAGAGTGCTCCAGCCCCGGCTACACTGGCCTGATCCATCTTCCCTAAAATAGGCCTGGCTTGTCCTGTTTGGCCCTCATGCCCCCAGAAGTCTGCCAGGAAGTTATGTCTTGTCATCTGATTTATAATAGGAAGCAGCCCCGTCCCCTCCCCTGAGGCTGGGGCCAAGGTGGTCAGACTGTGGGGCCTTAGAAAAATAAACTCAGTCCAGCCGGGTCCTGGCAGCCCTGTCCTACCCTGCCTGTCACTAGACAGGGCAGCTCCGTTCTCTGGCCCAGCTCGCGTGGGCACAGCTGCCCTCAGCCGGAAAACCGCCCTGGAATAACTGTCTGAGGTGAACGCCCCAGGGCAGGGTCTGTGCCCGCTGGTGGGCTCTCGCAGCCAGGAGAAGCCTAGGCTTGTCCTCAGGGAGGATGAGGAGGACACTGGCATGTCCTCCACTGTCTGAGCTCCTCTCAGGAGCTTGGGGAGGAGGAAGGAGGAAGCTCCAGGAGCCCTGGGTGGGAACACAGGACAGCCTTGGGGCGGCTGGAGCTTGAGTCACTGTCACTGTCACCGTCACCATGCAGGCCTCTGCCCTGCCCTCCAGGGGCCTCGGTCTAGCCAGAAAGCCAGACCAATGACATGACCTGGTGGCCTGTGCAGAATGAAAGTGTGAGACCCCTTGGTCAGAAACCGTTAGGAACAGTGACAGCAGAGCATTAAGCCAAGTGCAAGGCCCTTCTGAGAGTGGCCCCTGGTGCGACTGCCTGAGGTCGGCCCGGCTTAGGAGAGAGGGCTCGGAAATCCCAGAGCCCACAGGGGTCTTGAGCCTTCAGCCAGCATCTCCTGGGTGAGGCACCCGTGGGTAGGTGAGGACAGGTCTGAGATCTGGGTCCCATCCCTGGGGTGGGTGTCTGAGCTCCAGCCTCGGCCAAGCCCACCCCGTCCCCCCTACAGTTATCACCCTGTGCTGTGTCTTCAACTGCCGCGTGCCACGGACCCGGAAGGAGATTGAAGCCCGGTACCTGCAGCGGAAGGCCGCCAAGATGTACACGGACAAGCTGGAGACGGTGCCACCCCTCAACGAGCTCACAGAGATCCCCGGAGGTGAGTGAACCAGGAGCCCCAGCACCCCTCGCACCCCCTGCCACCACCTGTCTCAGCTGGGCCAGCCAGTTAGCTCCTCAGTTCCGCTGACCAAGGGTGGCCCTGCGCCTCTCCTCTGCCTGCATTAAATTCAGGACGGGGAGTCAGCCCTGTCCCTGGAGACCAGAGCCCAGAAATGGGCCCCAGTGTGAGGCAGGTAATGCAAGGAGCTCTTCTGCAGGTAGGAGAGGCTTGGAAGGAAGCAACGAAGGGCTGGAGGCGGGAGGATCTGATCTGGGCCCTAGGACCCTGCCTCACCCCTACTACCCACCTCTCCTTTACCCTACAGAGGATAAAAAGAAGAAAAAGAAGGACAGTGTGGACACAGTGGCCATCAAGGTAGAGGAGGATGAGAAGAATGAGGCCAAGAAGAAGAAAGGGGAGAAATGAGGAGGACTTCTTAGAGGTGGCAACTGGAGCTGGCTGGCCCTGGTGCTCAAGTCCTGGCAGGGGTCCAGGCATCTTGGACTCCAAGGTCATCCATGGACCACAGAGGTTACAGAACACCCTCTTCTTGGCTCCGAGGAGGCTGCTGCAGCCCCATCCGTATGGCCCATCAGGGGCAGGGACAGGACTGCACCTGGTGTCCTGCCTTCAAGCCTGGACTCCGCTCCTTTCGCCTCAGCCACATGGCCGCTCAGCAAAGGTGGTCTTGGGCCACTGCTCCCCCCTGCAGATCCAGAGTGGCTTCACATCCACCCAGACGCGCCTCTGTCCCTTCTGCGGGGAACAGCAGTGGCTCTACGGGGGTGATGGGAAATGGGCTCTCTTGGGAGGAGATGGCTGAACTGGATGGGCTAGAGTGTGAGGCCACACCCGGGCTGGCCGTGAGGAAGCTGTGGCTAGGGGAAGCTGTGGCAGCACGAGGCTCTCCGACTTCTCTAGATAGCAGCCCTAGTGGCCAGGGAACCACTCCAGGCCCAGCAGGGGTCCTGGCCGGGGCAGTGACTAGAGCTGCCCAGAGGCAGGGGAACTTCAGCCCAGCAGATACCATGTGCCCATGTACCATGGGCAGCTGCACTGCACTGGCGCTGAGGTTGTCTGTAGGCCAAGCGTGAGGCCTGGGGGTTCAGGGCTGGGGCTGTAGGGGATCAGTCAGGGATGCAGAAGGCTGAGGCCAACGGGCCAAAGGGAGAAGGGAAGAAGGCTGGTAGCTGGGTCCCATCTTGGGGGACCAGGGAATCCTGAAGAAGCCAAGGGAAGCACTGATCTGTGCCAGAGGTCCCTTTGAGGTGGTGGGGGTTGTCGGGGCCCTAGGGGACCACCGCAGAGGGCAGTCAGGGGCTGAGGCAGCAACCAGCCTTCTGCCTGTTAAGCAGAACAGCACACAGCTTCCTCTTCTACTGTCTCAACTACAGCGCCTCAGAGAATCACTACTGACCAGAGGGTAAAGGCCCAACCACCACCCAAAGACTGAATCTTCGGGGAGGGGCCATGCAGAGGGATTTCAAGATAGTACTCAGATCTGGGCCTGGAAACTAAGGAGACACCAGAGTTTCCTGAGCCCGGGTGGGGGCGGGGGGAGCTGCTGGAAAATCTCACGCTGCCTCTGCCTTGGCAGCCTGCAGAGATTTGTATAAATAAAGCTGAGTGCCTTCTCGTACCTGAGTGACCTGAGATGACCCTGCGGGATGCCCTGTCCCCAGATCATACGTGTGGAGGGTGACACAGCAGTGAGAGGTGGCACAGGCCAAGCTGCAGCTCCCCCCAATTCCGACTTTTCTCCCAGCGTGAATTAGGATGAGCCAGAGGGAGAAGTGGTGGCCAAGGGGCAGAGGGGCAGCTGCAGCCAGCTTGGGTGTGGAGACCAGGGAGGAAGCCACCCTCTCTCTACTCCTGGCCCCACCACACCACTTTGCCTTCCATGGTCTGAGCACACTGCTGGGGACTCAAGAGGAGTCAAATCTGGATCCCGACCTGGAGCTGGATCACTATTCTACAAAGAGAGGGATCCAGGCAGACATTGGCCATGGAGCAGGTGAGGGGCCAGAGAAATTGCAGAGGCCCTGCTGTGGGCTCTGAGCGCTCACACTGCCAGGAAGGAGCCCTGACTCAGCCCTCACAGTCCAGCCTGTGGGCTTCTTGTGCAGAAAGTTCAGGTCGTGGCAAAAGTCACACTACTCATACAGGCCGGAGCCCTCCTGTGTGGCTCTGGCAGCAGAAGCCCAGAGGGGCAGAGGCCACTGGAAGTCACACTGAGAAGCAGCTGGTAAAGCCTGGGGGGAGTCTCGGCCTGGGCTGCATCTGCCCTGCCAGCTGCTCACTAGCCTCTGACCTGTGGCCTCTACTAGTCTTCTAGGGACAGGCTCCGCTGCTGATGGATGATGTCTGATGCCAGTGGGCACCTGCCCCAGGCTCTAGGCAGGCGGAAGGTCAAAGTTCACTACAGTGCTTCGGGGCAATGACAGGGTGGTTCCAGCTCCTGGCCAGGGGACAGACCAACATGGAGGAGAGCCTGATTCCCACTAAAGTATCACAGAAAACACACTCACCTCCCTGGCCTCACTGTCCTGGCAGCTCAGCTTCAGCCTGGATGCTACGTTCTAGACCCCAGGATCATCCCTATAGACTGCAGGTGGAGGTGGACTGGAGGCTCTGCACTTTCCAGTAGAGATGATCTGGAGTCCCCCCTTGCACCCCCATCTGGCTCGCTCATCACCTCCAGCTCAAGCAGGCCCAGGAAGGAAGCAGCTGGGGAAGAGAAGCGTTTAATGAAGCACTTCACATCTGCCCTGCCCTGTGGGGCCAGGGGAGCAACACCTGCAGGATCCTGAGCACAGAGGGTGAGG
The DNA here is from genome assembly GCF_048164855.1 of Canis lupus baileyi. Lineage (NCBI taxonomy): Eukaryota > Metazoa > Chordata > Mammalia > Carnivora > Canidae > Canis > Canis lupus. Next base: position 43,685,559 of record NC_132856.1, on the reverse strand, counting down.
ACAGCAACCCCAGGGACACCATGAGGGTGTCAGAGGGCCGAGAGCAGGCCAAGGGGCAGTGATAGCACCAGGAGCAGGGCCCTGGATGGGGCGGGAAGGTCCTGCCCACTGACACGTTCCCAGATCCAGCGCTGGTAGGAGGTGACCTGCAGGTAGATGGGTGGGGCCTCACTCTTCGAGCAGCCAGGGCCCCAGCTCACCAGGCCCACCAGGTACCACATGGTGTCCACAGAACAGGCCAAGGGCTCACCACTTATCTCCTGTGGGGAGAGGCGGGAAACAAGGAGGATCAGGGGGGCTAGGTGTGGCCAGAGGGAGATACGCCCCAGCTCTAGGACAAGCACAGTGACCTCACACCACATCTCTCCCACAGCCCCCACCCCACCCACCCAGGGGGTCACATAGCTGACAGGTGCCCTAGAGGTCCAGACCCAGGAGACCTCCCTCAGAGGGGTTCTCCATCCCACTTCTTCCTCCTCTCCAACCTTCATCTCCCATCTCTCCCTCTGGTCTCCCATCCCTCCCCTTTGAGCCTGGCCACCCTGCACCCCGACACCACTCCTGGCCAGGGCCCCTGGAGGTGAGAGGGCAAGGAGAGAGGTGCTCACGTAGCAAAACTGCTCCCTGTCAAAGTCCTCTGCACAGACCATCTTGGAGTCCACGATCCGAACCATTTTGGGGACTTTGGAGATCTTGTGGTATATCTTGTCACACGCCTTGCTGTTCAGGATGGTGACCCCCTTCTCCTGAATGGTCTGGAACTGGGGCCATATGCCTGTGGGACAGGCCCTCACAGTTCAGGCTTGGCGCCTATCGCTGCCGCCCGCTGCTACCCGCCTGGTGGCTGTCCTCTGCCCCGGGCCCACTCCTCCAGCCTCTGATGAGCCGCTCCTAGAGATTTTGAAGCAGGATGCCCAGCCTGACCTCAGCCCTATAGAGACCCATCCACAGGGTCTGTTCCTACTTTAGAGGCTTGCCTTCTGTCTCCATCTCAAAGGCCTGCCCAGCCCCTCACAGGTCCAAATCCCTCCTTTACTCAAGTCTTCCCCAAAGGCCTCTTCCACCCTAGCTAGCCTGGACCCCCCTCTCTGGGCCCCAGGAACTGTGTCCTCCCCTCCCTCCCTCCCTTGTCCTGTCTCCTCCTCCCTCTCACCAGTATGACTCTGTCTCTAGCCAGAGCCCCTCGGGGACAGACAGACTTCCAACCATCCTCAGCCATTCCCCAGATAGGCTATGGCAGGAGAGACAGCCAACCTCACCCCGAAGCTGGAGCCACCAATTTTTTAGGCAAGCTGGCTCCCTGAAGCCATAGGGAAGAGCACCTCTCTTATGAAAAACAGGGGCTCCCTGAATGCACTGGGCATTCCTAACACTCATAAGGAAATGCCCCCTGGATGGGCCCAGGACGACACTCCCACTCTCTGGGCCTTGCTCCATCCCTTGTGATGATAAAGGGATCAAGTGAGGTCCACTGGGGGCAGAGGGAAGCCACGTGTGGACTCAGTGACTTTCAAACTCTAAGGGTGCACATTGCCCCTAGCCAACCATGTGGGATCTTTGGGGGAACTTTTTACAGCTCCTCTCACTTCCAGATGTTCTGCTTCAAGTCCTGGACGTCCTGGGATTGCACACAGACAGTGAGTTATTACTCTGTGCCCCTCTGCCTTCCAGGAAGTCCTGGCCTGGGGCTGAGGGTTCATGGGCAATCTGGAACCCCTAAGGCCTGAATGGCCATGATGCACTCACTGCCAAGACCCCTAAGGGGAAGATGAGGAGACTGCGACAGGAAGGTGTCTCAGAAACATCTGTCCATGGGAGAACCCAGCCTGCACCTGGGTCCTCTCTCACCCCACCTCCCCATCCAGTCTGGGGAAGCCTGGACTCACCGTTAACCCTGGGGAGTCCCCAGCCTGTCACAGTGCAGAAGGAGCCGTCCTTCACCTCAAAGTCCAAGCCAGGCAGGCAGATGGGCCAGACGTACTTGTTGTACGTGACTGCCCATGCGAGCTTGAGGAGGCCAATGTCGTTGGCCCGGCCCACCCAGGACCAGTACTGACGGGACCGGTACTCTTTGTTTAAGATGACCTGGTATACCGGGATGTCAGATGTCGTCTGAGACACCTCATCAATCCTTGGACTCCCCACCCGCACTGAATAGGTAAAATCATGCCTAGGGGAAACACGAGGGGGGTCTGTCATCAGCTCCAGGCACCGCACCCCATGCCTCCACTCCATTGTCACACTCGGAGCAAATACAGGCAGACCACCCACCTGCTTCAAGCCCCCTGACCCCCAGCCCTCTCACAACAGATGTGAACAGGGCCCTGCTCACACACTATGTGGCCCAGCCTCTACAGCAACCCTGTACTTCATGGAGATGAAAACTGAGGCTCAGAGAAGCCAGCAATCAGCTCCAAGGCTACACAGCCAGCAAGTGGCAGAGCTGGGACATGGATCCAGTGTTTTCTGGTTCCAAACTCTGGACTCTGTCTGGCACCCCGAGCTGCGCCCTGGAAGTGACAGAGGCCTGGCACCATCAATCAGCCCTCCAGCCTCCTTTCCCAATATGGCCCTCAAGTGTCCAGGTCGGCGCTTAGACTTGGAGCAGGCTCTTCCAGGCAGCACAAATGTTGCCCTCAGGCCGCTGCTCTGGCTCCCAAAGATGGGCATGCCCTCTCTCGGCCCCACATTGCCTAGACTCCCCTGTGAGCACCTGTCTTCTCATCTGCCTTCCCCAGCAACCCAAGAGGAGTTATGTGTCCCCTCTCTGCCCCCAGGGCCCAGGCCAGGGCCCGGCTTCAAGGGAGTGTCAAAGGCTATGGGTCACAGGAGGCAGGAATGAGTAACAGAAGCAAAGGGTGTGGAATGAAAGAATTAGGACCTCCTTTCTGGCTAGCAACAGAAAGGAGGCCCTGGCCAGGGGCTTCCAAGCCCCCGTCGTTTATCTGTGGCATGACTGTGAAGGATTGGGGAGCCAGGTGAGGGGAGCAGCACACCCCCCCCCCACCCATCCTCGGACAAGGAATCTTTGGGACTCAGCCTCCCCTTGCTGAGAGCAGGAGTGAGGCAGGGGCCAGGATCTCGGGGAAGTGCAGAGGGCACAGCAGCTGCTGAAGGACCTGCGACCTTTCCACCCACCCACCTAGGCCCCGACTCACTGGATCAGGCAGTGGGCCACAGTCAGCACCCACTGGGAGGCAATGAGGGTCCCTGCGCAGATATGTGTGCCATTGGCCTGCACACTGACCATCCATGGCCACCGCCGAGCCATGGACTCCGGGTCCCTGAGGGTGGGGTCCTGCTCCTGGGAGGAGCCACAGGCTGAGGAGGAAGGTGAGAGCTTGATGCAGCATGGGACCCCGCAGCCCCATCCCAAGGCACCATCCCTTGCCTCCCCTCAGCCCCACCTCCTGCCTCTCCAGCTGTGGGCCACACTCAGGCAGTGATTCTCTTTTCCCACTGGATTTCTCTTTTCCCACATGAGGACTGCAGTCTGCAGCCTCCAAAGGGCCTCAGTGTCCCCCAGGGAGCACTCTCTCTGCTCCCAAAGCATGAGCCCCAGAGGTTTCCAGTCACCAGCCTGGTGCAGCCTTGGCCCCGCGAGCTCTGGCCAGATCCTTCAGAAACTCATCCCCGTTTCCATCTGGCCCTTTCTACTTCGGCCCAGGCAGTCCCCTCTGCCTCCTCTGGGAGCCCTCCTGTGATTCACTGACACGACCCAAAAGGAGAGTGGGCCAGGGGCATGAACAGACACACCCCCAGGACGACACCCCCGCCGCGCCAACACAGAAGCTGGTCCTCCGGGAAGTGTAGACTTGCAGCACACTGAGGCTCTGCTCCACACCACCTGCCAGGCAAAATTCACCCACCCGACACCAAGTGTTGGTGAGGGTTACCGCTCCAGCTTGCTCACTGCTGGTTTGGGTGGGGGGGATGTTGGTGGGTACAGCCACTCTGGAAAAGTTCTCACCCTGAAGATGCACGCATCCAATCTCACAGGAGCCCAGCCCTGGTGTTTTCTGGGCAGTTAGTGGGTTGTGAGATCAGCGTGCATGGGCTGGCACCCGTGTGTGTCCAGCCTAACAGAGGGGGACGTCTGCACGCGCTAGGTCAGGGGCTCGGAGTTCCAGGATAGGAAGTAATTCTGTGGATCCTCGCTCAACATGCTGGAAAAGCCACTGCTGGAAAGACGGTGGCCTATGGGTGCGACCCCCAGAGCCACGGGAAGGCTTCCAGGAAGCTGTGCGGAGATCCCCTAAATCCCTGGCTGGGAGCCTCCTGGGTCGGCTGAGGGAGGCGGAAACACGCAGCCCACCCCAGGCCCCTCGGACTCCCGTTGCTTCCGACCTCACCAGGCGGGCCCTCACCAGGCGGGCCCTCACCAGGCGGGCCCACAGGAGATGCTCCGTAAAAACCTTTGCAAAAGGGACTCTCTTCTCCCTCCTGCCTGCCCCTTCCTCCGCCCCGCACCCTCCTCCCCGGCGAGGCCACGGTACTCACTGGGGAATACCTCTTCAGTAACAGTCGCGGTCGGGGCCGGGGAGGCCGGGGAGGCCGGGGAGGCCGGGGAGGCCGGCGAGGCCGGCGAGGCCGGGGAGGTCGGGGAGGCCGGGGAGGTCGGCGAGGCCGGCGAGGCCCGGGAGGTCGAGGGCTGCGGCGGGTCCGGGTCGGTGGGGGCCTGGCGGGGGAGGCGAGGCCCGCCTGAGGGGCAGGTGGCCCCGGGGTCACAGGGGACGCCAGGGTCGTCGGAAGCGGGCTCGGGCGGTGTCCCTGGCGCCGGGCCAGCCACGCAGCCTGCGGAAGGACGCACAGCGGAGTCGGACGAGGCCGGGACGGGTCAGTGGAGGCCCCGGGGGACTGCGGGCGGGGAGGGGCGGGGGAGGGGGGCTCACCCGCGGGCCTCGGCGGCAGCGGTGGCAGCAGCAGCAGCAGCAGCAGCAGCAGCGGAAGGGCAGACGCCCCGGGGCCCTGGCGGCCCTGCCCGCGGGCGCGCGTCCTGCACGCAGGCTCCATCCGGGGGTGGGGGTGGCAGCGAGCGCGCGGCGGAGCTCCTCTCGCGACGGCGCCCCCTTCTGCCGCCCGCGCCGGCGTCCGCTGTGCGGGGACGAGCGCGCTCCTGCCCCGGGCCCGCGCGGGCGCCCCCCAGTGGCCGCCCGCGGGGGCGCTCCCCGAGTGCGCCCGCCGGCTTCCCCTCTGCACCACACCTCTGCCCCCCTGGCCAGGCCCTTCCCGGAGTCCCCTTCAATCTAGCCCAGCCAATCCCTGGACCTCCTCGCCCCCGCAGCCCGCTGCCCTGGGCTGGTTTCAGGCTTTCATCCTTCCCCTGGTGAGATGAGCCCCAACCCTGGGGCTGGCCTCCCGGATTTCCAAGTGGCCCACCTTCCCCACAGCCTGCTAACTTCAGGGGGGCTTGGCCCCAGGGCACTGAAACTAAGCAGCTGAAAAGGTCTTCCCGAAGGATTTTTGAAGATTGCATCATTTTAAGCAGCATCCCCACACCCCACCCCCACCTCCATTCAGCCAATATTCTTCTCTTAACAGGTCTCTCTGTTTGGGAAAGACCATGTAGGTAAGGTTGAGTGATGGTGCCAACCGACGTTTCTGGGAGCAGAAGGCCACTTTAAGGTATGTTGGAATTGAGGGAACACTCTGACAGCTCAATGACATAGATAACACATGTAGTAAGTAGAGTGGGAGAAATCCTACGAGCAGCTTTGGTTCAAAGCTTTTGGGAACTTCTAAGTAAACGTGAAATCAACTCAGGACACTCTAACTTTTGCCAGGACCTGCTGTCTTGGGAGACACTCAGGCTGGCCATTCAGTGTTCTGGTCTCTGCAAAGACAGCAAATCATACCTACTACCCTTGGCACCTATAGGACAAGGGCTCTGAACCTGAGGCCCACTGGGTCTGAGCCACCCCCATGCTTCCTCCATTGGGGCAGCAGGGCTCTGGCACAAGTGAGCCCTTCAGGGAAGGCCCCCCTTGAGAAGACAGGCGTCCCGGGGCTAGGGAGGCTCAGAAGGGTTCTGGACACGGTCAAGAAGAAAGAGGACTTCTGTGGTGCAAAACTCAAGAGCATCTTCATTGAACAACTTAAAAACCAGTGGCCTGGGACCCTCCCCCGAGGGCACTCTGTCCTGATGTCATATGCTCCCTAGGTCTGCACATCTCCTGAGGGAGCCAGAGGGAGGAAGAAGTGGCCTCTGGGAGGACCTGCCCCAGAAACATCACTCAAAGGAGCCACAGGGAGCCCAAGGACACCAGCAGAATGTAACCAGTGCGGGCGACCGGGCTCAGGAAGGCAGGATCACCCCTACTGATGAACCTCATGTCGCTGATCTGCCTCTTGATCCAGTGGGTGAACTGGGAGGTGCTGGTATAGATGCTTGGGAGGCGGTGCCGGTTGCAGCTAAGGCTCCAGCTCACCACCCCTATCTGAATCCAAGAGTTGTTCACCTGGCACACGAGGGAGCTGCCAGAGTTGTCCTGTGGAGGGGAGGGGAGAGGAGGAGGAAAGGCATGAGGAAGGCAGCTAGAAGTCCTCACTGCAGTCTCTGGAGAAGGTCACACCTTCCCAGCCCACGTCCTTAGCATGAGCTGCCTTAAGCTTGGGCCATCCCTGATAATGAGGCATAGCTCTGAACCTGCTCTGTGACATGGAAGCTCTGCACTGGGGCCCAGTTCAGGATCACACTGGCCTCTCTTTTCATTCTCCTGCTAATTCTCTGACCAGAAGCCCCTGGTCCCCATCTCTGCCCTCCCTAAAATCTTAGCCGGCCTCCAAGGTGCTGCCCTTGACCACTCTTTTTTTCCTACACCCCTGCCTGCAGAGTGGCTATTTGAAATGCAAACCAGCCCCTTCGTTTTGTACAAAGCAGATGCATGTATAAGAATAATGTTTCTAACAGCATGCATCAAAAAGTAATAGCTGTTCTGTCTGCTGATGGTGGGTTTGTGATTTTTTTAAAACTTTATACTCTTCTGTATTCTTGAAAAGTTTTGTAAATCAGAAAAACAGCTCTATCTACATATATTTTTTTAATGTAATTCAAACCAAGATTTAAAGAATATAAACTAATGAAGACTGCATGAGACATTTAAGGGAAAAAATAATAAAACTGGACCTAAGAATATAAAATAAGGACTACAACTAGGTAAATATATATTTTTGTTCTTAAGTGAGGTAACTTAAAATGCCAATGCTCAGCATTTGGCTTCCTGTAGTATGGAAGACCAGATACCCTGCCTGACCTTGCTGTAGATAACTAAATATGTATGATGCTGAAAAACTTATCATTTTAAAGGTATGGCTGAGCTGGCAAGAAAATAAAGATGCCTCAGAGTCCAAAACCTAAGGGAGGGCTAAAACCCAGAGAGATCAGCAAAGCCCACATGGCTTTGGTCTCCAAGCCATTTGCCAGACCCAGTGAAACTGAGCTTCTGTTTTCACAGTCTTGTTCGTCGGTGCGGGAGTTAAAAGGCAAAACTCAGGGCCTGTGCAAGGAGGGAAGCCTAAAACATCTTGCAAAAAGCAATACCTCCCAAAAAGGACCATGCCCTCTGAGTGAGGGGAAACTGGGAACACCTGCCCTCATATAAACTTGCAGTTGGAATTCACACTACGTGAGCAGTTCAAAAAACCCAAGCCAAGGATGTCATTCAAAGTGGTCCTGGGTTAGTCATGTGCCCAGCTATCCAGCAGAAGCAAGTATAGATTCTGTCTGAAGGAACCCACTTTGGAGGCTATGCTTCAGAGAATTCTCACAGAAACATCCTAAAGAACATTTCCTCACTTTTTAAAACATCACCCCCCACACAAGGAAGTCGAGATACTGCGAGCAAATGCCAGCCAGCAGAAAAAAACGAGAGCATAATTAGAGCCTTCATGGCTTGATACTCAGGGATTATTACACTTCTGAACTGGAAGGTTCAGAGTCTCTGGTAATGCTGCACTATTTCATAGGCTTGGGAAGCAGGATATGGCTGTTGGTTGTATTATTCTTTAATCTCCATATTCTTTTGTCTCTTCAATAGAGAGTAAAAACAATTTAAAAAGATAACAGTGTCAATCTTCCTTACATTAATCTCTAAAGTGCAAGCAATTCCAAACAAAATGCCAGACAGATTTTTTTTCAGGACCTTGACAATATGATTCTAAAATTGATATGGAAGGATAATAGTCCATGAATTCTATGACAGGCATGAGAAAGAAGAGCAAATTGGAGAGTCAGGCTGGGGGCAGATTTGACCTACCAAAGAGTTAGATATATTTCAAAGCTGTAGTTACAGAAACTGGTGCTGACATAAAAATAGAAAATAGGGGATGCCTGGGTGGCTCAGTGATTGAGCATCTACCTTTGGCTCAGGGTATGAATCTGGGGTTCCATGGTATGATCCAGGGATTAAGTCCTGCATCAGGCTCCCCACAGGGAGCCCACTTCTCCCTCTGCTGTGTCTCTGCCTCTCTGTGTGTCTCTCATGAATAAATAAATAAAATCTTTTTTTAAAAATAGGTAAATAGGCCAATTGTGCTTTGGAGAGCTAACCTGATGCCTGCACATGAGGAGACATGACACATGCCCCAGAAAGCTCTGGGAAAAAAGGATCTCTGTTGTAATGATGGGGAAACTGATGAAGAAATGTAAAGTTGGATCCTACCATAACAAAACTCCAGAGAAATTAAAACCCTCAATATTGAAAGTTAAAAAGATAAGACTCATTAAAAACATGTAGGACCTGAGCACCTGGGTGGCTCAGTTGGTTAGGTGTCTGCCTTCAGCTCAGGTCATGATATCATGGGTCCTGGTATCAAACCCTGTGTTAGACTCTCTTTTTTTTTTTTTTTAAGATTTTATTTATTTATTCATGAGAGATAGAGAGAGAGAGAGAGAGGCAGAGACACAGGCAGAGGGAGAAGCAGGCTCCATGCAGGCAGCCCGATGTGGGACTCGATCCCGGTCTCCAAGATCACACCCCGGGTTGCAGGCGGCGCTAAACCGCTGCGCCACCAGGGCTGCCCTGTGTTAGACTCTCCACTCAGTGAGGAGTCTATTTCTCCCTCTGCCTCTCCCCCCACAACCTGGGCTTATGCTTGCTCTCTCGCTCTCTCTCTTCTCTCAAATACATAAATAAAATCTTTTAAAAAATATGTAGGACCATAACTTTGACTTGAGATGAAGCATATGTTTGAAAATAAGACTTAAAGTCCACAAAGGGGAGATGTGTTGAGCTTAATTACATCAAAATTATGACTATTCATTGAAGGACACCAAATCTCATTGGACATAGATGATGAATTAAGATAGGGCATTTACTCCATCTAAAACCAGCTAGAGGTCAATATTTAGTATATGTAGGGACACCTTGAACATTAACAAGCAGAGAAACAGAGTTGAGAGACTTCTGGGGAAGATGGCAGAGTAAAAGTATCCTGGGCTCACCTCATCCCATAGATACACCTAGATAACACTCACATCAGAGTAAATAAACCAGAAAATGACCTAAAGACCGGCAGAACAGACTCACACTACAGATAAATGCAGAGGAGAGGCCACATTGAAGAGGGTAGAAAGGGTGGAGATTCAGTCAGGAGCCAAACTGACCTGTATTACCATCTGTGGGAAGGGGGGATGACACAGGTCAAGGAGGAGAGAAGAGCAGACCCCACCCCAGGCCCAAGGGAAGCCACTGGGAAGACAAATGCCTATATAACATCTGGCTTTGAGAACCAGAGGGGCCTAACTTTGGCAGTTCTTACAATCAGTAGAGCGTAATACCTGGAACTTTAAAAATCAGTGGCTCAACTCTGGGAGAGCCAGGGGTGATAGGAAACTGAGTCCTTGCTCTTAAAGAGACAGCATAACAAACAGCTGTGGAGATACAGCACTAGAAGCAGCAGTTTATAAAAAACACCTAGGGTATATGAGGACATTTATTTACTAATCTCAGCATGTGTGCTAAAGGGGCAGGGATCTTTGGGAGACTTCTCCAGGAACGAAAGAGCGGGCAGATACTGTTTCCTTCCCTGCTGCCCCCCTCCCCAACCTAGATACATGGACACCTACAGGAACCAGCCCCTCCAGAACACTCTCCCCATAAAGCTATAAGCTGATTTTTCAACAGAAGCTTTGCAGGCCAGAAGAAAGTGGCATGATATATTCAAAGTGCTGAAAGAAAAAAAAAACTACAACCAAGAACACTATACAGCAAGGCTACCATTCAGAATAAAAGGAGAGATAAAGAGTTTCCCAAACAAACAAAAGTTAAGGAATTCATGACCACTAAACCGGCCCTACAAAAAATGTTAAAGGGGATGGTTTGAGTGGAAAAGAAAGACCATAAGCAGGAGTTAAGAAGAGTAGGAAGCACAAAAGCAGTAAAAATAACTATATCCATAAAAATCAGTCCAGGGACTCACAAAACAAAAGGATCTAAGGTATGACACCATATACCTAAAACAGGGGTAGTGGGGAGAGGAGTAAAGAATGGGTCCAAACTTAAGTGACCATCAACTTAATATAAACTGCCATATGTGGGAAATGTCACGTACATATGTAATGGTAACCATGAATCAAAAACTGGCAATAGAATACCCAAAAAGTAAAGAGAGGCACTCCAAGTCTATCACTAAAGAAAGCCAGCACACTGTGAGAGAAGAGAGCAAGAGAAGAGAAGAAAGCCATAAAACAAGTAAAAAATGTCAATGAATATATAACTATTAATTATTACTTTGAATGTAAATAGACTAAATGCTCCAATCAAAAGACATGGTGATGGAACAGATAAAAAAGCAAGAGTCATCTATACACTGCCTACAAAAGACTACTTTCAGATTTAAAGACAGGTGCAGATTGAAAGTGAGGGGATAGAGAAGTGTTGACCATCCAAATGGAAGTGAAAAGAAAGCCAGGGTAGAAAGAGAGTTGAGTGAGACTCAAGAGTCTTCACCCCAGTCTCCAGATCCCTGATAGTTTGGAGAAGTGAGGAACCTCCCCCATCTCCCACTCCCAGGGACACTGAATGAGGGAGATGTGGTAGAGCTTGGCAAGGTGTAAATCAAATCAATTTTTAAATCTAGACTTGTAATCAGACAGGGTATGTAATAACTAAAAGTGACTAGAAACTGTATATTCTGCCCAAAATGATGTTTGAGAGAGGGAAGAAGCTTTGACATGGGGGGGACTTGAAAGAATAAAGCCATTGAATGTGGATTCTCTAACAAATTGAGATTCCTCAACAAACACACACAGGAAGGAATAAGTAGCACGATATTGTTCATGCAAGTTAAAAGACACATACAGCAACACTATGCATTTTTCAAAGATACAGACATCTTTAAAGATTTGAGTAGGTGCCTTTGTGGGGAGAGAATATGGAAGATGAAGGGGGAAATCAAGCTAATGATGATAATGTGAGAAGAGAAGATTAACTGGACTCTGGGAGCCCAGAGAAAAAGAGAACTCAGAATAGTAGGGAGAGAGAAAGCTTGCAAATGTGGACATTCTCTTACCACAATGAAATAAAACCAGAGCCCATGACAAAATGTAAACTATCTTATCAAAGGTAAAGAAATTAACTTTCAAAAATGTTAAAGTAAAAACAGAATTAAAATCTACCATTATTGTGTAGGGCGATAAGAATACCACATGTGGCAAAGCCCATGGGATACGGGCCTGAATTGCACATAGAAGAGTCCCGGGCTAAATATTTTCATCAAACAAGAGAGAATGAAGATAATTATTCATTATTGTCATCAATTATGTATTACCACATATTCAGCTCATGACACTTAAAAAGGAATTAATAAAGACAAAAAGGGGATAATCCACACATTAGAAAGCAGAAAATCATAGCCTTGAGAAATGAAATCAATAGCTTGTTCTCAAAAACCAACAGAATAGATAAGCACTGTACAAATCTTACCAAGAAAAACAGAGAGAAGAAAATGCAAATACTTCACAGTATGAGTAGAAAAGAGGCAAGAACCACATCCTGGGAAAATATACTTCTTCAGAATCTGAAGAATGTTTGTAACCTCCTCTTTATGGATTTAAATTCTGGATGAAACGAGTAATTTCTAAGAAAATGCAAATCATCTAAGTCCAATAACCACGAGTAAAACAACTGAAAATATTGTCCACAAACTACCCCTCAAATGAAAACAGGCCTGCGCAGTTTCATAGTCAACTTCTATTCAGCATTCAAGGAGCAGATAATTTATATCGTTTCAAATGTTCTAGAACATGGGCTAATACTTTTCAAGTGAAGTATAGTCTTGATTCTATACCTTGATATAAGGGGTACCTTCCTCAGCATGCTTTAAAAAGGACCCCAGCCTCACTAGAGGAAGAAAACAAAATGCAAAGGCGAGTGGGTCGTGCGCACAGGACTCTTCCATCTCAAGCCAGTACATTTCCCAGGCCCTGCACCAACATTGCCCTGTGCCTGTCCCAGGGCCCAGCACAGGGTGTCTGTTGGAAGAAAAAACAAATTAAACATGTTCTAAAAAAAGAGATTATAAATCTAAATCTGACAGATGAATGAAGCAGAATTACACTCTGAGCAGGGAAAGACGATCCTGGCATGCAGGCTAGGCAGACGTGAGGAATCTGTTCTCAGAGCTGACTCGGCACATCTGATCAGAGCATGGAGTCATCTTGAGAGCTGCAGAAAACACATTTTATGAAGCAAGGCATTCATTCCTGAACAAAATGCTATAGCAGATCAGGAAGGAATGGCTCTCTCCCTGACAGATGATATGCCAGATTAGCACCAGGCTTCATGATGAAGCGTGAGAAGCACATCCATGAAGGCCAGCTACAAGGCAAATTCCAGGATTTTGGGGGGACATGTGCCCGCGGTATGAAAAACGCAAATATCGTGAAAACAAAAGAGGCAAAAAATCATAACTAATTAGAGCTCATATGAATGTAGGCCTGCAAAGCCCAAGAAAGTCAACTAAAAACTCTTAGATATAACAAAAGAGTTCAGCTTGCTGTCTTCAACAAGAGGATGAGTCTGGGGGAAGGAAATGAAGAAAGTGAAAATGAAGGAAGGTCTGGTCCTGTTGAGGAAGCTGTAGCCACTGATTAACTCTAGGTGTTAATTCGGCTCTAAATATGTGTGTGGAAAATATAGCGTGACCAGAAGCAGCACCAAATTGAGACATGACAACTTGTAAACCACTGCAGCAGAAAAGTAGACTGTGTAAAAAAAATCAACCCAAAACATAAGGCGGGGGAACAGAAAGAAATATTCTTCTCATCAATTGGATAAAAGGATATTCCCCCAGATATGCGGACAAAAACAGCATCCAGCTTTAAGCTGTTTAACAAGAGACATGCCTAAAACAAAATGGCATAGCGTCTCCTGGAAGACAGAGTAATTGTTCTGGAATATAGTTCTTGCACTGCAGTAGACAAGAAAAATGAGAAGCACACCCATTGTAAAGAAAGGAGATAAATTTATCATTGTTTTCAAATAATACGGCTCTGGACCTGCAAAATTAAAGAGAATCAACTAGATCCACAAACGATGCTTGTTACATATACACACACACTCACAGACACACACACACTCACACAAACCAAATATATAATTCAAGTAGAAAGCACAATGAAAGGGCAGCCCTAATGGCCCAGCGGTTTAATGCCACCTTCAGCCCCAGGGTGTGATCCTGGAGACAGGGGATCAAGTCCCACGTCAGGCTCCCTGCATGGAGCCTGCTTCTCCCTCTGCCTGTCTCTCTCTCTCTCTCTCTCTCTCTCTCTCTTTCTCTGTGTGTGTATGTGTGTGTGTGTGTCACGAATAAATAAATAAAATCTTTTTTAAAAAGTACAATGAAAGAAAACATACTGCTCACAGCAGATATAAAACAGGCATATTCTTAAGCAGCAGCCGCTTGTAGTAACTATGTGGAGAAAGCTGTGATATCCTTGCTCTAGACAGAAAGAAAGGGAACAAAATAGTCTATTTTCCCTAAATTAATCTATTAATTTCCATCAAAATCACCACATGATTTTGTTTTTGACATTATAGTAAAATTGTTCAGTTGGAATGAACATGGGAGGACAGCCAAGCAAATTCTTTAAAAGGAGAATAATGGGGGGATCCCTGGGTGGCGCAGCGGTTTGGTGCCTGCCTTTGGCCCAGGGCGCGATCCTGGAGACCCGGGATCGAATCCCACATCGGGCTCCCGGTGCATGGAGCCTGCTTCTCCCTCTGCCTGTGTCTCTGCCTCTCTCTCTCTCTCTCTGTGACTATCATAAATAAATAAATAAAAAAAATTAAACAAAAAAAAACAACAAAAAACAAAAACAAAAAAAATAAATAAATAAAAGGAGAATAATGAAGGAGGACTTGCCTTACCACATACAAGAAAGAAAGAAAGAAAGAAAGAAAGAAAGAAAGAAAGAAAGAAAGAAAGAGCTACAATAATTTAAGAAGAATGGTGTTGGCAGAGGAATGAGACTGCAAGACTCAAAGACCGACCAAAATAAAATGGGAATGTAAAGTATAATAAAAGGGCTTTTTTTTTTTTGTAAGATTTTATTTTCAAGTAGACTCTACATTCAACGTGGGGCTCAAACTCACAACTCCAAGATCAAGAGGCACACATTCTGCGGACTGAGCCAGTCAGGCAGCTTCTAAAGGGGGCATTTCTAATTCACTACCAAAAAAATTAAAGTATTCAATGAAAGATTATTTACATAACTGGCTATATTTGGAGGAAAATAAAACAGATTCCTTCTCTCAACCTTCCAGATGAATCAAAATTAAAATATTTAAAGAAAAGAATTAAGAACACGTGAGTGAAAAATTTTATAATCTTTGGGTGGGAAAGGTAGAAAAGCACAGCACAAAAACCACTATCATCAAGGGAAATAATGAAAAATCAAATTTTTAAATAACTCTATGGAAAAAAGTCCACACCAAAAGAAGGCAAATGATGGACAGATCAGTAAAATATCATAAAACATTTTATAAAGGGTTAAAACTTCCAGTTCTCAAAACTTTTAATAACTTTTCATTTTGAAATAATTTGAGACTCACAGAGAAGTTGCTGCAAGTAGAATATTTTTACTCAGATTTACTAATTGTTAATGTTTTACCATATTTGTTTTATATTCTCTCTCCATCTGTGTATGTGTATATGTGTGAATGTGTGTTTACATAAAAACACATATACTCATAAACCATTTTAAATTAAGCTGAAAAAGACATGATGTTCCTTTATCAATAATTACTACAGCATGCGATATCCAGAGTTTTTACAAACCAATAAAAACCAAAGTAGTTTAGTAGAAAACCATGAGCAAAGGACACAGAAAAGTGTAAATGGTCCACTGAACAGTACAAGTCTCTTTATCTGGACTCCCTTTGTCCTTTTACAATTTATTTAGAAGTTGGGTTCTTTCCCTGAACTTGGGTAAAAGCTTGGGCAGAACAAGAAGTGTTGCTCACTGAGATTAATGGAATCAGTGTCACCATGAGGACAGTCTCATAAACATATCTCAGTTCAGAAATCAGAATATCCATTCCCACACAGCAATCACAATGTCAGACTTCTAAAGTAAAACTTCTCCCCACTGCGGTCTAGGGCTTTTGGCAAGCAGGAGGGAAAGGAGGAGCCAGGTCTGCTTTTCCTGTTCCTCTCATTCAGCAACCGCCCCAACCCCATCTTGCTAACCCGTTTTCTGAACCTACTACCAAGGTTAAAGCAGAAGAGCGAGGAGGCAAGAGAACCAGCACTTCCTGCTCTCTGGGTCTTGAGATTGATAGCTGACATCACGCTCCCTGGGTGATCTTGTTGAAACCCCTCCCAGGAGATCTGAGTGTGGGATAGACAATCCCCGACCCGCCCCTGGCATCCTTTGAATCCTAATGCACATTGTATTTTGATGACTTCATTGAAACTTCCTATTTAATAACTTGTTGTACAAGCAATTAACAGGATTGCTCAATTTCATGAAATTAAAGCAGAAATGAAAGTTTTAGTCTATCAGAGGAACATAATAAACATAATACCTAAATGCCAGTGATGACATAGAGAAAGGGGCACTCATATACTGTTGGTATTAATATAAAAGGATAAGTATTTGAGAAAGCTAATTTGTCAATATCTTTTAATTTTTTATTTTATTTATTTATTTTTTATGATTTTATTTATTTACTCATGAGACACAAAGAGAGAGAGAGAGGTAGAGACACAGGCAGAGAGAGAAGCAGGCTCCATGCAGGGAGCCTGACGTGGGACTCGATCCTGGGTCTCCAGGATCAGGGCCTGGGCTGAAGGCAGCGCTAAACCACTGAGCCACCGGGGCTGCCCCTCTTTTAAAATTTTAAATGTGCATACAACTGATCTTGTAATTACACTTCTAAAAATTTACTTTAGAGAAATATTTGAATAAATGTGCAAAGATCTATGAACAAAGATTTCTGGCATGGTAGAAAAAATATTGAAATGAGTTCAGATGTCTATCAATAGGAGAACGGTTAAATAGATTATGACATATCAATATGAGAGAATTGTTGTTCAGTATTCAAGGAGAATGGAATGTATTTACATAGATAGTCCAAGATGGTCCAAGATCTATTTCAAGTGAAAGTAAAAAATTTGTTGGAGAATAAAATTATAGGAGAGTCTTTCATTCATTAAAGATAAAAACTAGAAAAAAATCCTAAAACTTATTTGGGGTTTCATATATGTATAGAAAGAAATGTTAGGGATAGAAACTAAACAACTTAGAGTGGAAATTTCTAGGTAGTTTGATTATAGGGAAGTCTCATTTTCCAATGTTTGCATTTATGTGCTACTTTTTTTTAAAGAGATGCATGCATTTCCTTTCAAATCACACTATGTATATATTTTTTAAATAAAGTAATGATAAGGGAATCACAGCAGTATAAAACTTAAGAGATGAAACCACATTTAATTAAAAGATGATCTCATAGTTTTAAATACTTCAAACACAAAACTAGAAAGAGTAAATCTTTTTGCTCAAGAAGACAGAAAAATAAAACCAAATCAAGCCCAAGGGAAGCAGAAGAAAATTAAGAGAAATAGAAAACAATGAAATAAGTAAAAAAAACTTAACTATATACCAGGCCACTAGGCAAACTGCAGCATATCCCATATAGCAGGTATCATTGTAGAGCCAATTTTATGATTACATGGCAAGCGGGTTGGAAATCATTAACAAAACAAACAAGCACACATGTATTTGGAAATGGGAAAAAATGCTTATAAATAAGCTATAGATCAAAATGAAATAAGAATGGGAATTAGAGAAAATATTTAGAACTAGGTAACAGTAAAAATGCTACATACTAAAATATGTGGTATTAGGCTAAAGCAGTATGTAGAGGGAAATCTGTAGACTTAAATACTTTTATTAGAAAAGAAAAAAGTCCAAAAATACATTGGAGGTCTTCCTTACCCACTCATCTATCGATGGACGTTTGGCTGCTTCCACATCTTGGCTGTTGTAAATAATGCAATAAGCATAGGGATGCATATATCTTTTCAGATTAGTCTTTTCATTTTCTTCAGGTAAATGCCCAGTGGTGTAATTACTGGATCATAGGGTAGCTCTATTTTTAACTTTTTGAGGAAATTCCATACTATTTTCCACAGTGGCTGCACCAGTTTGCATTCCCACCAACAGTGCAAGAGGGTTCCCCTTTTCTCAACATCCTCGCCAACACCTGTTGTTTCTGATGTTGTTAATTTTAGCCATTCTGGCAGGTGTAAGGTGATATCTCATTGTGGTTTTGATTTACATTTCCCGGATGATGAGTGATGTTGAGTATCTTTTCCTGTGTCTGTTGGCCAACTATATGTCTGCTTTGGAAGAAATATCTTTTCAGGTCCTCTGTTCATTTTTTAATCAGATTGTTTGGGGTTGTGTTGTTGTTGTTGTTGTCTTGATAATTGAGTGTTGTATGGGTTCTTTTTTATGGGTTCTTTACATATTTTGGGTATTAGGCCTTTATTGAAAATATCATTTGCAAACACCTTCTCCCATTCAGTAGGTTACCTTTTCATTTTGTTGGTTTCCTTTGCTGTGCAGAAGCTTTTTAGTTTGATGTAGTCTCACTGTTTTGTTTTTGTTTGTTTCTGTTTTGCTTTTGTTGGCCTTGCCTGAGGAGATAGATTAAAAAACATATTTCTAAGACTGATGTGCAAGAGTTTACTGCTATGTTTTCTTTTAGAAGTTTTACGGTTTGGGTCTTAAACTTAGATCTTTAACCTATTTTGAGTTTATTTTTGTGTATGGTGTGAGAAAGTGATTGAGTTTCATTCTTTTGCATGTAGTTGTTTGGTTTTCCCAACACTGTTTATTGAAGAGATAGTGTTTTCCTCATGGCATATTCCTGCCTCCTTTGTCATAGATTAACCATAGAAGTATTGGTTTATTTGGGGGCTACCCATTCTGTTCCATTGATCTGTGTCTATTTTGTGCAAATACCATACTATTTTGATTACACTAGCTTTGTAGATAGCTTGAAATCTGGGACTGTAATACCTCCAGCTTTGTCGTTCTTTCTCAAGATTGCTTTGACTATTCTGGGTCTTTTGTGGTTTTATACAAATTTTAGGATTATTTGTTCCAGCCTGGTGAAAAATACTATTGGTATTTTGATAGGGATTGAATTGAATCTGTAGATTGTATTGGATAGCATAGACATTTTAATGATTAATTTTTCCAATCCATGAGCATGGTGTATCTTTCCATTTATTTGTGTTATCTTCAATTTCTTTCATCAATATCTTACAGTTTTCAGACTGCACATCTTTCACCTCCTTGGCTAAATCTATTCCTAGGAATTTTATTCTTTTTTATGTAATCGTAAACAGAGTTATTTTCTTAATTTCTGCTACTTCATTATTAGTGTATAGAAATGCAACAGATTTCTGTATATTAATTTTGTATCCTGAATTCCTTTATTAGTTCTATTAGTTTTTTGATGGATTCTTTAGGGTTTTCTATGTAGAGTATCGTGTCACTTCAAAATCGTGACAATTTTACTTCTTCCTTATCAATTTGGATGCCTTTTGTTTCTTTTGTCTGTGGTTAAAAATTCAGAACTGTGTTGAATAAAAGTGGCAAGAGTGAATGTCTTTGTCCGGTTCCTGACCTTAGAGGAAAAGCTTTCAGTTTTTCACCATTGAGTATGATGTGCTGTGGGTTTGTCATACATGGCCTCTATTATGCTAAGGTTTCTTCCCTCTATACACACTTTGCTGAGAGTTTTTAACATGAATGGATGTTGAATTTTGTCAAATTATTTTTATCCTTTTGTTAATCTGGTGTATCATGTTGATTGATTTGCAGATATTGAACCATCTTTGCATCCCTGGAACAAATCCCACGTAGTCATGGTGAATAATCCTTTTAATGTATTGTTGAATTAAGTTTGTTAATATTTTGTTGAGGCTTTTTGCTTGTAGTTTCATTAAGGATATTGGTCTTTAATTTTCTTTTTGTGTAGTGTCTCTGATTTTTGTATTAGGGTAGTGCTGGCCTCATAGAATAAATTTTGAACCATTCTTTCCTCTTCGATTTTTTTTGGAATAGTTTGAGAAGAATAGGTAATTCACCTGTGAACCTATTTAGTCCTGGACTTTTGTTCATTGGGAGTTTTCTGATTACTGATTCACTTTTATTACTAGTAATCAGCCTGTTCCAAATTTCAATTTCTTCCTGATTCATTCTTGGAAGATTGTATGTTTCTAGGAATTTATCCATTTCTTCTAGGTTGTCCAATTTTTTCATGTATTATTTTTCATAGTTGTGTCTTATAATTCTTTATATTTCTGTTGACTAAACTTCTCTTTCATTTCTGATTTTATTTATTTGAGTCCTCTCTCATTTCCTTGTTGAGTCTGGCTAAAGGTTTATCATTTTTATCTTTTCAAAGAACTAGCTCTTAGTTTCATTGATTTTTTCCTATTGTTTTTTTTCAGTCTCTATTTTATTTATATCACTCCAATATTTATTATTTCCTTCTACTAACTTTGGGCTTTGTTCTTCTTTTTTCTCATTCCTTCAGGTGTAAGATTAGATTGAGATTTTGTTTCTTGAGGTAGTCCTGCATCATTATAAACTTGTCTCATAGAACTGCTCTTTAATCAAAGCATTGCCAATTTTGTTTGTTTTATGTTGTTTTGTTTTTGGAAAAACTGGTTATTATTTTCAATGTTATATTATTGTTTATTCTGGTCTCTATATTATTTATTTCTGATTTTTCTTTGTTACTTCCTTCCTCTACGAAATTTCAGCTAAGTCTCTCCTTTTTCTAGCTCCTTGTGGTGTAATTTATTTATTCGAACTCTTTTCTTAACACAAGTATTTATAACATAAATTTCGCTATAACATCTGCTTTTGCTGCATCCCATAGGTTTTATAATATTGTGCTTTATTTTTCTTTTGTTGTGAGACATATTTTGACTTGCCATTTTATTATTTGACCCACTGCTTGTGCAGTAGTGTGTTAATATTTACATGTTAAATATTTAATATTCACATTGTAGATTTTCCAGTTTTTATTATTGATCTTTAGTTTTATACCATTGTGGTTGGAAAACATCCTTAGTATGATATTAGTCTTAAATTTGTAATATTTATTATCTTTTTATGTGATTTAATCAGAGGATTGTTCTATGTATACTTGAGAAAAATATGTGTTCTATTTTTCTTGGATGGAATGTTTTATATATATATTTTAGAACCATGTATTTTGAAATATTCCTCAAGTAAAAAATGTTCTTGTTGAAAAAATAATAACTGTAGCTGATGGTACCCACTTAAAATAAAGCATTTCAGAAGGAAAGTGGGTGGGGAAATGGGTGAAGTAGATGACGGGGATTAAGAGTACACTTACCATGATGAGCACTGAGTAACGATGTATAGTATTTGAACCACTATATTGTATACCTAAAACTAATATAGCACTATATGTTAACTATACTGGAATTAAAATTAAAAACAACAAAAATGTTTTAAATTGAGATGCTTCTGCTGCATCTCAAAGATTTTAGACCATTGTATTTCCATTTTCATTTGTCTCAAGGTATTTTTATTTTTTTTTATTTTTTTATAATTTTTATTTATTTATTTATTTATTTATTTATTTATTTATTTATGATAGTCACACAGAGAGAGAGAAAAAGAGGCAGAGACACAGGCAGAGGGAGAAGCAGGCTCCATGCACCGGGAGCCTGATGTGGGATTCGATCCCGGGTCTCCAGGATCGCGCCCTGGGCCAAAGGCAGGTGCCAAACTGCTGTGCCACCCAGGGATCCCATCTCAAGGTATTTTTAAATTTCCTCTTTGATTTCTTCATTCATCCATTGCTTATTTGGGAGTGTGTTGTTTAGCCTCCACGTTTCCATTTTTTCCAGTTTTTTTCTTGTAATTGATTTCCAGTTCCATACTATGTGGGTCAGAAAAGATGCTTGATATGATTTCAATCTTCTTAAATTCACTGAAACTTATTTTAGTGGCCTAACATGTGCTCTATTCTGGAGAATGTTCCATGTGCACTTATGTATTTGAAAATAATATGTATTCTGTTTTCTGGTTGGAATGTTATATATATATGTATATGTATATGTACATACACACATACATACGCACATATATAATGCTATATATGTACATATATTATATATATACATACACACATGTAAAACATTCAGCATACATATACTGTATATTGGACTGTTCAAAGCCACTGTTTCCTTACTGATTTTCTGTCAGGAAAATCTATTCAGTAAGTGATGTACCTAAAGTACCCCATTATTATTGTATGTATCACTGTTACTTTCTCCCTTTATGTCTGTTCATATTTGCTTTACACATTTTAGGTGCTCCTCTACTAGATGCATGGATATTTACAATGGTTACATCCTCTTGTTGGATTGGTCCCTTTATCATTATATAAGGCCTTTTTTTTATTACATTGGGTTTTTTTTTTTTAAATACCTTTTGTCTAAAATAAGTATTGCTACCCCAGCTTTTTTTTTTTTTTTTTGCTTTTTGCTTCAGTTTGCATGGAATATCTTTTTTCATCCCTTCACTTTCAGTCTGTATGTGAGTCTCTTATAGGCAGCATATAAATAGGTCTTGCTTTTCTTATCCATTCAATCGGAGTGTTTAGTCCATGTACATTTAAAGTATTTACTGATAGTTATGTACTCATTGCCATTGTGGTGGTTGTGACCTTGTTTTTATATCTCTTCTCTGTTCCTTTCTTCCTCTCTTGTTCTCTTCTCTTGGAATTTGATGACTTTCTTTAGTGTTATGCTTGGATTCCTTTCTCTTTGTGCATGCCTGTGTGTGTATCTATTATAGGTTTTTGATTTGTGGTCACCATTGAGGTTTGTAATATTCTATGTGTACAGCAATCTACTTTAGGTTAATGTCGCTTAAGTTTGAATATTTTCTAAACACTACATTTTAATTCCCACCACTTCCACATTTTATGTATATGATGTCATATTTTACTCTAGGAAAGGGCAGCCCAGGTGGCTCAGTGGTTTAGCACCGCCTTCAACCTGGGGCATGATCCTGGAGACCCCAGATGGAGTCCCACGTCGGGCTCTCTGCATGGAGCCTGCTTCTTACTCTACCTGTGTCTCTGCCCCTCTCTCTCTCTCTCTCTCTCTCTCTCTCTCTGTCTCTTGTGAATAAATAAATAAAATCTTTAAAAAAAAATCTAGTAAAGAGTTTTTGCAATGGATGCCACTGGGACAATTGGAAGTCCATATGAGTAAACATAAAAATAGTGCTCTCCCTATCTAAACACCACTCACAAAATGAATGCATGTGGATTTAAGACCTAAATGTGAAAACCAAAAATTTTCAAACTTTAAGAAACAAAAATATAGGAAAGTCTTTATGACCTCAGGAAAAGGAAGGAGTTCTTAAATAAGACGCAAAAACATAAGCCAGAAAGGAAAATATGGATCTACATTTGACTACAATAAAACCTAAACTGCTGTTCAGCAAACAAAAGAATAAACATAATGAAAACATAAATAAAAAACTGGGACAAGATATCTGCAATATACAATGGACACAGAACCAGTATCCAGAATATAAAAATATGATAAAAAGAAAAAGGCAAACAATAGAAAATGTGCAAAATATCTGAGTGAGTCAGTCATAGAAGAAGAATTACGAATGGAGACTGAGCACGTGAAAAGATGCATAATGGCACTAGTAACTAGGGACATGCACGCTCCAACCACAATGTGATTTCTGTTTCTCATCTAACAGAATGGAAAACATTTTATAGTCTGCCAGTACCAAAAATGTTGGCAACAATATGGAACAACAGAATTCTCAGACATTGCTATAAGAATATGGATTAATACAATCAATTTGGAAAACAATTAGGCAGTAACTATTAAAGATGAAGGTATAGGGGCGCCTGGGTGACTCAGTCGGTTAAGCATTTGCCTTTGGCTCAGGTCATGGTCTCAGGGTCCTAGGATCGAGCCCCGCATTGGGCTCCCTGCCCAGTGGGGAGCCTGCTTATCCCTCTCCCTCTGCCCCTCTCCCCTCCAACCTCCCCCATCCCAACACTGTTTTTACCTGCACTCTCTCTCAAATAAATAAATAAAATCTTCAAAAAAAGAAAAGATGAAGGTATGCACAGCCTATAACCCACTAGTTCCTTGCAGGACACATCCTGTTGAGAAGTTCTGGAACATGTAAACAGGGAGATGTGTATAGGACTATCCAGCAGTTTGTGATATGAAAAAACTTAAAAATTGGGGTGCCTAGGTGGCTAGGTTAGTCGAGCGTCTGACTCTTGATTTCGACTCCCATCATGATCTCAGGGTCATGAGATGGAGCTCTGAGTTGGGCTCCGCACTCAATGGGGAGCCTGCTTGAGATTCTCTCCCTCTGCCCCTCCCCCACCACCCATGCATGCACATGCTCTCTCTCTTTAAAATAAATGAATTTTTTTTAAAACCTGAAAACTACCTTAGCACTATAAACAGTAGAGTGTTTAAACTGTGGCATATTCACAAGAGGATATCATAGAGAGCTGTTAATAAATTAGAGCTGCACATATCAATATGTATAAATCTCAAAAACAATGTTCAACAGAAGATTCAAGAGTCAGGCCCATGTTTTCAGAATGATGCCACTTATGCAAAACTGATTCTGTAAAACTCTATTTTAGACTTGGTAACTGAAGGCCAAGGAAAGGAGATTTTCATAAGGTCACCCAGTAACTTGTGAAAAGGAAGACATGTCCCCTGAAAGCCCTCTCCCTGCCCTGGGCCATAGCACCCCGCACCTGACAGGAGTCCATGCCCCATTCTGAGCTGACACACAGCATGTCATTCCCAATGAACTGCTTCTGGTCCTTCAAGAAGAGGAACTGGTACTGCTGACGGCAGATTTCACTGTTTATGATCTTGACAGCCACCTCCTGAAGACTGTAGGGGCTCTTTGGGGTTACTGAAGAGACTGAGAGAGAAAGAGAGAGAGAGAGAGAGGGAGGGAGGGAGTTGAGATATGCCTTGTCATTCCTTCAACTATTTGGCACATCTCCATCTTAAACTTGTCCAGATTCACTAGAGTAGGAAGCAGGGCCATTTTGGAGGGAAAAGTATCCCAAGGGGATCAGAGCAACATCTAAGCATGGAATGAGGACAAGGAGAGACTACTCTAATAATTCAGGTTTCATGAGGGTGGGGGCTGAGCACTGCTCCACAGCTATCCAGCAAGATGTCAAGACCCCAGAGCCCAGAGTGTGCCACCCACTGGAAGACAGGATTCCACAAACACTCCTAGACTCTAAGCCTCTAGGATGGCACCAACAGAGGTCAGATCTCCAGGAATTACTGGTGCCTTGAGGTAACAAGTAGGTATGAATGCTGCCCGATGCCTTACTTTCTGAGATCATGTGCCACTTGCAGACAGAGAAACCCATTAATAGCCAAAAATTAATTCCCTGCCATGCTGCAAAGTGAGGCTTGGCACTGGATCTAATTTAACTTTGGCAACTGAGGTTTACGCAGGCCATGTGTCTTTTACACTAAAGTACGGTGTGTTCTCCTGAAGACTATAGGGGGCCTTTGGGGGTCCTGAAGAGACATGGCCAGGATAGTGTGCAGCACATGTAAGTGCTCAGGAATGTTTGCTGAACAAATGAATAAGGGAATGAACAAATGAGAGGTGCCTGGGTGGCTCGGTCGGTTGGGCGTCCAACTTTTGATTTTGGCTTGGGTCATGATCTCAGGGTCATGGGATCAAGCCCTGCATCGGGCTCCAGGTTGGGCATGGAGGTTGCTTGGGATTTCTCTCTCTCTCTCTCTCTCTGCCTCTCCCCACCACCCCTTTTTTTTAAAGGGGGAATGAACAAATAAGTCCATACTGGAGTTCTGTTCAGAAGAGGTTAGTGTCTTGGAACCTCTACCTGCCTTCACTCACCTTGAGGATTTTTATATCCCCACCCGATCACCCAGCACAAGGTTCCGATAGATGGCTCAAATCTGCTGCTGGGTAGGCAGACAGGCTGGATGAGCGGGGACCAGGATATGGGGGCCCTGAGCTTCAGAAGGGCAATGTCCTGGGATATGAGGTTGTGGAAATCCTCGTGAATCACAATGCGAGTGAGCAGGAGCTGAGTGCTGTTTTCTGGAAGGTGTTGGACTCCCACCCTCACGGAGTACATTTTGGGGTCCTTGGATCTGTAGGGTCATGGGGAGGAGGCAGATCATTAGCAGTGGGGTCATACGTGGTTAGAGAAACACAGACTGAGCACACTGTAACCCAGCTGGGCCCCTTGTCCCAGATCCCCAAATTTACTGCCTACCCCTATCCCCTAGGCCAGAAAGCAAAACTCTAGGTCTGGATGGCTGCCCTGACTGACCTCTGTAGACAATGCGCAGCTGTGAGGATCCACTGGTGATGGATGATGGAGCCACTACAGATGTATACACCCAGAAGGAGGATGCTCACCTGCCATGGCCACTTGCCTACCTCTACCAGCTTCCCCTTCACCATTTTGCAAGCGATGTTGGTGTGACCACAGGTCTGGAACCAGGACTCTATGGAAAAAGGTAGAAAGGGGAGCATGCCAGCCCTGAGCAGATGCTCATCCAGTAAAAGGCAGCCCTCACACACCGCAGCACACAGCAAACCATCCAAAGGCAGAGAGGGCCACATTCCAGCCATTGCGTGGGGAAGGGCTTTTTCCTACAGCAAGTGCTCCATTTTATAAAGCAATCCACCAAACAATGGGGACCTGCCAGCCCTTCCAGGGCTTATTAGGAGCTACCACTCCAGGGTTTATCTCTACCCCACTCATTTACACAAGCAGATAGGAGAGTGAAGGAGGAGACTCATCTGAGGAGTGAGTTGCCAGTCAAGGGGCAGGTGATGGGGCACAAGTGAGCATGATCATTTGTATTCGTGGCCAGAAAGCAATGGATAGTGAGGTTGCATTGCACAACTCCAGGCCTGCCTCCACAGGTCTCACACACACACATACACACACACACACACACCTGCCAAGTATGCTCTCTATGACCATATAGGGAAGTAAGTAGAGATGCTTGTCAATCACCTCCTTGCCCCTCCCTGTCCCCAACCACAGAAGCAGGGGAAGAAGGAGCTGCATGGACCTGCTTATGAGACTGAGAACATGAACTGGACCATCTTAGACTGGACAATTTAATAACTGAATGTCACTGAGGACAAGAAAGGGAGAAATTCTACAGCAAAGGTTGAAGACCAAGATTAAAGACAAAAAAAAAAAAAAAAAAGGTTTTTATGTATGTAGCCTGCTGTCAAGTTTAGGCTGGCCAACACGCTGTTAACATGCAGTCATGGATCCTCACGGAGGCAAAGCTAGACATGTGTTTACACTGTCAGAAGCTGGAGTGGTTCCAGAAAGTCTGTTTCCCTCAGTGTGCATGCCAAGCAGAGCATCAGGGACTCAGGAGCAGTAACCAAGGCTTGTTCTTGCCTAGGGAGGGTCCCTGATGTTGATGGAGGGGTCCATTAATAAGCAGACAAGGCTACTAATCTAGGGGGGTCCATACACATTAGCAGAAACATCCAGTAGGCTCTGTCTCATAGAAATCCCCCACAAATCATTCTACCATGAAGATGCCAGTGCTAAGTCCAGCAGTTCAGTCTGTGGGGAGCCATGATGGGTTGGTTGGGGGCCTGAGGTGTTGCAGATCAACCTCGTCAGAGGCACAGCATCACTGGCCCACACATAGGGAATGCTCAGTGGCTCAGACTCTACTGCGGATGACCTCTACCCCACTTGGAGCCTGAGAGTCACAGCACTCCCACTTACAAGCCACACTTCGATGTTGTGGCCAAAAGTCACCTGTGGTGACAGGAAGATGTGTCTCGGCTCATGATTTCTGTCTTTGTAAGGTCACAGCCCCCCATCTCCACTCCCACGTCATCCCAGGCACAGCAGTCAGTTCTGTGGAGCAGTCCACACATCCTCACCACTCTAAAACATTCCAGATGTCCAAGGGCATCCCCAAGTAGGAGACCACTCACTCTCTCATTCACTCAATCTACAGGTTACTGGTCTGATGAGGGGAGTCACACAGTGAGGGAAAAAGAAAAGTCAGTCCCTGAGTTGGGGGATATGTCCCTACTCACAGACGCCATGCCAGCATGTTTCCTGCCAAGCGGCGGAACGATCAGGGGCAGGTGACCTGAGAAAGGGCCACCACCACAAGATCCCAAGTGGTTGGTTAGTGTGGGGAGCCAGGAGGACTTCTGTCAGTCACACGGTGGCCCAAGTTTTTTACCCCAAAGAGTCTACTGAAAACCGGTATGGACTCCTGGCTTCTTAAGTCACTTAAGTCCCCTGGGCCTTGGTTTCCTCCTGTGAAATGGGGATACCGTAAAGCCCAGCTCACAGGGTGTTGAGACCTTACATCGATACGTAGATAGCTGTCACTCACACCTCACATTGCCGTCCCAAGTCCTAGTTCTCCTAGGTTGTGCCTCCCAAACAAGCTCCTTTGGTCCACACAGCTGTTTGCTTGTTCCCCAATTCCTAACAAGGCTCTTCCCTTGCGTTCATGAGCACCCTACAAACTGGAACTGCTTCAACAGGGTCTGGGTCCCTAGGCTGGCACATCATGCTGGCCGGTGAGGATGTGTTCATCAGGATATGGTTAAATTTAGACAGGAGGACAGCACCCAGGCAAACAGACCCCTCCTGCCTCTCTCCCATGTCCCGAAAGCCCTACCTTCAAGATACAGGGGAGACCCAAGTCTGGCAGAAGGAAATGGAGAGGAGAGGCTTTGAAGATCTCCTGGCCCACATGCCATGGCTAGCAGGTGCCCAGCCCACACTGGTCCCTGTAAGGGATGTGGGGGTAGGGCGGGGCAGGGTGTCTCCACTGTGTGAGAATTCTAGAACTCATGGTTTGTTTATTCACAGTAGTGAGGAGTGGGTCTCTACTACCGGGCTGGGGACTCATCCAGCTGGAGCAGCAACAGGACACTGAGAAGGGACAGTGCGTTAGTGGTGAGGGCCCACCAGGGCCACAATGGGATGCTGCTGCCAGGCCCCTCCCTGGAATGATGCTCCGGGTGCTCAGCCCTGAGCTTGTGACAGCAGCATCTGGTGTCTGGCCCACAACAATGCCTCCTGAGCTCAGCCTCGGCTTTGATGGTGCCCCTGTGTGCCTGATCCTGAGCCCATTACAACACCTGTAAACCCCACTGTCTGCTCCGTGTTCTTTCATGAAACCTTTCCGAGGGCATCCTAGAGGTGTGGGAACTGAGACATGGAGGGGGATGGCTGCTGGGGGCGCCTAAACTAGAACTGGGGTTCAAGCTCTGCTCCTGGGGGAGAGAGAGGCCAGCTGTTCTGGGCTTGGGAATGTGACTTTCTGAGAAGCAGCAGCTTGCAGGCCTGGGTCTCCATGAGTCAGGATAAATGCCATCTTGGGACGACCTCCCCAGCACCCCACTGAGGTGCCCTCCCCACGATCCCCATGCTCTTCACACTGCCCATCAGGACCATTCACTCCTGCTCCACCTGCCAGTGTTGCCCAGGATGTGGGGTAACAAGGTTGCTTGCACACCGCTGAGGGGTGGGGGGAAGGACCAGGACACCATGGTGGGGAACTTTGGGATCATTTAGTAGAACAGAGTATGTGCCTACCTCACAACTTGCAGGGTCTCTCCTGCTTGCATGCTCTAGACACAGTCACGCAACAAATGCAGCAGGAAAGTTCCAAGAGATGGTTCACAGCTCACGGCATTACTGCTGCATTAAGCCTAAACTGGAAGCTACCCAACAGCCCTCAAAGGCAGGATGGAGGCTCAGAATACTAGCCAGCAATGAGAGTGGACTGCTACACATAACGACATGGCCAATCTCATAAACATGCTGTTGAGTGAAAGAAGCCGGACACAGAAAGGTACACATTGTATGAAACTCAAAAGCAGGCAAAACAAACTGTGTCTAGAGATACCTGGCTGAAAATCAAGGAATGATTACCCCTACAATCAAATTTCTTCCAGGGGGAAACAGGGAGAAAGAGAGAAAGAAAGAAAAAGAAAAGGAAACAAAAACAAAAACAAAAACAAAACAAAGGAAAGATAAATCCAGAGAAGGAAAGCTCTATCTCCTGCCTTTGTGGAAAATAATGCCTTGGGGGGACCAGTCAATGAAACACAATAGGATAAAATTCAATAAAAACCAAGCATATCCATCACCACCACCAACATGAATACAAAAACCCTCTACTTTTTTAAAAAAGATTTTATTTATTTATTCATGAGAGACACACAGAGAGGCAGAGACACAGGCAGAGGGAGAAGCAGGCTCCATACAGGGAGTCTGACATGGGACTCGATCCCGGGTCCGGGATCGTGCCCTGGACTGAAGGTGGTGCTAAACCGCTGAGCCACCCGGGCTGCCCTAAAACCTTCTACTTTTAAAAGTCAAAGTTTCTTATATTGGGTAAAAAAAAAAAAAAAGTCTCTCACATGCTACTCACCAGAGAGCCAGCTGAAACAAAATGACACGAAGCAGTCAAAAGTAAAAAGACAGGTAAAAACACAGTAAGTATATGCAAGTGAAAACAGAAATAGCAGTGTTGATCTTTAGAGATGTGATTCAGGACAAAAGCTTTAAACAGAAAAAGTTATTTCACGTTGTTGGGAAAAGATAAAAATTATAATGACTATGTAACATCATAAAGTTTGTTATTGATCACATAACATCAAACCCATAAAGCAGGGATGCCTGGGTGGCTCAGCAGTTGAGTGCCTGCCTTCCGCCCAAGGTGTGTTCCTAGGGTCCCAGGACAAGTCCCACATAGGGCTCCCTGCATGGAGCCTGCTTCTCCCTCTCCCTATGTCTCTGCCTCTCTCTGTGTGTCTCTCATGAATAAATAAATAAATAAATCTTAAGAAAAAAAAACCCATAAAGCAAAGTCAATTCGTGATCTGTGGGAAACTGAAACAATCCACTTTGGGGGACGCCTTCTCCCACTCTGTCTTTGGAGGATGGAATATCTATAAAAATCAACCACCCACTAGACCCTACTAAGAACACGACAATAACCTGCCCTTAAAAGCTGAACAATTTGGGCCACAGTTTTGTACCACGATGCAATGATACTAGGATTTAAAAACAAAAGAGTGAGCAACACATCTGAAATTTTTAAAAACAAACTTTGTTAACTTATTTTGAGAAAGTAACATTCTATAAACTCTTTATTCTTTTTCAATTTTATTTATTCATGAGAGACACAGAGAAAGAGGCAGAGACATAGGCAGAGGAAGCAGGCTCCCTGTAGGGAGCCCGATGTGGGACTCAATCCCAGGACCCAGGATCACCCTGAGCTGAAGGCAGATGCTCAACCACTGAGTCACACAGGCATCCTTCCAGGGAACTTCTGGGGAACTTCTAGGGAACTCTTGGGTTAAATACGAAATATACCATGAAATTAGAAATACAGAAATGGGGATCCCTGGGTGGCGCAGCGGTTTAGCGCCTGCCTTTGGCCCAGGGCGCGATCCTGGAGACCCGGGATCGAATCCCACGTCGGGCTCCCGGTGCATGGAGCCTGCTTCTCCCTCTGCCTGTGTCTCTGCCTCTCTCTCTCTCTCTCTCTCTCTCTCTATGTCTATCATAAATAAATAAATCTTAAAAAAAAAATTTAAAAAAAAATACAGAAATGAATAATGAGGTCAGTAGATAGCAAATCCTGTGCAATGTGGCCGAAGTGAGACCCAGAGGAAATTTTATAGAATTAAGTGAAAATATTAGAAACCAAAGAAGTCTGTTAACTGACTCAGCATATGACTCCAGAAATTTGAAAAATGACAGTAAAATACATACCCCCAAAAGTAGAAGGTTATAATTACTAAAGCTAAAAAAGCTTTAATGAATGAACAAAAAAGGTTTGATTACCAAAACCAAAAGCTAGTTTGTATCATTTAGGAGTCCCCAAATAAGAGAAACTTCTATTCAAATAGGCTTAAAATTCTTCTCCTCTCTTCAGTGATGGCAGCTTCCTCCTGAGCTGGTCCCCTTGTCTAGAAATGGTTGCCAACTGTACCAGGTGATGTACAGTAGTGTTGAATAACTACATTGTACACCTGAAACCAATATCACACTGTATGTGGATTAACTGGAATTTAAATAAAAACTTGTAAAAACTGGTTGCCAACAGCCCACATCCTTCTGCTTCCTCACCCACATTCAAAGAGTGCACATGTCTCTCTAACCATGCCTTATGCTGGCTGAGTAACCCAACTGGAGCCAAGCAGCCGGGGCACTGCACTATGCTACCTCCATCAGATCAAGGAGCCACCCCTCTTGGGAGCTGGGAGTGTGACAGTTCCACCCTAAAAAATATGAACAGCATTGCACAGTGGGATGGCTGCAGACCAGGACCTGGAGTAAAATGAGGTAAGGACAGATACCAGAAAGCTAACCAATAAGATATACCAGATGGATTTTTTAAAGATTTATTTATTTATTTGAGAGAGAGCAGCAGAGGGAGAATCTCATGCAGACTCCCCACTGAGTGCAGACCCAACACAGGGCTCAATCCCCCAAGATCATGACCTGAGCCGAATCACGTATCAAATGATTAACTGACTGAACTACCCAGGCACCCCTACCAGATGGATTTTTAAAAACACCTATGAAATAGACAAGAATTTGGTAATTCTAATCTTTAATAATTAAGTAAGAGGAAAAAGTACATATTTAAGTAATATTAGAAATAGGAAAGGGGGGCAGCCTGGGTGGCTCAGTGGTTTAAGCGCCTGCCTTCATCCCAGGGCATGATCCTGGAATCCTGAGATCGAGTCTCACATCGGGCTCCCTACATGGGGCCTGCCTCTCCCTCTGCCTGTGTCTCTGCCTCTCTCTCTCTCTGTCTATCATGAATAAATAAATGAATAAAATCTTAAAAAGAAATAGGAAAGGGAAAACAAACAAACAAAAAATAGGAAAGAGGGGGAGCCTGAGTGGCTCAGTGGTTGAGCATTTGTCATGATCTCGGGGTCCTGGTATTGAGTCCCACATCAGGCTCCCCATGGGGAGCCTACTTCTCCCTCTGCCCATGTCTCTGCCTCTCTGTGTCTCTCATGAATAAATAGTCTTAACAAAAAATAGGAAAGAGGCCATAGGTTCAATTTTATACATCAGTTTGAAATGTAAGATTCTAGGTTAAAGTTAGTGATTTTTCTATACTAAAATTAAAGCAAAAAGAAGTGGGAAACCCAACTAGGCCAATAACTATACAAGATATTTTTTAAATAGTCAAAGATTTGTCTGTTCCTTAAGAAAGCTATCAGGTCCAGTGAGTTTTACGTGCACTATCTACCAAACCTCAGGAACAGATCATGCTGGCATTATATACACTGCTCTAGGGCATGGAAAAATACTAAAAGCTTCTCAATATGTTTTAAGAGGCTAACACAGCAAAGACACCAAATTTGAACAAATGGTGGAATAGAAAGGAAAAGTGAAGACCAATCCAGCTTTGGGGCAGAAATTTTCAACCAAATGCCAACAAATGGAATCCACAGTGTATTAAGGGATTTATCTAAGAAATCTATTGAGATCTAGTAATGAATCTCACTATGTGAACAAATTAAGTAAGAAAACCCATATAATCATCTTAATAATCCACTACTGTGTCACTAGGACCCAAGACCATGCCAGGCACAGCAAAGACTCCCAGGAAATATCTGTGAAACATAGGAAGGCTGAGGTCAAGGTCAGCATATGGACCCCCACCAGTATCGCCACTATTTCACACTGTGTTAGAAGTCATGGGCAATGAGATAACAAAAGAAATAAATGGTAGGATTTTCAAAAAAGGACAAGACATAGCTCTCACCATTTTAGGGTATTTGATTAGCCAAAAATAACCCAAAAGAATCAACTGAGAAACTGCCGAATTAAATAAATCAGTTTTGCAAGATGACCAGGAAACAAGATCACTATTTTTTTTTTAAATCAGCAGCTTTAAAATACCTAATATGCAAAATCAGGAAAAAAATTTAATGGGAAGAGATATCATCCACAATAAATGTAACCCAAATTTATAAAATACTTAGAAATAAACTCAATATTTTTCCAGACATCCATGAACAGAAGAGCCATATACCATAACCCTGGTTAGGAATTCAACGTTGTAAAATTAGTCTGCATATCTAACTTCAACTCAAATACCAAGAGTATCTTTAATAGAAACTGACAAACTGCTTGTAAAGTTTACATGGAAGACAAACTCTGTAGATTAGTCAGCATCTTTTTCTTTTTTAAAGATTTTGTTAGAGAGAGAACACAAGCAGGGGGAGCGGCAGACAGAGGGAGCAGCAGGCAGAGGAAGAAGCAGGACTCAATCCCAGGACTGTGGGATCATGACCTGAGCCCAAGGCAAGACACCTAACTGAGCCACCCACAGATCCTGGGAATATCTTTTTTTAAAAGGAGAGCTTAGCTTTTACTACCATTTAACAAAACATAACATAAAGCTGTTTGAAACAGTATAGCACTAACTCAAGAACAAATAAATCAACGGGAACAATAACAGAGGTTTTGTAAACATAAAATGAATATATTAAGATTTCTTTATTATAAATGTAGATATTCAAATCAGCAGGAAAAAATAGTCTCCATAAGAAATAGTATCCATGTAATTGGCTCTCTAGTTGGAAACAGAATTGGATCCCCACCTCACACCACATATGAACAGAAATTTCAAATGGATTACAGTCACACATAAAAAAATATTTATCAAAATAAAAAGAAAAATGGGAAGATACCTTAAAAATCTGGAGATGGAGAAGACCATCCTCAGCTAGGCACAAAACCCATAAAGAAAGTAAAGACTATCTGACTCCATAATAATTTTAAAGGTCTTTACAGCAATACTCCATAATTCCATCTATTCCCTATATTTCCAAAAGATACGGAAATATTTGTAAAATCATTGACAAAAACTTAGTATTCAGGGATCCCTGGGTGGCGCAGCGGTTTAGCGCCTGCCTTTGGCCCAGGGCGCGATCCTGGAGACCCAGGATCGAATCCCACATCGGGCTCCCGGTGCATGGAGCCTGCTTCTCCCTCTGCCTATGTCTCTGCCTCTCTCTCTCTCTGTGACTATCATAAATAAATAAAAATTTAAAAAGTTTTAAAAAAAAACAAACAAACAAAAACTTAGTATTCAGAAAAGATAAAACCTTTCATAAGAAAAACAAAGGCAACCCAATCTTAAAAATAGGCAAAGGTGGGCAGCCCGGGTGGCTCAGCGGTTTAGCACTGCCTTCGGCCCAGGGCCTGATCCTGGAGACTCGGGATCGAGTCCCACGTTGGGCTCCCTGCATGGAGCCTGCTTCTCCCTCTGCCTGTGTCTCTGCCTCTCTCTCTCTCTCTCTCTCTGTCTCTCATGAATAAATAAATAAAATCTTTTAAAAAAAATAAGCAAAGTATATAAAGAGGATTTACTAGGACACATAGAAAGATATTTTTCCAATCAAGAAAATGCAAATTAAGATAGCAATGATATAACTTTCTACCATTAAATGGGCACATCTTAAAAGATTAATAATATCCATTTTTAGCAAAAGGGGAAACACTTTCCTATACCGTAGGTATGAACGTAAAGTGGCTCAGCTTTTGGGAGGAATACTATTCATCCAAAATTATTAAATTTGTGTGTTCTTTGATGACTGCCCTGACCTCAGGCCACTCCTAGAAAGACATGTCCTCCCCCAGCCCCACCCCACCCCACCCCACACACACACACAAACACACACACACACACACATATACAGGACTGGCATTCATGGCAGCACTGTCTCAGGCTGAAGAGTCAGAAACAGCCTAAAACCTGGTGCTGGTTACATTACCTATGTTGCAGCTGCACGGAACCCATGCAGTGATGGAAAATAATGAATAGCTCTAGGTATTGACGTAGAAAGTGTGTCAAGGTATATAATTTTTTTAATGTGGATTATTAACAATACATCTAAGATCCCATTTATTTTAAAAAATCATATAGACATTTTATTTAAGGATGCCAAGAGATTACTCCTGGGGAAGGGAGCAGCACTGGTGGTCAGGTGGGAAGGGGGGAAACCTTTACATGTATTTCTGAATATTTTCAGTAAATCACACCAAGGATGTATTCCGATATTGCCTATAATTTTTTTTTTAATTTTAAAAGAAAAGACATAGATGATGAACAGGTAATACTTTTGCAAGCAGGTTTTAGTGCCATTTAAAAAAACAAACAAGAAAGCAAGCTAAGTTTGGAGCACTTTAGGTGGGTCCTTCCTACTGTCAGGCTACAAGGCATATTTTAGCAGCTCCCTTATAGCAGGCCCCCTTTACAGATAAGGAAACAGAGGCCTCAGCCCTGGCCCTTTCCCTATGTCCCCACACCACTGACACAGCAAAAACCATCAGCCTCCACTGTGGGGAGCCTGCCAGCAGAATTAATTCCAGGAGACCCTGCCTTCCCACCCACCCCCAACCCCCGCAGGGTCACTCAGAAAAGAAAACAAAGCCAGCTCACATATGCACAAATTTAATCCCGGCTATCCTGGTCCCCAATCCAGAGCCCTTCTAGGCCACACTTCCCTTCTCCTGGTCACCCACGGCCCAGTCATCCCCCACATCCCTCCCCACTGAGATGCAAAAGCAGGGCCCCATCTCCCAGGGGCCACTCTTTCCCCACCTTGACTCCTATTGAATACAGACACATGACCTTGATCTAACCTTGATCTGGACCCACACAGCAGAGGCAAAGCAGGAAAAAGAGGAGAGAGGGGAAATCAGGGACCCATCTGGGGCTGCAGCAGCCAGAACAGGAGTAGGAGCCAGGTAGAGGTTTGGAGGCATGAGAGAGGCCCATTGTTCATTTGCTGCTTGATCCACTTGCTGTATTTGGTGATGCGGGCATATACACCTGGATTCTCTGCTTTGGCACAGGCCTTTTCCCAGGACAACACCCCAGCCAGAATCCATCTGCCCTCGACTTCACAAGCCAATGGGCCCCCAGAATCTCCCTAGGTAAAGAGAAGAGGAGAATGGGAGTTCTGGGCCCTACTAGGACCCAGGACCCCCGAGGACCCAGAATGCCCACCCTCTGACTTCTGCTCGGAGGATTCTTTCACTCCTTGAGGATCTCACTGCATCCTTCACCCCTCAGTTATAGACCCATTCCAGAATATCAGGCAAGATCGAAGTCACAGGGGAAGGAAGAGGGGAGCAGAGCACTGCCTGGTGATGGTGACAAAGAGGGAAGCCCGGCAAACCCCACTCCGCCCTGGGGGTCACTCCCAACAGAAGAACTGCCAGAACCTCCCAGAAACTCACCGAGCACAAGTTTTCTCCGTAATTGGTGGCACAGATCATGTCCCCCAGGACAAGGGGGACAATGTGGGGGATGAAGGACTTCTTGCGGTAAATCTGGTCACACCTTTTATTGTCCATGATAAACACCTCAGCCTCCTGCAGCTCTGGGGTCAGTGTGGAGTTAACTGTGGAGGAGCCCGGTGGGGTGAGAAAGGACTCTTCACTGCACTCAGCCCTGGCCTCTTCCCACGGCCCTGTCACCTTCATTTCTGAGACTCAGCCAACCCACACCCCTTCGCACACCCGGTGCCCTTTCACCTGTCTGGCCCCCTGCGCTGTCCCATGAGCCCCTCACCCTCTAAGGCTCTCTCCTAGGATCCCTTTCTCTGGGAAGCTTTGGCTTCTGCACCCTGCAGGCCACAATCCAAGTCTCAGTGCAACCACTTACAAACCACTTATGACCATGTCCTGCTTCTCTCCAGCCTCTGAGCTTTGCACCAGTCGTGCCCTCAGTCACCCAGTTAACACTTGCTCCTCCTTCAGGCATCTCTGATAGATCCCATGGCCACAGCTCATCACAGACCCCTTCCAACTTGATCTCGAGATCACCGGAAAAAGCCTCTGCCTCTTCCCTTGTCAGCCTGGGCCCCCACCCCCATGCAGGTATGAAGTGCCCTGCAGGTGAGGCCCGTGTTCCCAACTCAAAGGGTTTGGTATGGGGCAGACACTCCAAGCTCATCAAGTCAATGAATAAGTGGGCAAGTCAATTTATGATTCCCTGACTCTGAGCTTCTGTAAGAGGCAGAAGATCATGCCTAGCCCAGGCACTACTAGACCGGATTGAGGTGGCCACAAGAAGCACAGTGGTGTCAACCATGAAAACAGTTTCCACATGAGGAGAGTTCTAGCGCATCCCAAGAACCAGGGCCCAGAGGTAATGGTCATGAGCCTCCCAAGAGGCACCTTGGAGGGGTCCGGCAGGCAAGGCCCCCAAAGGTGCAGCAGTACCCCTTCTGTGGTTCCACACCCCATCCCCGCCCATCTTGCTCACCTGAGAAGCGCTGTTTAGCCTGGCCCCAGCCAGTCACCCAGCACTGTGTCCCAACCTTCAGGTTGTAGCTGGGCTCTGGGAGGCAGATGGGCTGCACGTACTTGCTGAGTGCCACGGGCCTGTGGAGCTGCAGAAGGGCAACATCCCCCATGATGAAGGTCCGGCCCCAGAACTTGGGGTGCATAACGATGTCCTTCACAGGGATCATGGTGACCCTCAGGGAGTCTGCGGGCTTCAGCTTGTTGGTACCAAGAATCACTGAGTACTCTTTGGTGCTGCAGGAGACACATGGCCCCAGGTAGTAGGTGTCAGGTTCCCAGGCCACACCGCGCTCCCATCGCCACTACTGAAGAACCTCCCGCTTAGCAGAAGCCCTGTCTGGTTTGCTCTGATTGCTTCACCTTGTTCATCCAGCCTGGAGGCCCTCAGGGCCAGGGACATGACCACTGCCCCCTCATTCCCTGTTCACATTGATTCGAGGTGGCCTCATCTGCATGTGGTGTATGCAAGTGGGCAGGTGCTGATATACGTGTACATCCTCGTGTGCGTGAGAGATGGTGGCGGGGGGAAGGGAGGGTTTTCCTGTTGCCTTGCTCAAGTACAGTATTTGTTGCTTGGGTCTCCTGTGAGACCCTGAGCTGGCCTCTTCCCCATTCTGGATATCCCTTCCTACTCCCCTTCACCTCCCGACTTCCACACTGTTTCACAGAAGAAATGTGGGGGATAGGTCTCCAGGCCACGGACACGGGGGCCATACTCACCCTTGGATGCAGTGGGCAGCAGTCACTACCCAGTCGAGGTCAATGAGGGCCCCTCCACATACGTGCTCATTTTCCAGCCGGAGGCTCACCTCCCAGGGCCAATGGCGGATCACATCCAAATCCCCTGACCACCAGGGTTTGCCGCAAACTTCAAGAACAATGTCCAGGGGGACACGGTGACCACACATTGGAGGATGAGAACAACTGAGACCAAGATGTCCCCCCCAGCCTGGGACAATGCACACAAAGCTGTAAACTCGGGGGCTTGTCCACATTTCAAAGATGGGGAGACAGAGCCAAAGAAGGGAGAGCAGAGGCCTGCCCAGAGGCGCAGGGCTGGACAACTGACGACAGAGATACAAGGCTTCAAGATAGAGACACAGAGATATTACAGGGGAGAGAGAGAGAGAGATACTGAGACGACAGGGAATGATTAGCAGGGAACCCCAAAACAAGAGAGCACAGAAGGAGCCCTAGGACAAGCAATGCATTCTCTGGTGTCTGGCCTAAGTCCCGAGGCCATGTTCCTGAAAGGCCATAAAACTTGCTGCATCTTGTACATGCAAAAGGTCTGTCCCCACACTACTCAAAACTGAGGAGAGTTCCAGACTCATGTGTCAGAAATCTTTACACAGGCCATTCAAGAAAGAACCCCAGCATGGAGCCCACGGAGGCCCCGCCACCCCAGTTTCCAGTCTCCACCTGCATATACTTCTGAAGCAGTCGAGTTGTACAACTGTGTGAATGAACACAGATGCAAAAATTTCTAAATAAAATATCACTCAACATTATATTTTGAAAAAATAATGCACCACAATCATGTGGAGATTGTCCCAGGAGGGCCAGGGTGGTCCCACAATGGAAAAGCCCTCAGTGTATCTGCCACATAAACAGTTCTTTTTCTTTTTTTCTTTTTTTTTTTTTTCTTTTTCGCTAAAGGAAAAGATCATATGCTTTTCTCAACAGACACAGAAAAAAGACATTTGAAAAATTCAACATGTATTTTGACTAAAAAAAAACTAGAAACAAAAAAAAATATCTCTTAGTTTGGAACAGAAAGGAAATCCTTAATTTATAAAAATTAGAGACCACAAACCTACAGCAAACACCACATAACACTGAGGAACAGACAAAAAGATTCTATATGGTCAGAAGCCAAGAATAATGGTACTTTTGTGGGAGAAGAGCAGCGAAAGTAAGAGAGATCTTAAGGGAGCTTTTGGGGGCTGGTGTTACTCTACTTTCTGACTAAGGCAGTGACTATACAGGTGGGTTCACTGTGAGACAATTTCTTGATCTGGACACTTAAAGTTTGTGTACTTTTGTGTGTATATATAGTACTTCAACAACTTACTGTTTAAATCAATAACACTTCTCTACTCCAGCACAATCAGCTAGAAACTATATTCAAAATAAGATATATTTTCAATAACAAAAAAATCATAAATACCAAGGAATTAACTTATCTAACACTATGCTAGATTTCTGTGGTGATACATATAAAACTCTAATAAAGAAAAAAAAAAACAAAAACCTCTAATAAAGAACCTGGAAAATGACCAACAGAGACATCCCTTGCTTTTAAACTAAACATTTCAGATGTACTTTTCCCCCAAATTAATCTATAAAGTCATCTTCCAAATTAGAATTTTAGGAAGCTTTATAAACTTATTCTAAAACTGAAATAGAAAAAACAAAAAAAAAGGTCCATGACTAGTTCAGTCTCTGAAAAAGCAGAATATAAAAGGACACTTGCCCTAGTAGGTATCAAGATACACATCAAAACCATAACAACAAAAACAGTGTGGTATTGACAAGGACAGACAAATGGAGCAATGGAAAAGAATAGAGAGCTTGAGTTTGTTCTGGGAACACAGGAACTTAATGTAAATAAAGGAGCCACCACCATCAGTGGGTGAAGGATGGATGTTGAATAGATGGTGCTGGGAAAACTGACTCACTAAAGAAGAAATAAGAAAACCAAAACTGGATTCCTCCCTAGAAGCACTTGGAGACCTAAATAGGAAAGTGAAACTCTTAAAGTTAACAGTAGACCATATGACATGGGGTGGCAAAGGGCTCCTTAAACAAAATCTCAAAATACAAACCATAAAGCATCAAACAGATTAATCCGATTATTATCAAAATCAAGGATTTTTTTTTTTAATCCTGGGAACAAAATTAACTGGCAGAAGCCAGATTAGAAGGCAATATTTGCAATATTGAAAATCAATACAGGGTGGATCAGTGGTTGACCATCTGCCTTTGGCTCAGCTTGTGATCCCGGGGTCCTGGGATCAAGTCCTGCATCAGGCTCCCCATGGGAGCTTCTCTCTCTGTGTCTCTCTGAATAAATAAATAAAATCTTTAAAAAAAAAAAAAAAGAAAAGAAAATCAATATAGGACTTGTATTAGGAATATACAAGGAACTCTAGGAAATCAACAAGAAAAAAAGAACAACAGATAATATACAAAGGAGAAGGACAGGCAATTTATTAGAAGAAAGTCAAGAGGCCAAAAGCACGTTGAGACATGCTGAAACCCATTAGTAATGAGAAAAATGTCAAACCAAGAAGCCATTTTTAATCTATTAGATTGGCAAAAAGATATAAAAGCTGCATTGTGCTATAGTTGGTAGGTCTGTAGCAATGGCTGATAGGAATGCAAAGAGCTGACCAAATCTGATTATGGGCAGTAGATAAAAAAGCACAGTACCAATGTACATTTTTGAGGTCGAGAAGTGGTTGATAAGTGAAGTTGATCAGTTGATACTATGGTTATCTAAGGGGATAGTCTTAGAAAAAAACATGTCTAGGTATTTAGGGATAAGGAGTCAGGCTATATGTTACCTTCAACTGATTCTGAAAAAAATGATGTATGTTTTCCTTGACCTATCTGTATTTTTGCAGTGTTTTGTAAGTTTAAAATTATTTCCAAGTAAAAAAAAAAATTTAATAAAACCGGTGAAAAGAGGAGGAAACAGAAAGAGACCTAGAGTATCCATCATTTATGTAAGTTAAAAACACATGCACACAAAACCACAATATATATTTCAACAAGAACACACACAAGCAGAAACGCTCACTGAACATATAAGAAAGGTTGAGAGGAGGGGGAAGAGGGGGAATAGCAGTGAGACTTGGACATAAGCAGGAACAACTAACGTAATGAATCAAACAATTCACAACCAATCAGGGAGGACCTATGACTATGTAAGCTCACGAACAAGCGAGCAACCTAACCCACCATCCCTGATGTCTAAGGATAAAGGCCCTTTAGAGAGCAGAGGTGTGGTTCAGTCAGTTAAGTGTCTGCCTTCGGCTCAGGTCATCATCCAAGGGCCCTGGGATGGAACCCCGCATTGAGCTCCCCGCTCAACGGGGGAGCCTGCTTCTCCCCCTCCCTCTACTGCTGCCCCTATTTGTGCTCTCTCACTCTCTCTGTCAAATAAATAAAATCTTGAAAAAAGGAAGAAAGCAAGCAGACCCATGAGACTAAATTCTGCTTCCTACACACCCAGAAACACTATCTATGTGACCCTTTTCAGAACACAGCCTCCAAGGAGCTGAAGTTTTTCTGAAGCAGTAGCTCACCCTACCCACCTGGTGTGGAAGTGTTTTCTTTATAACCTGGAGGGGAAAAGGGGAACAGAGAGGAAGCAAGAGATCATGAATTAGTTAATTTGTCCATTCGCCAAATGGGGGGGGGGGGGGCAGAGTGTATCAAATAGATACCATGCTGTCCTGCGGGAGAGACAGAAGTAAACACACAACCGCTATGTGAGGTCAGTGCAGGGACAAGGCCGCAGGTTTCAGGGGAGCCTGGAAGAAGTGGGGGACAAGGAGGCTTCTGTGGAAGTAGGGCTATTGTGCCAGGTGTTAAAGATGAAAAGAAGGTAAAAACAGAAAAGTGACAATGACATTCGTTGTAAAAGAAAGAAACACCATGGTGTATGCCAGAGCCTCCAGAGAATAACGGACAAGGCTGATGATGGCAAGAAAGGATACCGTGGAGGAAAAGCCAGGGGTCAATCACCAGGGGCCTCAGGAGTGACGCCCAGAAGCAAAGGGAGCCTCTGGGAGGAGGAGGGAGGCCAGTGGAAGGGTAACAAAGTCAGGCTTGAATTTTGAAGCGTGAGGAGGAAGGTGACAAGTCTGGAGGCAGTGAGGGCCCACCAGAGTCTCCACGGGACCCAAGCAAGAAAAGAGGTGGTCTAGATGAAGAAGCGGCAGGGAGAACAGACACGGGGAGCTGGATGCGGGATCCAGGCGTGGCGACGTCTGGGATGACCCCCAGTTCCTGGTGTTAGAGAGGGGTGCCTACTATCCACCTACTCCAGGACAGAGTAAGAGCACCCAGTTTATAGGAAGATGAGGCCTCGGCCTCGGACCTCAAGAAGCAAACGCGTTTCCAGGTCACGCAGCAGAAGGCTGCACTGGCAGATGCTTGTTCTGTGAGGCAGTATCACAGGACCGGTCACTGCCCCCGGGGGAGGGGGCGCTGAAGAGGGAACCCAGACAGCCCTGCAGGGAACAGGGCTGACAGGGCGTGGGTGGCCTGGGGAGACCGCGGGAGCGAGGGGGTTATCCTAAGCAGAGGAGAATCAGGAGGTGCGGCCTGAGAAGACAGGGGGCTGGAAAACCATGAAAACGGAGGAAGTGGGAGAAAGTCAGGAACAGCAAGGCCAGAGACACGGCAGGAGTGGGCTAAGGAATAAGGGCGAAGTGGGGAGGACTGGAAGGACGCCTGACCTGGGAACGGCTCCT
This sequence comes from Canis lupus baileyi, assembly GCF_048164855.1. Lineage (NCBI taxonomy): Eukaryota > Metazoa > Chordata > Mammalia > Carnivora > Canidae > Canis > Canis lupus. Next base: position 43,642,127 of record NC_132856.1, on the reverse strand, counting down.
TGGAGCAATCCTGCTCGAGGGGGAAGGGAGCCGGAGAAGGAACCTAGCAAACGGGGAGAGGACGGAGACGGGCGGCAACGTGGCTGGGGGAGCAGGGCGCGCAGGGCCTGCAGCCACAGCAGGGAGGCGGGCCAGCGCCGACCTCCACCAGGAGGGAGGGCTCTGACCGCTACAGAGACCGGGTCGGTGCGGGGAGGACAGTGTCGGCGGGGTTCAGGGGCCCCTTGGGCTGGAGCTGTCCGGGGGGCAGCCCTGAGGGCCCGCGTCTTCGCGGTGAATGAAGCAGCTGCGAGCGGGGCGTGGCGGGGGGTACAAGGGCCGGGGCGGGGCCTGGGGGGGCGCTGGGGCTGGGCGAGAAGAGGGAAGGCGCGATGGGGCCGGCGCAGGGAGGCCGCGTGCGGCTGGCTGGCCTGCGGCGCATGCGCGGGCGGGAGGCCGGACCAGGCCTCGGAGGGCGGCTCGGGTCTCAGCCGCGACGGCCGCGTGGACCCGGGAGGACGCAGTGGTGCAGGGGTGCACCCGAGGGAGGAGGCCCGTTGGGCAGGGGTCTGACACCATGCTAGGGGGTGGCCGCGGAGGGCAGGTGACAGCGTGTGGGGGTGGGTGTCTAGAGTCCCAGGCCCCCGAAGAGCTCGCAGGCCCAGAGGTCAGGGGTCAAGTGCCGGGGCCGGGCGGCGGGCGGCGTTAGGGGGCAGAAGGACCGCATGGGGGCGGGGGAAGGGAACGTGGCAGACACGCGGCGACCCACGACGGACACGCGGCGGCTGAGGAGGCGCCGCCTCACCCGAGTGCAGCAGCAGCAGCAGCAGCAGCAGACGGCGGCTCAGGCTCCAGGGCCCAGAGGCTGCAGGCCCAGCGCTGCGGCGGGGGAGCGCGGCGGCCATGAGGCCCGGCGGTGCCCCCTGACGCGGCAGACGCGGCGCCGCGAGCCCACGTGACGGCGAGCGTGACGCTGTCGGGGCGCCTGCAGCACGTGATGCGGCTCCGGGCACGTGACGACGCCCCGCCGGCCCCGCCCCCGCAGGCCTGCCCGCCCGCCTGTGGCCTGAAGGGAAAGTCCGTCCGTGCTGGCCCGGACCTCCGGCCGCACCTTGGTCCCCTGGGCTCGGTGCGTCGGAAAAGCTCACAAGTCCCATCGATCCGAGGATCTGAAAAGGCGGAGGCAGCCTGAGGGAGGTGCGGTAGGGCTAGGGAACCGGAAGGCGCCTTTAGGAAGGTAGCTTGGAGCCGCACCGACGCCGACGCGGGGATGCCGAGTCCTGCGGGAGCCGCGACCAGGGAGAGGCGTTCCCCGGCCTCCCAGGCTGCGCCGGGGAGAGGATGGCCTAACCCGGGCCTCGAGCCTCGAGCCTCGGCAGCGCGGTCTCGAGTCTGCTGGGTGTGATAGAACTGGGAGCCGGCCGCCCAGGTTCCCGCTCCCCGTCCGGTGCTGGGGCGGGAGGTGTCCAGGTCTGCGGGCCGCGTGCCCCTGCTGGGAGCGAAGGGGGCCCGCATGATGAGTTCCCACAGCCCGCAGGGGAGTAGGAGGGACGCGTGCCGCTTCCACGGCGCGGCCGTCACGGGGAGGGTGCCTTCTGGACCCGTGCGGAGCAGTGGCCCCAGCGCAGCGCCGTCACCGGGAACTTGCTAAAGATGTAGTTTTTGCCCCCCGCCCCCAGACCCACGGGACTGAAAAGTCTGGGAGTGGAGCCAGTGATGTGTATTTTAAACAAGTCGGGGAGCCAGAGAATGAGAGTAAAGAACTAGAGCCTAAGAGCTAGAGCTCCTTCCTCCCAGCAGGAGCACAGATGTTTGCTAACAAAGAGGAGGGGACGGGGTGCCTGGGTGGCCCAGTGGGTTCAGCGTTTGTCCTCTGCTCAGGTCATGATTCCAGAGTCCTGGGATCAAGCCCCACATGGGGTTCCCAGCCCAGTGGAGAGCCTGCTTCTCCTTCTGCCGTTGCTCCTCCCCGTGCTTTGCATGCTCCGTGTCTCTCTCTCTCTCTCTCTCTCTCTCTCTCAAACAAATAAAATCTTGCAGCACCTGGGTGGCCCAGTGGTTGACTTTCTACCTTTCCAAACCAGGCTCCCTGAGGGGAGGAGCCTGGTCCTCCCTCTGCCTATGTCTCTGCCTCTGTCTCTCACGAATAAATAAGATATTTTTTTAAAAAAATTAATTCTAAAAACAAAAACAAAAAACATTGTGGAGTGGGGGCAGCAGCAGCAAGTGGAAGAAATGAAGAAGTATTTCTCATGCTTTAACTTCATTCCTTGTCACCAGTTCTGGTCTCTTGTGATCCTTTCCTCTGAGCTGCAGAGGCTGGTTAAGCTGCAGAGCTCGGGGCAGACGTGTGGAGTAGCAGAAGCAGGACCCGGCTAGGTAAAACCATGCAGAGGGCTCCCATATGAGCTGACAGGGACTCACCACTCTCCTGAGGGCTTAATAAAAATCATGAGTAGATCTTTTGCTACATGAGAGACTAATTCTCTAAAGAGTATGTTATATGCAACCCCACAATTTTCAGGAGACCAGAACTTAGAATGAACAGAAATACATTCCGTTTATTCAGTTGATGTCAGAAATCTGTGCATTGCATCACTGCCTCCACACAACTTGGGGTGAGCCTGGATGTGGCCACTAGCTACTGAGGAAGGGGGGCCCCATCACAGGGCTGCCATCACAGAGGGCCTGTGTGCCACAGGCTGGCCACGCATAGGGGGATCCTTGCTGGGTAAAGGGGAACTCCTCCCAGCCCCAGACACACCCAAGGCAGATGTGGAAACCCCAGGTCTCCCACCTCAGCAGGGACATGGTGACACTTCCTCCCCCTCTGTCTGCACCACCAGCAAGCTGACTGCTCTGACAGAGTCTCAGGTGACAGCCTGAGCCCACACCCAGCTCCAGTGCTGTCTCACTGCTCCTGAGGTCTCTTCTGTGGTAGAGGCTCTCCAAGATGGCAAGGACGCACTGGGGTCCGCCTCGCAGGCTGGCTGGCTCTCAAGCTGGCATGCTTGCACTCCCTCCTTCCAGGCAGGCAGGGCACAGCCAAGGTGTGGGTGTGGCCGAGGCAGGTGATTGGGGCATCAGGCTGGGGCACTTTCTGGGCTCTAGTCTTGCTGCCACCTTCTACGGTGTGGTCCTCTACAGGGTCAGTGGATGCCAACCAGAATTGCAGGAAGGAGCATTTGAGTAGGAGTGGGAAGTCAGAGGAGAGGCCCAGTGTGAGACTCAGAAACAGGAGGGGAGTGGGCCAGGGTGATCATGGGGCCACCAGGATGCCCAGCGGCAGCAACAGGCACAGAAGTGGGAAGAAGCCTGCTGAGCCCAAAGAGCAAGCCTGATTCAAGTGACTGCTGATCCACTCTTTGTACAAACTAACATCTGTATAAACTATAGGAGAATTTTTGTGACCACAGCCAATGCCCCAGCTCACAATCCCCACCTGGACCCATGTTTCTCTAAATTCACAGACCAGGGGCCCCCCAGAATCTCCCTGGAGAAAGAGGAAAAAAAGCAAACACAGGAATGGAAGAGAATCAACATTAGAACTGGCTGATCACACTGCAAGTCTTGGGGAGACAGGCACACATAGGGCTTCCCCAGGACCCCACCTCCCCAAGCACCCACCAGCCCTAGGTTTCTGAGAATATTTGAGAATTGAAAACTAAGTGAAAAGTTTAAGAACCTCTGAGAAAGTCTCCTCCTTGCCAGGTGCTTATGGATGCACACGTGATATACAGCCAGTAGGCCCTAGTGCAGCAGCGTGTTGAAATCCTCTTGGAATACCCCTGTTCCTTCATTGCCCCAAGGTCTTCCCCAAGCCTCCCATGCCCCAACAACCAAAGGGGTGCCCCTGGCACAGTGAGCAGCTTCCACAGCCCTACTCCAGCTCTAAGGCTGGTGTCTTTTCTGATGGCTCAGTCCTGGGCCTCAATGGATGTGAACTATTTTGAATATCAACTGTGCATGGGAGGATCCCATACTCCTTATCTCTAACCTGAAACTTCTCCTGGCCTTAAACCCACATATCCAACACCACACATTCATCAGTTCCCCGTCTCCAGACTGTCCCAGATAGCCTAAGGCCCCCATCTCAGAACATTGCATGTCCTCTCCCAGATCTGCTCTGGTGCCCCCACTCTGTACCACCCAGCTCAGACAGAAACAGAGAGCCCTCCTGACCTGTCCCTCACCCCCACCCTCCCAGCAGTCAGTGACTCAACCTCAGGTACACCCTCTTTACCCCCTAACCACCCCAGGTCCTACTCAGAACTCAGCAGCATTGCCTAGACGATGGAAACAAACACCTAGCCTGCAGTCCTGCCTGGGCGGCATCAAGAAACTCAGCCCAGCACTCCAGGCCACACATACTCCCACTCCAGGCCTCTTCCCTGGCCCTGTTGACCACCTCACTGCTCCAGACCTGGAAGACATGCCCTGAACATGACAGGTTCCCTTGCACCTCAGAGCTGCTGTATGTGAGGCTCCCTCTCCCTACAAGGCTCCTCTCCTCTTTCCAAGAAATCCAAATACTCATCCTCTGAGACCCAGCCCAAATGCCCCCTCCTCCAGAAAGCACTCAGTGCAGGAGTCCTGCAGGCACGCACAGGGGGACCCCAAGCGAACACCTTCAGACCTCACTCATGTATGACGGGTATGATGTCTTTGTGGCAGGGTTATGACTGGGGGGTTAACAGAGCTAATGGGGACAGATGCTCCCACTGGTCACATGCTAAGTGCCGCATGGGAGGAACCCAATGAAAGGAACTCAGAGTGTTAGCATTATCCACTCCCTGACTTCCCCCCACCTTGGCAGTGTCCCCAGGCAGCAAGGGCTGCTCCCTTTTGAAGGAACAGGCCAGGCCAGCTCAGGGGAGCAATGAGTGGTTCCCCCCACGAGTGAGGGGAGCGGTGGCAGATGAGCCAGGCCCTGGCACTCGGGAATGAGGAGACTTTGAGGGGACATCCTCGATGCGGAGGCCACCATGGAGCCATGAACTGACCTTGCAGGGACCCTTCTCCTCTTGATAGCCACAGATCATCCCTTGTTTCACTAGGGTGCGAAGTGTTCCTAACTGTGCCTGTAATATCTGGTTGCATTTCCTGTAGTGAAGAATGAGCTGCTTGCTCTCCTGAAGGTGAACCGGTACCATTGCTGAAGCTACAAGGAGAAAGTCAGGGTCTGTGTGAGTGGACAACACAGGAGTCCCCAAACCCTCTCTGCACTCACGCTCTGTTGCCCCCTGAGAGGAAGTCGGGGCAGTAGATACCATCCCATTGACGGGAGGGATCTGAATGTGTAGTGGTCAGGGGAGAGGAAGAGGAAGGGGTAAAAAAAGCCACGATGGGGGAAGGAGGGACACCTCAGGACAGAAGGAGGCAAGGCCTTACCAACCTGCAATGAAAAGCAAGTGTCACTCTGAGTACCAAGAGTAAGTGACAGGTGTCCTGTGCAGAGCAGAATCACAGGCTCTCAGACAGGTGATGCTCCAAAGGTACCAATCCAGCCTCTTCCCTGAGTTAGGAAGGCCCTAACCCTCACCAACAGGGTTGCTCTGGCTCAGCCTATACCCCCTGGCACAAAAAGCTCCCTCCCCACCCAGCAGGTACCTCCAGGGAGGAACAGCTGTAACTGGCAGACAGCCCATCACCTACCTCATCACCCTGGAGCTGAAAGCCACACGAGAGAAAACCCACCATCCCTGGCACCCAACCCCCCAGGTGCTAACATTCCAACAGCAGTTCTTTTTTAAAAGATTTTCTGTTTTTTGAGGTGGGGTTGGGGAGAGCGCACACAAGTGGGGGAGGAGCAGAAGTAGAGGGAGAAGCAGACACCCCTTTGAGCAGGGAGCTCGACTCAGGCTTGATCCCGAGATCCCGAGATCATGACCTGAGCCCAAGTCAGACATTTAACGGACTGAGCCACCCAGGTGCCCCTCATTAAACAATTCTTAATGAGGTTCAGTTACTCCCTGGCAGTACCTCATCCTCCTCCCTTGCCCACCTGCTAAAGAATCAGCTTCCCTGTCCCTTGTGGAACAGCTTGGGAGCCAAGGCCAAGGCACCAGCCTGCCCCCTCGGCTCCCCAACTACGGGTCTCACCTCCTTTTTCCAGGTGGCCCCAGCCAGTCACCCAGCACTCTGTCTTAGCTTCCACTTGGAGAACCCTTCTAGGGAGGGACACAGGACGGATGGATGAAGAGTAATTCACAGAGGAGGCCAGGAAAACAAGGGCAATGTCATGTCTCAAAGTTTTATCATCAAAAAAGTGATGGCAAAGGATGTCTTCAACTGGAACCACCAGTGCCGTTTCGGAATGAGGTTGTAACAAGTTGTCTCCCAGCCTCACTGTATATTCCTCGTGGCTGTGGGAAGAGGACGCAGCCTTCACAGAGATCCCGGAGCGTCTCTATACACCCCTTCCACACTTTCCAGGCTCTTCCCAGCCTGCTCCTGTCTCCTAAGCCAGCACCAGGCCCCTGCCTGCCTGCAAACCATATCCCATGCCCAGACCCTAACCACTCTAGCCAGTGGTCATCCGAGCGAGATCCCAAGGCTACCAAAGCAGCAGCCGGGAACTTGGTAGACACGCAAATTCTCAAGTCTCACTCAAGACTGAATAAAACTCAGGGAGCCGTGACTCCTTTTCAGAGGAGGAGGAAGAGGAAGCTCAGGGAAGGGAGTAGGACTGGCACCAGGTCACAGAGCCCAAGCTGGAGCCACAGACACTCACCCAATTATGCAGTTGGCGGCGGTCAGCACCCACTGATGAGCAATGAGGGAGCCTCCACATACATGTTTATCCCGGGCCTGCAGGCTCACCTGCCAGGGCCACTTCTTGTCTGAGGCGGGCACTGAACAGGCTCTCCTCGTAGACTTGGGGCCACATTCTAGCTGACTCACTAAAGAGAAGTTGCTGGAGGTGAAGCTACCATCTCCTTCCCACCCACAGCCCCTGGTCGGCCACCAGGACAGAGCCAGGTTTCCTCTCCAACCCTTCAAGACAGAGTCTGACCCTTCTATCTGCCCAGCCAAGCAGCTCCCCCTGTGGCCTCCCAGGCAGGCCTGTCCACACCTGTCCAGAGGCAGTACCTTGAGGAGACAGTGGTTCATACTCAGTGGTCTGATGGGACTCCGGGGCCTCTCCCACTGCGAGCGCTAGAAGCCGTGGGGCTGCAGTGGGTATTGGCATCCGCGGGGACTCCTGGTGCCCTGGTGGCGAGGGCGCCTCTGAGCTTGCCGGGGTCATTGCAGAGTCCTCGCTGGGGTCGCACCCCTCACCTGGGGAAGACGGTGAGGCAGGAGCTGGCCCGCGGGCACCCTCTCGCCTGCCCCTTCCTCCAGCACCCCTCCTCCACCCACTCCCCGTGCCGCCCAGCCTGCCCTCGCCCCCTCCCCGCCCACGGGGTCCCACCAAGCAGGGGCTGGAGGAGCAGGAGCCAGAGCAGGAGGCCCAGGGGGCCGCCCCGGACGCCATGGGCCCGCGTGCGCCGCAGCCCTGTGGGGACGCCCCCTCGCGGCGGCTCTTGGCCCTGCCGTCGCTTCGCCGGCCGGACGAGGTGCTCTGTCCGGCACCCTTCCCAGCCAGCTGCACCTCCAGGATTCCCACCTCCCGGTTATCCGACAGAAAACAATCCAGAAGGCTCCTGAGGCGCCTGAAAATGCCATTGCTTTTATCAAGAGTAAAATAGAGATCTTCTGGGTTATACACCCCAGAGTGATCTGATCCCTGGAGCCCTCAAAAGGACAAGGAAATGCATTCTACCCAATGGAAAAATAAAAGGAAAGTAGGATACATAGAAAATACCAAACCAAAGAGCAGTATTGAATCCTAATATGATAGCATTTGCAATTAAGTGTTAACAGGTTGGACATACTAGACAAACAAGAATTTTCACATTGGTAAAAAAAAAAAAGATAAGGTCCAGAAATACACTATCTGAAAATACTAGATTTTTTTAAAGATTTTATTTATTTATTCATGAGAGACACAGAGAGAAAGAGAGAGGTAGAGACACAGGCAGAGGGAGAAGCAGGCTCCATGCAGGGAGCCCGTTGAGGGACTCGATCCCGGGTCTCCAGAATCAGGCCCTGGGCCAAAGGCAGGTGCTAAACCACTGAGCCACCCAGGGATCCCTGAAGATACTAGATATTTTTAAAAAGAGAGGCAGATACATTGGAAATAAAGGGACAGGAATGAAATACCAGACAAATCTGATGCAAAAGAAAGGTGGGATAGCAATTTTCTATCAGATCATAAAATCAAAGGTGAAGATTACATAAGGGGAGGGGGGGATCCCTGGGTGGCGCAGCGGTTTGGCGCCTGCCTTTGGCCCAGGGCGTGATCCTGAAGACCCAGGATCGAATCCCACGTCGGGCTCCCGGTGCATGGAGCCTGCTTCTCCCTCTGCCTGTGTCTCTGCCTCTCTCTCTCTCACTCTCTCTCTCTCTCTCTGTGACTATCATAAATAAATAAAAATTAAAAATAAAAAAAAAATAAAGTTAAAAAAAAAAGGGGGGAGGGGGGTGCCTGAGTGGCTCAGTCAGATAAGCATCAGACTGGATTTCAGCTCAGCTCATGACCTTAGGGTTCTGAGAGCCCTGCATGAGCTCCACACTCAGCGAGAGGTCAGCTTGAGATTCTCTCTCCCTCTCCTTCTGCCCCCATGCTCCGCCCCCCCCAGCTCCACGCACTCTCTCCAAAAATTAATTAATTAGATTACAGAAGGGACAGAGAGATTTATATACAATAAAAATAAGAAATAATTGAAAAGATGCAATGAGGAGCCCTTAATATGTAAAACAACAGGTGACCAACTTCATGAGAAAACAGAATTTTTGAAATATTCCTCTTAAGAAGCCCATTGCTTATGGAGACAAAATTAAGCAAAAATTATAGGATATTTTTCTATGACCACCAATTCCTGATTTTAGCTAAGATCACGATCTCAGTGTCACAGGATTGAGCCCTGTGTCAGGCTCCATGCTCAGCACAGAGTTTACTGGGAATTCTCTGTCCCTCTGCCCCTCCCCCTGTTCACTCACTCTATAAACAAACAAATAAAATCTTAAAAAAAAAAAAAAAAAGGAAATCATGAGAAGAGCACTCAGCTGGCTCAGTTAGTAGAGTATGAGACACTTGATCTCGGGGTCCTGAGTTCAAGCCCCATGGTGGGTGTAGAGCTTACTTAAAAATAATTTAAAATAATCTAATAATTATTTTAGTAAATAATTTATTTAATTTTAATTAAATTAAATATAGGAAATAATTTTTAAATTATTTAATATAATAATTTTTTAAAAATCAAAAATAATGACGATTTAAAGGTTACTACCAATGAAAGCACTACATATGAAATATCCCATGTGATGCAGCTATAGTAGTCCTAGAAAGTAATTTAGAACTTTGACCATATCAGAAAATAAACAAAACTGATAACAAATGGGCTAAATATGCAGCTCAGAAAGTGAAAGCAATCAGTGGGGTACTTACAAAGACAGGGCTTGGGAGAAAAAAAGGAATAGCGGGAAAGAACAGCAGAAATCAATAGAGACAAAATTATGAAGAAGATGAATACAATCAGAATTTTGTTCTCCGAAAAGCTTACTAAGAGACAACATTCTAGGAAGATGGAATAAAAGAAAAATACAGAATAAATAAACGGAAGCAGCTTAAAGATATAACATATTTTATTTTAATCATAGAAGAATATTATTAAATGCATGTGCTCACTTGTCCTTCTGGCCAAGATAGACTAATATGGATTGCCCTTCCCACCCAAACAACCAAGATGGGCAAATATGAAACAAGGGGAAACTCGGTAGTTCAGTGGTTGAGCATCTGCCTTTGGCTCAGGGTGTAATTCTGGGGTCCTGGGATCAAGTCCCACATTGGGCTCCCTGCAGGGAGCCTGCCTCTCCCTCTGCCTCTGTCTCTGTCTCTCCCTCTCTCTCTGGGTCTTTCATGAATAAATAAATAAAATCTTATATATATATATATATATATATATAAAACGGTAGTTTTCAGGACCCTGGACACCAGACTACAAAGGGCTGGACCATTGATAGATGGAAACTGAATGGGGTGAGTCCTATCATGGCCTCTGCTTGAGGCCTTCAGAGTTTCCAGGCCACAGTTCAGAGAAGGGGAACCTAGGCAGAACCCCACAGATCTCCCTGAGGTGAGCGAGTGAAGCTGAGAGGCAGTGGACCCCAAGACAACTATACAGAGAACACTGGGGATGGGGGGAGAACTCTCAGATTCTGCAGAGACTCCCCCTCAAGTGTCCCCCAGCATATTGATTAGTGAGTGGTGGTGGGGACAACCTGCCTGAAGCTTGAGAAATAACCACTTGAAAAGATTAAAAATAACAATGCCTAGTGCTCACCTGAGGCCAGGAATAGTGCCTGTTCTCAGCAGGCAGACTGGAAAAACTGAAGATTCTTGGGGCACTGGACAGCATGTTCAGAAAGGTCTTGTCTCCAGGTGCAGGGCTGGCTCAGTCAGTTAAGTGACTGCCATCGGCTCGGGTCATGGTACTCTAGGACCATGCCTGCCTCGGGCTCCCCACTCAGCAGGAATTCTCCTTCTCCTCTGCCCCTCCCCACTGCTCATGCTCTCTCTCTCAAATAAAATCAAGAAAGAAAGAAGAAAGAAAGAAAGAAAGAAAGAAAGAAAGAAAGAAAGAAAGAAAGAAAGAAAGAAAGAAAGAAAGAAAGAGTCTTGCCTTGGCAACAGGAAATAACAGTCTCTAGAATGAGAAGTGTCCCCGTCCTTCAAATCTTCAAAGTGAGCCCTGAAAGTATCCGTTTCTAAGCAATTTTACTGCATCCCAAATAAAGCTCAAGAATATTTCGAGGAAAATATCAAAAACCCAGGTAAAAGTCAAAATATTTGGTGTCCTAACAAAGAATACCCAACACTCAAGGAGCATGAAGGTACCATGCGTAATGAGGAAAATAATCAATCCAGAGCAACCCAGAAATGACACAAATGTTAAAACCACTGGCAAGAATACTAAAACAACTATTATAACTGTAAGCTAAACATATATATTCAAAAGTTAAGTAGAGATATTGAAGATATAAAAAGACCCAAGTCAAACTTCCAGGTATAAAATCTACCATGTGTGAGATGAAAAAATACAGTGACTGATGAGAGTAACAGTACATTAAACATGGCAGAAGGAGGGATGAGTGAACTTAAAGACGTGACAATAAAAAAAAAAAAATTACCAGAATGAAACAGAGGGAAAAGGAATTATAAAAAAAAACAGAACACCATGGGCTGTGGCTGAAGACATGTGTGCTGGCACTTTCACAAGGAGAGATGCTGTGCAGGAGAGACAAAAGTATTTAAAGAAATAATGGCCACTTTTCCAAATTTAATAAAAACAATCACCCCAGAGAGCCCATCAGCTCAATGAACCCCAAGCAAATGAAACTAGACTGAGGCACAACTTAATCAAATGGCTCAGAACCAATGATGATGTGAGAGGAACAAAAGGAAGGGTGACAGTAGGTGCCTCATCAGAAACAATGCGAGCACCATTCTCAGCTGAGGTTGATAAGATGACACCATGCCTTCCATTTTCAGCTGTCATGTCCCATTCCCAGGCTATCATGTCCCATATTTTTCCATTTTTGTGCTTTTTTGCTGCTGATTTTGCTGTTTAAAATGACCCCCAAGCATATTTACTGAGTGGCTGTCTCGTGTTGCTAAGGACCCTGGGCTGTAATATGTATCGCAGAGAAAATACGTGTTAGGTGAGCTTTGTACAGGCTTGAATTATACTTCTGCTGGCCCTGAGTTCAATGATAATAAATCAACAGAGTGTATTAAATAAGATGTCTTTAAGCCAGAAACAAACAGAAAATAAAGTTATATATTGACGACCTGATGAAAATGTGCAGTGAGACTCCCAGAAATCATTTTTTAAATTTAAATTCAATAAATTAACATATAGTGTATTATTAGTTTCTGAAGTAGAGTTAAATGATTCATCAGTTGTATATAACATCCAGTGCTGGGACACCTGGGTGGCTCAGTGGTGATCCTGGGGTCCTGGGATTGAGTCTGGCATCAAGGTCCCCGCAGGGAGCCTGCTTCTCCCTCTGCCTGTGCCTCTGCCTCTCTCTGTGTGTCTTTCATGATTAAATAAATAAAATCTTAAAAAAAAAAAAAAAAAAACAGTGCTCAGCACATCATGTGCCCTCCTGAATGCCTGTCATCCAGTTACCCCATCCCCCCAGCAACCCTGTTTGTTTCTTGTGGTTAAGAGTCTCTTATGGTTTATCTCCCTCTATGATTTCATCTTTGTTTTATTTTTCCCTCCCTTCCCATATGATCCTCTGTTTTGTTTCTTAAATTCTTTTTTTTTTTAAGATTTTATTTATTCATGAGAGACACAGAGAGAGAGGCAGAAACATAGGCAGAAGGAGAAACAGGCTCTATGCAGGGAGCCTGATGTGGGACTCGATCCCTGCCACCTAAGATCACGCCCTGAGCCAAAGGCAGACACTCAACCACTGAGCCACCCAGGCGTCCCTGTTTCTTAAATTCTACATATGAGTGAGATCACATAACTGTCTTTCTCTGTGTGACTTATTTCACTTAGCATAATATCCTCTAGTTCCATCCATATCGTTGCAAATGGCAAGACTTCTTTTTTTTTTTTTTTTTTTTTTGATGGCTGAGTAGTGGTCCGTTGTGTATATACCACATCTTCTTTATCCATTCATCTAGGATCATCAATGGACATCTAGGCTCTTTCCATAGTTTGGTTATTGTGGACATTGTTGCTACAAACATTGGGGTGCAGGTGCCCCTTTGGATCATTACATTTGTATCTTTACGGGTAATACTAGTAGTGCAATTGCTGGGTCATAAGATAGCTCTATTTTTACCTTTTTGAGGAAACCCTGTTCCTCAGTGGCTGCACCAGCTTGCATTCCAAACCAACAGTGTAAGAGGGTTCTTCTTTCTCCAAATTCTCACCAACATCTGTTGTTTCTTGACTTGTTCATTTTAGCCATTCTGACTGGTGTGAGGTGGTATCTCATTGTGATTTTGATTTGTATTTCCCTGACGTTGAGCATTTTGTTATGTGAGATTCCCAGGAATCTACTCCTGTATTTCTCTGAGAAGCAGTTGTTCAGTATTTGCTAATTCAGTGCTCATGGCTACTTCAGAGAACATAAAAACCACAAAACAAACAACAACAATGACAACAACAAAAACCTGTGTTATATTTAGCAACTGGGTTTGGGATGATTGGAGTAGAGAACTGAAACACTTATTGAAACTCAAATTATGGGGCGCCTGGGTGGCTAAGTTGGTTAAGCATCTATCTTCAGCTTGGGTCATGATTCCAGGGTCCTGAGATCTGCTTTGCCCTCTCGCTCTGCCCCTCCCCTCCACTCATGCTCTCTTTCAAATAAATAAATAAATAAATAAAATCTTTAAAAGAAACTCAAATTGTCTCATGTTGGCCAGGCCAAGTAGGTCAGCTGGGGTTCCCCAGAAGCAGCTCCTGAGCCAGAACCGTATGCGAGGCTCCATGGAGGAGTGTTCCCTGCAGATCCACCTGTACAGGAGCAAGTAAAGCAGAATTGGCCTATGGGAGAAGCTACAGTGCATGTGCCACTGAGGTCTCAGCTGATCCTCCAAGAACCCCTTCCAAGTTGTCCCCAAGTAAGGGAAGAAGGCTGGACCTTTCTGTCCCTGTGTGCCAAGTATCTGCCAAGGGCTACATCCTATAAAACGATGGAATCCCGAGCAGTGCATTAGTTCCTGTGATTACATGCAGCTTTTGTGAGGGTTGCCGCTGAGGCGGTATTTCCAGGAGCTAGGGAATTATGTGATTACCCTGCCAGGGGGATTTGGTGGCAACACCACATGTCCCTCCAGGGTACCCCTTCCGGTTGGCTCCTGAGCCCTTCTGACATGATCCTGGCCACTTGGATGCCTTCCTTGCTACCTGGTACGACATGACATTTTTGTCTCATCTGACACATTTCCTGTTCCACAGCTGGATATTTCTCAAACTGTTTTCCCAAGAGACCCTGATTTCTTTTGGTGGGAAAATGTATTTCACGACTGCCATCTGGGCCCTAGGAATACTTGTTGCTATGTGTCACTTGCTTCTTATGACTCGAAACCCCCAGCGCTTTTTTTGTTTGTTTGTTTCTCTTTAAAGTCTAATATATTTAGGAGAACTCACTGCCTACCCCTCAACCTCCTCCTCTGCCTGTGTCATCTATTTCTTTCAGAGGGGGCAGCCTGGGTGGTTCAGTGGTTTGGTGCCGCCTTCAGCCAGGGTGTGATCTTGGAGACTGGGGATCAAGTCCCACATCAGCCTCCCTGCATGGAACCTGCTTCTCCCTCTTGCCTGTGTCTCTGCCTCTCTCTCTCTCTCTCTCTCTCTGTCTCTCATGAATATTTCTTTCAGAGGGTGCTTCTGCCCAGCCACACACTCCTGACCTGAGGATCACCCTATCAACCGGCCCTCATCTCCTTTGTGGCCAAGCCCGGTGCCTGACTCACAAAAGGTATTCCATGAATATTAGTTGTGAAGACTAAAAGTGCTTACCACTCACTTGGCAGTTGGTGTCCTGCTTGCTGAGAGGCTTTGCCTAGCTTTTCTGGTAGCCAGAGGCTTATCCTCAGTAAGTAAAACCGCTCAACTAAATTCCTGTCTCCGCCCCCACCCGCAGCAAGAAACACATTCTAATATCAGCATGCCACAGGGCATCCCATCTGGACCCTACCCCAGAGCTGGCCACTGTTCCTCCAGCCAGGGCTGTGACTCCTGGCTATCCAGTTGTGGGATTTCCTCTTTGCCCAGTTATCCTGGAAATGAAAAGAGGGACAGAACAATGCCGGGAGGGCACTGGGAGAGAGGAGTAAGGGGATAAAAGAGACTGAAGGATTCACGTATCTGTTTCATTCATTTGCCAAATATTTCCTCAAGTCTTGCTCTGTTCCAAGCCTGGAGCTGCAGGGTGGAAGGCAGAGATGAGTAGTGAAGAGTCCCCTGACTTTGAGGAACTAAATGTCACCCAGAGGAAGCAAGAGTAAGGAACCGATGCAAGACCACGAGGAGCCTAGAGTACATGTCACAGCCTAGGGGACACTCTGGGGAGGATTGAATGCCTGTATTGGGTCTTAACCAAGGAAGAAGAAGAGACAAGGAAATGAAGCCACACCCACATTCCCAGTGGGGAACCTCACAGGAAAGAACCAGTTGGTTTAAAAGAAAGGGACAGGTCAGAGTGGGATGTAGTAGGACTTGAAGCTCCAAGTCAGCCCAAGTGCACATTTCTGTAAAAGGATAGTACTGGCTAGCATTCACCGAGTTTAGCTGTAACCAGCTGGAGTTTGCAAAGCCAAGTGTCCCCTCCTGGGGGGCCTCCTTCAAACAGCAGGTGGAACTATCCCAGACTGCTCGCTGACGTCTTTGATAACTGGGAGCCTAGCACTGACCACGGAAGGTTGGGTGGGCAAGAGATAGAGGCTGGGGGAAGATCGGCAGCCAGTACCGCTGACTATGGGACACTAGATCTGGTCATTGGGAAAAAAGAAACTGTAGACACACATAGAGCCAGGCCCTCCCACCTACCCTCCCTTTGTGGGGAGCTCTTTGGGCTCAAGGTGTCTTGACACCCAGCCCATGGTATATCCTTAAGGCATGTGTTACAGGGCAGCAAGAAGAGGCAGGAGGGCATGTGAGTGTGCCATGCCCCAGTCTCTGTCCTCTTGCTCCCCCTGCTCCTGACTACAGAGGCTGCCAAACTCAGCTACAGCACGTCCAGCCATAGAGATGTTGTTGGCTCTAATAGGAGGGCAGGCAGCAGGATCCACTGGCTAAAACCATCCATCAGACTTACATCAAGGCAGACAAGCTCCTCACCTCTGACTCTTCTAGAGTTTACTGGACACCATGAAGTGTTTTCTAAGCTACATTGAAAACTAGTCTCTACAGAGTATGTTATATGCAACCCCACAATTTTCAGGAGTCCAGAGCTTCAGAACAAATAAGAACACATTCCAAACATTTATTAGTTGACATCTAAGATCTCCACACTCCATCACTGCCTCCACACAACTTGGGGTGAGCCTGGATGTGGCCACTAGCTACTGAGGAAGGGGGCCCCCATCACGGGGCTGCCATCACAGAAGGCCTGTGTGCCACAGGCTGGCCACGCATAGGGGGATCCTTGCTGGGTACAGGGGAACTCCTCCCAGCCCCAGACACACCTGAGGCAGATGTGGAAACCCCAGGCCTCCCACCTCAGCAGGGACATGGTGATGCCTCCTCCCCTCTCTCTGCACCAGCAGCAAGCTGACTGCTCTGACAGTCTCAGGTGACAGCCTGAGCCCACACCCAGCTCCAGTGCTGTCTCACTGCTCCTGAGATCTCTTCCGTGGTAGACGCTCTCCAAGATGGCAAGGACGCACTGGGGTCCGCCTCGCAGGCTGGCTTGCTCTCAGGCTGGCATGCTTGCACTCCCTCCTTCCAGGCAGGCAGGGCACAGCCAAGGTGTGGGTGTGGCCGAGGCAGGTGACTGGAGCATCAGGCTGGGGCACTTTCTGGGCTCTAGTCTTGCTGCCACCTTTTACTGTGTGGTCTTCCACAGGGTCAGTGGATGCCAACCAGAATTGTAGGAAGGGCATTTGAGTAGGAGTGGGAGGTCAAGGAGGCCCAGTGAGAGATTCAGAAACAGGAGGGGAGTGGGCCAGGGTGATCATGGGGCCACCAGGATTCCCAGCGGCAGCACCAGGCACAGAAGTGGGAAGAAGCCTGCTGAGTCCCAAGAGCAAGCCTGACTCAAGTGATCAATGACCCAGTCCCTATACAAACTAACTTCTGTATAAATTCCAGGATAATTTTTACGACCACAGCCAATGCCCCAGCTCACAATCCCCACCTGGACCCATGTTTCATTAAATTCACAGGCCAGGGGCCCCCCAGAATCTCCCTGGAGAAAGAGAGAAAAAAAAAAAAGCAAACACAAGAATGAAAGAGAATTAGCATCAGAGCTAGCTGATCGCACTTCAAGGCTTGGGGAAATAGGCAAGCATGGGGCTTCCTCAGGACCTTCCCCCTCCCCAGGCACCCACCAGCCCTAGGTTTCTGGGAATATCAGACTTAAGGGTTGAAAGCTTTAACAAACAAAATTTATAGCCATATGCAAAACAATGGTGGACAAAAAATTGAATAATTGAATATAAGCAACAAAAATATATGTCCTCTGAGCTAATCATAATGAATCCAGTCTATATCTGAGTACACTGCCTGTCACCGAGAAGGGGCTCAAAAGTTGTGACTTGCAGTTTTGATATTTTCTGCTTGAATCTCCCCTCCTCTCCCAACCCCCCCCCCAGGGAGCACCAGACCCTCCCACTGAAGGAGCCAGGCAGGCCAGCCCAGCTGGGCCTTGGCGGCTTGTCCCCTTGAGTCCCCTTGATGTGAATTAAGGGTGAACAGAACGGCCGGTGGATAACATAAGCCACGCTGCCTGTGAATGAGGACATTGTGAGAGAACAACAAAGCAGCAAGACAGCCAAGGGCCCATGAACTGACCTGGCAGGCATCCTTTCCTTGGACATTATAACCACACAGCATCCCTTTCTTGACTACGTCACTACTAGTTTCCAACTGTGTTTGGAGTATCTCATTACATCTCTCATAACGGATAATGTTTAGCTCGGCCTCCTGAAGTTCCTCTGTAGTTTCTTGAGATGAATCTGTAGAAATAATTTGGGAATAGGTGGATCTGCTTAATGGAAGAGAACAGGAGCCCCTGGCACCCACTCAGGGTCTCAATACAGTGTGTTCACATACAGACACCCCCTGAGGACAGGGAATATTGTTCCCGTTTGACACTGGAAGAAATGAGGCCCGAAGTTTATGTGGGGAGGGGAGGAGGTAGGAATCAAAAACCAAAGCAGGAGAAGGAAGCACAGATCAGGACAGGAAGAGGTGAGGCCTTACCAGCCCTGAGAAATCTCAACCAACTCTCTATCTCTCTGAGTATCCTTAGTAATCGTGACATCAGTGAAGTGACTTTACTTTTGAGCAAGATCATAAACTTGGACAAGTAGTGTTCGCAAAGATACCAAATTCCAACCTCTCCCCAGGGATAGGAGGCCCAACAACCTCACCAAGAGGAGTTCTCTGGGCTCTTTTCACTCACAGGAAGCTCCCCATCTACCAAGGCAAGGACTTCCAGTTTGGGACAGCTCCCGTTAGCAGGCAGATGAATACCAACACCCCCTGGGCTAAAATCCACCCTAGAGAGAACCCACTTTGCCAGGTCCTGAAATTCTAACTGAAATTTGTAACACTATCCAATTACTGCCTACCAGCATCTTCTGCACCCTCCTCCCTTATCCGCTTGCTACAAAATGGCCTCCCTGCCTCCTCTTTTAGCTTGTAGGGCTAGGCACTCGGCAGCCTCTTGCCTGGCCTGAGCTCAGAGTCTTCCTTCAGTCTTACCTTTTTCGCTAAGCTTTCCCCATCCAGTCACCCAGCACTCTGTACCAGCTTGCACCAAGAATGCCTTTTCAGGGAGGCACACGGGATGGATGTAGGTGGAAAAATTCACAGGGAACTCAAGCAGAACGAGAGCAATATCATTCTCAATTAATCCAAGAGGATTGTAATCTTTGTGAATAACGATGTCCTGGACGGGGATCTTGACTGCCATATCGGAGGTATGCCTCATGTAGATGTCTCCCATCTTCACCGTGTATTCCACGTAGCTGCAGAGAGATCCTAGAGGCTCTCCACTCCCCCTCCACCTCTTCTGGGCCTTCCCAGCCTGGGCCTACCTCCACCAACCACTTCCCTCCCTCCAAACCACATCTCATCCCCGGACCCTTGGCCAATCTGTCTAGTGGTGCTCCAGGTCTAGTTCCCTGGTGAGCAGGATCATGGGAACTTGTTAGAGATGCAGATGCTCAGATCCCACTCCTGCATCAGAAATGCGGGGGGTCGGGGACAGGCAATCTGTGTTTTAACGAGCTCTCTGCGGATCTTTCCAGGCTTATTAAAGTTGGAGACCACTGATCTAGCCACGTTGGTCCACTACACTCCGCTCTTCTTAAAGAATGCATCTCGACTGGCATCCCTCCCATTTCTTGCTGCTTGGCTTGAAGGTTAATCTGCACAAGCCTCAAACATGATTTGGGGTCTTGACTTTTTAGGCTACCAAGGGCCCTACCATCACCTACCTCTGACTGCAGGGTCAGAGCAGGGTCTATGACCCTCTTTTTCAGATGAGGAAGAGGAAGCTCAGTAAGGGGACAGGACCGGCCCCAGGTCACAGAGCCCCGGGCACTCACCCAAATATGCAGTGGGCCGCGGTCAGCACCCACCGACTGGCAATGAGGGAGGCTCCGCACATGTGCTTTTCATTGATCTGTAGGCTCACCTGCCAGGGCCACTTTCGCTCTGGAGCGGGCAATCCACCAATTATCCTCATAGACCTGTGGCCGCATCCTGGAGCGTCAGTGAAGGGAGGGGACATGAAAGGAAAGCCACTGACAGCACCAGCAGCAGCAGAGCGGGATGACGAGGCCATGTCCCCTCAGACGGCCCCTCCCAACCAGAGCAGCTCTGTTCCCCCTGAAGGCTCCTCAGAGAATGGCCACCTCCTCTCTGAGCTCAAGCGCAGGGCTGGGGCCACTTCCCCCCACCCCTGGGAAAAACCATCTCCCCACAAGACCCCCTCACCTCTCCCCCCTCCCCTCCCCTGGGAAACACCATCTCCTCACAAGACCCCCTCACCTCTCCCCCCGCCCCTCCCCTGGGAAAAACCATCTCCTCACAAGACCCCCTCACCTCTCCCCCCTCCCCTCCCCTGGGAAACACCATCTCCTCACAAGACCGCCTCACCTCCCCCCCCACCCCCGTCACCCCGGCCAGGGCTCTACGGCAGGGCCGGGCCCAGAAGCATCACCTGTAGTGAGCAGCGGCTTCGTTCGTGTTGGCTGTGCCTCGGTCACAGCCGCGTAGGAGCCAGAGGCACGTGGGGTGACCGGCACCACTTGCGGGGGTGTGGCAGCCTCGTGCGGCCTGGAGGTCGCCGGCGGCCCCGCAGCCCTCCACACGCTGGCGCCCGGGCCCTCAGGGCCGCCCCCCGGGGACGACGGGGCCGACGACGGGGAGGACGACGGGGAGGACGACGGGGAGGACGCCCCGAGCGGAGGCGGGAGGAGCAGGAGCCAGAGCAGGAGGCCCAGCGAGCGGCCGCCCGGGGACGCCATGGACCGCCCGCGCCTCGCCTCTGCCGCGCCCCCTCGCGGCGGCCCGCGGCCCTGCCCTCGCGTTGGCGGGAACTGCGGTCCCCGCGCGCCGGCTGCGGGCCGCGGAGTCACCCCCCAGGAGGCGCTCCGTCCCGTCCCAGCGCCTGGCCCGGCGTGCAGCGCGCCTCCCGGCTGTCGGGTCGGCCGGGGCGCGGGGGGGCGGGGGGTAAACGGGGGGACTCGAGCCCCCGGGCGGCCTTAGACGGGACGCTCACCCCTCCGCGGGGACGGAGCCCGCAGCCAAGTGCAAATGCAAACACCCTGAGCTATCACGACACACCGCACACACCGACGAAAACAAAGGATCGTGACAACCCCCGAATAGGACGGCCGCGGAGGCAGGGGTGCTGGACAGCTCAGACGCTGGGGCAGGAAAATAAACTATCACAGCCCCTCCGGAACACAGGCTGGCAGTTTTTCTTTCTTCTTTCTTCTTTTTTTTTTTTTTTTTTTTTTTTTTTTGGCAGTTTCTTATAAAAACAAAATACGCAATTACCATACGACCCAGTCATTGCATTACTGGGAGTTTACCCCAGAGACATAAAGCTTTATGTATACACACACGCACACACACCTGTAGGAATGTTTTTAGCAGCTTTATTCCTTTTTTTTTTTTTTTTTTTTTTTTTTTTTTAGTATCTTTATTCTTAATAGCCAACATCTGGAAGCAGCCCTGTAGTAGAATACTGGCATCCCAAAGATGTCTGTATTCCAATCCCCGGAACCTGTGAATATGTTACCTTACAGGGCAAAAGGCATGTGAATAAATGAAAAGCCTTGAGCAGAGACATTATCCTGGAGTACACACACATAAAAGCGGCCACAGTGCTTTGCAGTTCCTCCTATCAAGAAACGAAGTCAGGCTGTGGTACAAGCAGCCCATCACCCGGGCTGTATGACCCAGCCAACCTCATGGTGCTAGAGTTTGCTGTGGCAAAATGAAAATGCTGTAAGGAGTCTCTGCTATGCCCTAATTAGTGAGTCACAGTATAGACTCCTCCAGGACTGAAGCAAGACCACACTGTCTGCAGCGAAGAAATTGTACAGTATTTGGAAAGCAGCTCCTAGCACACTACTGCACCCCAGAAAGACACTAAGTGCTGGACCAAGGGACATCAAGTAACTGAGAGTCCCATGCCTCCTATCGTAAAGGAGATACTCAGCCAGACTCACCAAGTCATAAACTCGGCTGGACAAAGCCATTCATCGTTCAATGGACACTTGGAATTGGATTGTTATGACAGGTCTTGAAGACACAAGTAAATTGCA
This sequence comes from Canis lupus baileyi, assembly GCF_048164855.1. Taxonomy (NCBI): domain Eukaryota; kingdom Metazoa; phylum Chordata; class Mammalia; order Carnivora; family Canidae; genus Canis; species Canis lupus. The sequence continues at coordinate 43,620,568 of NC_132856.1, read as the reverse complement.
CAAAAATATTGGCCTTGACCTACTTACCACCTGCTTATATTGAATTAAAGTTTCTCCCTCAGTTCATACCCATGGCCTTATAAGGACTGTCCTAGGACCAGCTGATGAAAGAGGGAAAAATATAGGCCTGGTTCACAGATGGCCTCAAAATCTTGGTACTGGCTGAGAACAATCTGCTGTTGCACCAGAGACTCACTCGGGGGTGGCCCTGAAAGGCAGTGATGAGGAGAAATCCTCTGCATAGAGCTTCAAACAGTACACCTGGTCGTGAACTTGGTGTTAAAGGAGAAGTTGCCTGAATAAGAATATACATGGACCCCTAAGCAGTGATAAGTGGCTTGTCTGGTTGGTCAGGGGCTTAGAAAAAGCAAAACCCCACAATCTAGGGAAGAAGCACAAGAATGGACCTATGGGAGCAGAAACAAAGTGTGTAGCCTTTTCTATTCCATGCCAGTGCCCACCAGTGAGTAGCCACCACAGAGGAGGCACTCAACAACCAAGTGGATAAGATGACTCCTCCTCTAGGGATCAGCTAACACTTATCCTTGTCAACCTCCATTCTTGCAGTGTGTCCACAGAGTATTTGTGTTGGCAGGATTGGAGGCCATTCATTCACCCAATAAAGCAACATAGGCTTCCTCTTACCAAAGCTGATATAGCTACTACTGCTGCTGAATGTCCAATCTGTCAGCATCCAAGGTCAATGCCAACTCTCTGAAATGCTACATCCCTGAAGGAAACCAACCAGCTATTTGGTGGCAAGATTGTTATATCAACTTCTTTCCACCCTGCAAGGCTAACAGTTCATGCTTACTGGGATTAATGCATTTCAGTACTCTGTAGTACTATGTTATGTAGGATCCCATGATGACAAATCAGACACTCCATGCTGGCAAAGGCATTATAGGCAGACAATACTTTCCAACTTTCCAAATTAAATACTTTTGTGACAACAGCAGTGATATAAGTAAATGTGATTTTTTTAATGTTGTATAATGAAACATGTCAACATTTGGAAAACCACATAACTAAGTAGACCAATGTTTTCCAAAGATTTTACAAAATTATGTATGGCTAAAAGATCCATTCAAAGTGAAGGACCAGGGATCCCTGGGTGGTGCAGCGGTTTGGCGCCTGCCTTTGGCCCAGGGCGCAATCCTGGAGACCTGGGATTGAATCCCACGTCGGGCTCCCGGTGCATGGAGCCTGCTTCTCCCTCTGCCTATGTCTCTGCCTCTCTCTCTCTCTCTCTCTCTCTCTCTGTGACTACCATAAATGAATTTAAAAAAAAAAAAGTGAAGGACCAATAGATTTTAATGGAATGAGTGCAAAAAGTTCAAAAAGGTTACTATTCTACATTGCAAGAAATTTTAAAACAGGAAATCTTTAATATTTCCTGACAACACTAGAATTTCTGGCCCACCTCATGTTTTTGTACAGACTTGTTTCCATCTGATACCATTTTCCTTCAACGTGAAGAACTTCAGAATCTCTTGAAGTCCAGGAAGGAATTCTCTCAGCTTTGGTTTTTAAAAGTCTTTACTTCAATTTCATATTTGAAAGATATTTTCATTTGAGGTAGAATTTTATGCTGACTTGCTTTATTTCTTTCAATACTTGAAGATGATCCTCTCTCTACTATCTTCCAACTTGCATTGTGTCTGGAGAGAAGTCTGCAATTGTTCCTATCTTAGTTTTTTTGTTTTTTGTGTGTTTTTTTGTTTTCAGATTTTTTTTTATGATTAAGTCATCTCTACAACTACTGTGGGGCTCAAACCCACAACCCCAAGATCAAGAGTCGCCTTCTCTACTAACCTAGCTGGCCAGGCACCCCTATAATTCTTATCTTTATTCCTCTGTATATGTCTTTTTTTAGCTGCTTTTTTTTTTTTAAGATTTTATTTATTTATTCATGAGAGACACACAGAGAGAGAGGAAGAGACACAGGCAGAGGGAGAAGCAGGCTCCATGCAGGGAGCCCGACATGGGACTTGATCCTGGGTCTCCAGGATCACGCCCCTGGCCAAAGGCGGCGCTAAACCACTGAGCCACTGGGGCTACCCTTTCCCAGCTGCTTTTAAACTCCATCACTGAGTTTTGAATGACAATTCAATTATGTTCTGCAGTGTGGTTCTTTGTGTTTCCTTGGGGTACACTGTGCTAAACTAAACTAAAACCTGTGATTTTTAGTTTTTCTTCAAACTTGGAAATTTTTTCAGTAATTATTTGAATTATTTGAAAAGTTTTTGAAGAATATTATTTCTTCCGATATTTCTGCTTCATTTGTTTCCAGCCTTCTGTACTCCAATTTCTCACATAGAACCATTTGATATTGTTCCCATAGGTCAAATCATCAGGGTCTAGTAACTTTTTTCAATATTTGTCTGTGCTTCAGTTTGGGTAGTTTATATTGCTGTGCCTTTGGTTTCACTGATATTTTCCTCTGCAGTACCTAATCTGGTTAAATTCACTGGTTAAACCCATCCAGTGAATTTTTCACTGCAGGTGCTGTATTTTCTAGCTCTAACACTTCCATTTAGCTCTCTTTATCTTCTCTTCTAGTCGCATTCACGTTTTCTTTGAAATCCTTGAGCAAATTTACAGTATTAATAGCAGGTATTTTATTTTTCTAAGATTTTATTATTTCTTTATTTGACAGAGAGAGTGTATACGCACATGAGCAGGGGGAAGAGCAGAGGGGGAAGGAGAGAATCTCAAACAGACTTCACACTGAGCCTGGAGTCCACCCTATGGCTCCATCCCATGACCCTGAGATTAGGACCTCAGCAGAAACCAAGAGTTGGACGTTTAACTGAATGAGCTATGCAGGCGCCCCAATAACAGGTGTTTTAAAATTCTTGTCTATTTCTGTATCTGTTTCTATTGACTGGCTTACTCTCAATTATAGGCCTAATAATTTTTAATGAATGCTGAACGCTATTAATGTTACACTGTTGACTATTTGAATTGTATTTCCTGTTTTTAAGGAGTGTGGAAATCTGGCAGGCAGCTAAATTACTTGCAGTTCACCCTTGGTCTGTTCAAAGTTTTTTTGTTTGTTTGTTTGTTTAAGATTTTATTCATTCATGAGAGACACAGAGAAGAGAGAGAGAAAGAGAGAGGCAGAGACACAGGCAGACAGAGAAGCAGGCCCTGTGCAGGGAGCCCCACGCGGACTTGATCCCAGGTCTCTAGGATCAGGCCCCAGGCCAAAGGAGGCACTAAATCGCTGAGCCACCCAGGCTGCCCTCAAAGTTGGTTTTTAAGCTCTGTTAGGATGAGTCTAGAATGGCCTTTATTGAGATCACCTCAATACTAAGGTGTGAGCCTTGTGGGGTCTCTACTGAATGCCTGAGTATTCAGTGAAGTCCTTCCTCTCTGGATGAATAAGACTTGAATCTCCCAGTACTGTGTGAGCTCTGTGAGTTGTCCATCTTATAGCACCCTGGCAATTGTTCCTGGCAATTGTTCTCTGCCTAGCCTCCTGGAAATTTAACCTATGTGTGTGTGGATTAGCATTCAGCCAAAGACCAAAGGGAGTGTTCTGCAGATTTCTGGAGTTATTTCTCTGCATCTCCATCCTATACAGCAGGGATCAAAAACTTTCTCTGTAAAAGACAGACAGTAAATATTTTAAGCTTTGCAGGCCCCACATGGACTCTGCCATATATTCTTTTTTTAAAAGCAACTCTTTAAAAATGTGTAAATCAGTCTTAGTCCTGTTCAAAAATAGGCTATATCTGGAATTGGCCCACAAAACAATGGTAACCCCTTCTCTACAATAGTCTGACCTGCAAACTCCAAATGTCCTGAGCCCCAGTCTTAGTTTAGTAATATCACTGTGTTCTGTTTGGGTTTCCCTCTCTCTGCCATATGAAAACTGCCTCCACTTGGGAAGTCAGGACAATTATAGGGTTCATCTCACTTGTTCCTCTTCTCTCTACGGTCATAGTCCTACATTGTCATACAATGCTAACTCTTAACAACTCTAATTTTCCAAGAAAGCAGAACAACTGTTTTCTATGTATACTGTTGATGTATTTTCACTTTTGATTATGAGTAACTCTGCTTCATTGTGTGTCTTTCAAATTACCTGTGTCATTTGCAAGAGTTATGACCTTGGATGTCAATCATTCATGTGTAAATGTATTCATTTTTATTTCTTAATTCATAATGCCAGTTTTCAAACTAATTTTACCAAACTGCACTCCCACCATCATTATATGAGTCTTTCTATTAATCTCTAGTCTTCCCAACACTTATTGCCACAGTTCTGTTTTTTCCCACATGGTGGGCATAAAATTATATCTTGGTATGGTTTTAATTTGCATTTCCCTGGAGTATATTTTCAAATCTTTCATGGCCATTTGTGCTCTTTTTCTATAAAATGTTTGTAACATCTGCCCAATTTTATATTTGGATTGCTTTTGAAGTATTTCTTATTGAGATGTGTTTTTTTTAATTCATGCTAATCCTTTGTTGGTAATGTGTGCTCCAAATATCATTTTGCAATCATGATTTGTTTTTTCACTTTATTACATATTTTGATGAATAAAAGTTCTTAGTTTCAACATAGTCAGAAATAGCAATCTTTTTCTTTCTCATTTTTACTTTTTGTGTCTGCTTTTAAAAAGCCTTCCCTGAGTCTTCAAGATATGGCCCTGTATTTTCTCCTAAAAGTTTTAGAGTTTTGTTTTTCATGTTTTGTCTTTTATCCACCTATTTTTTGTTTATCATGAGATAGGAATTCAGTTTCATTTATTTTCCATTTAATCATTTATCTCAGCACCACGTACTGAATGGCCCATTATTATTAAATATTTTATTTATTTATGAGAGAAAGTGAACGAGAGAGAGAGAGAGAGAGAGAGAACACAAGTGGTGTTCTCTCTCCCCCACGGGTGGTGGGGAGGGGCAGAAGGAGAGGGAGGTGCAGACACCCTGTTGAGCAGGGAGCCTGATGTGGGGCTCTATCCCAGAACCCTGAGATCATGACCTGAGCAGAAGGTAGACGCTTAACCAGCTGAGCCACCTAGGGACCCCTATTATTTTTTTTATTAAAGTCTGGTTGACATATTCTTGATTACTAGAGATTCTGATCATCAGTATGTGATAGAATGCATTCTCCTACCTTGACTTCTTCATTAAGCTTTTGGCTATTCTTGGTACTCTCTATAGACCTCAGGGTAAGTTTGCCAAATTTTTGTTTAAACTGTTGAAAATTCTATTCAATGTGCATTAAATCTAAAGATCATTTTTGTGGAGAATTGCTATCTGTGTGGTATTGAGCCTTCTTATTCATGAATTTGGTATATCTTTATTTAGGTCTTCCTTCCCATCCTTCAATAAAATTTTATAAATTTTCCCACAAAGTCATGCACATCTCTCAAAAACGCAATTTTAGGGGAAGGCCAGGTGGCTCAGCAGTTTAGCGCTGCCTTCGGCCCAGGACGTGATCCTGGAGACCAGGGATTGAGTCCCATGTCAGGCTCCCTACATGGAGCCTGCTTCTCCCTCTGCCTATGTCTCTGCCTCTCTCTCTCTCTCTCTCTCTCTCTCTCTCACTCTTTCTCTGTGTCTCTCATGAATGAATAAAATCTTCTAAAAAATGCAATTTTACATTATTCTTCTATTTAACAATCTTATCAAATTATTTTATCAATTTTGATCATTTGTAGATTCTTTAGAGTTTTCTATATTGAAACAACCAGATCATGTACAAATAATTATGTCTTTTCTATAGTGTATATATCCTCCTTGTTCTTTTTGATAAGTTCTCTCATTCTGTTGGGGTTAGTCTTTTTTTTTTAAGAAAAACCTACAAATTAGAAATTATTATTGTTTTATACAGTCATGATTTTAGATATTTGTTATTACTTGTTTCTTTACTCACTATATTCGTTAGGGTACAGGCTAAAGTGTGGATATCTCTGTCCACAAATATCCCAAAATACAGTGGTTAAAAAAGAGAGTTTATTTCTCTCTTACTTAGCAGTCCAAATGTAAGTGGCCAAGTCCAGTTCTGCCACCCTTAACATGGGCACACATCTCTGCATCCAAGATGGCACCTCCATCTTTCTCATCTTCTTCCCCTTTAGAAAGGGGATAGGACCAAAAAGCATATTTATGTCCCTTTCAAGGGCATTGCCACAACAGCACACTACTGCTACTTACATCTAATTGAACATAAGTTAAAGACATGGTCACACTGAGCTCGAAGGGAACTGAGAAAGATAGTTCTTAAGTAGGTAGCCACCCAGATCACCTGGGATCCATTTTACCTGTCTGGTGTACCTCTCTCCCAGCTACTCTGGATATTGCTACTAGGAATTCATACCTGCATCCTTTTTAGGAGGCTTACCCGTGAGCACATGGAGTGACATTACAGAAGATGACTAGGAGTTGCATTCTTACTTCCCATCCTTCCAGTCAGCCTATAGCAAATGACGACATACTGGTGCAGGGCACAAAACTCAGCTCCCTTGGCTTAAGTCTGGATGAATTTTGTAACGTAGACTCCAGGATCATGCTGAGCCTAGACTTCACCTATAATCACATTCTTATTAAACTTCTTACCTTTCCTATCCTGCTTCCCTCACATCCATACAGGTTTTTCCTGAAAATGACTCTCTTAATAGGTTACTTGAACATGAATCCCTGTCCTGAGATTTGCTGGTAGAGAAATAACCCAGTAAATGCTAGAGCTGGCCTGTCCTAGCTCATGAAAGCCAATTATTAATTGTCAGGAATTTTATGAGCTGGCTGTTAAACATAGTCATTATTAAATTTTAAATTATAAAGCCTGTAATTAAAGTACACTAAAAACAAAGGTAATAAATATTCAAAAATAAATAAATAAATAAATAAATAAATAAATATTCAAAATTCATTACTTCCTAGTTATTTTCCTGAATTTTCTGATTACCTGTGCTCATGAGGCTGGATCAAGAGCCATATACTATAGCTATATGGCAAAACTTCTATCTAATAGTATACATCTCTTCCCAACTCCAGATTCAGTAATGTCATGTTGGGAGCTTGAAATAATCCATGGTGGAAGTGTTTACACCATAGAAATCTGAAAGTGTTAATAATTAGGGCTTTTTTCCCCCTTGCAGAGCTGCTTGCTAAATATCTGCTGGCACAACATTAGAATGACCTAAGATATCAGGTCATTGCATAAGACATGTATTATGCAAGAAGAAGAGAATGGACATTGGGGCCAAACTAGATTGTGTCACATTAACCTATTTTTTTTAACTGAGGAAAAATTTGCAAACAGTTAAATATATAGACCTTAAGTGCACAATCTAATGTTTTAGTAAATATATAGATCCACATAACCACCCCTTCAATCAAGCTATAAACCATTTCAAAACCCCAGAAAGTGCCTTTGTGTCCTCTTCAAATCCGTCATAAGCAACCACTGATTACCTATTGTGCCTGTTTGGTCTTCATATAAATGGGATCAGAAATCTGTACTCTTTGTGTCTGACGTCTTTCACTCAGCATAATGTTTTTGAATTTCTACTCACGTTCTTATGTCTATTAGTAGTTTATTCTTTTTGTTGCCAAGTAGTATTTTCATTGATTATCATTTTATCTGTTGACAGTCACTTGAGTTGTTTCCAGATTCTGGCTATTATGAATAAAGATGCCATGAACACCATATGTAAGCCTCTGAGTGGACACTTCTGCTATTTACCTCCAGTCTGTAGTTTTGATTTTCCCTTTCTTAACAGTGTCTTTCAAAGAGAGAATATAGGGATGCCTGGGTAGCTCAGTGGTTGAGTGTCTGCCTTCAGTTCAGGGCATGATCCTGGAGTCCTGGGATGGAGTCCCATATGGCTCCCTGCATGGAGCCTGCTTCTCCCACTGCCTCTGTGTGTGTGTGTGTGTGTGTGTATCTCCCATGATTAAATAAATAAAATCTTAAAGAAAAAGAGAATATTTTCATTTTGATGAAATCCAATCATTTATTTTCTTGTATAGTTCATGCTGTTTGTGTCCTATATAAAGAATCTTTGCCAACTCAAGGGTCACAGAGACTTTTCCCCCTTTTTTTAGGAGTTTTCTAGATGTAGGTTTTACATTTAGTTCTATAATCCACTTTAAGTTAATTTTTACATCTAATGCAAAGATTGAGGGGTATGGCTTGGTTTGATTTTGCATAAGAATATCCCATTGTTCCAGTATCATTTATTTAAAAGACTATCCTTTTTTACATTGAATTGCCTTGGCACCTTTGTTGAAAACAATGGGCCATATATGTGTGGATCTATTTCTAGACTCTTTATCTTATACCACTGATCTATATGTCTGCCCTTATGCCAATACCATAAGGTATTGATTACTACCCTTTTATGGTAAGTCCTGAAGTACAGTAGTTCTTTCTTTTGGTTATTCTACATCCTTTGCTTTTCTGCGTACATTTTAGAATCAGCTTGTCAATCTCTACACAAAGCTCCACCTTGAAAAACATGAAAAAATTGGGAGGTGTAATGTTATTGAATTTCAAGACTAACTATAAAAGCTACAGTACTAGAACACTGTAAAGTTTGCATAAGAATATACAGATAAACTGGTGTGCCTGGGTGGCTCAGTGGTTTAAATGTCTGCCTTCAGCTCAGGTCCTGGGATCAAGCCCCACATCGGGCTCCCTGCTCAGTGGAGTCTGCTTCTCCCTCTCCCTCTGCTGCTCCCCCCACTCAGTGTGCGCGCTCTCTCTCTCTCTCTCTCTCTCTCCCCCTCTCTCTCAAATAAATAAATAAATAAATCTTTAGGGAAAAAAAGGACAAATAGATAAGGAACTGAACAGAGAATCCATAAATAGATGCATGTAATATGCTGTCAATTTTTGATGAAGTACCAATGCAAATCAATGTGAAAATAAATGTATTTTCAATAAATGGCCCAAGAACTGGATAACATTAAAGATATGGAAAAATATACTTTGGTCCCTAGATCTCATACCATGCCCCCAAATTAATTTGCAGACCATAGACCTAAATGTAAAAGCTAAAGTTGTAAAGCTTCTGGAGAAAAAAATAGAAGAAAATTTTTCATAGCCCCCAGCTAAAAAGTGAATAAAGTAGGTCACAAACTTAGGATTCTACTCAGAATACAAGACTACTTAGAAGTCAGCAATAAAAAAAATAAGCATCCTAATTAAAGATACACAAAAGACCTGAAAACATACTTCATAGAAGATATGCTTATGACCAATAGCACATAAAAATGTGCTCAATATCATTAGTTACAGGGAAACACAAATTAAAACCCCAATGAGGTACCATTTCATACCTATTAGAATTGGACAAAAAAAGCCTGAGGACTGATGAGGATGTGGATCAACTGGAACTCTCATTTATTGTTGGGAATAGCAAAAAACAGTACAAATAATCTAGAAAACTCTGGAAATTTCTGATAACGTTAACCATACGTCAATTTCATGAGCCAGCAGTTCTGGTCCTAGGTTTATTCCCAAAAGAAGTGAAACTATATAGATACAAAGAAGTCTTATACTAAAATGTTTATTACCAGCTTCATTCCTAATGAAGCCCCAAACTGTAAACAACCCAAATGTCCATCAATAGGAGAATAAACCAACTGGAATATTCATACAAGAATATTACTATTTACCCATAAAAAGGAATGAACTAGGGGCACCTGGGTGGCTCAATCAGTTAAGCACCTGCCTTAGGCTCAGGTCATGATCTCAGGATCCTGGGATTAAGCCCCATATCAGGCTCCTTGCTCAGCAGGGAGTCTCCTTCTCCCTCTTCCTCTGCCCATCTCCCTGCTCATTCTCATTCTCTCTCTCTCTCAAATAAATAAAATAATAAAAAAAATTTAAAGGAACGAACTACTAATAACACATAACACACAGCAACATGGATGAACCTCTAAAACAACATGTAGAAGGTAAGCCAGACACAAAAGCACTTACTATATTACATTAATATGAGGTTCAATAACGGGTGCCTGGGTGGCTGTCGGTAAGCATCCAACTCTTGATTTCCACTCCGGTTATTACCTCAGTGTCGAGAGATCAAGCCAAGCATCAGCTTCTATACTCAGTGGGAAATCTGCTTAAGATTCTCTCTCTCCCCCTCTCCCTCTGCCCCTCTACCTCTTCCCTCTCTAAAAAGAAAAAAAAAATTTAGTCTAAATAAATGACTTTTAAAACTTACATTTATAAGAATCCAGAAACAAAGTTCCACATGATACCCACTGCATTGGGTAGAATGAGGTTTTTCTATGAGTAACTGAGACCTGATACAACAATGGCTTAAATAAAAAAAAAAAGAATTTCTTTCTCTGCTGCATGTAATGAGCTGTGATAACAGTCCTACAAATTCCAAGGAGCCAAGTTCCTTCAAAATTCCTGCTCCGCACCCTCAGCATGTTCCTTGTGTCTTGAGATTTGGTTTGGGAAATGTAGAGATTTCCCAAATCCAAATTTGGTTTGGGAAATGTGTAGAGATTACTTAAAAAACTTGTCTGCTCAAGCCCTGGTCACTGTGTACACATTTCAGCCAGGAGAGAAGAAAGAGATCTGAAGATGACTTTGTCCTCCATTAAGGACATTTCCCCAAATTCACACTCAACATTTCAGTTTTTATTGGCCAGAACTTAGTGCCATACTTAGATGTGCAGGACTTGGAAATACAGTCTTTATTCTGATCAGCTATATGCTCAGAAGAAAAGGGATGAAAAATGTCAGAAGTGTACAGTTTTAGATCTTTACCCCAGTCCATTTCTTTATTCACCCAAATATTCATGGGCACTTACTTCTCACGTGTAAAATGCACTAATCCTCTCCTAAAAGAAAATAACCTCAAAGTTTCAAGAACAGAGAAGGAAATCGGGAGCAGTGAAGTGAGTGCTCCACATGGTAATAGATGGCTACTCTGTGACAATAGGCTAATGAGAGAAATGAGCCAGCACAGACACAGTAAGCACTCAACCTGTCCTCTCCCTGAGCCTCAGCCTGGTGTTCTTCATGGTCAGGTCAAGGCAGTCTGGTGCACAAGGCTCCACATAACAGACAGGCAGGAAGTAAGGCTTGCAGTTTGGAGGCAATGCCCTGACCTCCCTCTCGTTCCACTCTCTCTCACTTCCTCCTCCCCAGATGCAATGGCTACGAAGGGAACGGGAACTCAGGTACAAAGCTCCCTGCAGAGATGCTGGTGGCCCTGGGGGGCATAGCAGCAGGATCTAAGTGCTAAGACCATCTGTCCAACTCACATCAGAGTAGATGAGGGCCTCCCCTCTCACTCTAGAGTTTAAAAAGCATCACGAACACATTCTTAAGTTAAATGTGAGAAAAATTTATCAGTGTCCCCCACCCCTGGTCAGGAGAGATACAGAACACACAGGTGACAATCCAAACATTTATTAGTTGGCATCTAAGATCTCCACACTCCATCACTGCCTCCACACAACTTGGGGTGAGCCTGGATGTGGCCACTAGCTACTGAGGAAGGGGGCCCCCATCACGGGGCTGCCATCACAGAGGGCCCATGTGCCACAGGCTGGCCACGCACAGGGGGATTCTTGCTGGGTACAGGGGAACTCCTCCCAGCCTCAGACACACCCGAGGCAGATGTGGAAACCCCAGGCCTCCCACCTCAGCAGGGACATGGTGACACCTCTCTCTCTGCACCAGCAGCAAGCTGACTGCTCTGACAGAGTCTCAGGTGACAGCCTGAGCCCACACCCAGCTCCAGTGCTGTCTCACTGCTCCTGAGGTCTCTTCTGTGGTAGAGGCTCTCCAAGATGGCAAGGACGCACCGGGGTCTGCCTCGCAGGCTGGCTGGCTCTCAGGCTGGCATGCTTGCACTCCCTCCTTCCAGGCAGGCAGAGCACAGCCAAGGTGTGGGTGTGGCCAAGGCAGGTGACTGGAGCATCAGGCTGGGGCACTTTCTGGGCTCCAGTCTTGCTGCCACCTTCTACTGTGTGGTCCTCTACAGGGTCAGTGGATGCCAACCAGAATTGCAGGAAGGGGCTTTTTTTTTTTTTTTTTTAAGATTTTATTTGTTCATGAGAGACATAGTGAGAGAGGCAGATACATAGGCAGAGGGAGAAGCAGGTTCCCTGCAGGGAGCCTGATGCAGGACTCAATCCTGGGACCCCGGGATCACACCCTGAGCCAAAGGCAGATGCTCAACCACTGAGCCACCCAGGCTCAGGAAAGGGCATTTGAGTAGGAGCAGGAGGTCAGAGGAGAGGCCAGGCCCGGTATGAGACTCAGAAACAGGGGAGTGGGCGAGGGTGATCACGGGGCCATCAGGATGCCCAGCGGCAGCACCAGGCACAGAAGTGGGATGAGTAACACCACTGAATACAAAGAGGCAGCCTGGTTCATCACGTTAACTATCCACTCAGCATAGGAAGCAATGTCCGTATAAACTCCAGGCACATTTCTACGACCACAGCCAAAGCCCCAGCTCACGATTCCCACCTGGACCCATGTGTCCTGAAATTTACAGACCAGAGGGCCCCCAGAATCTCCCTGGAGAAAGAGAAAGAATCAAATGCAGGAATGGAAGACCATCCACGTGAGAGCAAGCTGGCTACACTGTAAGGCACTGGGCAGTCAGGCACATGGGGACCTTCCCCAGGGACCTACCAGGCCCACCCTTCTGTGAATACGGAGAACTGAGAATTGAAAAGTTAATGGGCAGGGGTGCCTGGATGGCTCATTGGGTAGAGCATACAACTCCTGATCTCGAAGTTGTAAGTTTGAGCCCAACACTGAGTGTAGAGATTACTTAAAAATAAAATTGTAAAAAAAAGAAAGAAAAGTTAATGGGAAAACTTTAACATCCTCAGGACGATATTATGAATGACTGGTCATTTCCCAAACCATAGTGGGGGTTAAACATTTTGAATACCACCTCTGCATCAGAACCCCCAAAATCCATACATCTAGCTTAAAGTTTCTCTAGAACTCTTAACTCATATATTCCCTCCATATTTGACACTCCACTCCCAGACATCCCATACACACCCATCTCATGCAGAACATTGCATGTCCTCTCCCAGATCTGCTCTGGTGCCCCCACTCTGCACCACCCAACTCAGACAGAAACAGAGAGCCCTCCTGACCTGCCCCTCACCCCCACCCTCCCAGCAGTCAGTGACTCAACCTCAGGTACACCCTCTTTACCCCCTAACCACCCCAGGTCCTACTCAGAACTCAGCAGCATTGCCTAGACGATGGAAACAAACACCTAGCCTGCATTCCTGCCTGGGCGGCATCAAGAAACTCAGCCCAGCGCTCCAGGCCACACATACTCCCACTCCAGGCCTCTTCCCTGGCCCTGTTGGTCACCTCACTGCTCCAGACCTGGAAGACGTGCCCTAAACGTGACAGGTTCCCTCGCACACCTCGGAGCTGCTGTACATACGGCTCCCTCTCCCTATAAGGCTCTTCTCCTCTTTCCAAGAAATCCAAATACTCATCCTCTGAGCCCCAGCCCAAATGCCCCCTCCTCCAGAAAGCACTCAGTGCAGGAGTCCTGCAGGCACGCACAGGGGGACCCCGAGCGAACACCTTCAGACCTCACCTCATGTATGACAGGTATGATATCTGTGGGGCGGGGTTATGACTGGGGGGTTAACAGAGCTAATGGGGACAGACGCTCCCACTGGTCACACGGGAGTGTGACATGGGAGGAACCCAATGAAAGGAACTCAGAGTGTTAGCATTACCCACTCCCTGACTTCCCCCCATTTTGGCAGTGTCCCCAGGCAGCAAGGGCCGCTCCCTTTTGAAGGAACAGGCCAGGCCAGCTCAGGGGAGCAATGAGTGGTTCCCCCGAGTGAGAGGAGGTGACAGATGAACCAGGCCCTGGCACTCAGGAATGAGGAGACTTTGAGGGGACATCCTCAATGTGGAGGTAGAAAGGGGTCTGTGAAGTTACCTGACAAGAATCCTTGCCTGCTGCTTTATAGCCACAAATCATGCCTTCCAGTACTACAGTCTTATTTGTTGTCATGGCTTTCTGAATCATCTCGTTACACCTCTTGTGGTGGATGATGTCTTGGTCGACCTCCTGGAGAATATGTGCAACAAGTTTGCTGCCTGCAAGTAAAGAGGCTCAGCAGTGGGTGGTTCTGCACCAGTGGACAGGAAGCCCCTACACACCTAGAATCCCCTTTGAAAAAGACAGGGCAGTGGGGACTGTCCCCATTTGACACTGGAGGAAACTGAGGCCCAAAGTTGACATGGGGAGGAAAGGTGGTAGGAACTAAGACAGGCTGAAGACGAACCAGTCTAGATGGGAAGAAGGCAAGGCCTTATCAGCCTGAGAAATGATAATCAAGCATCTGTTACCCTGTATCAATAGTAATAGTGACAGGGATCCCGTGCATCAGTAACATATCTTTACTTTAGAGCAGGACCACAGACTCTGGAATGGGTAGTGCCCCAAAGTTACCAATCCAGTCTCTGCCCAGAAATAGAAGGCCCTACAGGGATCCCCTACAGGAATCATCTGGCTCTGCCTATACCCAAAGGGACACGAAGCTCCCTGACAACCAAGGCCAGTACTTTCAGAGAGGAACACTTCTGACTGGAAGACAATTCGTCACTTACTGAGCAGAAACCCACCTTGGAGAGAACTCCAAAGCCTCTGGCTCTGTCCCCAGGGAACCTAAAAATATCCCTAAGCCAGCCAGGCACGGTGCCACACAAATGTGCAGAAACAGACTTTCAGCCAGGTATTTCTTCTCCTCCTGAGAGCAATTCCAGTTCCCAGGACCCATGCCTTTCCTAAACACCTACTGTGAAATGTTTCTGTTACAACAAAAGACCTCAACCAATTTCTAGGCTCACGCCAACCAGGAGCTATTACTCTGACTGTTACCAACCTGTGGCCCCATTCCCCCTCTGCCAGGCAGTCCATCCACCTCCCCGTCCCTCTCTTTAGCCTTTTTGTTTCAGGGATAGGGCTGCCTCCCACTTCCTGAGCGTGCGACCTGCCTCACAGTCTCACCATATTCTTCTTGTCTGCCCCATCCAGTCACCCAGCATGTGGTCCCAGCTTCCACCTGGAAAGTCTTCTGAGGAATGCATATAGGCTGTATGGTCATGCTGAAGTTTACAGGGTAGAGCAGCTGCAGAAGGGCAAGGTCCTTCTGAATGGTTCCAACTACTGAGAGCTGAGGGTGGACAATGACGTTTCGGATAGGGACCACCACACTTGTGTTTTCTTTATGGATACTTCGGTCTCCCATCTTGACAGTGTAGCTAAGATGGCTGTGGGAGAGAAGATATGCCCTTTATGGAGACCTTGAGAAGCAACCCTCATGCCTTTTTACACACATTGCAGATGCTTCCCAATCTGGCCCTGACCTCCCTCATCTCTCTTTCTACCACCCCATCTCTAAAAATCCTTGCTTCACACCTCTCAAAACTTGTTTGCTCACCCATACAATTGGTTTGGTTCACCAAATTAGTATTCCTAGTAATACCAGGAATTAGTATACCTAGTAATACCAGTGCAAACTCTTGTTTTTTAGTGTGTGGGCTTTGGCTGGACTAGGTTGGTTGGTTGGGTGGATTGGGTTGGGGTGGGTTGGTTGGTGTGTGTTGGGTTGGTTGGGTTGGTTGGTTGGGTGGACTGGGTTGGGTTGGGTTGGGTTGGGTTGGGTTGGGTTAGTTGGGGTTGGATTGGGCTGAGTTGGTTGGGTTAGGTGGGGTTGGATTAGGCTGGGTTAGTTGGTTGGATTGGGTTGGGTTGGGCTGGGTTTGGGTTTTATCAAGTTTCCAGGGCAACAGAACCTAATGGGTATTAGAGGAGAGCAGAGCTGGCTTCAGAACTCAGTATCCACTCGTCACCCTCACCTTAAAATACAGTGGCCCGCAGTCAGCACCCACTGCTGTGTGATGAGGGAGCCTCCACACACGTGTTTCTGGTTGATCCTTAGGCTCACCTGCCAGGGCCACTTCGCTTCTTCGGCTGCCTCTCCGCCCAAGATTTTCGCAGTGACTTGGCCACACCCTGGGGTGAGAACAGCATGGGAGGAAGGACCTCAAAGAAACAGGGCCTGCTCCCGAGAGCCCGGGCTCCCCCGGGGAAGCACCAGGGGCTCCTCGGACAGCCGGGAAGGCCACGGCCTCTCAGACTCCGGGGCAGCGCTGCCAAGTCCCCAGGCCCTGTACCCGCAGACCCCCAAGGCCGCGTGGGCCCGTTCCTCAGAGCCCCGGGGCGGGGGGCAGGACGGGGCCGGCGGGAGAGGGCCTCTGGCTCCCCCAGTCTCCCCGGCCTCAGCCCCGCTCCGGGCTCCCAACGCCAAACGTCACCTGGGACCAACTCCACCAACTGGGAGAGTATGGCCGCCTCGCGCGGCCTGGAGGTCGCCGGCGGCCCCGTAGCCCTCCACACGCTGGCGCCCGGGCCCTCAGGGCCGCCCCCCGGGGACGACGGGGCCGACGACGGGGCGGACGACGGGGCGGACGACGGGGCCGACGACGGGGCCGACGACGGGGCGGACGACGGGGAGGACGCCCCGAGCGGAAGCGGGAGGAGCAGCAGCCAGAGCAGGAGGCGCAGCGAGCGGCCGCCCGGGGACGCCATGGGCCGCCCGCGCCTCGCCTCGCCTCGCCTCGCCTCTGCGCGCCCCTCGCCGCCGCAGGCTGACGGTCCGCGCAGGCGCGTGAGCGGTGGAAGAGGCGCGCTCCCTGCGCTCCCCGCCCCCGGGCCCGAGTGCGAAACCCCGAGCCCTGGCTTCCCCCTGGGTCCGTCTCCACCGCGAGTCCCACGAACTCCGCGCGGGCCGGAGGGGTCGGGGTGCTTCTGAGGACAACCGCCCTTGATAGGGACCTTCCAGTTCCAGGGACCCCTTTGCCAAAGAGAAGCAATACAGTATATCCGCCCTCGCCTTCTGTTGTTTATCTAACCTGCAAATATTAAGAATGTATGCATTACGTAAAATGCTTGATTATATATTTTTGGGTTTTTAAATTAAAGACTTGTAAAACACACACACACACACACAAATATATGGCCCCCATACCCCCCACCCCTACCGCACCCCGCAAGGAGCCTTAATGCTCCATGATGGGTCCTCGGCTCAGGGCTTCATTCACCAGAACAAGGTTTTGGGGTGGGGGGTGCTATACAAATTAAATAGTTGAGACAAAGGAGTAGGCTGCTGTTCTCAGTGACAGTGGCACCTTAAAATATTAGCCACCACCAAAGATACCCACAAGTCAGTCCATTCTTTTTAGCACTTGGTCCCTGGCATCCGTCCTGGTGACCGGTCCTTTGTCTTTGTGGCCTGAACGCTTCTGCTAGGCCTCTGCGTCTCTGGGCTTCAGCATCCCTGTTGAGGTCGAGGAGAAAACAGCAATCCTAGCTTCTGAATTGCAGCACTTCCCACTTTTCCCTGGCCAAAAACAGGACAGCCAGTCACAGTGTTTTTCAGGGATGTGGATACTCCCCTCGCAATTTATTTGTCAACATCCTGGTGAAGGGATTATTCTCTAAGGCCTTCTTGGAGGTCAGAGAAATAAGGGAGTAGGTCATACATCATGAATCCATTCTAATATTCTCCACTCTCTCTTTGCATTCCTTTCTCTATGTTAAACCAAGGAATTTTCTGGCATATCAAGTTCCTTTAGTGTGGTCCACCATTGAGTGGAAAACAGCCAGTATGTAGAATCTACAACATATAGAATCATGCTCACCCTGCCTGAACCAGCAAACTGAATTTAGGATTTCTGGTTAAGTGTAATCCTGATAAATGTGGCCTCAGGCCTCCCCAACCAAGCAAGAGTTCTCAGAATCCAATCCTATCATACACCTCTGATTTTTTCCAATGTAGATGAGCAAATTCTTACAGTCACTGAAAGAAGAAGGTGCTTCATAGAACAGCTACAGCAGTTGGTAAAAAACTTCAGTTCTCCTTAATGAAGTTAGGGGTAACAATATCTCTGGTATTGAAGAAGTGACTATGTTCACAAACCAAGGAACAGTGATCCAACTTAACAACCCTTAAAGTGCAGGCATCCTCGGCAGCAAACACTTTTACCATCACAGGCTGTGCTGAGGCAAAGCAGCCGACAGAAATGCTACCCGGGATTTTTTTTTTTTTTTAATTGGAGTTCAATTTGCCAACATATAGCATATCACCCAGTGCTCATCCCGTCAGCATATCATCCCTGCTCATCCTCCTCAGTTCCCATCACCCAGTCACCCCAACCCCCCACCCACCTCCCTTTCCACTACACTTTGTTCATTTCCCAGAGACTACTTGGGATCTTAAACCAACCTGGTGCGGACAGTCTGGCTAGTTTAAGAAGATAGGCTAAAGCCCTGCCCACCCAATCTGTGGATGGAAAAGCATCACTTGCTACTGATGAAGATGATGATGATGAAGTTTCAGATCTTTTTTTTTTAAGATTTTATTCATTAATTCATGAGAGACACACAGAGAGAGGCAGAGACGTAGGCAGAATCAGAAGCAGGACTCAATCCCAGGACCCCAGGATCACGCCCTGAGCCAAAGGCAGATGGTCAACCACTGAGCCACCTCGGCACCCTGAAGTTTCAGATCTTGTAAAGAGTTTTGGTTCTAAAATTTAGCTTCTAAAGAAGATAAAACTTGAAGAAGTTACCAGGAGCTGCTATTTGATATTTATAATTACTGCTTTTTAAAATTTTGTTCATGGACCTGACAAAACCTAGGTCTCTACTATTCTCAAGCCTGAGCCTGTTGGACACTGCAGCTCTTTTTGGTTTTTCCTTAGACGCAATTCATTCTTTGCAGCTAATTAAACTGAAGAGGCCTGTAAATAAAGGTTGAAACAAGGTTAATAAAGTTCTTTGCCTAGAATGAACGAATGAATGAATGAATAAATAAATAAATATTATGATGAACATATTCGAAGGCTCTAGTTCAGAGATCAGTAAATGTTTTCTGTGAAAGGCCAGAGAGCAAATATTTTAGGATTTTGAGGTACAAGTGAGAGTATTATGTAGGTTTCCATACAAAAAAGAAGGAAAATTTTCCACCAAAATATAATAATAATAGTAACTGGATATAATATTTTGTAATACAAATCTACTAATGAGATGAATGGAATTCTTTTTTGGGAGAATAACATTTTGCTTAATTGGATTCAAAATTAGTGTTCTCCATCATCAAAATCAATTGCAAATTTTCTGGTAATGGTGATCTATAATGATATTTTATGCATTTAATCTTTTAAAATGTCTTTTCATGCAGTTAAGTGCTGCCAAATGCTGATATTAATCTGTAATCATATAGCTTTGAGCATATTCTTCACTTGGAAGGCATTTACTGAGTTATTTTAGGTTTTTCTCTTGATATTTGCCTTTTATTGTGTCATTACATTGCAAATTAATCACTTCACTGAAGTTTAAGTGGAAGCTCCTCAACTGCAGTTAAACAGATTTTGAAATATGTAAATTTCCTTTGCACTGCTTACACAATTCCAAAAACTGCTTCTGGAATTGTGGCAGAAAGCTCAGGAAATATATTTACTGCAAATTTTTGTTGGAATGCATATTTTGCTTGTTTTAACTTTTGACAGCACAAGAACTGTTTAAAACAGCTTGACATAACTTCTGATTCAAAAAACATTGCCTATCATCAAAATGATTTTACTATAGTGTAAAAAGCAATGGAAAACTAATACAGGATGAGAAAAAAGAATAGAGAGGATACTGTTATAAGGTCCTTGCACTATTTAAAAAAGCAGATACTATTACTAGAAAGAAGAGGTCAATTGATTAAGATTGATTAAAGATAAACACTGTAAATGCAAGGGAAACCAAGGGAAAAAGTTAACTATAAATAAGAAAATAGCAAAGATAAAATAGAACCATAAAAAATTACTCCATCAATTTCAAAGAAAGCAGAAACAGGAAAAAAAGGATGGTACAACTAGAGAGCAATTGGCATGGGGGTAGATTTTAATCCAACAATATCATACTTATATTAAAGGTAAATGTTCTATTAAATGAATTAAAGCTTCTATTACATGAATTAAAATAGATTTTCAGACTGGATTTTTTTAAAAACACAACTCATCTATATACCCACCTTAAATATCAAAACATAAATAGGTTATATGGGATGGAATATGATATACAATGCAAACACTAACTAGAAGAAGGAGCGGTTGTATTACTATCAGGCAAAGCCAACCTCAGGAAAAAGAATATTATCAGGGATAAACAGAGACATTAATTACAGAATGATAAAATTTTAAATGTGTATGCACTTAAATACATCTAACAATAGAGCTTCAAAATTTATAGAGCAGCGAGAAAAAAGACAATCCAACCAAAATTAGAATTTGGAACTTCAATATGTCTTTCTTAATAATTGATAGAACAAGTACACAGAGAACTAGTAAGTGTACATAAGATCTGCAAAACGCTAGCCATAAATTAGACCTAATGGACATTTATAGAATAATCTATCCTAGCAACAGCAGAATACACTGTATCTGAATATGTTCACCCAAGAATGAGCATATTATGGGCCCTTAAACAAATGGTAATAAATTTAAAGAACTGAAACTACAAAATTCATTCTCAGACCATAACAGAGATTAGAAACCAATAACAGAAAAATATCTTGAGGGCCACCTGAGAGGCTCAGTCAGTTAAGCATCTGACTCTTGATCTCAGCTCATGTCTTGATCTCAGGGTTGTAAGTTCAAGACCAGTGTGGACAGCCCACTTATAAAAAAAAAAAAAAAAGAAAGAAAAGGGAATGCCAGGTGGCTTAGCAGTTGAGCATCTGCCTTTGGCTCAGGTCATAATCCCGCGGTCCTGGAATCTAGTCCCACGTCAGGCTCCCAGGAGGGAGCCTGTTTCTGACTCTGCGTATGTCTCTGCCTCTCTCTGTGTGTCTCTCATGAATAAATAAATAAAATCTTTTTTTCTTAAATCTTGAAAATTATCAAATTTTTCAAAAATTTTTATTTATTTTTAAAAGATTTTATTTATTTGAGAGAGAGAGCACACAAGGGAGAGGGAGAAGCAGACTCCCCGCTGAGCAGAGAGCCCAACTTGGGGCTCAATCCCAGGAACTGGGATTATGAGCCAAATGCGGACATTTAACCAACTGAGCCACCCATGCACCCTCTATTTTTTTTAATTTTTATTTATTTGAGACAGAGGGATCAAGAGAGAGTTTAAAATTTTTTTTTAATTTTGATTTTGGACTTCCAGAATGGCTTTGTGAGGAATTTGGTTGATTCTCTCCCTAGAGCAAAAGCTGTTCAACTGGTGAACATTATTTTTTTAAAAAACACAACTATTCCAGGTCTCTGGAAATTGTCCTATGGGCATACAAAACATTGAGAAATATTTATACAAGAAAATCTACAAACTTGGTAAGAACAGCAAGAATCTGTGGCATTTGAGCCATGACCAGCTCTCATCCCCCCTCCTTGGCTCCATATTATGGAACTCTACTCTGGGCAAGTGGCCAAGACAATGGGATCTCCTTCTCTCCTAGCTAAGACTTCACCTCAGAAGAAGAAGGTAGCTGGTGTCGCTCATTCTCCCAAGTCCCTCTGCAGAAGCCCTGTTCCAACAGACATGCCCAAGAGCACGGGATAGAGCTCCCTTCCCACACTTTGCTCCCACTCTTAGGGCAGAAGCTCTACCCCAGGCACAGCAGACTGAGAATTCTGGAGCTTCATTTGCCCCATCCCAGTTCACTCACAGAGCAGAGGTTCCACCTTGGGAAGGGCAAGTGTTCCCTCTCCCCAATGCCCTCTCAGAGAACAGCACTTTCACTCCAGGAGAAGCGTGCTGCAATCCCCATCCTCAGCTCTGGTGCAGCAATACAAACATTCTGCCCAGGAGGAGAAGCAGCCCGAAAGGAGTGTGCTCTGCAGCTCTGCCTGAAATAGCTGAATTTATTTGGAACAGACGGTAGAGAAATTCATCCCTAAGGGAGTTGTTTTTAAAAAGGAGATCTTCCTGATGAGCAATTAAGAGAGAGTTGATAGCTCCATAATACTAGTGGCAAAAATGTCTGGAAGTCTAATAGAGAAAACTAGTGAAAGGGAGAGCCAAAAAGACTGTGCACAAGACTGCATTCTCAGGAGTGAATGGATAAGGAACTTCCAAGCTACTAGTCCCTGGCTGAACATGTAGGGGAAAAGTAAATTCCCTAAGCTGTGAAAGCCGTCTCCAAGATACACACACATATCCAACGGTAAATAGTGAAAATAAAACTGACCAAAGGAGCTTACACACAACCATTTACTATTGAGTGGTTTATGCTGATCCAGGGAAATAAGGGGGGGGCGGGAATCTGGGGAGGGATATCAGAGGGAAGTAGACTTCACAGAATCATCTTACCCAAGTCACTAAGCAAATAAACAAATGGCCAAATAAACACCACCACCACGCGTCCAGGGTGGGGTAGGGGACACAGATCCAGTGTCCAGATTTGCTACAGTATATTACCTGTTGTCTGCCTTTCAATGACAACATTGCAGGACATGCAAAGAAACAAGAAATACATAGGAAAAGTGGCGGATAATAAAAAAAAACTCTCCTTGGGGCACCTGGGTGGCTCAGTGGTTGAGCATCTGCCTTCTGCTCAGGTTGTGATCTTGGGGTCCCAGGATCGAGTCCTACATCAGGCCCTCTTGCAGGGAGCCTGCTTCTTCCTCTGCCTATGTCTCTGCCTCTCTCTGTATCTCTCATGAATAAAAAACAAAAACAAAAACAAAAACAAAAAAACCCTCTCCTTAAGGGGACAGTCTTCTATTTCAATTGATGCAAGAAAGCAAAATGCAACACTTTTCATGATAAAAAACATTCAGTAAACTAGGAACAGAGAAACTTCCTCAATGTGATAAAGGCCATATATGAAAGCCCCAGAGTGAACATCATACTAATGGTAAAAGACCAAAAGTTTTTCCCTAAGATCAGGAACAAGACAAAGATGCCCACTTTCACCACTACTCAATGTAATACTGAAAGTCCTAGCCACAGCAGTTAGGTAAGAAAAAGAAATAAAGGCACCCAAATTAAAGAAAGAAATAAACTTATCTCTGTTCATAGATGACATGATCTTTTTTTTTTTAAGATTTTATGTGTTTATTCATGAGAGACACCAAGAGAGGCAGAGACATAGGCAGAGGGAGAAGCAGACTCCCTGAAGGGAACCTGATGCGGGACTCGATTCCAGGACCCTGGGATCACAACCTGAGCCAAAGGCAGACACTCAACCACTGAGCCGGCTGCCCAGGCGTCTCAATGACATGATCTGTTATAGAGAAAACCATAAAGATTTCACAAAAAATAAAAATCTGTCAGCAATGATAAAGTCAGAAAAGATGCAGGATACAAAATCAACACACAAATATGTATTGCATTATCTAGTATATACACCAACACTGAACGATCAAAAAGGAAATGAGAAAAACAATCTTATTTACAATAGCATCAAAAAGAATAAAATACTTAGGAATAAATAAACTTAAGCAAGGAGGTGAAAAAACTGTACACTGAAACTATAAAATATCGCTTAAGGAAATTAAAGACTTTAAGTAAAAAGAAAGACATCCTATATTCGTGGATTGGAGGACTTATGCACTCTTGTTAAAATGATATTATCCGGGATGCTTGGGTGGCTCGGTTAGTTAAGTGTCTGCCTTTGGCTCAGGTCATGATCCTAGGGTCCTGGGGTTGAGCCCTGCATCAGCCCCACATTGAGCCCTGCATCTGGCTCCCTGCTCAGTGGAGAGTCTGCTTCTCCCTCTCCCACAGCCCCTCCCCCACCTCAGCTTGCATGCACTCTCTCTCTCTCTCTCTCTCTCTCTCTCTCTAGGTCTCTCTCAAATAAATAAAATCTTTCTTTAAAAAATAATAGGGGTGCCTGGGTGGCTCAGTGGTGGAGCATCTGCCTTTGGCTCAGCTCATAATCTCAGGGTCCTGGGATGGAGTCCCATATTGGGCTCCCTGCAGGGAGCCTGCTTTTCCCTCTGCCTGTGTCTCTCCTCTTAAGCTTTTGAATACATTAACAATTCCCAACGTATTCTGTACACCCAGTACATATTTAACATTTTGTGTTGTATGTTACTCTGACTTAAGAGATTATGTAAATCCTTCCAAAATTATGGAAAAAGAAAGATTAAGTTGAGTCTTACTTGATTTTATCCTTGTGGGAAAACACACTAATTTTTGATTTTGTTAATTTTATAACATAGGTTGAATTTTAGAGTGGGTTTTTTTAATAAGTAATGAAGGATAAAATGGGTGGGAGAAAATGGCACTCCGCATCTGAAGATAGAGGCAGTTCTCTAGAACTCATGCATTGCCATTGGAAAGCCTGTGTTGGGCATTGATGTCATCCTGAAGAATCACCTGGAAAATCATCCTAGACACGAGGAAGCTATACCAAACCGTAGTCTACCATATTTTATTACATGGGTTGTCCATTATCTTGTATTATAATCAAAATGTTTACTTGAATAAAGAACCTACTTACTCTCAAAAAAAAATTCATGTGTCCCTCATGAATAAATAAACAAAATATTTTAAAATGATAATATTATGCAAAGCAATCTGCAGATTTAATGAAATCCCTATCAAAATCTCAATGACTTTTTCTGCAGAAACAGAAAAACCCTTTCTAAAATTCATATGGAATCTCAAGAACCCCGAATAGCCAAAACAATCTTGAAACAGAGAACAAAGTTGAAAGACTCACATTTTCTGATCCTGAGGATGGCACAGCACAGAGGAGTGAAATACATTTCCTGGGTGTGCCCACTGAAGCCACCTCCCTCTGGACTCCTGAGGAATAGCCATCCACTAGTCTCCTCTATACTCAGAGCCACTTGACATCAGTGTTGTGTTCCTTACCACAGAGCACCTTGTGATTGGCAGAGGCATTCACTTGACTTCCCCTTTTGGAGTCTGTGGATGACCCTCCTGGTCCCCATGTCCACATCCAGGCCCAGTGGGGAGACAAAGCCTTCTGCCGCGACCCTGGGGAGGCCATCAGAAGTACCTGATGGAGATACCTCTCATCGAGGCTTTTTTGAAAATTTAAATTCTCATTTTTATGAGGGGAGGGTGGGAAAGTTGGGTGGGGGGAAGAAGCCACAGGGGTAGGAGGAAACTAGAAGGGAAGAGTAGGGAGAGGAGCAGAGAGGAGGAAAGGTAAGAGGGAGAGGAAAGAGATGAGAGGGACTCCTGGGTGGCTCAGTGGTTGAGCATCTGCCTTCAGCTCAGGGCATGATCCTGGGGTCCTGGGATCAGGTCCCGCATCGGGCTCCCTCCATGGGGATCCTGCTTCTCCCTCTGCCTATGTCTCTGCCTCTCTCTGTGTGTCTCTCATGAATAAATAGGTGGAATCTTAAAAAAAAATTAAACAGATGAGAACATAAGAGGCCAGGAGAAGGGAGGTGGAGGGAGGCAAAGAAAGTAAGAAAGTGAGTTATATATACATAGGAAGATACAAAATGCATCCCTTGTGGAAGGCAGAAATGTCGTGAAAAAAAACCCAAAGGAACCAGCTGAAAAATTAATAAAACTGTAAGAAAATATAGACTAAGAGGGCTGGGGAGAAAATCAATATAAAAAATCAATACCTTTCTATCCTGCAGCAATAACAAATTAAAAAACATAAAATAAGATATTCCATTAATTATACTTTTAAAAATACCTAGGAATTGGCAGTTTCACCATTGGCCCAGGCTCCTCTGACCCTTTTTCAGCCTTCCCTCCCCACTAATGGGGCTCCAGCCACACAGGCCTCCTGGATGTGCCATACTGGCTGTTCCCTCTGCCCCCAGACATCCGGACAGTTCATTTCCTCCCCTCCTGGGTCTATACCGGGGCTTGCAAACTTTTTCAATAAAGGGCCAGATAATAAATATCTTAGGCATTGTGGGCCAAGAGACAAAATCAAGAATATTAAGCATATACTTACAGAGAAACAGAGAAGACAAACTTCCACAAAATACTTATTGATGAAATTCAAAATATAATGACACCTGAGTCCTGGTTTTTTGTTTTTACTTTTTGGTAATAGACGTTTACGAAGGAGAAAAATGGAATTCTTTTAGGGGGATACTGTCAAAGTCAAGCATTTCCAAGCATGAAACAGATTGCAAGTGCTCTTCTGTAAGAACCCTTCTCAGCAAAGATGTGATGGGCCAGATTAGATCTGTACTCAAATGTCACCCCTTCGGTGAGGCTTTCCCAGAACACTCTTTTAAAAGTTGTACCCCGAGGCATCTGGGTGGCTCAAATGGTTAAGCATCTGCCTCGGCTCAGGTCATGATCCTGGGGTCTTTGAATGGAGTCCCACGTTGGGCACTCTGCTCAGTGGGGAGTCTCCTTCTCCCTCTGTCCTCCTACCCACACACACACACACTCATTCTCTCTCTCTTGCAAATGAATAAAAAAATCTTAAAAAAAAAAAAAGATTGCACCCCCACCCCACCCCCTCCGATCTTCCCTCTTCTCCTCTGATCTACGCTGCACTATATATTTTGCTCACATATCCATTTACTGTCCTTCCCTTCCATCTGTAAACTTTATGTAGGCAGAGTTTGTCCTGCCGCTGCTGTATTCCGAGTACCTGCAACATGTCTGGCACATGGTAGGCACTCGAGAAACATCTGCTGAATAAATGAACGAACAGAATCATAGTGAAGCAAGGATGTGTTGATACCCCACGTGCTTAGAGCAGTGGCCCGCACATGCTGTGCTTAAGTATTAGTCACCGTTATTTTAGGAGGGGCCCAGCTTCTGGAAAGTGCAGGCCCCACAGCAAACAAAATCTTCCAGCCACCAGACACCTCCACCTCCTCGGACCTGCCTGCTGAATCTCCTCTGTCTCTCTGCTCCCCCGTCGCTCCTGGTCTCTGCCCACTACGCCCCCTCACTGGACTGTGTGTCCCCCTCTGCCTCTCTCAGTCTTTGTCCCTCATTTACAGATGAGTCTTCAGGACCAGCTCCCAGGGCTCCTCCCTGGTGCAGGGCCTCAGGCAGAGGCCTCAGCACCACCACGTGAGATGTCTTGGCTCTGCCCTACTCCATTCTGCCCCCACCTACGGCACCCCCTCAGTGCCTAATGATCCTGCCTCCCCCCACCCATGTCTCCACCTGACTAACTGCATCTCAGCTCAGGTGTCTCTGCTCTGGAAAGCCTTCCCTAACACCCTCCCCCGGCCTCTAGGCTGACCCCTCACTGAGCACTATCATTCTGCCGGGACACCTGAGCCATCCCTAGGTACCCCAGACTGACGATTCCCCCAGGCCCTACCCCTACCTCCAGGAAGCTCAGGCCTCATCCCTGACCACCCCCACCGGCTTCCGAGAGCCCCCTGCCCCTGCCCTCTGAAAATTCCTAGTTGCTGGGGTCCACCCGGCCCTCCCCCGCGGGTCGCCCCTCCAAGCCCACAGCAGCCGCATCCTACACTGGAGGAAATGCCAGGTGAGGGGCTGCGCACTTTGCCAGGTGGCTGGAGGAGGCTGGGGGAAAGCGGGGCGCCGGGCAGGGGCTTTGGCAGGACGGGCCCAGGGCACATGGCAGCAGGCAGAAAGATGGACAGATTTTTGGGGGAGCCGCAGCCGACTCCGGAGCCCCTCCTCTCCGCCCAACTTCTCCGCGAGGCCGGGCGTCAGGGGCTCACCCGGGAGCCGCTCCCGCCCCCTGGCCCCGCGCCAGCCGTCATCCCCGTGAGGTCAGCCACCGGCCCGCGATTTCGGGGAAATACCAGCTCCTTATTGAAACCAGGCGGTGGTCAGGCCCCTGCTGCTTTCCCAGTAGAAACCGGGGTGTTTGTTCCGAGAGGAACAAGAGTGGGCAGGGCCTGGCCAGGGACGCGGGCGGAATGCTTGAGCCGCAGCACCTACCTGGCGGGGGGTCCGGGCGCGGGGGGGGGCACTGGGAGGGGGCGGGGGGCTCACCCCGAGGTCTGAGCACCCGCAGCCGGGCAGGGGGCGCGGGAAAGCGGGGCCGACCAGGAGGAGCGGGCGTGGGCCGGCGACCCGGAAAGCACGCGGGGTGGGGGGCAGGAGGGGGACCCCACACAGGAGCAGGGCCGCGGGGCCGGCGGGCTGGGGGCGTGGGGCCTCCCCTCCCTGGCCCCCGCCCGCCCGCCTCCTGCAGGGGGCGCCCGCGGGTCGCGCTGCGGGCCGGGCCCGGGCATCTGGAGCGAGTTAGGCGCGGAGGCCGGCGGGCGGCGGCGGCTGAGCTCATCCCGGCCCGCCCGCTGCGGTCCCCGCGCTGGAAGCGAACGGAGCAGAAGCGCCGCGGGCCGCTCGGGGCCGCCGGCGGGAGCGTGACTCCGCCCGGAATGTGGCTGCGAGCGCGGCGGCGGCGGCGGCGGCGGCGGCGGCGGCGTGTGTGTGTCTCTGGCGCGCCGCCGAGGGAGGGCCGAGCCCCGGAGCAGGCCGCCAGCGGGTGTCAGCGCGTGTCGGGGCTGGCGACCGGGTGCGTGTGTGTGCGTGTGCGTGTGCGTGTGCTCCCGTGGGGAAGACACTACGTGTCCCAGCGCATACTCCCGTTCTACCAAGTGCACCGGCTGCACAAAGCTGGGACTCCTGGTTCCTGGCCCTGAGCCCGTGTCCCTGTGCGTGTGCACGCGCATATACCCACACACACGCGCACACACACACCGTGGCCCGCCTCCCCTCCGCCCACTGCCCAGACACAGACAGACTCTTCCTGGTCTTTGCCCCCCCTCCCCCTGCACGCCCCTCCTTCAGGAGGGAAGGAGATGCCCCTTTGCTCCAGGGTCATGGCTAACAGCGACAGAGACCACACGGGGAGACACACACCCAACATTCCTATAAGAAACACCTTCCTATCAGCAGGCTGGGAGAACCAACAGGCAGGTTGCAAGGTGGTGGCAAGTCTTGGAGAGGCCCCTTGGTGAGATACGCCCATCGCTGCCAGGGGTGGGGAGCCGAAGGGGCTGGTGGTCACTGAATCCCACCTCTAAGGTCCTCTGACCCCCCCGCAATGGGCTCTGAGGTTACTGCACAGGGTATGAAGGGCCTCAGAGGCCCCAGGACTCCCAGGGCCAGGAGGCAGGGTGGGGACATGGCACTGTGGCCATCACCAGACAGAGTGGGGAGCTGGGGCTTGACAAATGCCTCTGAGCATCCAGGGCTTCCCTGACCCATCAGGCTGGTTCTTGCCTCAGGCCCTCACTTAAGGGATCAACTGTCCCAGCCCTGGGTAACTGTAGCCTCAGCTGTGCTGGAGACCTCAGGGAGCTGGCACTGGCTACCCAGCGCTTGCCAGCCTTCCTGGCTGGGCTTGCGGCTCTGTCATGCCCCCTATCCTCCTCGCTTGGCCCAATAGCTGGGCAGTGGCTCTGAGACAAGGACCCTACCTGCAGGACAGGGCACATGAGCCCTTCACCCTTCCTCACCAGCTAGTGCTCAAAGCACACTTTTGCAGAGGGCGGGCCCAGAGCTCTAGGCCTCTGAGTTGCCTCCACATCCCCCCACCTGTGGGACAGAAAGGAAACCCTGTCCTGGGTAGGCCTCCACAGGAGGTGGCTCTGCATCTAAAGGGATATGCATCTATGGCAGCCACAGGGTCCTCGGCTCCCAAGACACTGGAACTAGCTGGGTGAGAGGTTTTTTTTAACTGGAATGACTCTGGTTTGTAGAACCAGAGCTTCCAAATTACTTAGCAAAACATGTTTGCTTTTTAATTAACATGTGCTTGCAAAACAATGGTTTTAATTAAAGTGGGTGGGGGAGAGAAGGGACATGGGGGAGAATATTTCAAGGAGCTCCAAGTCCGGGCCAGATTTCTTAAAAATAAAGTGGGAGCTTTGCCCCAAGCCAGCAGAAACTGGGAGGCCAGGCAGGCTCCTTGGGAAGCCCTAAGCACAGCCCTACCTGCCTCCAGGGCTCTCCACCTCCCTCGCTGAGAATTCACCCTTTTGCTGACAGTCTCATTACTCATTTACCCAACTGTTTCCTGGGCTCCCTGGGAAGGGATGGTCTTTTAGAAAGCAGTTTTGAAGGTAGGGGGCACCGGATAAAGAGACCGGGGACAGCATGAGTGAAGACGCAAGAGTGTGGGCCTTATTTGAAGAGAATATTAAGTTCACTGGGGAAAGAGAGAGCAGAGGTGGAGGAAGGTGACCCTGAAAAACCCAGATCCCCCAGACCAGTGGACTGGAAGGGTAGAGCTGGACCAGGAGATGCTGAGGTCCAAGCCCCAGGGAGCTAAGTAAGGGGGGGCCGAGCTGGGGCCAGGGATATAGGGGTGGAAGGGAGGGTAAGGCTACCTTGGGCAGAGAGAGGGATTTGCAGAAGGAGGGGAAGGCATGTGGGAACTGGAAGCAGGAGGGAGCCTGGAGTGGGGGACCGGGGGCTTGCTGGGCAGTCTGCTGGGCTCCGCTGCAGGTTTGGTTGGTCCAGCAGGGGGCAGCGTTGACCCCATCATCCTGGGCTACTGATGTACCCACGGGGTCTTAGCCAGTAAATGCTTCAGGAAAAGTGTGAGATGATCCCTCAAGGTCTCTGACTTTAAAAGCCAGCACTAGGGTGAAGCCAGGGGTCAGAGGTCAGCACCAGGATGGGCCAGGATGTTGCCCCCCTCCCAACACAAGTTCAGGTAAAGGGAGATTGACAGGAAGCTTTTGGGGAGTGAGGGCACTCCCAGAGTTCAGGTCAGGTGGCCTCACCCAGGACCCTGTTTCTCATTAGGGGCCTTCTAGCCTCCCCCAGCCTGAGCCCCCACACGAAACGTGCCTCCCTGTACTTAATTCATTACACTGGGCAGGGTGGGAGGCCCAGCGGGGCGGGGGTTATTTTTTTCCCCTGAGCTCAGACATTCCTTGCTTTATTATTCTCCACATTTCAAAGCAGCTGTCGCCTCCCCCAACCGCCCCCAGCCCGAAGCTCAGAGTCCAGAAGGGGCCTCTCCAGGGCTCTAAACAGCAGAGGCTTCCACACCTCCAGCCCAGCACAGGAGAGAAACTGGCTCAGAGCTAGACCCCCAGGGCAACCTGAAGGGACCTCCCCCAACAGCCTGCACCTGAACTTACCTACCCCTAAGCTTGGATCCTCCTAGGTGATCCCTACCCCCACTGCCCTGCCACCATCCTGTAACATTGTGTTCCCTGCCTCTATTCACTGGCTCTGGACTACTTTCCACACTGGTGGCCTCAGGGGCCCCTTCTCCATTGCAGAGCCAGCCCCGGTGTCCCCCACCTGGAGCAGGTGCTGCTAGGACAGTTCTCAGGGTCCCTGCCCTGTTCAGGGCCTTAACAGACTGAGCTCTGGCTGGGTCAGCAGCCTGACAGAGGGCAAAGCCCTTCCTGGATCAAGGGATCAATCCAGAGGACGGCAAGGCTGCGGTCAGCCGAGACAGTCACCTAGAAGCTAGACCGGGAGCAACAGTTCTAAGGACCCAGTTTTGGAGAACTAGGGAGGGCCTGGACAAATGTTTGCCTCACGTCAGAGAGCTGCCCACCTGGCAGAGCTGCCTCAACAGGAGATGAGCTCCCTGTTGCTGGGATGGTCAAGCAAATAGCAGCTCATCAGACTTGCCCTGGAGAAGAGTTTGGCCCAGATGTCTGGGGCCCCTTCCCACCCAACTTTGAGGTCAGAATCTGGGGCTAGCAGAGAAGGTCCCCACTCTAGATGAATGGAATTAGGGGTCCCTTCTCACTCACTTGGGGATGGCAAGGCAGGTCTGGAAGCAATGGCCAAGGCACAAGGACAGGAGACCTGGGAGCCGGACCAAAGCTCAAGCAGGACCCACCTGCTCACTACAGTGTCCTGGGCCCTGGGGAAGAGCTGGGCACGCAGCAGATACTCCACCATCGTGTACCAATGAATGAAATGGGGTCTGACCAGGACCTCCTCCCAGAGCCCGCAGGGATCAGGGCCTCTGCCTCCCGGAGGCACTTTGAGCACAGGGGGAGCTGGGATGGGAGCCCAGGTGGGGCAGGCAAGCTGATGGAGCTGAGGACTGAGTTTGGAGTCACTCCTGATATCATTTTGCCCCTGAAGACCCTACAGCCAAGCAGGTCCACCCTGTGTGTGGGGCTTGATGACTGGATCCTCAGGTGCCCAAGATGGTAGGAGTCACTCCGTCATGTGGCCTGAAGTGTTACCATCTGGGGAATGGGCTGCCCAGAGCCCGAGCTCCTGAGGGAGGAAGTAGGTGCCAGTAGGTCCAGAACTGTGGAATCTGGGTATGTCTGTCTCTTGGGGGTTCCCAGCCCTGGGCTCCTTCACTCAGACCAGGCCATACAGAGGGAGCTGCTGAAGCTCCTGGGCTGTGCCCAGCTTCCACCTTTAACCATCCCTCAGCCCTGAGCACTGTTTCTCCTCCCCGGGGCTAGAAATCATTGAGTATTTGTGCCTTTCCTGCCTCGCCAGCCCCACCCCACCACTGTGCTGCAGCTAGACACAAGCAGCTACTGCCACTGGCTTCGCACCTCTGGCGGCAGATGGGAACAGGTATAGGCACCCAGAGGCTTAGAGACACTTGGAATCACAGGATCCCAGATACTGCTATGAAGGGAGAGGAGGATCACCCCCCCCAACCCCCCCCAACCCTGACCTCATCAGTGCCCGCCTCTCTCAAAGGCTCATCTGCATCGGCCCTCCCCAGTCTCCACTCCCTGCTCCATCCCAGCTGGCAGGGCCAGGCCTCTGTTTGTCATCACTGGCATCTGATAATTCCACGATGCATGGATGAATGAGTGAATGAATGAATGAGTCAGTTCAAATGAGCCTCGGGCCTGAAAAGGATGGGCCCCATTCAGGGGTCTCTATCCAGGGGTTTGGGGAGATGTTGATTGCAACAAACTGAGATTTTCTCAAAACTTAAAAATTGAGTTGTAAGATCTTATTTTGCCAACCAAAGGCATGAAAACAACAGCCATCAGCTACCATTGCCATTGTTTTGTAAACAAAAGGATAGTCTCAAGACAAAAAAAAAAAAAAAAGCCAGCCTCATGGGATCTTGGAAGAAAGACAGGCAGACCTTGAAAATGCTTCATAGAGACACCGTGGGCCACCAACATTGGCCTTACT
Source organism: Canis lupus baileyi (assembly GCF_048164855.1). Taxonomy (NCBI): domain Eukaryota; kingdom Metazoa; phylum Chordata; class Mammalia; order Carnivora; family Canidae; genus Canis; species Canis lupus. Next base: position 43,587,518 of record NC_132856.1, on the reverse strand, counting down.
TTCTCTCGTGAAAACTTTCTTGGATATTGTCACAAAGCTGGGCCCTGGGGCTTGGGGACATCCATATGCTTCCAAGCTCTACCAGCACCAGAACCCCTTTTGTAGCCTTCCTGACTAGAATCGGTGTTCCTCTGCCTGCACACCTCTTGGGACAAGGTGCTCACTACCTCCCCCAGTTAGCTCCAGAGCTGGGGGATGTCATTCTGGAGCACCTCTAAGTGGCTTCCAAGCCTACTGTGGGAGGGAGGGAAGGGACCACATGGCAAGTGAGATGGAAGAGGTGCCCAGGGGAGGAGGGAATACAGCAACTTCCAGACCCAGGGCATGGGAATGGTGGGGGGAAAGGGGAGCTCATATTCAGCTGGACCAAAATATTAAAAAAAACAGAAAGTTGGCCAAGACTTGAGACTTCCCAAAGGGCACTGTCTCCTCGTCTCTGGAGTTCCAGAGTCTTCCAGCTGCCTCACCCCAGGCCCTGGCCCTCCAGAAAGGCTCTGGTGTCCTCATTCTCTCTGAGCCCCCACTGGATAGGTAAGGTACCCAGAGCCATAGGCAGAGAAGGGAACACAGGCTGCAGGCATCCATAGGCAGTCTGGGGAGGAGGGGGCAGGCTGGGGCCCTTCCCAGCCTTGACCTTCAAGGCCCCCCCTCTCCAAGGGGCCCTGGGCCCTGGCTGCTGAGACCAGAGGGGGCACTTTGGGCGGTCGGCCCTGGGGAGCCTCGCGTACACACACTCACACACACTCCACATTCCAGCTATGCTCTGTCAGCGTTTAGGCAAACCAGGATTGTGTGGCTTTGGGAAAGCGGGAACAAATAACCCCCAAACTTGGGTGAGGGCAGGCCTGGGGCTGGGCAGAAGGGACCTGAGAAGACCCCCAGGGAGCCACTTCTGTGCCAGGTCACTGGGTTCAAGGTCTGGGGTTTTCCTGCTGTCCTCTGAGGCCACAGGGTCAGCAATCCTGGAGTGAGGCTGGCCCTGCACCCAGCCAGGCTCATCCGGGCCCCCTCCCCTCCACCCTTCCCACCACCCAGGCCCTCAGGACCAACAGGCCAGCGCTCCGGCCAGGCGTCCCCCAAGCACCCACTTCCACAGCACAGGGGCTGCCTTGACATCTGCCACGGCCTGATTTCTTTTGCCTCTCCTCCCACGTCCTCCGCAGGCCGCCCCAGCCTGCCTCTGACTTCATACAATCCACCCTCGATTTCTCTTAAGGTCATCAGCTTTCTGTCGGCCCCTCTGCTGCAAAGCGCTTTGGGCCCTAGTGTCCAGTTCCTCATACCTGCCATATGCTTTCCTGCCTTCTCGTGACCTGGTAAGATTTTCCTCCAATACCCTGCCTGACTCCATTCTACCTCGGCCTGAGTTCTGGCCTTCTGGGCCCCCTACTTAGTGTTATCTATTCCATGTCCCAGTGGTGACCCCTGGAACCCCAAGGACGGAGTCTAGAAAGAAGCTGCAGGGTGTAGCAGGCTGCTGAAAGCCAGAAGCAGCCATGTGGGAATGTCAGAGCAGAAGAAGGACGGTGGTTCTGAGGTCCTGAGGCTGAATTCTGTCTGCCCCTGGCCCCCAGTCTCCCCAGGCTGCTCCGCCGATCCCCTGGATCAGCCTGAACCAGGACTGAAACCAGAGGTGAATATTCCTGCCACCTTAGAAAGACCTCAGAGATAAGGCCTCAAGCCAAATGGGGGAAGTGAGACATATAGAGACCCCAGATTAGACCCCATCTCACAGAACATGGGACCTGGCACTTGAGGCATGGAGGGGACTAGGCTAACAGGGGGACAAAGCCTCTGCCCCCTCTGATCCCTTTCCACCGGCCGCAGGGCCACAGGCTGGACCACCCTGCTTGAGGGGGGAGCGGGGACAGTGTTTATGCAACTGTGGGCAGGCCACAGCCTGGCTGGCAGTGCTGCCTGCCCAGCACCAGCACTGACTCAGCAGAGCCCCCCAGGACGTACACGCTTAGACGTGCATGCAAACAGACAGATGTGCACATGCACGGAGGCACACACAGGTGTGCATATGCACAAACATCACACACATATACAGGTGTACACATGGGCATCTCAGGCACCCACAGGTACAGACACAGACACACAGGCATGAGGGTGGGCACATGCACACACAATCACACTGGGACAGACAGAAATAAACATTCCAACCAAGGTGGGGAGGAGGGAGGCCGAGTGAGGAAAATTCTCACCCCGCACCCCCCGCAGCTGAGTGGCACCCTCTAGGTCTTTCCACCCATCCACTCTGACACTTGTACCTACAGCCAGTGAGATGAGCCCAGGAATGACAGCCCACCTGTGATCAGCACAGCCATGTACAACAGGCAAAAGGCCCCAGAGTGGCAATGTGACCATGGCCTGGGACAGAGACACATTCCAAGCAGAGTGGAGCCCCAATAACTAGGATCAAACCACCCCAGCCCCAGCTTGTCAGCCACAACAGCCCCCACTGTACCCCCTACCAGCCACCTCCAACCAGCCTATCCCTCCTCATCCACACAGGAAGACTGATGGGTCTGGGCTGCAGAGTGTCTTGGGGGGATGCGTGGGATGCTCCCTTCTGCTGCCACACCAAGCTGAGGAGGGTGGTACCTCCTGGGAGCGAGCCAAGGGAGCATGCGAGCACTGTAGGACCATTCCGAGAACCAGAGAAAGGACAGCCATTCTTGAGAGAGTACATATCGCCGTGCCTGGGGATGACAGAACAGGTGCGATCCCTGCCTGCTGGACTCCAGCCCAGGGTGGGCATCCCCAGAAAGAAAAGGCTGGGGTCTCCCAGTCCCCTGGAGAGACCCCAGAGTGGCCCCTGGAGACTTTTGAAAGGTGGCTCAGCAATTCCTGGGCTTGCTGTGCAGGAATGAAGTGGCCGGGGCAGGCAGGAGCTGGGGGCCGCCCAGAAGGGCATCAGCCTCAGTCACGTGGCTCCCCACCCGGAGCCCTGATTGGGACCAAAGGGAGGCCCTGCTTTCCTGTGGGGGTCCTCAGCCACCAGTTGTCCAGGGAGGCCGGCCAGAGTCCAGCAAGTCCACACGTACACAGGAGACACCCCCAGTAGCAGAGGCCACCGCAGCAAGGCCACATGTGCCTCCATTCCTGGCCCCACCAGCCAGCCAGACTCTGCACCATGAAAGAGCCGACCACCATCCCTCACCTGCCCCCTGGAACGGGATCTGGGGCTGGAGTGCATTGTGCCGAGACAAGAAAAGGAACCAGAAAGCCTCAAAATCTGCCTAAGATGTAGCCACTGGTTTCAAAGTGGCTCTGATCGCTTGTCATCTCCACTGGGCCAAGTGTGCATCTGCTTCTCTCTCCCAGACCCTCATACCTTGTCACCCTGCCTCTGCTGGCAGCCAGAGTGATGCTGATAAAGCATCACCCCCATCCCCCACCCAGAGCACACACCAAAGCCTGTGCAGTGTCCACAGGCCCTTGGTCACCTCTCTGCCTTGACCCCACCACCACCACCTCCGCATGGCGCTGTCTGCTCTCATCTCAGGGCACTCGTGCCCTCTGCAGGAACGGCTTCCCTCGAGGCCCACGGGGCAGCCTGGAGCCGATGCCCAAGTGCCCCACACGAATGTTCCAGCCTGCCTCGGAGATCCTGCCCTAGCCAGTGTGGACAGGATTAACTGGAGAGTCTGGGCCGTCTCTTGGAGGCTGCGCCCTCACTGTCCACAGTACGCTCCGCTCCCGTGCACCCCGGAGAGACTTCCTTCCCTTCCAGCTGCTCTCCCATGCCCCCGGGGGTCACCTCCTGGGGAGCCGACCTGCATTCCTGTCCTCATCTCAGCTCTGCTTCTGGGGAAGCGCAGCTAAGATACTCCTCTCCTCTCTTGCTTGCTTCTCTGCTTTGACAACTCCCCACTGTCCCCTTCCCGCCCAGTCCCCTACAGTCACCATTCTACTTTCTCCCTCTTTGAATTCGATGGCTCAAGGTTTCTCATTTAAGTGGAATCACATAGTATTGTCTGGGCCTGGCCTATCTCACTTAGCTTAGTATCCTCAAAGCTCATCCATGGTGTAGCAAGTGGCACCCCGTCCTTCCTTCTTCAGGGCTGAATACCGAGCCATCACGTAGCTATACCACATTTCGTTTATCCACGCATCTGTCGATGAGCTGTTTCTACCTATTGGGTTCATATGAATAATGTCTCTATGAACATGAGGGTATGAGTATCTCTCTGTCCTTTCTTTCAACTCTTTTGGGTAGGTGCTTAGAAATGGAATTGCTGAAAAAAAAAAAAAAAGAAATGGAATTGCTGGATCCTATGGGAATATGTTTTTATTTTAGTGACCACCCTCCATAGCGTTTTCCAAAGCGGCTGCACCATTTACGTTCCCACCGGCGGGCTCCAATTTCTCCACATTCTCACAATACTTGTTATGCTCTGTTTCTTGGTTCTTGGACAAGAGCCATCCTAATTGGGTGTGAAGTGGTATCTCATGGTGGTTTGGATTTGCATTTTCCTAATTAGTGGTGTCGAACATCTATTCACATGAACATCTATTCACATGCTAATCGGCCATTTGTAGATCCTCTTTGGAGAAATGTCTATTCGAGTCTTTTGCCCATTTTCAAATTGGGTTGTCTATTATTTTGCTGTTGACTTGTAGGAGTCCTTTATGTATTCTGGATATTATCTTCTCTTTTTCGCCCAACCATTACCTTCTCCGATCATCACTGGCCTCACGACTTAACATGTCAACCCCCTCTCAGCTCTTACACACACAGACACATACACACACACTCACAGCCTCTACCCGACTTTGGGTCCCTTCTCAGCCTTTATCGCCTGTTGACACATTTTATGGGTGGTGATTTGTCAGGTCTTTGTGAGCTCCATGAGGGCAGAGGTTTTGACTGCTTTCTCCCCTACCGTGTTCCCAGGGCCTAGGACGGAGCCTGGCAACAGTTAGTGCTCTATAAACTCCGAGAGAATGAAGATGAGACAGACTCCTGCATAGACACTCACACCCCTCACGCATGGTCTCACGTACACTGCTGACACACTCCCCCCACACACTCTCACGCTCACAATCCCGACATACTTGCAGGAATGTCCCCACATCACACCAATGCCTACAGGCAGCCTAATCTGTGCTCATCTTCAGACTCGCTCACACACGCACAGGGTCACCTCCATGCAGACACACTGGCGTGCACAAGAGCCACTGAAATGCATCCTGATGGAGCTGCCCTGACCTCCTGGGTCCTCCTTCCCTACCCTGTGTGGCCCACTCCCCACTCTAAGCCCTCAATCTCCCCCATACCCCCTGTTCCAAGGGCCCCCAGGCTCTCTGCAGGGCATTGCTCTCAGTCCTGATCAGTAGATCACCTGCTCCGGGAAGCTTCCTCTCATTCTCCCTGCTGGGCTCCAAGGGGAGGGGAGGGGCCCTGGCTCCTGAGCAGGGTGTAGACAATGGGGTCGAGGTTTGCAGCAGGTGTCTGTACCTCCTTCTGTCATTGCAGGGACTGCATACTTATCTTCTGCTGAGAAGCCCAGGGCTGGGGAACCCAATGGGGACGCCAGATACTACCCCAGTAAGGACTCCTCCTCTGGCCTACCACCACACCACAGGCAGAGTGCCTTGGTCTCTCCATCTGATGCAGTCAGGGATCTGAGGCCCCTTCAATTCTGACAGCCTGGGGACAAAGTTAGCTCCTGCCCGGCCATTCATTCCCAGGGTGACTCAGGTTAAGGTCATGCGCTGTTCCAGGTCTCAGTTTCTCCATCTGTGACATGGGCAGCCCTGGGCCAATGCCCCACGGTTCCCTGATTGCTGGTGGTGGTGTGAGACAATTCAGATATCCCACTGGCACCCCTGCGTGAGGGGCCACAGCAGAGCTGCCACTTCTTAAAGAGTGAAGGGGAGGACAGGGCACCCAGGCCTCTTCCAGCTCAGCCCTGCTCCTGCCCCAGTGTCCTGGTAGGCAAGCTCAGAGGGTTGGGCACAGCAGGTGGGATATTTTTGAAGGGGAGCAAGGAGGCAGGATTTCAGCATGACTCCCCTCATTTTGTCCAGGGCTCACCATGTGGGACTCATAGATTTTATAGAAGTCAATCAAAGGCCACAGACAGGAAAGAAAGAAAGAAGGAGAGAGGGGTGGGGGAAGAAAAGAAGGAAGGAACAAAAGAAAGAAGGAAAAAGGAAGGAAAGATGGCATTTATTCATGAGGCCCATGGGGTGAGGACAGAGATGCACAGCTGGTAGGGAGAGATGCCAGGCACACAGGTCTGCAGGGCCGGCAGAGGGGCTGCCGTAGGATTCTCGATGTGCTCCCCTTCTCCCCGAATCCCAGGTCGCTGGTGTTTGCACCATAAGTGGGAGATGAGCTGTCCCCAGCATGGCCTCCTGGGCTCCCTGAGAGTAAAGGGTCACAGGTTACAGCGGAAGGGGCGGAGCGAGGCAGCCAGGTGTCACCTGAGAGCCGGAGTTAGAGACGGGGAGGTGGCAACATGGGATTTGGATGCTGAGATGGGAGAGGACAACCATGCTGAGATGGGCAGAGGGGGCAGGGGTAGCAGCAGGTTTGGAAAGGAGTAGAGGTCTCACCTGGGATGAGAGGTTCAACTGGCCATGATGTGCTTCACAAATGCTGCAAAGAAGGGCAGAGCGAGTGGCAGGGGTTGAGCCCTGGGCGGCCTCGGGCAGGAGCCTAGGGTCCCAGTGCCCTCACCACCACCAGCAGCCCCCCTCCTGCTGAGCACACCTTCATAGTTGATGCAGCCATTGGAGTCTTCCTGCCCCGCCATCAGTTTCTCCACCTCATCTTCCGTTAGCCTCTCACCTGGCCAGGGAGGGAGGCTGAGTCAGCACCCCTGAAAGGTGCGAGGCGTGGAGGGCCCACGGAGCCCCTCTGGATCGTGGGTCTGCTTCCCCAGTATCCCCACTTTGGCACAACCGTCCTGGCTCACAAGGTCTTAGCCATCACCCCCGTTTCCAAGACCAGGAATATCAGTGACAAGTCAAAACAGCAGGAGGGACCTAGAGTGCTGGTGCACCCTCCAAGCCTGGGCTCTGCCCATAACAGGGCCAGCTTGGTCTTCAAGTCACCAGCACACACAGTCTTTTCAACAGGCTGCTGGGGGCTCCTTCCACCAAGAGGAGGCCAGTCCCCGCATCAGATCCCTGGAAGCTGTCCCTTTTGAGGCTAGAGGAAGGGCCCATGGGGTGGAGCTGAGGGCCCTGGGGGACAGGGTGGAGGAGACAAGGAGACAGCATCTCTGCTCTCCAGACAAGTCTGCCACTTTCCTGCCCCTGGGTTTTGTGTACTGTGCTGCTCCCCACACTGGGATGGGGGGTAACCTCCTACCCTCAGCTACACACACAACCCCAGAGACCAGCCCAGGGCCAAGCACACACTAGGAGTTCAGTAAATATCTGATGCAGGGAAACATACTTTGAGCAGACATACTGAGCAAGTGCTTGATAAACATTTTCTGTACAAAATACTCCTTTGAGAAGAAGGTGCCCCTGCCAGCCAGACGATGGGGGTCAGGATGTCCGAGAGGCAGGCACCTTACCTAATGCACCTCTTAGTTGCTGTGTCCCTGGAAACTGACCTTGAGACAGTGGACCCCACGACTGGATTGGTCCTGCGGAATGCCCTACACTGCCCCCTGCCCCGACCCTGTCCCCAGAGCCGTCCTCAACCCCTTTTGGTTCCGTGGGCTGTACCCACACACCTTCTTTTTCCCTCCCTAGATTTCTAGATTTCTAGATTCTCCACATTTCTGTCGCCTGGCACAGAGGCACCTTGACTGTGTCATTCTCTCCATTTCACAGGTGAGACACAGGCTGGGCTGGTGATGGATTGGTTTTCCCCAGGGATGCCCCCCAGAGGAGGGGTGGGAGTGCGGAGGAGGCGGCCCTCACCCAGAGTGGCCAGCACGTGGCGGAGCTCGGCGCCCATGACGGTGCCATTGCCTTCCTTGTCGAAGACCCGCAGCCCCTCCACGAAGTCCTCATAGGTGCCTGTGTCCTTGTTCTTGGAGATGTGCTGGAGCATGGGCAGGAAGGTGTCGAAGTCCATCATCTTGGTGTTAAGCTCTGTGGAGACATGGCCGAGTCCCACGCTCTGAGGGGCAGGGTGGGCACCCCCTTCCCCTGGGCCATGTAGCAAAGAGCTATCGCCCTCACACAGTCAGTCCCAGAGCACTCTGCTCCAGTTAGCCATTTACAAATCACTTCGCCATTGCCAGGCACTTTACAGCCAGCCCAGAAGTGCACTGTTCACAGAATCCTTTGCTGTCCACAGGGACAGTTTGCTGCAGTGGCACCCCCCGGGCCCTGTCTAGCGCCTCTGCTCTCCTTTCGGGAAACCATCCGAGATAGTGTCATTTTCGTATAGGCGCCCTCCCCAACACACACACTCCTTGTGCTTGGTCAGGAGCCACGGGCCCCATCCCAGACCTTCTCCGGGACTTTGGAATCTGCAGAGGGGGCTTGGGCCTCACTCCTCTGTGAGGCAAAGCAGGCAGCCCTCTCTGGCAGGAGTGGTGAGGGAATCTGGCCCTGAGGCCCAGAGAGATGCCGTGGAAACCAGGAGGGGCCACTGGCAGCCGAGGCTGGGGGCCCCCTGACCGCCCTCACACCAGCACTGAGGCTACTCTGCACTATCAGTTTCCTGTGACCAGTAGCATGGGGCGGGATGGCCCAGCAACCTCATTGCTTGTTACCTTTCAGCATCACCTGAGCCCTGCCTCGGTTCCTCATCCAGATGATGGGAAGGAAGATGCCAGGAGAGCACAGAGCAGGGAGGTAACTGTGCCATCCAGAGGGCAGCCCACCCCAGCCGTCTCCCCGGGGGCCTGGCACGAATGCATACCAACCTTCCTGCTTTGGTCTCCCTAGGACACGGAGCACCTCGGCCTGTGTAGGGTTCTGGCCCAGCGCGCGCAGAACATCCCCGCACTGCCCGTACGTGATCTTCATCTCACACTTGGGCGTGCGGTCAAACAGCATGAAGGCTTCCTTGAACTCTGCCGGGAGAGGATGTGAACCGTGGGTCCTCCCAAAGTAAGCCCACCCTACACACCCCACACCGGAAGGACTCACCCCACACTGGCAGGGATCTCAGACTGGGGACCCCAGGTCCAGCCCTATAGCCCCTGGGCTCAAGACCTTTGCTTACCTTCAATCTGCTCCGGTGTAAACTCGATCTGAAAGGAGACCCCAAAGATTCTGAGTGCCTGGCTCAGAGGGTGGGGCCGGGCCTCAGCCCACCTGAGTACTCCTCAGGCACGGCCCAGGCCTCAACCTCTTGGCTGCCCCAGCCTGTCCCTATTCCAGCTTCTGCCACCCATGAGCTCCTGCTGTCTACCTTAGCACCTTCCTGCCTCCTCACTCCTCCTGACCTGTTTGAGCTAGAGGGCCTCGGGTCTGCAGGTGCCCAGACCCTGATGGCTGGTGGGCTGCATCCGGGAGAGGGTGAGAAGGCTGGCCTGGTGCCCTGAGTCCTCAGCCCAGGGTAGGCCTTACCTGATGCCCCTGGTCCTGGACGGGTGTGTCTGAAGCCAGATGATCCAACCAGACTGGCTTTGCCGCCCCCCAGCAGGTCTGGGGCTCAGTGGGCAGGACTGTTCATATGAGTGAGACGGGAGGGCTCATCTCATCGTCGGTGGGAGGGAGGTGGCAGGAGGAGCAAGGGTGAGGGTACAGGCCAGAGGGTTTCTTTCAGCATGAGAGCATATCCACAGGAGTGCGTGCGTGTATGTGTGTGATGTACGTGTGTGCATTCACACCTGTGTGTGTCTGCAAGTGCCCCTCACAGAGACCTCAAGGTGGGCACTGCCACTCACAGCCCTGCCTACACCTGGGCCTTCCGCAGCCCATGCATCCACCCCGTCCACCCGGGGCAGCCCCCACCGCAGCACAGCATGGGGGCATGGTGGCGGTGTTGAGTGTTTGGGAGGCCACATCAGAGAGCCACCTGAGGTCAGGAAGCCTCCGGGGACCCGGTTTCCCCCTCCTCATCGGATACCAGATCTATTTTTATCACTGAGTCACTCGCCTCAAGGTCAAGGTCACAGGAGGGAGCTTGGGGGAGGGGGCATGGCTGGCACCTCCCTGGGAGCCCCACCCACCTCCATGGCACACCTCTGCCACCTCGCCCGTGCTTGTCCCTTCCAGCCCTCTGACTCAACTCAGCTGTTCCCGGCCCACCAGGAAGCCTGCTGAAGTTAGGCTCCTGAGCGTCCTGGCAAAGCCCCTGCCCTTTCCTGGCCAGCCCGGGGGTGGGGGGAGAGCCAGGCGGACACACAAGGGGCTTCTCTATGCCCTCCTCTCAGAGGGGAGTCTGTGCCAGCCTCAGATGCGGTGAGACCAGACCATGCCACCATGGGCTGGGGGTAGTCAGACTGCCTGCGGGACACGAGCTTAGCCCTTGGGGGTGGTTGGCGCTCAGGGAGCCAGCTCCAGGAGGCACTTTCCAGGAACAGTTCCCAATAACCTTCGAGGAGGGCTTATTGTCCCTTGCCACATCTGAGGAAGCCATGCCTCAGAGCAGTGAACAGGATGGAGCCAGGCTGGGATCTGAACCCATGTCTTGAGGGACAATGTAGGCACCCCAGGAAGGGATCACAAACGGAAGATAGTTCTATGCAGTCGGGCTGCAGGGCTGGCTGGACACGAGGAGCCGCGCGGAGCCGGGCGGGCCCCTCAGCCAGTAGCCAGGGCAGCCGTGACCGGTGGCCAGCCAAGAACAGGGAACAGGCAGGACACGGGGTGCGTGCCACTATGCAAATGCCATCGGTGGGAGTCATGGCTCTTCCTCCCAGTTTAGACTCTGAGAAAGACTTCCTAACTGGGGAAGGGCTCTGGGTGCACTGGTCACAGCCCCAAGACCAATTTCCCGAGTGACCTACCCAGCCTTTGCCTCAGTTTCCCCACCTAAAAACTGAGGCCCACCCAGCGCTGGCCACCCTGGTAGGGGTGAGCGTGACCCAGGCTGGGCAGGGGCCTCACTTCCCCATGCTCTGCACTCTGGCCACCCTGGGGGACTTGGCATGGACATGACACTCCACAGCTGAAAAAGGAGGATCCAGCTGGCTGCCGGGATTGGGGTCTGGGCGGCTCCAGGATTCCCCACGGGTAGTGAGGTCCATGGACGAGGGCAAGGGACAGTTTCCAAAACCACCCAAAGATGTCCCTTCAGCAGCACTGGGGGAGTCCTGCCTGATGTCTGACCACCATCCCTCCCACTACAGCCGTCCTGATGCCTAAAGCGCCTCGGGGCTTGTCTGACCTCGGCACAGAAGCTTCCAGCTTTAGCTCAGTGCCCACTTTCTGGAGTCTGGCCTGCCATTGGGTAGGTCCACTCTGGGATCCACTTACCTGCCCTGTCCCTCCTGCCAAAACCCAGCTCCCATACCCACCTTGATTTTGGAGGCATCAAACTCCGCTTCCTTGGGGCGCTCGGGTTCGGGTGCAGGGGCAGGGGCTGGAGCAGGAGCAGGAGCAGGAGCTGCCTTCTGGCCTGCCTTGGCCTCGTCCTTCTTGGGGTCTGGCTTCTTGGGGGCCATGGAAGCTGTAAGTACAAAGAGGGAAGTGGAGAGAAGGAAGCAGAGAGCAGGGTAGGTGAAGCTCCTGGGCCTGGCCTTTATCCTGTCTGGACACCTCCTGACCCCAGCCCCACCCCCGCCGTGCACAATAGGGACAGAGCCATAAAAGGACATTGGCTAAGCTCAGGGGCTATTTTGGGGCCTGGGGAGGGCATTGTTCAGGCTCAGGAATGGGTAGAGGAGAGGGAGGGCTTTCCATTCCTCCCAATCACCTGTTAGGGAGAGGGAGGGGGAGCAGAGGACAGAGGCCACTGCTCACCACACACTCACCCTCGAATGCACACGCACACATGGGCACGACAACCCTCAGCAGGTCAACAAATTGAACAGCACCACGAGGCCGGACCAAGTGTGTGTTGTGGTGGGGGCAGGACCATGATTACCTAGGGGCACCTCTTGAGTTAAACTTCCCAGCTGTGCATCCAATTCCCACGTGTGGGGGGGGGGGGGGGAGGAGTCTGTGTGTCTCTGTGGGTGACGGCCTGTGCCTGTCTCCATGTTGGCTCAGTGGGTCTGCCTCTGGGTGTTTATACGTGTGCACGTGTCTGTGTGTATCTGCGTGAGTGTGTCTGTGAGTGTTGCTTCCGTGTGTTTGTGTCTGGTGTTTATATATATCCGTGTGTGAGTGTCTGGTCATGGCTGGCAGGCAGCTGCAGCCCCATCCGGAGGGTCCCCAGGAACACCTCAAGTGGCAATAGCATGGGTGACACTCCCCCACCCCACCCCCGAGGGCAGCCACTCAGCCCCAGTCCAGCAGCCCAGTGGTCTCCGCGGCCCCCTTCACCAGCACCCAGCTGGCCCAGTGGCTTGCTTCTCTGTTCACCCCACTTCCCATCCTCTCTTCCCCCCACTGGCCTGTGGCCCACTTTACCCACAGAGCTCAGGGCTGTTCCTCACCAGACCCTGGGTCCCACTGCACCCTCTGCAGCGCGCCCTTCCTCCACTTGGCGCACTCCGGGCCACCACCCCCTCTCCCAGGAGGATCCTTGTCTGTGCCCCCCACCCCCCCACCTCCCGCCACCACCGCCCCATACTTCCTTGGGCTGACCCTGGGGTGGGGGCCCTGGGAGCGGGTCTGCATCTCTGAGGGGCCTCGGGAAGCTAAGCCAGGTTTGCCCCCTGGTGCTCACCCCCCAGGCCCAGCCCTCAGCAGACAGACGGCAGGGCCTGAGGGCAGCCAGGCTGGGCCACTGTTCGGCTAAGTGGGAGAGGTGGGAGGGCTGAGGTGGCATGAGGCCCCTCTGGGCACAGAACTCTGAGAGTAAGGACATCTTGTGAGCACATTGGGCTCCCTTCCTCTGTGCCGGGGTGGGAAGGAGGTGCTCCTTGTTATTTTTAAGTGCCTGGAGCCTTTGATAGAAACTTCAGAGGCAATGCCCCTCCCCCCTCCAGGCCCGGAGGGAGGGGGATTCCTGGGTGTGGAGAGGGCCTGGGGCCTCAGCCTGAGGGCAGGATTGGGGGGCCTCTACCTGGAGTCCCCTAGCAGTCTTGTGGCTGAGCCCTATCACTCATCCTCCTGGAGAGGGGGACACGGTGGAGGGATGGAGCCTGGCCCCCTCCTAACTGGAGCACAGGACATTCCTCCCCTCATCTGGAGGGCAGATCACCCCACATCTGGAAATCTGACAACATCCGGTGCTGGGGTGGGGAGGGGGGAGGCAAGTTTTTCACTTTCCTTCCAGATGTTTGGCAAGAGTATTGAGGGAAAAAAGGGGTGGGGGGAGGGTCCGCAGAGACGAGCCAGAAATACCACAAGAGAACACAGCCAGAGGGGGACACACAGAGTGAGGGAGGCCTCCAGGCAGCCCCGTCGCCCAGGCCCACTGGCCCTCAGGACAACTGACTCTGGATGTCCCATGGGGACTCCAGCCACCCTCCAGCCAAGACACTACCCAATCCCCTTCATCCATCACGGGTGAAACCGAGGCCCAGGGCAGAGGCCACACTCTGGCACCCAGACTCCCGATCTCATTTCTTTCATGCACACATAACTGCCGTGCCTCAGCAACCACCCATCACCATCTCGAACGGGGGTAGGTGAGGGACATGGGCCTCCGGAGCCTCAGCCGCCAGGTCCGTGCTACAGGGTGGCCAGGCTTAGGCAGCCCATGGGAGCACACAGCGCCACCTCCTCTGTCTGGGGGAGCGGGGCGGGGGCACTTCAGTCCCCTTCCCTCATGCACGGGGGAGATGTGGTCCTGCAGAGGGGACACTGTGGACAGAGCCATCCTCTACTCCTTCCCCAAGGCTCAGATGGAGGCTGAGCTATGGCTCCTGGGAGCAACAGGGCCCCAGGGCTCACCCTGTGGGACCACTCTCAACCTAGAACTAATGCCCGGCCCCCAGCAGGGGCTCTGCAAAGACCGGCCCCCTCTCCTGCCAACAGGACAGGCTGTTGAGGCCAGAAGCAAGGCGGGGGTGGGCAGGTGGGCAGGCAGTGGGCGATAAGGTCCGGCCACAATAAGGCATGGCTCTCTCCCTCTCCCGGGTCCCGGCCTGAACTCTGTGCCCCCCAGGAATGACAGCCAGCAGGCAAGACCCAGGCAGGGCCTGGGGGGTCTGGATCCTACCCCTTTGGTTCCTTCAGCTCCACTGTCTGAGTGTGACCCCGTCTAATGCAGACTCACAAGTACTACATTCCAGAGCCCGGTCTCTCTCCAGCCAAGGGGGATGCTGGGGAAGATGTGAGCCCTGACTTCTGAGGGGCCCATGGATAGAAGCAGAAGACTCCGGGCCACACTAGCCTCCCTCTAGGTTATTTCCAGCCCCAATACCTTTGCATAAGCTGTTTCCTTCTCCTATCCCCTTGTCTGGAAGCCGGGCCCTGGCTTGCTCCTTGTCACCCTCTGGTCCCGGTAATATGTCACGTCCTCCGAGAAGCCTCCTCAGACTATCCTGGACCTGCTCCCTCTGCCTTGTCTCTCACCCTGACTCCCCATCGTTGTGCATCCTAAAATAAACCTGTTTCTTTGTTATCTAGTTTCTTACGTGGATCCCCTCCATCCCACGGGTATCCGCTGTCATGGAGGTGTCTTTGTTCTCCCACACTTCTATGTTCCCAGAGTCTACAACAGAGCCTAGCACACAGTAGGCACGCAGGAAATGTTGGATGAGCAAAGGTCCCAAACGTCTCAATTTACTCATTTCTCACCGGGTGCCTGGGACCCATTGCCAAACCGCAGCCCCGGCATAGGGTCAAGGGAGATTAGGGAGTGAGGGGGATTTGCTGGAAGACTGGCTAGACTCACTGCAAGGGACCCCGGGGACAGCAGTGCAGCCAGCTGCTGCCACCACCTCAACCCAGGGCCTGCTCTGGGTGCCACTTCCACCCGCTGGTGGAGGCTCTTCTCAATAGCCTGAAAAGGTAGGGCGACCCCGTGGTCTCAAGGGCGACTTGACCATGAAGACCAGCCAGCAGGGGGCGTAAAAGGGATAGAAACCAGGCTTTGGCTCCAAACCCAAACCCCAGAACCCAGGATCCCCGACCCAGAACCCAGACTGCAGACCTGGAACCCAGACTCCAGACCCGGGTCTCAGAATCTGAATGCCAAACTTAGAACCTAGAATTCAAGGCCCAGAACCTGATCCCACTCTGGGAACCCAGACTTTAAAATGCAGGATGCCAAACCCAGACCTTAAATCCAGACTCCAGACCCAAGACCCTAGGCCAAGGACCAGGACTCTAAACTGGACCCAGGATCCGGGACTCAGCACCCAGGACCCAGGACAGGGGCGGCTGGCTTTCCAGACTGGCGTTGCCCTCCAGCTCTGTGTAGACAAGGGCGGGGGACAGGGGAGGGTAAGCTCTTGGCAAACAGTGGGGGTGAGTGCTTGGCAGGCCTTCCCGCTAGTGTTCCTCTGAGGGGCATGAGGAATGTCCCTCATCCTGTCAGAGCCAATCTGGGGAGCTGAGAATATGGTGGCCACGTGGAGGGGGGTGGTGGAGGGTGATGGGAGGGAGGGATGGATAAGGCCTGGCTGTCCTTTGGGCCCAGGAGCCAGAGGCAGGGAAGGAGGGTCGGGCTCTTGTGCCCCTGGCCACAGGCTCCATGGGCTGCCCTGGCCCGCCCCAGACCGCCCCTCCTGGCCCGAGGCCTCTGGGCTGGGATGCAGGCCCACACTTCCCGGAGGAGTCGAGAACGCGGCCTGGGCCAGACCCAGAGCCTTAGAAGTAGGTCAAATGTTGCTGTGCAGCAGGTCCTGGGGACCCCGTCCAGGCGTAGGCAGGCCCATGGGCGGCAGCTCACCCACCAGGGCACACATGTGTATCCACAGAGATGTGAACCCTCCGCCACATGTCAGGTGCCATAAGCACAGACCCCATGCAAGGCCCTCAGCCCCTGCCCAACCGCCCAGCAGCAGGAGCTGCCCAGAGACTCTAGCCAGAGGTGGCACGAGGCAGCCACGAGGACCAGGAGGAGAGGAATTTGTGCACCATCCCACGGTCCTGGATCATTGGGTGAAAGTCTGACTCCAAGGAGGACTTCCCAGCAGCACTGCTGTGCCACCAACAGGATGTGGCCTGCTTCCCGGAGCATAGCCCCAGGCCTTGAAAGATGGGAAGGAGTGGCCAAGGGGGAGGCAGGAGTCTCCTTATGCTCTTGTGACCCGGGCTGGTCCTGGCTGCTCTGAGCCTCAGTTTCCCCATCTGTACAATGGCCAGGGGTGGGACGAGGTGACCGTCACTGCCCCCGAGCCCTGGCCCATCCTCGCCACCCCCACACCACACACAGACAACTCTGTCCTCAGCAGGCCAAATACAACCCTCAGGCCCCTCCCTCTGCCCACTGTGCTGACGGGGACCAGATGCTCCAACCTTGTGGTTCTGGGGTGGGGGTGGCAGGACCCAGCGGGCTGGCAGGCAAGCCCCGGGTTTGGCCCAGGGACCTATAATCAGCTCCTGCCCCTCTGATCCCTGCCCAGGACTGACGCTTGGGGCTGTGGTGTCCTGGCCGGCTGTGGCCACGGCCGCTATATTTGGGAGCCCAATTGAGCATAAGGGAGGGGTGGGCAGGCAAGAGCCTCTAGGGACCAGTGCCTCATGGGAGGACAGGACAGGGGACACTGTCGGCCGGGCTTGGTTCTTTACAGAAGGAAGGCGTAGTCCTGACTTTTGGGGCTCAGTCTGAAGGGCATGCTGTGTTCTCAGGGGCCTGGCCTGGGGGACATCAGTCCTGCCCTCCGAGGCTGGTCTAAAGAGGTCGATTGGAAATGTGTCCCAGAATACTGAACCCCTCATTTAGTCCAAAGAGTCAGACTGCAAGTTGGGGCCAGGCCTCCTGAGTGTGTGGGAAAGGGGTGGGGGCTGACGAGGGTGATGGGAGTGGAAAGGCTCTCAAGGGGTGAGTTCGAGTGTAGAGGAGTGTCGGGTGGGTGGGAGGGATGGGAAGAGGTGTGCCAACGTGCTGACCCAAAGAGTGGAGAAAACAGAGCCTAAGGCAAGGGTCCGAGGGATTGGGGCTAAGTCCCACCCAGTGCCCCCGCCGCCCCACCCCCCAGCATGGCCTGCGGCCTCCCTAAACTGCCCTGGACATTCCCGCCACTGGGCCAAACCCTGTACCCTCCCACAAGCAGTTTCCCAAAGAGCAAATATTTATTGTCCTTGGAAGAAAAAAAAAGAGTCCCCTTTTAGGCTCAGGGTCTGGGAGCTGCTCCTGAGGCTTGCAGGGGCTCGGTGGCAGCCCGAGGTGACCAGAAGCCCCACGAAGATGGGCCGAGGGTGCAGGAAGGTGGCTGGGACCAAGCTGGCCTCGGAGGAAGGGGGTCATGGCTGCCCCAGGCTGCAGGGTGGGGGCTCTGCCCCAGGTCCCACCTCCCCGAGGCTTCCCCAGAACAGGTCTGAGGGTGGCCGGATGCTGGCACTGCGGTGGGAGGTGTGAATGTGTGTGTAGATGTGTGACGTCTTGTGTGCGCACGTGTGTCACACGAGGCTGGAAGCCCATGTGTGTCGGAGCACGTCTGGGTGCTCCTGGCCCTGGGTGCCTGGCCATCTGTGAGACCGTTCCTCTGTTGGCACGGGGCGGGGTGGGGGCATGTGGACACAACCTCTGTTGAATGGCCAATTCAGTCAAAAAGGAGAGTAAATTTAGCAGGGGAAAAAAAAAACCCGTCGGTCGGACGAGGAGTCTGAATTGGGTGGTTGTTTGACTGGATGGACCAACTGTCTCAGGCAAACAGTCCCTGCTGGCTGGGAGGAGGACCGGGCCCCCCTGGGCCCGCGTGGGGAAACTGGAGACGTGGACCCCGGCTGACCAGAGATGAGACACGGGGACCGAGACAGAGACGGGGACGGATTCAAAAACAGGGTGGGGGGGGAGGGTGGCAAGGCCAGCCCGAGACACAGAGAGCATCCGGGATTGGATGCAGCCTCCCAGACCCCCCCACAGACGAGGTGTGTGTGCACACGGCCCCCCCCGGCCCCCATCCTCAGCTCCGAGCCGAGGAGAAGACAGGTTTAGCCTTGCCCTCGAGCAGCCCAAAGTGGATGAGAAGGGGCACCAGACCTGGAGGCAGGAAAAGAGGGTGGGCAAGGCAGTCACGACAGAGGGGGTGGGGGCTGGAATGTGGACAGCACAGGAGACGGGGATGGCAGAGGTGGAGGTGATGGCAGGAGAGTGACGAGGATGGTGGTGATGATGGCAGAAGGGGTCATGGTGACCAGGAGGGCCTCCCTCCCTGTCCCCTTGCTGTGGTGGCCCCAGCAGACCCAGCGCTGTCCCCACCCCACTCCACCCAGCACCAGCTGTGTCCTTGCCTCCAGTGGCCACACAAACACCCTCTGTGGCCCAGGGTGTTGAACTGCATTAAAAATGGCTCAAGCCCCCAGCCAGGAATAGTTAGGGTCAATTCCAGTACCTGCCTGTGCGGATATTTATACATCGGCCCGCCTACCCTGTCTAAAACAGTGCGTGCGCGCACACACACACACACACACACACTCAGAAATACCAGAGTCAGGCTAACCTGCTCCTGCTATGTGTCTGTGTCTGTCTGGAGATACTCACTGGGCCCTGGACACTCCCCACACCACCTGGTCTCTTTTCACCAACACCAGAGCCAACAAGAATCACACTGATGTGTGTATGTGTGTGTGCACACGTCACATGCCCTGCCCACAGGTGCCTGCACCAAGTGCAACCACATGCCCATGCACACACCTTTAAACATAAATCCTCACACAACACAGATGCCTTTGCACAAATGTTTATATGCATGTATGCATGCCTCTGCACGCACATCCACACGGTTGCACACATACACACACAATTTGAACACATATGGCCACACATTCACGTGCCTTTGCCTACACACACACCTAGCACATCACACCTCTGAGCTCACTGATGCAGGAGGAGCTCTGGGTGGGAATTAGAAGCAAAGACTAGAGAAATCAGGGAACCAGAGCAGGCCTGCCTGGTGAGGTCTGGGAGATTATGTGAGTATATGTGAGCGTGAATGTGAACGCAAATGTACGTATCCAGGTGTTTGCGACCCTTTCACTGCCTCCTCCCCGGCCCCCTGCAGGGTCATCCTCCACGCCCCTCCCTGTTCACAGAGGGAAAATAGAGGACAGAGCACAGCAGCTGGGCCTGGGGAGGTCAGCGTCCCCAGGTTTGGGGCTCGCAAGCCTTAGCATCTGTGTTATTCTTGGCGCACTCAGGCCAGATAAGCACGGGGGTCAGAGCTCGGCTCTCGTGGGAAAGGGCTCTCTGGAAGTCTCCCGACCCATTCCTTTCCCAGACCCTGGACCCCAGAGCAGGCAGGGGTGGGGGCAAAGGGAAAGAGGGGTGGCTGAGGGGCAGGCAAGTCTCCATCAGGCTGGCCTTGAGGGCTGGCAGGAACTGCATAGCAGATTCAGAGACTCCCAGATGCCCAGGAATGCAGAATGACCCCTCAAACTGGCACTGGGACACCCAAGTGCAGGGGTCGGAGCACATGGAGAGGGGCAATGAATGCCAGGCCCTCAGCTCTCTGCAACAGGGGGACTTGAGCCCCTTCTGCTCCGAGGAACCAGGGTTAATGAAGAAGCTACTTGGGGAGATGGGGAATGTTAGAGGACCTCAAAGTATCATGTCCCATCCCTAGCAGATCATCAGGGGCTGGGCCTGCAGTTAGTTATGTGTTCCCCGTCTCATCACTGACTCCTGGAGCCTCTCCCCCTCCAGAGGCCTCAGGGTACACGCTTGCACAACGGGGTAGGGGTCTTGGGTCAACTCAGAAGGCGTGCAGTCCCCCCAGCACAGTCAGATGGAGGCATGCATGGGCCTGAATCTCCTCCCTCCCCCACTTACACCAACCTTTGTCCCCAGCCTGGGTCTCAGGGCCTTGCGGAAGGCTGGGGCTTGTCTGGAGCTTGGAGCTCAGAGCCCTGTCAATAAGGGAACAATCAGCTGGAATTCTGCTCCAACACAGGGCTCATCCAAGGCTGCAGATAAGCGAGGAGGAGCTGGGGGTTTTCTTTGACCCGGGGAGCCTAGTCTGACAGCAAGCCCCATCTCTGAAGAGGGGCCCTTGCCTTCAGGAGTTCTGGCCCTGGAGGGAATAAGCTGGCCCCTCCTGCAGCCCACCCCTGTCTGCATGCTCCCAGCCCAAGCCCAACTCTAAATCATCACGGTAGCGGTCTGGGATCCACAGAGAGGAATCATTGATCGCGGCTGCCAAGAGCCCTTGCCATCTCCGGCCCTGCACACCTGACCTTGGGGTCCAGAGAAAGGATATGCCAGTCGCCCCACCCCCGTGGCCCCAGTGAGAACAGCAGCCACAAGGGCAGCTTGGTTGGCCTGTGCTGGAGGACTGGGGTGCACCCTCCCTACAGCCCCCCACCTCCCAGGCATCAGCCTCCCCTTGGAGAATTGGGCTCCAGTCACCTCCAGCTTGCCCCTCGGGGTGGGGTTTGAGATTTTCACTCCCTCCTGAAGAGGCAGAGGAGCCCCAGAGACCCAGGGCAGGAAGGTGCTGCTTATGTACCTACGTACCTGACTTTGGGCAGCCCTCCCTGGGCCCAACCAGCTCCCAGGGCCCTCCCACTCTGGGGAGGTCTCTAATTTATGCTTAGCCACTCCTGTTATCTCTGGTCCCCAAATGGGCGCCTTCAGCCTCTTCCATAGCCAACAGGGCCCTGGGTGTTGGGAAGACCTGGGGTACCTGATCTGGATGAGCTTGGTGACCCTTGGCACACCGTTGCCCCTCTCTGGACACCGCTCTCCCACACACAGTTTTATAAACTTCCCCAAGTGTTTCCCCTTTCTGGCCAGTTCAGCCAACGTCCACGGCGCCTCTGGGCCAGGCTCCGTGCCGGGCGCTGGATAGCTGGACAGACACGGTCCCGGGCCCAGCCCGAGATGTTCCCAGTGTCATTGCCAGCTCATTGCTTCACCCGGCTGTGTTCTCTGAGGCATGAGAGGAAACTGAGGCCCAGAGAAATGGCCCAGCTGTCCTCAAATGGCCCAGCCTGACCAAGGACCACCCACATAGAGCATCCCTCCAATCCAAGCAGGGCTCAGTATTAGGACCTAGGGGTCCCTGACCCGAGGTCTCTCCACCACACCCCCCACTCCCCCCACCCGCCCCAGCCAGGACCTAGTGTCTGAGCTAACCCCCTTCCCTCTGCCTCTTCCTTCCTGGCCCCCTGGCCCTTCAAACCGCAGGGCCCAGCCGGCCTCTGGAACGCGTGCCCAGGACCTCGGTGATATTTTGAGTTTAAGAAAACTTTGCAGTCGGCAGGAGCTCTTAAAAGTTATAAATAGCAGCAGCGGGAGCCCATGCTGGGAGAGGCGGAAACACGTGTCAAACACGCCTGGGAGGGGGGTATTCCAAGGCACAGACACCCCCACCCCCAGGGACCCACCAGGCTTCAGGGGATTTTACAACCACTGGAGCGGGAAGTCACACCCCACCCGGAAGGCGTCTGGGAAAGGAGACTCCATTCTCGCACCACCACCCCCACTAGGGTCCCAAGAGGTTGGCCAGGTTGCCCAAGCATGTGGGGACGCTGTTGAAAGGCATCTGGGCTGGGAGGGCTTGTTCCTACGCTGCCCCTCCCACCACCAGGTCCCCCCTCTGTTGCCGGGCATAGGAACCCTAGGGCTGAGAGGAGTTGGGGAGCATGTGCGCAGTAACCCTAGCCAACTACGGTGTGGGGTGGGGTGGGGGCAGGTCAGCCTGGAGTGAAGAAGGGACCACTCCAAGGTCACGCGGGAGCTGGGTAGCTTTCGGACCCTCTAGCCTTGATTCTTCCCACTGAACAAACGCTTTTCTCAACTGCCCTTCAATGTTCACGGGCAGCAACCACTACTCCGAAGTACAGGTCAGGAAACGGAGGCACATCTGAGACCATCCCCACCCCACCCCCACCCCAGCAGATCTGGGGGCAGCAGCCAGACCTGGCATCCAGGCACTCCGAACCTCAGGGAGCCCCAAAGGGTTTATGGGGCTCCCGATGAATGGGCCTGTTGAGCTCAGAGGGGGCTGGGCCCAAGTAAACATGACTGGGTCTGAGCTGCCATTCTACCTCTGCCCCCTTCCCCAGGACCCAGGACCAAAATACAACTTCCTGTCCCGGAGCTGAGGGCTAGACTTGCCCCTCAGAGCCCTGGGCTGGGGCTCACTGCAGGAACACAGGCTGGCCTGCACCGGCGGCCCACAAGGGGAGAGGGGACTTCAGGGTTTCAGATCCACAGGTCTGCATCCGAACCCCGAGTGCCTGGGTGCTTGACAGAGCCCCTTCGAACCCTGGACCGTCCATCTATCAATGGCAGATCAGGAAACCAAGGCCAGGAGCAGGAAGGGGACCCACAGGTCAGGGCAGAAGAGGCCCCAGCTTCCCTGGCCAGTGAGGGTAGGAACAGCGGAAAGAGCAAGGATGTGGGGAGGGGCTCAGAGAAGGGAGAAGCTGGTGAGCGGAGAGTCGGGCTTAACAGAGGGCAGAAGAGCTCCTTCCCCTTGGACACTTGTCCTGTGGCCTGTAAAACAGAAGTGCGGTCCCCCACTGGTGCTGGTTACAGAATGGCCTCTCCACTGGCGGGGGGGAGGCCGGGGGACTTGGAGCTGCGTGCCTGGGAGCAGCCCAGCGCCAGGGGGGAAGGGGGCAGGAACCCCATAAATGCTTGTCACCGCTTTGCTCCAAGCACCCCCCCATCCAGGCCAGCCCAGTCTACTCCCTCAGCCTCATTCATCTCTCCCACCTGGAGGCCAAGCTCTCTGCCTCCCTTTCCAGCCTCTGAACAAACGAACTAGAAAGTCCTTTGGAAACTGCATCATGTGGTACCCACCCTAGGAGCCTAGAAGACCTGGGGAAGGGTTGCCCCCTTCCGCCCTGGGGATGGGGGCCCCTAGGAACGTGCCCTGGCTGCGGGTGGGGGGTTGGTTTGGGGCCAGCCGCCTCACGTGCTGGGCGCTGGGGGCTCCGGCTGGAATGTGCTGAGCGGCAGCTGCCACGTGAATCATTACACCTTGTCAGGCTGGGCCCAGGACTTTCAGACCCAAACCAGCTCAGGCTGGACTCAGGCAGAAGGGCAGCCTCCAGCCAGGGTCTCCAGGTGCGGGGGTGAGGTTCCAGAACCTGGCAGAGCCTCTTCCGCCCCATCCGTCCACGTCCTCACTCTCCGTGTCTGGACCCAGCCCTGGTTCAGACAGAGCTCATTTCACAGAACCACAGAGGAAGGCAGGTCATCCTGTCCACAACCCTCTGCCTCCGGGACCTGGAACTGCATAAGCAGACTCTGAGCCTGGGTGACACTGGCTGGTTTCACGCCAAGAACCCACATTCCAGTGGACGAGGAGGCAGATTCAGAGCGGCAATGGGGCTGCAGGGTTAGAACCAGGGCTGCGTAGAATGAGTGTCCCCACATGTCACCTGGTCGGGGAACACTGAGTACCCAGGACAGAGAGGTGAGAGGCCTTCTCAGGTCTCAGCTTTCCTGCCTGGGACCTGGGTATGAACCGCCCTCAGCTTCCATCTGATTTCTTCAGGTGCCCAAAACTTGAATGAAATCCTCACGGGGCTCTGTCCATACCTCACAGGGGCCTGAAATTTCTGAGATGTGGGAGAGGCCAGAAAGGGCAGACAGGGACAGAGGAACAAATAGAAGGACAGTTGGCTGGAGACGGGCTTGGTGGAGCCAGGAGAGGACCCCTGAGGCACATCCACGGCAGAGGCCTGGGCGCCTGGCAGGCACACCCATGGAGGTGGGGGAGGGCCCAGCTCAGGGTACCAAACACTGCTACCCTTGGACCTGCCTCTGCTCCCCCACCAGGGGTCTGGGACAAAGTCCTGGGCTGGTGCAGGGCTTAGTAAAAAATAATTAATTTTTCTTTTCAAGTGAAAGCTCTCACTCAAGCCTCTTCCTGTCCCTAGCAGCAACATCCTTGTTTAGGCCTGAACCATACAGAAGCCGCGAGGACGATCCATGGCCTCTCCTCCATGGCCAACCTGAGCCTGCTCTGAGTCCCCAGGCCCTACTTGGAAGGCCTTGTGGGCTCCAGGTGAGTGGGATCCAAGGTAACCCTGGGATCCGAGCACAGCTGGGAGGGGCAAGGCCATGGTACCCCATTGTGTGTGCGTGTGTGCGTGTGTGTGCATGTGTGTGTGTGTGTGTACCCGTGTCGTGCTGTGGAGCAGACAAGGCATGCCTGCACAGAGATGCCTGTGGATCTGACGTTGCTATAGCAGGGGGTCTCCTCCAGGCGCCCCAAGAGTGTTCCCTGCCTTGGACACAGCCTCCCAGCCCCCTGTGCCCCCAGCTTCCCTCCCTTTGCCTTCCTGAGAGGTGAGAAAACCAGGCTTCCTGCTGCAAGGGGAGGGGGCTGCCCGACCAGCTGCTGTGGGAGCCTCCAGTGACTCATCCGGGTGGGGGGTGTTTATGAGCAGCCGAAATGGCTGTAAAAGTGGCACCTCAGTTCACTTATGGCCTGGCCATCCCCTCCCCTACCAGCCTCTTGCCTTGAAAAGCTTCCAGAGGGGACTGGAACCAGAGAGAGGTCTGGGATTGAGGCTTGGTGGAAGCTCAGTCTGGGGTCAGGGTTCAGCCAGAGGTTAGAGGTCACACTGGGCTAAAGACCCGCATGGGGTTGGGGTTGAGACTGGGATTCCAGCTGACTTTGGGGCTAGGGTTAGGGGATGAACTGTTGAGGGTTTGCAGACCAATTTTCCCAGAGAGCCCCCAGAATGGAACAAGGGGTTTTCTGAGGGACCAAGTCCAGGCAGCAGAGCTGAGAGCTGAGCCTCTGTCTTTTCTTTTTGAGTTTGCTGCCCACCCTGGCCCTAGGGTCTATAGAGCTTGGCCACAGCCCTACTCATGGCAGCAGAGCCCAGTTTAGGGCCCCTGGGCCAGAGTCCAGACCCTGCTCCAGTTCTGAGCTCTAGTGACTACCCTGGTTCTTCCTCCAAGAACCCCATCAGAGACGGGAGTCACCAAAGGGGACTCCCTGCCCCCAACCAAGCCTTTCAAATGCCACTGAAACTGACCTAAAACTAACCAGAAACTGACCCTTGGGGCCCCACGGGGATTGCCTGACAAAGAGGGCAGGCTGGCTCTGCTAGGCACTGGGGTGCTACCAGTTAATGTGTGACACACAACCTCCACGGTGGCACTTTAACCAGAGACCAGGAGGTGCCTTAGGGGATCAACCTCAACAGGCATGTCTGGGGTGAGGCACATGGAGTCATGGCTAGAGGAACACCCTTAAGAGGCCCATAGCCATCAGACCCCCCTCTGCAGCTCTACCCACAGCCCACCCTGGCCCTCCCCAGTACAAATATTGTGTGTTTCCCAATCTCAAGCTTCCTAGTATCAGATCTGAGGACTCCCTACGTTAGTCCCCAGTTGTACCCCAGTTGCCCCCATCTCTCCATGACTGTTTTTTTTTTTTTTTTTCCCCTATCACCACAGGGCAGGGGTGGTCATTAGAATGGATAGAAACAGAGACATAAAACCAAGACCATCAAAACATAACACTGAAGAACCACAAATGTTCTTTAGGTACCCACTCTGGGCACGTGGGCCTCTGTCCCTCTTCCCAAGAAACCCATACATCCAGGGGGTAGCCCCCAAGTCACAGCACCCACCTGTGCCCCCTGCTAGTAGTGGAAAAGATGTGGTCTCGAGGAGGGAGGAATGTTCTTTACACCAGGCAAGAGAAGCACGATCCCAGCAGAGTAAACGACAAAGGCAAGGACAGAGGAGTGAACATGGGGAGAAGGTCAGCTGTCTAGTGGACAGTACCTATTGGGGAGAGTCACCTCAAACAGGCTGGTGCCTCCAACAGCGTAGTCCTTAATCACCAGGGCAAGAAACTTGAGGGTAGTGGGGCACAGAGAAGGGTGTGGCCACAGACTCACGGAGAAAACAGCTGTGGGGCCAGTATGGGAGATGGGTGGATTTGCGCCTGGACAAGGATGGGCTGCCGGGAAAGCTGGCTGGAGCTGGATTCCAGTGACCTTAGGGGCTCGGCTTGCGGATCCATTCACATGGAGGGTAGGGGCCATCCTTGAGATGGAAGAGGGGGTGGTCCTGGTTTGGGGGCTCTGAGGAGCTCAATTTCCACAGGCTGAGTCTGGGGAGTCCACAGAGTCCATGGGTCTTACCCTCTGCAGCACTAAAACAGTAAAGTTAAAGTGCCCTTTGAATCAGCTGGTCAAGTCCCCGTTTTACAGATGAGGAAACTGAGGCCCAGACAGCAGGAAGTCGTCCTGCCCAGGATCCACAACTGGTAAGTGGATGGGCAGGGGCTGCCACTTCGCCCAGATGGTATCTCCAAGGGCCCCGACCACCACATGAGCTTGCTCCTGAGCATCCTTAAGGCTCTCTGCTCCAGGCATCCCGGGCCCTCCAAGCACCTCAGTTTCCCTGCCTGATCCTGAAAGGTGTGGGGCTGGGGGTCCGGGACCCCTTCCTCTTGGCGCTCCGGCGTCCCCTCCCGGCCCAGAGCACGCAACCCCGCCCCCTCTGCACCCCCTCCTCCGCCCGCAAAGACTCCTCCGGCTCCTGCCCCAAGCCCAGGGTCCCCCGTGGGCCCGAGTCCGCGAGGACAGTTTGGGGGTGTTTAGGGGTGGAGCAGGAGGCGGGGCTCGGGAGTGGGGGTCCCAGCTGAGCCCGGGGTCTCGCGGCTGGAGCCGCCCGGGGTGGAGCCCGGGGCGGAGCCGGAGAGGCCGGGCCGCGTCTGCAAGGGTCGAGACTGGGGAGGGTGGGAGAGACGTGAGCCCCGAGCTGCGGGCGGGGGCAGGGCGGGGGCAGGGCGGGGGCGGGTCCGAGCCCCGCGGGCCCACCCCCTCGGGGCTCCCGAGCTGGGGGTCCCGGCGAGGCCGCGGCGGAGGGGGCGGGGCTGGCGGCCCGGAGCCTCCCCGGGGACCCCGGGCCCGCCCGAGCGCCGCGGCGGGGCGCCTCCCGCGAGGAGGCCCCGCTCCGGGCTCAGGCCCCGGCCCCGGCCCCGGCCCCGGCCCCGGCCCCCGCAGGCCGACCAGAAAAACCCCGTCTGTGCTTCCCGGAGAGGAGACCGGAGCGGCGGCTGCGTCCCGGGCGACGTGCCCGGGCCCCGACGTCCGAGTCCCCCGGCCCCGTCCCCTGCACACGCCCCCCCGCCGCCGGCGACCCGGGCGCGGCCCCTAGCGGAGCGTCCCGGGGCAGGGGCAGCGGGCTGGGCTCGGCGGCGCGGCGGCGCGGCGGCTCGGCCCGGGCGGGGGCGGCGCGGGGGGCGGGGGCGAGGCCCGGGAGCGCGCGGGGAGGGAAGCGGCGCCCGGCCGCGGGGGCAGGGGGAGCGGCAGACGCCGAGGCGAGGGACGCGCGCGGCGGGCGGCGGCTCCGAGCGGCGGCCGGGCGGGGGGTGCTGGAGGCCGGGCCGGCCGGAGGGCATCCCGAGAGCCCCATGAGGTGCCCCCGGGGCCGCGGACGGGGCGCTGTCCTGGGGAGGCTGTCGGGGGGTCCCCGACACCCATGGCTGGGCGGGGGCCGCGGCGGCGCGCTCGGAGTAAGTCGGGGTCGGGGCGGGCGCGGGCGCGGGCGCGGGCGCGGGGGCGGGGGCGGGCGCGGGGGCGGCGTTGGGTTCGGGGCGGCTCCGGGCCTGGCCGGGCCCCGGGCGCGCTGCTCCGTCTCGGTGTCGGTCGGCGGCGCCTCCTCGGAGCCCGGTGGAGCCGCCAGCCCCGTGCCGCTCGGCTCCGTGGCTTTTTTGGAAACTTGCAAATGTTTTCGTAGAGAGAGAGAGAGAGAGAAGGGGGAGGGGAGGGAGGGAGGGAGCGAGGGAGTGACCGACACGGAGCTCGGGGCTGCTGCAAGAACGGAGGCCAAGGCTGGGGGAGCTGGAGACGGACGGACAGGCCGACAGGCAGAGCGTCCCGGCCGCGGGCGTGCTCCGGCGGCTCGGGCGGGGGCGGGGGCGCGGGCGGGGGCGCGGGCGCGGGCGGGGCCCCGGCCCGGGATGCGGAGAGGGCTCGGGAGGCAGCCGCAGGCACGATGGGGATCCGAGGGGGGCTAAGGGGCACGCGGCTGGCGGCCGGAGCACCGAACGGCTCAGCGTCGTTGCAAAGTTAGGATCGCGTCCCTAAACTGCACGCCCCGAGCGACTCGAAACGCGCCCCCCGCCCCGCCCCGCCCCCTCCCCTCCCCGCCCGGGGCTCGCCGCCGAGCTAAAAATAACAGCCCGGTTCGCCCCCCGCAGACCGCGACCCCAACCCCTCCCCCGACCCCTCCCCCACTGGGCGTGGGGCGAAGCCACAGCTCCCAGTTCCCCAAAAGAAAAAAAAAGAAAGAAAAGGCGGCGCGGGGGGGGGGCGGGGGGCGGGCCGGGGGCGGGGGGCCCGGCCATATGGATGTGATTTCTCCGCTCCGAGGCAGACGGGCAGCTCCGCAGC
Source organism: Canis lupus baileyi (assembly GCF_048164855.1). Taxonomy (NCBI): domain Eukaryota; kingdom Metazoa; phylum Chordata; class Mammalia; order Carnivora; family Canidae; genus Canis; species Canis lupus. The sequence continues at coordinate 43,559,096 of NC_132856.1, read as the reverse complement.
GCTCGGCGCCCGCCCGCCGCCCGCCCGGCCCCCGGCTGCCTCCCTTCCTCCCTCCCTCTCTTTCTCCCTTGCGCTCGCTCGCTCGCTCGCCCTCGGCGCATGGGCCCCGCGCCGGGCCCCGGGGCCTCGGGCCGCCTGGCCTCCGGGGTCCCCTAGGCCCGGGCGTGGGCGGGGCAGCCCGGCCTGACGCAGCTCTGTACCCCACCACCACCACCACCAGGGCCGGCGGCGGCGGCTGCCCCGAGGGACGGGGCCCTAGGCGGTGGCGATGGGGGCCGTCCGGATCGCGCCCGGCCTGGCGCTGCTGCTCTGCTGCCCGGTGCTCAGCTCCGCGTACGCGCTGGTAAGTCCCTCGCCGGCACTCGGGACAGGCTGCGGGCTTGCTCTGCGGTGCCTGGGTGGGTCCAGGGCGCACAGTCTTGGGTTCCCTGGGCAATCTGAACTTTGGAGGAACGGCCCCTCTGACCCCAGATCCCCGGTGCCTGCTGTCTCTGGGGTGTCTGGACTCGGCTCCAGATGGCTCCCATCTCCTTATGGCTGAAGCTTGGGTTTGGGGTCCCAGGTCTGGAACTCTGTGGTTGGGGTTCTTCTATCTTCTGCTTCTGTGAGCTCCACTGCTCTGGTTGTGTCGCCTTCGGGGATGACAGTGTGATCTAGCAGTAGACCTGGCTTTGGCCCTGATCGAGGGTCCCACAGATTTGTTCCAGGGCCTCTGTTTTCTGCAAGTTTTGTTTGCGATCCAGGACACAGGGCTGTGGATCTGAGGTCAGAATCCCCTAGGTTAGGGGTAGGATTTAGGGGTCCCCTCCAGCTCTCGCGATCGCATGCACACACGCAGACGCTCTTGCCCAGGGAGGCGAGTGTGATGTGGCCCAGAGGAAGGATGGAGGTCCTCTGAAGGAGACCACCCTCACAGGACACTCCTCCAGAAGAAACATGCTGGAGGGGGACTCTGGTGAGTGAGGGACCCCCATCCTGAGAGCAGAGACCAAGAGGAGACCAGAGAGAGAGAGAAGAGGCAGGTTGGGAAATAAGCAAGAGAGAGAGAAGAGAGACAAAGGGGGTGGAGATGAGAGCTCCCCAGAGCAGAAGGAGTAGATAGACCAAGAATAGCAGAGAAAAGGAGAGACTGGCAGAGGCTGGGGGTGGGGGGGAGCATCCTCCCCCTTCTGGGCCAGAGATGGGGGGCCGGGACCCGGGGAGTAGTCGGATCCCACAGCAGCCCTGTCTCACAGGACTAGCCCGTTGCTGAGGAGGCTGTCTGCCTGTGTGTCCGGCTCCAAGGCCCCTGCTGCCTCCCCAGTACCTCCCAGGTGGGCATGTGCCTTCTAGAGAAGCAGGCAGGCAGGCAGGCAGGCAGCCACCTTCTCCTGACCAGCTCCCTACCCGGGAAGAACCTTAGGCGGGAAGGCAGGAGCTCTGGGAGTCCTCCAGCCCTGCCTAAGGCCCGCGGGACCTGGGGCTATTCTCCACACCTTCTGCAAAAAACTAGCGAGAAACATTTGCCTGAGAGTCCCCTGATTTAAGTGAGGCTCTCTTCTCCTGGGGTGGGGGGCGGAGGGGGGCCCTCAGCGTGGCAAGACCCATTCTCCGGTGCCCATGCCCTCACGACTCTGGCTCCCCAAAGCCAGAAACCTCACCCCATACGAGAACTTATAGATGGGGAAGTCAAGGCCATTTACAAGAAATAAATGCCAGGACCCGGACCCAATTCCCCACCCTCCCCCTTGGGCCAGGCGTGCCTTCCCCACCACCGTCCCTTCCAGAGTGTGTGCCGAGCCAGCCGCAATCTGCGTGCACATCCCTGGGGTAGACAGGATGATGGACGTGAGGGTGCTGAGAGTCGTTTGTTTGTCAGAGCGGGACCGCTGGGACTCTGGGCAGGCTGTTCTCTAGATCCGGGTGAGCGTGTGGCTGAGTCGTGTGTGAACACATGTGTCCAAAGCTGTGGGTCTGCACATGACTTGCAGGGGCATAGTTGTGCACACGCGTGTGTGTGTGTGTGCATTTGTGAGCACATGTGCACCCAGGTCTAGTTCTTATTTTTCATTTAATCAATGCTTTTTTAGTGCTTTCTACTCGTCAGACACTGTCCTAAGCACTTTACGGTATTAATTAGTTTTAATCTTTCCAACAACCCTAGAAAAAAGGGTTTTGTTACTGTTCCCATTTTTAAAATAATCTGAATCACGAAATCAGTAGGACCATCTTTTTTCACGTGCCAATCTATTGCCAAGCCCCGTGTCTCTATGGGAAGGGGGTAATGGGTGCCCAGAGCCCCACACTGATTTCTGGGGAAGCTGAGGCACATGCAGAGAATTTGCCTGGCTTAGCCCTGGGGCAGGTCTGAGGGCAGGGCAGGAGGGGTGCCATGGCTGGATCTGCTCTGAGACCTTTTGGGGACATCCGTGGCTGGACACTGAGGCCATGGGCCTTCCCTGGTTTTAGGGCTGGAGGATGTGGCTCAATGATCACCCAATCCCCTGTAGGCCCCCTGGGCTCAGCTGGAGCCAGCGAGACACTGCCAGCCTGCCAGCTTCTTCTTTTGAACCCGGAGACTGCCGTTCCCATCCACATCTATGCTGATGCCCACCAAGTCCACTGAACTCAGCTGGTGGCCTCTGTTGCCAGACCTGTGTACTGCCTGCCCAGCCAGCCCCGGGAGCAGGCTCCCGTCTCCAGGGACCTCGGGGCTGGGGGATCAAAAAGCATCCCACCGGGAGGAAAGGGCTGTGGCCAGACTCAGCTGGTCCATTTTGTCCTTACAGAGAATAGTAACTGTGTGCTGGGGGCCAAATGGAGTGAATTTTGAAGGAAGGGACGGACCCACAGATGTGAGTAGGGGTCAAAGGGATGGTGTTAGCCTTGGGGGCGCCTCATCCTGGGGACGCCCTGAGCTTGCATACATGTGAAGGAGAAACTGCCATGGCAGAGGCCACAGGTCAACATGGGCCTCGAGCATAGAGATGTGACCTCGGGGTCAGGCACAGGAGGGACTGTGGTGGCTGGGGGATTAGGCCCCAGCCTGCTCTAGGGCCAGTGTGGCCATGGCCCATCTTTTAAAGACCAGAGGAACCACCATGTATTGAACAATGACTGTCCCCTGATGCTGAGCTAGAAACTGTCACAAATGTTTTCTTATTCCGTCCCATTCACCCACCCATTTTATGGGAAAGGGTCCTGAGGTTCACGCAGTGAGTCTGTGCCAGAGGTGGGACTTGAACCCAGGTCTTCAGACTCCTGTGCTGAGCTTCTTCCTCCAAAGCAAGGTGAGGGATGTGCTGACAGGAGATCCCCGTGTCCTATGGTGGGTTTTTAAAAGTTTTTCTCCTTTTCTTTCTTTTTTCTTTCTTTCTTTCTCTGTTTCTCTGTTCCTTTCTTTCTTTCCTTCTTTCATAAAATCCTTCTATTTTTTTGCTTGTACTTTCTTATGTTTAATTGAACTAATCCTTGAATATGTTCTTTCTTATAAAAGAGTCACATAACACAGATTAAACAAAATTCATTCTTGATGACTCCCGAGTCCCAGTGCTCTTCGAGAGAAAACCATTTTTAACAGTCTGTGTGGGGGATGTCCTCCCAGACCTTTGTCTGTTTATTTCCAAAAGATAACCTTTTTGTGTACGTATAAAGCAGAATTTTGTCCTGTCGGTTTTCTGCTTGTTGTTAAATGAGTAGTATCTGTAGGTAAGGCTCTGCTGTGTACATTTTTTTTTTACTTAAGAGGTGTATCTCAGAGATCTTCTTGTCAGTAAATATAAATCTATTATTTTAATGGTGCATAGTATTCCAAAACCTAGGATTCATTAGCAGCCCCTAGAAATGTACATTTAGATCTTTTCTGCATAGTTTTTGTGTGTGCGTGTGTGATTCCAGACAGTGGCAGGGAAGCTCCTTGAAATGCCCTCTTATGTTCCTGTGTGACCATTTCCCTGTAGGGTATTTCTAGATTCTTCATTGCTGGGTCTGAGCACATGCACGTTTCTTTTCCTTTTTTTTTTTTTTTTTTTAAGACATGGCCAAACTGCCCTCTAGAAAGCCTGTGCCAGTTTCTATGCACAATACCAGAAGTGACCAGGAGGGTCTCTCTCCCACTCCCTCTGTCTCATAGGGTAGTTATGAAGATTTTCACCTTTGCCATTCTGATAGGTGAAAAATGGTGTCTCTTGTCCTTTTAATTTGCCAATTACCCATGAGTTTTGGACTTTGCATTGGTCTATTGTTCCTCTTCTAAGAGCTTGTTCAGAGCCATTACTCATCTTTCTATGGGTTATTTGTCTTTTTTGTATTGATTTGTTGAGGCTTTTTATATCACCTGCCCTTAAACACCCCACACACACCCCAGCTCTGGGAAGGGCCTGTGGACAGAGCAGGAGGAGGGGGGCCGAGCCCTCCCGGGAACTTGGGTTTTCTTCGGAATGTTTTAATGAGGCGTCAAGCGGCCTCCCCCAGATTCCTGTTGTGGGCCTTCTGGGGACACTCCCTGGTCCAGCCACCACATCAGGAAGGCAGCTCTTGCAGGGAGTGAGTCCCTAGGAAAAGGAAAGGGTGGGATGGGGGTTTTGCAGACCCCTGATATTGTCTGCCAAAGACGGTGTGACGGGGAGAGAGGGCAGTTTCGCTCAGATTCTCAAAGATGTCAGAAACCTCTATACCCTAAAGAACCCCAACTCTAGGACCGGCCTTGCGTGGAGGTGAGACCTGGTGGGATCCTATTCTGCTGACCAGGCGTACGGTTAGGCTAGGCCATGCTATCCTTCTGGGCCTTGGTACCGCAGGCCAGGTAGAGGCCGCCTGTGAAGATCCACTGGGTCCAGCAGCCAACTCCGCCATCCCAGGCTCCATCCCACCGCCTGCCCTGAAGGCGTCCACGCTGGCCAGGATGAGAGGCGTCACAGTGCCTCCCCCCGGGCCCCTCCCAGCCCCGAACACAGGCAGCCTGTTCAGGAAGGCCTGGAGAGGGGGAGGAAAAGTCAGCACTTGTCAGCGGTGGCGGGGCAGGAGTGTCCCCGGCAGGGAGCCCGTCCCAGCCTGCTCGGGCCAGCCGGACAGACAGAGGGCAGCAAGGGGCGGGGAGCAATCCCTGGCCAGCTGGCACGGGATACATCGATGGGTGCCAGCACAGGTCCCAGTAGTGGAACCTGGAGAGGAGATGCAGGAAGGCCAGGAGGTCACCAGGGGGTCTCCTGCGAGCCAAGGTTTTCTCCTTCTGGATTTTCTGGAGGTACCACTCTCCTCACTCCTAACACCAGGGTGCAACTGTCCTCTGTCCCATTAGAGCTGAGCACCAGATGCCATCACCAGCACCAGGGCCATGTGATCCTGTCTGCCCCCACCCCGGAATTCCCTTTGTGCAGGCTGCCTCAAAGGCTCTGCTAGGAGGCACTTGCTTGATGCAGCAGAAGACACAGCCCAAGAGGACTCTGGAAAGCTGGGACTGAGGCTCGCACTCGGGCATCCATGGAAATGGGTGCTTCGTCCAGGGTTGCTGCCTCAGGGTCCAGCAGACTGGCCCTCTTCTTTTTAACTGCGACTCTGAGCTTTGATGTCCCCGTTTGTAAGATGGGGCTGTGGTAGAAGGTAAAGGAGGTGTGGACAAAGCTCCAGGGGCACTGGCAGGTGCCAGTGGGCAGAGGGCCTGAATGGACACCAACAGGCAGGTTTGCTTACTCCAGAGGAGAGCAGGAAGCCAACAGCCACCTTCCCCCAGGGGACCAGGCTGAACCAGGGTGGATGGATGGATGAGATGACCCAAGAGGGCATCTCCAGGCTGACGCCACTCCGTGGAAGAAGCCCCTTTCCCAAAGGCAGAGGTGGAGGCAGCTGGAGAAGTAGCCCTTGTATTCCTTCCTTCGTTTTGCCTGGAGGAGAATGTAGGCATGTCTGGGATCACAGACAGCAAATGTGTGGAATTTGGCAGTAAGGAGAGAAACTGAGAGGAGTGGCCCTCATTTGGTCAGTGGCATGGAACTGGCTCTCTCCACCACCACTGTCACCGTCACACCTCCATCACCATCACCAGCCTTGATGCTGTCTCCTCCCTGTCCTCACCTCCACCCGCACTGCCGCCACCACTCCCATCCCCAACTCCAGACACACCGTTCGTTCCTCAGTGGGGCTTCCTGCAAGGTAGAAGGAGCTGCTTGCCCCCCAGGGGAGGGGTAACGAGCAGATGGCTTTTCTCTTCGTCCGGGCTTCTGAACTCAGGAAATGAGAAACACATCCGGGCCTCTTGACCACACACTACTCTCTCCCTGGGACAGCAGCTTCTATGTTTGTAAATAACAGACTGGCTTCCAGCCTCCACCTGTACCCTGCCTGGAGCCCAACAAACACCAGCTCATTGCTCCCAGGATGCCTCTCTCCCTACTCCTCTCAGCTCAGAGCTGAGGTCAGGGCATCACCCCACTCACCCCCTGCATGTTCACAAAATGCACATCGTGCACACCTGTGCACACAGGAAGGCTCTGTGTTGGGAGGTTCAACATGGGGGGTGTGCCAAGGCGAGGGACACTGAAGCCAAGCCCCAGGGTGGTTAAGTCAGGGGAAGTCAGCCCTAACGCAAGACCCTAAGAAGGATGTAGGGGGGGATTCGGGACACCCGGTGCCAGGGCTCGGTGGCCCCGCCAGTTAGTGGGTGATGCCTGGCCATGATCCAGCGCTGGCTCCCTCACCTCTTGCTCCTGAAACCCAAGATCTGCAGACTCTATGTATCTAAACTGATGCACCCCTGAGTCCTTCACTCCAGGAGCTGGGCCAGAAAGATCTGAACTCTGCAAAGGAAGGGGAAGAGGGGAAAGGTGGGGAGAGAGAGCAGCAGACAGAGTCACCGGGCCAGGAGGGGAATCAGAGCTGCACTTTCCCTTCCACCCCCAGGACATAAAGCTTCCAGTTGGGGCAGAGGCAGATGAAGGGTCCTCCTGCCTGCCCCCCAACCAAGCCCAGGCTTTCTGGGCGAGGTGGAGTGCTGGCAGTGATCTGGGCTCTTACTGTGAGTCCAGGCTGGATCACCCCAAAAGCTCATCACACACCACATCACCCAGTGGGCCTTCCTGTATTCCCTGCTCCTCACCCTCCTGGAGTCCCACCTCCCATCCACCCCTCACTGTAGCCCCCTAGACTTATTCATGTACCCAATCTCCCCCTGCCACTCTATGTCCCCAGCCTGGGGCCACCCTCAATGCCTAGCAGCAGGGGTGCCCGTAACCAGAGTGGGAGAGCCATGATTTGGTGCTGCTGCTGCTGCTAATGGGAGCAATTAGAGCAACCAGTTTTCCCCCGACCCCACCCACACCCAGGCTCTCCACGCAGTACCGCACTGAATCCTCACCAACAGCCCTATCATCTTTCTGATCACAGGGGTTAACCAACTTTCCTAGACAGAGAGCCAGTCAGTGGTGGAGGTGCGATTCAAGCTCCTGTGCTGGCCAGCAGAATCTCCTTGGGTGAGGAGAGGGTGCAGCTGGAGGGAGGGGCAAACGAGGGTGTTGCAGGCGGGGGAGCTGCACTCAAGGCAAGTGAAGTGAACTTGGTGTGGAACTGCCTTCCTTGCCTTGGGTTACTGCTTCCTTGACTCTGGCTTGGATTCCTCTTGCTGCAGTGGCAGTCAGAGAAATGGGGCCTATAAGTTCAGGGAGTCCAGGGTGGGGGCACCATCCCTGTGGATGAATGGAGGAGTTTGAGGGCCATGGGGTGCTGGAGACACATGCCTTCCTTTCTCCCAGGCATTCCCAGCCCCACCATGGAAACCAGACTCCAGAGACGAGGGGATGCCTCTTGGCCACAGAGAGGGAAAAGCCAACAGCAGTAGGTGGGGGCTGAGCAGAGCACGTGTTAGTCCCTGGCCGTGGCCCAGCTAGCACACCTGTCAGTCAGTCTGCCAAATGGGCAGTTTTCCACCCATGTCAGCCAGCCCTCCGTCACATCAGCAGGCTAGTCTGTCCGTTGGGAGGGCTGGTGTGTCAGCCTTTGGGGACTGGTGGATACCTCAGCCACTCGGGAGCTTTCCATTAGCTAGAAGAAATACAGCGCGGTATCTGTCTTGAGAGAGAGGGAGGTGGGCAGAAGGTGGGGGCGGGGGTGTGGTGAGGGAGTAAGGGTAAGACGGCGGCAGAGGCGGTACCGACAGTGCTTATGGGGCTGGGGGCAATAATGGTGATGGCAGTGATGGTGCTAATGTCCCCTTCAGTGGTGATGGTGATAGTGGTGACGCAGGTGGTGGTGATCCTGGTGGTGGCGGTGTTGGTCATGGTGGGAGTAGGGCCGGTGGTGGTGATGGTAATGAGGTCCTCATCTCAGTTGGGATGGTGCTCGTGGTGGTGGTGATGGGGGATGGTGACGGTCGTGTTGGTGTCATTGGTGAAGGTGGTGGCGGCTCTTGATGGAGGTACTAGTTGTAATGATGGCAACAGTAGCGAAAGGGTGCGATAATGGGTTGGGGTGAGCGGGGCAGCCACGCAGGGAGCCCCAATGCCAGACGCACAGAGAAAACTTGAGGTCAGTCTTGGATCCTCTGGACTCGGGCAGGTCGTGCTGCCTCAAGCCGCCCCCTGCGAGGCCGCTTCTGCCCCCGTCGGCGGCGCTGGGCGGGGCGGGGCGGGGCGGGGAGGCTGCAGAGCCGGGAGGGGAGGGAGCACGTCGGAATGTGCTGGCCCTTCCTGGGCTGGGGTGGGGGCGGGGGGCATGGCAGGGGCCCTGCTGAGGTCGCAGGCTCCCGCGGACAGAGGAAGCACAGACGCCCGACAGACGCCCGCTGTTCACACGCGTGTCCCCAGCCCCCGAGGCTCGCGCCCCGGGTGTGCCTGCGGGTCGGTGCCCACGCAGAGCGCACGGGGCCGGGGCCGGGCCGGGGCTCGCCGCTGGCTGCTCGCGCTCGAGCGCACGGCCGGGAGCGGAACACACGCGCACACACGCGCACACACGCGCACACACGCGCACACACGCGCACGCGCCGCCGCCAAGTGAAAGCAGCGGCCCCCGAGCCGGGCCGAGCCCACGGGAGACTCCCTGGCCCTGGAGCCCGTGCAGCTGCCGCCGAGAGACGCGGCCCACGAACCGCACCCTGCAGCCAGCTCCCTGCCCCGGCCGCCGCCCCTTCCCCAGCGCGCCGCCCCCTGGCTCTGCGCTCGCAGGGGCCCTGGGGCGTCCGAGGGGCAGGGGCGGCAGCTCTGCCTGCTGCGGGGCCGAGGGGCCAGGTTCCGCCCTGCGGGGTCGGGGCGCACAGCCCTGCTCTGGGGCCTAAGGGGACGGACGCGTCAGACTTGAGCGGGCGGGGCCGCGAGCCGCCTACTAACTCTGTGGGTCGCACTCGTGGAAGTGCTAGGCTTGGTCGCCCGGAGCAGTCCCCAGGGCAGCATGCTGCCTTTGCTCTGACCTTCTTGGAACCCTAAGAGGAACACAGGTTCAGCCCCCAGATGCCCATGACCTTCTGGTTCTCTTCCTCAAAATGATGCCAAGTAGCCCAGTGGGTGGCAGCCAGTGCCCAGGGTGTGCAGGTCGGAAGGAAGGGGAGGAAGCAAAGGCCCGCTGGCGCCGTCAGAGCTCGGGGTCTGCTGGGCTAAAGGGCCTTCCAGATAAGCAGTGGGCTGCGGGTGACTCTCGCTCACAGCCCGCACAGGAGTGCCCGCCCAACCGGACCACTTGCCAGCAGTTCCTCTGACCTCTGGCTCTTGAGATCTCGAGGGTGGGAGCAGCTGAGGCACTCACCATTCACTGGGGAAAGCACTGACTGGGGTGAGGGCCAGGATGGAAATTGGTGACTCCCAAGGTCCCCCAGGGCACCAGGGCTTGAAAGAATCCAGGCCTGGTTTATATCCCCAGAGTTCACCACTCCTTATCCACCCCCTCTCCCCACTAGGTCCCCCACAGACAGGATCTTGTGAGGATACATCCTGGGACATTCCAATCCCTTTCCCTGTACCCTTGGGGAACAGACTGGACCGAGAGTATCAGTGGCTGCAGCCCACAGGGTTACTAGCGAGCAGGCAGGGGACATCCCCCCTCCCTCTTTTATCCGTCAGAGCCAAAGCTTCCCATCGGTAAAGTGGGAGCTACATAAGGCAGAGTTCCCAAATTCTAGACTCAGGGTCTTTGGAAAGGCGGGACTGCCTCAGAGAGGTTGGGATGATTGTGGGACCTGCTACTGGGTTGGGAAGTCCTGCCTGCAGTCTGACGTTCAACTTGGTAGGTGGATGCAGATGACGTCATGACCAAAGAGGAGCAGATCTTCCTGCTGCACCGCGCCCAGGCCCAGTGCCAGAAGCGGCTCAAAGAAGTCCTGCAGAGGCCAGGTGGGGGCGGAGTCCCGTGGGGCGCGGCCAAAAAAAAGAGGGTCTGGGGGCGAGGTCAGGAGAAGCAGGGGAGGAGCCGAAGGCAGGTGAGAGCCTAGGATGCAGAACCAAGGGGCAGCAGGGGAGAGGGCTTCCAGTTAAAGGGAGGGTCAGGCCCAAGCAAGGTGGGTCAGTTGTGATCAAAGTCAGCAGGCTGAAATGCAGAGCCTTCGGGTGGGATTAGGGCAGTAGGAAGGCAGCCACAGCCTAAATCATCCCTAACAGGCTTAGCCCTGGCAGGGCACCCCAGGATCAGGAGCAGAGTAGGTTGCCAAACCCCACTGGGGTGCACTGGGACAGCTTCCTGGAGGAGGAGGTATCCAAGGCAGGTCCATAAGAATAAGTAGATCTTTGAAGGCCACCTGGTCAGAGGACAAGGCTAAGGTGTCCAGGGTCAGGAGAATCAAGGGTCCACGGGACTGGATGGGGAGAAGGATAGAGGGTAGGGATGGGTATCTATGACTGTGAATCATGGTCTCTGTCCAGGAGAGGGGGTTTGACATGGGGTCGGCGGGGCTTCTGCACACCAGCACCGTATCTTCAGGGACCCCTGCCAAGGTCGAGGTGGGAGGGGCACTCACCTGGCTTCCCAGTTCCTGCCTCATCTCCAGCTAATCTCTTCCCTGAGTCCACTTCCTGGAAAGCGTTGCTGGGAGCTCATTAGTAGGCATTCAGGCCTCTGCTGCCTGTCTGATTAATCTCATCAACCTGGAAGAGGCCCAGACCCCCCTGACTGGCCGAGGAGAACCGTTTCCTGTCTGGAGCTGGCCCCTACACTGCTAGGGACTGAAGCCCACACAGTGACACACACTGTCGCATGTGGGCTTTGCTCACAGTCACAGGGATTCACATGGTCTGTGCAGTCCCAGCCCTGTCCATACTGGCTCCTCTGGTGGCTCTTTGGTCCCCTGCCCCAATCACATCAGGGTCTGGGGATCAGATGCCCACCCCCCACTCTGGGTCCTAGTGCTTTTCCCAGTTGAAGCCCAGGGGCACCTTCCCCGCCATGGTGCCTCATCCTGATGGAGCTCCTCTCCTCCTGCTCCGCTTCATCCTGCTGCCCCCCCCCCCACTAATGCTCCAGGGTCAGGCAGGATAACGGGCACAGCCACTCCATCCCAGTCTGGGGGTCTGCACTCAGCTTCGCACTGCTGCCACAAACCCTGACCTGGGAGGGTCCAGGTAACTGCAGGGACACAGGTCAGATAATGAGGGAGACTTTGCAGCGAGGTAGAGACCTGGAGCAGCAGGAGCAGGTGCCTGAACACCCTTGACAGCTGCACACTCTTGCTCATGGCGTCCACACCGCCAGCTTCCTGAGCTGCACCGTGCTCCAGCCAGCCTTCATTTTCACTGTTTAACCTCCACGGACATCACCCCTACTGTCCACTTTTGTCCTGCGCCCCCTGGTGGGAGTCTTGTCCTCCTGCACAGGCTCTGGCTCCCGCTCCTGGGTGGGAGGACAGGACCTCTGCCCAAGTCTTATCCACACTTACTGCTCAACCCACTAGTTGATCCCACACCCACATGGTGTTCTCTCCCGTTTGAACCTCCTGTTGACAGTCTCCATGCTCTCTGCTTACTTCTGCACCTGGCGAGTGCTCTACAGTTTGTAAAGCACTCTCTCACCTCTTACCTAGCTCTCCCAACAGCCTGGGCTGTCAGCAGGGCAGGGATCAACCCCACTGTACAAAGGGGATCCCTCTAAGGCAGGAAGGTCCCCTGGGTCCCCTGCCATAGCACAGTTCATTGACAGCCATGACTGCTCTGATTTCTCCAGCTGACATAATGGAATCAGACAAAGGATGGGCTTCTGCATCCACATCAGGGAAGCCTAAGAAAGAGAAGGCATCTGGGAAGCTCTACCCTGAGTCCGAGGAGGACAAGGAGGTGCCCACTGGCAGCAGGCACCGAGGTATGTTTGTGTGTCCATCCGAGACTGGCTGAGACCCGCCCACCCCACGGCTCTATCCCCTTTCGGTGAGCTCATGCTCTTGAGCTCTTGTGGAAAGGCATAGGCTGTGGCCCGCTCCCCAGGAAAGCAGGGGAGGAGCTGGGAGGACACAGAGCCCAGGAGGGATCATGCAGAGGGGGCTGGACCACTGGGAGATTTGGGCAGAGAACTTGCTCCGCACTACCCCGGGGTGGGGGACCCCGGGCTGTGGCCCCTCCTGTGGAGAGAGATGACAGAGAACCTGGGAGACAGAGGAGCAGGGAGAGATGCAAAGACCGAGGCAGAGAGGGTACCAGGAGGCGTAAACTGAGACTGGGACCCAGTGTGTCAGAAGAGGGCACACCAAAACACATAGAGTGGTGGGTCATAGACACAGAGCAGGAGAGGAGGGTGGCTGGGAGCAGCGGGGCCTGAGACAGTGGGCAGAGGAGGAAGAAGAGAGGGAGGGAGATGCAGGGCTGTGTTGTCCCTCAGGAAGGTAAGGAGAGACAAACTCAGAGCCCAGGCTGCAGCCACAGGGCCGGTTTGAACCGGCTGGGTGGGCAGCAGATTCCAGATGGGCCACATCTGGGAGGCTGTGGTCACCCTGTGGCTCCCCAGGGACCAGAGGGAATTGTGGGCCTGGCCAGGCGGGGCTGGGAATATGGTGCCCAGGACAGAGAGCCTTTCACCAAGCTGGGGTGGGTCCAGCCATCAAGGCAGCCTTCCAGGATGGCTGGAGAGTCCTGTGGTTGGAGCCCTGCAGGGGGAAAGAAGAGAACTAGGGGGGAAGAAAGTGGAAGATTCAGAGGCTGGGGACCCTCCAAGGTCACTTAGTATCTCTGCTGTGAGGCTGGAACCCCAAAGTAGGATATGTTATCCTGTCTCAAATGCAATTAGCACGTGGATTTGGGGGAGTATACCTCCCTCTACAAATGATCATTGGAGTCTTATAGCAGGTGCTTAGGGTGGTCTGGGATGGTGGTGGAAGCACAGGCTGATATGGTCAATCCCAGCTACCCAGTGAAGAAACTGGAACGCAAAGAGGGTGGACACATGCATGAGGTCAGCAGCTGTTTGGGAGTCCAGCTGGCACAGCTAGACCTCCTGCCTCCCGTCCATGGTTTCTGGACAGGGGTCCCACGGAAAACACTTTCAACTAAGGGAGTTAGTCTGGGCGCTTGCCCTTCTCCAGAGACACCTGGAGGTGGGACCAAAAGCAGAGGAAAAAGAGACAGGCCTGGCCAGGGGCTGAGTACCTGAGGAGGGCAGGGCCCTAAGCTATACTTGCCTCTCTTGGTCTCCACCAGCCAATCTAGGAAATAGGGCCAGTGCCAGTACCCGCACGCAGGGGCTGTAGGGCTGAATTCTATGAGGCCAGGGATTCAATTCTATGTAGGACACAGTAGGTAGTAAGGCTCAATGCATTCTCTCCAGAACGCTCCAGGCCTGAGTTCTCCAGTCCTGGGGCACACCTGTCCCTGAGGGAGCCAGCGACCACAGGTGTGTTCATTCTTCTGGGTCACTAACCATGGACTTGACTGGTGTCCCCCACCCTGTCTGTCTGTCTCTGTGGGCACAGGGCGCCCCTGCCTGCCCGAGTGGGACCACATCCTTTGCTGGCCGCTGGGGGCACCAGGTGAGGTGGTGGCTGTGCCCTGTCCCGACTACATTTATGACTTCAATCACAAAGGTAAGGCCGGCTGGAGTAGGGCAGGGACCACAGGGAGAGACTGGGAGCTCAGGGCCCCAGACCTCTCTGCATACGCTCACCCTCCCCGTGGACCTGCAGGCCATGCCTACCGTCGCTGTGACCGCAATGGCAGCTGGGAGCTGGTGCCTGGACACAACCGGACGTGGGCCAACTACAGCGAGTGTGTCAAGTTCCTGACCAACGAGACTCGTGAACGGGTGCGAGTTTTCCCTTTCCCCACCCCATCAGGGGGTGATCTGGATAAGGCCACCTCCACCCCTTTGGTGACTCCTGAGCGAACCTTGAGTCCCGGGGCGCTGACTGTGTGTTCCCCACGCGCACAGGAGGTGTTTGACCGCCTGGGCATGATCTACACCGTGGGCTACTCCGTGTCGCTGGCCTCCCTCACCGTGGCCGTGCTCATCCTGGCCTACTTCAGGTGGGCGGGGCCGGGGCGGGCCGGGGTAGCACCTTCCCTCTGCGCACCCCCCTCCCCCCTCCCCCCACACACAGCCTGGCTCCCCGGGAGCCCCCCGCGTGTCCCGGGGCCCCCACCCACGGTGTTGTCGCGCCCCGCAGGCGGCTGCACTGCACACGCAACTACATCCACATGCACCTGTTCCTGTCCTTCATGCTTCGCGCCGTGAGCATCTTCGTCAAGGACGCGGTGCTCTACTCGGGCGCCACGCTCGACGAGGCCGAGCGCCTCACCGAGGAAGAGCTGCGCGCCATCGCCCAGGCACCCCCGCCGCCCACCGCCGCCGCCGGCTACGTGAGTGCCCCCCCCCCGCCCCCCCGGCCGCGGCCCAGGCACCTCCAGCTCTGCACCCCCCCACCCAGCCTCCTGCTTCCGCGGGTCGGGCGTCACCGTCATCGTCATCGTCGTGGGCCTGCTCACAGCCACCCCACACCCCACCGTGTCCCTAGCCCAGCCTCAGCCCTGCTGCCCGCCCGCCCGTTCGGCCAAGGACTCTGTGATTGTCCCCCTCCCGCCCCTTTCATCAACCCTCCCGCCTCTGCCCAGCACCCCACAGCCACCCCACCTCTTCACCTTGGCCCCTGCCCCTGTCCTGAGTGCCCTCCTGCCCCTGGCAGCATCCTCCCCCACCCCCGCCCCCTGCTCCTCAGCTGCGCCCTTGCCCTGGCCCTTGACCAGAGCCTGGCCCTTCGTCAGCCAGCACCACTTGTCCGAGCTCATCCCCTAGCCCATCGCCGACTTCCCCAGATGCAGGCCGGCCCTCTGGCTAACATCAGCTGCTCTCCTAGGCGGGCTGCAGGGTAGCTGTGACCTTCTTCCTTTATTTCCTGGCCACCAACTACTACTGGATTCTGGTGGAGGGGCTGTACCTGCATAGTCTCATCTTCATGGCCTTCTTCTCAGAGAAGAAGTACCTGTGGGGCTTCACGGTCTTCGGCTGGGGTATGCAGGCGCGGCGGGCAGCGTGGCACAGGCAAGGGTGGGACCACAGGCAGCAGGGTCAAAGGGGCCACTAAGAGTGAGGTGTCCACACAGCATATCCCGGCCTGGACCTGGAGCCGCCAGTGTGTGGTCTGCCCACCCCTTCTCTGACTCTAACCCCATCCCAGGTTCAGGCAACAGGCCTTGGCCAGAGGTCTGGGTGTATCTGGAGTGGGTGCTCAGCCTGGGGTTGGGGCTCACCTGGAGGCAGATTCACCTGGCGTGGAGGCTTAAACCCAGGAGAGGGAGGGGGTGCTCTCAGGCCAAGATTCAGCTCAGCATCAGAGTGGGATGGTGGGTCAGAGGCCATCCTGGGGCTGGAGTTGAGATCTGGAATGCTCCCTCCACCCCAAGCACTGTTTCCCTACCAATCTCCACACCACGTGGAGCTGTCCACACCACTGCCACCTTGCCTGTGGGATCCATGACCCAGAGCCCCAGACCGGACTCTTGGCCTCATCTGGGGCTTCGGCAGCCCCTCTGCCGAATGGGCTGCTGGGGCTCGGCACTCCTCCCCCATGGGCTCTGGGATTGAGTTACTGATAATTGTCCATTATTGTTGGCAGCACCAGAGCTTGGCTGGGCTCCGGGGCAACTGGCCAGACTGCAGAGGGGTAGGCCCGGTGGCTGAAGCCCTCCCTGCACTCGGCACCCAGAAGCTCTCAGGTCAACAGCCACAGCCCCTTGGCACATACTCTGACCTTGACTTTAGCCACGGCAAGCCCCAGAGTTGGGGCTCTGGTCCCTGAAACTGACCTGGGCTCTGGGGCTAGAGGGTGTCAGGGTTGAGCAGGAAACACACAGACTGCGAGCATACAGAACTGAGGGACACAAGAATGTCACAGCCCTTTTGCCCACCGTAAACCCAGGTCACACCCTGCCCCTCCCAAGGGTGCACCTGACCTAGAATGAAGTGTGAGGGGGTGGAGGGCGGGAACCCGGGCTCCTGTCTAGAGTCTGGGCTCATTCAGAGGTACCGTACATGTGCCATCTGAGCTGACTCAGGCCTGGGAACACCAGGGTTCCCCTGTGGCCTTTACTCAGCCTGGATGACAGCTGTCACTCCATCCAGCCTCATCCCTGGGGGGGAGGAGGTGGCTAGGACCTTTCAAACTGAGTGTGTGTGTTGGGGGCACGGCGGTGCTGGGACAGAAAACTGCTGGTACTAGGCCCCTTCCCCCCAGGGACTCTCAGCCCAGAGCCTAAAAGCAAGGAGGGAATGGTCTGGGCATGGGGAAGTTAGCAAAGCCCTATTTTGCCACGCACCAGACAGGTCTGCATGTGTGGGTAGGAGATGCAGAGCCAAGATGAGGGCAGAGGGCTGAACTGGGTCCTGAGTGCTAGAGTCCTAGGAGGAGGCTGTTGGGGAGGCAGAGCAGCACATGTCAGCGTGTGGCTCCATCACCAGGCGCCCGTGGGCCCAGGGTGAGGGGGGTCATGGAGGATGAGAGGAATGGGCCAGGCAGGGTGTGCCGAGGGGAGAGACGCGGTGGGCAGTGCCCACGGTCCCTCACGCACCGTCCCTATGTGCCCACAGGTCTGCCCGCCGTCTTCGTGGCTGTGTGGGTCAGCGTGAGAGCCACCCTGGCCAACACCGGGTAGGTCCAGGTGGAGAAGGGGCCCGGGATACCCCCCGGCACCCCCTTGGTCTGTGCAGTGTGTGAGGGGGCTCCCTGTACCCTGGCCCTGAGTGGGCCCCGCTACCGTTTTCTGTCTGGCTTTGAGCCGGGTCCTCTCTCAGGGTCACAAGAGGCTGCTTCAAAAGAAGTGTCTGAGGGCAGCCTCAGGCTCCGCCATACCCAACAGCGCCCTGTCCTTTGTCCCTAACAGCTGCCTGCAGAGCAGACCACTCTGGGGCCACTCTGTGGGGGGGGCGCAGGGTGGGAACAGGGGTGGGAGCTGATGCCTCGGCCTCCCCCAGGTGCTGGGACTTGAGCTCCGGGAACAAGAAGTGGATCATCCAGGTGCCCATCCTGGCCTCTATTGTGGTGAGCGGGGCTGGCAATGGGGCCGGGTGGGGGCGTGTGCTACAGGCGCCGCCAGGGCTGGAGCCACAGGCCTGAGAAGCACCCGATCCCCGTCCTGGCCCAGCTGGGGAAGACAAGGGTCCTCTTGGAGACGCAGCAGCAGCGCAGAGCAGCGTCTTGGCAGGGCCATGGGCCCCAGGGCGCTCGCCCCCACCCTGCCAGGGCGCAGCTCGAGATGCAGCCCTGCCTCACTTCCACAGCTCAACTTCATCTTGTTCATCAACATCGTCCGGGTGCTCGCCACCAAGCTGCGGGAGACCAATGCCGGCCGGTGTGACACGCGGCAGCAGTACCGGTGAGCTGTGCCCGGGGGCATCACGCCCCAGTGCCCCGTAGGAAAACAAAGACAGAGGCCCCAGGAATGAGCCTGTGTCATGGGAAGGACTCAGCTCCTGACTCCCTGGCTGGCCCCACCCTGAGCAGTAATGGGATTTCTCTGGGGCCATCCCAGAGCCAACCTAAGCCATTAAGTGCTAGGCCCTGCCCTAGAGCGGGGTCTGCGAGGGGGCAGGGGGCAGGGACAAACCCAGACCTCCCCTCAAAAAGCTGATTGTAGGGAGTACAGGGACAGGTGGGCAGTGGGTGGCTTTGAGAGGGCGGTGGCTCAGCTGAAACTCTAGGCGCCTAGAGCTTGGGGCTGGCAGGTGCAGGTGGCACAGTGACTACCCAGGGGAAGTGGCTTGTCCCTGAGCCGCCTGCCCTGCTGGCCCAGGAAGCTGCTCAAATCCACACTGGTGCTCATGCCGCTCTTTGGCGTCCACTACATCGTCTTCATGGCCACGCCGTACACCGAGGTCTCAGGGACGCTCTGGCAAGTCCAGATGCACTACGAGATGCTCTTCAACTCCTTCCAGGTGCGCAGCCCTGGCCAAGGCCTGGCTGAGGGCGGGAAGGGGGCGCAGGGCAGGGGCGGCCACTCCCATGCTCTCCAGATGCGGCCTCTGGGCCCTGACCCCACTCACGTCTTTCCACAGGGATTTTTTGTCGCCATCATATACTGTTTCTGCAATGGCGAGGTAAGCAGGGTGGCAGGTGGGGGGCAGCGCTGGGGCCAGGCAAGGAGGACACAGAAGTGCCAGGGGTCCCCCAAGTCTTATTCCTCCATTCTTCCACCCAATTCCTCTGTTCCTCCAAGACATCCCCAAGGACATTCTGAAGGCAGAGAGTCTTTCCAGATGATTCAGGCTCAGGATGAGCTAGGATTTGCCGGCTCCTCAATCTCTGGCAGGGGCAGTGTCTTCCCAACCCCAGGGCTGAATTCCCCGTAATTCAAATTGAAGGACTCAGCCACCCGGGGCCATTGGAGCCTTGTAGCTTCTGGGTGTGTCTGTTGCCTGCAGCCAGGCACCACTTCTGAGGATGCAGGGATTTTACTTGGCCTTGGGATTTTCCAGGAACACCCCACACCTCTGGTTCCATTCGGGGCTGAGCGTAGGGGCAGGGACAAGGGCACGGCCGGGGCTGGGGGCACACATGGCAGGAGGAGGGGTTAGCTGCCAACCTGATGGTCCGCCCTCCCCCGGCCCTCGCAGGTACAGGCCGAGATCAAGAAATCCTGGAGCCGCTGGACACTGGCCCTGGACTTCAAGCGCAAGGCCCGAAGTGGGAGCAGCAGTTACAGCTACGGCCCGATGGTGTCTCACACGAGCGTGACCAACGTAGGCCCCCGCGCGGGACTTGGCCTGCCCCTCAGCCCCCGCCTGCTGCCCGCCGCTGCCGCCACCACCACCGCCACCACCAACGGCCACCCCCCGATCCCGGGCCACACCAAGCCAGGGGCCCCGACCCTCCCGGCCACACCACCTGCCACGGCTGCTCCCAAGGACGATGGGTTCCTCAACGGCTCCTGCTCGGGGCTGGACGAGGAGGCCTCCGCGCCGGAGCGGCCTCCCGCCCTGCTGCAGGAGGAGTGGGAGACGGTCATGTGATCGGGGACCTGTGCCAGGGTTGGACTCGTGGACATAAGGGCCGACAGACGGACCAAGAGACAGGCGGTTGGACAGTTGCCCACTCAGGGCTGGGGCTGGGAAGACAAAACAGGAAAAAAAAAAAACGAGAAAAAAAAAAAAGAAAGAAAAGGGAAAAGGAAGCGGTGTGTAGCTTCCTGTGGTCTGAACTGGGGCTCGGGAGGGGAGGGGTGGAAGCCACGGAGAAGTTCTTGGATTTCACCTCTGAAGGGCCTCCAGGGGCCACGGGCCAGTTGGAGGGGTCGGTGGGGCACACAGTCCAGCAGGAAGGACCTGGGAGAGGCCTAGAGTGGCCCGAGTTTGCGGGGGTCCCCCAGGGGCCCAGTGGAGCCATGCAGGAGCCAGGCCGCAGCCTTTCCCCACCACACGCTGCCACCTAGGCTGCTTTTGCCGAGACCCAGGCCTCCGGGTCGGGTGGGGTGGGGGAACCCGGGTTCCTCTAGGCCATCTTGTCCCCTTTTGCCCTGTCACTGTTCACTAGCAGCCAACGGCAGATCTCTGGGTCCCTGGCCCTGCTCCAAGCCCCTTCCTGCGGGTCTGGTGGCCATGCTGAGCCCCTTGGGGGCTGGGGCACTCAGGGAGCTCTGCACACATGATCCCCAGCCCCCACCTGGATTTGACACACCTCTGGCGACCAGACTGAGAGTGTGCCGAGGCCATCAAGTGAGCTGTGGGCTGTGAGGGAGCCTGGGGTCAGCCCACAGGTCTGGCTGGGGTGAGGGCCTGCAGGACTCAGTACATCCACTCACCGTGGATCTCAGGCTGTCACTAAGCATCCTTATCTAACACCCGCCTGCTAGGTTACTTGCCCCGGTGACCTCTGCCCAGTCCAGGCTCGGGCTCTAGAATGGCGCAGGCCCTCCTCGCCTGATACTGAGAACTGACCCCAGTGCCTCTCCACCCCATGCTCTGAGCAGAACAAGCTTCTTTCTCAAGTCTGCAGACAGCCTCGCCTCTGGGCCTTATGGGCTAGTACCCCTAGCTGGCGCCCCTACCCTCTTCAGCGCAAACGGTTTTGGACTCAGCATCTGGAAAGCGCTCCCCATCTCGAACAGCACTCCTACCCCTGGGGAGGGGTGAGGGGTCACGGGGCCAGGACCACAGACTCACTTAGCAGCGGGGTGGCACAGACACTCTGGGCAGCCTCAGGCTGAGGATGGCGGGGAAGGCAAACGATTGCCCAAAGGCCTGGAGCACCCATGAGCGCTATGTGGTGGGATGTGCTTGGAATGCTGCAAGCGACGGGCCAGGACCCAAAGGGCCCCTGAGGCAGTTTAAGCATCGAGGACTGCTGTGAATGCTGGGAGCTGTTGGAGATCATGCAGGGAGAGCAACGAGCTCTGAGCCACGTTTAGAAGAGTCCCTGCCCCATTGGAGAGGCCAGAGGAGGTCACTCAGAGCTCAGGGGAGAGGGAGCCTTCTGGGAGGCAGGTGGCAGGGAGGACCCTGCATGAGGCATTGGCGGACAGAGGAGACCCAAGCAGGACAGGCCCCCATCCCCTTCCTAGGGGTGTCTGCATCATATCCCTCTTCAGGGCTCCGAGCTACAGGACCCTGGGCCTTCTGGCAAACTCATCCCACCTACCCCACACGTAGTCGCTGAGGCCTCTCTAGCTGGCTGGGCCCCAGGGCCCTATTTTCCATCCCAGACTCCTCCTTGGGAGGCTTCTGAAGTCGAGTCCATGAGGCCCACTCACCCTGAAACACACCTTAGGGTACCCCTAGGACAGGCCTGTGTCTTCCCCCTCAGACTGGGTGCCCCCCAGACCTCTGAAGACCCTTGGAAGGAATGTACCCTCTTGGTACATTCCCTCTTGGGGGGCCCTGGAACACAAGGCCAGGCCCCAAGCTTGGGTGAGACCATAGCTTCCAGTCTGAATTGAACCTCTCCTCTCAGACTGGATTTCTTTTAAGACAGGGTTTAGCCTCTTCTCACAGACCTCCATGGGACCTCCATCCCAGGACAGGGCTGTGCTCACCCCTCAAGAATGGGTGTTCCTCCAGGACAGGGCTGTTCTCCTCAGACTACATACCCCCCAGGACAGGGCCAGGCCTTCCCCTTTAGACCGGGAACCATTTCTGGGATGTCCAGGACAGGACTCGACCTTACACCAGCCCAAGGCCCTGGGCCAGGACCCTCCTGCTAACTTAGACCTGGAACCCTTAGGCCAGAGCCGGCCTTCCCACTCAGAGGCCCCTGAGCAGCGCCTGGGCCATCCAGGTGTTGGCAGAGGAAGTAGGAGCCCTCAGTGGGCCTGGCACGCAGTCAGGACCCTGTTTGCCTTGAGCAGGGGCTGGAGCCAGGTGGTCATTTCTCCCTTCAAGGCCTCCCAGCCCAGCCAAGCCACAGGGAACACGTAAACACCAGCCGAGCTGGGAGCGGGCAGGCAGGGGGAGGACACTGAGAGACCCCAGCTCCTCAGCCACCTTGGCCATGGTGTCTGGCACCTCGGGGGCTGCCCTGAACTCCAAGCTGGGCCAGTAAGGCAGACCTCAGCTCCCACCTGTCTTGGGCATGTGAACAGGCCCTGCCCTCTCTGGCCTGTCTTTCCTCAGCCCAGACTAGGAGAGGGACCTGTGAAGATCCTTGGAAGGAATGTACCCTCTTGGGGGCCCCTGGAACACAAGGCTGGGCCCCAAGCCTGGGTGAGACCATAACTCCCTGCTCAGGATGGGGCCTAGGGGGTCAGGGGTGTCAGAGAGATGGCTCAGCCCACCCTCAACCTGCAAGCCTGTTGAGAATAAGCATAATAAGTTGAGCCCCACACGCCCACCCAGAGTGGCAGGCTGTGACACCCGCACGCCCTTCTGACCTCACCCTGGGAAGCTGGGACAGAACAGAGTAGGGGAAGGGGAAGTTCAGAAGGGACATGACCCTGCCCTAGGGGGTCTTAAGGGGACACAGCCCTGTGCTGATGGCGTATGAGGGGCCATGACCCTGCCCGGGGGTCTGAGAGGGTCCTGGCTCTGCCTTGCTGTTAGAAGAGGTCTGGCTGTGGGGGTCCGTCAGAGGGGCTGGAGCAGTGGGGCTTGCTGAGCAGCCCCGGCACACGGGCTGGGTTGGGTCCAGCTGCTTGTCCCTCATGCTTCCTCAGCCAATTCCAGGAGAATGATCCCAGCCTAAGGCTACCACAGCCAACTGAAACAAGCCTTGGCTGGGGCAGAAGAGCCTCCTCTTGGGCAGAGGAGGGGACTCCAGAGCCAGGCAGGGGCCTGGACCCTGGCTCGCTCCCAGTGTGTGCTGTGTGATCCTGGGCAAGCAGCCTTCCCTCTCTGAGCCTCGGCTTCTCTTCTGAGGTCAGGCCCCTGTCCAGGTCTCTTGGTCAGTGTGGGCTTGGTACCCCATCCTGCTCCTTAGCGACCCCTAGGACACAAGACCAGGGGACAGATCCCTTCCTTCTTCAGTATCACAGTCATGCTGGCTGTGGGGGCCAAGAGGTGGTGGGTGCCGACTGTGCAGCTCCTGCCTGTCCAAGAGCTGGGGTGAGGAAGGGGGCCGGGGTCTGGGAGGCAGAAGAGTCAGAAAAGCAGATTCCAACCTTTCATTCTGGCCTCAGCTTTCCAAATCTGTGGGTGAGGAGAGGGGAGGCGGCTGCATTAATTGTGCACCTACTGTTCAGCCTCCCTCCCCCCGCAGCAGTTCTGATGGGGGGTCTAGAGGCTTCCATCCCCCTGAAGGCATCCCCCTGAAGGCTTCTGATCAGAGTTCTCTGACAGAACCAGGAGTGCCTTGGGGAGCTCTGCAGACGAGCAGCCCCCATGGGCTCCTGCTGGCTTTGCTTCCCAAAGGGGAGGAGGTGAGGACCAGGCCAGACAGGGAGGATGGGGGCATGGGAGGGCGGGCTCCTGGCCACCCCGAGCTCCGAGCTCCGGCACCTGTGGCTGCAAACTCTGCAGGTCCTGGCACAGAGGCCCGTCGTCCGCTCCTCCCACTCTGCACAGCTGTGCTCTCCTGGCCGCCCAAGGTAGCTGGTCCATCCCAGGGACCCTCTCCCCAGTAGGTCAGGAGACAGCCTCGATGTAAACCATGCTCTGGCCCTGCCCAGAGACCACATGGGCAGGCTCTGTGCCCCACCAAGCTCACCCACATCAATGACACAGACGGATGTGTCATGGGGCTCTTATGTGTGTATAGATTTGTGTGTCTATTTATTTGTATTAGTGTATGTTTGTGTCTGTGTATTTATTTGTATTTATGTATGTATATTTATATGTGTGTGTTCATATATGTGTCTAGCTATGTGTCTGTTGTGTCTATCTGTACTGTGTCAGTTGGTGGCTCTTTTTTTTCTTTAGATTTTATTTATTTATTCACGAGAGACACACAGAGAGAGGCAGAGACATAGGCAGAGGGAGAAGCAGGCTCCCTGCAGGGAGCCCGATGTGGGATTCAATCCCAGGACCCCGGGGATCACTACCTGAGCCAAAGGCAGACGCTTAACCACTGAGCCACCCAGGTCCCCAGTGGTTCTATCTGTATATATACATATATATATCTGTGTCTGCTTATGCGTGTGTATATGTCCATTTGCACATGTCTATTTGTGTGACCGTATTGTGTATCAGTGTGTCTATTTGCATTTGTTTGTATGTATGTCTGTGTATACGTGTGTGTCTATTTGTGTGTGTGTGTGTCTGTGTGGACCTGTGGTCTGAGAACGCCGCCTGTGGGTGGAATTTGGCCCAGGGACATGTTTGGTTTGGCCCTCACAGTATTTTCAACATCTTGAGCCAACATTTAAAAATCAGGATATTTCACATAAAAATTCAGCTTTCCAGTTTCTCTTAAAAATTCAGAAGCCCTGGCAGCCTTGGCCTGTGTTCCCATGAGGCTGCTCTCCTCTAGAGCTGCACAGGGGCTGCCCATCCTCCCACCCCCTCACCACTTAGCTCGCCTACCAGCACCTTGGGGATGATTGAGTTTGTGACCTCAGGGTGTGTGGTCAAAACCGAGTGCAAGCCTAGCTGTCAGGGAGCATGTGCATGAACAGTCTGCACTGGGGGGTGTGTACATGTAAATGCATATGTGCATGGGAGCCAATCTGTGTGAACAGGGTGCATATGTGTGAATGCATGTGTGTGCATTAGGCAAATATGAGTGCGTGGGGGACGTATGGGTGCCTGCACGTGCAGGTGTGGGTATGCGTGTGAGAATGCATGCATGTGCCCGTGTGTGCGCATGGGGGGTGTGTGCGTGGCCGTATTCGTGGCCATGTGGAGTGTGTGGGCCACTGTGGTCTGGCAAGCTCTGCATAGGGGCCTCTTCCGGCCTTTGATGGGGAATTGGATTCCCGGCTTCTGGCTGGGCTGCCTTGTGGGATTTATTTCTGTCTCAGTGCCGACCAGAGGCCTGAGTAATGGGAACATTTTAAGAAAACCAGTAAATACATAGAGAAGGGGCAGGCTGGCCGGGAAACTGCCTGGACACCCCTGCCCAGCCCACGGCCGCCAGAGGCCCTGAGGCCAGGCCTGAGCCAGGGAGGAAGCAGCCTTAGGACCCAGCACGCACGCTCGCTCCACTCTGTGGAATGCCCACGAACGCCCTTCCGGGCCCATCAGGTGGGTGAAGCCTCCTAGGCCACCCGGATGGCCTCTGGGACCACAGGCATCTTGGGAGCTTGGCTCTGACAATCGATGCTCAGGACAGGTTCAGAGGATGCCGTGCGAGGTCTGGCCTGGGGGCTAAGGGGGCCTGACCTTCCAGGAGAGTCCCTTTCCCCAGCCAGACTACAGAGGGTCCACATCCCGGGGTGTCCTGGCCACGGATGCCTCCCACAGGTGCAGACCCTCCCACAGGAGGGATGAGGCTGCCTGGACCCGGCAGGGCTGGAGCTGCCCCCAGAGCTGGGGGCCCGCGTGCCCTGGAGTGTGGTGCCTGGAAGCTGGGTAAGGCCAGCCTGGGCGCAGTGGCCGGGCCGGGCCGGGCGATTGCTTTCTCCGGGGGACGAGGGGCGCTGTGCTTACCCCAGACCCGCCGGAGCAGCGGGGAAACAGGCAGGGCTGACCTGCGCTCCCTCAGGGGCCCCCGATCGGTGTCTTCTGCTGCCCCCCAGCGGCCACGGGAAGAAGTGGGGACATAAAGGCTGCCCAAGACTGGTCCCCACGGCCTCCAGGCTGAGGCCCCCGCCCCACCGCCCACGAGGCCCCGCTGTAAGGCGCAGCCAGATGGCGCTGGGGGAAGCGAGGTCTTTCAGGCTGGCCTGAGGGAGGGGCTTGGCTCCCGCCACCGGCAGGTCGGCCGGCCCGGGAGCCACATCAGCCCCAGAACAGTGCCCAGCGAGGGTAGGTCCTCGGCCCCTGTAGGGGTGGGCAGTCCTGCAGCAAGCCCTGGACGTGGCTCAGAGCCCCGGAGAGGCACCTGCGCGAAGGTGAGCCGGCGTCTCAGAGAGCCCAGAGCTGGTGAGCAGCCGCAGGGGACCCCAGGGGACGTGGCCGGGAGGACAGCCAGGCTCCAGGGGCTAGATTTGCCCGCACCGGGTGCCTCCAACTCTTGGCTGCAGCCCGCTGCAGACAGAATTTTCCCTCCTAACTGTAGGGCCCGGCTTCTCTCTGACCCCCGCGTCCCCGATTCCTCACTGCGGAACAGGCCCCGTACCAGCCCCCAGCGGCCTATCCCAGGTACAACTTCCTCCCGGCCCTCCTGCGCCAAGCCCGGGGCTCTGGGCCAGCAGGCCCTGTCCTCCTGTCCTCTGCTGGGGAAGTGGCGTTGCTGAACGACCCAGGTCTGACACCTCTCCAGAGATGACCCGGAGGCCAGATGTCCTCAAAGATTTCAAGCAGGAGGGACCTAAGCGTTGGGAGGTCAGTCAGGGCTGTCCTGGAGAAGCTGGGGAGTTGGGTAGCAATGGGCACACGAGGGCTCCCTCCATCCACAGAGGTGGGCAATGCCACTTGCTCATTCCCTCAGCCCTGTAACAAGGGGGCTGCTGGGGCCTGAGAGCCCCCAACCCGCCCCCTGCTGTGACCCACTCTGAACTGCCCCATCTGATCTTCCACAAGACTCTAGAAAACTTGTCTTTTTAAAATACTTTTTTAAATCACAATTTTACATGACCTACCATTCTTTGCTGCTGAAATTAAATTTTTTAATTTTGAAATACAGATTCATAGGAAGTTAAAAAGATAATACAGAGGGACGCCTGGTGGCTCAGCGGTTGAGCATCTGCCTTTGGCCCAGGATCCCAGAGTCCAGGGATCAAGTCCTGCCATCGGGCTCCCCGCAGGGAGCCTGCTTCTCCCTCTGCCTGTGTCTCTCATGAATAAAATCTTTTTTAAAAAAGTTAATAAGATAATACAGAGCAGTCCTGTGTACCATTCACCCACTCTCCCCTGATGGGAGACTAGTAAAGCATCAAAACCAGGAATCTGATATTGGCACAATGTGTGTGCATAGTTCTATCCCATTTCAACACATACATGGATTTGTGAAATCGGTGCAACCAGGAACTTCTATCACCATGAAGATCTCCCTTGAGCTACCCCTTTATATAGTCACACTTGCCCTTACTGTTCCTAACCCCTGCACCCACGAATCTGTTCCCCAGGTCTAGGATTTTGTCATTTCGAGGATGTTACAGATAGGGAATTGTAGGGCACATGATCTTTATATATAAAGATATGTGTGCGCATATTTCACTCAGCATAATGTCCTTGAGATTCACCCAAGCCATCAGCTTTATCAACAGTTTTGTTCTTTTTTCCATGCGGAATAGTATTCCATGGCACAGATGTGCCAGTTTAACAGGGAACCTACTGAAGGACATTTTGCGGTTGGTTTGCTTCTTCACAGAATAAAAACCTGATTCTCTACTCCATTACTCCCAAAAGTACAGGACCAAGTGAAGGAATGCTCCCATACATTGCCATATGTCAGAAATTTATTACCACATACTTATTTCATCTGTTTTTGTGTAATATTTTAATTCCAAAATGAAGAACGGGAAACTATACTGACCTTGAACTTCATCTGATGACTTGGAAACCTCCATTACACTAGAGATCTAGGCTCATTTGTTTTAGTTGGACATATCCTGGACAACAAATTCAAGCTACCTAGTATTCAATAACCAATGACACATGTGACATTTGGGAGGGTTTTTTTCCCCTCTCGCTTTTGGTGATTATAAAGAAAGCTGTTAGTGAACATCTGTGTGGACAGTGTTTATTTCTCTGGAGTAAATGCCTAGGAGGACTCTGGTTGCTGGATTACATGTTAAGTGTTTAAGAAACTGCCAAACTATTTTCCAGAGTAATTGGACCAATCACAGTCCTACCGGCAACATACAAGAGACTCTGTTTCTCTACATCCTTGCCAGCATTTGGTATTATCACTATTTTGTATTTAAGCTGTCCTAACAGGTGTGTAATGAGGTCTCATCATGGTCTTCATTTGTATTTCCCTAACGGCCAGAGATACTGAACCTCTCTCATGTGTTTGCCATTTGTATACCCTGTTCAGTGAAATGTCTTTCCCATTCCTTCCTTCCCTCCTTCTGTTGTGAGAGTTCTTCATATATTCTAGGTTTGAGTCCTTTATCAGATAAGGGGTCTGCAATTTAGTAGGTAGCTTTTCATTCTCTTAATAGAGTTTTTGTTGGAGGAAAAGCTTTTCATTCTGGTTAAGTTAAATTTATTTATTTATTTATTTATTTATTTTTTAATGGATGTGCTTTCTGGGTCTAATGTCTAAGAACTCTTCACCGAGTTCTAGGTCCTGGAGATTTTCTCCTAAAAGTTTTTTTTTTTAAGATTTTATTTATTTATTCATAAAAGACAGAGAGAGAGAGAGAGAGAGAATGAGAGGCAGAGACACAGGCAGAGGGAGAAGCAGGCTCCATGCAGGGAGCCCGACGTGGGACTCGATCCCGGGTCTCCAGGATCACGCCCTGGGCTGAAGGCAGCGCTAAACCACTGAGCCACCTGGGCTGCCCCTAAACGTTTTTATAGTTTTACATTTTACATTTAAATCTATGATCCAGGGGCACCTGCATGGCTCAGCAGTTGAGCGTCTGCCTTCAGCTCAGGTCGTGATCCCGGGGTCCTGGGATTGAGTCCTGCATCAGGCTCCCTGCAGGGAGCCTGCTTCTCCCTCTGCCTATGTCTCGGCCTCTGTCTCTCATGAATAAATAAAACTTAAAAAAAAATAAACCTACAATCCACTTTAACTTTTGTATATTGCCTTGGCTTTTGGTTGGGGGGTTTTTTTTGGCCTATGGATATCCAACCACTCCAGCACCATCTGCTGAATCCTACCTTGCCTTCCTTGAGCTCATTTTGCACCTCTGTCAAAAATGACTTAGCCATACTTGTTTGGGGCTACTTGGGTTCCCTATTCTTTTTCACTGATCTATGTATTTATCTTTCCACCAACACCCCCAGCTTGATTACAGGGGAATCTAAAATGGTGTCAGGGGGCTCCTGACTCAGTGGGTAGAGCATGACTCTTCATCTTGGGGTAATGAGTTCCAGACGCTGGGTATGGAGATGACTTAAATGAATAAGGAAATTTTAAAATCATGAATTCAGTATCCTTAGTAGGTACAGCTATGCAAACCATCTATTTCATCTCAGAGGAGTCGTGGTAGTTTGTGCTTTTCAAGAAATTGGTCCATTTCGTCAACTTGTCAAACTGATGTGGGTATCTACAGTATCCCTTCATTGTCTTCTGAGGTTTCTGAGGTCGTCAGGGCAGCCTTATTGCATTCCTAATATTCGTGCCTGTGTCTTTGTAAGTCTTGCTAGAGGTCAGCCAATTATTGATTTTTGCAATGCTTACCAGTTTCTTTGGTCGCCACTTCTTCCTGCATCCTGTGGCAGACACTGCTGGCTGCCTTCCCAGTACTCTTTCTACCCTTCTTCCTCTCGTGGAACCTCGATTTCAATCACAGTGGCAATGTGCCCAGCTTAAAACACCCTTACTCCCCACACGTCTGCAGTGAGGGCTCGTGGGACGCGGAGGCAAGCCTGGGGGGCTGACCGGGCGTGAAGCCACGGCTCCCTCAGCCAGCCTGCCCCTTGCCCTTCCGCCTCCTCCCTGTGGCTCCCACCTGGGGGTGCGCAGGCTCCTAGGGGAGCTGAGGACGGCAGCTGGGGGGACAGAAGGGATCTGTGTCCCTGGATCCACTGTATCGCCATGGACTTAACACAAGAACAATAAAGCCCTCCTTGTTTGAGATCCTGTTCGTGGTCGTCTGCCAAATGCGGCCCCGATTCCCACACCCCTCTCGCGGCCCCCACCACCACTCCTCTTGCTAAGGAGCATTCCCTGCTCATTCTTCCGGCAAAGATCTGTGCATAGTAAACACTTGGTATCATAAGCCCGAAAATGTCTATCTGGCCCTA
The DNA here is from genome assembly GCF_048164855.1 of Canis lupus baileyi. NCBI lineage: Eukaryota > Metazoa > Chordata > Mammalia > Carnivora > Canidae > Canis > Canis lupus. The sequence continues at coordinate 43,529,348 of NC_132856.1, read as the reverse complement.
ATGACGTACACTAATTAAGCGGATTGTCACGTTTCCTTGGTACTTGGGAAAAATTTGTCTTGTAGTACCTACTACTGAGGAAAATGGAACTCATTCATTCTTATGTGGCGGTTGTTTTTTTTCCCCATGTAGCCTGTATGATTTGTCTCTTCACCCTCAATGTTCTAACTTGGACCGCTAACAAAACTGCAGATGTGGCTATTTTAAAATACCACACTTACCGAGTAATTTATGTTGTGAATTCTGGAGATTTCTCTCCTTAAAAGGTATGTGTGTGAGATACAGCATATACACCAAAAAAAATAATAAAATAAAATAAAATAAAATAATAAAATAAAATAAAATGGACAGAGAATAAAATGTATTCCTGCCACTCAAACCAAGTTAAAGAACATTATCGCTGCCTCGACGGGCCCCTTCCCGGAGCTAACCGCAAGCAGGCCTGATGTTGAGGGTCATCACCTAGCTTTTCTGCACCGACTTCACCACCCACAGGCCTACCCGTAGAGTACCTTGTTTCACTCTACCTGTTCTGGAGCATCACACAAATGGCTCATACTCCATTTCTTCCCCTTACATGGTTTAATGTGTGCGTGTGCATGCACGCGCGTGTGAAGTGTGCGCACAAGCTATTATGAAGAATGCTCCTACAAGCACCCTGTCCCCGTCTCCTGGTACAGCTGTGCAACAGCTCCCTAAGACACTAATGGTGGAACTGCTGGTCACGCACGGGGTGAGCACGTGTTCCACTTCTCCAAAGCGGCCGGATCATTTAGCTCTCCCCGTGCGACAGGTGACAGCTCGGGGCTGCACACAGAATACCTAATCACACTTCAGGCCCAAGGTCTCCGCAGCCACCTTGGCTTCCTTTGTTGGTTCTGAGCTTCATAAAGGTATTTTTTTTCTTTTTAGAGTTTATTCGACAGAGCGCACAAGTGGGGGTGGGAGGCAGAAGGAGAGGCAGACTCCCGCTGAGCAGGGAGCCCCACAGCAGGGCTCGATCCCAGGACCTGGTGATCATGATCTGAGCCAAAAGCTGACGCTTAATCGACTGAGCCACCCAGACACCTCTTCATAGAGCTTATCAAGTCCCTTTCCTTGCAATCTTTGAGTTCAGGCTTTTTAAAAATAGCATCAGATTTAGTTTTTTTAAAAAGGTACTGATTGTAATTAATGATGTTTTTGGATTCATTTATGTGTCCCACTTTTTCTCTTTGTTTTTTTTTTAAGATTTTATTTTATTTATTATTTTATTATTTTATTTATTAATTTATTCATGGCGGGGGGCGGGGGAGAAGCAGAGACACAGGCAGAGGGAGAAGCAGGCTCCAGGCAGGGAGCTCGATGTAGACGCCCGACCTCTGAGCCACCCAGGGATCCCTCTCTTTGCCTTCTTTCAGGAATTTTTTCATTCCTTTTTTTATTCCCCACAAGGTCAATACCTATTTAGATTTCCACTTTTTTCCTCTTCATTCCTACTCATATCTCAGATTTTCCATCTTGGATTGTGCCTCATTTCAATCTGAAGACATACTGTGAACTCTTTTTTTAAAGGAGAATATTTATTTTTTAAAAAACAGCTTTATTAAGATAGATATCATACACTTTGCCCACTGGAAGTGTACAGTTCAATGGCTTTTAAGCATACTCACAGATTTGTGCAACCACGACCACAATATTGTAGACTATTTTCATTACCCTAAAATGCTTTCTTTTCATGTGAATCTTCTGGTGACAAAATCTCTGGGTTTGTCTAAAAATATGTTGTACTTGTAAGCTATTTTCTTCAGGTATAAAATTTTAAGGTGACAATTTCCTTTCATCTAGTTAACACTGATACCAGAAGGTATAGTTTCAGTTAACACTGGCTGTGGTTGAGACATCTGCTGTCTTGCTCCTTAAAAGGAACACATTGGGCAGCCCGGGTGGCTCAGCGGTTTAGCGCCGCCTTTGGCCCAGGGCATGATCCTGGAGACCCGGGATCAAGTCCCAAATCGGGCTCCCTGCATGGAGCCTGCTTCACCCTCTGCCTATGCCTCTGCCTCTCTCTCTCTCTGTGTCTCTCATGAATAAATAAAATCTTAAAAAAAAAAAAAAAAAGGTAACGCATCTTTTCTAATTTTAACATCTTGTCTTCTTCTTTTTGTCCTGCCAACTTATTGCACTTATTGTCTAGGTATTCAGTGGTTTTAAAATACATCCACAAATTCTCAGACCTCCCTTCCAGAGGTAGAATCTAATTCTCCTTTAAGTGTGGCCTGGATGTAATGACCTGCTTCTAACAATACAATGTGGCAGGATATCACTTCCAAGACCAGGTCATAAAAGGCCCTAAAACCCTCCCCTGCTTTCTGCCTTGTATCACTCATTCTGCGGAAAGCCAGCTGCCATAGCACACAAGCAATCTCACAAGTCTTGTGGAGAGAACCCTGTGGCAAGCACTTGCGTGCACGCCACGCTTCCATGAGTAATCCCGAGGGTGGAAGCCATCCTGGAAGCACACCCTCCAGCCCCAGCCAAGCCTTCAGATGACTGCAGCCCTGGGGGCCATCTTGACTCCAATCCCAAAGAGATCCCAAGCTAGAACTACCCAGGTAAACCACTCCTGAATTCCTGACCCACAGGAACTGTCAGATATTAAAGCTCTGTTTCAAGCCGCTGAGTTTTGTATGGAATTTGAATACAGTAATTGAGCAATCCAAGATATGAGAAAACTGTGACCTTGCTTACTGAGCTGTAATAAACATACAAAAAAGTGTATAAATCATATGGGTGTGGCTCAATGAATAGCCATAAAGTGAATATACTAATTAATCACCATCCATATCAAGACATAGAACATCTGAGTGTTGAGTTCTTTTTGTTGCCTTGCTTGGGATTTGTTGACCTCCTTGAATCTGTGGATTGGTGATTTTTTTTTTTTTTTTTTTTTGGATTGGTGATTTTGAAGAGTTGTTCATAGCCATTAAAAAAAAAATTACGTCCTCCTCATTTTTGCTTTTTCTCCCTCCTGGAACCTGAATCACATGTTATGCTGGCTCTTCCCACTCTGTCCTCTGTCTCTCTGAGCTTTTTGTTTTAGGTTATCAATCTGTTTCTTTAGCTCTAATTCACAGATACAGGGCTTTTAATTGCTATGACAATTTTTATTTCCAGAATATCACTTGGGTTTTTTAGCAAATCGATTCCTCTTTTCAAGCCTTTTAGTTTTTGTCATTTTTATTTTTTAAAAAAGATTTTATTTATTTATTCATGAGAGACACAGAGAGAGAGGCAGAGACACAGGCAGAGGGAGAAGCAGGCTCCACGCAGGGAACCTGACATGGGACCCGATCCCAGGTCTCCAGGATCACAACCCAGGCAGAAGGTGGCGCTAAACTGCTGAGCCACCCGGGCTGCCTTCTTACATCATTTTTAAACATTTAAGACATGTGCCTGGTAATTCTAATGTGTGAATCCTTTGCAAGTCTACCACATCCCTGCTGATGTCCTTTGCTCTCAGTGCCTTGCTGCCTAGTAGATCTGGTGACCTTTTCCAGAAGCCGCTCACTTTTCCTGGAACTTTATCCCTGGGGGTTCATTGAGGACTGCAATGAATCAAGGTTCATTCAGGGAGGATCTGCATGTCTATCAAGCATCTGAGACCACCACTTTCTGGGACCACTTACACTCTTGGCTTGAGGTTTCTCATGTGCAAACCCATGTGAGGGCCTGCTCCGTCCTTAGGAGGGAGAACTTTTTTCACTCCAGTCAGTGGCAAGGTTAAACTTTCCCCTGGGATGCCAAGGGAGCAGATCTACTGTTAATTCAGAGGGTACTGCCCTTTGGGAAGCCCAGCTTTCTGGTGGGCTCTCTGACCAGACTCCTCATTATGCACAAGTACTGGGTTAGCTTGGCCCGAGGTACCGAGGACCCCAAAACCATGCTGTTTCATTTGGTTTATCAAATACCTTCAAGTTAAATGTCGGGCTTCAGCGTCCTGGTGCTTCTCTTACCTTGAGTGTTCCTTACTTTCTCGCCAGGTCAGTGATGCATTTAAGAAGTATTTGTCGTGATTATTTATGTACTTAGTATTTTAGCTATTTGCAAAGGGAGGATCAGTTCAGGCAACTGTTGTACCATAATGCCAGAGACAGAAATGGTCAGCCATTTCTTCTTTCTCCTTTCTCTAGTTTCCTTTTCCTGATCTCCTGTCTGTTCAAGGACACGTGGCAGTACTTCAAGTTCTTGACAGACCCTCTTCTCTGAAACTCTCGGGAGCTTCAGCTTTTACTTCCAGTTTATCAATCCCTTGATTGTTACTAGTTAGCTCCTCCCGTGAGTTGCTTATTGTGTGTATGTATGTGCATCTGTGAGTTGCTTAGTTTAGTAAACATTCTTTGTTTCCAGGATTACTCACCAGATTGTCCTCATACCTAGTCCCTGTTCCTGAGTTAGTGGGTTCAGTGCCTCTTTTCTCTCTCTGGTGATATAACAAATGCTCATTTTAGAGGAAGCATGTTAGGAAGTCAGTTTGTCAGCTTGTTAGGTATAAATTCTTCCACCTGGTGGGGTGGTAGCCTCTCCTCAAGGCACTAGATCTCCTCACGGATCCTGTCATTTTTGTACTCATGCCCATCGAGTGTGATGGTGTTTGTTTTCTTCTCTCCATGCACGGCGGTTTTCTGTAGGCATACAGAGCTGTAAACGCAGAAGCAAATGTTTCCTCAGCTCTAAGGGCTCTCATTCTGTGGGGCTGGCCACATTCTAGTCACAGTGCCAGTTCGGAGTGGGAACCTCACTGGGCCCCGTCCCCAGATGTCCGAGTCCTATGCTGCCACGGACGAGCACCCTGCTGTCTAAGGCAGTCCTGGGGCCGGGAGGCACCTTCTCATCCTTTATTCCCAGGAAGGGAAAGATACTTCCAGACACCATGATGCAGAGGGAGTCTGGCTCCAGCCCTGCTGCCCGTGGGCACATGTGACCCTCTGCTTGTGTGCGAATCAGAGTCCTGGTCCTACTGGCTGCTTGGCCAGCCACCGACCACATCAGCCCTCAGTAGTGCCTGCAGGTTTCTGCTCCCTCTCTGTACAAGTTAACTTCTCAGGGTAGTTGCATACATTTAGCTGAAAGCATCTACTTTATTGTATAGCGTGTTGGTCTCAGTGTATACGCACTCGCTCCAGCCCTATGGCCTGAGTTCTTGGCGCTGCTGGCCAGAGTCAGACCAACTCAGCACAGGGGGAAGGACGCACTGGGGTGACACAGGGCAGGGTGGGAGACTTAAGGGGAAACGCTGAAGGAAACTCAAGAGTGTTATCATTCTGGAGATTAAATTCTAGTTGGTCTCAGGTACCTGGAGTCAGAGTTGTGGCCAGTCACTCTGAAGAGTCAGCTCCACAGAGGAGGTCTGTGATCATAACACCAGGACCCTGGGAACCCAGTTTGTATTACCCTAGGATACAGGAGCCCCCTCCCCAATCCAGGGGCCCTGTCCCCGAGAAGCCATGGTCTGGCTCTGACTGGGAGTCGGGCTGCTGAGCGTTGTGCAGGATGAGATGCAACAGTGCCAGGGGCCCTGGTCTGAAGCAGCCTGGGACGGACTGCCGAGGCATAGTGCATCCCCTCCGCATACCCAGCCTCTCCCTGTCCTCTCCACACTCTGAGGGGATCCCTAGAGGACAGGGCGGGAGCCTCTCAGGCTGACCAGAGACTCCTGGGAGGTCTGGGCCCGTGGGAGGGCTTACAGAAGGCTCTCTGACCCTGTCTCTCTGGCACCCACAGGTTTTGACACGATCATCTGACTGGACAAGGACCTGCACTCACAAGGTCAGGTCTGGGCCTTTGTGGCTCCACCTCAGGGCCCGACCCACAGCGCCCCAAGGACCCAGAAATGTCTAATAGGTTCTGCCACACACATGGGTCTGCTTGCTTCTATTTCTAGAGAGAAAAGAAAGTTCAAAATACATACTTAGGTAGAGACACAGCAAGCCCGTTGGGCTGCCGCTGGCTCTGCCCCTCGGGGCGGCGGGGACCACTTAGAAGACAAGGAGCTGCCTCACCCCACGGCAAGGGCCATGTGTGGCCCTGGAGCCAAACTGGAGCTAAGAGCAAGCCCAGCCCCACCTCAGTCCGGGGCTGCCCACAGGACAGGCCTGACACGGGGAGGAGATATGGTGGGCTTCAGTCAGAGTCACAGGCCTCTTGCTCGGTGGTAGCGTCCACTGCAGAGGCCAGGCTGTCCTCCTGGCCTTTCAGCCTCTCACCTGGGTGGGTGGCAGACAGAAGGAGTGGGGAGGGGCCCTTGTTTGGGCCACCTGCTCCCCACCCAGGGCAGGGATCCTGCCTTGCCAGGCCCCGCACTTACGGATCAGTTCAGCGATGGCCCTCTGGGTCCGCTTCTCTAGCTTCTCCAGCTTCTTGGCTACGTCTCTCTTGAGGTCCCTGGAGCAGGCAGGTGCAAGGAAGCCAGAAGGTGAAGGTTGGCTGGGTGTGGCCTTGGGATCCTCCCCTCCCTGAGCCCCTCTGCCATTAGGAACCACATTCAGGGGCCTCAGGAGACCACCCCGGGGAGGAGGCCAGGGTGTTCCTCTCTCCCTTCCTGCATCCTACAAGACCCAGCATCAGCCCGCCTGCCCCGACTGGTGCCACAGACCCACCAAACACAGGCCTGGGTCAAGGTGTGGCAGAGGGCTGCTCTCTTGGTCTGGTCCCCTCAGGCACCATCAGGGAGTGACTTTCCCTGGCTCACGGTGGGTTCTGCTCCTCCTCCAGCCACATGCTCACCCTCACCACCAGGAGCTTCCAGAAGGCCTACTCTCCCGACTCAGGGATTCCTAGGACACATGCCCCAGGCTTTTGTTTCCACAAATGAGAACACCTTTGGCGGTGCTGTACTTGCCACAGGATCGCAGGTAAGAGGGACATGGCCTGTGCCTCTGGCCTGAGGTCAAGCAGAACACAAACTCCAGGCCACACAGCCCTCAGCCTGGGCACAGGGGTACTGGGGAAGGAGGAGTAGCCCCACATCACAGAAGAGGAAACTGAGGCCAAAGCAGCACAGGCCAGTTGGTGGCAGAACCGGGACAGAAATCTGTCTGCCCGTCCCATCATCTTGCCTCCATCCTGGCTCCTAGAGGGCCAAGTCTGGCCTTGCTCAAACACAGCTCTCTGAGGTGGGGCAGATCCTTGCCCTAGCAGAAGGGACTTCTGGTGGGGACTGCTGCTCCTCTTCTCCCTGAGTCCCTCCCATCCCCCGGGTGTCACCCCTAAAGCCTTCCCTCACACTCTTCCTTTATGTTCCGTCAGGAGCATAGGAATTATGTCATGTAGCTATGTGTCCACACTGTCCATCTCCCTACTGGGAGGACTGTCCTGCCTGGAGCACTCACCAGTCAGGCTTCCGGGGCGCGAGGTTGGCCAGGTCCTGGGGAAGAGGGAGACACATGAGAGGATGGGAGGGGCCCAGCTCCAGCACACAGAGGTAGCAAGTGGAAAAAAGGGAGGGAGGGGAGGGGAGAGAGCGGGGAGAGGGAAGAGAGAAGTGGAGGGAGGAGAGCAGCTAGGGGAGGAGAGGAGGGCCCAAGGAGTCCCCACCCCTGCACTCAGGGCTCTCACCACTTCCTCAATGATGGGCTCTGGCTTGGCGGCCTCCAGCTGCTCCTTCACCTTCTCTTCCACTAGAGGGTGCAAGACAACAACAGGCCTGTCAGTAAGGAGCCACCACTCCACCTGAAGCACACCCTGGTGCCCCAGGAAGCCCTAGAGGGTGCAGGCAGGACCCCGCAGAGACCTTGGGCTTTCTTGGCCCCTCCCCCAGAGCCCCCAACTTCCAGAGGTGAAGACTCTGCAAAGATGGCCCTGGAGGGAGGCCTTGGGTTTCCTGGGATGAAAGCAATCATGGGGTAAAGGAAGGGCCTCTGGGGGGGCAGCTGCTAGGAGTCCGCAGAGCGCAGACCTGCAGCCAGGAGGCGCGGCTGGTGCTCCCTGGCTATCTACCCTGCTGGGAAAGGAGGGAACCACCGGGGTATATCCATCCACAGCATGGCTTTGTGAAGAACCAAGAGGACTGGCTTTCCCCTAATCTACAGGGGTTCCTAGGCTTGGAGGATGTCCCCTGGATCCTGGACTGGCTTTTCTTCCCATCCCACTCAGGTATGTGCTCCCAGGACCAGGGCAACAGCCACCCCAGGGAGGCCTACCTCACGCACCTCTCAGCTATGCCCAGCGGCTGACAGTGCACAGGGCCTCTAGGTGGGAGACTGGGAGGGCCTGCCCCTGTAGGGCCAGATATCAACAAATCTGGGCTCCAGGGGCTCCCTCCACACCCTGTCACTGCTGCCATGTGTTGCCTCACCTGCCTTCAGCCACAGGTGCTGACCCTGCACCATGGGACCACTCCCCACCCCATCTCCCTGTCCTGCCCTCTGTCCCCACCCCAGTGTGGCCCAAACCATGAAGCAAATCACCTAGGAAGTGCGTGAATTTCAGTGAAAAGAATGTGGGGAAGCAGACGGGTGTGGCTGAATGGGTGGGTGTGGCTGAATGGGCAACACTTTACATTTGCAAGATAAATCATTCATTATTCATTTATTTGTCTAATTAAAAATTGATAACAACAAAAATGAGGGATAAAAACAGGACCAGGAACTATGTGATAAGAAGTACTCTGCCTCTCCAGTGTGGAGCATCTCCAGAAGCTCCTGGCTGCTGTGCTGTTCCCCACACCACGGGAGATGGGCAGCCCCAGGCCCAGGCCCCCGCCCCACCGGCAGGAACACCTCTCCGACCCTCTGTGCCTGGGCCGGCAGCGTGCACCTGAATGGTCGGCCTTCTTCAGGGTCTCGCTGTGACCTCCAAGTGCCCACAGCACCATCTCCACCCTCCCCACCCTCCCCCTTGTCCCCCGCTGTCCCAAGGCCCCGGGGCCACTTCCACTTCTCAGTCCAGAGAGGTCCTCCCAGGGGATGTGGCTTCTTTGCTTGCAGATCCCTGGAAGACCCTCGGGTGCCCTGACCACCTCTCTGCCATCACTCAACCCTGATTACTTCTGCATGGTCGTGAGGCGGTGCTAGAGGGTCCCAAGGGCCCAGCTTCCAGCCCTGGCACTGCCAGATATTCTCTGAGAGAGGGCGACACTTGCCAAGGTGGAGGCATCTGATGGTGCCTCAGAGCAGAGGTGGAGAAAAGCAGTCCACCTACCCGCAACTGGTTTGGCCTGTGGCACCCTCCTCCTCTTCAGGTCCTCATCCTCTGGGACATAGTTCCGCAGCCTGAGTTCCCTATGAAAGCAAATAACAAGCAGAGATGGAGTGGAGTGTATGGCCATCGTGTTCACCCCATACATCTGCAGGTCAGACTGCAATGAAGCCACATAAGCTAGTGTGTGCCTTCTCGACTTTCCTCCATTCTCTCTGGAGACAGCCTGGCGAAGAGGGAAAGCACAGGAACAGAAGGACCACCGGGACAGGCCCCCCACTCCAAGCCTCAGCCCCACGCAGGCTGCTCTGCCAAGGTTTGCTTGCACTGAGGGCTCTCACCCAGAGCTGGGACCAGGGGGGCCTGGGGAGCACTCACTGGCTGTCTCTCCTGGAGGAGCTCCATCTGACAGTGAGGGTAACTGAGGGTCAGAGAGACCGCACCCCTGTCCTCAGGTCCCATGGCAGTGGCTGCAGCACCTGACCTGGAGTCAGGGTCAGAGCTCCTGGGCTGAGTTTCTCCCCACGGAGACACCGGTGGTCACATGTTGGTTCTCTAGGTCTGGCCTCTTTCTCAGAGCCTTGGTGGCCTGGAGCCACCGGTACAGACCTCAACTCTTGGTGGTAAGGGTGTGCATGAGCAGCTGGCAAGAGAGAAGCATGGGGACAACACTGTGCAAGGCTGGAAAAGCCAGGTCACGGGGACAGCCAGGAGAACGGCCCAGCCTCACGGTGGCAAGAGGTCTTTAAAATGCCACTGGCGGGATCCCTGGGTGGCGCAGCGGTTTGGCGCCTGCCTTTGGCCCAGGGCGCGATCCTGGAGACCCTGGATCGAATCCCACATCAGGCTCCCGGTGCATGGAGCCTGCTTCTCCCTCTGCCTGTGTCTCTGCCTCTCTCTCTCTCTGTGTGACTATCATAAATAAATTAAAAAAATAAAAAAATAAAAAAAAAATAAAATGCCACCGGCTAGACCCCAAGTGCTCTGTGAAGGGACAGGAGCCACAGGAGACCAGGATCACACAGTGGGCCTGGCCCATGAAAGGGAAGTCGCATCTCCTGGGTAGGGCTGGCCGCACCACGTGTGGGGTCTCATTGCTCAGTACCTCCTTAACCCCGGGCCGCTCCCCACCAGAGGCTTGCTGCAGGAGGAGGGGCCCTGGCTAACTGCTCGGGGTGGCAATGACAGTTCCTGAGCGCTGCTGCTGAATAAAAGCAAGACAGAGACCGTGGGACAGGCCATTTCGGCCTCGGGGAAGCAGAAGTGGCCTGACACACCAGTCGGGGAGCTGGGATGTGGGTCCTCCTTCTTCACTACCTCTTCTGAACCCCTCGGGTACTGCTGGCCCCTCAGAGGTCCTGAGCCTCCAGGAGAGGGAACACTGTCCCAGCACGAGGGCTCCCACAGTCTGTCACCTACTGACCCTCTGTCTGTCAGGCAAGAACACTGCTGTAGTCCCCAGCCCCTGGGGCAGGAGTCTGTCTAGAGCTGAGGCAGGGGTGTCTGTGGCCACACACCTAGCAAGAGACACTGGTGTGAACTAGAGAGCTTTCTGATGCCAATCGGTCCCCTAATGTACCAGTTCCACCAGCCCCCTTCTCTGCCAGGGCCCCGAGGCCAGAGGGCAGTGCCAGCAGGGCCTGTGTGCAGGAAGCCTGCTGCCCACTAAGGAGCAGGGATACCCACTCTGTCCTCTACCCTCTGATGCTGGTGAACACCGCTGAGGCACTGGGAGAGAAGCAGCACGTGATTTGGTGCACTGACTTTCGTTTATGACAGGGTGGGGGGGCGGCGGGGGGGGGGGGGGAAGCGGAAGAGAAACTGGGTGTGGGCACAAAACTGCAGGGATTAGTGAGAAAAAAAAACCTCTATCACTCTCAGAAACCAGCTCCAGGGTTTTGTGAGACATCAGCAGGAGAGAGGGGAGGCCGCTGGGAGCTGTACTTGGGGCTCTCAGCAATAGCAACAGTACCCATGCCCCCCCAGCCCCCACGCTGCCAAGGCTTCAGAAGACAGACACTGGAACAGGGAGGGCTTGGCAGGGGGACAGGGAGAGGCCAGCACAACAGGAAACAGCAGCACTGGCCAGGGGCTGGCCACAGAGCACCCCCATCCCCTGTAGCTGCCATGTCGCCCAGTATCCCCTGCACCCCCTGGAGCTGAGACTGGTCCAGTGGTCAAGAACACCTGTGTCCAGGGATCCCTGGGTGGCTCAACGGTTTGGTGCCTGCCTTCGACCCAGGGCATGATCCTGGAGCCCTGGGATCAACTCCTGCATCAGGCTCCCTGCATGGGGCCTGCCTCTCCCTCTGCCTATGTCTCTGCCTCTCTCTCTCTCTCTCATGAATAAATAAATAAAATCTTAAAAAAAAAAAAAAAGAATACCTGGGTCCTAGTCACTGTGGACTGTCCCATTCCGGGTCTCAGTTTCCACATCTGTAACCAAGGATGGTATGCCCAGCACTGTTAAGATAGGTCCAAGTCCTCCCAGATGCTCTCTGTGAGACCTACTGAAGAGGCTGCCTATCACAAATGTCCAATTAAGCTGGCTAAAAGGCAAGAGTCTCTGGGATGGGTCATGGAGGGCACTGGGTTCTGTTCGGGGATCTGGCCTTTCCAACACAGGACCAAGGTTTAACTCTCTGCTTCTGCAAACAACTTCAAAAACCTGACAACAGGTATCTTTCTAAAAATCTATTTGTTACCCTTGGAGAAGTCCCAGGTGATGGGGATCTGAGGGGCCACGATCACAGAAAGAGGGAAACTGTGACAGGTAAGTGAGCCTGACACTGGGCGCCTCTTCTCCCCTAAAGCATCTATTTACAAGCAGAGCTGAAAAGCTGAGACCCCAAGCAGAGCTTCCTGCCATCTCATGGGGCTGAAGAGACAAAAAGTTTGCATCAGGGATCCCTGGGTGGCGCAGCGGTTTAGTGCCTGCCTTTGGCCCAGGGCGCGATCCTGGAGACCCCGGATCGAATCCCACGTCGGGCTCCCGGTGCATGGAGCCTGCTTCTCCCTCTGCCTATGTCTCTGCCTCTCTCTCTCTCTCTCTCTCTCTGTGACTATCATAAATAAATAAAAAAATTAAAAAAAAAAAAAAGTTTGCATCAGTGCAAGGAAGGAAGGCTCTTCATCAGTCCTGAGAGGGTGGGTCAGGGCACCTGCAGCATAATTGCTTGCCTTTACCTTTTGTTTTTTTTTTTCTTCCCTCCGTCCCTCCCTCCCTCCCTCTCTCTCTCTCTCTTTCTTTCGATTTTATTCATTGATTTGAGAGACAGAGAGAGCAAGCAAGAGAGAACATGAGTGGGCTGAGCAGGGACCCCCATGTGGGGTTCGATCCCAGGACTCTGAGATCACAACCCAAGCCAAAGGCAGATGCTTAACCAACTGAGTCACCCGGGTGCCCCTGGAATACATTTTCTCTCGAGGAAAATAAATGATTCAGAACCTCAAATTATCCCTAGGACTCTTCATACACAATAGCCAGGATTCAACTAAAGCTATGAGAAAAAAATAAAGGTGACAGAAAGACCCTCAAAGGAAATGCAGACATTAAAATAAAATAACTGAAATTAATAAAAGTTCAGGAAGGTATCTCACATGATGGGAGAACTTCAGCAGAGAATCTGAAGTGGTAAAAATTAATCCAATGGAAATTCTACAACTGAAAATATAACTGAAGTTAAGAGCTCAATAAATGGATTCAACAGCAGTTTAGAACAGCTAAAGGGAGATTAGTGAACTGCAAGGTAAGTCAGAAAACATCCAGACAGAGGCAGAGAGGAGCAGCAGTCAGGAAATACAAACAAGAACGTGAAAGACCCATGGGACGTGGCAGAAAGATCCAGGTAATGAGAGTCCCAGAAGCAGTATTTAAAGAGATAATAACAAAACGTCACAAAATAAGTAGAAAACATCAAGCCATATGCAAACTAAAGAAACACTAGCAACTCCAAAGATGAGCACACCTAGGCAAATCATTTACACACTACTAAACACCAAGGACAAAAAGAAATTCTTAAATTAGACACCTGACCATCAAAGGAATACGTACAATGGACAGCTGACTTCTCCACACAAATCATGGAAACCGTAAGACAATGGGTAATGGATAAGATTTATAGGTAATGCCAACAGTAGTTAGAATGCCACACCAGAATGATAAATCTAGATAAAACAGCCTTCAAAGAGGGACGCCTGGGTGGCTTTGTGGTTGAGTGTCTGCCTTTGGCACAGGTTGTGATCCTGGGGTCCTGGGATCAAGTCCCGCATCAGGCTCTCCACGGGGAGCCTGCTTCTTCCTCTGCCTATGTCTCTGCCTCTTTCTATGTGCATCTCATGAATAAATAAATAAAATCTTAACAAAAACAAAGAGGGGTGCCTGGCTGGCTCAGCTGGTTAAGGGTCAGATGCTTGATTTCAGCTCGTGTCATGATCTCAGGATTGTAGGACTGATCCCTGCATTAGGCTTTGCGCTCAGTGGGAAGCCCGCTTGGGATTCTCTCTCCCCTCTTCTTCTGGCCACCCCTTCATCCCTTGCTCACGCTCTCTCTGTCTCTCAAATAAATCTTTAAAAAAAAAATTAGCCTTCAAAGAAAAACTTGGTCAGAAGAAGAAAAGTTGGCAAAATTGGTTATCAGGAAATCTGTACTTTCAGAAATATTAAAGGGAGTACTTTTGACAGAAGGAAAATGACCTGAGAGGAGCACTGAATTGCAAGAAGGAACGAAGCGCATCAGAAAGAGTTAATATGCAGGGAAACCTGAAAGAATACTGACTGTACAAAACAATCATAACGACTTCTGGGATTTAAAATGCAGCAGCAGGGGTGCCTGGGTGACTCAGTTAAGTGTCTGACTCTTGACCTCAGCTTAGGTCTTGATCTCAGGGTCATGAGATCAAGCCCCATGTTGGGCTTCATGCTAGGCAGGGAGCCAACTTTAAATAAATAAGCAAATGAGTAAGTAAGTAAAAAGAAAAGAAAATGCAGCATCTGTCAATGGCACAGAAGACAGGAGGAGTGAATGGTGCGAAAATGTTCTGAGGTCCTGGCTGCACAAGAAATCGTATGGTGTTACTTTTTTTTTTTTTAAATAGCCTCCATGTGCAATGTGGGGCTTGAACTCATGACTCCAAGATTGAGAGTTGGAGGCTCTACTGACTAAGCCAAGCAGGTGCAAATGCCCTGGGCCACCCCCAGTCCCCTCCATGTGGGCAGCCATCGTCTAAGCTGAGCCTGCTATCTCTCCCATGGAGCATGGGCAGACACAGAGGTTACCTGTGTACCCTCACCTTTACCCTCTCTGATTCAGGACCCCTAGAGTCCCCTAAACAAGACTAAGTCTCTTAACAAGACTTAGTGCTGGTCTCATTCCTTATTAGTCCCCACAGCCTGCTTTCCAATAAAGTATCCCCGGGGTCACTGCCAGCCCTGTCTGCTACCCACTTTCTTGCCCCTTAGGCTTCAAGAGTGAGCTCAACAGGATGGTACTGTGGGCAGCCCAAAGATCGCCACCCACCCCCAAGACATGGCTGACTGCTCCTCTCCCGTGTTCCCTCTTTGTCCTACGTGCCCCTCTACCCAGCAGCCCTCAGACCCCACGCATGTGGCCCCTTCATGGCTGTCCTGCACACCCCATCCTATAAGCTCCTAGAGTCCCAGCCCCAGTACTTAGCTACCAGCAGACACCTGCCTCCAGCTCAGTAGAGGAGTTCACAGAGGGTGTGTGATGGGCAGCCTGGGGCTCTCTCGGCTTTTTAATGCTCAGGAACACAATACCGGAAGCAAAGAATTTGTGCCTAGAAGATTCACAGAAGGCAGGAATGTGGCCGGGTCAGGGCAGCCAACTCCTAAGTGCCTTCTGTTGTCTCTGTAGCAAAGCAGCAGAGTGATGTCCTGGTTCACATCCTGAGACTCCTGAAACTGCAGGAACGATTTTTTCTATCTTCTGTCCTCCACTTCCCACCCTCAGGTCTCTGAGGAGACCTAGCAAGTGCCTGAGCAGGTTCAGTGGCTGCTGTGAGGTCTCCCTCAAGGGCAGCTTGCAGGGACTCCCAGGCGTGAGCTGCCAGGGAGACCACTGGGAAATCACCCAAAACTGTCTTCCCACCTTCCACATGTGCCACTCGGGGGCAGGGGAAGGAGAAAGTTGATATTCTCTGTAAAATATGAAACTCTACCCAGAAATAAAGTTCTAGAATGTCCAAGTGAAAGAAGTGTCCAGATGATCTGGTCCAACCCCTTCACTGGTGAACAGGCCTCAGAGAAACCCTGCTGCTCACAGAGGCTTCCTAGCCCTGGCCTGCTGTGCCCTCACCTGCGCTGTCAGCCTTACCCTCAGGGACATAAGCCCCTCTCTCTCGGCCCTGCCCTAGGCCCCTGGAAAGAGGCTTGGCCAGGGCAGGCCCACCCCACCCAACTACCTCTGTCCCTCCTGCCAGCAAGGTTCCTCCAGGACCGGAGAGAGGACTGTCTGAAGCTCTCTGCCAGTAATGGAGCACAGAGAAAGCCAAGCCCAGCACAGGCCTATGAGGTCCTGGAGGTCAAGCACCGGCTGGAGACAGCAGCTCTGACCATAGACGGCTTTCAGTTTGCACATCCAGGGTACGGAGACACGGGGCTCTTCCTGGGACACACAACCCCCCCTTAACAACATTGTGTGCTTCAGGCTCTGCACACACACACTCACCCCCATGTCTCCAACATAAACAAGGCCTTGTTTGTTGCTGCCAGAGGCCAGACCCAGGGGGCTCGTGAAAACAAGGTGACAGGCAACTATCCAAATGGTGTGCACAAGTGCTCCAGAGGCTGGTCGTCACTTCTTTCAAGGCAGATTAGAGCATTCAAACCCCATGACCTGATAAGCCTGCTCTGGGGAAATTATACCAAAGAAATAATAACAAAACAGGGTCAAACAAAACAAAATGTTCCACACTGAAATGTTTCTGGTAGCATAATCTGTAACAGCCCTGGGGCAGACACTTCTGGCAGAGTCCCCCAGAGAGGCTGCAAGCACCCTTCTAGACAACTGCCAAGATGGGAGTGGGGGGGATGGTCCAGTTCAGGACAGCGCAATCAGAACACCTGGAAATCTCTCTACAAGTAAAGCACGAGATCAGTATGAAACACAGACAGGACACAGGCTCTGGTGATGTTTTTGTCAGTGGTTGCTCAACACTTTCAATCCGGATACTTGATGGCTGGCTTAAGAGCAAATGAAGCTTTTAAAGAGGCCAGCAGCTTTCCCACTCACAGACAGAAGTCGCTGTACTTTAGCTGTCCCCCTAAAGGGTAACCCTGGCCACACTATAGAGACAGGGTACAGATGTAGGGCAAACTTCCTCCCCTCCTGTCTAGCCAGCTCTAATTCCACCCTGCCAAACCACCCCAGGCCTCCTGTCCTACTGACAAACAGAGAGGATGTGGCATAAGAACTGACCACGTGCTGGACAGGGCCACACCGCGTGGACAGAGCCTCCCAAGTGACCCCTGGCAAACACCTCCTCCGAGGGCTTCAGGGAAAGGGGTGGGAGCTCCTGCATCCTCTGGACCTGATGTCCTGCCCTCCCCCGGCCCCGCCACCTCCCTCTTCCTAAAGTACAGGCTGAGACGAATGGGACAATGTTTCCTTCCCGCTAGGGACACCCTCCATACCCTGCCTCTCAGGACTACCCTTCAAGGTAAGGTGGTTACTGACATTTTCCCAATGCAGAAAATGACACAGTCCTGAGAAATTCACGCATGTGCCCAAGGTCTCGGAGTGAGGGAAAAGCCAGGGGCAGAATCCAAACCCGGGTCTCTGGCCTTGAGGTAGACCCCGGGCCACCTCACTAAGCACCTTAGGGACCTGCCGACATGTGGAAGAGTGAAGGCTATCTGACAGCATGCCCGGAGGCCTGCCCAGGGCTGCAGGTGGATCAGCCAGCGCTCTGGGCCCTCGGTGTTCCCGGAGGAAAAAATCATGCTGGGCATCCCCTCATCTTCCCACTGTGGTGTCTGGCCTACAGCGCCATTCTTGAAACTCCTCCTCCCTCCCCGCTTCCCAGCCCTCAGAACCCTCCCTGAGCCCCTCATACCACAGTGGGTTACAGGTGTTAGAGGATGAAGGGGCTTTAGAAATCTAGAACAGAAAGGCAGTCATGCCTCTGCCTTAAAAAAAGGGGAAGTCAGAAGCACCAGAGCTGGCTGGGGGTGAGATCCACATGGGAGCCCCACCAAGACAGATCAACAGCTATGGCCACCCACATTCACCCAACTGTGTCAGCCCCGGGCCTGGAGCGTACTCAGGAGCACTGAGTGAGAGCTAGCTACACTGGTAGTCACCACTAGGGTGGAATGGTGACTGCTGAACCAAGCTGATGTCATGGATCTGCGAGTGTGCTGGTACACGGACACCGTCCTGGGGACCCAACTCACAGACGAGAGAGGGCTTGGCATTTGCCAGCCACTAGGGTTTGGGCACCAGGCCAGGCATGGGCTGGGCCTCAGCTGGGGTGGGACGTCTCTTCACATGGAGTTGGAGAACTGGTTTTCCAACCCAGAGAGGAGGGCTGGTGGCCCAGTTTCTTGGACAACAGTATGTGGCACCCATTACAGGGTGAGCCACTGTCCCTGAATGGTGACTGCTCCAGCTGGGTACACACCTTAATCCAAAGCCGAAGGGAGGTGGTAGCTGTGGGGGCTGAGGGTTTGAGGCTTGCTTGTTGAGGCACTTAACAAGACACGCTCCCCTGCCCCATGCCTGACAGGGTGTGCAACTCCTCCCCTCTCCTCCCACCTGGCATGGTGGCCGTGACTGTCAGCCACAGGCCCTACCCTAGACACCCTTCCATGGCACATGTATTAGCTGACTGCCATCAGGAGAAAGTGACTGAGGGCTTAAAAAAACAGAAGCAGCTGACAGAAATGCCCCTTTCTGGGGGCCAGGGTTCCAGGACCACAAGATTGTGTCTTATGGAGGGGGTCAGCAAGGGACTGTGTGAGAGATGAGTCATGGGTGCCCCTCAGAGTTAGCTACAGGAAGGGCTGACTGGAAGAGGACAGATCCAGCCCAGAGGACATGAAGGGCCCTTTTGGGAATGCAAACACCTCTCTACTTCCCACAGACCCTGGCTTGGGCTGGGCCACCCTCAAGGGACCGAGTCCCCACCCCAATGGGGATGTGGTTGTCTGGGGACAGGGTAGGATTTATCCTGGGGAGAGCAGTACAGATTTTAAGGAATTTTGATCTACAGATTTCATGCAATTCCAATCAAAATCCTGGCAAGCTTTTTTATAGATATTAATAAGCCAACTAAAGTTTATAAGAAAGGCCAAAGGAACCAGAACAGACAAGATTCTGAAAAGGGTTCTTAGGCAAATGGGCAGGAGCAGAGGCAGAGAGGAAGCTGGAGAATTCTCCAGCACGGCTGGCGAGGGGGCGAGGCCCTGGGGGGCCTGCCTCCCATTCTGCTGGGTTTGCCCATCTCCTCAGCCACATGCCCTGGCCCCAAGCTGCATCTGCAAAACGATGCCACCCAACTGTCTCGCTGAAGATGACCTGTACCAAGGACGGGAGGCTCCACAAAGGACCTAATGATTCCTTCCCTGGCTGCATGTACTCACTCCTTTCCTCATCCACTGATGAGACATGTTGCTGTCTCCCCAACAACTGCCCTATCTGCAAGTTAGCACAGCCTGCGTGAAAGTTCCGCCTTCTCCACGTCTGTCTGGAGTCCTTCAGCTCTCTCAGGAGGGCTTAAAAGCTTCTCCTTTCTGCACAGAGCCCAGCATGAGCCCAGTAAAAAGTGGTGGTATTTGCTGTGCTCCTCAGGGAAGCAAGTGCTGTTCTTCTCCCCATCTTTCAGTTGAAGCTACTCAGGTGAGGCTCCCCGAGGAACGAGGCTTGCCAGGGCCAGGAGGCTGGTAACCAGTAGGACTGGTCTCTCGGCCCGAGCTGCTTCCAGGTCCCCAGCTCTCTCCATGTGCCTAGCTCCCTACAATGTTGGGCCCTGCTGCACAAGGAACCGTCACGACGTTTCTTATTTCTGTTCAGTCCTGGCCATGTAAACCAAAGTGCCTGACGATGAACTAATGAACACCAACAGAACACCCAGGCTACCTCCACAAGCCCGTGCAGTGCCTGTGGGGCCGCTGCATGACATCTCCCTCCCCGCTCTGGTCACTTGTACGGAGCCCGGGCTGGGGTTTCTAAGCCGTGGGTCAGAGGGTGTCTGTCCATGCCTCCCCAACAAGATGTCACCCTCACACACACAGACCTTCTCACCATGCAGCTGCTTCACACCTCTGAGCCTTCTCTGCCCAAATCCTACCCATTGAGATTTCAGACCCAACTCAAGAGGAATGTTCTCCCTGAGGTCTTATCTGCTGCTCTTGGCTGAAGGCTGCCCCAAGTGGGTCCTGCAATCCTCTCAGGACACTTCAGAAGGGCAGGTGCCCACACAGGTACCCACCTGGCATCTGGGCTCAGTGTGGGTTGACCTGGACTGAAGCAGACTGTACTTACCTCCCAGGAGCCAAGGAAGCCAAGATGCCCACTGGTCACTGGCCTCAGTGGTCATCCCTAGCCACCCCTCACCTCAGGGGAGCTGGAAGGCTGTCTCTTTATCCCTACTGGCAAAGGGGGTCATGGCAGGGGCTGTGGCTAGGGGCTCCATGGAGCCAGCTCCCAAGACATAAGCATCCTTCTGGGAGTCCCTTTCAAGATCTGGGATACAGATGAGGAGAAAGGTCCCCTCTTTCCTCACACAGACACAGATTCTGCTGCCTTGTGCTCTTTCTGGCAAGCCCATAACCAAGCCCTAGACCCTGCAGTGTGGGGTTAAACCCACAAGGGTCTGGCCACTTGGAACAGGGACTGAGGCTCTGCCTTCCTGAAGAACCCAGGCAAAGCCTTTGCTCTACGGCTGTTCAAGTTAGGGGAGACTACTTTTCCTGGGGGGCACAATTCCACTCCCAGCTAAGGCCAGGCATCCTGACAACCACGGCAGTGACTGATAGCAGAGGGATGGCCACACAGAAGCCAAGCTCATGATGAGCAAGGTAGAACTGTCCTGCCTCAGAGGAGGTGGACTCAGAGAAAAGTGGAAGAACGGGCTGAGCTGAAGCAGAACCCCAATGCAGTGTCCCTCATGTTTCATCCCTGGGCTGCTAGGAGCAAAGAACAGGGGGCCCCCTGCCCTTGCTCAGCCCAGTGGGCTCAGCAGGGGATTTCAGAGGGGTTCTCGAGCTTCACCACAAATGACTCGTTAAGCTCCAGAATGTAGGGATGCCTGGGTGGCTCAATGGTTGAGCATCTGCCTTCGGCTCAGGAGGTGATCCTGGGTCCCAAGATTGAGTCCCACAGGCTCCCTCCCTGCAGGCAGCCTGCTTCTCCCTCTGCCTGTGTCTCTGCCTCTCTGGGTCTCTCATGAATAAATAAAATCTTAAAAAACAAAAACAAAAACCCAGAAGGTGAATGCAGGGGGAATGGGGACTCTTATCCAGAGCTCGCGAGTAGGAACCTGGAGCTTTATATACCCTTCTTTTTCACACGGTTTCTGTTATGAAATCCCTCAGGCACACAGAAAAATTCAGAGAACACAACACAACACTTGTAATCCCTTCCTCCAGAGTCAACAAAAGTAACATTGCTGATTCTGAGACAGGTTTGTTCCTCCTCCCCCTCCTCCCTTTTTATTTAAGAAATCCAGTGTTGTAGCCGGCTGAAGCCTTCCCTAATCCTCCCAGCTTCCCCGGGCTTTCCCAGCAGCTGATCTCCATGTGCTGTTCACATTTCTGTAGCTTCCACTTCACTGCCCTTGACCTCCTCCCACACACTTGCTTTTCTGTTCAGTCTGTCGCCCTGTAGACAGTGTCAGCTCCATGAGGGCAGGAGCTGTGTTTGGTCCACCGTCACCTCCCAGACCAGGAGTGATGCCCTGGGCAAACCAGCCAACCAGCCAAGTCAGGACTTGTTGAGTGAATAACACCTCTATCATCATGTGGGCTTCTTCATTTGATATAAATGCTCTTGCCCTGACTGTTTTCAATTCTGAAGCCTGCTCTTTCCTCCATCAACACCTTGTTTGAGATTCAATCACACACTTCAACAAGTAAGGATTCAACTGCCCAACCTAGCCACCTGCTAACCAATGACCCTTCTCTTTCTCATCAAGGAGAAAGCGGATGAGAGCAGGGACCTCCCAGCAAAACGAAGACAGCCCAGAAATCAGGACTCAAGGCCGAGACCCCAAGTAAGAATAAACCAGAAGAAAATCAAAACGTTCCCTCAGCAGGTACACAGTGTCCCACAGAACTGGGGAAACTATGCAGGTATCCACCCCCAAATCACACAAGTGGGGTCACTCAGCAAAAGAGCAGTGACCTGGCCTTCATCTCTGTCACTAGTGAGGGCCCCTAGAGGTGCCAGTGGAGGGGGCCAGGCCCAACCAGAAAGCACAGAGCCTGCCACTAGGGTGGTAAGGGTCCCAGCACCACCACTGAGCATCACCTATACCTCTCAGCACAGAGCTGTTCGCATTGCTGATAAAAAGCGAGGTGGCAAGAACCACACAGGGCTGCCCGTGAAGACCATGTGAACCCACTCTGTAAACTGCCAAGTCATACAAGCACATGCCCCATGGATTTGAAAAAGCCCCATTTCGTTTGGGATCAGCTTCTGATGAGGGGCCTGCACCCGGGGAGGTTCCACTCACCGTGGTGAAGACAAGACAAGGCTGTGGCATCAAGAAGTCCTGCTCCTTCTCCAGGGAGGGTCCCCTGCTGTGCCCCCTCAAAGCACAGTCCGCCCAGGTAAGTTTGCTTAGGACATCAAGATTCACTACCCCGAGTGAGCAGGTACCTTCAAGCCCAGTGCCTGAAGGAAACTGTTCAGGACAGGGAACACCAAGGGGACCATTCAGAAACCAAGTCTGATTCCAAGCACAGTTCCCCAGCTACCCTTGTGGCCCTAGCGCAAGGCTGGAGGAGGAGGACATGGGATCCCCAACTCTGGCCATGGAAGTGCTGTGCAGACATGAAGGTTCTCCCCAGCTCACGAAGACCAACCACATGGCTCCCGCCTGCCCCACCCCTGGGATGTACAAATGTTTCCCAGGTATTTTTGATGCAAAGCAGCACCCAAGCTATATGGAGGTGCCAGCCATCCAGACGGGACGGGGACAGGGGGCAGACTGTGTGCCCACAACCACAGGGCAGAGCACCGTGTTCGGGCAACTGAAGTTGACTGGACCAGGTGACAGGAGCTGGCAGGAGAGAAACATGCTCCCTGATCTCCCAGGAGGGGCATGGGGAGCACAGACAGGGAGGAGGAAGCAGAGGCCTCTGAGCCCAGCTCTGTATGAAGACCAGCCTCTGAAGTGGAGATAAGAGGAAGGAGGAGAGGACAAGGAATCCAGGCTGAGACAGCAGCAGAGAGGCCGCTGCCAAGAGATGCTGAAGGGCCAGAGGGGTGATGGGGAACCAGGAGGGGTCGGGTGGCCCAGGCGGAGCACACAAGCCACACATGGTCTGGACCTGATTTTGCAGGTGCCGGGGAACCACGCCACGCAAGAGGTTTTGAGAAGAGGGATAAGCCATATGGGAGTCAGGAAGGAAATGCTGGTGGCCAGGTCAAAGCCAGCAGGTCAGTGGAGGAAAGGGGGCAGAGAAGGCTCGGGTGCGGGGGAAGGGCGAGCTTTTTCAAGGCAGCCACAGCATGAGTGGGGGAGGCACGGGGGCAGAGGCTGTGACAGAGGTGGATGACATGGAGGTGAACACAGGCCTTACCTGTGCTTCTCGCCTTCCTCCTCCCCTTCTCTGAGCTGCTTGGTCTTGGGCTCCCCATCTTCCTTGTCCTACAAAGGGAGGGAGAAAACCACTTGCTCAGATGGATGCTCCTACTTTCAGTTCTTGATGCCCAGGGAGCTGGTGAAAAAAGGAACAGCTCAGGAGCCACCCACCCTGGCACAACACTGAAGCCTCATGCCCCAAGCCTTCAACTCCCCCGCTACCCACCCCACCCCCAAAATTTAACAACTGGTGCCCCCAGCCCAGGCCAGACACACAGTGGTGGCCCTCAGAGAATGCTAGCAGAAGCTAGAAGGATTTAGTGGTGAGAAACAGGTGATCAGTGCCAGAGGGTTCCCTTCATGGGTCTGCATGAGGCCACCCCCTGAGCTGGGATGGGCAGTCGCCAGCAACCAAGCTGGGGCAAAAGCTCCCTGCTGACTCCCCTCCCATGCCAGAGGCCTCTCCAGAAACACCTATTTATTTACCTTAAGGGCTAGCATAACTCAAACTAGAACCGGGCTTATAATAATATATTCAGGGGATAGAGGTAAGGGGATTTAGTTTGAAGTCTCTATGGGAAAAATTTCTTCTAAATGTCTTTTCTTTGTCTTCCTCCTGCCTCCCATCTCTTTATAAGGCTAGAGAAGCTATGTTCACCTCAAACCTGACACTGTATACTTGTTCTCCAGACACATCAGGGGCCACAACAAAGGATACCACCATGCTGCTTCCACCTGCAGAAGCAAGTGTCTTCCCAAGCTTTCTTCCTTACTCTGTAGGATCAGACTGGCCCTGGGGACAGATGGACATGCAGGGTATGTGCACATGTATGTGCTCAATTGCATGACCATGTTCTCAGTCCTGAGGCACCCCCATGGTCTTTGTGCATGCCAGGGCTGGTCCTCCAGAGGGTGTCACTGTGCACTGCATTACCAGCAGCAACGTGCCTTTGGCCATCTCACTGAAGCAGTATTCTGAGACATCAGTAAGGTGCTGCCACAGGGAGGCCACTATGACATAAGAAATAGCTAGAAAAAGAAAGAAAAGAAAGAAAAGAAAAGAAAGGAAAGAAAGGAAAGAAAAGAAAGAAAAGAAAGAGCTAGAGGGGTGCCTGGCTGGCTCAGTTGGAGGAGCATATGACTCTTGATCTCAGGGTCGTGAGTTTGAACTGCCTGTTGGGTGTAGAGATTACTAAAACAAAAAACAAAACTAAAAAAAAAAAAAAAAAAGTTGCTATTTGCAACAACATGGACGACAGAGCTAGATGGTATTATGCTAAGAGAAATAAGTCAATCACAGAAAAACAAATGCTATATGATTTCATTCATATACGGAATTTAAGAAACAAAACAGAGGAACATAGGGGAAGGGAAGGAATAATAAAATATGTTGAAAACAGAGAGGGAGGCAAAACCATACGAGACTCTTAACTTTAGGAAACAAACTGAGAATTGCTGGGTGCAGGGGGGAAGATTGCTGGGGGATGGGATAACTAGGTGATGGGCATTAAAGAGGGCACCTGATGGGATGAGCACTGGGTGTTATATACAACTGATGAATCAATGAACTCTAACCTCTGAAATTAAT
The DNA here is from genome assembly GCF_048164855.1 of Canis lupus baileyi. Lineage (NCBI taxonomy): Eukaryota > Metazoa > Chordata > Mammalia > Carnivora > Canidae > Canis > Canis lupus. The sequence goes on along the minus strand of NC_132856.1, from coordinate 43,504,813 downwards.
AATACATTATATGTTTATTATATCGAATTTAAATTAAAATTTTAAAAAGCAAAGAGCTAGAGCCGACATAGAAATTTTAAGTAAACCAGCTACATGCACTAACTCTCCTCAGAGTTTGTTTATGCTGCTGACAACTGCCTCCACAAGAGTGGCATTTGTTTTATGAGTCACCTCCTAACAGTGATCATCATGGGGACCTGAGAACAGCCAGACCCCACCATTCCTTGGCCTCCACACTTGCAGGGAAGGAGACCACTCAAAGCAGGCAGGCTAGAGGCTTTTGGCCCAGAGAAACGCTTTTATGATGTGAACAGCTCAAGATAACCCCTTGCTACTTCAACCCAGAGCAGCTTAGCTCAGGGATGAAGCAGCAGGAATGAGTAACAGCAGCAGCAGGATAGAGGTCAACAGGATTCTGGGGAGAGGGGGAGGGATGGACAGAATGTGGGTGTTACAGGAGTAGGAAAGACATTCCTGAGAAGGGGGGTGCGTAGCTTGAGCAAAGGTGGGTGTGGTGTGCAAAACACCCAGGTGGTTGGAGCAGCAGCAGCAGGCCTGGTGAAGGGGTAAAGGAGAATGCTGGTAAAGTTGGCAGGCCAAGTGGGGCTGGTCACAGGGGGTTCTGACCAGTGCCCTAAGGCACCAGGAGCCAGAGGAAAGGCTGGGGGAGCTGTTGGCAGAGTCTGGCCACCACAAGCAAGCCCTGGGGCAGAGAGGCATTCCTTGGTGATGGCCCAAGAGGGAAGGAGGAGGACAGAGTATAAATTCTCAAAGGAGACACAAACTAGGGCTCTCTACTGGCCTCCAGGGCTGCAGGGGCCTGGGTAGGACCCCTTCCACGGAGGCCCAACTGACACACGCACCGGTCCCTGATGAAATGCCAGCGGATTAAGCAAGCTGTAAGCCTGAACAGTCAAAAAAAAAAAAAAAAAAAGAAAGAAAGCTCCTTCCCAACTGCCAGCCAGTGGACTACTCCCTGATGGCCTGCCTCCCCTTGGTGAGTAAGGACAGAGGTGGAAGGGCAGAAAAAGGCTCAGCTTTTCCAGAAGCACCCCACAGGAGGGCCTCTTTCCACGGGGCTCTGTTAACCTGGACCAGTTGGCAGACAACGGTGGGGGCTCCAGGACCAGCCTTTGGGAATCTGTCCTTTGCAAACACCATGCCCCTTCTCAGCAGCCACTGCACCCACCACTGTCCTGGAGTCTCAGAGACACTCAAGTGCCTTGGCACAGGCTGGTTATTCATTAACAAATGAGAAAACACCCCACTATCTATGTGACATTTTAAAAAATGCCCAGCAGCCTGGTGGGTGGGCCGTATCATCAATTCTTCACATAGTGTGAGGTTAAGGATGACCCTAGCCTGGGCTGCTGTGTGAAGAGCAGGTGCTCAAGAACAATAAAGATATGGGGGGGGGGGGGGGGGGCGGCGGAGAGAAGCAGGGTAACAATAGGCCACATAAAAGCAAGGACAAGGTGTGCTCCAGTCTTCACACTCAACAGCAATTCAGCTAGATAGGACAGTAAGCGTTTGTGAGAAGGAAAACAGCTTCTGGGTGATCCTGGCCTTGGTCCCAAGGCAGGACCCTCATTACCTGGGATGGAGACAGGAGGTGCAGACTACCCTCGTGGCCCACCCCAGCTTCAGAGACTCAAAGGGCCCCAGGAACTGAAGGCCCCCACAGCTGTCTCTTAGGTCCTCAATTCAACATACAGGGAGCCTGGTAGCAAATGGCCACCAGAGAGAGGGAAGAGATTTGCCCAAGGCCACAGAGCCTGTCAGTGGTGACTGCAGGTCTGGATCAAGGTCCTTCTGCCCCCCTGCCCTACGTTCTCACCAAGGAGATGAGAGAGTGTATCCAGAGCAGCACTCAGTTTCTAAAACCGGCTCTGATCCCAGCCACCTCTCCCATGCTCCCCGACGGTTCAGACCTGGTTCAGACCTGACCACATGCACTCAGACCGGCTGCAGCCAGCCCCAGTCTAGGCCCAGGCCCTGGTGTACACCCTCGGGAGTGCAGGGTTATGCAAGATTGGTATTACCTCTTCCTTAAATCTATGATAAGACTTCAGTGAAGCCATCTCGACCCACCCAAAGTTTCCTTTGTGAGGTTTTTAGATATGGGACTCTACCAATTTTCTATTTCTTCCTGAGCCAGTCTCCTGAATTCTTCTTTCAAGGGCTATCCATTTCACCTAAGTTACTGCATGTATTGGCAAAAAACCATTTATAATATTCTCTTATTATCCCTTTAACTTTTGTAGGATCTGTAGTGACATCCATTGACGTCGAAAACCTCTGTCTTTTGTCTTTCTTTGTTAGCCCAGCTGGAGGGACGCCTGGGTGGCTTAGTCGGTAGAGCGTGCAACTCTTAATCTCCAGGTCATGAACTCAAACCCCACGCTGGGCACTGAGCTCTTAGGAAAATAATAAAATATTAGACCAGCTGGAGGTTTATCGATTCTGGGACATTTCAGACTTGGTGTTTTAACAATGTGTTTGCTCCTCAGTCACTTCCCCAGAAGAAGCCCTCTTTAGCGGACTACCCCTACAGGGGATGAGAAGAGCACGTTAATCCATATTTGCTGCCTGAACCCTATCAGAAACTCAATCAACCATCAGAAATGCAGAAGGTGGGGGGAGAAGAGAAGCTGCTGCCTCTCCTTCTGCTGCCCCTCTCCCCACCCAGGCAAAGACTAGGGTCCCTCTTCCCTCCTGTTTCCCTTTGTTGTGCTGGGTCTGCCCAGCACAAAGATAAAGGAAACAAGAATGCTGTCCTCAAGGATCTCAAATCTACTTAAAGGAACAGACTTCAAAAACGTACCTCTGTGCCATGAGTGGCAGGAAGACTTTATGACATGTTCTGTATACCTGGGGAATCGGCAAGGGATAGGCATTGTCAGAGAAGGAGGTAACCCTTAAAGTCAGCTCCAAGTATCCAATGGGAGGTTACCAAGCAGCTAAAGAATGGTAATTGCCTGGTAAAGCCACAAGAGCAGAGTGAGGGCACTGTCCAGACCTGTGGAGCCTGAGGAGCCATGTCAGGCCGGACTGGGGGAGGGCAGGGCTAGACGAGGGCTGACAAGGCCTTCCCCCAGTGCTGTGGGCGGGCTTAGCCCAGCCAGGGCCAATGTTCTCAAAGGGCATTGTGGCAGCCTGGAAGTGGAATCGTGGGAGAAGATGGGGAGACCAGAAGCCAGGTGAGACTGTCCACTCCCGGCCTGGACCTGTCCCAGCCTGCTGATGTTTGTGCATATGTGCTGGTGAAGAGTAAATGGGGGTTGGGAGCTGCCATCAGGGGCAGTCATGCTGAAGGAGGAGCTCCTGAGCTGAGGGGACAAGGAGCAAGCCCCTCACTCTCACCCTAAGAGGAGCTGCTGCCCAGGGCTCTTCCTTCCAGAAGACAAAGAAGGAAGCAGGAAAGGGTTAATAGACACTCCAATCTCTGGTCTAAGTTCCCCCTGCCATTAGCCCATAAGTGAAGCAGCTGGAGACCCGACAGGAACCCACAGGTACAGAAACCCTTTCCAATGCCCAGGCAACATGCCTCATTAGCTCTGGGTATGCCTGGTGAGCTGTTCAGGGAAATGGCCCTTCTGGTCAACAATCAAGATCAAGAAAGACTAAGACCCAAACCTGGTCCCCTAAGAAGAGTTGAAATTGGCCCCAGCTTGAGCCTTTCTGGTTGCTGTGGCCCCGAGCAGGGAAAAGTCAATGAGAGATAAGCACAGAAGGGAAGTGAGGGAGACAGGAAGGGACTGACACTACTGAGGGCAAACCTGGCAGGTTTCACAATTTCACCCTGCTGCCCATCCTCAAAACCAGGGCAGCCCCATTCGGGCAGAGAGACTTCCTGTCGGGTGCGGCTGTGAAAGGCGCCGTTCTCCACGGGCACTTAGGGGGTAGGGCAGACACTCGGTGTCTGACTCACCCTGAAGATGCAGTGATAAGCCCTGGGCTGAATGCCACCACACCTGGGTGCAGACACTGCATAGTCCTCTACTGTCCAGAGACAGGAGGAAGGAGGGGAGGGAGGTTCAAAGTCTCCCGGGCAAGCAATGATCCCAGCAGGGCCCAACAGTGGGTCCCCAGCACTGTTTGCTGGGGGCGGGGGATGGGACTACCTGGCCTGTATGTCCACTCTGCCCAGCAGGTGGAGAGTCCCTCAAGGGCAGATAGTACAGCAGGTGCAGCAGCGGAGCTCACAGGCTCTGTGCCAGACCCTGCCTGGCAAAGCCCAGGGTCCGTTTCACCCATCTGACCGTGGGCAAGTCATTCGACCAGTCTGGCCTCGGTTCCTCTTCTATGAAAACAGACACTATCACTCTGACATCATGGCACGGCTATAAGAGTGAATAGTCAGGGAGGAAGGAGAAGAGCCTGTAGCTCGAGTGGACAAGGAGCAGCCTCTGAAGGGTAGGGAGGATGGGGCCAGGCCAGGAAGGGCAGGGCTGCGGAGAAACCACAGGGCCGCAGGGCCCAGACTGGCTGCATCTGCACAGCTCATGAGAAGCTTTCACTTTCATCAATCCGGAGGGCAGACAAGCAGCGCAGTAACGTCTGCTTCATGAAGACAGCAGAGGACGTGTCGGACAATCTGTGCAGGGGGACCCACCTTCTGACTCTCCGCGTTCAGGGCTCCATTGAAAATCAGACTCAGAAGGTCCAGCAGGGAGGGCGGAGCCCGACAGCCCAGAGCAGAGGCACCAGTGCTCTCCGGTGGAAGCAGGCGTTCCCCAGAGGCTCGTGAGCCCAGAGAACAAAGTGCTGGGGGAACAGCCCGGAAGCTGGAGGTGAGGCCTGCAGATGAGGGCCGGAACTAAGGCAGTGGCACTACCACAGAAGTGCCCAAACGCTCGGGGGGCGAGGGGGGCATCAGACAACGGACTCCAGGTTCTGACCAGGACTCCCAGGGAGAAGAAGGGTCCAGTGGGGCGTCCTCAGTGGCAGAGAAGAGGGCCCGCTCCTCAGCCAGAGGTGGGGCTGGCACCACCAGACAGCACGGCCCCAGGATGGCTGCCGGTGCCCTGCATGTGGCAGAGGAGTGGGGGGGGGAGCTGGCCCCAAGCCAAGCCTGGTCCTATTCTTGCAATGGAAGAAACTGGCGGTGTTCGGAGGCGATGGCAGGCAACCCCTCCAGCAGATTACCAGCTAACAGACCGGCTCCCTGTGCTAGGTACTCCATCCACATCAGGTCCCGAGGGGCAGAAAGAACACACCGAGAGGGCGCCTGGTGTTCACAGACCAGGGCGGGTGGAACTTAGCCTGGAACCGTGGACGGGATCCCAGAAGTCACCAGTCACACACACACAGGCCAGGTATAAAAGGCCCATTTTTCTGGAGTAAGAATCCATAGCTCTTCAGATTCTCAAGGGGGTAGTGACCTGGAGGAGGGAAGGGAGTGTCAACAGCATGGCGGTGGTGTGTGGAGTGTGGGGGCAGGTCTTTTGGGGGCAGGTCTTTGGGTGGCACCTGAGGTATCTGGGGAGGCTCTCCTACCACCTGTTCTGCACCCAAGGAGTGGGGGCAGGGGCAGGGCGGCAGAGGGAACAGGTAGCAGCAGAAGGTGCAGAGGCTTGGGAGGGCCCACGTGGTCCCCACATCCCCACAGGAAAGAAGCCCTTGAGAGGTCATGCTGAGGGCAGGGCAAAGACCAGTGCCCCCTTTTCTTCACACATGGCCAGCCTGGACCAGTTCCTCTGGGCGGTGGGGCCAGGCTCCAAATTCCCACAGGGCCCTCCCTGTAGGGGGCACTGTGGGATGGAGATGCCCAGGCAGCGCGAGGCAGACCACACTTCCACAGCTGACCAGTGGTGGCACACAGGGCAAACTGCAGGACCTCTCTGTTTCCTCCCTGTGAGAGTGGGGCCAGTGCTACTTCACAGACACTGGGGTTAGGAACCTGGCTCCACCTCCTGGCACAGGGCCCCATGTGACACCCACTGTGGGCGACAGCCTGCTGGCACCCTGGGGTCCTGCTGTCCATCAGCGACAGGCCTGACTTGAACTCTGGCTCCCACCACACCCCCTGGGGAATCAGTCCTTCCCTCTGTTTTCACCTCCCCACCCCCTGCTCGGCCTGCACCCCCTCACACAAACAAACAAGAAAGTGGGTAGCCAGTAGAGTTCTAGGAACCAAAACAGACTTCAGAGACCCAGGGCCCAGGGTCCAGATCCAGGCTGGGAAGCAAAGGGCCAATTATGGTCGGTCCAACCCACAGAGAAGCTGATCCATGCCTAACACTGTAAAAGGTAGTGGTGTGTGAATGGAAGGCACCATCCTTTTCTAATTGTGTGTGTGTGTGTGTGTGTGTGTGTGTGTGTGTATGTTTGTGGGTTTTTTTTGCCAAGTTTCTGCAGATGACACACATGCAATTTTTAAAACTGAAGCTCAAATTAAGAATGACCTATCTGATTCCCTCGGGGATGAGGGAGAAGGGCCCCAGGCTGGAAGAACGGGCACCGCATGTGTGAGGCTTCCCCACAGAAGCCTTCATTCTGCACGTGCCACCAAACTGCATGGAGGCAGAGAGACGGAGGGTGGGCTTCGGCCCCTTCCCTCCTCCCCATGTGGGCCGAAGGTTACACCCATGTTCAGCAGAAGGGCTTTCTTTCCAGGCAGGCTCTCCATCAAGAATAGTCCCAGACATTTGATTTTACCTGGACTTGCCCATGTGAGATTTTGTTTGTCATCTTTCTTCCCTCCTCGACTGGGAGCTAGCTCTCAGAGGCCTGTCCACTGCTGCCCCCAACACCTGACGCCTAACAGCAGCTGGGCTACTAGCAAATGAGTGATGGAGCAACCAAAGGGAGGCAGGACACATATGCTACTTCTTCCCCTTACGGACAAGTTCTCCTCCCAAAAACTTGCATGAACCAGGCATCACTAAGCTTGCCTCCTGGATGTGAGGACTGAGGCTCAGTGGACCTAACTCGGGTCCGTGCATGTCAGAGTCCTACTCTTTCCACCAGTTTGGGGACACAGTCACAAAAGCCCAGTTCCCTGCTACCACACACGTGGTTCTTTCTACCAGACAGATCTGCGTCTTCACCACCAAGCTGTCTGTTCTAGCCTCCCTTCCAACAATCACCTGCACTTCTGCTTCTTTCCTGTAGATTGAGAGAAAAAATCTCAACCATGCCCACTCCTTAGTAGTGTGGTAAGGATCAAATCTAATGGGTCCACCAAACTAGAAGACTTCCCAGTAAAAGATGAGCTCTGGGGAGGGCTGGACCCCATTCTTACTCATCTCTGCTCATGTATTTCCTATAATAATAGCATTCATTACATTATGCCAAGCAACTGATTATCCAATTAACTGAAATAATTACTTATTCATCATAAAAATCTACTAGGGGCACCTGGATGGCTCAGTAGGTTAAGTGTCAGCCTTCAGCTCAGATCATGATCCTGGGATCCTGGGATTGAGCCTCAGGTTGGGCTCCTGGCTCAGCAGGAGCCAGTCTGCTTGTCCCTCCCCCCTGAACCCACGCCTCCTCACCCTGTCTCAGCATCTGTGCACTTTGTCTCTCTCTCAAAAAATCTAATCAAGTCAGCACTGTTTTCTTTCTTTCACAGATTATAAAAATGGAAGTCTGGTGTAAGTAAGTAGTCCACCCAGAGTCACACAGCTGTTGGTGCCAGGGTCCAAAGGATAGGGTCAGAGTCAAGCCTAGGCTGCTTCCCTGTAAGAGCCAGCCCTCTGCTCTAGCCATGCTCCCACACCTATCTCCAACACACAGGTGGTCTCACTGGTGTCTGACGGAGCAGCAGCATCACACCACCTCACATCTCTCCCCAGTGTCATTTCAGAGAGACATGACCAAACCATCAGGAGCCCCCGATATGCCCATTTCTGGGCCAGGAACTTCCAACCCAGAAGAGCATCACTAGGAGATAAAAGAGTAGATACATGGCGAGGTGCTCACAGCTGTACTTCTCCTAACAGGGTGACCTGGAACTGCGAGGTGAGTCCTACTTGCTCCTGCACCTGGCTTGTATGGTCACGGAAACAGCACAGTGACACAGAACACACAGGACCGTGAGAGGTGCTGAGTCCACACACATGGCCATGAGCCGAACCATAGCATCACATCATGACACACATGTGGCCCAAGACTTCACGGGCTCCTACATGACTGTGGGTAGTATTTTTTCCATTTCCTTTCATTCTGTTATCAAAATGACTTAATAGCAAAAAGATCTAAAAACAAAAGCAGCTAGAGGAACCCAGCTGCCCGTGACTCACTGTCTTGACTGTATCACACCCTAAACAGACTCTCCTGACCTTCACCTGGCTCAGCAGGAAAGCAGGAAGCCATGGCTAGCCCTGAGGCCCAGCACAGCCCAGTCAATGTTTGGTGACTTTTCTAGAATTTAAACACATGAAACCCAAAGGACCAGCATGCTGCGGGGGGCGGGGAGGAGGAGGAAGGCTGACGCCTGCACACACCAGCCCGCAGCCCTGGACTGGGCCCAAGAGCCAAACCAGCAGCTGCCCTGGAGGCTGAGTGCCCTCCAACTGGGCCAGACAGCTCCCCTGATCAGGACAAAAATTTCAGTTAAGAAACCAACTGGTGGTGAGCGATGAGGTTACCTCCCTACCCTCTCCCCCTGCCTCATCATTTCCCGTTTTTTCAAGGGGGAAAGTGCCTCCTCTGCCACAGAACAGAACTTGCAACCACCAGGACTTCCTCATCATGGTAAAGCTCACAGCTGGAGCAAGAGCAGTGAATCGCAAAGGCAAACAATAATGTTCATGAAGTTTAGAAACCCCTGCCTGGTATGAGATAGCCCTGTGTGGCACTGGGGGGCTGGCCCAGAATCCTCTTCCTGTGGCCTCAATGTGGACAGCTGGAGTCATGATGCACTGCATGGGGGCCCAGCTGGTTGGTTTTAGGGAATAAAACAGCCACCCAGAATCTCTGGTCCTGAGGACATATGGCTGGTGTCTGACCCACACCAGATCCATCCTCTGCCCTCGAACTCTGGATGGTGAACAGGATTCTCAGTCTGAGCCCTAGAGGGAAGAGGGAACTTATTGAGAATATGTTCACCATCCTTGGATCCAAGGGAAATAGCAAACAAGGGCCTGAAAACCCCAGTTGAGTGGCCCTGAAAATCACACCCTTCTACCTCCCCCCACACCAGGCCCATGTGCCTATTCACACCAGTGCTGGGTCCCCAAACCATTCCCTGACAGCAGCCAACAGGACCACATCAAGGCTCCTGTTAGCCACATGATGCCACTGGCTTCCTCAAAGCCTGCGATCAACAAGGCGGGGGGGCGGGGGGTCCTTTTCCGTGTGGGCAGGTGTCAAAACGCCCCCAGTCCATGCCTGAACAACTGATTCTGCAAACCTTGTGGTCTGGAAAGACTTCGCACCCAGTGAAGTTCACCTCGCCGGTATGGCTGCAGATTACAGACCTCTATATAAAGGCAAGTCGGCCTCTCCCTGAGAAAAAGATCTCAGCCTGGCCAACTCCCAAACCCACGGGCCTATCCAGTTGCTTCATTTCTTCACTCAAATATTTTCGAGATGTCTCTGAGCCCTGTCATATCTGGCGGATGAAAAGGTGACGAAGACATGACATCTGCCCTCAGGGTGCTGGCACACAGGTGAATGCACAGTCACTGCACAGCATGTCCTAAGCCAAGTGCCGTGGCTCCCTGGGTACTACGGGAATGCCCAGTGATTCAGAGCTGACCAGGAAACCCAAACGCACCTGGAAGAAGAGTGGGCTGTCTGGGGGAGAGCAGAGTGGGCAGGGCAGGGGTGCTAGAATAACTGGAAGGAGCAGGCGTGCTGAGCCTGAGCCCTGTGTCTGGAGCGGGCCAGCCAAGGCACACTGGGGCAAGAGGAGCCAGCATGGGGGGGCTTGCCCTAGGTTCTACTGACTTCAGCCCTGTCTGTCCAGCACCAAGAAGCCGGCAAAAGCTGGAGCACAGTCAGGGAGGCGGCAGCCACGTGGCTAGCGTTATTTATAAAGGGCATGAAGAAAGGGCCAGAAAGGGAAGGGTGAGGGTCACCGGTTGAAGCCACTGAAAAAGGAGTCGGATGTGGGCTAAGAGAGCTACTTTCTCAGCCCTGGGAGAGCAGACAGCTGCTGCCTGTGAGTCTGTGTAGAGGACAGCTGCTCCCACCTGCACAGGGCCAAGTGGCACTCACACTTCCCTCTCATGCACATGGGGCCTCGGCCTGCTGCCCCCCTTCCCTGGGATCCCATACTATCATCTCAGCCGTGCAATGACCCTTTGGGACCACCAAGGGACGTACTCAATGGCTCACAGCTGGTAAGAGATAGGTCAGCACTTAAACCAAGGTTTTCTGATTGCATCATGCTTCCAAAACTATTTCAAGTAAGGTCTCGCTGTGCGTTCTGCACAAGAGCCAGAAGGGTGACTCCATCCATTCTTACCAAATGAGAAAAGAAAACCACAAACTGTGAAGGCTGCACAAGTCTCTGATAACATCTGGTACAGCATGAAAGGGACCCAGAGGTCCATGGAACAGGCTATAAATAGAACCTCCCAAATCAGAATCTTCCAGGCTAAGACCTGGAAGTCTGAATGTTCCCAGCTCCTGCCCACCCTCCGGGTCACACTTTTACCATACGATTCAAATGAGGAGCCTCTGAGTCAGACCACATCACTGCTCTTACAGAGGCTGACCGGGGGATGAAGTGACCCGTATGAGGCCACCCCAAGCTGCCTGAGGGCCACTGCAGTGACCAGGGTGGGCTCTGGATACAGAGCAGGCAGGATGGGAAGAGACAGAGAAAGCTCTCATATAACATAAACATCCTGAGGGCAGCAGGAGGTCCAGGGAAAGTGTGCAGGACGAGGACAAGAGCTAGCACCAGACCTACTAGGTCTCCTGACTTCAAGCTGGCCGGTCCGTCTAGGCTACCATGTCGCCTGGAGCCATGGGGTAAGGTGACTGGAACCTGAGTGCCCATCATTCTATGGGCCGCCCAGGGCTTGCGCCCCTCCCTTACTAGGAGGCTCTGACTGAAGCTTGGGGAAGGAAGAGACAGCTGCACAGTACAGAGGCTGAAAGTGCCCCACACTGGCCTGCCCAGCGGGGTGAGCAGGGTGGGGCAGGGGGCCGGCCTCAGGGACTTCTGATGGCAGCGCTAGTATAAGACGCTAGTATAAGACCGAGTCTGCCTCTGGGGCTGCAGCACAGCATGCTGCAGAGTCCTCATACCTGGAGGCAGTAGGGCTTCCTTACAGAGCCACTTCTCCTGAGAAATGCTGGACTTCTTTTTGGCTGCATAAATCCAAGGCTGGGGTGCTCTCTTTCTCTCTCTCTTTTTTTTTCTTAGAGAGGGGGGAGAAGAGGAGGAGGCAGGGAGAGAATCTTAAGCAGGCTCTATGTCCAGCACAGAGCCCAACACAGGGCTCTATCTCACAACCCTGAGATCATGACCCAAGCACAATCAAGAGTCAGATGCTTAACCAACTGAGCCACCTAGGCACCCCTGGCTCTCTTGTTTTAAACAGAGAAACTGGGCAGCCCTGGTGGTGCAGCGATTTAGCTCCGCCTGCAGCCCAGGGCGTGATCCTGGAGACCCTGGATCGAGTCCCACGTCAGGCTCTGCATGGTGCCTGCTTCTCCCTCTGCCTGTGTCTCTGCCTCTCTCTCTCTCTGTGTCTCTATGAATGAATGAATGAATGAATGAATGAATGAATAAATAAATAAATAAATAAATAAATAAATAAATAAATAAATAACAGAGAAACTAACTAACTAACCAAAATAGATTTCTGTTGGTTGTAACTAAGTACCCCGGCTACACATGACCATTTATAGCAATAACCTAATAGCAAAGCAGGTGCAATGCTTTCAGAGCTAAAAGCGGTCTTATGGCCCATGGTTCATCAGATCCACAGGGAGACTTTGCAAATGAAGAAACTGGGTGCAGGATGTAAAGTGTTCTGTGTACTTGGCCCTGGCATTTCCCCCTAAGTCCATCACAAAGGCCAACCGCTGACACAAGCAAGCGCTCACCTGACCTGGGGTCCGTCTCCCTATCCCTCCATCCCAACGGAGCTGAGTGTACAATGTACACAGCCCCAACTCAGGCACCCAGGTTGGAAAAGCAAATTCTTGGGGCATTAATTCCCAGGCAAGGGACACCTGGGTTGCTCAGTGGTTGAGTGTCTGCCTTTGGCTCAGGTCGTGATCTCAGGGTCCTGGGATTGCGTCCTGCATCAGGCTTCCTGCATGAAGCCTCCTTCTCCCTCTGCCTGTGTCTCTGCCTCTCTCTGTGTGTCTTTCATGAATAAATAAATCTTTAAAAAAAACCAACCTGAAATGTTAAAAAAAAAAAAAAAAAAAGTTCCCAGGCAAGTCAGAAGTTCACAGAGAAACAGTGTGCTGAAGCTTCTGGGAGACTAGAAGCTATTTTAACCTCTGATCAGCTGCTTCTCAATGTGTCACAGTCTGAGGAAAAGTAAAGGTAAGACAGTTGTCTCCTCTCTGGTGTGATCTACAAGTGATAAAATCCTAATTGAAACCAAATTTAAACTAAAGTCAGAACTGGCACATTTATTTGTGGGAGGAAACACTGCTTAAACAAGGTCTTTTAATCCTCACCTACACACATTTCCTCAAGAAGCCAAGTACACTTTGTAAAATCATGTGCTGGGCTGAGGGGTTGACAAGGCAGGAGCACATAAGGAAGCAGCCCAGCACTGACCAGCGTGCTGTGCCATGGACCTGGGTGACCAGCATGCCGTGCTGTGTCATGTGGTGGATCTGGGTGATCAGTGTGCAGTGCTGTGTCGTGCCCTGGACCTGGGTGACCAGTATGCTGTGCCATGTGGTGGGCCTGGGTGACCAGTGTGCCATGCTGTGCCGTGCCCTGGACCTCGGTGACCAGCGTGCTGTGCCTGTGCCTAGACGTGGGAGATAGCACCTTCCTCAGCTGCAGAGAGCTGGTGAATGAGAGTGGATATGGTGTGAGGAGCCCTGCATGGTGGCCCACACAGAATAGGTCCTCAGTGAGTAGGCGCCAACCATGGTGATGATGATGCCGACAGGGGAGCCCCAGCATGAGACCTGCATGCTCAGCGTGAGGCCCGTGACATCCCCCTTCCAGAGCCATGCTCACTGCCCCCCACCCCCCCGCCACACTGCCAGAAAGGGTCACAGAACAAATCCTCACGTGCATGCCTCTTCCCTTCCCTCAATTCATACAGAGCAGCCACCAGTGTCAGCCAGGGGACCATCCAGCTCTTGCCCTTGCGCTGACCCGTTTAGAAGGGCACATCCTGCATGCATGCAGAGAATGTGAGTCCAAGTCAAAAAAGGCTAGTCACAGTATGCGGGGGACCTGGAGGAGGCGAGGGGTGCGGGTGGGGGCTGCCACGGTGGTCTTCCCACATCCCGACTACCTCCACACCTGCCTGCTCTGCCCCTCCCCTCCTCTTCTTCCATCCTCCAGGCAGCTATCGCCTTCCGTGCCCTGTACCCAGTCTATCTCCTCAGGTAAACGCAGAACCTCCGCCATGTCAGGCTCCATCTTGAGAGCTGTGCAGCCTGGGCAGCCCAAGGACATGCCCCACAAGCCAACAAAGGAGAGAAAGTGGGGTCAGGTGCCTTCACAGCGGGTTCAGAAGCTCCCCATTCCGTGCAGTGGATGTGGCACTACGGTGTACAAGGGCCCCCTGGCCCTCCACTCAGGACACTCAGGGCTCTCGGCTACCCCTCCCCAGCAGACAGCAGTGCGCTGTATCATGATGACAGCTGGTAGCACCTGGGTCCTGTCTCCCCACTGAGCCCCAGTCTGCCCTTGATGACCTCAGCCCCAAAGCCCTTCATGGGGCCTGACACATAGCAGGCATGCAACAGGAGGAGCAATGCTGGTCGGGTGCACAGGAGGGGTTCAAACAGCTCAGTACCCTACTCCTTGTCCCAGAGAGCCCAGCATGTGCTCCCATTCCTGAACAGTTGCAGGCTCCTGGACTCAGGGCAGGAAAGTTCTGCTCCTGTCTGATGGCTTCCTCACCCAGGTAGCAAATACAGGTGCATTTTCTTTAGGATTCAATTGCCCTGCAAGAAATCCAGTGGTACCCTGCCCAGGACACCGTGTAGAGGCGGCAGGGCGGGGCTGTCCTTGAAAGGACAAACGTCTTCTGGCCAGCCACTCACCTTTTCTCTGGACAGGGCAGCTCTTTAGAAGCCTGAATCCAGACAGCTCTGGAGTCTGGATTTTACTCCCCACAGGGCGTCGTTACCACAGTGACTGGTTTTCCTCTTGGAATTCTTTCAAGAGTACAAGCTGTTGCTTCCCTCCAAAACAAACCTAGGGGAAAGCCTCAGGGGTTAAGGGCAGGGCCCTGAAGGCAGCAGGGCCAGATCAGACCAGCCACTCCAAGCTCTATACTTGGAGGGTCTCCAGGGTCTCCTGGAGCTCAGCAGTGGCTTAGCAGTGACAAGCCCTCCCAGCTGCTTAGGGTGTGTGTGGGGAGGGGTGCTGAAGGTATGGGGGTATGGGTGTGTGTGTTTGGGGGAGGTACGGGCATGTGTAGGTGTGGGCTGGGGGCACTGGGGGTTGGACGTGCAGAGGGAGTGGCTGTGTGGTACATGCAGACTGGAGGGTGGGCAGGTGCACTACTGTGTGTGTATGGATACACGCACTGGAGTGGTGGGGGGCACATGGGGCACCTGCATGGGGACACGGGGGAAGCGTGCGGGTGTGGGCTGGCGAAGTGTTCCTCGTCATTCCAAGGTGAAACATGGGTCACATCATCCCCGATAGGAGAACACGAATTCCATTTCAAATCTGTATTACAATACTTAGCGCTGTCGATCAACCAAATCCTGGTCCACCTGTCGGCAGGGGTCTGTTTAAAACAGCTCAACTTTGCAACAAGTGACCTGGAAGCAACTCGTATTTCTAGCCAGAACACCCCCAGTTAGTTGATCGGGCAAGGCTGGCAAGGCTGGCCGAGCAGCTCTGGAGGAACTGGCTTGGCGGGTTCCCGCCTTCCCTCCAAGTACACAGGAAGTCCTCCTGTGGTGCACAAAGACACGGGGCTCAGGGGCTCAGAGTCAGCCATACCGAGGATGGTGCTGCTGCCACAGGGCACCTGGAAATGTCTGAGTGCTTTGTTAAATAAATTTAAGAGTTGCCTCTGCTAGGGCACCTGGGTGGCTCAGTGGTTGAGCATCTGCCTTTGGCTCAGGTCATGATCCTGGGGTCCTGGGATTGAGTCCCCCATCGGGCTCCCTGCATGGAGCCTGCTCCTCCCTCTGCCAATGTCTCTGCCTCTTTCTCTGTGTCTCTTATGAATAAATGAAATTTTTAAAAGATTTCTTTTAGGGCAGCCCTGGTGGCTCAGTAGGTTAGTGCTGCCTTCAGCCCCGGGCACGATCTTGGAGACCCAGGATCAAATCCCACATCAGGTTCCCTGCATGGAGCCTGCTTCTCCCTCTGCCTGTGTCTCTGCCTCTTTTTCTCTCTGTGTCTCTCATGAATAAATAAATAAATAAATAAAATATTTTTAAAAAAGATTTCTTTTAAAAAAAGAAAAAAAACAGTACTACTAGTACTACTTCTATAATAACTACAATTATTATCAAGATGTTGTAGGAGATCAGCAATATTATTAAGCATGCTGCATGCCAACCATTCACAAGAAAACAGCCTTCTTTCTAAAAAACAACTGGGCCAAATAATGAATAGTGCTGAGTCACAGATATCCACATGGGCGGGAGGATCTTGACACCTACCTCATACCATGCAAAAATAAGTAAATTCTGGATGGACTGGAAATCTCAAGGTGAAAGGTAAGACAATAAAACTTCTAGAATACAACATAAGACAATGTCATTGTGACCTAGGAGTTGGCAATTATTCCCGTATGCAGGCCACAGAAGGTAATCAGGAAAAAAAAAAAAAAAAAACAAACCTTGATGAATTGGACTACACAAAAATAAAGAACTTCTTCTGTTCACCAAAGAATGCAATTAAAAGCATGAGAAGTCAAGGCCCAGAAGGGGAGAAAACACAATATGTATATAGAACAAAGGACT
The DNA here is from genome assembly GCF_048164855.1 of Canis lupus baileyi. Lineage (NCBI taxonomy): Eukaryota > Metazoa > Chordata > Mammalia > Carnivora > Canidae > Canis > Canis lupus. The sequence continues at coordinate 43,488,766 of NC_132856.1, read as the reverse complement.
CACTGAGGGCTCAAAGAACCCCTAGAAATTAATAGGAAAATCTGTCAGGTAACTCAATAAAAAAGGACAGGAGGCAAAAGGTTTGAACAGGTACTTCATATAAACATATGAAAAGACACTCAACTGCATTAAGTTAGGAAGGGAATGCAAACTTAAACCACAAAGGGATACCACTACACCTCCACCAGCAGGGCTAACTTGAAAAAGACTAACCATAGCTGGAGTGTTGGGAGAGGAACTCTCATTCACTGCTGGCAGGAGTGTGGCATGGTAGAGCTGCTGGGAAAGCTGCACGGCAGCGTCTCCTCTATGACCTAGCAATTCTACTCCTAGGGCTACCCCCAGCAGACACACATACACATGTTCACCAAGACGTGTATAAGATTGGGAATGGCAGATTACGGCTCCAGCCTGAAAATCTACAGTGGGACGGATCTGATGTGGTATATTCAAACAATGGCATACGGTACAGCAGTCAGAAGAGCTGAGGCCACATGCAACAGCTCACAGGCACAACACTGAATGAAAGAAGCCGGATCCCAAAAGAGTATGTAGCATATGACTCCATTCATATGAAGTTCAAGAGAAAGCCAACCTAGGGTGTTAGAGGCCCCAAGTGATTACTCCTGGGGCACAAGGGCAGGGAGCAGGAGGGGGATGCTGGGATGTTGCCCCACTTCTTGACCTGAGTGACAGATTACATAACGTATTCACTTAGGAAAAATCACTGGGCTGGTTCATCTAGTTTTTTCTATGTACGGTATACTTCAATTAAAAGGGAAGTTTTTTAATGCTGGGACAGAATTGTTAAAAACAATTTAAGCCCATGTAAAGGGCAGCCCAGGTGGCTCAGCAGTTTAGCGCCGCCTTCAGCCCAGTGTGATCCTGGAAACCCAGGGTCAGAGTCCCACGTCGGGCTCCCTGCATGGAGCCTGCTTCCCCCTCTGCCTGTGTCTCTCATGAATAAATAAATAAAATCTTTAATAAAAAAAAAAAAAAAAGCCCATGTAGAAACCAGAAATAGACTACTAAAATCTAAAGAGAGGGCTCATTCTGTCTAGGACAATAAGAAATCAGTCCTCAAAGAGAGAAATACCTCAGGACACCACAACACACACACACACACACAGCACACCCAGAAGATAACTACTTGGTTGGGAAACTCAGCCCCTCCCTGCCTCCCAGCTCTAGGAAACAGGTAAAATGGAGGGATTCACCATTAAGGTAACAAAAATTTTGCTGCTGCAAAAGCTAATAGGAGGATTAAAAGCCAGCTTGAATTTCACGATTCCTTTGCTTCCCAACTCCCTGTACCCCATCAGTGAGGCCTCGCAAACACCTGGTTACATCTTGTCATGTCACAAGAGTCACTCAAAGGGGAAACTGAGGTCCTAATGGCATGTCAGGAGTGGGGCAAGAAAGGAGGACCTTGTCTTACAGCCTCCTGTCTAGAGGTACTTGTCTGCTTCAGCCATCACAGGCAAGCTAAATAGTGAAAAGATCCAGAACAGCATGTATCTGCCTCAAAAAGCCCTGCCCTCTGAGGGTAACTTAGAAAGAGGCCCGCCACTATTCCAGGCTAGTAGGTTTCCCCCAGAGTATTAGACCAGTTTCAGGGAAGGTCCCCTTCTCTTCACTGAAGCCCATCGCAGGGCCTTCCCTGCACAGCTCCAAGGGGAAGCCAGCACCCCTTCCATGCCATAGAGAGAGCACTGTGTGGACTTCAGCCAGGAGGTGGGCGTCTCCCTAGCACCCAGCCCCAGGAAGCAGACCAAGGCCAGAGGGCCAGAGGGTGGGCCCTGTGTGACACAGGAGGAACGTGAAGACTGATCTATCTACTGGTCCCAGAGTCAGTAGAGCTTGGTGGCAAAAGCAATCTTCCCAGCAGCCCTTGGTGCAGGTAACCATGAGTGAAGCTGCCAGCCTGACTCAGGGGTAGCGTTCGGCACACGTGGGAACAGCCTACCTACAGGGTAGGGGGCAGGAAGACTACCCACTCCACAACACTGGGCCAACCCAAAGAGCAAAGCCACAAGAGCACAGCCTCAGCCTGGTGCTGCCTCTCCTGAGAGTTCAGCAAGCCTCACAGGTGAGGGCTGGTGAGACCTCAAAGCAGCGTACAGGCCCCCTTCCCAATGCAGCTGTCGCCAGGACCCCACTAGCACCTTCCCCTCCCACACAGGCCACCCGTAAACAGCTAGACCACACCCACTGCCCCGTCGTGTCCAAACCCACTCCAGTGTCCAAACCCACTCCAGTCCTCACCCAGCTTCTCTCAGCCCCAATGCCCCCCACCCAAGATTCCTCTGCCACTTCTCCTGTAGGTTGCAGGGTGAGCCCCTGGGCACTGTCTGTGCTATCTAAACCCTGTCCCCTGGGGACCTCACCCAGCCCCAGGGCTTCAGATCCTACCCACACAAGCATCCCTCTGAAGTCCCAACACCCACCTGCCAGGCTCTCTCCTCCTATTAGATGGCTAATAGGCCTAATGTGGCCCACATCAGATTCCTGGTTCCCCTTCAAAACCATTCTTCCTGTAACTCTCATCTCAGGAACAGGCACTACCATCCCCTCAGCCTGCTTGCCCCTACAGTCCACCTGCTGGGATGTCCTGTAACCCTAAGTGACACTCTCCCGTCTGCACACACATTCAGGGCAAGACCTGGCACTCAGGCCTCCAATGGGTCCCCATCCCCCCTAGAGCAAGGTCCTGCTCCTGTGGCCCCAGCCTGCCACAGACTCTCTATTCCCATCCCCACCCTACCCCTCAACCCTTCACTTGACACCTGCCATGCAGGGCTTTCTTCTGCCCCCCAAACAAGCCAATGCAAGTTCTCCACTCAGCTTCAAATGCTCTTCCTTAGATCTGGCATCCCATCCCTCCCCTGCAACCATCGACATCTCCAATCTCCCACTCAGAGGGGGCTCCCGGTCCTAGAACAGCTACAGGCTCTCCTTCAACACACACACACACACACACACACACACACACACACCAGCACTCACAAGTTTCTGACACTATCTTCCCTGTTTACATGTATACACTGTCTACCCACCCCTCCCATGGAAGCCCCTTGAGGCAGAGAGGTAGTCTTATTCACAATCTGGGTCCCCAGGCTTGGCACACAGTCAGTGCTCAATACTTGTTTGATGGCCGGTTGCAGAGTTTTCGCAGTGAGGATGACCAACAAATGCTCCAGGGAAAGGAGGTGTTCTACTTCCTTTTGTCAAGGGAGAATGTCAAGGAAGTGATTAGAGACTTGCAGAAAAATGAATCATCCGGGATCTTGAAAAATGCATGATTTCTAAGCTCCATACCAAGATCTCAACAGTAGATCTGGGGTGGAGCCCGAGAAAAGAATACACACTGTCTCCCCAGCTGATCCTGACACACAGGTAAGTCTGAGAACCTCAGACTGACCCAACATCTTCATTTCACATATGAACAAGTTAGGGCCCTCAGAAGGGATGACTCAATCCAAAATTGCAACACTGGTTCATCATCAAGTGTCTGTGTCAAGGTCCCAAACTTCCCACCTACAAGGTTCTCCCTCTCACTGGCTCCAAGACCTCAGCATCTGAGCAGGCTTCAGGAAAAGATGAGTCCTTAGGAAGAAGGGGGAACACACACCCCATCATGGCTGTGGCTCTGCAAATCTACTTTTTTTGTTAATCTAACACTCTGCACAAGTGAATTGCACCTTCAAGGAAGTGGAGATAGGCTGAAGAATGTCATGAGACCAGCAAGATGCTGGTCTTTGCTTCCCTCGGGGAAATAGGGCCAGCTCCACCCACTGTCACCCAACATGGAGGGCTGGAGAACCACCCAGACTTCCTCACTTCAACAGCATAGGCAAGAAAAGATACACACACATTTATAAAAGGCCCATGGGCAAGACCTTGAACTAGCCACTTCACAGGCATCCTTCTCTGTTCTTTCAGCTACTGATGAGGTCAGGAGCCATGTCTCGATTTTACAGACAAAGCTAAGGAAGCACAAAGTTTTATTTTATTTTATTTTAAAGATTTTGTTTACCTATTCATAGAGACACACACAGAGAGAGGCAGAGACACAGGCAGAGGGAGAAGCAGGCTTCCTACAGGAAGCCCGACGTGGGACTCGATCCCGGGTCTCCAGGATCACACCCCAGGCTGCAGGCGGTGCCAAACCACTGTGCCACCGGGGCTGCCCAGGAAGCACAAAGTTTTAAAGATCCACTCTGGGTCCCACAGATGTGATGAATGGAGCTGAGATTTAAACCAGATCCATCTGGCTCCAAAGACCATGCTCTCCATTATGCCAGCCAGCATCCCCAAGCAGCCTGATAGCAGTTTCTGTGTGTGATAGGGAGACTTCATCCAGCGGGCTACTTCTTCCCAAGCACCTGGGAGTGACAAGTGAAGGATACAGGGCCAGGGCTTAAGGAACATCCTAGGGTCAGCAACATCCCAAAGCACAGCCATGAGAGGTCCTGCCAGCCAGGGCTTCCTGGTCTACTAAACAGGGATAAATGGTTTTAAACCTACCTCAAAGGCCTGCTTCTGGATTGAGCAAATCATGAGATCCCGTCACAAAATCCCATGTAAATGTTATGACAGCCGATCTCTAAAAGGCTGTCAACATGGAGGCAGGGACTCCTCTACTGACTTACCCTTCAGGCTGTTACGCCTGGGGATATAGCCACACAAGCCCAAGTCAGAAGCAATTTCCTGAGGGATGAGTAGGGCACAGACAAGTCTGACTCCTCACCCAAAATACTGGGCTCTTCACTACTGCCACCTCCCCACATCTCACTGCCCTTCCCCCTCTGTCTCCCCAACAGTGGCCAGCCCTTCCCTCTAGTGCCCCCTTCCACCTTCAGCCCACAATAGCCAAGACCATCCCTGGTGCACCCAAGTCCAAGATTATCAATGAGCTCACCCTCACTTTCCAGACTGCCCGTTTCTTGACTGTGCAGTGTTAGCATTTAACTCCATTGGATACACACACCGAAGGGCAGAAAATAAGCATCTGCTGGAGACAACGGCCATGAAGACTGCCTACTTCAAAGCCCTCGGTTCCCCAAAGCTGAGCTCACAGTCATCTGGGTTTCCACCTACTCTCTGCCTCATAAATCTCAATAAATGAGAGTTTAGCCAGAGAGAGACACGGTCTCTTACAAGGGAGCAAGTTCTCCAGAGACACACTGTCCAAAAAGGCAACCCTAAGTCAAGTGTGGCTGTTTAAATATAAAGTAATTAAAACTGAATAAAATAAAACACCACGTTGGTCACATTTCAAGGCCTCAAGAGCCACATGTGGCTACTAGTTGTGGTTCTGGACAACACATACTCAAGGGAGAAGAACACTGCCATCACTGCACCAGGTGCCACTGCCCAGCACTGCCCTGGTCCCTAGAGCCAGGTGAGAAATAGGAACTGCCGCAGAGCCTGGGAGATGACAGCCAGACCTTGCTCCTGAGCTTGTGTGCAACCCCCGAGGGGCTGGCCTGTTGGACAACCAGCCTCTCCGTCCCAGGGCACAAAGAGACAGCCCCATGCAGGCTAAATGCTTATGAAAGCAGAGAGCCGTGCACGAGTGTTTGTGCCAAGTTAACAATCTTTAGGAACCTCCTTCTGGCTACTCTGAGTAGAGGTCAGAGAAGGATGATGTGGCCGTTGCCTACTGGATAGCATGGTAGAGAGTGCCACAGAGCTTCATCTACACAGCCTGGAATGGTTCACCTACTCACTCAGTTTGGAACTTCTGGAAAAGCACCAAGAAATGAAGTTCAAATACAGTATAGAAATGTAGGTGACGGGGATCCCTGGGTGGCTCAGCTGTTGAGTGCCTGCCTTCGGCCCAGGGCCTGAACCTAGAGACCTGGGAATGAGTCCCATGTCGGGCTCCCTGCATGGAGCCTGCTTCTCCCTCTGCCTGTGTCTCTGCCTCTCTCTCTGTCTCTCATGAATAAATAAAATCTTAAAAAAAAAAAAAAAGAAAGAGAAAAGAAATGTAGGTGGCTGCCCTCCTGGCTGGAAGCCCGAGCTTCTGCAGAGCTGGCCACCAAAGTACCCAGCAGCACTTTCAGATCTTATCACAGAACCCTACCCCTAACACTGCCAATTGCTTGCTGTCAAACCCTCTGGCGCATCCCGACTGTCCCCTCTGTACCCACCGAATGTTCCCACCTCACAACTGCTCCCCTGGAATACTTTTCCAGCTACTTTAATATTTGCTTCTCAGTCCCATCGTCCATGGTTTGGCCTAAATTCCACTCTGCCTTCTTGTGAAGTGTCCCTAGACCTATCCTGGCTTTCCCAGGAAATGACCACCAGCAGTACAGCATTCTTCCCACCTGTCATCCTGGGCTGGCTGACCTACAGACACTGCTGCACCCTGAAGAGAATCCCACTCTTCTGGGGGGGGTTGCATGCTGCATTCCAGAAGTCACTTAGGTCCCTTGACCTTGGGCATCCCAGCTCCTCTGAACCCTTTGGCTTGCCCCCTCAGGATTCAGTCAGGTGGGCTGGCGAGGAAGTACTCTGTAAGACTGCCAGTTGCACAGATACAACCAAACTTTACTACAGAATAATATGCGGAAACCTTACCGCCCTGATCTTGTCTCCATTTGTCACAATGTCAGTATCGGCTCCTCCATACTATCACTAAATCAGTTCAGAGTCCAGTGCGGGGAGGAGAGGAAGCTAACACCACGAGTGAAATCAACCCAGGCATGAAATCTTGATGTCTCCAGGAAAAAAATGTGCAAGGTAGGTATCAGTGAGGGACCTGCCAGTGAGTGCTAGGGGCCCATCCGCTTGGGGCAGTTACTCTCCAGCAGCAGGAGCAGGCTGAGAAAGTGCCGGATCCTAAAGCCCATCCTACAGGGGTCTCATCTTCACATCAGATGACTGAGCTAAAAGTGGGGAGCCACTCCCGCCCCCCAAGGGAGGGAACCCTTTGCTCCCTTGTCTGCCTGCAGCAGGCCGCTCTTACTTCCTCTCTAGTCTCACCAGTCACATATAGGTCTCCCAAGAAATCCCTGGGCTGGAAAAGTAACATGAACTTGAGGCCTTTGACTAACTTTCTCAGGCATTGACCCTAACAGAAACATCACTCAGGAACTGCAGAGATTAAATATTATGCGAAAAGTACTCTTCTAAGAAAACAGCAAACTTGGGCTTCACCAAAATTTAAAAACTTTTGTGCATTAGGGTGCCTGGGTGGCTCAGTCGGTTAAGTGTCTACCTTCAGCTCAGGTTATGATCCCAGGGTCCTGGGATCGAGTCCCCGCATTGGGTTCCCTGCTCAGCAAGGAACCTGCTTCTTCTTCTCCTGTTCCCCCCACTTGTGCTCTGTCTCTGTCAAATAAATAAATAAATAAATAAATAAATAAATAAATAAATAAATAAAATCTTTTCAAAAAAATGACAAACAAAAACTTTTGTGCATCAAAGAACACTACCAAGAGAATGAAAAGACAACCCACAGAATGGGGGGGGGGATACTTGGAAGTCCCATATTTAACAATGGTTTAATATCCAGAATATATGAAGAATTCAACAACTCAACAGAAAGACAAATGACCCTATGGAAAAATGGGCCAAGGATATGAAGAAATCTTTCTCCAAAGAACGTATACTAATGGCAAATAAGCACCCAATTAGATGCCCAACAGCACATATCATCAGGGAAATGCAAATCAAAACCCCAATGAGATACCACTTCACACCTACTGGGATAGCTGTAATTCTTTTTTTTTTTTTTTTTTAAAGAAAGGCAGACTGCCACATGCAGCACCTCACGTGGATGTGTCTGGAATCTTGGAAGCTTGACTACCCTACATTCTACATGTGGACCTTGAGAGCTTGTTTGGAGGTTCTAGCAGGGGAGCGCAGCTACTCCTATACCCTTGATGGAAAAACGGTCCTCCTCTATTGGGGAAGGTCATTCTCTTTAACCAAGCGCACAGCTTCGCTTCACAAGGGATGCTTGTGGAGTGGTGAGGAAAGAAACACCCACCTAGCCAGCCAGATTAGCCAAATCAAACTTGACTATCAATGTGGTGACAAATGTTGCAGCCAGATCAACTTTACACCCCATAATTTGTTTTTAAGTAGGCTCCATCTAGCATGGAGCCTGATGCAGGTTTGAATCCACAACCCTGAGATCAAGACCTGAGCTGAAATCAGAGTTGGATGCTTAACCAACTGAATCACTCAGCTGCCCCTATCCTATAATTTTTTAAAGGGATGCCTGGGTGGCTCAGTGGGTTAAGCGTCTGCCTTTGGCTCAGGTCATGATTCCAGGGCCCTGGGATAGAGCCCCACATTGGGCTCCCTGCTGAGCAGAGTCTGCTTCTCCCTCTCCTTCTGCTGCTGCCCCTGCTTGTGCTCTCTCTCTCTCTCTCTGGCAAATAAATAAATAAATAAAATCTAAACAAAATTTTCTAAAAAAAAGAAAAATAAATGTTGGGCAAGGATGTAGGGGAATTGGAATCCTAGTGTATTGCTGGTGGTAGTGGAAAATGTGCAGTATCTGTGGCAAACAGTTTGATAGTTCCTCCAAAAGTTAAACATAGAATTGCTATATGATCCAGCAATTCCACTGCTTTGGCATATACCCAAAAGAACTGAAAACAGGGGCTCAGATAATACTTATAAGCCAATAGGTACACCAATATGCCAATGACAGCATTAGTCACAGTAGCCAAAAGGTGTCCATCAACAAATTAATGAATAAATATCCACTGTGTATGGTATATACATACAATGGAAATACAATTCAGCCTTAAAAAGGAATGAAATTCCCTTACAGGGTAGAACATGGATAACCCTGAAAACTTATGCTTATGCTAAGTGAAGTCAGAGAAACACAAAAGGACAAATATTGTAAGATTCCACTTAGATGAGGTACTTTAAATAGGCAAATTGATAGAGATACAAATAGATAAGGGGCTGGGGTGTGATTAACAGGGAGTCACTGCTTAATGAGGGTAGAGTTTCTGTTTAGTGTGATGAGAAAGTTTTGGAAATAGTGGTGATGGTTGTACACCATTGTGAATATACTAACGCCTCTGAAAAATGCTTAAATGGGAAGTTTTATGTTTATGTTTATCATTAAAAAAACAAAACTGTGGGAAATAAGGGTATCCCCATCCTCATCGGGGGAAGGAGGACCAGAATCAGGATCCAGAGATAATTAAGACATGCACAGCAGAGCAGCCTGAACGTGGGGCCTATATTCTTTTTCTACCATTGTGGGTTTTGAGGGGTTTTTTTGTTTTGCTTCGTGTTTTTATTTGTTTGTTTTGAGAGTGTAATTCACAAAACCAAAAGGTATTAGAAAGTATACAATGAAGTGTCTCCAGCCGCCCCTACCTTGCATCTGGGCAACCAGTCCAAGTCAGTGAGTAAAGAGAAACACCACCTGTTCCCATGGCCTCTCCTAACACTCACTTGGGGATATCTCCCAGCTGTGTGACCTTAGGCAAACCACCTCACATTAATTAGCCTCAGTGCTTCCACCTATCAATTAACCCTCCTCCTTCCTTCTTTTCAGAGTTGTCATCAAGCCTAGATAAGATAAAGCAAGCAACTGGCACCATTTCCATGACAAATCTGAAAACACTGTTGTCTTTAATAAAGAGAATTAAACCGTTATGAGCCACAGAGAAAAAGAGGAGCATTATGTACTCTCCATCTCTCTTTCCTTCTTTCCTTTTCTCCTTGCCCTTCTCTATCTAATGCTGCAGGTGTCTCTCCAGCTAAATGCAAGCTGCTTAGCGCAGAGACTTCCATCTGCTCTGTTCACTGCTGTACCTCCAGTGCCTAATGACTGGTACAGAGGACGTACCCAGTACACATCTGCTGAAGGGATGAATTACCAGCTCTAATAACCCATTTTGAATCAAGCCAAACAACACTTCATCACCTGCCAGTGATCCACCGACACCACAGCCTAGAAACTGAAGAGTCAACAAAAAATTCTAACTTCCTCTTTGCAAGAAAAGGACAAGAGAGGGTACAAAAATCAGGAGCTCCTGGATAGGAAAGATGCACCAGGAAAGGAAAAGGCTTCCAATGGCGTCAAGAACGTGGCTTCACAATAACTCTTCCTTAAAAAGAATGAAAGGAAACTCCAAAGGCCAGTGAACTCTCTAGTCCAAGATAGAAGCCATGTGATTTCCGACTTCACATTTTTTAGAAATGAGTTCATGTCCAAGAGCTTTCTGAAGCCAGAACCATGAAGATCAAACCCAATTAAAGTAGCAATCAGTATACCAACAAATTGGAAAATCTAGATAAAATAGGAAAATTCCTAGAAATACACAATGTACCTAAACTGACTCATGAAGAAATAAAAATTCTGAATGCATCTATAATAAGGAAACTGAATAAGTAATCAAAAGACCCCAACAAAGAAAAGCCCAGGACCAGATAGTTTTACCAGTGAATTCTACTGAACGTTTAAAGTAGAAATAACACCAATCCTTTTCAAACTCCTCCAAAAAATTGAAGAGAAAGGAATACTACCTAACTCATTTTATGAGTTCAGTATTACCTTGATTCCAAAGCCACACACACTACAAGGAAACTACAAATTTGGGGCACCCGGGTCAGTTAAGCATCTGCCTTCAGCTCAGGTTATGATCCCTGGGTCCTGGGATAGAGTCCTGTGTCAGGAGGAAGTCTGCTTCTCCCTCCCTCTCTCTGCTGGTGCTCTCTCTAGCTCTCTCAACAACAACAACAAAACAAACAAACAAAAAGCCACACCACATTCCATCATTTATTTAAAAATAAAAAAGAAAGAAAGAAAACTACAAACTCATATTCATCATGAACACGAATGCAAAAATCCTCAACAAAATACTAACAAACCGAATCCAGCAAGGACCAAGGGATCCCTACAATGCAAAAATGGCTCAACATACAAAAACCAATTAATGCAATAGAATAATAGAATAAACGGGGGGGGCGGTATCATACAACCATCTCAATTGATGAAGAAAAGGCATGTGACAAAATTCAGCTCTCTTTCGTGAAAAACACACCACAACTAAGAATAGAAGGAACAACAAGACAATGGCCATATTTGAAAAACTCAGTGAATGTCACACCCAATGGTGAAAGACTGAAAGCTCTTCCATGATAAGGAACAAAACAAAGATGACTGCTTTCACAAGTTCTAGCCAACATGATACCCAAGTTCCAGCCAAAGCAATCAGGCAAGAAAAAGAAATACAAGACATCCAAATTGGGATGGAAGTAAAATTGTCTCTGTTCACAGACGATGATTTTTTATGCAGAAAAGTCTAGAGACCACAAAAAAACTGTTAGAATAATACACAAATTCAGCAAAGTTGCACGATGCCACTTTTGTAAATCAAAAAAATCAGCAGCATTTCTATATACACTAGCAATGTACAATCTGAACAAATAAATTAAGAAAACAATCTCATTTACAACAACATCAGAAAGAATAAAACACTTAGGAATAGATTTCACCAATGAGCTAGAGACTTGTATGATGAAAACTAAAGAATACTGATGAAAAAAATTAAAGACTTAAATAAAAATTAACAACTTAAAAAAACAGAAAGACATCACATGCTCATGGATTGAAAGACTTCATATTAGGATGGCAACACTCTCCAAAATGATTTATAGATTCAATGTAATTTGTATCAAAATCCCAATGGTGTTTTTTGCACAAATAGAAAAATCCATTCTAAAATTCATATGGAGGGCAGCCCAGGTGGCTCAGCGGTTTAGCACTGCCTTCAGCCCAGGGGTCGAGTCCCATGTCGGGCTCCCTGATGGAGCCTGCTTTTCCCTCTGCCTGTGTCTCTGCCTCTCTCTGTGTGTCTCTCATGAATAAATAAATAAAATCTTAAAAATAAATAAAATAAATAAAAATCATATGGAATCTCAAGGATCCCAAAAAGCCAAAACAATCTTGAAAGAGATTCATACTTCCTGACTTCAAAACTTACTACAAGTGGGATGCATGGGTGGCTCAGTGGTTGAGTGTTTGCCTTTGGCTCAGGGCATGATCCCGGATTTCCAGTATCGAGTCCTGCATCAGGCTCCTTGCATGGAGCCTACTTTTCCTCCCTCTGCCCGCGTCTCTGCCTCTCTTTCTGTGTCTCTCATGAATAAATAAATAAAATCTTAAAAAAAAAAAAAAAAAAAAAACTTACTACAAGCTATAGTAATCAAAACAGTATGGTAGTGGTATAATGACAGACATATAAACCAATAGAATGGAATAGAGTCCCGAAATAAACTTTTGCACATATGGTCAAATGATTTCAGTGGGGATACCAAGACCATTCGATAGGGAAAGGAGGAAAGGACAGTCATTTCAACAAATGGTACTGGGAAAGGTGGATATTTGCATGCAAAAGACTATTAGATGTTTACATTATGCTCTACATAAAAATAACTCAGAATAGATCAAAAACCTAAGTATAAGAACTAAAACTAAAAACTCTTAAAAGAAAATAAAAGAAAAGCTTCAGGATCCAAAATTTGATAATGGTTCATTAGGTATGACACCAAAAGCAGGATCAACAAAAGAAAAAAATAAATTGGACTTTATCAAATTTAAGAACTTTGTGCATCAAATGGCATTACTGGGAATGTGAAAAGACAACCCTGGAATTGGGAGAAAATATTTGCAAATCCCATATCTAATATGGGGTTAGTATTCAGAATATATTAAGAACTTCTACAACTCAACAGCAACAACAAAAGTCAATTTAAAAATGGGCAAAAGGGCGCCCGGGTGGCTTGGTCCATTAAGCATCTGACTCTGGTTTCAGCTCAAGTCATGAGATGGAGCCCCATGGGGGGAGGCTCAGTGGGGAGCCTGCTTGAAGACTCTCCCTCTCCCCTTCTCCCTCCCACTTCCTTTCAAATCTTTTTAAAAAATGGGCCAAGAATCTGAATGGACATTTCTCTAAAGATATATAGATAGCCATAGGCACATGAGAAGATTTTCAACATCACTCACATTACATAATTACATAATCATTACAGAAATGTATATCAAAACTACAATGTGGTACCATTTCACACCCAATAGGATGGCTAATATCAACAAAACAGAAAATAACAAGTGTTGGTGAGGACATGGAAAAACTGGAATCCGTGTGTACTACTGCTGGAAATGTGAAATGATGCAGCTGCTAAGGAAAACAGCATGGCAGTTCCCTAAAACGTTAAACACAGAACTGCTTATATAATCCAAAAACTCCACTTCTTGGTACATACCCAAAAGAACTGAAAAGAGAGGCTCAAACAGATATTTATACACTCATTATTCATAACAGCCAAAAGTTAGAAGCAACCCAAAATGAATGGCTAAACAAATTGTGGTATAGTACAAAGGAGTATTATTCAGGTTTAAAAGGAATAAAATTGGGACGCCTGGGTGGCTCAGCAGTTGAGCATCCGCCTTCGGCTCAGGGCATGATCCCACGGTCCTGGGATCGAGTCCCACATCAGGCTCCCTGCATGGAGCCTGCTTCTCCCTCTGCCTGTGTTTCTGCCTCTCTCTCTGTGTCTCTCATGAAAAAAAAAAAAAGAATAAAATTTCACATATGCTACAACATGGATAAACCTTAAAAATGTTATGCTGGGGCAGCCCTGGTGGCTCAGTGGTTTGGCACTGCCTTTGGCCCAGGGCGTGATCCTAGAGACCCAGGATGGAGTCCCGCATCCAGCTCTCTGCATGGAGCCTGCTTCTCCCTCTGCCTATGTCTCTGCCACCGCCCCCCTCATGATTAAGTAAATAAAATCTTTAAAAAAAAATGTTATGTGAGTGAAATAAACCAGCCAAAGAAAGTCAAATACTATATGATTATACTTATATAAGATACCTAAATAGTCAATAGATTGGGGGTTGTCAGGGTCTGGGCTGAGAGGGGAATGGGGAGTTATTGTTTAATGGATACAGAGTTTACATTTGGGATGATGAAAAATCTCTGGACATAGTTGTACAGTCATATAACATTATGAACTTGTTTCAAATGGTAAACTTTGTATTACATATATTCTGCCACAATTAAAAAAAAAAAAAAAAGAAACAACAACAAAAAATAACCATCAGGCCCTATTTTTCCCAGCCCACTGAGAGAATCCTTCTTTAAAGGCCCGTTCTCCTGATGACCTGGGCATCCTTCCATGGCAATGGGCCCTGAGGATGCTATGTTGTCCTTTGTATTCTGACCTCAAGCCCAGTCCCAGTAATCTGGGCCCCAAACCCAAGCCAACAGCACAAGCTGGAGAGCCACTTGAAGGTGGAGGCTTGAAGCTTCCCTAGGCGAGGCAGTTTTCAAACATAACCGTCTGACGGGCCAACAAGCGGCCAACAAAAGCCAAAGCCAATCTGGCTAGCTTTCACTCGCTACTACTTCCCCTTTCACTTTCCCACAGGGCCGCCATGCAGAAAGGAAACAGGTCAGACTGACCAGCCTCTTTAAAGTTGAAAACTTGAGTTCCATTTCCCCCATCTATCAAAGGTCTGGATATTTCCCATCCTTTGTATTTTGTAGGATTGAGGGGTTTTGCTCATCCAACAACAGAACTGACAGCGTCCACCCTCTGAGGTCTCTAGAGCTCTTTCATACAGATGATCCCGTCAGATGTCAAAGTAACCCAGCGGGAATACAGAGGGGTTGTTATGCCCCACCGAGGACGGGAAGGCGGGCTCAAGCTGAAGCACTGCGTCCCGAGGCCCACCGCCCCAAGTGGCGGGGCCAAGGTTTGCACACGGGTAATGAACCTCAGGATTCTCCTTCTTGCGGATTGCTCGGGAAGATCAACAAAGCGGAAAGGGAATCTTCGGACCATCTGGCGTCTAACGGAAGAGAGGAAGATGCTTCCAAGTTCGGTCACTAAGGGGACCAGGAGGTCCATCCCCAGAGAAGCAGCCTGGAAAGAACTAAGAGCCCTCCTCTTTCCCTGACGTGCACCCTGACTTTCGTACTCAACGACTGCAGACGGGGCCCAGGGCACAGTCCCCGACTGCCCTGCCCAAGACACGCCGGCGGAAAGGGGAGGAATCTGCCAACCTGCCAGATGCACTTAATTTCACCAGGTTGGAAGGCCGGCGGGATCGTGAGAAAAGGGGATGATTCAGGGCGCTCGTACGCGTAAAGAAAAAAAAAAAAACCAAGGCGAATTCAATGAACATCTCAAACTTAGAAGTTGCCCTGGAGACGCACAAGGGAAACACCGAACAGTAGCCAGAAAGCGCGTAGCGCGTGGACCACGGCCCTCCCCGCTCCGCGCATGCGCGGCGATGGCACCCAGCGCCAAAAGAATCCCAGCCAGCCAACACCAGACTTGGTGGGCGGGATCCGACTCCTCGCGCAAGCGCCAACGCGCGCGCATGCGCGTCCTCAGCAGCTGCCTTTTCCTAGTGGTCCCCCCGTCCTGTAGTCCCTGTTCTGGATCCGAACACCGACTACCTCAACCACGGCCCTCACTCTGCGCTCCTCACCTTGCGTCCAGTTTTTTCCCGTAGGGCTTTCAGCCGTTCCTTTCTCCGCAACGCCTCTTCCTCTAGCCGGCCCACACCAGCCGCAGTAGCCGCCATGTTGCCCACCCTCCTCTTCTCTCGTCCTGCAGCGCGCAGGCCCAGGGAGTGGATGTACCTCTGGCGGCCAATCCGGGGACGAGAACGGGAGAACAGGAAGTCCTGACAGCCAATAAGCACTGAGTTTCTACGGGAGGGCCCGCCCCACCTTTCTCCGTAACTCGCCTCGCCTGTTGGGGGGAGGGCAAGGTAAAGAGAGAGGCCGTAAGGCTCGATTCGTCCAATGCCAATCGGTGAGAAAGCGGCAAGTGGAGTCAGACCTGAATGAAGGAGGATAGAGCGCGTCGATCGCTCTACTTCGGCCTAAGCAAGCCCCAAACACATCTCACTCCCTATGAGCCACCTGGAAGGCGCTGCCCCCTTGTCCCGATTCTTCAAGGCCTGAGTGCCTTCAAGAAGTCTTTACTGACCCTCCACTCCGATCCCAGTTTAATACGAGATCTGCCTCTTCCTCTCCATCAGTGACTTCCTGGCTGCTCTTGTCACGGGCCCGTAGACCCTAATGTCTGCTCTCAGCTCAGATAAAGCCTGCGCGGTGCAGGGCTTGGCTCGATGGCCATTTCCTCCAGGCTCATGGATGATCCCTTCCCACTTCCAAGTCCCCCAAAGCAGCAAAGTACTCAGAGTCAGACTACCTAACCTGGAGAACAACAAACACCGAACCTGGGCCCAAGGGTCCCCAGGGACCCCCTGAGCTTAGTTCCTGAGAACTAGTGAGAGTTGATATGGCCTTGACTGCAACAGGTGGCCAAGAGGTACACTGCTCCCCAGCAGGAGCTGCCAGGGTCTTCTTTCCTGCGTGAACCAGCCCACTCCGCAACAACCAGGAGACCACTTTGGCTGAAGTTAAGACCTTCTGACAGGTCCCCAAAGCCATACAGAATCCATGCCTCCCTTCCCCCAACACATGCCATGACTTGCCTCTCAACAAGACTATTTCCTTGTTTGGGGGGCCTCTCTTCCCAGGGTGGTAGCAGGTGGATGCCCAATCCCCTTCAGAGGGCCCTGTGCCACAAGATCTCTGTCCAGCCCCTCCAAAATGACTCTCTTGAACTCACTAGTGGGGGACTTTTGGTGCCCTGTTCCCCTGCATCTGGAGGGGTAACTTGCCAGAACCTGTACCAGGTTCACAGGCAGTACCTAGTATACAGGTAGTAGGTGCTCAAGAAATGTCAGCTCACAGGTAGGATGGACAGGACAGGAAAAAAAGGCCAGAGTGGAGGGGCTGCCCCAGAAGAAATCAGGATGACGGAAAAGGATGGGGATAGGGAGAGAGGCTGTCTTCTCTTGGCCACTCAAGGTCTGGGGGCCTCCATGCTCCAGTTTCTCTACCCCATAGTATCATTCTGGGCTCCACAAACTTCTCCCCAACTCCAACAAAGGGCCTGACCCCTGCCCAACACCAGAGGGAACCTCACCTCCCAGGCAGGCTGGTGGGGCGAGGCAAGGGTGATGGTGGCAGTGGCCCAGCATAGAGTCAGTCAGGCCTCCATCCCTGTCCACGCTGTCCCTGCCTACCCAAGTGATTCCCACTTGGCCCATTTGGGCCTCATTTTTTCCATCTGTAAAACAAAGGCATAAGACATCCACTTGCCTTTAACCTCTTGAGGTTAAAGGAAACAAAAGATGTAAGGACAAGTGCTGGGCCCTAGAGGGGAGGATGCCTCTACTGGAGCATCTAGGACGCTTCTTGGAGGGGACAGATGAGGATTGCCTAAATCTCCCAGGGATCTGCGGGACAGATGGAGGGCACTGCGCCTTCAGAGTTATTTCAGGCATGTCCTGCTGCTCTCTGATGTTCCCCATCGTGCTCCACAAACAGTAGGAGCAAAAACGTGGCACATCGGTCTCCCCATTAAAGCGCTGAGAACAGCGCCAGGCACGTGGTTAACTCTACAAGTGGTCGTCGGGAGGTTGCTATCATTATTTGTGGAAGGACTGTGGCCATCTGAACGCGGCCCGCAGCCCCTTGCCCCCAACCCGGAGACGGAGACCCCATCCTTGCCCCAAGGGTGGCAACTCCTGCCAGACGGGCTGTGTCCGGGGCGGATCTAGACCTTGGGCGATTCTGGAAAACCTGACCCCGACCCTCGTCCAGGAGGCTCAGGGTGGCTCTTCCGAGGCACTGTTAGAGACGCGGGCTGTCGAGAGCCGGACTGCGGGGCGCCCTCCGGGGCCGCCCTGACCTCAAGCTCCTCCTCCCTCCGGGCTCCCCGCCCTTTGCACGGTCCCGGGAGAGGCGGGGCGGCGGTAGCGGCAGCTCAGTGCAGGAAGCCGGGCGGCGGCTGGCCGCGAGGAGGAGGAGCGTGCAGCCTCGGGTGGCTCCGCGCGGCGGGGGCCAGCACTACTTCCCCGAGTAGTACCGCGCCGCTCCGCCCCGGAGTGACGCCCTCCGCCCATGGGCCTGGCCGAGGGCAACCGGCGGGCGGCGCGGAGGAGGCGGCGGCGGCAGGTGGCGCGCAGCAGGGCCGGAGCCGGGCCGGGCCATGGCCGCCTCGGAGCGGCTGTACGAGCTGTGGCTGCTCTACTACGCTCAGGTGAGCCCGCCCCGCGCCGCTCCCGCTGTGCCCCCGGCTCCGCGCGCCCCGCGCCCGCTGCACCTGCGCCCCGCGTTCCCGGGGCCGCGTAGATGCGCGCGCGCGGGGCGGACTCGGGCTCGGCACACACGTGTGCGCCGCCCCCGGCCCGCCGGTGCCTCCGGCGCTTACACCTGGGGGATGACCCCCGCGGGGGTGCATCTCACCAGAGCCTCTCGGGTGGGGACCGCGCAACCTCGATCGCGCCCGATGCTGAGAGGGGCCCGGATCGAGACGACCTCCCCCTTTTACAGATGTAGAAACTGAGGCTCGGAAAATAAATGAGAAGCTGGGAGGGTGGTGAGGGGCAGGAAGGCTTAGTTTGCATTTGGGCTTGACTCCTGTAGGGCGCGGCCCTATTGGGTGGTCTTGGCCGGAAGGGTCTAGTGGGTTGGGGGTGCCGGCAGGCGGGGGAGGGGGGTGAGAAGCAGGGGGCGTCCCTGCTTGGATTCGCTTTGAGCCTGCCTCAGACTGCTCCCCATCAGGGCGCTGGCAGTGATGAACTCCTCCCTGACCCTGATCCGAGGAGGCCCCTACCCCACCCTTGGGGGGCCTGGGGGTCCAGCCAGAAGAAAAGATTCGCCTTGGATGCAGAAGGAGGGGAAAGGGAGGTGAGATAGGAGGGATGTTTGAAAGAGATGGAGGAAGGTCCTTTCCTCCTGAGCACCCGGTCCTGTCTCAGAGACAACCTCATGTGGCCTCAGAAGGTGAAGGGAGTGACTGACCCAGGTGTCCTGTCGAGGCTGAGAACTTGGTGTCCCCCAAACTCTGTCTTATGCCCATGGGCTCCCACTTTCCTTCTGCTTTCACAGCAAGGAGGGATCCTAGGGTAACGCCCCCCTCCTCTTCACTTAGCCTCAGCCTCCCTCCCTGCACCTGCCTGGCATCCTGCTCCTGGCTCAGGTGTGCCCTGGGCACAATGGACTATTGTGTGCCCCTGATCTCATCACTAGGGGGAAGTTCGTGACCAGATTCAGCTGGCCCTCTGTGAAGAGGCTGACCGACTGTCTCCTGGGACTGCAGGCTGGATCTGGGGCCCTAGGGACCTGGAATCCAGGCCATAAGGGCCACAGCTTCTTGAGTCCACTTTGGTGGTGAGAGGTCCAGGCCACTGGTAGGAGGCAGCATGTGTAGAGTCCCTCTTTGGTGTGACCCAAGGCAAGCTCTTTACACCTCTGGGTCTCTACTTCTCTATCTGTAAATTTGGCCCAGCCCTGACCTCAGGGTGGCCTAGACTCTGCAGAGGGGTAGCTGATATGGGTCCTTCTTCCCTGGCCCCATTGGGTCCCTTCATCCAGGCCTCCTGTCTACATCTCCAAGGGTTGGTCCCTGCGAAGGGAAAAGATTCAGAAGGAAACCTGCCCCTGGCCCTCGTGCCTCTGATTGCTCCTATGGCTGTGGGCAGATTCTTGGTCTTCAACTTGTTCACCTGTGACCAGGTGAAGGGGGCTTGAACCAGGTAGTGAGTCGGAGGGAGGTTAATGATGGATCTTCAGGCTGGATGGCATGCTGCTGGGGGAAGGCTGTCTAGATCTAGATACCGTCTCCCAGGACTGGACCTCCAGCATAGCATGGTTGCCTCCCGCTGCCCCTTCTAGCTGAGCTCTGCAGATGGTCAGCTCCCTCATTCCCTCAGGAGGTGGTTAGCACTCATTTCTGAGTTCCCTCTCCCCCTCCAGCTCCTCACCTCACCGGGGCAGATCTGGGGCACAGGCCGGCTGGTTGTAGCCCTAGAAACCTGAGGAGTCAGGGGGCGGCCTAGGGCCTGGCAAACAAATCCAGGATGTGAGTATGAACCGGAAGCTTCGGCCAACCTCCCAGCACTGCCTTCCTGCCCACTTGGTCCTGCTCCTGCTCCCGGAACAGGTCCCCACCCCTCCATGCTGGGCTCCCAGGGAGTGGTGGCTATGATCCTTTGAGCTCTACTAGGGACCCATTGTGTGTTTGCTTGAGGGAAGAAGGAAGATAAGGTAGGAAGAGGAACTGGTAGAGGGTATTAAGAGACCCCAGAGTTGGCCAGCCACAAGGTTCTCTCAACCACCGAGCCCCTCCCCTCAGCTGAGAGAGCTGACATCAGCTGGCAAACCTGTTTTCCCAGTTGTGGGTCTAGGCCCCGCCCAGGGAAGCACCCCCTTTCTGCCCTTCCTTTCTCCTCACAGACCCCGGGGTTCAGACCCACCTGCCCCCCTCCTCCCCCGTGGACCCTGCTCAACTGGGGGCCTCAAGTGGGGGGGGAGTGGCTGCAGGTGGCTAGTGAGGAAGGAAGGGGGGCCAGAGTGACCCTGGATATCATTTAGTCGGAGTCCTGTAGCACTCCGATGGGGAAACCAAGGCAGGGTCATGCCAAGGTCATGGGACAAGTTTGGGGTAGAGTCCATCAGAGCTCCAGCCCAGTCTTCATGCTGGGTTCCTTTGTCCAAGAAAGGTCTAGTCCTGTGGATAGGAAGCCTCTGGTGGGTCTGTACCCTGGGATGGCACAAGCTGTGTGAATGAGCCTTGTCCCTCCTATTTGAGGGGGCCTTTGTCTCCCTCCTGTTCCCCTGACCAAGCTGGACCTCAGCTCAGGCAGGTCCCCACTTTCACCCTCACTGTGCTTGCTACTTGGCACACCCCACATTTCAAGAGGCCCCTTGGGTACTAGCTGAGGGGCTGGATGCAGGAGACAGGCCCCACACCAATGACTGATTGTGCCAAGGAGGCTGAGTTTGGGCCTTGTGGGCAGAAGGGTCAGGAACCCCAGGAGCAAGTGCATGACAGTGGCAGTGGGAAGTGGGAGAGGCCAGTTGTCAGGAGGGAGAGGGAGGCCTGGGCAATGGGCGGGGCTTCCTCCAAGGAGGGCTAGGAAGGGGGCAAGGATAAGAGGTCTGGGGACAGCACACAACAGGCTGGCAGTTGGGCAGCATGTAAAAGTTATGCAAAATAACATGCAAATGAGCAGCCCCTCTTTGGGCTGGAGTGTAGTGTTGCTCAACAGTCCCCTAGTGAAAGGGAACATTGGGGGAGTGGGGGCTGACATCTGGGGCACTCAGGGCCCCAAAGGACTGGAGGGACAGACATTCAGGTTCCAGGTGGGGAGCCTAGGCTGACCGCTCCAATTATGCCGTCAAGGATTTAGGGTTCCAGGGAGGTCAGGTCAGAGCTGGAGTTGACCTTGCTCTGCCCACCCCTCCCTGGTCCCTCACCCTGACTGATGAGCTCTGTTTGCCTCATGGACACCTGTTCAGGCCCTTTGCTCCCTCTGGGCCCTTGGCTAGGTCATATTCCTCCCTGTGCCTCAGTTTACCTCTTGAAATGGGAGAAAGGAAGTTGGAAGAGTCTCTTTAGTGCTTGCACCTCAGAGGGGCAAACAGGGTTTCCTCTTCCCTGACTTTATGACCAAGGCAGCTGAAGGGGGCAGGTCTAGGGTGATGGGGAGAAGAGCACAGAGCCCAGGCGTGGGGGGAGAGACTGGTAATCCCTGAAGTTGTTATGGCAACTGGAGAGCTGATGTGGAAGTGTGGGGTCCCCATGGAAACAGGGTCGGTTACTATGGGGACCCTGGAAGGAAATTCTCAGTTTCCATAGTGATAGGACAAGGGGAAGGTTAAGCCCTGGGGGGCATTCTAGAGACCAGAAGGTCCACCCCTTTCAAGACCTGGTCCCCAGATGAGGGGGAGAGACTGGCCCAGCTACCTGGGCACTTGTACCCCTATGGCTCAGTTGTCCCTGCCTCTGGCAAAGTCCCCATCTTTCTGCTTCATTCTTTGACCTGAGGTCCTCCAAGTCTGACCTCAAGGTACCCTGGTGTGGCCAGAATCCATCTTTTACTTGACATTGCCATCCCCCTCCTGATGCTGAGTGGGGAGTCCCCCAGGCCTGAGAGAGGTTATCCCGATCAGACCCCACCCCACCCTGTCCCATTTCTGCTTGCCTGTCCCTGGAAATGGGATGTTCACTATGTGCCCCCAGGCAATTCTGACTAGTGGGGTCACCCACTTTGGAGCTACAATCTTCTCTCCTCACCCTGCTCCTAGCTCTAATCTAATGGTTGGCTCCACCAACACCCTTCCACCTGCCTGGGACAGCCACCCGTGTGAACCAAGGTCTGCTACTCATCGGCCACTCATAGAAGTGGGTGGGGAGAGCACTAGTGTTGCTCTAGGAAATGCCAGGGGGTTGGGAGGGCAGAGCTCCTGGATTTGGGGATGCAGCTCCCACTCTCCTTTCGTGCTGAAGGCTGTGGTTGGGGAGGCTTTACCTGTGAAGCAGGTATGGAGGGATGGATTTCAAGGGGCAGCTGAAGTGCAAAGAGATTAACGATAAGTAACAAGCTACTAAGTCTGAGAACCAGGGCTTGGACTCCAGAACCCGTACCCTCAACCACTGATTCAATTTGGCAGCCCCAACCTCCGAAGCACAAGGCTTTGTCTTGAGAAAGGTGCTGGCTCTGGAGAGCATTCAGGTAGAGGGAACATGGAGGGCAAAGCACTTGCAGACCTGTGGGTGGGGGGACAGTGAGTAATGCCTTTGGGCTGGGCCCTCCAGGGGGCATGGGGTGCTGAGACAGGAGGGGAGGCTGTGGACTTGCCCTAGAGCCTGTGCTGGGGTGGGTGACTGGCTTATCAGACAGTGGTGGCCACTCGTGTGTACTGGAGGTGCCCTGGATGCCAGGTGGTGGTTAAGGAATTTTTGGGTATTGCACCATTATAAACTCCGAGAAGACGTGATGGGAGGGATCGGGGTTTGAAGCAAGGTCTGGGCCCTGAGGTGACTCCCAGGGCAAGCAAGGGCTGGTGTCAGGATTGCGGCAGGGCAAGCCAGCTGAGGGGCAGCATGAGGTCAAGCATCGCGGCAGTCCCTGTGTCCCTGTCCCCTGGCAGACAGCCCCACCCACCCATTCGTGCCACAGCCGCCTGCCCTCCGCCTTCTGGGTTCCCTCCGAGATCTGGGGAAGTGGCAGTTCCATGTCCACCCAGGGATTATTTGGGCCTAAGGAGCCCTGGGGATCTCCCACCCCCGGGCCTGAGTGCTCTCAGGGCTAGGCAGGCACAGACTGGGGCCCCTGCAGACGTGGTCATGCATCCCTCCAGCTTGTCCCCCTGCAGCAGGCCTCAGCACCACCTACACGGGACCCCCAGGGCCTGAGGAGTGTGGCTGCTCCTGACCTGCCTTCGTGGGAGGGGTGGGGTTGGGACTCTGGCCCCTTCAGCTTAGGGACTGGGCTGGCCCTGCCCAACATTCCTGCTCTGAGCTGGACCATGAGGGAGGAGCTGGAAGACGCAGAGCTTCTTTGAGGAGTGTGGGAGGCCCAGGCGCCACAGCCTCCTCTTCCAGCTCTAGACCCCTTGTCATTGGGCACCACCTCTGTACCTGTGAGTCCCCCCCCCAATACGGTCTCCCATACCCGCAAGCAGGTGGGGCCTGCGTCCAATGAGGGACAGGCATGATCCCCCCATCTGCCTCAGAGACCCCTCCTGCTCTTCCAGAGCCATGAAGGCTACCTTGACTGCCTCCACCCCTAATGCAGCCCAGCCCGGACCTGCTGGACAGGCCGCGGGTGTGGTTCTAGGGGTGGAAAGCCAGTGTGCAGAGCTTGAGGGACCCACCCGGGGTTCTGGGGGGGGAGGGCAATCCAGGTGATGGCCACAAAGAAGCTGGCAGCTTCCCACTTAAGTACCAAAAGCCTAAGTCACGGACAGCAGGGGGCATAGGGTGGACAGGGGCCTGGACCGGAGGATGTGACTCAGATGGACAGGGGCGGAGAGGCTGGAGAGCGGCTGTGATTGGTCTAGGGGCCTGCAATGCTGGGCTCAGTTGAGCCCTATCCTCAGGCCAGGGTGGGGGGACATGGCCAAATGTGGGCTTTCAGGTCCTCAGCAGCACTGCAGTGGGCAAAAGGGATGTACATTTAGGCTTGACTGGGGGTGGTTTGGGGGCAGAAGAGGGTGGGGATGGTGTTGGGCCAGTTTTGAAGGTTGACGGGGATCTGTGGGGTCACTGAGGCAGAGGCCACATGGTCAGCTTGGGCTAGCTGGCCAGCAACCATGAGTGGCCCTGGCCTAAAACAAAGGTCTGACTTTCAGCATCCTTAAAGGAGCAGCTGAAGTGGTTGTAGTGGATGAGGCATCCTCTCTGGAGGCCCCCCACCCCCCGTCCCCATACGCTATGGGAAATGTTCAGAAGTGGCCTAGGAGGCCTGGCCTGCTCTGGTGTTTCAGGGTTAGGCACTTTGGTGTCCTTGCTGATGGATGGAGAGGAGGGGCAGAGACAGAGGTAGGTGAGCAGAGAGGTGGCCAGTGGCAGAGGGTGGAGAGAGGAGTTGACGGACAGAAAGTCACAGTGGCCATGGCACGTTGGGTCTACACCTCAGTGGCCCCAGCCCCTCCTTCAGTTGCCTTCGCCTCAGATCTGTGACAAATGCACAGGAAGGTGCCCAACCACAGGGTGACAGCTGCTCTGTCTAGGTTTCTTGTGGATCTGGCCCAGGGTCTGCTGGGGTCTGACCACCTCCTTGGGGCCCATTCAGTCCCTACCCTGTGGCCCGGAGCTGACAGGCCCCAGAAATAAGCCATCCATCCAAGGTAGTTCTGGAAGTCCTTGAGTTGAGGTCTGTGGCACTTGGGACACAGCACCTGTGATGTGTCCCTTGCCTTTTTAGCCTTCTTCAGTCTGCTGGACCTGACCTACCAGCCTCTGGCTCTGGGAAAGAAATGTGCCTTCTGGGCTCAACTGGTTTGGGGGGAAGAAGGGTGGGGTGGCAGGAGGAGCTCTAGGCCACCACCCACTGTGTCCTGGGAGGGGTTTAGAGGTTAGAGCAGACTGGGGCTAGTCTGGGACCTACTCAGCTGTGTCCCTGGAGTAGAGACCAATAGGGCCAGGCAAAGAGGCCAGGACACAGGGGAGGGGGACAGGGCAAAGGTATGACTGAGTCGTCCTCTTGCACATCATTCCCTGGGCCTGAGGCATTGGACACAGGTCAGGGAGCTGTGGGTGCCTTGAATGAAGGGCCTTGTAGCAGCGGGAATCAGAACCTGTTCCTAGACTGCAAGTCCCCAACCTCATGCCAGTAAAACATTTCTCTGGTTCACAAGCCCCTCCCCGGGCAGGGTGACCCCGCCCCACTGCGCTGCAGGCTCCGCCCTCAGTGCTGGGCCAGGTCCCTCACAGCTTCTCTTGCAGGGCCCTGGGTGCCCCTGGGCCCCCCCACATCCCTGCGGTCTGCCGGGAGGAAGCAGCCCGCCTCCCCCACCGTGACTCTGCGCTTCCTGCCCTGGCCGGGGCGGGAGGGGACGTTTCCCGTTCACACCAAAGTTTCCCTGGTGGCAGGCGCCCAGACTCGGGCTCGGCCGCTGCCCCCTTACCCATGGAACCAGCTTTGGGGCCTGGGGTCCAGGTAACCAGCCAGGGCGGGCATTAGGTTCCCAGGGTGAGGTAGGGCATTCTGCGTGTCCATGTGGGGAATGTGTGCGTGCATGGCTCTGCCTGGTCCACCGCACACATGTAGCACTGGATCCATAGTCAGGGAAGGCCTCCTGGAGGTGGTGGCTGCTGAGCTGGTAGATGGCAGCCCAAGGCTTTATTTAGATCAGGGGTGGCTGGTGGGTGGAAGGCCTTCAGCCCCAGCAGCAATGTGGGCCGTAGCCACATCCCAGGAGTGTGCACACTGAAGCCCCTCCCCTGGCTGTGTCCCCCAGGGTTCGGGAGGTGGGAGCAGAGACTGGGAGACTGGGAAAAGCAGACAGGGGGCCTGGGAGAGTGGTCAATATGCAGGGCAGCCCTCTGATGCTGACCTGCAAACTTCCTGTCCTCCCTCCTCCCCTCTCCGTCTCTCACCCTCTCCACCCCCACTGCCCTGCCCCCAATCCTTGTCCACCCCATGTCCTCCCTCCTTCACTCTCCATTCACTGCTGCTGTGGACAACCCCCTGGTGTGCCCCTGTCCTCGGCGCCCTCTCTGCCCCCCCCCCGCCCCCCGTGGCCGTTCCCCCTCTGCCTGCAGAAGGACCTGGGCTACTTGCAGCAGTGGCTAAAGGCCTTTGTGGGTGCCTTCGAGAAAAGCATCTCCCTGTCCTCTCTGGAGCCACGCAGGTGAGGCTGGATCTACCCAGAGAGCAGGGAGGGCAGGGACGGGGCAGGGACACGGCGGGTCCTCGGTGCCCTAGCGACCATCCTCCCTGCAGACCAGATGAGGCGGGCGCAGAGGTGCCGCTGCTGCCACCAGATGCACTGCATGTGCTGGCAGAGCAGCTGGACGAGGGGGACCTGGAGCAAGCCCTGGTGCTGCTTAAGCTCTTCATCATTCTCTGCAGGTGGGTGGGTCCCCGTCACCGTCCTCTCCAAGGGGGGTGGGCAGCTGGGGACCTAGGGGCCAACAGTGGGGCGGCGTATTCCTGTGACACCTCTCGCCATTCCCTGCCGTTCCCCGCCCAGGAACCCAGAGAACGTGGAGGCGGGCTGGGGCCAGGTGTTGGTGCCCCGGGTGCTGGCTTTGCTGAGGAAGCTGTCAACCGAGGTGAGGTGGGCCCTACCCTGAGGGAGCATGGGGGTCGGGGTGGGGGAGTAGCCAGGGCCCAGCTGACCCCCTCCGCCCTCTCCTGGTACCTACAGCTGAAAGGAGCCCCAGGATCGCAGGAGGGCCAGGGGCCGCAGCTGGAGAGCGTGGCCCTGCACGCCCTGCTCCTCTGCGAGGGCCTCTTTGACCCCTACCAGACCTGGCGGCGCCAGCACAGTGGGTGAGGACCCAGAGGAGGCTGGGGAGAGGACTGGGGTGGGGGGCGGTGGCCTGTCCTGCAGAGTTTTGGGGAGGAGGGCACAGGTACCTGGGTGAAGGAGGATGGCCAGGGAGGGGTGGAGTGCCTGGCCTCACCTGGGCCCCTGCCCATCCCCACCCCCACCCCCACCTCCACCCCCACCCCCAGGGAAGTCATCAGTTCCAGGGAGAAGAGCAAATACAAGTTCCCTCCGGCTGCTTTGCCCAGTGAATTTGGAGCCTTCTTCCAAGGTCAGGCCCTGCCTCCGCCCCCCTAGGCCCCACCTGGCCCCACCCCTAAACCTGAGCCCCTTCTTGCAGTTCCCCATCCCAGAGCTGGCTGAACAGGACACCCGCCCTCAGTGGTGGCTGCAAGTGGGGCTGGGAGCCTCATGGGAAACCAAGGGGGGACTCCAGAGCCCAGGAGTTCGGGGCCAGAAGGGACAGAAAGGGCATCTCTGGGTGAAATGGGTACTTTCTTTTCTGGGCTTGGAGTGAAGGCCTCCCATCCGGTAGGGGAAGATCAGTTTCCCTTCCTCCTTCCCTCCTGCCTCCTGGGTCTCTGCAGCCACTTGGATCTCACTCTGATCGGACCATCTTAAAACTCCCCAGTCCAATCCTTTTACCGTCCTTTAGACAACATCCATCCGCACTGTCTCCACTTCCTGCTCCCGCAGCCCTGGAGGAGCTGACCCCCAGGACATCTCTGGCCACCTCTGCCCCCAGGGGACTCTCTTCCCTCTCATCAGAGGGAAACTGGCCGGGACTTTAGATGGGATGGGGCAGGATATATCTGGACAGGGGCAGGTCAGGCTTGGTAACAGGCGGTGTCCTGTGAGGACAGACGGTGTCTAAGTGGTGCTGGGGTAGACCACGTGGCCGCAGGCCTGAGGTCTGTAGCAGGGGCAGCAGCTCCAAGAGGGGAGAGCGGGGAGGTCCCTGCCTCCATTCTCCCACAGGCTGAGTGCTCTTCTCAGAACAGACTGGATTTTGTTCCTGTTGCCATAAATCCCTCACTGGTGGCCTGGCATCTCAGGATCAGATCCTGCTCCTCCCACAGCCTTCCTTTCCAACTTGCCCTCTGCACCCTGTCCTCTCCGTCCCCAAATTATCCCACATCTTTCCTTACTGTCTCCTCACCCTTTCTGGGCTACCTGCATTCTCAGGCTTCAGCTCATAAGCCCTGTGCCCAGGAGCTGTCCCATCCCATGCCACCTGAATCTAGTGAGCCCTGCTCTTGCCCCCCACTCCCCCACTCCCCCACTCCCCCACTCCCACCATTGACACCACTCATGTGACCCAGGGCTGGTCCCATCTGCTCTCTGTGTTGCAGTCTGTGGCCTGGCATCCTGTCCAGCTTTGCTGGAGCAGGGCCAGGTGGGCCTCCCACATATGAAACCCTGAAAGCCCCTAGAAGTCCCCACTGGGGGCATGGGTGGGGGTGAGGGGCATCTGTATGATAGACACAGCAAGGTCCCCAGAGCAGGTTACAGGAAGTTCCAACTGTCACAGGGTAGCAGGACCAGATTTGTATCTGAGAAGCCAAACCCTGGGTTGCCACAGGGAAGTGGGGTGGAGAGTGGTGTGGTGTGTGTGCTTACCCTGGGGTCCCCACTTTGGGGATTAAGGTCTGGGGAACTGGCTAAGCTCTCAGGGCAGGACCATATCCCCTTCAAGCTCCCCAAAGAAAGGCCCTGTCTTCCCTAGATGCCCCCGCCAGCATGGAACCATAACATTTTGGAATCCCAAATATAGAACCAGGTCTTTTCCCTTACACTGGGTGTCCCAGCCCTCTACCCCAACCCAGGACAC
Organism: Canis lupus baileyi; assembly: GCF_048164855.1. Lineage (NCBI taxonomy): Eukaryota > Metazoa > Chordata > Mammalia > Carnivora > Canidae > Canis > Canis lupus. Next base: position 43,460,062 of record NC_132856.1, on the reverse strand, counting down.
CCTCCTCTTGGGTAGTCCCCTGCAAACTTGGTGATATTGTCCTGTCCTGTGCACCCACCCCATCCAGAGAGCCTGCAGGATGCAGATGGCTTGCCTCCCATGCTGCTGTTGCGTCTCGTCCATCTCTTTGGTGCTGTCCTTGCGGGAGGGAAGGTAAGCCAGGAGGAGCCTGTGGACCAGAGGGTGGCCATCTCAGGGTCTCTGCTGGTCGAGCCCCTTGACCACTGGCATCTCTGCCCACACCTGCAGGAGAACGGGCAGATGGCTGTGAGCGCTGGCTCTGTGCAGGGCCTGTTGGGTGTGGTACGGGGCTGGGACCATGGGCCAGCCCAGGACCCCCGCCTAGTGCCCCTGGCGCTGGAGGCACTCGTGGGGGCAGTACATGTCCTGCATGCCAGCCGCACACCCCCTCGTGGGCCAGAGCTCCGCACCCTGCTTGAGGGCTACTTCCGCATCCTTAATGCCGACTGGCCAGCGGGCCCAAGCCCAGGCCCTGAAGAGGCCCTTGTCACCCTACGGGTCAGCATGCTCGGTGGGTATGGGCTCCCAGGCTCTTGGGGAGGTGGCTCTAGCAGGGGAAAGTCTAAGTGATGATGGAAGGCAGGACCGGGCAGCATGGGAAGAAGGTTTAAGGCTGAGAGGACAGGTTGCTGATAGGGGGTTGAGCAGGGCTGACCCTAGACCCCTCCACAGACGCCATCCCCAGGATGCTGGTATGTGAGGACCGGCCGGTGCTACAGGCCACCTTCCTCAGCAACAATTGCTTCGAACACCTGACTCGCCTCATCCAGAACAGCAAGGTGGGCGGGGCCCAGCTCGGGGTGGGGGTGGGGGGCCTGGAACCACTTTTGGGGGCCACACTGCTGCTGAGCCAGTCTGGGCTGGACTGGCCTGGGGGATTGTGTCTGGGGGGATGGCCCGAGGCTCAGGATGGCTCTGCACCCCACAGGAGGGAGATGTCATGGAAGGACAGGAGCTGCCCTGGCCCTTCGTCCCTCTTTCCCCAGCCCCAAGTCCAGGGGCAGGAGGAGGGCTCGGCTGTTTTAGAGTACCTACTGCTGCCCACTTACCTGCCTCCCGCGCCCAACTCTGTTCTGAGCAGGGCATGGGCAGCTCTCAGATCCCTGCCTTCCTTGGTGCCGGACCCAGCTCTCTGCCTGGGTGTCACGGCACACATAGCCTTGCCTCGGGGGCAGAGCCCTAGCTGCTGCCCCTGGTCCTGCTCTAACCCCATCCCTCTCCCCGTCTTCCTCCTCTTCTCTCTCCTCTGCCTCCTCTACCTTGTGCCCTCCCCCTTCCCCACAGCTGTACCTGCAGGCCCGGGCGCCCCCTGAGGGGGACAGTGACCTGGCTACCCGGTTACTGACCGAGCCCGATGTCCAGAAGGTACCACCTTGGGGCTGACCTGCTCAGGCACTCGCCTCCCTGGGCACCCACCACCTGCGCCTCCCTCTTTGAGCCCTTACTGCCTCTGCAGGGGGAAGGAGCTGATACATGCATAAGGCCTGCTGTGGCCTGGTAGTGATGGGGCTGGGTCCCCCATGCTGTGTCATCCACCTTCTAGACCCTTATCCTAGGGAATGGGTAGCAGTGATCTGTGCCCTACTTAGTATTAGTATTGGGAGCTAGGGTTTGGCTTGGCCAAGCTGGAAGGAACCTTCGAAACTCAACCACCTGCCCCCAGTCCCAAAAGGGGAACTGAAGCCCAGATACTATGGGACTTGGCTGTGGCCCCTCACAGATAAGGAAGTCTTCCACACGGGGCCACTTCTTCCCATGGATCCTTGTACTTCCCTTAGGTAGGTCACTGGGAGTCCTTCATCCCCTTATGATGCTCTCTCTGCCTCACCTTCCAAGGGAGCTGTAAGAAACTGCCAGCTGTCATTTGGGGGCTCTGCACGGAGAACCCTCTCCCTGTTGGCTTAACCCCTGGGCCCCCACCTCCAGAGGCCCCCAGCTTTGTCTTCATGAGGCAGCCTTTCTGTGGCTATTGCACTTGTCTTTTCTGAGAACCTGCATATCTATTTGTCTACAAAACAGGCAAGGGCAGGTGAGACCCCTGGTTTTTACAGATATGAAATTAAGGCCCTGAAGGTGGTATGAGGTCACTTGGGGAGTCAGGCCCCATGGAGCCAAAATGCACCCTGGCAGCCTGGCAAATTCTCTAAGCCCTCCTGATCCCTCAACCCTCAGGGGTGGGGTAGGGCAAGTGAGCAGCATGTTTCTAGATGTCAGCCAAGGTGGGCCTCAGTGTCCCCACCTGGATCTCGGGGCAAGGGGCAGGGTAGGACCCAAAGGTCTCGAAGGTTCTTCTGGTTCTCACATCCTGTGATTGATCATCCCCACATTTCCCACCCCCTTGTCAATCATGGGTGATGGAGCACTTGCCTGCCTGCCTGCCTGCACATGTGTGTCTAGCATGGGGGGGAATGGGTGGGGACAGAGGCCTGCAAGCCTACCAGACAGTGGGGGACAAAGGGGTATGGCGAGAGAGTACCCTGTTGATCTGTCCCAGGGAGGCCATTCCCGGTCCTGGTCTCTTCCCTGGCCTCTTTGTCAAAGTGGGTCTTGCCAAGCTGCTTGGCATAGGGTCAGAGTGAGGGTCACATTAGTTCAGACAAGGAGCAGGAGGCCTGGTACCACGCTCCCAAGGCCTCCAGCCAGCTCAGCTACGTGTCCTGGCCCTACACCAGGAGCAGGGGGCTGCCCGCTGTGACACCTTGGTACCTGCTTCTTCTGACTGGCCCTCCCCATCCTAAGGTATTGGACCAGGACACAGATGCCATTGCAGTGCATGTGGTCAGGGTCCTGACCTGCATCATGAGCGGCTCCCCCTCAGCCAAGGTGAGGACGCCGCAGTCTGGCTATGGTAGGGGTGTGGGGTGGGGTTAATCTGACCACGTGTCCCCAGAACTGCTCTGGTTGGTGGCTGTTAGAGCAAGGGAGCTGAGGAAGCGACCATCTTGCCCTGTGGGGTGCAGCTCAGTGCTGTCAGCTGGATATCCTAGGTCAGGGCTGGACTGGGGATGATCTGTAGCCTTCCGAGGGGGACCCTCATCCCCGCATCCATCCTCAGCCCCCTTGCCCTCTCTAGCGTCATGACCCAGAAGCAGAGCCAGGTGTGGGAGCCTTGAAAGATGGTCCTTCCTCCAGGGTTTCCATGGGGTGTGGGTTGGCCCTGGGGCCCACATGCATGTTCCCCTCTTCCCCACACAACCCTGCACAGGAGGTGTTTAAAGAGCGCATCGGCTTCCCTCACCTGCACGAGGTTCTGCAGAGCCACGGTCCCCCCACGCACCGGCTGCTACAGGAGCTACTCAACATGGTGAGGGCAGTGGTGTGTGGGGTCAGGGTCCCGAGGGCGGTCAGGACTGAGTTACCATGGAAGGTGAGCTCTCTGCCGTAGGGGCTCTGTCGGCCGTGGGGATCACACAGTACGACCTGTGACCTGACCACAGGTGTCCTGTCACCAGGATGAAGATCTGGTGCATGCGAGCGAGACCCCGAGATCATCCAGGGAACATACAGCTGGGTGTTAGGCCATCCCAGACCCAAAGCTAAGGCTTGGGAGGTTAATGGTGCTGGAGGCCCATCATGGGGTAGCTTGTGTTGCTCTCCTGGGCTGAAGGCACATGCCCCGAAACAGGGAAGTCCCGCGGTTGGCAGGGTGGCCCGCCCCATGCCTGTTGCCCAGGAGCTGTCTGTTCTCTCTATCCCCAGGCTGTGGAGGGCGACCACAGCATATGTCCGCCGCCACCAATCCTCAACGAGCAGCCGGTACTGATGCTGATGCAGTGGCTGCCGGCGCTGCCCACGGCGGAGCTGCGGCTCTTCCTCGCACAACGCCTTCGGTGGCTCTGTGACAGCTGCCCTGCCAGCAGGGCCACGTGCGTGCAGGCAGGCCTGGTGGGCCACCTGCTGGAGACACTCGGCGCGGGGGCAGCCTTGGGGGCCCACTGCCAGGAGCAGCTGTTGGCATTGCTGCAAGCGCTGGGCCGCGTGTCTCTAAGGCCCCTGGAGCTGCGCTGCCTGCTACGCCCCCCCGCAGGACTGGACTCCGGGCCGGCTGGGGCCGAGGCCGGGAACGCCAGACACGCCGGTGCCGTCATCCGCGCGTTATCGGGCATGGCCCGGCACCAGGGCGGCGCGCGCGCCCTACACTACTTCGACCTGACGCCCGGCATGGCGGGTATCATGGTGCCGCCCGTGCAGCGATGGCCGGGACCCGGCTTCACCTTCCACGCCTGGCTCTGTCTGCACCCCGTGGCCGCGGCCCCTGGCCCGGCCCCCTCCCGGCCACCCCAGCGAAAGCAGCTGTACAGGTGGGTGGCTGCCGGGAGCGGGGGCCGTGGCAGGGCGAGTGGGCGAGCAGCGGACTAACGGGCTCGCCTGGCCCCCGCAGCTTCTTCACCAGCAGCGGCTCGGGGTTTGAGGCCTTCTTCACAGCAGCCGGCACGCTCGTGGTGGCCGTGTGTACCCGGAAGGAGTACTTGACCATGAGCCTGCCTGAGGTGTCCTTTGCCGACTCTGCCTGGGTGAGCCTCTCTCCCGTACGGTCCGGGGCGGAGGGGACGCCAGGTGCCGGCCCGCAGCCTGATGTTGTGGCTTCTCTTCCAGCACTGTGTGGCCATCGTCCATGTGCCTGGGCGCCGGCCCTTCAGCCAAAACCTGGTCCACGTCTACAAAGATGGCCAGCTGGTCCAGACGGCGCCCCTTCGCTGCCCCTCTCTCAGTGAGGTGTGCCATGCAGGGTTTGGGGAGGCCTTGGGGAGCTGGGGCATCTTGGAGAGGGTGAAGCCTGGAGCCCCAGTGTTCCCCCCGCCTCTGCCATGTAGGCCTCAACCTTCAGCCTCTGGGGTCTGTGCAGCCGTGGCGGGGGGCGGGGGGGGTCTCTGTGAGGACCTGGATGCAGGTGGAACCTCAGGCTTTGCTGTGACTTGACCACTTCCCCAACCCTGGCCCCGCAGCCTTTCTCCTCCTGCTGCATCGGCTCCGCTGGGCACCGCACAACGACCACCACCACGGGGCCACCCACGCCACCGGTCCCTGCTGCCCTGGCTCACGCGCATCCCTCCTTTTCCCGCTCCCAGTCAGTCCCAGCCACCGCAGGGCTTGGCTGGGGGTCTGGACTGGTGGCCCCCCTGCAGGAGGGCACCATCAGCTCCACCCTTGCAGGCACACAGGACACTCGGTGGGGCAGCCCCACATCCCTGGAGGGGGAGCTAGGGACCATAGTCATCTTCCATGAAGTGCTGCCGCCAGCGGCCCTGCGGGCCCTGTTCACCTTGGGTGAGCACCCCCACCCACTGGGCCCTGCCCCAGCCCCGGGTAGTCGGGGCTCATAAAGTGCTCAGGGATCTAGGAGGAAGAAGGCACCCCTGGGGGTATATGTCCTCTGATCAGCCAAGAGAAGAGGGAGGCTCTGGATGGGGTTTGGCCAGAGGCCCAGCCAGCTCTGAAGCCCTCTGCCCACCCCTCCCCCCAGGGCCCAATGAGGTGGCACCCTTCAAGCCCGAGAGTGAGCTGCATGAGCTTAGCACCAAGCTGCTCCTCCATTACTCACCTCAGGTATCAGGTGGGGGGGCAACTGGTTCGACCCTACTACCTTGCCCTTGGCCCCCACACTCCATGTGCCGCCTTGCCTTCCACCTGACCCTTGCCACCTGCCCACCCCCTGCCCCCAGGCCTGTAGGAATAACATCTGCCTGGACCTGTCCCCTGGCCATGGGCTGGATGGCCGCCTGACGGGCCACAGGGTGGAGACCTGGGACGTGAAGGTGTGTGTGTGCACGGGCAGGGAGTGCGGGGAGCCTGAGCACGGGCACGTGTGTGTGCAGGGCGGGCTGGGGAGCCACACCATGCCCTGGAAGGTCTTTGGGGAAGCCACCTCCCCTGGACCCAGCTTCCCAGCCGGGAAAGCCTGCTATGGCAGAGTGGGGCAGGAAATGGCTCGGAGCTGCCCTCATACAGCTAGCCTTTCCCCTAGGACGTGGTGACTTGTGTGGGAGGCATGGCTGCCCTGTTGCCCCTGCTGGAGCGAGTGGCCTCACAGCCCCAAGAGGCCGAGGCAGGTCCAGCCGAGACACATGACCTTGTGGGGCCTGAACTGACCTCTGGCCACAATACCCAGGGCCTGCTTCTCCCACTGGGCAAGTCCTCAGGTAAGAAGCCCTGGTGCCTGGGTTAGGGTGGCGAGAGCATCCTGGCATGATAAGAAGGCTGGCGTGCTTGAGGTCTCTGCCACTGGCAGGCCCTTGACACACATCTGTCCCCTTCCTGGTGGCCAGTAGAGGTGCGCATGGAGAGGAATGCCGTGGCTGCCTTTCTGCTGATGCTGCGGAACTTCCTGCAGGGCCATGCTGTGAACCAGGAGAGCCTGGTGCAGTGCCAGGGGCCTGCCATCATTGGGGCCCTCCTGCGTAAGGTAGGGCGGGCTGGGTGCTGCGCTGTCTGACCGAGGGGACTGGGTGAAGGGGAACCTGCGTCCTTAGGGAGAGCCTCCTGGGAGAGGTGGTGGCATCAGAGCGGGGCCTTGCCAGGCTTGGCAGGGTTCGGCTGACAGGGTCTGGTGGAAGTGCCAGCACCCACTGGGGCAGGGGACCCGCACAGCAGTCTGGGAAGCTTGTACCTCAGAGGCAGCCGGGAGCTGCAGACGGATTTTGAGCAGGCAGGGTGCTCGCACCCCTCCGCCTGTGCGGGGCAGGGTGGGTGCTGGGAGGCTCAGTGGCACGCGGCCCGGGCCTGCCACCTCACCCTGGCTCCTTCCACTCCAGGTTCCCAGCTGGGCCATGGACATGAACGTGCTCATGTCTGCCCAGCTGCTGATGGAGCAGGTGGCAGCAGAGGGCAGTGGGCCCCTCCTGTACCTGCTCTACCAGCATTTGCTCTTCAACTTCCACCTCTGGAGCCCCAGTGACTTTGCCGTGCGCCTTGGTAGGTGTGGGGACTCGGAGGAGGGGATGCCACCGGGAGAGGCGGGGCGGGGGGGTAGAGTTTCTGAGAAGCGATAACCCCGCTCCAGGCAATCTGAGGAGACGTATCTGCTCTAGAGCATCTGAGGGGGAACGTAACCCTCCCCCCGGGAGATCTGGCAGGGACATGGCCCTGTCCTAGAGGGATACCTGGTGGCCTGAGTCCTCTGATGATGCCCATTCAGGCCACATCCAGTACATGTCTAGCATAGTCCGGGAACACAGACAGAAGCTGCGGAAGAAGTATGGGGTTCAGTTCATCCTGGATGCGCTGCGCACCCACTACAGGTGAGGCTGGCGGGGGCAGACAAGCTATGGGGCCCACACAGCCGCCTCTGACCTTGGAAATGTGCTTCGGTCCCCCAGCTCACCTGCCACTCTCCCTGCTCTCTCCCCCCCTTCCCCTGCCTTCTCCTGGTCCTGGGTGGCTGTGCCTGCTGGGACCGGCTCAGCCCACAGCGGGAGCACCCCCTAGCGGCTGACGATGTGCACACCGTGCAGACCTCACTCCTTGGCCTGGTGCGGGAGTTGCTGGTTCGGAGCTCTGCCACTGATGACATGCAGGTTGTGCTTAGCTTTCTGGTGGCTGCAGGTGATGATGGCCAGGTAGGCTGGAGGGTGGTGAGGGTGAGGCTTGGGTGAGGGGTGGGGTGTGGCTACGCTGAGGGGAGCAGCCAGCCCAGAATGAGACTGTGTCCCCAGGTGGTGGGTGCTCTGGACCTGCTACTGGCACTGCTGCAGGGCTCACCAGCACAGGAGTCTCTGGCCATCTTCCTGTTGGAGCAAGGGAACCTGGAGGTCTTGCTGGCTCTGCTAGTGCAGCCGAGGTCACTGCCCCTGCTGCCCGACCGAGTCTGCAAGGTACAGCCAGCCTGCGCTGACCCTAGCATTCCATCTGCCGGGGCCCCTCCCCAAGGGCCAGGGAGGTGAAACAGGTCCCTCTCGGAGCCACAGACCTACGTGGTGACTTCCCTCCTCCAGTAACTCCTTCCTCATGATGACAAACCCCCTGTGATCCTCCCTCCCCCTCCCCCCAGATCCTGCGCAAACTGCAGCAGAATGAGCGCTTACCTGAGCGGAGCCGTCAGCGGCTTCGGCTGCGAGAATACAGTCTCCAGGGTCTCATTGCCTGCCTGCCAGAGGGGGCTGCCTCCCCCCAGCTCTGCCAGGGCCTCTACAAGCTGTTCCTGGGGGCAGGTACAACCTGGTGGGGGCCAGGAGGCAGGCCAGGTGGAAGGGTAAGACAGGTCCAGGAAACAGAGCAGGCAGATGTAGGGAAGGCATCGGCACGGGGGGCCAGGGCTGAGCCAAAGGGGGAGCAAGGTCCCCTTCGGGGCTCAGCTCCTCAGGGCCTCTCTGACCACCCTTCCAGATTGCGTGAACCTCTCTGATCTCTTGGCCGTGGTGCAGCTATCCCTCCAAGCCGACCTCAGCGTCCGCCTGGACGTTTGTCGCCAGGTGAGTCTGGGAGGTGAAAGCTTGCAGAAAAGGGGGCTTCGACCCTGGGGGCTTCACTTCACCTGCTGGTGATGAAGGCTCTCTGGAGGCCTCCCTGCAAAGGCCCTGGGGTGGGGGGTCTGGAGGCAGACCGCCAGATGAATCCCTGACTTGCTGTGCCCTGGCCCGGCAGCTCTTCCACCTCATCTATGGACAGCCAGACATAGTGCGGCTGCTGGCCCGACAGGCTGGCTGGCAGGATGTGCTGACCCGGCTGTACGTCCTGGAGGCCACCACAGTTGCCAGTCCCCTGCCCTTCTCCCCAGAGCCAGCCCTATGCAAGCCACCCACCGAGTCACCTGAGACTTCGGATGTCTTCTTGCCCTCAGAGACCCCCAGCCCTGACCCTGACACCTTTTATCATGCTCTCTCCCCATTTTGTATACCCTTTGACCTGGGCCTGGAACGGGCCAGCGTGGGTTCATGCAACACTGCCGGCGGGGGTGGTGGCAGCGGCAGTGGGACTCTTACTCCAGCCAGCCAGCCTGGCACACCGTCCCCGCTGGACGGGCCCCGGCCCTTCCCTGTTGCCCACGGCCGCCATAGCTCCAGTCTCTCCAATGTGCTGGAGGATGGCAGCCTCCCGGAGCCCACCACCAGTGGGGATGATGCCTCAAATGCCAGCAACCCTCAGGTGAGACGAGTCCTCCCTGTGCCACTGGGCGGTTCTGAGAGACCCCTCTGGGACCCAGGGCACGCAGTATGACCTTTCTATGGGTAGGGTACTATCTGACATCGCGGCTCTAGCTCTCACCCAGTTGGCATGGGTGCTGCCCCTGCTAGCTCTTAGCGGCAGTTGTGTTCCTGACGGGGTCCCAGAATAGGACAAATGATGTCAGGCCAGGGTCAGGACACCAGCCAGGCTCTGGAGAGTCCTTAAGAGAGCCTGGAGGGCAGAGACTTTACAGGGTCTCTGGGCAGCATCACTCTAAGGGATCTGCCTTGTGTTTCCAGGTTGGGGGAGGGATCTCTGCTTATACTAAGGCATTTTCCAGAGAATTCCAGGACAATTCATGAGGCCTGTGAGAACCGTGGGGTAATTTTGTGAACCACCTCATCTCCTCTGACAAGTCACTGAAATCTCAGGATTCTCCCTGGAATTCAAGCAGTGGCTAAGTCCTCTCTACACCTTTTTTCTAGGCCCCAGGCTGTCTGTTGGCCAAGGGCTGTCCCTCCTAGTAGGGACACCCAGTAGTGGTTGGCAAGGGGTGCTCCACAGGGAGAGCGTGAGAGTCAGCAGTTCCCTCCCTTCCCCACCCACCCCACACCTCGCATCTGTGCCCACAGCAAACCTCTGAGGAGGAGTTGTGCAACCTGCTCACCAACGTGCTGTTCTCGGTGACATGGCGTGGTGTGGAAGGCAGTGATGAGGCCGCCTGGCGGGAGCGCGGCCAGGTGTTCTCGGTGCTCACCCAGCTGGGGGCCTCTGCTACGCTTGTGCGGCCACCGGACTGCATCAAGCGCAGGTAAGGAGGCCACTCGGGGGAGTGAGGGTTCCCTGAGGAGCCTGAGGGCAGAGAAGGCAGTCGGGCAGACACCTGAGTCTCTCGCCCCTCCCCAGCCTCCTGGAGATGATGCTTGAATCAGCCCTGACCGACATCAAAGAGGCCCCCGTTGGAGTCCTGGCCAGCCTTACCCAGCAGGCGCTTTGGCTGCTGCGCCTGCTGCAGGACTTCCTGTGCGCAGAGGGCCACGGTAACCAGGAGCTGTGGAGTGAGAAGGTGCGGCAGCTCAGAGGCCTGTGAGCCACACGAGTCCACGTGTTCACGTGAGCCCGCAGGCATCTGGTGTGGGAGGTGGAGGAGTGCACAGGCACATTCATGGGTGCATCAGCATGGTGTCTGTGTGTGCAAACCCCACCTGGCCCCCAGACTAAACCTTACCTTGCTCCCTCCCCATGGGCTTCTGGCTTCCTCTGATGATGGCTGCTTGGAATATGTTGGGCTGTAGCTCTTTGAAGGAGTGTGCAGCCTGCTTGACCGCCTGGGAGCCTGGCCTCACCTGGCCAATGGCACAGCGGATCTCCGAGAGATGGCACAGATTGGCCTGCGCCTAGTGCTTGGCTACATCCTGCTGGAGGACCCACAGGTGAGCACCGGGTGGGTTGGTTCCGCAGTGGCAGGTGTGGGGAGCCTGGGAAGTGGCTGGGTGCCACTCACACCCCCTGCTGCCCACAGCTGCACGCCCAGGCCTATGTGAAGCTGCACTCACTGCTGCAGACCACAGTGCCCATGCGGCGGGAAGAGGCCTGCTATGTGCTGTCTAAGCTGGAAGCGGCCCTGGCGCGGGCGCTGAACACCTCCCCCTCAAAAACGACCACCCAGGACAAGGAGTCCCCAAGTGCAGCTGCTGCTGCCACTGAACGCTGCTCGTGGCTGGTACCTCTGGTGCGGACGCTGCTGGACCGTGCCTATGGGCCGCTGGGGCTCCAGTGGGGACTGCCTTCCCTGCCACCCACCAACGGTAGCCCCACCTTCTTTGAGGACTTCCAGGCCTTTTGTGCCACACCTGAATGGCGCCACTTCATCGATAAGCAGGTGCCTGGAGGTGGCGGGGCGGGAAGAGACATGGGGACCCCCCCGCCCCCGCCCGGCCCCGCACCGAGCGCTGATCTCCTCTCCCTGCCCAATCTTGCAGGTACAACCCACCATGTCGCAGTTCGAGATGGACACGTACGCGAAGAGCCACGACCTCATGTCGGGCTTCTGGAACGCCTGCTACGACACGCTCATGAGTAGTGGACAGCGGCGCCAGCGGGAGCGGACACAGGGCCGCCGGGCCTTCCAGGTGGGCAGCCTGCGGCCAGGATGGGGAGCCGCCCCACTCCTGCGCCCAGAGGACGGCTGGTGGGTCCGGAAGCCGCCGGCAGGACTGACCCCATTCCTCCGTCCCCCACCCCCAGGAGCTGGTGCTGGAACCCGCGCAGAGGCGGGTGCGCCTGGAAGGGCTGCGCTACGGGGCCGCGGTGAAGCAGCAGGCAGCGCAGCAGTCCACCGCCCTGCTGCACTGGGGGGCGCTGTGGCGGCAGCTCTCCAGCCCCTGTGGGGCCTGGGCCCTGAGGTGGGGCCTGGGAGGGGCTGCGCCTGGGGTGAGGCCCGGGAGGGATGGGGACTTCACGGACTGCCGTGCCCACCCGTGACCACCCTCCTGGACGCACCTGCAGGGACCCACCTGTTCCGCGCTGGAAGCTGTCCAGCGCCGAGACGTACTCGCGCATGCGTCTGAAGCTAGTGCCCAACCACCACTTCAACCCGCACCTGGAAGCCAGCGCTCTGCGGGACAACCTGGGTGAGAAAGGGTGCCCTGAGCTGGATCTTGCCCAACCTCGTCAGCCCTGCCCTGCCCAGCTCTGACTGAACACCCTTGGGCGCACTGCAGGTGAGGGCCCCCTGACACCTACAGAGGAGGCCTCGCTGCCTCTAGCGGTGACCAAGGAGGCCAAAGTCAGCACTCTACCCGAGGAGCTGCAGGAAGACCAGCTGAGCGAGGAAGAGCTGGCTGCGCTAGAGAAAGCGTGAGTGGGGCTGGGAGAGTGCAACCAGGAGAGTGGGGAGCGGGGAGCAGGGGGCCTACTCCAGTGGACACGTGCCCACTGTGGGACTGACTCCCGAGTCGCTTCCTTTCCTGGGACAGGGGTAAACACCCTTAAGGGGGGAGCCCTGGGTGGCTCAGCAGTTGAGCATCTGCCTCCAGTTCAGGTGGTAATCCCGGAGTCCTGGGATTGAGTCCCGCATCGGGCTTCCCATAGAGAGCCTGCTTCTCCCTCTGCCTATATCTGCCTATATCTCTATCTCTCTGTGTCTCTCATGAATAAATAAATAAAATCTTTAAAACAAACAAACAAAAAAAACACCGTGAAGGGACTGTCCAAAATCAGGTGGGATGTGGGGGGTGGGGGTGGGGAGAGCTGTCTAGCAGAAGTGGCAGTGGCTCTTTGATCACTAGGCACCCCAGGCCAGGACTGAGAAACACAAACCAGATCAACACGGGGCCCCAAGGGAGTGGGCAGGGGCTGAATGGGCCAGGGTTAGGAGCTGGTGTCCTGGCAAGACACTCAGAGGCCCAGTTTTGGGGTGGGGACTGGGGTCAGTGGGCACTGGGACCCTGGACAGTTCCTCTCTTCTGGGAAGCATGAGAGAATGTACCCCATGACCTGGTGGCACCGGAGTGTGGTCTTGGGCTTATCCGGAAGGGGGTCCTAGAGCCTTGAGCCTGAAGTCGGTGTGGCCCCCAGGATGCAGGCAGTGGAACTGGATGAGCAACATGAGAAGCTGGTGCTTTCAGCCGAGTGTCAGCTGGTCACGGTGGTGGCTGTGATCCCAGGGCTGCTGGAGATCACCACACAGCACGTGTACTTCTATGATGGCAGCGCCGAGCGTGTGGAAACGGAGGAGGGTGCGTCCTACTAGAGCTGGTTAGGACAGCAGGGGATGGCTGGGGCCTGGTGAGGCCAGGGTGAGTGACTGCTGCACCCATGTCCATCCGCACAGGCATCGGCCACGACTTCCGGCGCCCGCTCACGCAGCTGCGAGAGGTCCACCTGCGCCGCTTCAACCTGCGCCGCTCAGCACTCGAGCTCTTCTTCATTGATCAAGCCAACTACTTCCTCAACTTCCCGTGCAAGGTGGGCGGGGCCATAGCCTCGTCTCCTTGCCAGGCCCCCAGGCCCCAACCGTACCCCATCCCACCCCACACCCAGGTACGGAACCAGATGTATTCGTTGCTCCTGCGCCTACGACCCCCCGCCCAAGGCTACCTAAGCAGCCGCTCCCCCCAGGAGATGCTGCGTGCCTCCGGCCTCACCCAGGTGAGAGACCTCGAGTGTGAGGAGGCAGGGGGGCAAGGCCAGGGTCCTGTGGTTGGGAGGAGTGCTGGACAGTCCAGCTGACTCACCTCTTGCCTGCCCCTGCCCCCCCAGAAATGGGTACAGCGTGAGATTTCCAACTTCGAGTACTTGATGCAACTCAACACCATTGCGGGGCGGACCTACAATGACCTGTCTCAGTACCCTGTGGTGAGGAGCCACTCCTTATCTCCACCCCTGCCCCTCTGGTCTGCCAACCCTGCTTCACTCCAGTGTAGGCGCTGATGGTGGGCCAAGCCCTGAGCCTGCCTCTGGCCGCACCCAACATACCCCCCTGGCCTCTGTTCTCCCTGAAGGGAATCTTGTTCTGGCCTGCCTCCCTGGGTCCCTCCAAGTGGTGCACCCTGCCCCCCCCCCCTTGCCTTCGGCTCTGCCCATCTTCCTGAGGGTGAGGGCAGGGCAGGCTGGGCAGGTAGGCCATCAGGACCCTCATGCAGCTCCTTCATGGGTGGGTGGCCAGTTCCCCTGGGTCCTGCAGGACTACGTGTCCCCAACTTTGGACCTCAGCAACCCGGCCGTCTTCCGCGACCTGTCCAAGCCCATCGGTGTGGTGAATCCCAAGCACGCCCAACTCGTGAGGGAGAAGTGAGCATGTGGGCAAGGTCGGGCTTGAGGGTCGGGATGGGTGAGGGCAGGGCTCCTGCTGACTCCCCTCTAACTGTGGCTCCAGGTACGAGAGCTTCGAGGACCCAGCGGGCACCATTGACAAGTTCCACTATGGCACCCACTATTCCAACGCCGCAGGCGTGATGCACTACCTCATCCGCGTGGAACCCTTCACCTCCCTGCATGTCCAGCTGCAGAGTGGCCGGTGCGGCCCAGGGCGGGGCTGGCAGATGGCAAGGGTGGGGGTGGGCTGCTGCAGATGATGGGGGGAGGTTCCCTTCTTTCCCCCAGCTACAGCTCTCCTTCCTTGACTTCATTCTCCCCACCTCACTTTGGCCTGTGCCCTTCCTGCAGCTTTGACTGCTCCGACCGACAGTTCCACTCAGTGGCAGCAGCCTGGCAGGCCCGCCTGGAGAGCCCTGCTGATGTGAAGGAGCTCATCCCAGAGTTCTTCTACTTCCCCGACTTCCTGGAAAACCAGAATGGTGAGGGCTGGCATGGGGCTGGGAGGCCTGGGGACAGAGCGCACAGGGGGGTGGCCAGGGAGCACATGAAGATGGCACAGGGAGACAGCTGACCCAGTCCTCTGTGCCAGGCTTCGACTTGGGCTGCCTCCAGCTGACCAACGAGAAGGTGGGCGACGTGGTGCTGCCTCCGTGGGCCAGCTCTCCTGAGGACTTCATCCAGCAGCACCGCCAGGCTCTGGTGAGGAGATGAGCACAGACAGGCAGACAGGTGCCCCAGGCTTGAGGGGCAGGGGTGGGGTGGGGGGGTCAGCTGTCTCTGGACTGACTGGCCCCTCCCCACCCCCAGGAGTCAGAGTATGTGTCTGCCCACCTGCATGAGTGGATTGACCTCATCTTTGGCTACAAGCAGCGAGGCCCAGCTGCGGAAGAAGCCCTCAACGTCTTCTATTACTGCACCTATGAGGGTGGGCGGTGGCCTGGACTCACTCGGGGGCCGGGGTGCAGCGGGAGTGGGGGCTGGGAGCAGAGGGTGCAGAGGGAGTCCTGACTGCCCTGTTTGCCTGCCCAGGGGCCGTGGACCTGGACCACGTGGTGGATGAGCGGGAACGGAAGGCTCTGGAGGGCATCATCAGTAATTTCGGGCAGACTCCCTGTCAGCTGCTAAAGGTAAGGCCACCTTGGGGCTTGGGGGATCACGGTCAGGGATCTGATGGTGCTGACCGGCCACTTGTCCACAGGAGCCACATCCAGCTCGGCTGTCAGCCGAGGAAGCAGCCCAACGCCTTGCACGTCTGGACACTAACTCGCCTAGCATCTTCCAACACCTGGACCAGCTCAAGGCCTTCTTTGCAGAGGTGAGGGGAGGCAGGGCTTCATTTCCTACTCTGAGATGGGTTCAGCTCCAGAGTCCTTACCTCTTAGGGCATATGGAAAACCTAAATCAAGGTCACTGATATTAGATGTCTTTGAAAAAGAGGTAAAGGGAAAGGAACATGGGAGCAGGAGTAGGGTTCCTCCTTTGAAGAGGCCAGGACGCGTTGTCGACTCCCCTGACCGCCTCTGAAAGCCTTAGGGAGACCAGAAGGCAGGCAGTCTGGCCTTGGGTGATGTTCCTCATGTTTCTGTTCACATGAGAAGGCCCCTGGGCCTGACATTTTTAGCTTCTCTTCCCCTCCTGCCAGCAAATGGGGGACATGAAGTAAGAGGATGGGAAGACCAAGTTGAGCCCAAGAGTGAGACTCTGAGACCTGCCTTGTCCATCCCAGCTTCTCACTTCCTCACTTTCTGAGATGCCCTCCTGTTTGGCAGAGGGACCTCTGCCCTCTGACACCTAGTCTGCCAGCACTGGGGGCTGAGAGGAGAAGAAAGAATGGTGCCCCGGTTGTGGGTAGGGGTGTGGGGTTCCTGGCCGACCACTCGGGCACAGCCGGCCCCGTACTCTCCTCTGCAGGTCATCAGTGAAGGCGTGCCCCTGGTGCTGGCCGTGGTCCCCCACCGGCAGTCCCACTCTTTCACCATCCAGGGCTCCTCAGATCTGTTGGTAAGTGCTCGGGGCAGCGCCCACCCCAGCTCCACCCCTCTCTGACTCTGCCTCACACCCACTTCTGTCCCCTCTTGCCCACAGGTGACTGTGAGTGCCAGTGGGCTGCTGGGCATCCACAACTGGTTGCCCTATGACCGTAACATAAACAACTACTTCAGCTTCAACAAAGACCCCACCATAGGCAACCCCAAGTAGGAGAGAGGGAGGTGGGCAGGGGTGGGCTCTAAATACCTTGTATCCTGAGCTATTCCCCCACCCACACACACACCTAGTCAAGGTGGGGGCTGGCTGAAGGGTCTGGCCAAGGTCTCTGAGGGCCTGGGTCTTCTGTGTTGGCCTGGCCTCACCCCACCTGTCATCCCCCTCATCGGGACAGGATGCAACGACTGCTGAGTGGCCCGTGGGTGCCGGAAAGTGGCGTGAGTGGGCAAGCCCTGGCAGTGGCCCCCGACGCAAAGCTGCTGTTCAGTGGTGGCCACTGGGATGGCAGCCTGCGAGTGACTGCACTGCCCCGGGGCAAGCTGTTGAAGCAACTCAACCGTCACCTTGGTATGCATGGCCTTGGAGCTGGGGTGGTGCAGGCAGGGGTAGCTGGCCAGGGAGGGTGTGACTCCTCTGTTCCGTTTGTACCCTCCCGGTGCAGACGTGGTGACCTGCCTTGCACTGGACACCTGTGGCATCTACCTCATCTCAGGCTCCCGGGACACCACGTGCATGGTGTGGCGGCTCCTGCAGGAGGTGTGTGCTGGATGGGCAGCCCCGTGGGGCCCCCACAGTCCAGACCTGCAGCCCATCTGCCCCTCAGCTGATTGTCAGTCCTGCCCTTCTCTTGCCACCGTGAGCAAGCCCGGGTCTCCATGACCCTCCAGTTCTCTGGCTTTGGATAAGACCATCACTTTCTTGAGCCTTAGCCTCCTCACTCAGGGGCCAGGGTAGTGAGATGTCCCCAGTCCTAAGCCAACCCTGGCTCCCCACAGGGTGGCCTCTCTGTGGGACTGGCGTCAAAGCCCGTGCAGGTCCTCTATGGGCATGAGGCTGCAGTAAGCTGTGTGGCCATCAACACTGAACTCGACATGGCTGTATCGGGATCTGAGGTGTGTGTGTGTGTCTGTGCCCAGGGGAGGCCCAGTTTGCTAGACAATGTCCCTGGAGATTGAAGACCCCTGCCCAGTACCCTAAGCTGCCTTCTTACAGGATGGAACTGTGATCATCCACACTGTACGCCGTGGCCAGTTTGTGGCAGCACTACGGCCCCCGGGGGCCACATTACCCGGACCCGTGTTCCATCTGGCGCTGGGGTCTGAGGGCCACATTGTGGTACAGAGCTCGGCGCGGGAGCGTGTGGGGGCTCAGGTATGGAAGAACGGTGCTCAGCCGAGAAAGGGGTAGTTGGGATTCTGTCCCTGCTGACCCCTCTTGCTTCTTCCAGGTCACCTACTCCTTGCACCTGTACTCCGTGAATGGGAAGTTACGGGCTTCACTGCCCCTGGTAGAGCAGCCCACAGCCCTGGCGGTGACAGAGGACTTTGTTCTGCTGGGCACAGCCCAGTGTGCCCTGCACATCCTCCACCTGAACAAGTGAGTGACGCTATTTATGAGTTCATTGGACCTTCAAGGTGATGGGCATTGGCGGAGGATAACAAAAGGTACTCCGCACTTCGACCCCTCTACCAACCCCCCTCCCGTGCGGGACCCACTCATGATCCCTAAACATGTCCATGGCACATTCTTCAGGGCCTGTCTCCTGTCCCCCAGTGGGTTGATCTTGCCCCGGGCCCCCCTTAGCCACACACCTGTGGGAGATCCGAGTGTTGAGCGTTGAGCGGACAGAGGATGAAGACAAAGCTGCCCTGCAGCTGAGAGCTCGGGTCTCCCTCCCTGCAGACTGCTCCCGGCGGCGCCCCCCCTTCCCATGAAGGTGCCCATCCGCAGCGTGGCAGTGACCAAGGAGCGCAGCCACGTGCTCGTGGGCCTGGAGGACGGCAAGCTGATTGTCGTGGGCGCGGGGCAGCCCTCCGAGGTGAGGCCGAGGGCGGGGCGCGCGGGCGGGCGGGCGGGACGGTCCTGGCCCCGCTCTCCGCAGTCCTACTGCTCCCGCCTCCGCTCCCCCAGGCGCGCAGCAGCCAGTTCGCGCGGAAGCTGTGGCGGTCCTCCAGGCGCATCTCGCAGGTGTCCTCGGGGGAGACGGAGTACAACCCGGGAGAGGCGCGCTGACAGCTGCCCCGCCCACCGCGCAGGCCCCGCCCCGGCAGCCGGCGGGAGTCGGGGGAGCCGGGGGGAGGCGCCCGCGCGGCGGCCGCGCGGCCCGGCTCCGGGGGTGGGCGGGACCCCACCCCCGCCCAGCTCAGGGATTGGCGGGCGGCTCGCTCCCGGAAGTCCCGCCCCTCGCCGGCAGAGGGGCCGCCCGGAGCCCGGCACCGGCCGGAGCGGCCGCACAGCACTTTTTGCACAGTGCGGGGCGGGAGCCCAGGCTCCCAAACCTCGCGTCCCGGCGGAGCCCGGGGGCCGGGCTGTGGCCTTAATCTCTAAAGGCGGCCCCCCGCTCCCGCGCTCTCGGCAATAAACCTGGCCTAGTTTTGTAGCTGCTTCGCCTCCGAGTATGCGTGCGCGCGGCGCCTCCGCCTGCCCAGGCCGCCGTCCTGGGCTCGGTACCCCGGCCCGGGAGCCCCCCGGGACCACGCGCGCTGTCCGCAGCCCCGCCGCGCCCGGCTGCGCCTCTGCACGTGTGCGCGCTCCTGCGCGGGGCGGGGCGGGGCGGGGCCCCGGGCGACCGCGCCCCCCGCGCCCCCGCGCGCCCCGCGCCCCCGCGCGCTCCGGCCTAGGCGGCTCCTCCGTGGGCGCTCGGGCCGCCTCCCCGCCCGGTCCTGCGCCGCGCCGCGCCTTCCCGGCCGGCCCATCGCAGCCTGGGGGCGTAGGGGCCCGAGTCCCGCCGGCCGAGCGGATCCTGGGAGCCCCAGCAGGGTAGGAGGGGGCTGGGAACGCGCCCGGGGCTCCCCGGACCGAGAGAGCCCAGGGCTGCTTCTCTGAACCCCGCGTCGAGGCCCGCGAGCGTGCGCGCTGCCCCGCGTGGGCGTGTTCTACGGCCTGGAGACGTGTGTGTGTGTGTGTGTGTGTGTGTGTAGGGGGGTAGGGGCACCCGCCCCGCAGCTCCGGCCGGTGGCTGGGTCGGGCGGACGTCTGCAGGCCTGGCTGCGGCTAGGCGCGCTGCTCACAGGCCCACCTGCCAGCCAGGCCCGGGAAGGGCCCCGTGTGTGGTCAGTGACACAGACGCACTAGCCTCACTCCTGGAAGGGCCACCACCGCCTCTGACCCCGACCCACTTGCTGACTGGGCAGGGAAGTGAGTTTGGAGACCAGACCGGATGTGGTGGTGGAAGTTGGGAGCTGGAGGGCCTGCCCCCACGTTTCTTCTCCGTGCCTTTTCCTGGCAGGAGCCATTCTAGTCCAGATGTGGTTTCTCTTAACCCGGCTTTAGGGAGCCAGTCCCCGCAGGATCAGGCCTGTAGGTCCAGACGGGTCCTGGGACTGAGTAGTCCTGTCCTTGAGGTTTCTGGCTCCCAGGCTGAGTTCCCAGATGAGAAAAGAACCAGGGGGCCTCTGGGGCCCTATGCTCTCTGCTCTGGCTGAACCCACCAGGAACCTTCCTGAGCAGTTTCTGAGCAGGAGGTGAGGGCTGGACACAGGCCCTGGAAGCAGGAGTGGGGTCACAGTCACTTGGGGGAGCTGTGCCTTTGGAGCTTAGGGTGTTGGGTTCCTCAGCTTATGCTGACAAGTCTGGGGGAGGCCCCCACTGGCAAGTCTCCAGCCTGGCTCTGACGGCGGTGGGGATGGGAGTTTCTGGTCCTCCCATGCCAGCCCTGGACTCAGACCAGGGATTTGCTGAGGTTTCCAACCTGCTCTCCTCCTGCACCCTGGCTCCTCCAGCTTTGGCCTGTGGGGGCTGGCTCTGTCCACCCCACCCCATCTGACACAGGAGGAAACTGTCAGGTTGGTGAATGGGGAGGTGGGGGGGGGGGTGATAACCAGCCCTGGAGTGAATCAGGATGGAGTGAGCCAGGAGCAGAGGGTGGGGGGAGACACAGACTCCCAACACCTGGCCTGAAGGATTTCCCCCATCTTGCTACACACAGCCACTTTTGGACTCAGAGAAGTCTCCCAGCCCCCTTGCCTGAGTGTTGCCATGACACTCCAACCCCTTCTCCAGGAGATGCAGTCCCTGGGATCACTGCTAGCCAGCAGAGCCATGCTTCACAACTCCAGCCACAGAGAAGGCACGGTACACGTGGGTAAGTACCTTCTGATCCACATTTTGGGCACTGGGTGGGTGGGGAGATGACACAGGTCCAGTCACAAACTCTGGAGTCCTTGGACCCTATGCCCTGCCTGCACGGGATTGTGATTTCCTGGCCTCCCAGCAGAAGTGAACAGCAGCGTTTACTTGCCTCCTAGCTCAACTTTATTTTGCAAAAATTTAAAAGGCCTCATGTGCAGAGGCCCCCATGGGGGACCAGTGTGTATCAGTTTGCTCTCCTAGTCCAGATTGCTGAGAGAGACAGGATGCATGGTTTAATGCTCCAATAGAGAAGGTACAGCAGGAGCCAGAAATGGGAGAGATCAAGGAGGCCTTCCCAGAATAGGGGATACCTGCCAGTTGGAGAAGTTAGAACAGCAAGTGCAGATGTCTGAAAACCCAGGAGGAGGGTCCCCCCGGGAAGGGCTAGGTGTCCAAGACTGGTGAGCAGAGAGGAGGCTGCGGGAGATGAGCCTGGGATAACGAGCTAATCTGGATGCCGTGGTGTGAGTGTTTGATTCCACGAAGTAGGGACTGTTGTTTCAAACATTTTTGGCAGCAAAACCTAAGTGAGGCTACTCAGGGACCTGGCCTTGATTCCTTGCTCTTGATCTTCTTTGTCCTTTCTTCTACAGATAAGACACAGAGGATGCAGGACAGGGATGGGGAAGGGGTGTGGGTTGGGGGAGCTCTGGCTCCCAATACCTCCTCTCCATTCCCCCCTGAGCCTCCAGGGGCCTCAGGCAACATTATCCCCGTCTACTGTGCCCTCTTGGCCACCGTGGTCCTCGGCCTGCTCGCCTACGTGGCCTTCAAGTGGTAGGTACTCTGGGCACTGCCCCATAGCACACCCCTCCCCATCTGCACTGTGTCTCAGTGAAGGCTGGAACAGGTTGGCGGGTTCCCTCTGCTCCCCACAGCTGGCGCTCACATAAACAAAGACAGCAGCTGGCCAAAGCTCGGACTGCAGAGCTGGGGGACCTCGACAGGGACCAGAGGCATGGTGACAGCATTGTCTTCCTGGACAATCCTAGCGGTCGGGAGCCCTGTGCCCCCAGCCAGGGTGAGCCTCTTTACCCATCTACAGACTTTTAGACCCAGCTCAGCCATACCACCCAGCCCACCTGACCCTCTCGCGTCCCCCACGTCTCCCACCCCAGGGTCACATCCTGAACTTGGCTGCCGGCTTTACCTTCACCTCCCTCGGCCGCAGCAAGAGGAAGTGGAGCGGCTCCTGGAAGCATCGGGCGAAGCTGACAAGGGCTGGCAGGGCCTAGCAGGCCGCCTGGGCTACCCGGCTGATGCTGTGGAGGTCATAGCCCGGGGCCAGCTGCCAGCCCACACCCTGCTTAGGGACTGGGCTGTCAAAGAAGGCAGTGGTGCCACCCTGAGGGTGCTAGAGGACACCCTGGCTGCCATGGGCCGTGAAGATGTGCTCCGGGTCCTGGGTCCCCCGGCTGAGGGCTGCTCTGTGGTGTGAGTGATGCCACCACGGCCGGGCCTCTCAGGGAACCTGCTCTGGTGCTCCCCCCACAGCCACGTGTGCTTTCCCTTTCATGAGCTTCCTGGCACTGGTGGCCTCAGCCTGCTCTGTTTGGAGGGAACACAGAAGGTCCAGCCACCGCTCACCTCCCCTTGCCCTACCTTCCTCCAGGACAGCGACCAGGACATGGGGAGGGACTTAGCAGTGAGACGTGGTCCTGCCCTCCCCCTCCCCACTACACCTCCCTTATCTAGCGTCAACTGGTTTTTCTACTTTTGTATCTCATTAAAGGCAACTTTGGACTACTGTGCTGCCTCTGACTCCTTGGGCCTGTGGGACAGTTGGGTGGCCATGAGGCAGAGGCCCAGAAAAAGGAGGGTCTCTGGGATACAGGAGCTGGAAGCAGTATACTCCTGTAGAAGACGGTGCAGGCTGGAGCTCACACCCTGCATCTGTGGGTCACTGGCTGTGCGTGTTAGGGAGCTATTTTACCTTTCTGCACTCACAGCTTCCTTAGCTGGAGAATGATAAATAGAAGGGCACATTCAGTAGGTCCCCCACCTGTTACAGTTTCAGATTGGCACTGAGGGGCCCTGGGATTGAGACCATTTTTGTGACTTCTGCTGTGACCAGTATCAAGGGGAGGCTGGAGGCAGACACCCTGGGGAGCTAGCTTCCAAGGGCCTCGGGTCTCTAGATTAAAAAAAGGAAGAAAGACTGTCCTTACAAGACTCACGTTCCAGACTCAGGAAGGAGTTCCAAACATGCTTCCACAGCTGCTTATGTGATTTCCACACAAGCCAAGGGCAAATGGGTCATCCCACCCACCTGAGGGGCAGCTGAGGGCAGAGCAGCTGTAGCCAAACTACCCGTACCCCACGCATCGGCCCGCCCTGAAGGGAGAAGCAGGCAGGCTGGTTACCTCCTTTGGAAGGGGTTGCTACAGTGGACAGGCCCCTGTCCAAGAAGGAACAGTGGCCACCATCCAGGCATCCACGACAGGCAGAGCACTTCAGCAACATAGCCACCCAAACTCAGGAGTTGTGGGATCCAGTGCTGGCCCAGGGAGGCTTCAGGTAGACCCCGTCCTCTGCCAACAGATGTGACTGAGATTAGCTGCTCAGTGAATGCCAGATGTCAGACTGCTGCTCTCCAGAAACTGTTTGCCAGGACTGCTTAACCCTGGAAATCTTGTCCTGCAGGAAGGGCAGGTTTACAGCTCCCTCAATCTGGAGATGACTTTTGGGCAATAACCAAGGAGAAAGAGCAGGAGAGGCACAGCATTCAGTCAGCCAAAATCAGACCAGTACACTTGGTAGACCTCATAGCTGCCTGGGCAGCAAGTCAGCCGCAGGGCAATCGAGGACTGGGCTGGCACAGAATGTAGAAGCCTGTGCCGAGTGGCACCCAACAGCTTCTGGATTGGCTGGCACCCCTATGACAATGGAGGGACTGGAGTCTGAAGATGTCAAGGGGTGTGTGGAATGGGAAAAGATTTTGAAAAAACTCCATAGGGAGCTGAGATAACACAATCCCTCTTCAAAGGTGTCCTGTCTGAAACTCTACAGCTCCCCGGTCACCACCTTTAATGGACCACCACCTAAATTTCCTTGGAAAATCTGAAACCTGGAGCCTGGGGTCAAACCACGAGTTTGACTTGGTGGCAAGCAGAAGCAGAGCATGGGACCACATCCCTGCACCGCAAACCCACCCAAAGAGAGACATTCCCTTTCAATGTATACAGGAACAGAGATACTCTCTGTAACAACTCTCAAAAGTTAAGAGGGTTGAGTTAGTCCATTCATTTGGTATAATGTATTTTAAAGTTTTGAAGGTTGCAGCAGCATGGGAAAACACTATGGCTACATTGTTAAATGGCATGTCCAATGAGTAGGACTTTAAAATAGGTGTTTTTCTCTTTTAACAATGAGGATATGAGTTCCTGAGCCTCTCTGAGCCTGAATTTCCTCATCCAACCCTGCCAACTCTGTCCCCAGGGTTGTAAGTTTCAAATGAGCACTACTGGAGCTCTAGGTGCCCAGCGCAGCACCCAGCAGGCAAGCACTCTGCCATCCACCACCTGCCTAAGACTCGGTGGGCCACAGCTTCTTCCCTGAGGGTGCTGCTGCAGGCAGCAAATTAGCCCTGGTGAGAAAGAAAGGGGACCAATCTCTTGCTAGGATGGCTCCAGACTGGCCTAAAGCCTCACAGCCCAGACAACTGGTCCATCAAAGGGTGGTGGGGAGGAGGGTCACGCCACAGCCCTGCCTCTTCCAGGATATGTCCATTCTCTCTCTCTTTTTTTTAAAATTTTTATTTTATTCATGAGAGAGAGAGAGAGAGAGAGAGGCAAAGACACAGGCAGAGGGAGAAGCAGGCTCCATGTAGGGAGCCCGACGTGGGACTCAATCCCGGGTCTCCAGGATCAGGCCCTGGGCTGAAGGCAGCGCTAAACCCCTAAGCCACCCGGGCTGCTCAAGATGTCCATTCTCATGAGAGCCTGTGCACTGTACCCCTTTACAGGCGTCCTCCCTCTAGTGTCCAAGCCCAGTGTCAGGGTGCGTAGTGGGAGGGGTCTTTTAACCTGCAAGTTAAAAGAGCAATCCAGGGAGCTTGGGGAACTCAAGTTCTGGAGGGAAGAGGGTCAGCGCCTCTCCCAACAGCCAGGAGATGTAAAAGGGAAGACACGTACCTTTCTCCTGCCTGATCTATGAACCAAAGTACAGAGAAGCCCAGGGCCGACCAGGCCCTCAGGCTACTTTTTTTGCTCTGGAATACATGTAGTACAAGTTGACTCCACCCTGAACACAGGCATAAGATCCTAAGGCCACAAGTGTCAGTCGTAGTGGGACCTTCGGGAACAAGGCCTGTGATGAACTCCGAGTTCCAGGATTAACTCTGGACTTCCTACATCTGTGGCCGCCATTTCTCCTTTCTCTTGCCGGTGACACCACTATATACAAACATGCTTGACTAGCTTTTAGGGAACACACATGCCAAGTTCTTTAATTGATTTTATTTTTTACATAAAAAGTTCAGTAAAAATTGGATAAAGTAAAGTGATTTTAAGCAGTAAATCAATCTTATCAACATAGCACAAGGCTGGCCAAAACCACAAGGCAGCCTGCTTTGGAATATTTACATGATAACAAATTAAACCTTGCAGGAGAACTTAAAACCGTCCTTACAAAGTCTTCCTGTGATCTAGCACGTAGAGGCTAAAAGCAAAACGAAAAACAAACAAAACCAGGAAAAAACAAATTATTTTCAATATATTCACATATACATTAAAATATAATACAGATCGTCAGGGTGAAGGGTTATGGGTGGGGATGCGCATGGGTCTGTGCGCTGACAGCACCGCCAAGGAGGAGACCCAGGTTTGGGAGTGGGGCTAGGCCTGGCCAGGATCTTAGCGGGGTCCTTCCCTAAGCCCTTGCCTCTGACGGGCCTCCAACCACACCCCAACAGCTCCTGACCAGGGATCGCCTGTTGCAGATGGAGCTCGATTTCGTGGCTTTCAGTTGAAATCTGCAGGTCTGAAATCCCCAGGGCGATGTGTCACCAGTAGCACAGCCCTGACAGAGGGGGAGGGAAGGGGGCAGCGGGCCCACGGGGTTTCTTCTCCCGAGTCGGTCCTACCTGCTCACCTGTCCTCCCACCCTGGCCCCACAAGTCACTCTAATTCAGTGTCCTCTTTGGGTTTGTACACAGCCCCAAACTTCTGCATGTACTTCTTAATATACTCCTTGGTTTTGTGTTTCACATTCTCATTGCACTCCAGGTCCTCAGGGTTCTTACAGTACTTCAGCTCCTTATTCATAACGCCGTGCGTCAGCTGTCCAGGACACAGGAAGAGAGACCAGAGTGGAAAGGATTTCAGGGGTTAAGGCCAGCCTGGTGCCTCAGGGCCCTTCTCACCAAGACTGGGGTCTAATAGAGAGAGGCTGGGGCAGGCTGGTGCTGGGGTCACCAGAAAGGGGAGGCTCAGCTCTTCAAGTCTGTTAGAGGACCACCAACCCTACCCTCAAGTAGGGTGCCCTGCGTTCCCTAACCTTCCCTCCCCCTCTTCCTGGGTCCCCAGCCAAGCCTGTGGCAAGGAAAACCCACTTTCTAGGACGAAAGGTACATGGTTTGCCCAGAACATCTTCAGAACAGAGGGATACCTTGCGAGCCAGGTGTTTGAAGTCTTCTGTTGTGGTGATTCTTCCCACCTTGCAGTCAGGTTTCCGGTAAGGGTTCAGGCACTGGACGATGAACTGGGACATCTGTAGGTGGGAGAAAGAGCACATACTACTCAGAAGTCCGGAGAGGGCAAAGGATTGCACTGAGGAAATAATGAGATAGCCAATCCTTCCCTTTTTGCCACTCAGGTTGGCTGGTTTGGATAAAAGAATGCTACTAGGCTAGTGGGATAGGAGAGATAAGGATCTTAGGTCAGCCCCGAGAGGGGGGGGAAAGCTGCCTTGGGTAGACAAGCAAGCCTGACTTAGAGCAGAAGAGGAGACCCACCAGCAAGACTTCACTGCTGAATCTCATGGCAGCCCCTGTGTTCAGCTAACAAATCTCATTTTCTTGGCATGAAGAGCCTGTAGCCTTGGAGGCAGAGTAGAGAGAACATTCCAGTGCTACCAGGAGGCTCAGCAACCCCAGAAACACAGGCATTTTGTTATGGAAGATCACTTAGATTCTGTGTCACACTCCATTGGATCCATCCCACAACAACGTGAAGCACATGCAGGCATGTTCTCCTGGTGGGAGAAGCCCCAGGGTAGGACACTTTCCGATACACAACTTCCAGTGTCCTCCTGAACTGTCTCTGTAGTGCCTGTTCTACCAGTGGCTTTCAAGAGAGACTCCCCTGGCATGGAACCTCTGAAGTATCTGTGGTGCTAAGGTCCAGGGTACAAAGGAAGCAAAGAGGTCAACAATCGCCATTTTGTCAAAAGACATTGAACAGAGTCTACCCATCCCTGAAACTCCAGGCAGCTCCCGACATTCAAAGGTCAAGTATCATAGGCAGGCACTCCAACAGCTGCTGGTTGGCTGAGCTTAAATACCAGTAATTTCAGAAGGGGAGAGCAAGAAACTAAGTTTCTTGATTTAAAGCTAAAGCCCTGGAAAGGGCATTTATTCAATTTTTCTATGGTCCTCTGGCCTTCATAGAGTCTCGTTTCAATCTGCTTCCCCAAATACAGTCAGGGGATTCCTTCTACCTAGCTTCAAGTCCTTATCATGGCACCTGGTAACTGCCAGACACACAACACTGTTTGGCCTCATCTTCCAACACCCCTCACATACCTTGTGCTACGTACGGCCAATGGACTACTTACAATTGCCTAGGAGGGATGAGGATTTCTTTTGCTTCTGTACATTCTACTGCCTGAAGTTATACCCCTCCTGATCTACCTGGCCCATTCCTACCCCCAACTCAACAGCCCTGCCTGACACCTTGAACAGTGGCCTCCAGCCCTAAGATGGCATATTCCACACACAGCTGCCATTACTCATTTACAGGTCTGTTTCTTCCAACAGTTGGTGAATCAAGACCGGAGTTTAGAATCTAGATGCCCTGAGGCAGACAAGGTCAGTGTCCTGACAGCTGGAAACACACTTAAAGCATCATGAAGAGGAGCTACTTTCTCCAATCCCGTGAGGATGAGGCTGCCACTGAATGAGACATCACCAAAACAGAACACTAGACTTTGAGCTAGGGGGCCTGAGTTCAGGCCTTCTGTCTAGAACTTCTGAACCTTAAGAGCGACTCCACCTACATAAGAAGAATGACAGTTCTGTCTTGCCTACTTCAAGAGCAGTTACAGGAATGAAGTGATAATGGATATGAAAGTGCTTATTACCCACCTGTAAAGGACCATTCCAATGGGTCCTCCTCACACAACAACTATACAGTCATAGCACAGAAGCAAAGGAACACCCAAAGGCAGGGCAGCCTACCACTTAGGACAAGAAAAGAAAGGGCTTAGGCTTGAGCCTGCAGAGCTTAGGGCCCATACCCACCAAACCTTACCTCTTTTCTGAATACTTCTTTGCTTTTCTTAGCCAGTTCACTGGAGGTGTCTGCTTCTGCTGTCTTAGGCTTTTTTGAGGTCTAGAAATGCAAAAGAAAACAAACAGTGCTGGCATAAGAGGTCAGGTCAGTGATGCCCTGCTCTTCCAAAACCTTCCTTTCTTTCCCCCAGATGGGACACCTGACTCCTAATATTTAGGATCCATTAGGATTAGAGTAAGCCAATCCTAAGTGCGCATGGCTTAGATTCAGCTGGCTGCTGTTACCAGTCTCACCTCATGTTTCAATCCTGTCACCTCCTTCCTGTAAACCAAGTTCTCTGCTTAAGTTAAAGTTACATCCTTGATGTACTAAACATTTCCAGTTGTTTCAGAGTCACCTCTGCAGAGGAACATGCTGTGTGATGGACCACTGAGGTCCCTGTTCGGAGCTTTAGTACCCACACTGCCAAGTGAGGCCTGGGCTCAGTGAGCTCCACCTCTCCTGACTCTGACATTCTAGGATTCCAAGACAAAGGCAAAATGCTCTGTTCTCTAGACCTTTCACCACAAAACTGGAAGGTCAGACCACACCACGGTCCTTATCCAGGCCCCTCTACTCCCCTTGTGAACTCATCATCTTTTCTCTAAAGGCAGAACTGTCTGGACTGTACAAAACTGTCTCAATATACAGGAGAGGCTCCTTGGAGGTTGGTATCTCCAGCTCAGGAATGTAAAGACTAAAGACATGTCGCAGTATAGGGGGAAGGAGACGAGGGTCATCCAAGTCAGTGAGCAGATGAGTAGATGCTAAGACACAGAAGATATTCTGTCCCAAGCTGGTAAGATGATGACAAACCTAAAAATACTCCCTTCCAGCTGTGCTAGAGGGGAAGCTGCCAAGTTCCCCCTAGCCAGACACTGCCGAGAGGTAAGGGGCTCGCAGCCCTGGCATTCAGAGCACCTGCCCAAGGCCATTTCCCCAGACCTTTGTCCACCCCCAACCATCAAGCCCCTCAGGAGTAAACCTGCTTTTCCACAGAAAAGATTTATAAGCATTCTCTTCTGAAAGAGTTCAGATGGACGTAGAAACTGCAGTTGTTATTACAGATACTTCATATTTTTGCTAGCCGCTGAGAGCAGAGAATTTTTCTGTTCCCAACCCATCCCCCAGTGCTGATTCCTCCATTTCCATAAACAGTCTGAAGGCGCTGGTGATGAAGGAGCTGTTCAACTCCCTTTGCTCTGGACTGGCTCCAAAGAAAGGTGGCACTCCCTTGGCTTTGGGCTGCTACAAATCTGCTTTCTCTGATTTGTTATAAAAGCTTTACATATTTTCCATTTTTCTACTTCTGCTGCTGTGGGAGCAGGAGAGGGAGGGCAGAATAGAAAGAATATAGTCAACCTGTTCTCAGGAAACAAGACCAAAAAGCACACAGAAACTCAATTTTCTGATGTTTTGCTTTGGGATCTTGCGGTTATTTTTCCAGCAGTAGAGTGTGTGGCTATGCTTCACAACAAGACCTCAGGCAGCAAGGGACCAAGGACGGTCTGAATAAGCCAGGGAGACTGCAACACACCCTCAGCTGTTCTCTCAGAGAACTCAGAAATCAACAGCAACAGCTACAAAAAGCCCCGTGAGGTATGACAACCATCTCAAGGCTCCTGATCCTGCAGAAGAGGCCAGGCTCTCAGTGAGGGCACTGTGTAAAGAGGAATGTTCTGCTTCCCTCTGAATGGGGTATGTGTTCAGAAAGCTAAATAAATCTAGTGCATATTTAATTGCTTTCTAATTTAATCTCTGACTTGGTGAGGTTGGGAGGGCTTTAAAAACACAGTTACAGAGCACAGTCCACTGAGGTCTGTCTAGGAGCTTTCACAGTCCTTTTGAGTGCTGAGCAATTGGGATTGAGAAAGGAAATGTTAAAATGAAGGGTGCCTAGACTTACATCATGGAAATCATAAACCAAAATGAAGCACTCTAGAGAGCACTAAAATTCATGTACCTCTCTTGCTCTGTGGTCCACAAATGGCATAACAAATGATTTCATAAACTGGTTAACGCTTACTCAGGTCCAATGCCAAACAATACCTGGAGCCAGAGTCAGAGCTGAGGACAGCACTTGATGGACACGGATATGAAAAACTTCCCTGATTCCAGAAAACTCCCATTTAAAATGTTAGCATCTCTACAATAGGTAAGGTTTTAAAACCAGGGTTAACCTTCTCAAATGCTGACTACCAATTAAAAATCCTTTAGCACCACAAAAGATCATTAGCCTGGACCAAGGGTCCTGAAAAATTAAGCTATTTCATGGGGTAGAGAATATCTACCTGTCCTGCAAGTGGTCTCACTGAGACCACTAGGAACCATCAGAGAGGTGGAAAGCACTCTGCTAGGTGAGAAAGCAATGTTTTCCTAGGGCCTCAGCAATCATCAGGTTGCCTTTTCCTGGGGCAGCATCAGCCAATGGAGAATCCTGGTGGGAACCTATGTGAACAGTGGCCGGATGAGAGCACACAATGAAATGTGGGGAGAGGACTTAGTATATAGCCAGAGCTTACTGCCTTTAGCAGATCATCCTGCTGTCAGCCTTCATTTGGGGCATGTCTGGATTCCAGGGAGTCTGGTTAGAATATGATCAGATATAAATATAATAGGAAGGCCTCAGTACCTTCACATTATCCAAGGTGAGGTTTCAAGTTTTTTTGGCTTAGCAAAGGAATGACTTTAAGCTTATTGGATGGCTCTGGTAACCACACACTGGGTGTGTAACAAAACACATGCAAGCTCAATCCTTTATAATATAGGCAGAAATAACCAAAGCACAAAGCCCATGTGCCCTGGGACTCAGGAGCACAGGCTGGCTGAAAGGAGTCCTGACAAAGAGAGCAGAATATACCAGCCTAATGCTTCTCCCTGAATTTAATTAAATACCCTTTGGAACAGGAGATGTAAAATATTATTCAAGGAGGAACTTTATCTTTCAGGGCAGCATGAATCCAGAAGCAGAATTTGAGCTTATCAGAAACTACACAATTCAACTTAAATTCTGCAATGCACAAGACTTATACATCACAATTAAAAGGTTAAGTGAGAAGGAGCCTTGAAAATAAAAGCTCAGTATATTCTGTTTTGGAGTTGTGACCCTTTGGTAGCAGAAAGAGCAAAAATATTTCAGTGTTTGGGTTCTAAATAAGGCACCACACTTTATTCTGTCAAGAAAAAAAAAAGGTGGGGATTGGGGAAGGAAGGACTGGACAGGAACAAAAAGATCTCATGGCGATTTCTAGAAATAGTGTTTCAAAAGCCTGACTAGATTACACACAGGCTCTATTTCCCAGGGCTGATAAACCCGGAACTGAGGTCCTAAAGATACTGCTAAGAACCAGAAGGCCTCCTCCTCTTCCCATCTGGCCTAGAGTGTAGTGCAGCCCTGGAAGTTTCTCTCTGGTCCCCCCTCTATCCATCAGGCCATGCTTAGTGGGCAACTTCACCATCTGCTCTGCAGAGATCTGGGCTCTGTTTTCTGACAATACTCTCTCAAATCTGATTTCCTGGTTCTCTCCTCCATTGCTGGGAAGTGATTTCACATGGAATTCTTTTGCAAATTACCCCAATGCCAAAGATGGCACCATCAATTGAAAAGACTCTTGGCCTCGGATCCCATCCTCCTCCAATTCCCTCAATACAACAAACACTTTACAACCACTATTTTAACACAACATAGTTACACTTAGGACATCTACTACACTTGTGTCTGAATGTTAATTAAAAGCCAAAAACCAGTAGTAAAAACTGCTGCCTTTCGATCACGTAAGCAGTCAGGAATGATTCACGTCTGGGATCCTCAAAGGGAAGGCTTGACTTTACACTCACCACATGACGGATGATGGAAGAGAGCACAAGATGACCAAGAGGAGGGAACAACACTGGAGGAAAACAGAGAAGGAGGGCTCTCACAGATGCTTAGTCTCAGCATCAAAAACTTTCAAAACCACCCATCCAGCACCACATAGCACTCTTCAAAGAATTCTCTGCCCATTACACACCTTCCCCGTGCAGGTACCATATCCCCCTAATGTTTCAAATAAAAAACCCACTAATTTAATGATGGCTCAAATCTAGATTTAACTGCCTACCAGTCATTCCTACCCTGAATCCTGTAAAGGAGCTCAAATTCCATACTGAATATATTTCCAAACCTCCTCCTGATCTTTCCTTCAACCCCTAGACTGAATAATGGGATCTTATCTCCCCAAACTACAAATGAGGATGGTGGGTCATCCCTGCCTCTTCCACACATACTTGTTTGTGAAGCCCTGATGATGATGCCTCTCAAATGTCTTTGCAGGAGTCCCTAACATCTCCACTCTTAGTTTCTCACTTTGCCTAAACTGTTATAATTCTCTCCAACCTTATCTCCCTGCTACCAATCTCATTTTTTTCACATAACCCTGTTTTGCTTAAGGTAAACACATCTGATTCCTTTACTTTAAAAGCACTCACTGGCTCCCAAGTACCTTTCATACAATAATCACATTAGTAGGACACCAAGATCTTAGACAGTTTAAATATGACCTACATTTCCATTTTTTTGTCTTGTTCACTACCCCATATGCACCAAACTCTCACTGTACCAAATTATATTATTTCCTATATACATTCTGTCTTATCCTGACTTTACACCTTTGCCAAAACTGTTTTATCTACTTAGAATGTTCTTTCCTGCCCACCTTGGCTATAGGTAAAATCATGTCTTCTGTGACATAGCACATCTTCTCAGACCATTAATCACTGGGCTCCCATAGCATTTTGTACATACTTCTAATATAGCAATTATCCCACTGGGTTCTTGATTTATAGATGGGGCTCACTCTTTCTTTCTTTCTCTCTCCCTCTCTTTCCTTTTTTAGAGAGAGAGAATCTTAAGCAGGCTCCTCACCCAGCATAGAGTCTGACTCGGGGCTCCATCTTACAACCCTAAGATCATGACCTGAGCTGAAATCAAGAGTTGGACGCTTAACCGAGTCACCTAGGAGCCCTGATGTGGCTCTTTACTTAGAATGAACTTCATGAAGACTGTATTCAGTTTTATTTCTTTTTCTATCCCTAATACCTCACACAAGGCCTATAAATCAATGGTACAATCTGTACCCCCAAGGGGATTAAAACTTACATGAAAGCCTAAAGATGAAAAACAGTTGGATAGAAGGAATAAAAACATACTCCCCAGCATCCTTCTCCTGCCTTTTGAGATGCTAATGAGATGAGTACAGTCATAAAAACCGGTTAGGAAGGCTGGACCCAAGTAAGTCCCTCGCTATCCAAGTAAGAGTAGATATTGATATTAGAGACTATGTTCTGGAAATGGATCCAAAGACTGACATCTCAAGCTTTTGACTTGTGCTTCAGGGCAAGTTTGGCTGGAAAATCAAAACTCATTTCTTCTTTCATTGGTTATATCCAGATCAAAGGGTTAATAACAGAATAGATGCCTTTTGTTTGGATTTTCTCATAGAAATATAAGAAAAGGTAAAGCTGACAATCAGAGATAAAAGGCTAAGAAGCTAAATACAGAGTGAATGTCCAGAGTTTTTTTTGCTGGAAGCACATGATACTTAGCAGCCTTTCCCCTTGAATACCTGTTTCTACAAAAACTCCTACAGAACCTTCATACACTGCTGGAGTAGAAATGTACAATGATATAGCTACTTATTTTTAGTATTTTATTTATTTATTTGAGAGAGAGTGAACAAGTGAGAGAGAGCACAAGTAGGGTGAGGAGGAGCAGAGGGAGAAGAACGAGCAGACTCCCCACTGAGCAGGGAGCCTGGCACAATCCCAGGACCCTGAGACCATGATCCAAGCCAAAGGCAGATGCTTAACTGACTAAGCCACCCAGGCACCCCTCATATAGCTACTTCAGAAAATCATTTGGCAGTTTCTTAAAAGTCAAACATAAATTAGTCCCATCATCCAGCAATTCATTCCTAAATATTCACCCAAGAGAACTGAAAATGCATGTCCAAAGACTCACAACACAAATGTCCATATACCCTTATACATAACAGCCAATGAGTGGAAACAACCCAAATGTCCATTAACTGGTGCTGGTAAATGGAGAAACAAAATATGGTGACATTTATTCAAGGGAGTATTATTCGGCCATAAAAATGAAATTTGAATATATGCTATAACAAGGATTATAGGGTATCCCTGGGTGGCTCAGCAGTTTGGTGCCTGCCTTTGGCCCAGGGCGTGATCCTGGAGACCCGGGATCGAGTCCCACACTGGGCTCCCTGCATGGAGCCTGCTTCTTCCTCTGCCTGTGTCTCTGCCTCTCTCTCTCTCTCTGTCTCTCATGAATAAATAAAATAAAATCTTAAAAAAAAACAAACAAACAAGGAGTCTATAACAAGGATATATGCTATAACAATGGTGAACTCTGAAAACATTACCTTATGAAAGAAGCCAGTCACAAAAGACCATATGTTATATAATTCCACTTATATGAAAATGTCCAGAAAAGGCAAATCTATCAAGAATGAAACAGATTTGTGGTTGGGCTGGGATAGGTATGGGGATTAAGTGTAAAAGGGTATGAAAAATCTTATTGAAGGGCATAAAAATGTTCTAAGAGCAGATTATAGTTATGGTTGCATAACTTGGTAAATTTATTAAAAAGCCATTGAATTGAGGATACCTGGGTGGCTCAGCAGTTGAGCATCTGCCTTCGGCTAAGGACATGATCCTGGGATCCAGGATCAAGTCCCGCATCGGGCTCCCTGCAAAGAGCCTGCTTCTCCCTCTGCCTCTCTCTCTGGTGTCTGTCTCTCATGAATAAATATTTTTTTAAAAGCCATTAAATTGTAAACATAAAAGAACTACAGATTTTATGGTAGGTATGTTATACTCAATAAAGTTCTTTTGTTTTTTCTTTTTTTTTTTTTTTTTTTAAGATTTTATTTATTTATTCATGAAAGACAACCGAGAGAGGCAGAGACATAAGCAGAGGGAGAAGCAAGCTCCCTGAGGGGAGCCTGATGCAGGACTCAATCCCAGGACCCTGGGATCACGAGCTGAGCCAAAGGCAGACGCTCAACCACTGAGACACCCAGGCACCCCTGTTTTGTTTTTTCAAAGCCCTTCCATAGACTTGTGCTTTTTGCCATGACAAGTTAACTGTTAACAAGCTATCTCTCTCACTGTAAACAACCAAAACACTAGACAAAATACATGAAACAACAGTTGCCATAGGACATTAAGCAGCACTGGATTACAATCCCAGAAACAAGGGGAAAAAAAGGTGGTATGCCCTGAGTATCCTGGCTCTTTTTGTGTGCCAAACCCAGAGTAGGGAGGAAAACCTAAGTAGAACATAGCATGCTGGTATCAGTGAGCTAAAGAGATAAGACTGGAGTTCAAAGTGTTTGAGATGAGCTATAAACTAACAATTTCCAGAGCTCACAGAAGGCTGGGAAACATTCAAGTTTCTACAAGTTGGAGTGAAGAGACCTTGGCATTAACCCAAGGCATTCAGTGGAAATCCCAGGAAGACTAGGTAGTAGTAGTTGTTCCAAGAGAAAAGACTACTCTGGAACCAACCTAACAAAGATTAAGAAGAAATTTCTAAAGAATCAAACATCCATAGATTAACTGGCTGCCAGAACAAAACTTATCAGTCTTTAATGGAAAATAAAACTCTGAAACTCAATGGTATAACAATCACAATGTCTAATGTTCAAATGACAATTAATGGATGCACATGAAGCAGGAAAATTTTAATCTGATAACCACAAGAAAAATTAATCACTAGAAACATGACCAGAAATGAAAGTGAAGCTGCACATTATAAACATTCAAAGATATAAAGGAGGGATCCCTGGGTGGCGCAGCGGTTTGGCGCCTGCCTTTGGCCCAGGGCGCGATCCTGGAGACCCGGGATCGAATCCCACATCGGGCTCCCGGTGCATGGAGCCTGCTTCTCCCTCTGCCTATGTCTCTACCTCTCTCTCTCTCTCTCTCTGTGTGTGACTATCATAAATAAATAAAGAAAAAAATATTAAAAAAAAAAAAAAAAAAACAAAGATATAAAGGAATACATAAATAGCAAAGAAATCAGTAGTATTAAAAATAGCCAACTGGGGATCCCTGGGTGGCGCAGCGGTTTAGCGCCTGCCTTTGGCCTAGGGCGTGATCCTGGAGACCCAGGATCAAATCCCACGTCGGGCTCCCGGTGCATGGAGCCTGCTTCTCCCTCTGCCTATGTCTCTGCCTCTCTTTCTCTCTCTGTGTGACTATCATAAATAAATAAAAACTTAAAAACAATAAATAAAGTTAAAAAAAATAGCCAACTGAAACTTCAGAGCTGAAAAAACATAACTGACATAAAATAATCTATTTCCATATTTAATGAAAAATACCAATCCATAGATCCAAAAAGCTCAAAAAACCACAGAAGTTGAACACAAGAGAACATCAAGGTATATCACAAACAAATTCTTCAAAACCAATTATAAGGAGAAGATTAAGATTTCTCTCCATGCAGAGAGAAAGGAAGAAAGACATATTTAGGGGAACAAAGATAAGTATAGTCTTATTAGAAACAATTTTAAGTAAGGAAAAAATGGAATAACACCCTTTAAAGTGGTGAAAGGGGGAAATAAAATATCAATTTAGAATTCTCTATCCAGTGAAAATATCCCTCAAAAATAAAGTTAGGTGGCTCAGCAGTTTAGCGCCACCTTCAGCCCGGGCCTGATACTGGAGTCCTGGGATTGAGTCCCGCATCGGGCTCCCTGCATGGAGCCTGCTTCTCACTCTGCCTATGTGTGTGTGTCTCCCTCCCTCCCTCTCTTTCTCTCTCTCATGAATAAATAAATAAAATCTTAAAAAAAAATAAAAATAAAAAAAATAAAGTTAGGAGTCTGGCAGTTTCTTGCAAAACAAAACATACTCTGAATGGAAAATTTATGCCCGTAAAGAACTTGCACAAACTTGGAAGCAACCAAGATGTCCTTTAGTAGCTAGAGGACAAATATATAAACTGTGATCGATCCAAACAATGGAATATTATTCAGTGCTAAAAAGAAATGAGCTAGCAAGTCACGAAAAGGTATGAAGGTACCTTAAATGCAGAATGCTAAGTGAACGACGTCAATCTGAAAAGGACAAATACTACATGAATCCAACTACATGACATTCTGTAAAAAGCAAAACTACAGAGACAGTAAAAAGATCAGTGGTTGTCAGGGATAGGGATGAGGGAGGTAGAAAAGAAGGGAGGGACAAACGGGGAGCACAGAGGATATTTATGGCAGTGAAACTACTCTGTCTGATACTATAATGGTGGCTACATACCATTACACATTTGTTAAACCCACAGAGTATATACAACATCAAGAATCCTAATGCAAACTATAGACTTGAGTAATAATGAGAAGTCAGTGTAGGTTCACTGGACTGCTCTGGCAGGTGGTTGACAGTGGGGGTAAGCTATGCATGTGTGGTGACAGAGGGGCATATGGAACCTCTGCACTTTCTGCTCAATTTTGACATGAACCTAAAATTGCTTTTAAAAATAGTCTAGTAAAAAAAAGAAAAGAGGAAAAAGACAAGGACCTTTTTTCAGACAAACAAAAATTGAGAGAATTCATCACCATTAGACCTAAATAACTAAAAATGTTACGGAAATTCTTCAGTCTAAAGGAAAATGAATTCAGAAAAAAGCTCAAATCTACATCAAAGAATAAAGAATACAAGAAATGGTAAATATGCGAGTAAATATAAGATTCTGCTTCCAAGTTTAAAAAAATTTCATTAACTTATAACAAACTGTTTAAAAAAAAAACTGAATTCTGGGGTATGAAAGAATAAAAAAAAAGTATGGCAGCACAATGGACAAGAGCGGACAAAATGTAAGTAGGTTCCTACTATTATCAATAAAATAGTATTTGATACAACAGAAGACTATAACAAGATAAATATTCATATTGTAGCAAACTATAGAGCAGTAGTTCTCAAACTTTTAGGTCTCGATATTCCCTTTTGCTTTCCATATACTGAGGACCCCAGAGAGCTTTTGTTCATATGGGTTCTATCTATCCAAATTTATATTAGAAATTAAACAGGGAAAAATATTAATTTATTTTAAAATTATTAACAAACTCATCATGTGAATATAATTTTTTTTGTGAAAAGATAACTTTCTTTTCCAAAACTGAAGAAATTAGTAAGAGTGGCATAGTTTTACATTTTGGAAATCTCTTTAATGTCAGGCTTAACAGAAGACAGCTGGATTCTTATTTCCTCCTTCATTCAATCATGCCATTGTATCCTTTGGAAAATTCCAGTGTACTTGTGAATGGATGAGAGTGGCAAAAGCGTATGATATTTTAGTATTACTATGAAAAAAGTTTTGACCTCATGGCTCCCTTGAAACAGTCTTAAAATCCCTAAGGTCCCCACACTACACTCGGATAACCACTCCTTAGAGCAACTACTAAAAACAAAGAGGAATGGCTAATAAGCCAATAGAAAAGCCAATGAAATACTTTAGGGAAAAATAGAAATTAATCCAAAAGAAAGCAGG
The DNA here is from genome assembly GCF_048164855.1 of Canis lupus baileyi. Classification (NCBI taxonomy): domain Eukaryota; kingdom Metazoa; phylum Chordata; class Mammalia; order Carnivora; family Canidae; genus Canis; species Canis lupus. The sequence continues at coordinate 43,421,740 of NC_132856.1, read as the reverse complement.
AAAATCCCCACAGAAGATAGATGAAAAGGAGAAAATAGTAAGGGTATAGACCTTAAGCCCAATCTTATTGACACATTTACTAAATGTCCACAGATTAAACATACCAATTAAAAGGCAGAGACTGTCAGAGTCATGGGTAATGAAAAGGTATGTTATAAAACCATCCATAAAAGTCTGAATTGCTTTGTAGTGGTGCTTACAAATTCCTCTTGTTGTAGCTCCATTACGAATTTTAGGGTTGTGACAGAAGCCTTGAGACATAAACACTATAGAAATCAAGGAAGTCCTCAGCTACTTTCCTGACAGATTCATTCAATTAATATTTCATTCAGTACCTCTATGGCATAGGTAGGCTGAATAAACCTCTTTCTTTTGTTCTTGATAAAGAACCTAAAACCAAAATCTGTACAAAACCTTAAATGTTTAACCTGTGAAAATGTCATATACAGTTACTTTTTCTCTGTGAGTAGATTTTGAAAATCTCTAAAGAACAGCTCTCCTACGTTACCAAAAGTACCCTTCACCAAGTAATGCCAACGTTCCTAAAGTCAGGCAGTTCACCCCATCACTGCCAACACAGGGTTTCCTGTGTGGAGGTAGCTATTCTGCTGCAGGTGCTCGTTAGCCTTCTCCCCAGCTTCCACCAGTCCACACCACTTGCATGGACTTTACAAGTACTCTCTTCTACCTTCTATGATAACTGACCAAAACAATGCCAAAATCTTGCTTACTATTCACACTCAAAGATCATTAAAATCTTATTTCATAAGAGCTGAGGGTGACTCAGCTCCCGACTATCTAGAAACTAATCTATCTGTGAATCATTGACTGAAAATCAAAGACCGTTAACACAGGAGTCACTGTGATAACCCCATGTAGGTAAGCTACTGGAGCATTGGGGTCTCAGATCGCATCACTATCATCCCCTTACCCTCACCCACAGCACACGGTGCTTTATATAGGACTCCCAATAATTACCGAGCTGTTCTCCTTAAAAGAATTTCCAGATTTGATGCTTGCCATGTTTACACACAGAAGCAGAATCAAAGACTGTAATCTTTGACTCCCAAGTTATACAGGCCAACATGTCTCTTTTTATGTTTACGCTGGTTTGAGTTTCATTTTTGTTATTTACAGCTGAAAGAGCATTTGCAAATACAAAGATGTGATATTAAATATGCCACAAAGTATTTTATGTGCAAGAATAAGGTAGAAAAAATTTTGACAAAAACAAATGGCCATAGAAAGTTCTGTTTTCCTCTCCTTCTGAATTACATAGCTAGAATGTTTCAAGCTGGTAACGGTGTCATTTTCATAAAATTGAACATTAGGTGTAAAACCTCCCCAAATTGATTTTTATTTTCTGCTCAAGTAGAAATGATACAACTACTTTACAGTCAAATGCACTCAAGGAACTGAAGTTGTAAAAGCCCTATTTTGGTTTGATTCTGATTCCATGTGGGAGAGAAGACACCTCTAACCTATCACTATTTATTCACAGTAAGAACTACATTTGGCAGCCTTATTATACTCTGTGCATTCTCATCATTATAATTTGAATTCCAAGATAGAGCTATGTATTATGGCAAAGAAGAAGAATGGAAAAGCTTCTCCTATTTTCTCTGAAAGATGACATCTTTGAATCTCCATTAGAAGTCTCATTCTGTAACCCCTCTCAGGCAAATAAGAGTTTCCCTCTTTATAACTTCCCAACTCCTTCTCATCTTTACACATGCAACAACCCCTTCTCCCTACATAGAGGAGCATAGTGACATGGGAGAGTTATTTTTGAGTTAAGCACTGGATTTATATTTGCTTTTGCAGACCCCTGAATAGACTCCTTGTTGTCTGTTGCTTAACATTCCTGGAATAATTTAATGATATAATTGAAACAAATGTCAGGAGGCTAGCCTTTAAGAAATGCTAGAGAATGCTACACTATGTGGATTGGAGAAAATTCTAGTACTCTTATAAATATACATTATAGTCCTTTAGTCAAATACCTCCCTGGTATAAACGCAAATGTGCTTATTTTTGAACTTTCCTGTCCGTCCTTCCACAACAAATGAAGCAGACCTTGAGGGACGTAATACATGCTCATGTATTAAACAGAAAGTAACAATATATAGTTAAAATATCTTATTCTTTCAGAAACCTATTACCAGGCTTCAAAAAAAAGTATTAAAAATACATACAATTCTTTGTGGTCTCTTACATTGGTGTTAAATTTAAGCTAGCTTTTTAAATAATGCTAAATGAGTGTGTAGTACAGTTATTTGAAAACAGAAAATCTTCCCACTCATCGCTGGATGTATGTATGCATGTAATTTAAAAGCGGGCAGCAGGCAGCCCGGGTGGTTCAGGGGTTTAGCGCCACCTTCGGCCCAGGGTGTGATCCTAGAGACCTGGGATCGAGTCCCGTGTCGGGCTCCCTGCATGGAGCCTGCTTCTCTGCCTGTGTCTCTGCCTCTCTCTCTCTCTGTCTCTCATGAATAAATATATAAAATCTTTAAAATAAATAAATAAATAAATAAAAATAAATTAAAAAATAAAAGCGGGCGGTGGGAGGCATGGGGAGAGTGAATCTTAAGTGGGTTCTATGCCCAGCCCTTACTCGGGCTCAATCTCACAACCCCAAGATCATGACTGGAGCTGAAATCAAGAGCCAGAGCTCAACCAACTAAGCCACCCAGGTATCCCTATCGCTGACATTTTAGAAGAGCACCAAGGAACACTCTTCCATTAGACAAGAGAGATCCCACCATCTTCGTCATTCCCAAGTGGAATTTCATCTTGGGGTAATCTCATCATCTCACTACCCAATGAAAACAAAAATTGTAATTTTTAGTTGGTTCTTTAAACCCCTAAGTAGAGACCCTGTGAGAAAACACTTCTCTGTAGCCACAGAAAACTACTTTTTTCCTTCTGAAGTTCCTTAATCATAGTCAAGTTATATCCACCATACTCTGACCAATTTCCTGACTGAGGTTTAGCCCTTCAAATTTCACATATGCTTTCACAAAATAAGCAGACAGTAAGAGCTTCATGTTCAGAATTCATGAAAAGGATATATGCATCCCCACACAGTCTACCTGTGGACTATTCTCTACCAACTTTTAAATCTGATCAACCAAATTAACAGACTGTTTACTTTGCCTTCCATTAAGAACAATTAGTATTAATTCTAGTCCTAATTTTGAACTGATACTCCAGTATTGTTTAGATTATAAATTAGGGGCAGCCCAGGTAGCTCAGCAGTTTACCGCTGCCTTCAGCCCAGGGCCTGATCCCAAACACCCGGGATCGAGTCCCACGTCAGGCTCCCTGCGTGGAGCCTGCTTCCCCCTCTGCCTATCTCTGCCTCATTCTCTCTCTCTCTCTCTCTCTGTGTCTCATGAATAAATAAATAAAATTAATTTAAAAAAATTAAAAATTAAAAAAATAGATTATAAATTAGAATAGTTTTCCACTACAACCTAATTATACACCCACATATTTTCCTACTGTTGTCATTGTGAATATCATGTGAATTTAGGGCACTGTAGCTTTTCTGGAATTCAGTATATGTATTTAGTGTAACTAATCTAGGGCAGGAGTTGAGAACCCACAGCCTTGACTAGAACATGTTACTTACTTTCTCTGTATGTTATCAGATACAACCTGATAAATATACTCATCTAGAGTAATATGTATACTTCATTTTGAGTAATGTGAGCTTTCAAGATTATACTTCTCCTACAGTCAATTAAACAGTATTCTACAGACCAAAAGACTGAATCATGATTAATGGTTAATGTGAGATGGTAAGATCTCTTGATATGCTTGATAAACTTGGGTCTCAGAGCTTACCTATATTCCTGCACCAGAGATCTCTTCTCAAACCTTCTGTTTATTTTTCAAAAGATATAACCAACATAGATACAGAAGTCTGGGAAGAGGGAGTTACTGTGGTTTTTTGTGTGTTTGTAAGCTTCTGGATATTTTAAATGGCAGTTGCCTAACAATCCTGGGCACATTCTTACACTTAAGATTCAAGAAAATGTGACAATATCATAGCTACAGTGATGTGGTTAAGTAACTCAAATTATTCACTTGAAATTTAGCAAGCTCCATATGGATTTTAACTTAAGTGCATACTTTTTGGCAAATGCCAAATATATGGTGAAAGAAGAAAAACGTTTCTCCCAAAGTGAATAAAACATGAAAAAAGGTATGTTGTTTCTACTTTAATTCTCTCACTCCAGTTCCTTCCTTTCTGCCCTCTTCCCTCTCCTTACCTCTGCAATGACTTAACTAGTAAAATGACTTTTCCTGTTTAAGAAAAAAAAAAAAAACCAAACTATTCAGATCTTAGGACATAGAAATATGGTCTTTTATTTCACTCAAGACACCTCACCCTAGGAGATAGCAAGTCCTATTACAAATAGCAACAAAAATGATTATAATTCAGTCACTGAGTATTTACTTGATCTCTAATCCTAATTACTGTCTTGTCAGAGAGAGAGAATAGGCTTTTTGCCTTCTCTGTTCTAAAATAGTATCTCCATAGTAAAATGTTTCTGTCCCAACTCTTTTTTTTTAAAAGATTTTATTTATTTATTAATGAGAGATAGATACATAGATAGAGGGGGGGGGGGCAAAGACATAGAGAGAGAAGCAGGCTTCATGCAGGGAGCCCGATGTGGGACTCGATCCTGAGACTCCAGGATCATGCCCTGGGCTGAAGATAGATGCTCAACCACTGAGCGACTCAGGCGTCCCTGTTCCAACTCTTAAAAAAAAAAAAAAAAAAAAGTGTGTATGTGGGGTGGAACACTCCTGGTAAGGTTTTTTTGTTTTTTTAAGATTTTTATTTATTCATTCATGACAGAGAGAGAGAGAAAGAGAGGCAGAGACACAGGCAGAGCGAGAGGGAGAGAAGCAGCCTCCACAAAGGGAGCCCAATGCGGGACCCGATCCCGGGTCTCCAGCATCACAACGCGGGGCCGAGGATGGCGTCAAACCGCTGGGCCACCGGGGCTGCCCTTCTGGTAAAGTTTTAATGTAAATAGCTTACTTTTTTCCAGACCCATCAATCCCAAAATGGCAGGACAATGAACCACACCATCTATGTAAGATATCATTAATGAGCTAAAATACATTTTAAAAGAAAACATAGAGCATCAAGAAGAATGGAGATCTACAAGGAAAGATCTAAGATAGGTATTTTTAAGATTTTATTTTTAAGTAAGTTCTATGCCCAATGTGGAGCTTGAATTCACAATCCTAAGATCAAGAGTTGCATGCTCCACTGACTGAGCCAGCCAAGTGCCCAAAGAGCTGAGATACATTAAAGGACGTTATAATGGAGAATAAATACCATGATTGTATGAATAATACCATTTCATTAAAATGAAAAAACAAACAAACAAACAAAAACACAACACTTTGTGCGTTTTCCAGAAAGGCCTCGAAGAATGTATGCCAAAGAAAGGTTTCACAGCCTTGGCACTACTGACATTTTGGGCCAGTTCTTTGTTGTGGGGGACTGTTCTGTGAACTGTAAGATATTTCATGACTTCCCTGGCCTCTACCTACTAGAAGCCCATAGCATCCCCTAAGTTGTTAACAACCAAAAATGTCTCAAATATTATCAAATATCCTCTGGGGAGCAAAACTGCTTCCGGTTGAGAACTCCTGCATTAGTTAACAGTATTTATCTCCACAGAGGGAAGATGACAGGAGAGCAGCTGAAAAGAAAGAAAGGGCTTTTATTTTTTGCTCCTACATACCATACTTCTGTATTGTTTGGATGTCTCAGCCCTCTCCAGCATTTATTACATGTGTTAATTCTCTAGACAATAAGAAAAAGAGAATCACAAGACTACATGGCTACTGGCCCAGGAAAATGACAGAGCACAGAGTCCCAAATGATCAGGAAATACGTGTAAGCCACACTCACCTTCATGGGATTTTCATCATATGTTGGGGTTCCCAGGTCCATCTCAGCTTCATGCTCAAGGCTGGCATCATCTCCTGGGCTTTCCCAAGTAGGAGGATCCCACTGAGTCTGCCTAGAAGAAGGTTAAGAAGAGCCACACAGTCATGGCCAGAAAACAGAGAACTCTGGCACAGGTATCTCTGCTCAGATACACATAAAATACAGCTTACATAAGGAGACATAGGATAAGTCAGCTTCATAAAAAAATTCTTTTGCTATCTTTCCAGCAGCATGATTCTATCCCAAAGACATAAATCATTTTGCCCACTGTACTTCTCTAGCCAATGAGGTGGCAATGTCTACTGGGTGTTGAAGAGAGCAATAAAACCAAACATCCTATTTCTCACCTGGTTCTTAATATTCTGGAAAGAGGATTCAGCAAAATCTAAAAAGTACATGGAGTCAGTGCTTGCCTCTGCCTTGCCTCTGCCTCCCCTCTGCAGATGAACAGATCAATAGTGACTGTACCTAGCATGTACTTGGAGCAAAACAAAAAAATCACAACACACTCCTTATAATCCTTGGACATGTGAGAAAAACTGTTCCTTGTTTTAGGAGTCTTCTTGTCTGCGGCTTTGCCCCTTTAATGACGGATAGCATGGAAAAGACTTCAGGTCAAAAACTTGTCCCCTTGGCTCAAAATATTCTCAACTGACTGCAAGAAGGGGTCTACCACGTTAACTCAAAGCATGTGCTTTGAAAATACACAAGCATAGATTTTTTTTTTTAAGCTAGATCTCTTTTAAGCTAGATAAAAACTAGAAGAAAGTTCATGTTCAAGAGTCTGAAGTCAGCTGCCACAGGGAATGCTACAGGGAAAGTCACTTAAGATGTCAAAAGCCTCAGAGAACCAGCAGCCTGTCAGGCCAGTCCTCCCACTGCGGTCTTCTGCTCTCCTACCACACCATCTTTATTTATTTTTTTTTTTTTTCCACACCATCTTTAGTTGGCAACATCACAGGCACTTGATAAAGCATAAAGGAAAATATGGGACTATATGAAATTCTTAAACATTACAAAGACATTTACAATACTCTTGATAAAGAGATCTAACAATAATGGCAGAAAATGGGTAGATGTCCCAAACAAGCAATTCACAAAAGATGTAAGTGGCCAATAATTTAATAAAGACAGTTCACTTCAACCATAAAAGAATTAGAAATGAAAATAAAACTTTTCATCTATTAAACTTATAAGATTAGAAGAAACTACATGAAGGCAATACTGTATTGTATACTTTTTGTGGGAGTCTACATTGGTACAATTTTTTTTAATGGTAAGCTGACAATAATTATCAGTTTAAAATGTCGATCTCTTTTGACCAACAACTTCACCTCTAGAAATCTATTCAAGAAGGTAGGAAGATTAGTGTCTCTAAGAATGTCCAGGGTTGGAGTTATATATAAAACAGTGAAAATCCAATAATGAGGGTGGGGTTAAATAAAATTTTGTACAGCCATACAAGATAGCAGGAGTTGGCAGATTTTTTTTCTATAAATGATCAGAGTTATGTATCTTTAACTTTGTCAGCCATATGGTCTCTGTCACAACTACTCTACTCTGCCACTATGGTGTGAAAGCAGCCACAAACAACTTCTAAATAAACAGGGGTGGCTGTGTTCCCCCAAAAACTTTATTTACAAATACAAGGACCTATAGGCATAGTTTGTTGACCCCAGAAACAATATAAGTACGAACTAAAAATATTGTAGTTCTATATTAACTGATAAAGTTCTATAGAGATTGGTAACAAGATTATAAAACATGTACCCCAACAACTCACGTAAGATTATACACCGATGAGTACACGCATGCACACGCACGCAGACACAGAGAGAAAGCACATATACTCACATAAAGTCATCCATCTAAAAGATATATGTATTTTTTAAACTTCTAAGTAAAAGATAAATTGGGCTTCTTACATATAATAGGGGTCATCAAACCATGGCTCATAGACCAAATCTGGCCTACTGCCTATTTTGTAAATCAAGTTTTATTGGAAAAAGACATGACCATTCATTTATGTATGGTCTATGGATTGTTTGCACAACAGTGGCAGAATTTAGTAACTGTAATAGAGACTGTTTGGCTGGCAAAGCCTAAAATATTTATTATATCCGGGCTTGTACAGAAGAGGTTTGTTCATGACCTCTGATACCTACACAATGTTAGATGGAAGTCATTATCTTTTTAAATTCTAGTTTTCTCCAAAGAGTCTTACAGATTAAAAATACACCAAAATATATCTATCTAAAAAGGACTAAAATCTAAGGTATGACATAACATTTAAGATGTGATTCTAGAAATCTAGCAGCCCTCAAGCACAGTGAACAACAGCCAGTGACACCAAGCCAATATTCAGAAATCTCCCCTTATGATGGCAGCTTCTTTGACCAACTGAAAGCTGACTTGGGATGCCCACACAGCCCTTCTTACCTTGTGATCACATGGTAGTAATAAATCTTCCCTTCTGGATCTCGGGCTGTCTTCCAGTTGGGAGGTAAGACAATGGTTTTTGGTTTGGGAGGAGAAGGGGGTGGCAGATCCAGAAGATTATTTGTCACTACCATTTCAGGCTAAAAAGAAACACACAAATTCTTGTTCAGTGACTTCTAATCTAGCTGAAGAGGACAAAGTAGCCTACTTAAGCAATATGTAAAAACATACATCCATCTCTTCTTTAAAAAAAAAAAAAAAAAAGATAAAGCAAATGTCCAATCTGGGAAATGACCAGAGGTGGCATATATGAAGAGCTATAGGGACCTATCAGAAAATTGACAGTTGGCTCCATGTTCACCATCCAAGAGATCACACTGAAAAATATTCAGCAGCTCACTACCTAGCGCAGTATCTTTCAACCTTAATAAAACCAAAGCTAGGGGCACCTTGGTGGCTCAGTGGTTGCTTTGTCAGCTTGTGATCCTGGAATCCTGGGATTGAATCCCACATCAAGATCCCCGCAGGGAGCCTCCTTCTCCCTCTGCCTATACCTATAAATAAATAAAACCTTAAAAAAAAACAACAACAAGAAAACAAAGCTAAATGGCATATACCAACTTCAGGATACTGATTAGCTGAATTAGCTTTAGATTTTTAAGAAAAAAATCTGAAAAGCAAGTATGACAGAATATTAACATTTATTCACTATCTATTTTTCTGTATGTTTGAAACTTGATATTTATATTTTTTAAATTTAATGTCACATTTCAAAAAGCTTAAAAACTTTACAATCACTGTTAGGGACTGAATTGTTTCCCCCAAATTCATATGTTGGAGCACTAACTCCCAATGTGACCATTTGAAGAGAGCATCTTTAAAGAGGGAATTAAAGTTAAATGAGGTCATAACTCAACAGAACTGATACCCTCATAAGAGGAAGAGACATTAGGGAACATGGGCAGAGAAAAAGCCATGTTCTTCACAGTGAGAAGGAAGTCATTTGCAAGGCCAAGGAGAGGCCTCAGGAGACACAAAGTCTGCCAACACCTTGATCTTACAGACTTCCAGTCTCTAGAATGGTGAGAAAATAAATTGTTGTGTAAGCTACTGGGTTTGTGGTATTTTGTAATAGTAGCTCTAGCAGACTATTAATTGATTGCTATAAGAATATATGCCCTTAACTGCTCATTCTATGTAAGCCAGTTAACATAGAATAATTTTTTCAGCTTTACTAAATTTTGCTTGGGCAGTCAAAGAGGAACCCGAGATCCTAGGCTCAGATAAAATGTGACCACTTTCAAGCAAACACAGGCCTTTGAGCATCACTGCTTTGTGTATACCACTAATCCCTGTTTCATGTAGCTGCTTTTGGTGTCCTGCTTCAGTTCCACTTCATTCCTGTAGTCCTCTAGCCTATAAAGTGACCTCTTTTCCCTAAGCTTCTGTGTCACTTTAGAATACTTCAAACCATTCAGAACTTACTAGATTACTAATCCTTCCCATACTTGGGAATGATTCTTTCCATGCCTGCACCTTTTGTGACACTAATCTCTACTCTTAGTATTATTCACTGTGATTCTCAACTCTCTTAGTGGAATGTCAGCTTCTAAGGATAGGAATGGAAGCTTATGTTTGTACTGAGAATTCCTAGAAGGGCCTAACTCACAGCAAGCCCTCAAATATCTGCTGAAAGTGTATAAGGTTTTAGCCCCCAACTATTTCAGTGCTGTCTTTACACCGCATCTCCACTAACTGTCCTACCTGTCTAAAGCCGCCATCACCCAATGGATTGCTGCAGGAGCCTTCTCCAGAACTGTCAGAGTTCCAAAGTGCTAATGTGGAAGTTATTCTGCTCGGAAGCTCAGCTGCTTCCAATGCCAGCCTCCTATTTCCCACTTCATCAAGACTGTACCACATCCTTCTTCATATGTGCCAGAATACCAAGGTTTCTCACATTACACACTGTACACGTATAGTGAGTGATGTATGTCGTTCTATACCCCTAGTCCGTGACGTCTAGTGTAGGATCATGTTCTAGTGCTCCATAAGATAAAAACAGCTACTGAGAAAATTGTTACGTTAGAAATTCATAGCAAAGTATAAAAATACAAGATCAGTTAGTTGAAATTATAAATAAAAAGGATACCAGGTGCAAAATACCTATCAACACTGCTGTAAATTTCATAATTTTTTTTAAAATGGGTGAGTAATGCTTCCTCAGGGACATATGCACTTGACTGAAACTAAGGACTACAAAAGTTAAAAAACAAAGTGGAAAAAAAAAAAAGCCCAAAACCAAAAGTAACCTTCTAAAGATGAGATACACAGCCAATGAACATTTTAACGGAAATTTCTTACTGGCTGTAAGGGCTGAGGCTGCCCTGGCGCGACTATTGTCGTCACGGCCGTGGCTGGCTGGACCACCACTCCTTGTGGATGAGCTGTGAAAATCTGTTGTCCCTGGATGTACTGGAGACTTGGCTGGGCATAACTCTAAAAGATAAAATGAAAAAATCCACAATTTAGATTTTCTAGCTCTAATATAACAGTAATTGACTTCAAAGTTGGCACGATCTTATTGGAATACACTAATTTTTAAAAACTTTCAGTAAAGAATATTTGCATACAAATGTTTAAATTCCACAATTTGGCTATCGTGGCCATTGCTGCTATTTATAGCATCGGGGTGCAGGTGTCCCGGCGTTTCATTGCATTTGTATCTTTGGGGTAAATTTTGTTGCAAACACAGAAGTTTATTTTTTAAAATAATTCCCTAGTCATTTATTTACTTTGTTTTTATTATTAAAAAAAAAAGACAGATAAAAATTAGGGGGCAGTGGGGGGTTCAGTTCCTAAGAGCTGTCCGAGGCTATAGTACCAACTGGAGTGCAGGACTTAGGATATCCAGGAGACCGCTCCCTAGGGCTCTTTGCAGAGAGCCTTTTTACTACCAACTCCTAAAAACTACCAGGTTGTTCTGACCAGAAAATATCAAAGAGAGTGAGGGATTTGTAGCAGAGGAAGTAAGATAGGGATCAAATTTTAAACTTTTTTTTGGGTAGCATTTTGTAGTCTTCAATAATACAACTCCTTCCAAAGAAGAGAGCAGAATTCATTTCATCCAAAATTCTTACCACACATGGATTCATATACTGTGCTTTATGGAGCTTAGAAAATCCTTTCGCATACATTGTCTCATTTAGTCCTGGTCAACATCAGAGGTGGGTATCTCCCACACCTGGAGTTATCTAAGAAAGTAAATGCCATGGCCGCAACTCTGGAATTAGTTCTCATCGACAGAAAAACTGCTTTTAAAAAAGGTAACAACAAGCCCCCAAAACAGCTCTGTCATCTTAAGAGATGATGACTACCAAGAGATGAAAAACAGATATCCTGTACTTAACGACAGATTTTGATTCTACAGACTGAGACTCTACCACATAAAACAACTTCAGAGGCATATATAGATAAATACCCCCAAACAGAAAATACAATCATTTCAAATGATACCAGTAAAAAACCAAGGAGTCTGAAGAGGCCAATGAAGCTAACAAGGAGATTTCTGGATGAGTAAGTACTGAAAGGGCACAGAGAAAAAGAGGAAGAATACAACAGAGCTGACCCTTGAACAAGATGGATTTGAACTGCATGGGGCCACTTATAACATGGATTTTCAAGAGTATAGTACTTGTAAATGTATTTTCTCTTTTTTAAAGATTATATTCATTTATTTGACAGAGACAGAGCACAGGGAGTGGTGGAGGGAGAGGAAAAAGCGGGATCTCCAATGAGCAAAGACCCTGGGAACACGAACAGAGCCAAAGGCAGATCCCCAGTGACTGGGCCATGCAGGTGCCCCTATAAATGTATTTTCCTTATGATTTTCTTAATGTTATTTTTCTCTAGCTTACTTTACTATAAGAATATAGAACATAATACATGTAACACACAAAATATGTGTTAATCAACCATTTATGTTATTTATGTTATTGGTAAGGTTTTCACTCAACAGTAGTTAAGTTCTGAAAGAGTTAAAAGTCATATGCAAATTTTGACTGGGAGGGGGGGACTGGTGCCCCTAATGCCTGCATTGTTCAAATGTCAACAGTACTTGATTCAGTGTTCTAGAGCAGCTTAATCTACATAGATCATAAACCAGACTCAATGTTAATTGTCAAAGTAGAATTATCAGAATATCACAAAACAGAAATGCTTTCATCTTTAGGTATTTGGATATAAGATGGGAAATTGGTGCAACATCAAAGATTTTGTAGAAACAATTTTTTTTTTTTTTTTTTTTTGGTAGAAACAAATATTTCCCAGCCTAATTCTGGTCCCAAAGCCTAAAATCTGGTTAAACCAAAAAGACTTTTTAATGCTGATGCATACCCAGATAATACTGAATCAGAGTTCAGTACAAAAGGATACCAGCAAAAAAGGTGATCAAATACTGTTTAAGAAATTTAAAAGTATAATCTCAAAGGTGAAGTATAAATAATTCTTTAAGTTCAAAACTCCAACTTCGCTAAAAATAAGCCATAAAACAAAACATATCTGAGTTCTAGTGTATGATCACCCATTATTTGCAAAGTAAATTTCTAAGGGCCCTAATTAGTAGGAAGTGCCCTGAAGAATGGATACAAGAGGCAAATTACTTTGACACAGAGGGTTTTATATGTGCTGGTAAATCTGATTTTTTTTTTTTTTAAGATTTAGACACACAGAGAGTGAAAGAGAGAGAGAGAGAGAGGCAGAGACACAGGCAGAGAGAGAAGCAGTCTCCATGCAGAGAGCCTGACGCGGGACTCGATCTCGGGTCTCCAGGATCACACCCTGGGCTGAAGGCGGCGCTAAACCGCTGAGCCACCCGGGCTGCCCTGGTAAATCTGATTCTGAGTAAAAACAGTTTCTGGGAGTTACCTGGGTGGCTCAGTAGGTTAAGGGTCTGTCCGACTCTTGGTTTTAGCTTAGGTCATGATCTCATGGGTGTTGAGATCAAGCCCACCTTGGGCTCTGTGCTCTGTGGGAATCTGCTTAGGATTCTCTCCCTTTGCCCCTCCCCCTACTTGTGCATGTGCCTGTGCACCCATGCTCTCCTCTCAAATCAATCAATCAATCTTAAAAAAACAAAAAACAAACAAAAACCGTTTCTGGGAGGCTGAAGAGGCAGTAAATTGATAAACGTGTTATCTCCAGAGTGATCAGGAGGTTAAGCACCCAAATCTACACAGAAAAATGCTACTATTTCAGAGGTTAAAAATTCTTTTGACCATCAATGAAACTTTGCTCCTAGAGAATTTGTCTGACAAGATCAGAGTTAGTAAGGCTCATCAATGGAGATACTTTAAAGGACCTGATTAATGTGAAGTCAAGCTATAGATTCTTTAGCCTGAACACTCTGGCTCCAAATGCTGTGTGTTAACTTCTGAACTGAAATGGCTTTATCTAGCTTGATTATTCCCTGTATTTACCAGATGAGACTCCAGACAAATTTCACCTGTTTTTAAAATGCAAACATATATTTAAAGGATAATAACTGATCATCAGGAAAGAATGTAATAACACATACTGGAAAGAGCTTCTAAAGGAAACACCAAAAATATCTGAATAGTATCAGCCATGCTGGACTTAAAAAAAAAAAAAAAAGGTCATCCAATATAGCAATAATCATTTAGAGGTAAAGTGTTCAAAACTCAGACTGTCAAGAATGAAGAGGAAAATGAACATTTTTCAGAGTTCTATAGAATCTATCCAAACCACCTGATAATCACATGCCAATGCCAAAACTAACAACAGCAATAAAAAGGGGAAATAGGTTTGCAGTACCACTGAGGTTCATATGAAAGATGTACACATTTGTGAAACAAACAGCATATGCCGATCAAATTCTCTATCTGCAGGGAGAAAATCTGTAGGAGACTGGCTCTCCCCTTCAAGAGACCTGAAATTACACAAAAGCTAGTCTCTCAAACATAAATCCAGTCTACAAATGTCTTTAAAATGAGATTTCTCATGGAAATTACAAGAGAAATCTAAAAAGGTTGAAAATGTTACAGAATGGAAACAATTATTCTGCCTTCACTTCTAGAGAGGGGAAAAAAATCACTATTACTTTATATCTGAGTTACTTCACTCTGTGATGTGAAAAATTATAGTCCTTAACACTGTATTTTTTGAGATGTGATTTAGTATGACTTTGTAAGAATAGGTCACTTTGTAATGTCACAAAACCACTATAAATCACGTGGTCTCAGATGAAATTGAGCTTTTATGTTTAATAAGCAATTGTGCAAAAAATGAAAGTCGCCTTCTGATCACACATCTGTTCTAAATGTCAAAGATATTGCATACATACACACTAATCTGTATTGTATCACATCACATACTACCTTCACTGTCGAAGTTATCGTATCTTGCAAACTCTCAGTAGCCCAATTCTGGTACGATCAATACCACACTAGAACACAGACCTCAAGGCCTCATCCTGGAGGTCAGATCTTTAGACCAAACACCAGAGACAGGACCATGAGTAGGAGCATTTCACACCCCACTAATGTCCATACTCTCTCAGTATCACTAAGGTAACTGAATATAATTAAACCTTCAAGGTACATTGTGCTTTAAATCTATCATTATTAGTATCCATTATCCATGCAAACTTCAACCACTCTGAGGCATTCAGCTGATTTCATAGATATGAAAACTAAAACCAAAGAATATAAACTAAGTGCCCATCTCCAAGACATACATTAAATGATGGACAGGGAGTCAAAACACATACACACTACCATGTTCTACGTTTCTCATCACCCAAAGCCCAGCATCATCTCTGATAACTAATCTCACAGAGAAGAAATGACAGTCTGGACCATCTGAGTCCATTTATCTACCACTCTAGCACACACAAAATAGATTAGGGAGCAGCAAATGACTCCTTGGTAGGAACAGAATGGAAAACTGTAAGCAAGCAAAATTGTGACGTTTGAGTCTTAAGGTTGTAACTAAGCCTGAGAGAAATCTTTTTCTTGGTGGGATGGAAAAAATAAATCCCATTTTAGAAGGATGGCTAAATGACCAATGACCTTTCTTCTGGGAAGTCTTTAATAGGTATCCTCCACTGCTGTTGCTTTGTCTCTAAAACCTAGGTTAAGAACATACTTCAGAATAGAAATGGGACAGAAATAGACTATGTTTTGATATCTGATACACATTCTCAGGAAAAAAAAAATCAAAATGAATGGCTTGGTCCAAGAAAGAATACAACAAGACAGCAGAAGTTAGAATCTTAAGAAATTAAAGAGGGGTAGCCCCGGTGGCTCAGCAGTTTAGCGCCGCCTTTAGCCCAGGGCCTGATCCTGGAGACCCAGGATTGAGTCCCACATCGGGCTTTTTGCATGGAGCCTGCACTCCCTCTGCTCTGCTTCTCTCTCTTTCTCTGTCTCATGAATAAATAAATAAAATATTTTTAAAAATGTTTAAAAAAAAAGGAAATTAAAGATACTTAAAAGCATTCTGTAGAAGGCAAAATTAAACATATAAAAAGATAAACAATACTTAAAAAATTGATACTTGATGGCCAATAACACCCATTTTCTTTCTTAAGATTTTTAAGTAATCTCTACACCCAACTTGGGGCTCGAACTCACAACCCCAAGATCAAGAGTCGCATGCTCTTACTAGCTTAATTTAGCACTGTAACATTCATTTTAAGCCAAACATGAAACAAAACAAAACACATCTAAGGATGTTCAGTGCAGTGCTATTTATAATTACGAAAAGAACTTTTAAATGACTATCATCCCCTGGAAATGGTAAGCAATGATTTGATAAGCAAATGGGATATTATATAGCCATTAAAATGTGTAGGTACACACACACATAAAAATACAGAGTACTTTGGAAAAATGGTTAAGAATCATGTTAAGTAGAAACACATAGGATAGTTTCAAGTCTTCAAAACTATAAATACATAAACTATATAATCATGTGGATAAAGAGATCATACAAAATGAAAGTAGTTCACACAGTTAAAATTTTAGGAATTAAACATGGATACTTTGTCACAGCTTTGCAAACTAAATTTTGATGCAGTTTCATCACAAAAATAGTAACAGAAATAACATAACTGATCAGTACTAAGTAATGTGTGCAGGAAGTATCCTTGGGAGTCTCCCCCATCCACAGTAATTCACCTTTAAGGAGTGATAAGGAGTGATGTGAGAGATGATGGGGAATGTAGTGAGGATGATGCTTTATACAGTCTTCTTTTTTTTGTTCTTTTAAAGCTTAAAATGTATTGCTATATTCTACAGAAAAGAAACTTGATTAAAAAGCACAAAAATACACCTTGAAAAATAAGATCAGTACACTCAACTTTAAATTTAACATTACTATTTCCTACCATAGTGATATCCTTAGGCTCAGTGCATCAGAGACATTCTGGCAAATCTTGTGATGGTAAACATATAGAGGGTAAAAAAAATAATATACACGCTGGGTCTAAGAAGAAAAGGAGAAGCACTCTCCTGACTCAATGACCATGACAAAGGGTTCTCCCATCATAGGGATATAAAAGCATAAACTGTATATTATTCACTGCCCATAAGCAAAAAGGAAAGGAGTACCCAAAAGCCTCTCTGATCTTGCTTTGGGGGAAGTCAGCTGGAATGTTGTAAGACGTCCTGCTGAGAGGTCCATGTGATGATAGAAAACCAAATTAACAACCATGTGAGTGAGGATGAAAGTGAATCTTCTTCCATCCTCTGCCTAACCTCAGATGACTACAGCTCTGGTTAACAGCTAGACTGTTATTTCATGAAAGACTCTGAGCCCAAACCAGCCAACCAGCCAACCAGCCAACCTGCTTCTGAATTTCTGACTCACAAAGATTGTGAGATAGTAATTGCTAGTTGTCTTCAGCTGCTAAGTTCTGGAATAATCTGTTATGCAATAGTAGATAGCTAATATATATACAATTGATTAATATATAAAAGCAAACAATGGCAGGACTTCCCCTTTGCATCAGATTTAACACCCCATAAACAGACTGTAAGACAGACAAGAGATACCAAAATTAGTTACCTGTACAATTGGTGGAGTTGTCTGTGAATAGGGTGATGTCACACCATAGACAGTTGGACAAGTTTGTCCTTGATAATATATGGTTGCTTGAGACTGTGCAGGAGAATACTGCTGCTGGACACTGACAGACTGTTGGTTTGAATCCCAAACACCATAATTTTGTCCTTGGACTGGGCCTGGGGCTGGCACTGGCAAGACAGTGACGCTGGAGTCTTGGTGTACCACACCATCATTTTGGGCCACATACTGTGAACTGGAAACTTCCACAGGGGCTGCCACATGTGGCACCACTGGCACAGGTGGAGGGGCAGCAAGGGGTTCTGTAGAATGTCCCACCAAGGGTTGAGAATGATCGTAAGGAGCAGGAGAACACACGGGGTCCATGCTGGGTGTGGGGAGGAGCACCTTTCCAGCATTAGGGTTGCTGGGATCCACATAGGCCTGCATGGGATAACCTGGTGGGTAGCCAGCGAAGGGGTGATGAGGGGCATTGTAGCCAAGAGAGTCATAGGGCAGTGGAGACGTCATTCCCAGGGTCTGCATCTGCTGCTGTTGTTTCTGAGCCTCCCGCTGAGCCACCTCTTGCTCAAACAACTTCCGACGCTCCTCTGTAGAAAGTTTATTGCGATCTTTAATTCGTACTTTCTTTTTAGAAGTTGGTGTATCATATCTAGAAAGAAAATAGGAAGAGCATCACAAATGTTCTTCCCTAAATCAAGAACATAATAATAAATCTTATGTCACTCAATACTAAGTCATTAATCACACCAACTCTAATTTGATATTGGTTAAAAATCAGTCAAAATTACTTAAGGAGTCTTGCAGATAAAAGAGAATCCCAAGGAAATATTTAGATGAAAATAATAACTTTATCTTTATTCTCATATTCTAGAACTTCAAATTAAAGATATGTATAATATTCTAAACAGATTCTTCTTTATAGTTTTATAGTCTTCTATACAGTTCTAAGTCCACAAATTCTGAAATTAAAACAAAATACACTAATAAAAGCTATAAAATTAGAGTCTGTCTGACCACATACATTTATGACAAATTCAACAGAAGGCAGTTAAGTGAAGGATGAGAATGCACACATAAAAGTATGGGGAGTTATATTCACCTCCTCTTCTCTGTGTAATACCAAAAATAATATTTTACTACTAAGCCTAATGCCCTGTGATGCTTTTGACAAGGCCCACTGGAATCCATCAGCTCTAGCATTCACAAGAAAAGAATAGAGGGCTTAAAAGAGTCTGTTGTGAAGTTCTACGGAGTGAATCAAACTTAGGAGAAAGTGCTCTTGGCAAAAATTTTAAAATGACAACTAATTTCAAGAAGTCTCATTGCAAAGAAATATCTAAGAACAGCTTCAGACAACAACATAACATTTATCCAAACTACAAAAAACATATGGTCTAAAAAACTCTTAAGCTGAAAATTTCCCTTAAAGTGTTAATGGGATGGTAGTATCCTTAGTTGCCTGGCAAAAACAAATGCAAACAGTCTATAGAACAAAACATCTTAAATCCAAGCTTCAGGGAATTCCCACAGATCAAATTTTAAGGAGCATGATGAGTTCATCAGAAAATAAAATTATAGGGATCCCTGGGTGGTGCAGCGGTTTGGCGCCTGCCTTTGGCCCAGGGCGCGATCCTGGAGACCCGGGATCGAATCCCATGTCGGGCTCCTGGTGCATGGAGCCTGCTTCTCCCTCTGCCTGTGTCTCTGCCTCTCTCTCTCTCTCTCTCTCTCTCTCTCTGTGACTATCATAAATAAATAAAAATTTAAAAAAAATTTAGAAAATAAAATTATACATGTATACATATAAACAAATGAGAGGAAGAAACCCACAAAAACTACTGGTACTGGAACTGTCTAATACAGACTACAAGAAACATTTAGTATGTTTAAAAAAAATAAAAGAGGCTATTAAAAATATCACTAAGGAATGGGACCATAAAAAACAACCAGGTAGATTTGAAAAAGAACCCCATGAAACACCTAGAAAGGAAAAAGAATGGAAATTAAAACTCAATTATCATATAAAATTGAGCATGCACATATCTGACAATCCAACAATTCTACTCCAATGCCCAAGAGACTCTGCTGCATATGTACATCATAATTAGATAATAGCACTACACTTATTAGAAAAAGCTTTACAACAAATGTTACACACAGCCATGAAAACGAATAAACTGACACATACAATTGTGGATAAATCTTAACAATATCAAGTGAAAACAAAGTACCCTCAGATTAAATGCAAAAGAGCAGCCTTTTTCATAAAGTTAAAAACTAATATATTATTCTAAAATATATATTAGATGACATAAAATGCTATTTTTTAAAAGGCCAGGGTATATTGAAGACAGGATGCAAGGTAGTGTCATCTCAAGTAGTGAAGACATCTCAAGTAGTGTCATCTCAAGTAGTGAAGACAAGGGATAGTATAGAAAGAAATGGCTTAGCTAGATTTATATGATGGCTAAAATCACAGCACAAAAGCATTGTATCATACGGAGAGGTTGATGCACAGAAATGATAAGTGTTATAAACCAAGAAATAATCCAATATTCAATTCAAAGTCCCTAAGATCCATGGTATGGTTAAGCAAGAGATCAGCTCTGAAGAGAATTAGTACCAGAGAAGATGATCCTCAAATTCAAAAAGCCCAACGAATTTCAATCAACGAAAAAGAAATCCTCATATAAACATAGGGTAGGGATACTACAGAACACCGAAATACGAAGAGAACATCTAAAAGCAGACCAAGAGAAAAAAAGCTAGATTACTTAAAGAATGACAACTGGACCAAGAAATTTCACAAAAGCAATAAGGGAAGTCAGAAGAATAACAGCTTCAAAGTGTTCAGAAAAACTTGTAAATTCAGCAAACCTTCCTTTTAAGAATGAGAGTTCACGTTCACATAAAGACTCATGCCGGGATGCCTGGGTGGCTCAGCAGTTTGGCACCTGCCTTCAGCCCAGGGTGTGATCCTGAAGACCCAGGATCGAGTCCCACATCAGGCTCCCTGCATGGAGCCTGCTTCTCTCTCTGCCTGTGTCTCAGCCTTTCTCTCTGTGTTTCTCATGAATAAATAAATAAAATCTTAAAGAAAAAAAAAAAAAAGACTCATACACATACAAGTCTTACAAGTTGCAGCAGTTACCTGGAAACAATCCAAATGCCTATCAACTAATGAATCCATAAACAAACTCTGGTATACCTATCCAATGGACTCAATAATAAAGAGGAACTATGGGGACACATAATACCATGAATGGCTCTCAAATGCAATCTGCTAAGTGAAAGACACATCAAATCCTATCTAGAGTACGATGCCATATAGATATCTATCTATCTACATAGCATTCTGGAAAAGACAAAATCAGAGGGTCAGAAAGCAGAGCAGAGGCTGACTGCCAGGAACTAGGGGTAGTAAAAGAAAGGGACCACCTACAAAGAGCTCAAGAGAATTTTCTGAGATGACAGAACTATACATATATCATGACTGTGGTGGTGGTTACTTAACTGCATGCATTTGACAAAACACATTGAATTATATACTTAAAATGGACTATTTCTGTAAGTAATTTATATCTATTGATTAAATAAAACTGATTTTTAAAACTGAGGGTGAGGGCAGCCCCGGTGGCACAGCGGTTTGGCGCCGCTTGCAGCCCGGGGCGTGATCCTGGAGACCGGAGATCGAGTCCCACATCGGGCTCCCTGCATGGAGCGTGCTTGTGTCTCTGCCTCTCTCTCTGTCTCTCTCTCTGTGTTGCTCATGAATAAATAAATAAAATCTTTAAAAAAATAAAAAATAAAAAAAATAAAACTAAGGGTGAGCAACGCAAACAAAAAAAAGATTTTTTAGATAAAAACTGAAAAATAAGATGAACAAAACGTCACCAAATGAAATCTTTTAAAGGAAGGTCTGAGAAAGAAGAACAAAGAAACTGATAAATGTAAACAAATTTGTAAGTCAGTTTGTGTACATATAAAAAATTGACAGTAACTGATGGGTAAGAAGGAGCAACAAGAAATTATAATCCTGGACAGTAACAGCATATAAATTGGGAAGGCTGAATGATTAAAGTATCCTAAAGTACCTATGCTGTTCAGGATATTGATAGGCTTTAGATTTTATTAAAGTGAAACAACCAGTTAAAGAAATGCCACAAAGAATTTTTAAAAATCAATCAGCTATGAGCTATTTATCAGATGCAGAAAAGTTGAAAGTAAAAGGAAGGAAAAAATACATATTGGTTAAATCCCACCAACAGGAAAATAGCGTACTTCTACTAACATCAAATGAAATAGACTCTAAAGAAAGTCTCAATAAAATTCTAAGAACTGGTATAAGAAATTTAATGAAACCATAATAGTATTTAGAACCAGATTATGATAAAACTGCACTAGTTCAAATAGTACTTATCGAGAAATTTAAATCCTTACACACTTTCCTTTGAAGGGAAAAATGTTAAAAATTAATGAGCTAAATATGCCAACTATTCTAATTAAAAATGTAAAACAATGTATAATAAGCCCAAAAAAAGGAGAAAATAAAACATGACCAGAAATCAATTTCCAAAATAAAAAACTGTTATTCTGTGATTTGTACTGAAGGAACTGCTAGGTACTGCTAGCAAAATAGCAAGACTAAGGCAAAAGGATTAGAAAGGAAGGAAAAACAAAAATTTACATGATGTGGACTACTGACAAAGAATAAAAGATAAAGGGCAAAACTCCTTATACTTCTGAAGTATCAGTGAAGGGTTCTGTATGGTCACCGAACACGAGATCAATATACAAAAGTCAACTGCATATCTACACACCAGCAACAAGCTGAAAATTTAACAAAAATTAAGGCTTTCAGAAATGAATATATCAAGATACCAATGTCTTTCTGGAGGAAACTATAAACAAGGAGATAATGAAAAACTTAATCTCTATTTAAAATATAATATTTTATATATATTTATATATAAATATATATTTTATATAAAATATAAAAACCTAATTAGAGAATATCTGAATACTCAATTTGAACATAGGAACAGGAATACTCAACACTGTAAGGATGTCAAGTCTCCTCAGAATCATCTTGGGGCAGGCAGGTGGAGGGAGTGGGAGAAACCTAACAAGCAGATCCTAAGGAGAACAAGTCTGAGAAAAGAGAGGACATCCCAGAAGACTAAGTAGGGGTTTGCCCTACTTGCTATATCAAGACTTAATATAAGCTATAGTCACATTATGAGCCCCAAAACAGATCCTCCCACATATGAAAACTTACTGGAGATGGTACTGCAGATCAAGGAGAAAGGATGCATTTTCAAGTAAATGGTGCAGACAACTGGGTATTCACTCAGAAAAAAAAAAAAAAATGAAACCATATCTCTATCTCACAACACAAACAAAAATTAAGTCCCAATAAATTAAGGACAAGGAAAAAATAAGTATCATCACCTCAAGGATAGGGAAGACTTTCTTAAAACAGCACTAACCATGAGGAAATATACCATGCATGTGATATATTCAATTACACCGTAATTAATAAATTCTGTATATCAAAAGACACAGAAGAGTCAAAATACAAGTCACAAACTGGGAAAAGATACTTGCAAAAAATACTGCCCAAGCAGAATTATATTTAGAATATAAAGAATCCCTAAAAAATAAATACTAAATGAACAGCACATATAAAAAGACACTTCACAGAAGAGAAAACAGAACTGGCCAATAAAAAATGACAAGATTATTAAATAATCTATTTAGCAATTAGGGTAATACAATTTAAAATCACAAAGAATTTACTATTATAAACCCTGACAACTCCAAATAAAAAATTCTGATAACTCCATTATATGAGTGCCACATTTCATTTTTTTCAAAAAAAGAATTTAACTTCAATTTTTTAAAGATTTTTTTTGAGAGCGAGAGAGGGAGCACATGAGCAGGGGGAGTCACAGAGGGAAAAGCAGGGAGCCTGACATAGGACTTGATCCCAGGACCCTAGAACCATGATCTGAGCTGAAGGTAGACACTTAATCGAATAAGCCACCCAGGCGCCCTCAAAAATAATGTTAAAAGAACTTCTCTGGATGAATGTTTTCTAGTCCCCAGTGGGTGATCAAGTGGCTTATTTTTCTACAAGCACTGACAAAGACAGCCTCTGACACAGGAATCAATCAGCATTTTGACTGGTGTGGCACAAGATTCACTAGAAAACAACGTACTGGCTTTAGAAGAGTTACCATTATCTTTGAAGAGTTGTCTCCCACCAACCTCTACTCCCCTTTAAAGAACATACCTTTGGCTCCTCAAATAGTATTTAAATGTTATCAAGTAGAAAACATTCAAGTACTAAAAATCCCCTAGTCTTCACTGTCGAAAGAGATTCTATCTCAATATTTATCAGTAAAACTTTATACTCATTCATCAAGAGAATATATTTACTCGAAAACCCTTTGGTGTCCAAAATCAGAATAATTGACTTGGGAACTTTCTGATCGGCTCAGAAAAGAGATAACTCACACAGGCCACTTACCTGTCATCTGGCCTTTTTGTTCCCCTCTCATAGGCAGAAGAAGGTGGTGAGAGAGAGCCCCTTCGTTTCCTTTTCTCTTTATTTTGAGTTTGCTTGTCTGGGTCTCTCTCTCTTGACCTGTTAGGAGTCTTTGGGGCAGCTGTTTGATCTCTGAAGCCAACAGCATCCCTTCCTCGTTCAGTTACTAAGGGAAAAGGGTTTTTAAAAATTTACTTGGCAGACTCTTCTCCATCATGATAGCACGTCAACTGTATAATACAATTTCTTTCCAACAAATGGATCTATGGACTCCTCCCTCATAGACCCATCCTGAATTTGGATGAGACACAAGGTTTTATGTGTATGTGCACTCTACTTCCTGAAAGTCTCTGCCATGAATTCTCTTTTCCACCTTTCCCAACCAACTGTCAAGCCTTCAATGCTTCTAACAAGTTCTATGGAACACACGCAAAATATTCCCATTACCTTTAACAAGGCAGTCTGCTTGCAGTTCAAAATATAAAAGCCTTCTATTGCCCCTGTAACTCTGTATATTTACAATTTATAGAAGAGCAACATGGCATGCTAAGCTTAAAAATCTCAAAGGGAAACAGTCTCTTTAATTTAAAAAAGGTGGGGGGAGGAATTAGACAATATTTTAAGAACTATCATTTCAAAAGGAAAATATTTCAAACACAGATGATAATAGGTAATAATTCAGGAAGTTATTAAAGCCAGAGAGCTCCATCTTAAAAAAAAAAAAAAAAAAAAAGAATGCCATCTTCCTACTGAAAGATAATACTATTAACTTTTTCTATTCAGCCTCTTTACTTAGACTGGTCCTCACCCAATTCCATTGTCACTGCTCCCAAAAGCTGTGTTAGGTATCACTTTTCAATGACCACACCTCCTACTTTCTCATCTCCCTAAGAAGTCTAAATCTCACCACTGAATATTTCAACATAAATTAACTGGTACTACATGCTGCTTTGTGTTTGTTAGCACTGCTACCTGATTAATCAGATTGCTCTCTTCTAGAAAGTATTTCTTATAAAATATCTCTCGTAGCACAAAGCAGATTCATGATAAATATCAATGGCTTTTTCTTTTTCTCACCTCAGAAAAACATGCTATTAATTGTTTTCTTCCCTAGTAGCAGGATTAGGTTTACATATGCCATTCTTGGTGTTCTTCTGTTAGTAGGTCAAAAACTCCATTTATTTGCAAAATGGTTGATCAATGGCCATGTCCAAGCATTTGTCAGTGAGATGCTAACAGAACTCATCTATTCCACAAACTGGTAGAAAATGCTATACAATTAAAACAACTGTTCCAGCTCATAAGGAATTAGCACAACATCCTTTTGTGAAATACTACTACCTAGTTTCATCTGAGTCTGCCCATGACTATTCTATTTCCTTCTTAAAACAAGGTTCCTTGCACTGGTATTAACTTCCTTAAAATGCAGCTATTTCTTCACTATATCCTGGTAAAACAAGAAAAGGAATCATACTATTAGTTCATATTCTGACTCTGCATCTTAGAATATGTGAGGTACAGAAGTTATCTCATTTATTCAGGCCAATTTTTCTCCTATTATAAAATGACAGTAACGCTAGACTATATATTTCCCAAAATATTTTACAGTTCTTAGGAATTTTAAAAGTTCTAAGTTCTTTAATTGCTTGACATTGATGGGTAACAATAGAAGCCAGGCTTTAACTCTAAGTATTTCTTTAAAAAGCCTAACTACTGGGGGGAGGGGGGCACATAAAGGGAGAGGGAGGGACTAAAGTTAGCACACAAAAGATTCCTGAAAAGATTCCTGCTTCCTGAGAAGATTACAGTCACCCATTATAAACAATTTTCAGAAGGCATCTCTCAGAGGGCATACCAGACTAGGTATTTGCAAAACACGGGGGGGGAAACCCTTATAGGTATTTAAGTTTTGCCCATGATGGCTAATGCTTTCAACCCACTGAACCCAGAAAAGCTAGCCTCTGATCATCAAGTTTACAGTGGTGCCACTGGTTTTGCCAACCTGCACTACTCAACACTGCCTTCTTTCTTATGGGAAAAATTCTCTGCACTGTATGGATGTTTGGCTATGAAAAGACTAAACCAATAGAGTTAAAAATATTCAAAACAAAAATAAAACCCCAACAATGATGCAAAGTATACCTCACAGGGCTTTAACCTATAAGATTATTTAACCAGTAAGATTTAAGATTATGAAAAGCTCATGTCAAAAATACAGAAAAAAGACCAAAAACAAAACAAAGAAATAAAAAGGAAAAAAAAAAAGCCAAAAATATGACCACACTGGCTCATTCCCTCTATTTATATTGGGTCAATACTGGAGGGCTCAAGAGATTGACAATAGCCACAATAATTGACCTATTGTTTCCATCTTTAAAGAAGCATATTGATATTGGAAACATAACTAAGTGGTAAAAAACAGAAACCAGACTACCATGGCCTCCCTGTTATCTTTTCTGTAATAATGATTCTTTTTCTTTTTCTTTTTTTCCTCCAAGATTTTTAAGTAATCTCTACACCCAATGTGGGGCTCAAATCCACAGCCCTGAGATCAAGAGTCACACGTTCTACCAATCTACCCAGTCAGGTACCCCTGTAATAATGATTCTTAACTTTGTGAGGGATCAATGACTTCCTGAGAATCTGATGAAAGTTTTGTATTTTCCCCATAATGTAAATAAAGGATTTTGCATATAAACATCTACAGGTAAAGACACAAACATCTAGGAATACAGGTTTAACAATGCTTGCTCTAGAGAAACAAATAAATGGAAGAAAAGCTACTAAAAGCCATGACTTCAAGGAAAGCAACAACACAGTTAGTATAAAGGGACATCTCCTTTGGCAAAAATTCACTAAGAAAGTATAAAAAAGCAAGTTTCCAAACTTTTACACCAAATATTTCATTTACCTAATTACATACTGTCTGCTAAAGTTCATATCATTTACCTCTGCATATTTCCAAAAGAGTATTTGTAAAGCCATATACACAGAGTACCTCTGAATACCTACTTGTGTTCTCCTTTTCAGTTTGACTTTTCTTTGGAATTCGATACACCTCCTGGAAAAATAAACCAAGAGAAGGGTTATTGGTGTGGAGTAGAAGCAGAGATTGTGTTGAAGCTGCTTAATTTCACATGGCAACAAAGGAATAGGAATGGGCTGGTATTTAATTATTCTCCAAAATTTGACTTATATCTAGCTTTAAATAAGAATAGATTCTGATTTTAAAAAAAAAAAAAAGATGGATTTCTTAAAAGTAAGAAAAAATTTGTAGCCTAGAGGCTACACACACACACACATTTTATCATGTATATTTACGTTTTTTTAAAAAATATTTATTTATTTATGATAGACAGAGAGAGAGAGAGAGAGGCAGAGACACAGGAGGAGGGAGAAGCAGGCTCCATGCTGGGAGCCTGACGTGGGACTCGATCCCGGGACTCCAGGATCGCGCCCTGGGCCAAAGGCAGGCGCCAAACCGCTGCGCCACCCAGGGATCCCCATGTTTTGTTTTTTAAACATCAAAAGACTTGTATGATTTCATTAGCCAAATAGAATAAATAACTGGGACATTATATTTCTAGCAGAAATATACTTCCTGATAATCTTCACTTCTGTATGTTTTCTGCCTATAAAATGAAGTCATCTATAGTTTCTTTACTGAGAGTATTCATAAGAACAATTCTAACTTCTCACTTGCCATCTCTACTTAAGGGAAGAAGGGTGAGTAATTACTCAGCTATATAAAAAACATCTCAGAAAAACTATGTGTAAAGACAATGCCTCTTATTTATATTTTTCTATAAATGCAAAACCAACTTGGCTAATGACCAAATGTAACATTTACTTTCATATTTTAAAAAAAGAAAAGCATTAGATCATCATTGCTCTTGAAACAGCCATCTAATAGTATACCAAAATTGTTCTTGACAAATGTAAACTATGTTTTTAAACCCTGACTACCTTTTCTCATGTATAAAATCTAAGGCTTAGAACATGTTCTGTTTCCTGACAATTCCTCACTGTTCTAGTCATCAAGTACTCAACATTTACTTATCCAGTCACTTTAGTAAGTGGGCAAATGGCAAATCCACACATCCTCAACAGTATCTATCACGATACTCCTCCTTTAGAGTAATCTCATAATATAGACCATACCTGTATGATTTGGTAATTCCATTTTTTTTTTTTTTTTTTTTTAGCAATTGTACTCCAAGAAAATAAAAGAATTCCTCTTTCCACATGATTGTTGGCTCTAGCATATTTGTGGAAAATAAGAAATAATCCACATGCTATACAACTGACGAAGGGTCAAGATTTAATATTCAGTTGCAATTACAGATGACAAATACAAACCAGATACTGGGGTAATCTATATGAATATAGGTTTTTTAGAAAAAAATCCTTCAACTCTCCAGGCATGCTTATAAATCACCTAATAAAGATGATTATTGTAACTAGATGTGCACCTGTGTGCTAGGTATCATATTAAGCATTTCAAAGCATTACCTTTTCTGAGTTTCAAAACACCTCTATGAGGTAAGTACTATTATCTCCATTTTACAAATGGGAAAACCTACTTAAAAAACTTGGCAATCTGTCCAAGGTTATGAGGCTATCAGATAGTATGACTCCACAACAATTTTATCTTCTGTACAAGATGACACAGGATATGGTGAACAGTCAGCACTATTTGGGAAGAAGTACTACTTAAGGAACTTATGCATAAATGTAGGTGGCATCCTCTACTCCCCTAACCCCTCTTTCCTATGTAGGACTTCCATTAGAACTGTGATTCTCAACTCTGGGTGCACAATTAGATCATTCCAGGAAACTTTCATAGAAATACTGTCCCTGACAAATAAACTCTAAAATTCCGGGCATGAGTCCCAGGCATCTCTAATTCTTTTTGAAGCTCTCCAGATGATTCTGATGCCTACAGAAGGTTGAGAACCATTGAACTACCAGCTTCTCTTAGCAGCCTTCACTCATTCCTTGTTACAGAGGTGAATGAGAATGAATTGTGTATGCCTGTCCTCAGCTCAAAGACATCTGGGGGCGCTCCTTAGAGGGATGTCTGAAGTGGTCCAGCTATCATTGTTCAGCTGTGGGTCATACTGAATCATGGATAAATACAGTAAGGAAAAGCTGACACTCTTAGTTAGCTCTGACTCCTCTGTCCACCCCCCAGAGAAGTTACCAAACTTGGGGAAAAAGTAAGAATGCCACTTATCAGCACCTACCCACACTGTAACAAAAAAAACAATATTCTATTAATTTTTAAAGGCTTCAAAATGGCTGTTGCATTAGGTGCACTGTAAATCTAGGTACTCCAAAAAGTAACACGTTCATTCATAAAGAGTACTTAGAACATATAGATACACAGTTGACATGTCTGTGTCAACGATTACACAATTTTTACCTAGTTTCTTTGGTCTAAGTTCATTACAAGTGTTTATTACAATAATTTATTACACAGATCTCAAGCTGGGACCCATTCTATGGTGGCAACTAATGTACCAGCTGAAATGTTTCTCAAAAATATATTCTTAACTCCATTCAAAAGTTTAGAGCAACTGGGGGCTCCTGGATGGCTCAATCAGGCATCCAAGTCTTGATTTCGGCTCAGGTCATGATCTCAGGGTCATGGGATTGTGGAGGCTACTTGAGATTCTCTCTTTCCCTCTTCTTCCCTTCCCCCACTGCCCCCTCTAAAAATAAAGTTTAGAGCAAGTGCTGAGTAGAAAATGTATTCTTATGTTCATAAAATGGATGACTGGGCAGCCCCAGTGGCCCAGCGGTTTTAGTGCAGCCTTCGGCCCGGGGCATGATCCTGGAGACTCGGGATCGAGTCCCACATCGGGCTCCCTGCACGGAGTCTGCTTCTCCCTCTGCCTCTCTCTCTCTGTCATGAATAAATAAAATCTTTAAAAAAACAAAAAAATAAAAAATAAATAAAATGGATGATTATTACTGACTTGTGACCAAGAGTTATTGACTTTTACTGTGTCTAACACTATGGGGAACAAGTTCCATCAACATGCACCCAAGCGCTTGGGAGCTACTAACTTGATCCTCCTCTTCATACAGTTAAAGCTGTTTATAAAATTTAAACTGGAGGGATGCCTGGGTGGCTCAGTGGTTGAGTGCCTGCCTTTGGCCCAGGGCATGATCCTGGAATCCCGGGATTGAGTCCCACATTGGACTCCCTGCCTGGAGCCTGCTTCTCTCTCTGCTTATGTCTCTGCCTCTCTCTCGCTCTGTCTCACATGAATAAATAAAATCTTTAAAAAAAAATTTTAAACTGGAAACTCAGATAATCTACTTTGAGGTCCTGAATTTCTCCAAAGTTCTACAATAACGCAAACTGAGAAGGAAACAGTCATGTGAAGATTACTATAATATTTCTTAAAATCATTCTATCCTGTGAATAAATAGCAATAAGGTTAACTTACATGATATGGAACTCTGGAATACTGTCATATCTCCAGACCATTACAGAAAAATGTTTATCTGAATCGGCTTCATTTATATTTACCCTCCATGTAAAATCACTTTAGTCTGCTAAAAATTTTACTCAAGAGACTGGTATGTTATGAAAGAACTCTAAAACTGTGAGTCAGGAGGCCTGGGTTTGGGGACTATCCTTACCCTCAGAGGGGCCTAAAAGAGTCTGACCCTAGGTCACTCCACCTAATATTTTTTTACCTAACACCCTGTTTTTACTTCTTTGGTGTCTAGGTGCTGATCCTAAGTAACACACATTCACATGCACTCAAAGCTATAATTCATAAGGGCCAAGACTGTCTTACTCTTTGCTGTATCTCTAGCACCAAGAAAATGTCTGGCACACAGGCAATACCCAATCACTGTGGCATGGACCAATAAGTGAAATTCTACTCATAATTTGCAGAAATCAAAACCACACAGTGCTAAATAACTTCAAGTATTGCACAAGCTCATTTAAAAAAAAAATCACTAAATTTATACCTTCACTCTCTTTCATCGCTGGTAAGAATGCTGTTTATAGGCCTCACGTATAGCCACAAACATATTTGCGGGGTTGTATTTCCAGGGTCAGATTAATAAGCATGCATCTGCAACATTTTGAACTCTTATCAATGCTTAGAACAGCCTATGCTTGGGTCAATTAATCATTACTCTTCAGTCAAAGGCTCAGAATCAATCTTCAGAAATTGTTTGATAATCACTGAATCACTGATAAGCTCATGCACAAACACCGCATCCAACATCCCTTTATAAAAGTACATAAATATGCGTGTTGTTTTTAATTTGTAGACACAAAGCATGAGTTCTTTGATAGCTATATGTGGAAATCTGGTTTGCTCATTTATATAACAAGTATTCAGGTAGAAACCAGGTATAAAAAGCACATATCAAAGGTCTCCTATGTTTAAAGGGTACTGAAGATACACAGTACCAGTCACCAAGAGATTCACAGGCTAACAATCGTGGCTGACAATTCTTATTATGTGCCATGTCCTTTAACTGCATTCTCATATATTCTTACACTGCTATAAGAAGTACCTTTGCTGTATCTACATCACATAGAAAACAGGTTTAGAGAGGCTAAATATACTAGGGTCATATGGTGCCACAGTGAGCTATATATTAGACCCAGGATCTAGGCCTAGATTTGTCTCTGTCCAAAGCATACACTTAACCACAACTGCTACCTCCTGACCATTCAAGGAAGAGAAAGTAAATGTACACTATCTTATACTAAAACTGGCCTTAAGAGAGAGGACTGGAAAAAGCATCCTGAAGGAAATAAGTATTTGAATTATACTGAAAAATGACTAGGAGTTGTATATAGAAAAAAAGAGGCAAAGAATAAAAACATGGTATACTGAACACATGTGTTTATTCCAACTCCATCCTGAAGTCCTCGAAAGTGACAGTGGAAGAACAAAAAAAGGTATAAACTCATCTGTATTATCTTTTCTTTCTAAGAAATCAGTATGAATGTACATGTATACTTAAATTTCTTTCTACTCCATTCTCTTTCATGTTCTTTCATTTGATGATTCACAAAGAAAAAAAAATACTGTACCTATGAAATAAGATGCTCTTTAAAAAGAAAAGAAAACATAAGAATAAAAGAGTTGAATGTCACCCAGAAAGCAGAACCAAAGTCAAGAAAGAAAATGGGAAATCAAAAAATAAAATTAGAGGGTAAGTGCTATATAGATAACTTACATCTTATAGGTATACCAGAAAGCAAGGAGAAAGAAAACTGAGGGAAGTAGTAAAAAAAAAAAAGAAAAAAGGGGAAAAAAGAAAAAGAAAAAAAAGAAAATTTTTTAGAACTTAAAGATACGGGGCAGCCCGGGTAGCTCAGCAGTTTAGCGCCACTTTCAGCCCAGGATGTGATCCTGGAGACCCAGGATCAAGTCCCACGTGAGGCTCCCTGCATGGAGCCTGCCTCTCCCTCTGCCTGTATCTCTGCCTCTCTCTGTGTCTCTCATGATTAAATAAATAAAATCTTTAAAAAAAAAAAAAAAAAAAAAGAAAACTTAAAGATATGAGTCACCAGATGGTTATCAAGGCACCTACAAAGGAACTGAAATGGCATCAGACTTCAATAGATAGCAACATTGTAAGTAGAAAATGATATGTCTTAAACATTTTAAAGAAAGCTTTATTCCCAAATGATAGTTACATGATCTCCCAAACATGCAAGAATAAAATAAAGGCATTTTTCAGATCTATAGGTCTCAAAATTTTATTTCCCAGAAGAGAATGTTGAAACTCAAGACCTTGGGGGGTCTAAAATTCACGATTCTCAGTTCTGTGTCACACATTTCATAAATTATCTACAGTGCAAATAGTACCATACTAGAACTTTAAAAAAAATTCCTGATAGTAAAACACTGGAAAGTTAATGTAAATGAATTATTTAGCATATAGAATATGACACAGACATATTAATACATATTATATATAAATTCAACAACTAGGCATTCAATTATCCAAGCTCTACTTTTGCACAAATAACCAGGAAGTAGTGGCTACTTAAAATAACACTTGCAAAAGACCTAAAGATGTCATTCAAATTCATCATAATTTTATAAAAAGTTCTCTTCCAACAATACAGTCCCTAACAGAAAATTTTACTTAGAAACTGCATTTTTAGAATGACTGCTATAATTAGAAATTGCAATTTTTTAAAGATTTTGAGAGAATGTGAGAACATGTGCACGTGCTCACTCACCTGAGCAGAGGGGAGGGGAAGAGGGGGAGAGGGATAGGCAGACTCTGTACCCCACAAGGGGGCTCAATCCCACCACCAGGAGACCATAATCCAAGGCAAAATCAAGAGTCCCACGCCCAACTGACTGAGTCACACAGGCACCCTGATCATTTTTTTTTATTTAATAAAGAGAGATGGATATGGATATGGGTTACTGAGAAAATGATGATGCTATTAATAAAAACGTACAACAGAGAATGATGAATCAGCTTGCAAGAGAAGATTATGTACTTGCGTCTGAAAGGCAAAGTGTCAACAGCTGAAAATACAGATCAGAAATTTAGGAAAGAGGCTAAGGAAAGAGATCCACATTTTGGGAAAATCTTAAGAGATAACTTATATTGATTGTGGTACTTAGGAGATTGCCAAGAGAGAAAGTACATACAGAAAAATAGGATGACTTGAAAGAAAATAAAATTTAAAGGTGGAAGGTCTTTATACTTGATTCATACAGTATTTTCCTACTTTTTAATGAACACTTGCCAGCCATCCTGTTCTGAGCATATATCCAAAGAGAATGAAAGCAGGATCTCTGAAAGAGCTGCACTCCCATATTTACAGCCGCATCACTCACACTAGCCAAGATATGGAAACAACCTAAGTGTCTGTCAATAGTTGAATAGAGAAGATATAGTGTACAATTACATGATACAATATTATTCAGTCATGAGAAAAAAAAGATACCTTGCCATTTATGACAACATGGATGAACGCTGAGGATATTATGCAAAGTGAAATAGAATGTAGAAAAATTGAAAACTTTATGCATTGCTGGTAGGAATGTGAAACGGTACAGCTATCATGGAAAAGTGACTGGCAATTCCTTAAAAGTTAAATATAGAGTTACCATGACTCAAACTCTCCACTTCTAGGTATATACCCAAGAGAAATGAAAACCAGTGTTCACATAAATATTCACAAAATAAACCAGTGTTGTACATAAATATTATGTATTAACTGTATTCCTAACAGGCAAAAAGTAGAAACAACACAAAGGTCCATAGCTGATAAATGGATAACAAAAATATCAATACAACGGAATATTATTCACCTATAAAATGGAATTAAGTATTGATAAATGCCACAACATGGATGAATCCTAAAAATGTTATGCTAAGTAAAAACCAAACACAAAAAGCATTATATGATTCCATTTATCCTTGTTCACAGATTGTGCAAATTCACCAACTCACTAAAATTTATTTGTAATCTTCAAATCAGTAAGTTAGAGAAAACATCACTAATTCTTCCCCAAGAAGTTAAGACCACCATTGATGTTTTTTGGTATACTTTTCCCAAATAATGGACTGATACCATGATGCTGCACTATTCCTTTTTTTTTTTTTTTTTTGCACTATTCCTTAGTCTCTCAGAATCCTTTCATTACTCTTTCTGAAAATCAATGCATTTTTATTTTGTAACAGGTCTGCATTGTATTTGTACTGCATTGCCCAATTTTTAATAACAACGTGACTTTAGCTAAGACAGACAACAACCCTTTAGACAAAGACAGATGCTAATGTCAGCAGAGATGGGATGTTTGGATGAAAATTAACGTTTTTTTGTCATAATGTTTTGTTTCTCTAAGCAATTTTGAAAACGTGAAGATTAAGATACTGAGAACACCATATATTTGTGTATCTGCTTGTATATATATAAATGAATGTAGTTTTATGTATTTAATTAACTGTGAGAAGTTTTTCCAAGGTAACTGAATGTATTTGAAAATGATTTCAAAAAACCCCATCATATCCCAGGATTTTAAGGCATTTGTGAAGTTTTAGTATCAAAAGCAAACATACCGAATACTTATCTGGATTTACTGAATGCTGAAAACTTAGAAAAAGAGGTAAGAACTCAGAAACACACAACAACTTTGGGTAAGATATGACCAGTGATGGAACCTGATCCACAGGTTCTATACACTAGTTCAAAGATTAAAAATCGAGGCACCTGAGTGACCAAGTCCATTGAGCATCTGATTCTTGGTTTTGGCTCAGGTCAAAATCTTAGAGTCATGGAATTGAGCCCTGCATTGGGCTCTGCACTTAGCCAGCAGTCTGGTTGGTATTGTCTCTCTCCTCCTCTCTCCGCCCCTCCCCCTGGCTCATGTGAGCTCTCATAAATAAAGGAATGAATGAATAAATGAGTGAATGAATAGAAAATAAATTAAAAATCCATTTTCTTAATTAACAGCAAAATAAAAAATGAACATATAACCTCAATATCTATGGCCCTACACTACCCCAAGGCCCAATCAAAGAAAAAAAAATTACTGGACAAATACTGCTATGTACCCTAGTTCCTCTTCCCTCAGCACAAATTCTGTGAAATACCTTCAATGGTAATGGTTCTATTAGCTCCCTTTAACAGAAGGAAGAATTGTTAACTCCTATCAGCATGTCCTGGCACAGCACAAGAGTGTGGTTTTTACCTCACAAACTGTATTACAAATAGTGGGAATAGAGGGATCTCCATTAGGTCACAGAAGTCTTAAGATCTGACTACAAAGAAAATTTAAGGAGAGCATAAATGTCTGGAGAGTTCATAAAATCACACACATAAGAGGGGCAGAGGAAGAGAGTGAGGAAAAAGGGGAGTAGAATAATTTTATTTATTCTTTTAAGCCCCTGAAGATACTCTTCTAATTTCAGACAACTGGGTCCCCACAAAATGGGAGGTAATAAAATTGAATTTCAGTTTTCAGCCACTCAGACAAATGGGCAACACATATGGTCATAGTTCTCAAAATAGAAAATACAAATGTAAAAATGCTCAATACTTCATGCATAAGAGACATGCAAATTAAAACTACAATAACATTCTATTTTTGCCTATCAGTTCAACCAAGATAAAGTCAGACAATAATTGTGTTGGCCAAGGTGTATGAAATAGACACCCTTATGCATATACTTTGCTGATGAGTGTTAAATTGATATAACTGTAAAGATCAATTTGGCAAGACCTATTAAAATTACAGATAACACAGGACTCAGATATTCTACTTTTAGTAATTTATCCAACAGGTATATGTTGTTTGAAGTGACTTCTATAAAAAGTCCATGCTAAGCTAAAGAAAGGAATCAACTTGGGACGCCTGGGTGGCATAGTGGTTTAGCACCTGCCTTTGGCCTAGGGCGTGATCCTGGAGCCCTAGGATCGAGTCCCACATGGGGCTTCCTGCCTGGAGTCTGCTTCTCCCTCTGCCTATGTCTCTGCCTCTCTCTCTGCCTTATTCTCTCATGAATAAATAAAATCTTAAAAAAAACAAAAACAAAAACAAACCCCAAGGAGCTAAATAGTGCTACCAGCTTTATAAAAAAGAAGATACATGCACATAATATACACAAATTATCCCTGGAAGGGTACACAAGAAGTTGATTGTGCTGACTGCCTTCAGGAAACAGGACAGGGGGCAAGGGTAGGAGCAAAACATTTCACTGTATGCCTTTTGAACTTTGTATCATGTACTGGAATGGCCTATTTAAAAATTAAAATGAAAAGAAGAGAAAAAGATAATATGCCTCAGAAGAAGCCCTCAACAAAGTACCAAAAGACGTTTGGGGCATTATGGCTATATTCATAGGAAAGATGACCACCTGAGGGTCATGAAGTCTCAGGCAGAGGCCTAAGGAACCAACGACTCTCAGGGCAACTTCTAAATGTTGCTTGCTCTTCAGCAAGTGTCAATACCTTAAAAAAACAAAACAAACAAACAAAAAAAAACCCTAGTTCACTGTTGTTCACTTTAAACATGTCCCCCAGCCCTTCCTTCTTCTCCAGTCTTACCCAGCTCGACTTTAATTCAAAGAATCTTAGCAATGCTCAGTTTTATTCAACACAGACCTAAATGTGCTGGGTTTACACTAAGTACTAAAGCACAAGTAAGGACAGCAGACACAAGTCCTTACTTTCAAGGCCTCTCTAGCCCAATAGTAAATATGTGTGTAGAAAAGTAATTGTTTTCATGCTGGTAAATAATCATTGAAGAATAATCAAGGTCATGATGATTAAATGTTTCTTAATTTCAGAGTTCTGTTTTCAAGGCAAATTAATTCCAAATCTAAGATTTTTTTTCCTTATACCTTTCAAATTTAACTACTTCTATGACTTTTCTAATCAAAACTTAAAAATCACCACAGCCCCCCAGGTGATTGTACTGAAGTTATATGTTGCACTGATCAACCCAGCGCTGCAGGGGGTCATTATTTAACACAGTACTGGAAGTCCTAGTCACAATAATCAGACAAGAGGAATAAGTAAAAGGCATCCAAATTGGTAAAGAAGAAATAAAACTTTCACTATTTATAGATGACATGGTACTATATATAGAAAACCCTGAAGACTCCACCAAAAAACTACTAGAATGATAAATGAATTCAGTAAGGTTGCAGGATACAAGATCAACATACAGAAATCCATGGCATTTTTTATATACTAATAATGAAACAACAGAAAGAGAAATTAAGAAAGCAATTTCATTTATAATTGCACCAAAGATAATAAAATATCCAGGAATAAACTTACTAACCAAGGAAGTCAAAGACCTGTACTCTGAACACTATAAAAACATCAATGAAAGATACTGAAGACAACACAAACAATAGCAGGAACCCTCTTGGGGTCCAAATCATCTAGATAATACTATCTGGACCACAGTTCATTCCTTTCCTAACTCACACATATACACATCCTTGAGAAGTGGCTCATATTTATGGACATTTGCCCCACAAAAATCCCAGTTTTGCATATGATTTCAGGGGTTCTGAAAATCCCCTTAAGTTCAATCAGAGATCACAGGTTGAAAATCTCTTCATCATTAAGGGAAAAAAGATACTTGAACACATTAAAATGGTAGCTCCTATGATTTCAGAATGAATTTGGACTTATTACA
This sequence comes from Canis lupus baileyi, assembly GCF_048164855.1. Lineage (NCBI taxonomy): Eukaryota > Metazoa > Chordata > Mammalia > Carnivora > Canidae > Canis > Canis lupus. The sequence continues at coordinate 43,383,495 of NC_132856.1, read as the reverse complement.
GTTTCTAAATCAGAAGGAAATTAAGAGAACTCTGAAGTATTCACCAAAGGTACATAATTATATATGAACAAGGCAAAATAGCAAGGATATAGAAATCACTATTAACTGGAACAGAAAAAGGAATGAAGAGAATAGGGGATTTAAATCAAAAGATTTGAATCGATTTTCAGCTCTGTCACTTAAAAGCTAAGTCACAAGCTCATAGGCCTGGTTCTTTACATTTTACAGGGGATAAAAACACCACCACTTACTTCACAGAGTTGTAAAGATTATATGACACTGAAATATTTTCTGATAATTTACCAAATAAAATATACACACCACAGATTCAATAAGCAGCATCATACAGTGGAAAAAGATGGACATTCTTCACGTCTTCATTCAAAGATTTATGAAGTGCCAAAGGCCATACCAGGCCCTCATGGTACCCTGGGGAGACCTGAGTGACCAAGACAGAAGTACTCCCTGCTCTCACACTGTACAAGCATGAAATGTTATGGGCTATGGCTGGAAAGGATGTTATAAGGCATATAGATAGGGCTGAGTACTGTCTCAGAGGAATGAGAATGGCTTTCCCAGGGAAAGGATGAAACTTAAACAAGAAGAGACATCTAAACAAGACAGTGTTTTCAGGAATGAGTGAAAGTGTGTTTGTGTGTGTATGGACCTTAGTAGCACAGACCCATTGGTGAACCAGAATGGCTTGAGGTGACATGGCATAAAGGATTAAGGACCAGACTATGCCACGGTATGCAAGCCTCATGAAGAAAAACAGATTTCACTCTAACAGTGTAATGAGGAACCATTTAGAAGTTTTATTTATTTATTTAAAGATTGTACTTATTTATTCATGAAAGACAGAAAAATAGAGACAGAGACACAGGCAGAGGGAGAAGCAGGCTCCCTGCAAGGAGCCCCATGCGGGACTCAATCCTGGGACTCCAGGATCACGCCCTGGGCTGAAGGCAGATGCTCAACCACTGAGCCACACAGGCGTTCCCATTTAAAAGTTTTAAAAAGAATAAATAAATAAATAAAAGTTTTAAAAAGGACAGTGACATGAACAGATCTGCAGTTCCAAAAGGTCACTCTGGCTACTGGTTGTAGGGGGCACATACTAGTCATTCACTATTATTAAGAGGTATTATTATAACCACTATTTAAAAGATACCATAATAAAAGTAACCCTTACTATATAAAAATCAAGAAATGGTCCTTGCTCTGGAAGATGTCATGTGATGGGAAATAAGCATCTAAGCAACTAATTTTAGTAATCTGTTAAGAGTTCTATCACTGTATAGAAATACAGAAAAGGACAAGCATCACAAAGGATAAACTGCAACTGCAACTCCAGATAAAGGACGATTTTAAAAGGAAAGAAAAAGAGACGACATTCCAACCAAAGTGAACATCATGTACAAGGACATGTAAGAGCGCGTATGTATGAATAGGCTGATGTGACTCATGCACTAAATGTGTAAGAAACACTGCTGGGCAAGAAAGTTACATAAACACAGAAGTACTTCCCATGCCATACCCTAAAGTCTCTATTCTTAAATTAATGGAAATCTCTGTGATGCTACTAGAGGTTCCTGTTGATCACATGTGTTTTTAAAAAGAGAACACCAAAGTGTAATAAAGGATAACATGAAGGGGGAAAGAATGGGAGCAACGTGGACAAACAGGAGGTTGTTGCAAAGTCCTAGCAAGAAATGACAGGAGCCTAAATTTAAAACGGCAAAGAGGAGACAACGTGACCTATTTAACATGAAGGACAAAAGAAATCTCAGGCGCTCCAAGAAATACCACCTTTCAAGGGACAGGCATAATAAGAACCATCAGTGAGAGTCACAGGGAAATTCAAATGATTCAAAAGAGGGTGTGGTCTCAGACTAAAAGAAGGAAAGACAAGGAAATGACAGGCCAAGTACATTATGTATTCACACATTTACTCATCTAGAAACACACATATATGTGTATATATGTAAATATATTCCTATGTATATGCATGTATTTATAAATATGTGTATTTTTAACGTGTATATATTTATATACATATAAGTATATAAATATGGATATGTTTACAGTCTGCTGACAGCTCCAACAAGCAATGCCCCAGTAGCAAGGACTTCATCTAAAGCCCAGATCTTGGTTTCTAAACATCATTTCCCATTACAAGAGAACCAGAGCTTCTTAGACAAATGGCCAATTCCAGGGCTGGGTAAAGGGAAAGTACAAGAGAAACCTGAAATAGCATATTGTACCAGGTTAAAAAAGTAATGGCGACATGTTAAAATCACACAGAAGGGGAATTGAAAAGGTCTCACACTGGCCAAACAAGGGACAATTTATGCAAATAAATGAAATTAATGGGTCATAATTTAGTGTATAAACCAAGAATCCATGAGGCTCTGCAGCATAATTTAGTATTGGGGCAAGCGTGGTTGTCACATCTACAAGATGGGTTTCCCTGAAGCTGCCAGTTCTTTTAGAATTCATCAAATTGAGGCTGCTCCAGCCAGAGCTGTAGTCTGAAGAGGAATGGGAAAAGTTTGTGAAGTAATTAGTAATATTTTGCCTTCAAGGTGAAGGATGGCCCGGGGGTAAAAAGGCCACCAGGGTGGTGGATATGAAGAACAGTAAAGGATCAGTGTTTCTTAACTTGAATAAGAAGGCTGAATACACAATCACAATGGCTGGCCCAGACTTGCTGGCTTTAAAGACCAGCAGAATGAATACTCAGTGGGCCTTCTTTCAAGACAAATTGAAAATCACTTGCAACATGAGTCTGGCTATGAAGTTACAAAGTCTTCAGCTTCAGCCAGGCAAAGCTAGGCTATGAAGAATACCTTTTGTCTACCTTTGAAAATTAAGATGAGGTATGTAGATATGTACCCATATATTTGATTGTCAGAACTTAGAAACTACACATTGGCAAACAATATAAAATTTGTTTTTAATTTTTTTTTCTAAGTAGGCTCCACTCCTAACATGGGGCCTGAGTTCACCACCCTGAGATTAAGAGTTGCATGCTCCACCAACTGAGTCAGCCAGGTGCCCGGAGATTTGTTTTTAAACAGCTGTGACCAATTCTGTTCTTCCTAAACTCTAGGTGAAAAGAGCCTGCTGGCATACCACTTGCTTTGTTGAACTGCATACAAGACTGCATTACAATGCTAATATGGTAATTACGGTTTGGGGTAAAATTGAGTTTCAGAATAAAACTAGGAAAAGCAAAATCTAAAAGCTATGTAAACAAAAGCTCTCATTTTGCTTATAAAGTATAAAGATCATTCTGCTGATGATTCAATTTAACTTCTCCTTGAAAGAACTAGGGAAGAAACAGAACACCAGTAGCTGGTCAGTAATTAGTACAGTGCACTTAATATTCATCTACTTTCCGCTAATAGTCTTAAAAATTCTGTACTGGGATGTTTAAAAAAAAAAAGTTTTAAATTTTGCATTTCATGCCATCAAATGGTATTTTCTTCCCAAATCAAAATAAATCTCACTGCAGTTTGGGGAAAAATATCTACAGCTGAATGGAGGCCTATTTTTAAAATAAAAATAGTTTCTAAATGAGTTTCCTTATTGAAAAATAAGTGTATTTTTGTTGTTAAAAATAAATGAACAGGGGCGCCTGAGTGGCTCAGTCAGTTGAGCGTCCAACTCCTGATCTCAACTCAGGTCTTGATGTCAGGGTTGTGGGTTTGAGCCCCCATGCTGGGCTCCACGCTGTGCACGGAGCCTACTAAAAAAACATTAACTGAACAAATGAAGTTTGCTCTCAGATGCAGTTTACAAATTATAATTTCATATTTAAATGTGTAAAGCTCTCAGTCCTTTGTTATAATTTTCTTCCTTCGTATAAGTTTAATTATCCACATTTATCTCCCCTTTTTAAAAAATATTTTATTTATTTGAGAGAGAGTAGTGAAAGATAAAGCACAAACAGGGGGAGGAGCAAAGGGAGAGGGAGAAACAGGCTCCCCAGTGAGCAGAGAGCCTGAAGTGGGACTCAATCCCAGGACCCTGGGATCATAACCTGAGCTGAAGGCAGACGCCCAACCAACCCAGCCAAGCAGGTACCCCCCTTCCGAGTTTTTCTAATGCTAATATAATACCTAATAACTCAGTAAAATACAGGGTAAAATAATGTTTTTGGAAGAATGTCTAATAGAAAAGTAAAATAGAAAAAAAAAAAACACAAAAAAACACAAAAAACTAAGAACCATGAACCTCAAGAATCCAAGAGTCTAAAGTGATATTAATCAATGAATACAGAACTACATGAGAAAGCAGGGAAAGCTCTTGCTTACAAGAAGGTCAACCAAAACACACAAGTAAAAGGAATGATGGATTAGAAAATCACCACTTGGCAACCATAGTCGTTAGTGATTCAGGCAAATTTGCCAGATGTTAAAACGAATAAATAAATTGATAAAAAACAGAGTATTTTCATATGTCCAAAGGTGCTCCTCTATGATTTTTATTTTAAAGACTTCATTCATTCATGAGACACAGAGAGAGAGAGAGAGGCAGAGGGAGAAGCAGGCTCCCTGTGGGGAACCTGATGCAGGACTCGATCCCAGGACCCCAGGATCACCACTTGAGGCAAAGGCAAATATATGTACATGTCCCTGCCAACCCAACCACTGAGCCACCCAGGAACCCCTATGACACTTTTTAATTGTAAGGAGACAACAGTAACTTTACAGCAGAAAAACCTGGCAGATACCTCCATAACCAAGTGATCAAACTTGGTGATACCAATAACAGGACAAATCACCATCAAATAAAGGACACTAATAATCTTGACAAAATGTATAACCTGAATCCAAAAGAAAACTTCAGACAAGCCCAAACTGAGGAAAATTTTAATAACTTCAAAAATATTTTAAAAACTGGAAGTTTATAAAAGGCAAAGAAAGACTGAGGAATTATTCCAGATTAAAGGATACTAATGAGATACAACTCAATGTAACACTTAGCTCAGATTCTACACCAGACTTTTTTTTTCCTATAGAGGACATTATGTGTATAACTGGCAAAATCTGAATGAGATCTGCTGCTCAGATAATCAACAGTATTAGGTCATTGTACCTTGCTGGGTTTGATAAATATACTGCAGTCATACAGAAGAATGTCCTTGTTTTTACCAAATATATACTAAAATATCTTAGGGGCAATAGGCATCATATCTGTAACTTACTCCTTCAAAGTTAAAAAAAAATTAAGAGAAAATGACTAAGCAAATTTGGTAAAATGTTAACTTTGGGGCATCTGGGTGAAGGGATAAGAGGAACTTTGAGCTTTTTTCTGTGTTTGTCACTAGAATGTATCACATGCAGAATGCACAAAATAGTATTCTTGCAGTTTTCCTATAAGTCTGGAATTACCTCAGAAGTAAGAGTTAACATAACAGTATTAAGAAGAAAAACTTAACATATTTTTATTATGGTTACATATAAGACTAGATTATACCAATTTATTTATATTCAAAAAATCCTTAAGTTTCCAACTAACCTGATCATGGTCCTGAGGGGAAAAAACAACATTCCTCCTTAAAGGTCTTTTCTACCCCAGCAGTTCTATCATGGATATCCTCTCCCACTTCTCAGTCTTACATCCAAATTATTTAAAGTAGCTTTTCCAAGACACCTGAGTGGCTCAGTGGTTGAGCATCTGCCTTTGGCGCAGGTCATGATCCCAGGATCCTGGGGGGAGCCTACTTTTCCTTCTGCCTATGTCTCTCATGAATTTTTTTTTTTTTTTAAACTTCATGAGCTATTGAAACATGATCATTATGTCCTTAGGGAAACAAATTAAGAGCACATCTAAAAGAATAAAGTGTCAAAAAGACTTCACTCAAAATCAGACTGTTTGAAGCAGCCAGCATCTGAACTTTACCATTTAGATCAATTACTGGCAAACTTTTTCTGTGAAGGACAAGACAGTAAATATCTTAAGGCTTTGCTGGCCATTCAGACTCTGAAGCAACTACTCAACTCTACCCTTGCAGTGCAGAAGCAGCCAGACATTCTGTAAACGAATGAATATGGTTCTGTTCCCAAAAAACTTTACAAAAACAAGCAATGGGGCAGATGTGGTCCCTATTTAGATGAAAGGAGTTATCTGATAATAACAAAAGGGACTACCAGTAAGTTGTAGATGAGGTTTATCTTTTACCAAGTCTGATACTTATTAAAAAAAAAAATTTCAACACAGCAGTATTTGAGACCAATTTTAGGGGCAATTCTGAATTTTAAAGAAAAGGATAATATTGATCCTTATGGATACAGAATCATCTCAATGAAGGATTTGGAAATTTATCACAGAAATCCAGGGCACATAATTTCATTTTGAAATGTTGCATAGCATATTCCACATACAGTATTGGTTACAGACCAAAACTCATGTAGTGACTCAAAACTTCAGTTGGGTAACTGTGTTTTCTTTAAACTTTCTATAAAGACTTTAACACTTAACTGTCCAGGCAAATAATATGTTTGTCGAATTAAAGAAAACGTCTTGAGATAAACATGGAAAAGATAAGAATAAGAATACCATTAAAGAATAGTCCTAAAAAAAAAAAAAAAATAGTCCTACTTATCACATGTACAGAATGTTGCCCCTAAATCACCTAATCCAAGTATAACTGTATCTACCCAGATTTCTCTGCAGAGAAATCTCCAGAGAGATGCACATCCTATAATCTAAGTATTTAAAAGAGAGGCTCTGGAATCACTAGCCATCACAGTCTACTGGGTATTGAACTGAAACGAAAACTGCCAAATTCACGGGAACCTTACCTCTTCTCATGATCCAAATGAAGACTTTTCCAGTCAAATTATAATTAATCACCACTTACAACCAGCTGTTTTGCCCTGTGAAGTCTAGGGTAGATTTTCAGCATGAGGGGTGATGTACAATAATTCCTTTTGCAAACAGAAATATATGTACATGTCCCTGCCGAAAATGTAGCCTGGCAAATTTGCATGTGAAAATGAATACACACTTATGTGTAGCAATGTGTCAGGAGATGTTTCCTGTTGAGGTCTACTTTAGGAGTCAAAATGTGTAAGCCCTGTGAAGCCAAGGCAGCAGTCCTGTGTATAGAGGTATAGAAAAAGTAGCTCACTTAATCCTTTCTCGCCAGGAGTCGGGATTTTCCCAGAACGACATCCATTGTCGGCAATGGACGCACCAAAATAACGCCGGCGCCAGTGAGTTAACCACCTCTGTCCTCTTTTCACCTATTATATTTTTCATGCATCATCCAACTTCCCAACCATCTTCCTGTTTCTTCACAGAATGCACGCTAGGTTCTTGTTTTTCTTCAGCACGAAGTTGAAAATGGAGTTGAGAAAAGGAGACACATGGTCAGCTGGTGATGTTAACAAGCTCCTTGCTGCCCTGAGAAGCTAGATGGAAATGGTTCAAGTTACAAGGGGGATCATCATCAGATCTGGGAGGACAAAGAGTAATTCATGAAGCTTCATTCCCTTCCCTCCCACCCTCTCTCATTTACTGATGATCCCTATGGTCTGCCTTCACAGTAAAATCAAGATTAAGGATCTGAAGCAACCTCTTTCAATTCTTCACTTCATCCAGTATGTAGAAAGGCCAGGTGGAACACATGTCCAACAATGTTAAAGTGGCCCCAGAAGGTCAGGGAAGCTTGAAGTGGCTAACATAACCACCATCTTAGATCAATGTTTTTTTAGTATGATCTCAGAATTAACATCAGAAACTAAAACAATGCTTGGCAACAGGTGCTTAATAAAGGTTGGATGAGTAAGACATTTTCTTTTCTGCTAACGTCTACTTGAACACATAGGTGGAAGTCAGACAGAAGTAGTTAACTCTTTCAATGCCGGGATAGTAGGAGTATACAATAATCACATCAAGTCCACATGTTCACCTAAAACATGTTCATATTATGGGTTCTGATTTCAGTGTTCTGGTTAGATGCTAGCTAAAATATTTTATTTAAGGACAACCACAATCAGAGTTTTGGAATTAGAACCATGACAAATGTTAATTAGAATGACAGATGAATTAAGAGCCCCAGCACCAATGTGTAACAAAACATCAGAATTCAGTCAAGTTACATTTCTCAGTAATGCAATTCTAGATGGGTAATGATTCCAGAGCAAACTAAAGTTTGAAGAAGGAAAATCTTATTTAATGGCTTCCTTGATGCTAAGAATTAGGATAAATCCAAAGTATGGAGGTTAAGAAGGATATATTTTAAATATGAATAAAATTTTAAACCTCAAGTCAAGAGGATCATCAAACTACATAGTACTATGCAACTGCTTTGATCTTTCAGATAGGAGGAGGGAGGACAACAAGCAGGGGAAGAAATAATTTTGTAGGACTCAAAAATATCTCAACTGTGAGCATAATTGATCAGTTTAGCTAATTAAGAATATCTCAGAGAGTAATTTAAACCACTACCATTACAATAAAAAAAACTATAGAGAAATAAAGTATTTACTTTTTCCAGATTTTAAGAGACAGGTTTTTAAGAAATCATAACTATGTCTCATTTTTAAAAATGTCAACCAGAGACGTAGCAGGCAAAAGTGAACTACTAGATCTGCCCCCCCCCCTCTTGCTCTATAAAACAACGTGTGTAAGGCTCTATGTCCACTCGTGTACATGTCTCCATTCCCATCTTCCTTAAGAAGCCAGTTGTGGTACAGGCTCTACTAGCAGTCTCCAAACACAAGAGGGACTTCTTCCAGACTCCTGAGCCCTTACAAAGCAGGCCTTAAATGAAGGTTCACCCAAGTGATCGTCCCCAGCATCTCTTTCAATTAACTGGAATTCTGGTTCCTGTAGTTCCCATGTTGTATCATAACCGGATTTACTATGAATCCTTTCTTTTATTAAAGTTTATAAAAAGGAAGGATTTCATAAGGTTTAATAAGGTTGAGTTCATGATAAACTGTAAGTGGTGAAAGAATAGTATGAGTAGGAGCTCAAATAGGTCAACGAGAGCTGAAACCACACACTACTTAAAGAAGGGTCTCAACAGCAAATTACAAATACCAAAAGTAAGTACAGTGAACAACCAACCAACTACTCATTTTGCTCAGTGTGAGGCCAGTTCCATAGGGGTCAAATCACAGGATCTAATGAGTGTGCTTTGTAGTCATAATTGGGGACAAGGAGGATTCAGATGTCCATCTTGCTGCAAATAAACCTGTACTGCTGGTTTATCTGGCTCCTTCACTTCTGGCAGAAGAGAGGAACAGAAAAATAGAAGCTAGGAAGTAACCTGTTCCCACAGAGTCCTCAAGACCTGAATCCCAGATCCAGAATACTTAGAATCGAAATGTATTACCTCTTTCCTAGGCTCATCCTGTTATTCACTCCTGTGTTTATCTAAGACCCAGCCTGGGTTTTCTGCAAAGCACACCCTGCACATATTGCTACATTAACAAGAGATTATGCATGTATTAAGCATAAGGGTTCCATATCTCTCTATTTTTCCTCTAGATAACATCTTTTATCCAAAGAAATAGGCATTTAAAGGCAAGCCTATTTCAAAAACAGTAATGGAACTGAATATCAACTAGCTCCATATAAAGTTGTTTTACTAGAATAGAAATTTATGTGCAATCATTTTTGATGAGAAGTTGCTAAATTAAACCAAATCCTTGGTTTTCCGATTAATTTTTAATTTTAATTTCTAGTTAATCTAATACAAATTTCCAATTAATTTCAAGATTCTTTTTCTTACATAGAATCTTACAAAAACTTTTTAAATGTATGGGCACCTGGGTCCTCTGCCTTTGGCTCAGGTCATGATCCCAGGGTCCTGGGATCGAGTCCTGCATTGGGCTCCCTTCAGGAAGCCTGCTTCTCCCTCTGCCTGTGTCTCTGACTCTTTCTCTGTGTCTCTCATGATTAAATAAATAAAATCTTAAAAAAAAAAAAAAAAAAAGAATTTTCAAATGTAGAATCATACGTTATTCAAAGGATTTGTTTTTGTTTTTAATGTAAAGAGCACTTGAATAACTAAATTCACTGCCGTGATATGCTTTTCTAAATGAAGAAAAGGGGACATCTGTGTATTAGTTTGGCTGCTATATCTCTTGCCAAAGTTTAAAAGATGTTTGAGACATTTATAATCAGCTGTCAGTAAGAGAGATGGTATTCCATTTTTCAAATACATGTATAGTTAGGAAAGTAGGTAATTCAACTTAAGATTCGTTGAACTCTAGACCTGAGTAATTCAGGTTAAAACAAAAATGTTTTCTTACCTTTAGGTCTTTCCAACTATCCAGGAGCTTGGTGGCCAAATCACTTATATCTACTGTTTTATCTGGCTGTTCCTGGCTCCTCTCACTCTCCACATCAGATACACCCTCCTCTTCATCTTGGGATGGGGTTTCCTCAGCAATGGTTTCTTCCAGTTTCGTGCCATTGCCCTCTTTGGGCTCTATTTCAGTGTCAGCCTCTGGTTCAGTTGTGGGTAGCTTACTGGCTTCCACAGTGATTTCACTCTCAACTTTAGATTCAGGTAGCTGTTGTGTGAGTAGCTGTTGTGACTGTAACTCTTCCTCTTCCTCTATAGGGACGTTTTCTAACTGGTCAAGGTCCTCCTTGCCATCTTTGCCTTCCAGCTCACTGGTAGCATCAGAGATTGCACTGTCCATGCTATTTTCACTTATAATTTTAAGTCTGCGAAACATGAGCTTCTTGGGGGTGTCTGTGTCAGCTTCTGTGCTCAGCTTGGTGGAAGGATCAGGTGTGTTGAGTGGTGTGTGAGCACGTGACGTATTCTCACTTGAATACCCATCTCCTTCACTCAACTGAGGAATGGCAGTTTTGGTCTGAGACCAGCGTTGAATAATTGGAAGTACTTTGCTTTCTTCCAACATATTTTTAGTAGGAATGGGTAAGTGTTCCAAAGTCTTTATAATCTGATTAAACAAAATAAAAAAAAATAATCACATCACTTTACAGAGTTGACTTTTCAAGTCTCTGGTTGGGACTCAGATCATTCCTGTAAGAGCAGTGGGTTTTCTTAAAAGTCTTAAGACCTAAGTCCCTATAACTACAGAAGGATTTAAATGTCATAATATTATTTTCCTCTAGAAAGGAAGGAAAACTTTTTAAAGACTGACCAGCAAAAATAAGATGTGGAGAAAGTAACTGCTCACAAGATCAAATAGGACCAATTAATAACCTCTACTGGTAGTTCTCAAACCTGTGTAATTTTTAAAATATATATAGTAGTGGGCCTCATCCTGGCTATGTTTTTCTAAAAAGTTTTCTAAGTGACTGCGATATAAGCTTGGGAACTATGCAACAACCTATATTTAAATGATGTTTTACCCACAAAAAATGCAGATAGTACTTACCTCTTTTAGCCTCTGAGAAACAGCTAACAAAAAAGACTTTTCTTCAGAGATAACCACCCCTCCACTCTGAAATCCAAGAATTTCTTCCAAAGTACTCCCTAATGCAGTTCTACAGAAACTCCAAGGTAGGTTGTTCCCTTCTATTTCCTAGATGAGATGCTGCTAAATTCATAAATCATTTAATAAAGCCAAGAAGACCCTTACAAAAAAGGGAGGGAGAAATCCCAGGTCTTCCTCAACTTCTACTTATTGACAAATCTCCTGCGAGAAGAATGGAGGCAAGACAACCACTTATTTGCTCATTCCCATTTTTATTTTTATTTTTAGAAGTGATTAAATGCCTTTGGTATATCAGAAACTATGATCAAAAAGAAGTACATTTAAACTAGGTTTAAAAATAATTTCATGAGAAGGTATAAATATCACAACTCCACTAACAACACTGCCAATGAACATTTAATTTAGATCTTTAAAACACTTACTGACTCCTCAAAAACATTCTTACTCTTGCCATTCCAGAATTTGGCTCTTCACTAATTTTTTAGAGTCCCAGAATATAAGTTTCCTATCTGTTTAAAACTATGGCTTTAGCAACAAACTGGATCTTTCACTTAACTATGATAGGATATTTTGCTCTTAAATTCCCAACTATGCAGTATCAACTATAGGGACACAAAAGGAAAAACCATGGGGCAAACTTGCTACTAGCAAGGTGTATGTAAAAAGTTATAGTTACAGGAAGGATACCAAGATGATAATATTTATTTAATAGTGGTAAACATAGTGCTAAATTCATTATTACTGATACTATCACTCAACCTAAGCAATCTATATAGCAGTTTTAGGAAATAAGCAAGTTGAATATGAACTGACTAACCTCTTCCTGAAGCTTCTGGTTACTTTCCCGGCCATCACCTAGTTCTGCCATCCAGATCCATAACAATGAGAGCCCATGACGTTCCAGAAAAGACTTCAGGCAAGATTGTGAATGTGTATTCTTCCATGCAGGAAGGGAAGCAGGATGCAGGATATCGGGGTGGGGGTCGGGTGGGCAATACCAGACAGAGCATTAAAAAGGGTCAACAAAGGGGAATAAAAAGTTTGTTTATATTCACAAAACACTTAGAAACTATTGTGATTAATGCAACTAAAAGATACAAATAATAAATGCTTTATTTTTTTTTTAATAAATGCTTTAAAGTAAAAGATTATAATCTTTTTTGATACCTAAGTTGCATTCAGTCAATTTGGTCTTTATGTAAACAGATTTTACAGAATAACATATAAATATCAATGTGTCATTTACAATGAAATTCAATTCTGAAAAAAAATAAATAAATAAATAAATAAAAAAAAAAGAAATTCAATTCTGAAGGACTAAGAACCAAATTACATTCAGCATTCTTACTGAAAAAGCTAAAACTGTAACAATTAGTCTAAATCATTTTCATTTCTCTCTTCCTTTCAGATGCTTGTTCAAAAGGTGTTTTTCTCTTCATTTTCTTTTAAATCATTCATTTTTATTGTTCAACTTCTTGTGGCATACTTAATAAACTGGAGTAAATGAAATTGCTCTTAAAATTCCTTGCTTCAAAAGAAAAAAAAAAAATTCCTTGCTTCAAGACCATGTGGTAAAAATAGCCTTGGGATACTAATAATCAAAGGAGGAGGACTGTATCAAATGTCATGAATTATTACACAGAAAAATCCCACAGTGTTCTTTGACTAGAAATACAAACAAGATCTACTAACAGATTAAATAATGCTGAACTCTTAAGATATTTTTAAGAGTACAAACTTTCAAAGTCATATAGAATTCACAAACCATTTTAAAAATAAGAGTAACTCTCCTCAGAAGTAACCTTCTGTCATCATCATTCTAGATTGTACTTTCAATGCCCCACCTCAAATTCAGAAATCAAAAATAAATTAACATCAAAGAGCTCACCTGTATAAGTTCAAGACACGTAAGTTTCTGTTCCAAAGTTTCAATTCTAACCATTAGCCGGGATAAGCTGAGCACCTGGTTTTTATCAGAGAGACCCTCACCATTCTCCATCAGAGCTTCTAGCTCCCCATCTACCTGCCATAGCAAAGAAATACATCTGGTTAAAAAACCACAAACACGCCACTAATCTAAGAATTAAACCACCTAAAAAGATGTTCAACCTTGCCAGTAATAAGGAAAACAGAGTTAGACCCAAAGTAAGAAACCATGTCACATTTACTAGATTAATCTAGGGAAAAATGAAGTCTGATAATATCAAGTCCAGGCAAAGATGTGGATCAAAAGGAACTTTATATACTGTTAATGAACGTAATAAGTGGTATGATCAATTTGAAAAGCATTTCATTCACTCATCAAATATTTACCAAGTATTTATTATATGTCAGTTATAATCTCAGGTGCGAAAGTCATTGCAATGAACCAAAATAAACAAAAATCTGCCTTTATAGGAGACAACAAATTAGTATTACATGAGAAGTATGCCAGGAAAAAAAAAAAAAAAAAACCACTGGCTTCAAAAATAAAATATTTGTATCCCGTATGCCTACCATTGCACACCTAAGAATAAACCCCAGAGAAACTTCTACACATGTGTACTCACAGAATTATAACAATGTTCATTATTGAATGACCATTATAATAGCAAAAAAACACTAACATCTGTAACCAGGTTGTATAAACTAGCATTTGCATACAATGGATTATTATACCACAGTGAAAGGAATCAAGAAGCAGCCAAATGCAACAACATTCATCAACTTATATTATTACAAGAAAAAAATTCCAGAAGATTACATACTGTATGACTCTGTTTTTATAAAACTCAAAAACAAAATTTTCATAGGTGCAGGTCTGAAAACTCAATTTTAAAAAGGCAATGGATGTAAAACAAAATTCAGAACAGTGGTATCCTCTGGGGCTAAGCAGGGCGCTGGAAGTAGAGAAGTGCTCACAAGTGGTTCTTTTATAATTATTCCTTATAACTTTTACATATATACTCTGGATGTTTCAAATATCACATTTAAATAATGGGGAAACAACAACAAAAAAATCTACCAGTGGTTGTTTTCCAGCTATGTTATAAAAGATATAAAGATGTCTTACAGAACTTACTATTGGGGATGCCTTAAGAACTTACTATTCGGGAGATAAAAATAATTCATATGAAAACAAACAATGAAGCATTAACATTAACTGTAAATGCTTAAAAACTAAGAAGGAAGGGAGTTAGAATAAGTCACCAGAAGTGAATTCACAGAAACAGAGTTAATAATAGGTAAGATACTGGAGGGAGAGGGTAAAGGGAAAATCTTAAACACAGGGAAATGGAAAATTCTGACAGTGCCTCGCTTGGCCTGGCTGGAGTGGATAAGGTATGGTAAGGAAGTGAGAAAAACCTCATCAAAAGAAAGGCTGGTGTTAGATCAGAAGATCTTGGAGGTGATATGTATAAGAATCTAGATTTGATGTGATTGAGCAAGAGAGCGCTATTACTGAATCGAAAATGGGGAATAATCTGATCAAAATGGAATTTGAGAGTGGCATTAGTGTGGCAATAACAGAATAAAATATACACAAGATAGCAACCAAAAGAGAAGAGATAAAGACAGCATTAAACCAACATGGCCTGAAATGATGTAAGTCTAAAATGCGCTGATAATAAATTAGAGGAAAGGAAATCTGAAAGAATCTTTTTTTTAAAGACGTTTATTCATTTATTCATAAGAGATAAAGAGAGAGAGGCAGAGACACAGGCAGAGGGAGAAGCAGGCTTCATGCAGGGAGCCCGATGTGGGACTCACGCCCTGAGCCAAAGGAAGACCAAAGGGAGACGCTCAACCACTGAGCCACCCAGGCATCCCAGAAAGACAAGAATCTTAAGGAAATTTTCTGTTACTTAACTTTTTATCATCTCAAGATAATTTTAGGCAAGGCACTGAACATTTCTATTTTATATTAAACCACAAAACTCACCTAACAGTAAAGAACAAAAATATGAAAACATGAAATGCTACTTGCAAGAAGCTGAAGAAATGTAAACTCATTTTTTCCCTTCTAAAATGTACATTTAAGGTTCATTTCTTTTTAATTTCCAGTATCATTTCTTATGTTTTATATAGATTAAGAACATATACAGAAAAACCAATTTAGATATTAACCCAACATAATTTCCTCGAAGATGTTGTTTCCCTGCATATCCTAAATGTGTAACTTCCTGTCTCAAATACTAGAGGATTAGAATAGGAAAGACCAAGGGCTTTAAAATTCCACCTTCCCCCCAAATGTACCAGCCAGAACCTCACTTTGGACTGTTTCAAAATACAAATACTACTGGGTTAGGAGATGAGGTTTTCTGGGGTACCTGCGTGGCTCAGTTAGGCCTCTACAGATTCTTGATTTCAGCTCAGGTCATGATCTCAGGTCACGAGACTGACCCTGCATGGCGCTCTACACTCAGCACAGTCTGCTTTGTCCCTCTCCATCCCCCTCTGTCCATCCCCTTCCAATCAATCAATCAATCAATCTTTAAAAAAAGAGAGAGATAAAAAAAAGGAGAGAGAGAGAGAGAGGGAGGGAGAGGCGGAAAAGACTTCTTTTCATAATTAGGCAGGAAAAGATTCTCTAACTCTGAACATATAAGAGATAAAACTGAGTTCCTTTTCATTTAATAGACATTCATTCAATAGATACTAGAGTATATAAAGCTCTGCTGGTATATAAAAACAGTAGCATTCTTAGGGAAATAAACAACAAAAACATAGAAGCTGAAGTAAAAATAACAAAATTTTGCAAACACAATACAGAAGGTGAATAACCTTTGAACATTCCCACTACAATTATAAGCTCGATGGCCATAACATACATAAAGATTATCATGCCAATCCCAAGTATAATACAGCTTCCATAATTTTGGGTGCTCAAGTGGACAATTGTGAATTGTGGGATTAATAACTCCTAGGATACGTGGGAAGAAGGGAGCCAGGAAACCAACGGATGCCTTCATTCATTTACATTTAGTACAAGTATTTATCTTAATTTATGGGTCACCACCTTCCAGAAAGGATTTGAAGTAACTAAAAGTCAACATAAAAGTATTAAGGTATATTTTAATAAATTATTGATAAGCGAACATTTATATATATGCATAATTCTATAGCACTTAGAAATTTACTGTTACGTACTTAATCAGTCTAAGAAATTATTTACTCTCTTTTTTAGTACTTTAGTATTTCAGCCATGAACTATCTTTATTTTTTTTTTTTAATTTTTATTTATTTATGATAGTCACACAAGAGAAAGAGAGAGAGGCAGAGACACAGGCAGAGGGAGAAGCAGGCTCCACGCACCAGGAGCCCGATGTGGGATTCGATCCCGGGTCTCCAGGATCGCGCCCTGGGCCAAAGGCAGGCGCCAAACCGCTGCGCCACCCAGGGATCCCTATGAACTATCTTTAATGGCTCAGCAGAATTTGTAATACTTTCTGATGAAATATAAAGAAAAGCATGTAAATGATTAACAAACAGGTGAGCAATATCCATGCAATCAACATGCAGGTGAAAAAAAAGGGGCAGAGGGATGCCAACACTGCCAGCATTCAGGAAGGGTCCCATCTGCCCTCCCCTGGTTATAATACCTCCTCTTTGCTCTTGAGACATCTCCTAATTTTTAAAAAAATCGTTCTCTCTGGGATGCCTGGGTAGCTCAGCAGTTGAGCATCTGTCTTTGGCTCTGGGCGTGATCCGGGATTCCAGGATGGAGTCTCAAGTCCCGAAATTGGGCTCCCTATGGGAAGCCTTCTCCTAATGCCTATGTCTCTGTCTCTCTGTTGCTTACAAATAAATAAAATCTTTAAAAAAAATCGTTCTCTGATTTTTTAAAAATTTTTTTTTTATTTATTTATGATAGACACACAAAAAGAGAGAGAGAGAGAGAGAGAGGCAGAGACACAGGCAGAGGGAGAAGCAGACTCCATGCACCGGGAGCCCGATGTGGGATTCGATCCTGGGTCTCCAGGATCGCGCCCTGGGCCAAAGGCAGGTGCCAAACCGCTGCGCCACCCAGGGATCCCTCGTTCTCTGATTTTTAAAATAGGTTTACCATCTGTGTATAAACTCCTAAATATTATAACTTTTGTCTATTTTTTATCTTTATGGAAATCATACTGGACAAAACTTCTGTGTCATGCTTGTTTTTCATACATCCTTACATTTTAGGAGTCCTCCATGCTGTTGCATGCAGCCACAGTTCCTTCACTTTAATGACTAGTTTTTCATTCTAGGATTACATTATAATTTGTCTATATTAGTGTTAACGGATATTTAAGTTGTTTCTACTTTTTCTAACATAAGCAATGCTGCTGTGACTCCTGATACACATACTTACACTTTCAGTAAATAATTTAAAGATTTACGTATTTATTAATTTGAGAGAGAGAGAGAGAGAGAGAGAGACAAAGAGCGAGAGAGAGTAAGAGACAAAGAGCGAGAGAAAGTGCTCTTGCACGCTGAAGTACATGTGCAGAGGCGGAGGGAGCAGCAGACTCCCTGCTGAGCAGGGCCTTGAGATCATGACCTGAGCCAAAGGCAGATACTTAACTGACTGACACACCCACATACCCCTCCAAAGTGTTTTCAAAAGTGGTTGTATCCACTTAACACCCCCACCAGCACTGTAGGAGATCTCCTGTTCTTATGAGTTATCAGACTTTTTATCAAGTCTGAGCATATAAATGACATCTGACATCTGATAGTTTTGATATTCCCTCATCACTAATGAGGCGGAACATCTTTTTATTGGCTTTTTGAATTTTTAAATTTTTTTATTAATTATTTTATTTTTATTTAAAAAAATTTTTTTAGGCTTTTTGGATTAATGAAGTGTCTGGATGTTGTCTGTTATTTTTCTTTTGTGTTGGATTTTTTTCTTATTGATTAGTAGGAGCTCTCTATATATTTTGGATATTAATACTTGTTTGTTCTGTGTTGAAAGCCAAGTGTTTCCTCTGTGTTTTTTCATCCTTATTGTGTAAATTAGTTATCATTAATTTGTTTCACAAACTCAAAAGAGACTAAGGGAAGTTTCAGACTATTCCATGTTTGTACTTTACAAACTACAAATATCATCACATAACAGGGACTTAATATACCTCCATCAGCTAAGTATTTAGCCAGTAATTACATTAGGTAATTAATTACCTGGTTTGTGACGTCCCCAAAAAAGACAACCACCTTTGATTGGAAGAGCTTCTAGATTTGTTAAGCAGATAAGCTATAGATAAATACAATCATAAGAAATAAAAAAATGTTTGCCAATTAAGGGCTAATATGGGGGATGCAGGCTATAGTTCTATTAACATATTTTTAATAGTTAAAATATGCAAAACTATATTTTAAACTGTGCTATCAGAGGACCTGGGTGGCTCAATTGGTTAAGCGTCTGCCTTTCGCTTAGGTCATGATCCCAGGATCCTGAGATCGAACCCAACTGGGCTCCCTGATCACTGGGAAGCCTGCTTCTCCCTTTCCCATTTCCATTCCCTCAACTTGTGCTCTCTGGCTTTATCTGTCAAATAAAATCTTTAAAAAACAAACAAACAAACCATGCTATTTTATCCTTTCTGTGGTATCCTCTACCCAAAAGTATTCCCAAGACTCTAATTGTAGCTGACTAGAATTCAGAATCTAGGTATACAGAAGGGAATTTCAGTAGGAGACAATCTAAGTAAAACTAAAGCTCAACACTTCATTACCAAAGTCAGGGGAAATAACCCTCCTAGAAACCTAGAATCATTCTAGGTCATTCCTCTATCTGTGCAAAGTTTTATCCAAATCATTCTCATTCTGGAATAACTTCAAATTCACAACCAGAGTAACCCATGATGACTGGATTCATGTTATACCTAATTCAGTCTATAAAAACCAAAGCCTATACTGATACAAACCATTACCAGAATAAATACAAGCAAACAAAGAAAAGGAATGCCTACACTCTAGTGCCTTCGGATGTTCTTGAATCTTACCAGATAGAAAGTCATCTGATATTGGTATGATGGAGATATAACGCCGCCTAAAAACCATCATATTTTAAGGACGCCCCCTACCAATAATACAGTTTTTAGAAAATGCTTGTTCTATAAGTTTTGAGAACAGGAAATAGCCAAAGGGAAGTTTTTATGTGGATTAAGCACAAATCATGTTTAATAACTATTTTGTGGCTGTTCTATTAACTATCAATTATAAAACAATGAAAGTTAAAAATGAAAGCAATCTTAACGAAGGTTAGAGAATAATTTCCTGCAACAGGCAAGTCAAGAAGGCTAACAGGCTTTGACCCAAGGACTCAACTTCCATGGACACGCCTTTAAGAAACATGTGTAGAAGAGACATGTACAGGGCAGCCTGGGTGGCTTAGTGGTTTAGCGCCACCTTCAGCCCAGGGCCTGATCCTGGAGACCTGGGATCAAGTCCCACATCAGGCTCCCTGCATGGAGCCTGCTTCTTCCTCTGCCTGTGTCTCTGCCTCTTTCTCTCTCTCCCTCTCTGTGTCTCTCATGAATAAATAAATAAAATCTTTAAAAAAAAGAGAGAGAGAGACATGTACAGATACTATGACATTACCAGCCAAAGCTTAAGAACACTAGCGTCCATTACTAGGACTACATATAAACTTAAAGGATGAAAAACCTTTTAACAGTTAAAAATATGTTTAATATAAATCAGTGTGGATCAGATTTTAGAACAAGAATAAAAAAATTAGGGCAGCCCAGGTGGCTCAGCAGTTTAGTGCCGCCTTCAGCCCACAGTGTGATCCTGGAGATCCGGGATCAAGTCCCATGTCAGGCTCCCTGCATGGAGCCTGCTTCTCCCTCTGCCTGTGTCTCTGCCTCTCTCTCTCTCTGTGTCTCTCATGAATAAATATATCTTAAAAAAAAAAGAATTAAAAAATTACAGAAATAAACATACCATTTCTAAAACTCTATACAAAACAATATAAGAAAAATCTCTGTACCCAACTGCAGAGTTTATTGTGAGAATTACGTGAGTTAATGTGTCAAGCGCTTAGCAGAGTGTCTGGCACACCATTACAATCTATATGCTCTCCAAAAAGAGAGCTGAAGCACACACAATACTCTAATGAACATGTTCATCTTGAGTGGTCTACCAACACAGGTATTTGTTGAAACTTTCCTTTTTGGCACTTTTTAAAAGGCCTTTTATATTTTTCAACTGCCCTTTCCAACAGTTTTTGCTATCTATGGCTTCTTATGGAGCTCAGATTTTCCATATTAATTCTCCCCAATTAATTTGGGCTTCCTGACCTCACCTTTTAACCATTATACTTTTATCCCCTTGTCCCATTACATCTTCTATCTCATCTAAACAGTGATTTAAACTTTTTTTTATTAAAGATTTTATTTATTTGAGAGAGAGAAAGAGAGCATATGCACATGCACACAGCAGGGGGAACATGACAGGGAGAAGCAGGTTCCTTGTTGAGCAGGGGGCTCGATCCTAGCACCCTGAGATCATGACCTGACCCAAAGGTAGACGCTTAACCGACTGAGCCACCCAAGTGCTCCTGAATAGTAATTTATACTTAATTTCTGCAGCCATTTATAATTCTTACTGTAGGAGTTCCTGAAAATCCCAGGCATGAGGTAACTGCTAAAGAATCATAAGGGAATTTGCTGACTAATCCCTTTAGCCCCCTAGCCCCTGCTCTTAACCCTCCACTAAGATTCATAGGTCTGGGGATAGACCCAAAAAATGTGCATTTTCACTGTGGGCTCTGTCAGGTGGTTCTGAGGCTAAGAAATACCGTTCTGGTGAAGGGATCCTCAGAAAAAGGGAAAGGGAATTTTAAAAAACAACATGAAGTCCTTGTCTCAGTTAGGAGTCCCTTTATTAACAAGCTAGATCCTTCCTCCAGTAGTAGTAACTGAGGTGACTGGGGGTAGAAAAAAGGCTACTGATTACTGTGCTAATGTGGTAATTGAAAAGACCCACTTTCACCATTCCATTCTCACTCCTGGGTTGCCTGTTACTTCTCAAAACTCACTTTATACTCCAAAGAGGATTTTCAGATATTATAGGAACACGTGTAAACTTTTAAGAGTTCCACACAAAAAAAACCCAAACCAATATGAAAAGATTAGAACTGTAGATCAGACTTAAGTAAGCTAGTAGATAAACATTTTATTTGTACTTAGGATAAGAAGTTTTACAGGCTCCAAAAAACTATTAGCCCATGTGTTTATAAGATGGCTTCAATAATTCTCAATACCTAAATCTAATTTCTATGAACTGGAAATAAAAATAGCAACCATACTTTTCCTGATTAGTTCATCTGATCCTGACTTTCTCTGGCTGTAGTCTGACTTTTCAAATTTCAGTCAGAAAAGCTACTTCCCTTCTTAAAACATTTATGGTAAAAGTTGAAAGAAAAGATGAAACACTTACTGAATCCTTCTTACGGGATCGCTCCTTCTTCATTTTTCCTCCTGCTGCTCTGATACTGACTCTGTTCTCTCCTCCCAGGTAACCTCGGCAGTTAGCTGACCCACAGAAACATTTCTGAGCTTCTTTTCTGTTTAAGGAGCATAGGAAAGATGTCAGCTATGTGAAAGTAAACCATATAAAAATGTCAACAATATAACAATCACATACAAGACAGAAATCAATTCAGCCTAAAAACAAGTAACTATTTTAAGAGACTCCAACAAACCTGATACTATTTAAGGCAAATGCCTGAAAACTGCTATTAAAAAAATAGTCATTCTTTTCCCAGTTTTCCTTCATTAGCTAGACAAAATCAGTCAAGAAACCAATGAGTAATTCCTCCACTTTATGAGTACCTACTAATGTATAAAAATAAAAGCTCATTTACATATTTGAGCTAAGAACAAAACTGCTTAAATAATTCAACATCTTTTTTTTTTTTTAAAGTACATGAGAGACACAGAGAAAGAGGCAGAGACATAGGCAGAGGGAGAACCAGACTCCCTGTGGGGAGCCTGATGTAGAACTAGATCCCAGGACCCCAGGATGATGCTCTGAGCTGAAGGCATATGTTCATCCACTGAGCCACCCATGGGTTCCAGCTCAACATCTCTTACATGTAAATGTTTAACTGAACAAACAAAATGTATTGTTATAAATACATATACAGATACAAAATTCAACATATACAGGATACTTAAAGGAAACACAGGATTATTAAAAGTTACCACATAAAAATGAAATACTAATAAGAAACATAGTAATAAGTAAATATAACCATGGAGTCAAGAAAAATGGTGGAAAGAACACAAACCTAACTTTACAAGCCTGGGTACAAACCATCACAGCCATTTATTTATTCTGTGACTAGAGCTACCTGAGAAAAGCATGAAGAACTGTACCAAACGGAAACTGATTTAGTTTGACACTAGTAATTAGAGGCCTAAAAATAAATTATTCAATAAGTAGAGCAAGAAATAACAAACAACACTTGATTTCTAGTTCCCCTTCCTTCAAAGAGGACAGTGCAAACATAAGAGGAAAAAAAATATGAAGCCCTACGTACAACCTGGTCTGCATTCATTCCCTGAATGCTACACCAATTGCCTACAAGTCCACAAGGTGCTGCAAAATGGAGATACCATTACTACTTCATTTATTAGCTGAAATGACCTCCAAAGAACTTCCTCTCATCAATTATTTGGTTTAAACTAGAGAAGAATTAACTTAGGGAAGACAGGATAAAAGCTTGATTTTTTTTCTCTTTTTTAAACTTTTAAACCACTTTTTAAAAATCATGAATTGGGGGTGCCTGGATGGCTCAGTGATTGAGCATCTGCCTTCGGTTCAGGGCGTGATCCTGGGGTCCTGATAATGACAGCCTGCTTCTCCCTCTGCCTATGTTTCTGTCTTTCTATCTCTCACGAATAATTTTTTTTAAAGATCTTTCAAAAAAGAAATTAAAAAAATAAAAATCATGAATTGATTTATTCACCAATGCTCACTGCAGCATTATTTACAATAGCCAAAAGGTGGAAACAACCCAAATGCCCACTGACAGATGAATGGATAAAACAAAATATGGTTTGTGTGTTTATATATACATATATACACACGAGTACATATGCACGCACACAATGGAATATTATTTAGCCTTAAAAAAGGAATGAAATATTGGTACATGCTACAACATGAACCTTAAAAACATTATGCTAAAAAAGTCACAAAGTATCACATTTGTATGATTCAATTTATGTGAAACACACAGAATAATCCATAGATATAGAAGTAGATCAGTGTTTGCCAGGGGCTAGGAAAAGGGAGAAATGGGGCCTGATAGCTTAATACATACAGAGGCTGCTTTTGGGATGATTAAAATATTCTGGAACTAGAGAGTGGTGATGGCTATACAAAATGTGACTGTAGGGACACCTGGGTGGCTCAGCGGTTAAGCATCTGCCTTTGGGTCAGGGTGTGATCCTGGCCTGGGGATCAAGTCCCACATCAGGCTCCCTGTGGAGAGCCTGCTTCTCCCTCTATGTCTCTGCTTCTGTGTCTCTCAGGAATAAATAAATTTAAAAATCTTTTAAAAAAATATGACTGTATTAAATGCCACTAAATTGTACACCTTAAAAATGGTTAAAAAGGTGAATTTTATGTTATGCGACATTTTCAACAAAAAATAGCTAAAACATGAAAAGAAAATCATGAATTGGTTCCCTTCTATTATGACTAAAGCACTTTTATTTTTAAAGTATCATTAAATCTCATGGATTTTACATAATAGGTTTCAAACCACTATAGTTATTATCCTTATTGGTGCTTAAGTGTTAATAAGAAGTTTCCCACTTATTGTGAGAACCTATTCAAGCTAGCTCCAAGTCCCTTTGACAAGACTGTCATCTTTAAAAAAAAAAAAAAAAAAAAGACTGTCATCTTTTATACATGGGTTTTCTGGCATGACAAAATAATCCAAGATCATCTGGTTCAATTTCTGTCTTAACTTGAAATCAGTCACTTCTCCAAGGAACCCTATTCCTTTTAGTGGGGTTCTATGAAACCACAACATAGATGCTGGGGGTATTCATTGCTACTACATCAGTTGTTATTTTGGTTAGAGAGATTAAGTAAATTATTTTTCAATAATGTGGTATGGATCAGAAAGATTAGTCATGAGCTGATAACTAATGGATGATGGATATACAGGGATTTATTACACTATTCTCTTTACATGTACATGCACACACATACACTGTAGACATTTATGTAATAAAAAGGGCTTTTTAGTTACATAAGAAGCATAATTATACAAATAAGCATGAAATTCAGAGGAAATTTATGTAGTTCATGTACAAATCCCTTTATGGCCACAAGTGTCATACAGTAGGAAAAATACACAAAACTAAGAGTAAAGAGTTGTGGGTACATATTACTTTCTAGTAATTCACATCAAAGTCTTAAATCTTTATATCTGAACAGTCCATTTCCCCATTAGAAGCAGCAAAACAGAATAAAAACAAAACTCACCCATATCTTTGGAACTGATAGTCAAATGTTAACTCTGAGCCTGAAGGAACCAGTTTGGTGGTAAAAAACCCGACTCTCAGTTGTCCGTTCACAGTCCACTGAAATGTTGTTTTTAAAAGAAAAGAAATTAGTAACTGATTAATCTGTTTTTCTTTAAAGATCATCATCTGCCTTAATTACACATGTGCCTCTTTACACTATAAAAGCTTTTCCAAATAGCAAGTAAGGACATTTTTCTTTAAATAAACTAACATATTTAAGTGTTACTCTTATTTAATACTACCAGATTGAGTATTGCCTATAATTTGTCTCTAATAAAAGTAACTGCTACTTTAACTTGTCTAATATACATTTCCACACAATAAAAATTCCCTTATACTAAAAATACGCAAATAGGAAATGCTTGTCACTGACTATCATAGGCAAACTGGTATTGCCTTGTATTATGTTAAAAGTAACTATTCTAAGATGAGATGGAACATGGAACTAGGTAAACAATGATGACCAATGTTTAATTTCATGAAGCAGTGGTCATATGACTGACTGTAGTGAAAGGAGAAGAAAGCATGAAAACAGTTGCATGTAACTCAAGAATTCAAATGGGAGTAAATATACAGGGGTTAGAACTGGTAGCTCCAGAATATGATGTAAGATATAAGTCAACCGTAGAGCTCCTGTCCAGACCATGTGAACATGTTACTGATGAAAAAAACCCAGACTTAAAAAGATGAAGGGACCCAGTACAATTGGAGTCTCACAGTTAAACATACGGCTTAGCAGGTATAAGCAAAAACTACAACCAGAACTTAGGTTAAATGATTATGGACTTGGTTCTCCTATTTATTATATGGCTTGGCTCTTAGAAGAACCATATCTAATATATTAGTACGCAGATCAAAGGACAAAAATACCTAGGAGTCAAAAGCACTATTTTAATATTAGAGAGAATCATTGATATTAGTTCTCTAGGAAGTGGGTCCATTGCTTTCTTAGCCTAAAAAGGAACCAATGTTCTAACATATACATATTTTTCTAAGCTCAAAACACAAATTAGAGCACTAGAATCATTATTTCAAAATGTTTTATCAAATTCAATAAATGAATTTACCAAGTGTCAACTATGTGCCAGGCATAGAGATAAGCAAGACCCAGAGCCGAGCCTTGTTGAAAAGCAGTGTAACTACATGTACATCGCATATAATCCCTCTCATCTGTGGCCATTCAGTCCATTATTAAAACAGCCAAATAGGGCAGCTGATAAAAATCTGAATATAAGAGTATACACTGGACATCATCAAAATTAAATTTTAGTTTTGCATTTTGGTACCTCTGAAATAACAGTCAAAAGTTATGGGCAACGAGAGGTGACAATAAAATTCAATAGGAGTTCCTGGGTTGGATCCTAGTCCAGAAAAATGACAGATGGCAAAATCTGCATAAAGACTTTAGATTAGTTAACAGTTAATAGTATTTCCTGGATTGGGTAATTATATAATAGTTCTGTACACTGTGAACATTTGGGCAAACTAGGTGAAGTATATGGAACTCTATACTGTTTCTGTATTATTTTATAAATATCTAAACTTAAAGTATGATTTTTAATAATAGAGTAGGAAAAAATTAAAATGATTAAAAAATAAAATCCACAGGTATCCTTGATATAGAATTTAAAATTAAAAGAACAGCAATTTTGAACAAGGTATCCCAAACTCTAAATGTACCTCAACTTACTTTTTGAGTCTCACAGTTTGGTTCACAGCTGTGATTCATGAAACGAGAGCAGTTTCCTTTCTGGGTGGCATCTATTATCTGGGGAAAAGGACCATTTAAGAATTAAAAATGAGATCTCAAAATACATGTATGTGTTGCAAAGGAGAAGCATTAGGCAAATGTATGACCTACATCCTCAAATCCCCTCCTCTTTCATGTATAGACACATCCAAGTGACAAATAATTGACTGCTTCCTCTGGCAGATCCGCAAACTATAAACATCTTAGTTACAGGAAAAACTATTTCCATATCTAACAATGTCTCTTTGATTTACTTTTAGATACTTCTTACATCCTCTTTTATTCCAATTTCAATTCATGTGTATAAAACTCCATTTTAAGGTGCATGTTATACCATAGTGCAGTAGCTCTCAAACTGGAGTGTGTATCCAAATTCCCTGAAGAGCCTGTTAAAACTCCTCCTGGGCCCACCTCAAGAGTTAGATTCAGCAGGTCCAGGGGTAAGACCTAGAATTAGGTTTTTCAGGACTGGATATAGAGACAGATATGAGAATCTACCTAAATTTTATTATACCAGACATTAGAGGTATTCATAAAAATGTAAAATAATGGCATTCCTCAGTTTAAAACAAAAACTGTTTGAAAACACTTTATTTTTATAAAAACATGTTATTTATGTCAATATATTATGGGCTTGTTACTTTCCAGTGGTTTAATAAGTATTTTTCAATTTCTGGCTTTAATTTTTATGTAAGTAGTGACAAATATAACCCACATCAAAAAAAAAAAAACCTCTGGGGATATCAGTTAATACCCCTCTTTTTTGTCATCACTTAATGTCTTTTAAAGACCGGTCCAAAAAAAAAAAAAAAAAAAAAAAGACCGGTCCATATCAATGATGCCTTCACACTCAACAATTTCCAGATCTGTTTCTTTCTTTTCTTTTCTTTCTTTTTTTTTTTTTTTTTTTATGATAGACACAGAGAGAGAGAGAGAGTCAGAGACATAGGCAGAGGGAGAAGGAGGCTCCATGCACCGGGAGCCCGATGTGGGATTCGATCCCGGGTCTCCAGGATCGCGCCCTGGGCCAAAGGCAGGCGCCAAACCACTGCGCCACCCAGGGATCCCTCCAGATCTGTTTCAAAGCAAACACATTCACACTGCTCACCTCATCATTCTTCAGGGCCATGAAATAGTAGTGGATGTTTTTGTTTCGTGCATACTCCTTTACCCGGGCTTTAAACTCTTTATGATCAAGTACTTCTCCACAATATTCTAGGACGAAGGTGTTCCTAGCAAAACAAAAGGGAAACAATGCACTTCCTGCCTAGGAGCTATATAGAAAACACATACATCCATGCAAAAAATAGTAGATTCAACAAAATATTGCAAAGTGGATAAATTTAGTATTATACAAGATATAATTAAAATATATGTAAAGTACCTAGCATCTGAGGTTTTCTCGTTCTTTCTAAGACACTTTTACATTTATACATACTACCAAAATATATATCCCTGATCTAACTGGATATTAAGCACTCAAATCTGGTTTACATTATCATGAAAACAGTGATTTAGAGCTGAGAAACAGCTCTGAAGAAATCAAGAGGCACTGAAATATTAGAGGCTTTATGTTCTGAGAAAAAAGATGGTAATTTAAATATAGCAGCCCTTCTATTGCCTTTACTCAAAGGTCTCTGATGATGTTAGAAGTCAAATAGACCTTTTCTCTCACTGCATTCTCTGTGAGTTTTCTCTAGCATTTATCAGTGATTATGATTAATCTCTCTCCTTGAATTCTTTCAGTTATCTTCCACCCCTGATTGGTCTTTCCTTGGTTATTTAGTACCTTCAATAGAGAAGAAATAGGTATAATATATAGAGAGAATGTCATGGTATTTAACCCTAACTAGCAGATTAGCTCCAAAGCCCTCCTCATCCTGTGTATATCTGACAATGTGTCCTTTTCAATGAATACCAATCAATATTTAAATAGCCTGGAACTAAAACATGAAACTGACACTATCATCAGAATATGGAAGCTATACGAGCAGGAAAATGTGGGAAACATGGAAATATTCAGTCCTAGTTTATTTTACGAAAGCAGAGTTTTTTGTGAGAAGCTTAGAAAAGCTAAAGAGCTTTAGGGAACAGTTTAAAATGTTTTTATTCCTTTTACATATATAGAAGAGTTTTCTAATCGTAAATACATGTAATTTAACTTTAAAGAAAAAGGTATTCATTTTTCATAATACTTAAATATGCTATAAATAAAAAAATTTAGGAGCACCTGGGTGGCTCGGTTAGTTAAATGTCTGATTCGATTTCTGTTCTGGTCATGATCTTAGGGTTGTAATATCGAGCATCAGGCTCTGCACAGGGTGTGAAGCCTTCTTAGAATTTTCTCTCTCTCCTTCTGTCCCTCCCTACCATTAAAAAAATTAGTGTTTAAAGGAAATACTGAATATGGTAGAAAATAAAATGAATCTTTTATTGCATTACGTATAAAAAGGTTACATGAGTTAGATGGAAGGTAACATTTATTCATTCAATAAATGTTTACTGATTGTGTATCAAGTATGCTTTAATTCCCTACCTTGATAATCTGATACTCTCCTTCCACTGTTATCTCAACACAGTTTTATATAGACTTATAGATTCTGTCCCAAATCCTTACAGAGTTTCATAGGGATTCTGGGGGTCTACAGCAAGTACTTGGTAATTGCTTGGAATTAAAGGAAAAGTAACTACCAGACAAAGAAGGACCTATCTGGTCTAAATGTCACAATGACAAAATTCCCTTCATATATAGAAAGAGATAGAGGAAATTTTTTCTTTTTAATTTCCTCAAAGATATGGGAAAAAAATATTTTTACAAACTAACTACCAAGTGGTCATTCTGCACAATCATCATTATTAAACTTCAGTATAACAGACACATTATTTTCCTATGTAGCTAACCAACTTCAACAACACAAAAATGAAGTGAAAGATGATTAAAACATAACTTACGAAGGAAGGTCTTTGGCAGCTCTCAAGCCCCAGCCTTTCTTTTCTGTGAGTATGACTTCCACATCTGCGTGCTGCTTTCTCTGAAATCGTCTATTGGAACAATAATCCCCATTTGGACACCGAGAAGAACTGAAATGAGAAATGGAGAAAATTAATTCTTCAACGTAGAATCTCTAATGACACATAGGATGTAGACAGATTAAAAAATTAAAACAACAACAACAACAACAACAACAAGAGATACTCAGCAGGGCCTGCCTGTATGCAGAAACAGGAAACAAGACCCACTTGAGGAATGGAAAACAAAACAGCAGAGGATGACTGATAAGATAGGTGGGCTGCTAGAAGATGGAAAGGCAGGTTGACCTACTATGAAGAGCTCTGAATACCAGCTTAAATTTGAACCTGATGTTGACAGGCAGGAAAAGTCAGAAAAATGCAGAGACCAGAGCAACAAGGTCAAGTTAGGAGAATAGTGCTAACTCGTGTCTTCTCTTCTTATATGTGCACTGTCATATCTACTTTTAGATAGTTTAGATAAAGGAATACCAAAGTGCTTTCTCTTAATTTTTCTGAGGTATAGGTTTATTCTCAAAATACTAGAATGTGAGCAAAACCAAAAACTGAGTTTGAAAGAAAACATTTTATTAACACTAAAAACAAGGTATCTACACTATAAATCACCCTAATATTCTCCCCATGTTAAAAATGATACAATTTCTCATCAAACTGATAAAAAAATAATCACACGTTTTTTAACATAAAGATGTTTACTGTTTATAAGAAAAATATAGAAGCAAATGTCTCTCAATAGAATATGAATAATTATGAGTTAACTAAATAGACTAATAAAGTAATCTAGGGAAGATTTATGTAGGTCTGTATGTGTAGCTCTGAATAGGTCTCCAAAACATATTTAAGAGAGTGTGTTTGGCCCGGGGTGAGAGGATAAAATTCAAAAAAGCATGTGGAAAAGATTTCATTTCTATACATAAAAAATGGAAGTATCTATGAATGTTGGTATAGGCAAAAAATTTATCTGAAAAGACCAGAACTAGAGGGATTGGGGTTTGGAAGACAGTTTACTTTATGTACTTTTGAAATGCTAAAGTTATATCTCATTTTACAGTAAAAGCTAGAAAATACCAACATTTACCTCTCAGGACATGAACTTTTCAAGAGATAAAAGGCTACTATTATGTTAGTAATAAAGCTACTTTACAGAGCACTGACTATGAATACTATAACGCACAATGCAAGGGAAATTTGTCTCCTTATAAACACTATTATACATTGGAGATTTCAGGGCTTACAAATACTTGACATTAGGTAGAAGGAGAAAAGTTAAATTCTGACCCATTACTAATTCTTTTTACTATTTTGAGACATTTAATAGAACAATTGAGCAAAATGAGAGCATTTTAATTTACTTACCATTCAATCATGAGGAGACGATTAAGACAATCTTCCCCACATGCTATTTCACCTTGAGCTCTTTCATCTTTAGAAAGAGGTGTACACTCACACTGCATTCGCTTAATATCCCGATGGGATTTATTCTTCTTTCTAGTAGGTAAAATTTCACAAGAATTGGTTTAAGAAATCTGCCAATGATACAACATACACAATCAAATATGTGCTAAATCTCATTAGTTTCACATTTAATGATTCTGGTTAAGTCAAATATTCAAAAGGAGGAAAACCTCTCTTCACTAGCATCTGTGAGACTGA
This sequence comes from Canis lupus baileyi, assembly GCF_048164855.1. Taxonomy (NCBI): domain Eukaryota; kingdom Metazoa; phylum Chordata; class Mammalia; order Carnivora; family Canidae; genus Canis; species Canis lupus. The sequence continues at coordinate 43,352,107 of NC_132856.1, read as the reverse complement.
AAACACTAAGACTTATCATGGCACAGTAAGAATAAGAAGCAACCTGTAGCCCTGGCAAAAGGGAAGATAGGGTACATTCAAGTTTAACATTTTGGACTCAGCCCTCATTTCCAGGTCAGCTAAGCCACAAATTCTGAGCAATCTAAGATGTAATTGTCACAATGTAATTGTCACATTTGGCTCAGGAAAAAAATAGGAAAACTCATGACAATCAAAAAGTGACACAGCTGATTAAAGTGAAGAATCAGTCATCCTGGATGAAGAAATGGTTGAGGAAGAAAATATATAAAAAATATATATACTTTTTTTTTTTTTTAGAGAGCAGAGAGAGCACACATGCAAGGGGGGAGGGGCAGAGGGAGAGAGAATCTTAAGTAGGCTCCACGCTTAGCACAGAGCTCAAAGCGAGGCTCAATCTCACAACCCTGAGATTATGACCTGAGCTGATACCAAGTCAGACATCTAACAGACTGAGCTACATAGGCACTCTTAAAAAATAGTTTTTAACTCAGTAAATCTTTCAGAGAATCTTTCAGTAACACTGTGTTTCTAAAATCTTGTTTAAAGAAAAGCTGAATGATTAAAAAAAAAAGTATAATTTACAGAACTGCATTACAAATAACCAGGTGTTACAGAGAATATCAGAGGGCTAAACTTTCTCAACACAGACTGATTTGGTGGTAAAAAGGGAAACTGTTCAAAACTGAATGGGTTCATAAATATCTACACCACAGTTTGCAAGGAAAATCAAAATGTGGGATCCCTGGGTGGCTCAGCGGTTTAGCACCTGCCTTCAGCCCAGGGTATGACCCTGGAGACCCAGGATCGAGTCCCATGTCGGGCTCCCTGCATGAAGTGTGGATCAAGTTCCACATCAGGCTCCCTGCGAGGAGCCTGCTTCTCTCACTGCCTGTGTCTCTGCTTCTGTGTGTGTGTGTGTCTCTCATGAATAAATAAATTAAAAAAAAAAATCAAAATGTGATTATTTCCTAGCCTTTATGTTGAAACGTTGAACTCTCTTTCTAACCCTTGTCAAAAAGAAAAATAAAGATCTTTTTTTTTTTTTTTTTTTTTTTAAGATTTTATTTATTCACAAGAAAGGCAGAGAAATAGACACTGAGACACAGGCAGAGGGAGAAGCAGGCTCCTCTCAGGGAGCCTGATGTGGAACTCAATCCCCAGACCATGGGATCACGCCCTGAGCCGAAGGCAGATGCTCAACCACTGAGCCACCCAGGCATCCCAGAGCTCCTTCTTAAGATTACGGCAGTCTGACTCTCTTCCCAACTACCAGACAGTGAAGAGCACAGAGGCTCTATGTGGCTATCTTAATACTCTAACTAATCTGCTTTCATCTTCAACATATGTTCTATTATAGTCCCAGTTTATAAAGTACCTGAAGAGTTTCCAGATAGCCTCAATTAAGTTTGAGTAACAAGAATGACTCATCTGGATCAATTCAAGGTACCATTCATTAATGAGTGTATGAATATTTCTAGCCTGAAGAAACAGAACTAAGATAAACCAAATATCTATCTATTTCTAAGTATGTAAGAACTGTAATTTGGAAAAATCAGCAGCTTTATTATTTATTGCTCCATAAGGCCAGATTAGGACTAATGGGCACAGATTTAGGTAACCCTATTTTCATCAGACATAACAAAAAGAATTTTCTCACTGTACTCAAAACTATTTTACAATAATTTGTCTTCTTGGTGGCTCCTAACTGCCCAGCATATAACAATAGGTACTTTAAAAATGTTGAATATATATAAATGCTCCCCACTCCAAAAAGGCTCTCCAATGTTCCCATCTACCATATCTATATGTATGGTCTTATATGTATCTGGATCTCACTGCTGAGTAAATCCCAGAGGATGGGGTTAATTAGTTTTACTTCTAGTCTTTTACAAAGACTCTGGAGATTGTATCAATGTACTCACACAATTCCTAAAAACTACTACTTAACATATTCAATATTTTAAATTTAAACCTAATTTACTAGATACAAATGAATATAACTGTAAGAGGCTTTCTATATCACAAAGAGGGTTTTATTTTTAAAGATGTGTTTTTTGAGAAAGAAAGAATGCACACATGCAGAGGGAGAGGGAGAGGGAATCTCAAACAGACTCCATGCCCACTGCAGAGCCTGACACGGGGCTCTATCTCACAACCCTGAGATCATGACCTGAGTTGAAACCAAGAGTCAGACCCTCAACAGACTGAGCCACCCAGCACCCCAAAAAAGTTTTTTGTTTAAATATGAAAAACTTCTCATGTGACCTAACTTCAACTTTACCTTAACCACAGTGAAAAACTTTCATTATAAAAAAAATTTTTTAACACTGAAAGAGATGATGGCTAGGTAGATACTTAAACAGAGAAATTTCCAAAAGGAAAAGGTAAAGGGTTCGAATACTACAGATTTTTTTTTTTTTTAAAGGCACATTCAACACATATTTATATTGGGAAAATGAGAAGACTGCCAAGAACAGGTGAAGGAAAGCAGGCTGTGGAGCTCTGCTCTGGAGGAATATGTTTTCATTACTTCTATTCTCCTTATACCTATTTCATGTTAGAAAACTGTAGTAGGGCAGCCCGGGTGGCTCAGTGGTTTAGCCCAGGGCCTGGATCCTGGAGACCTGGGATCGAGTCCCACGTCGGGCTCCCTTCATGGAGCCTGCTTCTCCCTCTGCCTGTCTCTCTCTCTCTCTCTCCTTCTCTCCCTTTCTGTGTCTCTCATGAATAAATAAATAAAATATTAAAAAAAAAAAAAAAGAAAACTGTAGTAAACTGTTTTACCATTTATTTCTAAAATACTGGCTATGCTATTGCCAAATTTAATCTATTAGCAATAGATTTAAAAACTAGACAGATAACAGTGTTCTAATCTAGTTCCAGCTTTATAAAGTACCTTTCAAAGACACTTAATTCTGAGCATTTTTGAAAAGAAAAAAAAAATCCAGCACAACTACTTTTTTCTTCTCTAAGAGCTGACTATTTTGCTGGGATTTTGTTTCATTTTTTTTAATCACAATTTCACATGTAAAAGGAATTTAAGAAAAATAGGGCTGGCCTACATCATACTTTCAGAACCAAAGAGGTAATGAGACTCCCCCCACCCAAAAAAACCTTCTGAGGGGCTGGGGGAAGGATATACCGAGGGAAGGACACCATGACATGATCTAAATAGGTAAATACTTTTTAGATTTTTTTTAATGTATATCTTATCACAAAACTAATATGAACTATTGACTTCATATATTCCAAACTGTTGAAAGCTAATTTTCTTAACAAAAAGTGGTTAAAATTTGTTGGAAAAGTATTAGGCAAACTTACCTTTCTGTTAAATAAACATTTTCTTCAATCAGATCAAAGTAACAAGGCATCTTCCCTTGCTTGGCACATTCTTTCCATCGCTGTGGGTCCCTGAAGTCCTCCATGACACAAGAAGGCCCAACCAGTGCTGAGCCTAGGGGCACTGCCGTTTCCCCCTGCTCCACCGCCACTCGAACTTTCTTTCTGTCCTGAAGTTCACCATCACTTTCAGAATCACTCTCCAATTCCTGTCTCCTTTTTTTAGGAGGCCCTCTATCTTTCATATCATTTTTTTCTAAGTTTTTTGAAAGATCCTTCTTTTCGTTCATAGATAAAGAGTCCTTAATGGAATTGCTGCTTATTTCAGGTGCTTGCACTGACCCCTTGTCCTTCTGAAGGGATAGAAAAAATTTATTGGACTGGCTTGAAAAATGAGATCCTCCACGTTGATCCCAATTCTCCTCCTCTTCACGATCATCTGTTAAGGAATCTGGTACCTGCCCTTGAATTCGATCATATACAACCCCAGTTCCAGGAGGTCTACTTGCTGATCTTGGATCCCAGTAGCCATTGCCTTGCCAGTAATTCCGTGTCCCGCCATAATGTTCTGCACTTTGCTGATACTTGTGTCCACCGCAGGCTCCATAGCTGCTGTCAGGTTGCTGATATGTGGTAGTAGGCTTTTCTTGTTGAGAGAATTCCCACCCTAGGTTTCTGAGCTCTTCTGATGAGTGGAAACCATCCACTCGGGAGAGCTCACAAGAGGAAGAAAAACTCAACTCTGTTTTTCCCAGTCTACTATCTGGCCTGTTAGGGAAAGTGATTTGTTGCCGAGACTTATTTGGGACATCCTCAAAATCATCAGAAGAATAAACTGGCAGCTCTTCTTGCTGCCTAGAAACTATTTTGGCTTTTGTGGTTTCCTCAGAATTTGGATGACCTAGAAAGTCAGATTTCACATCTGTATGACTTGTACTATCAACCCCATCACTCTGAGGATGAGCCATTTCAGACAGGTGGTTATCTATTTGTTTTCTGCTGGGCTGTGTGAAAGAAACTTCCAGATTTTTCTCTGTCCCTTTATGATGGAAGAACTTCTCGGTTTGAGAACAGGGTTTACTTGCTACACTCTCAAATTTTTCCTCATATGAATGTCTCCTTGACTCCAATCTCTCATCTTCCCAGTGGTCAGAATAGTGTCTGTAACTCTGACTGCTCCGAGAAGAACAAGGACTCGTTTCTTCCATGGGCAAAGTAGAATTCTTTGGCACTACCACAACAGACTGAAGACGGTTTCTTGGAATACTGCTATCATCAGAATCTGTATCTTCAGAGTCACTTTCATCACTTGAACTTTCAGAAGAACCAGAATAATCTTCATGGACAGTAGATACAATCTCTGAGGCATGACCACTACTGTCACATTTTAAGGTATATGTTACACCATCGCTGTCTTCCATGGTTAAATTCAAGTCACAAGAAGAAAATACAACTTCTGAATCATCAGAAGTATGTGCATGTCCTCTTCCTCCTTCTTCATCTAAAGAGATTTCTGATCTTCCTCTTCTATCAGGTAATAAGGAATTCCCTTCTTCTTGAACCTCTTGCACACCTTTCCCAGATAACCCATTATTATGCCTATTTTCCCAAGAAGCAAATCCCCTTCCTGAATCAGGAAGGCCGCTACCTACTTCTACTGTTTCTTTCTCTGCAAGCTTTAAAAACTCTGAACTTTTACTCTTCAGCACAGCATCCAAAACTGGAGAGGTGTTCTCTCCACATTGCAGGAGAGTCAAACTGTCCACTTTTATTCCTGGTGGAAGACTCTGAAGAGATGAAGCAATGCCTGAACTCTCTATAGGTTGATATAAATTATCGAAATGATTAACAGCAGCTGAACTAGTGCTACCAACACTCTGTTTATATTCTTCACATGCAAATTTTGAGTGCTGATCTGTCAGAGTTCTGTTATCACATATTACTGTTTTTGATTTCAAATGCACATTCATAAAGCTATTTGAAGAAATCTTCATAACTGAAGGCTCAATCTTTTCAGCTTCAGAATGATGCAAAGAAGGGTTGTCATTTGAAGTACAGTATATATCTGAATCTTTGGTTTTACAGCAAGAAACTGTCATATCAACTGGTTCTTTAATTACGGTTTTGGAATAATCTATAGTCATAACTGGCAAAGACATGAGTTTATCTTGGTGTGGCGATACCGGAGGTTCTGCTTCTCTAAATGGGCTTCCTGACTTACTATGCAGCATGCAAGTATCATCCAAGTCTTTCTCTTTACATCTACTGATATTCTGAAATCCATTTGATGGAAGCATGCATGCTTTGACCAAAGGGGATACCTCCGATCCAGTCACACTGTCATCAGAAGACATCAAAACAGTATCAGTTTTAGAAGTGCAAAATGTTGCCAAATCAGATTCTGCCCCAGGAGATCCATTTATATTTAATTCTATGGGACAATAACTTCTTAATTGATCATTCTTTGCTTTAGATAAAGAGTCTAATTCCTTAATACTATCATGGCTATCATGTCCTATAAATTCAGATTTAAAAATAAGGGATTCATCTAGCTTTTTAAAAGTAGGTGAATCATTTAATCGATTTGATGGAGATGGAGATCCAGTCTTTTCTCTTTCAGGAATTTTACTAATCATTCTTAATTCACTACCTTTTGAACAAGGAGCCTGTAAATTAAAAGAATGAGACGGTTTGATTTCCTCATTTAATTCTGTACAACAGAAAGAATTTTTAAATTTATCAGACTTGGATATAGATTTTGAAAGGGCAGATTTATAACGGGAAGCACTGTTATCATGCTTGGAATAGGACGACCCCCGTCGGAATCCCAGTTCATTAGGGGGAGTACAACATCTTTTCATTGCTTCACTTTCTGAAGTCCTTTTGGATTCTCTTTCTAGTTTAGAAGAATACTTTCCTCTCTTCTCCATCTCCAAGTAAGAGGACTCAGTTTTGCAGTCCCGATCAGATTTAGAATAGGATGATGATGTCCTTAGGTCTCTGTAAGAGAAAGAATGAGAGGAGGTACGCCTTGAATAGGTCTTCTTATACTCCTCTTCTGAGTCAGAACTCTCTCGAGCTCTGTTATCTGTATACGGCCGGGAATAGCGTGCCCTCTCTCGATAAGGTGAACTCCTATGGTAGCGACGATCAGAGTCGTAATAATGGGATCGTTCCGACCGGGAATAGGATAAACTAGTTCTGGAGCCTCTGTCAGATCTAGAACGAGATCTGCTCCGCCTTCGCTCTCTCTCTGATCTACATCGAGAAGATATATACCGAGTATCTCTTTCAAGTTTTGAGTAGCTAAAATATTTATCATCTCTCTCTGTTTTAGATCGTGAAGATTTCCCTAAATCCTCACTTTTTAAAGGTGCTAAGCTCTTTTTTGAATCTCTTTCCTTTTCAATGCCTGTTGAAAATTTTAAATCATGTGATCTTTGACTTGAGGAAGTCCGTACAGAATCTTCATCAGATTCTGAAGCAAGAAAGGTGCCTTCAGATTGTGAGGATTTCTTCTTAGAACCTGTTTTTTTAGAGCCCAGATTACTCTTAGAACTATCTGGAATTTCTTCTTCCTTCCCAATATGGGAATCTTCTTTTTGTGAGGGAGTATCTACTTGCTCATTCAAATTTTGAGTTATGTGTTCTTCTGAACTATTAGATATAGCATCCTGCTTAGTGTCCACTTCTGAAGATTCTGGTACAGTTGTAATGGGTGGTTCCTTCAGTGCTCTAGCTGCTACATCTACTGGTGCTGTCATCAGAACTGGGATTGATGCATGTGGCAAGGCCACTGGCTCTGTTACTGGTGCTGGTGGTGAGGGTATTGTGGCCTGGGGAGGTGGAGGTGGTGGAGGTGGAGATGAGGGTGGTGAGTCTACAGTTGTTGATTCTGCTATGACTGCTGGTAACGGTACTACGGGAGGTGATGGAGATGCCACTGCTGTGGCAGTAGTCAGCAGTGGTCTGGATGTCACATGAAGCAGATGTTTCTTAAAATGAATTTTGCCCAATTCTACCCTTGATTTTGGTGGGGAAGATTCTTCTGTAGTAGATAAGGTATCTCCAATGTCCATTTTAATTTTAGGGGTCAAGTCTACTTGAAGAGGTCCAGCGGGGGAGTTTGGAGTATCATTTTGCTTTTCATTGCCAAGTGCAGTCAGAAACCTGTTCTGCAAAGTTTTCTTTGTAAGGCTGAAGCTGAAAGACACCTTCTGTCGTCCCTGTTCCTCCAAGTTAACTTTTGTCTTGGTGCCTTTGGGTAAAAATCGACTAGAAGCAACACCTTTGAACATTGGTCCTTTGATGAAACCTGTTTTCTGCACATTTTCAATCTTTGCCTATAAATGAACAAAACAAGAAGTTACTACAATAACAAAGTTATTTTCAAATGACTAGCATCATAGTTTAAAATGTCAGGAAAATGAAAAGTTCTTTTAAAGGATGGTATGAATTTCACTAAGCTAGATAAGCACTTCTTTATTATAGAAAATTTCATACTCAAAAGTATAAAGAATAGTATAATAAACCCCTAAGTAACCACCCCCCAGTTTCAACAATTACCCATATTTTTATATTCTTGTCTCATATAAAGAATTCATCTTTTTAACTTTTCAGGCAGAATTTTTAATAAGAATAAAAAAAAATCCTATGTACTTCAAGATACAACACAAAAAAGACATGTAAAAAGAGCAATGGCTAGCATCTCAATGAGGAAAACAGTTTGTTTCTATGTTCTATCTGAGAAGAAATATCAGAAGTCATTATAACCAGTGGTCTCCCAGCATCATACAGAATTACTTAGGTAACTGGTAAAATATGGATCTGCAACAAAACTCCAAAGAATTCACCAGATCTAAGGTAAGGCAAGAAAGTATGTTTTGTTTGGTTTTTTGGAAAGCAAGCACACAAGGCAATTTCAATGGACTTTCCAGATTTGAAAACCACTGGTATAGAGCAGTCTCCCATCTCATTTTATAGATGAGGTAAGCAAATGAAGACCAGATCTTTTTGCCATCCTGTAAATTACTCTGCCCTAGCACACCATCCCACTGTCTTTGCCTGGGCCCTACACACTTAGGCCATGCTGATTTATAGTCCAATCCTACTGTATGAGCAACAATTACAAAGTATACATCTAAGACGACTTTCCCCTCCATTATTTGCCAAACCACCAAAGGAAATAGTGGGCTTTAGAAGTTAAAGGCATAACCTAGGCGGTAGAGAGTATCAGAAAAATCTATAGGAGGGACGCCTAGGTGACTCAGCGGTTGAATGTCTGCCTTCAGCTCAGGGCATGATGCTGGAGTACCGGGATTGAGTCCCACAACAGGCTCCTTGCAGGGAGCCTGCTGCTCTCTGCCTATGTCTCTGTCTCTATGTCTCTCATGAATAAATAAAAAAATCTTAAAAAAAAAAAATCTATAGCAAAACACTCAAGCCTAATTTAAAGATGGTACACTGGCTATCTGCAACATTTTTCTAATTGATATTCTTTAACCAATTCTGGCCATTTAAGGGACAGTTTTCCCCTTCAATATGGTAAAATCTGAAATCAGTTTTCAACATTATACAGTAACAACTCAAGTGGGAAAGTAAAGGTTTCCTCATGTATTATCATAGAGCAGTGGTCTTCAAATGCTTTTAAGAAACAGAATCCACTTGTCAAATGAAATCTTACATGGTAGCTCAATACATAAAAACAGGTAAAATGCTGTCTCCAAAGCTGCCAGCTTCCTATACCTTGCCTAAAGCTTTTGAAGCTCCAAAGTTTAAAAATCATTTCCTTGAAATATAAAACATTCCTCACTGGAATGATTTACTATAGATCTAAAAATTCAGCAAAAACTATTACTTCATTTCACATTCAAAATGATAGCTAGGAGTGCCTGGCTGGCAGTCAGTGGAATGTACAAGTCTTGGTCTCAGGGTTGCTGAATCTGAGCCCCACACTAGGTGTAGAGATTACTTAAAAAACAAAATCTTAAAAAAGAAAAAAGAAAAAAAAAGATGTTAAATTTTGAGTTATTGTGAGGTTTTTGTTTTTTGTTTCAGAGAGAGAACACACACATGAAAGTGGGGAGGGACAGAGGGAGAGGGAGAGAGAGAATCTTAAGCAGGCTTCTTGCCCAGCTTAAAGCCCGACTCGGGGCTCAACCTCACTCACAACCCTGAGATCATGACCTGAGCCAAAATCAAGTGCTGGACACTTAACCAACTGAGCCACCCACCCCCAAAATTTTGAGTTTTTAGTCCAATAATTACTGAAAAACTAGTTAAGTGATACTTACCTCATTTTCTTCTTCTCTATTGCCATCCAGCCAAGAAAGCATGCAAAAGAGTAAACAGAAATCATAAATACTTAAAACCAATTGAAATCAAAGTTGTTTTTATTAAAATCTAGGATGCCTACAACCTATCTGATTAAGTATTCGATTATGAGCTGTCTATTCTTTTTTGTTTTTGTTTTTATTTTTTTGAGCTGTCTATTCTTCAAGTTTCAATTACATTTAGTATAGCAAATATTTATTGAAGATAGTACCATAAACTGTGAAATAAAAGGTGAATAAAGCAGAGTCTCCACCCTTAAGAAGTTTACAGTATCCTGTAAATAAAAAATATAATTTTGTTACAAAAGTAAATCCAACATAATAAATACAAGGATAGAAATACCCACAGTGTAACAGCAAAGAGGGAGATAACTCAGTTTAGTAGAAAGACAGGAAAGTAAATGAATCCTCCCTAAAAGAAGAGTAGTTTCTGAAGAATACACCTGTAGGGAGATCCAAGGCAGAGGGAGATTCTCCACAAAGGCACAGAGATTAAATCATAGAACAACATATGCAAGGAAACTATAAACAGTTCAATATTACCTCATTATAAAGTGTAGGGCAGAAAGACGCCAATAATTAGGTGAATTAGGGGGCAGCAGCCAGGTCCAAAGGCCAGTTTCTCATGAGAAATATATTTTATCTTATGCATTAGGTGTTCTCAATCCTTTGTGGTGTCAATAGTCCCTTTGCTGATTACAAGGTACACACTCTGCTCCACATCACAGCTTGTGGCTCTCTGAGCACATAGTTATGTCCTAACCACCCTTGTGTCCTAAGACTAAGGAATCAAAAGCCAAAAGTCTGGTGTACACCAGTGCACCAAGGCATACTGGGGAAAGGGAAGCGACAAAAAGGCTTTAGGTTATGACAACTAGATCAGTATTTTAAGCAGAACACTCTATAGGCTGTATGGCAAGACTGGAATATAATAATTTGTTTTAAAAGCTCCTTTAAAGGAATGTACAAAACCCGGTCTCAAAATATAGGCCTGATTCCATCATAATTCAGTCCATTCACCAGTGTTTATGTAGCCATACAAAAACCAAGTAACGAAGGAGAAAAAAGTTGCCAATACATGGATGAGATCTGAATCGGGGTCAAGGTTAAACACTATTCTACCCCCAAACCACTAAAATCTTCACAAATGCAATCTTAGAACAACCGTATTTCATTAATTCTATGATGTACATTTTCCCCACATACAACATCTCTGCATCACACTATAACATCATAGTTTGATTGGCAGCATTTTTTCCTTTCTTAGTGGTTCATAAGACAGCTGTGTCTTACAACATACTAGATTTGACTTAAATCAGTACCACAAGGAATTTTTTCAAGAACGTAAAAGGTACTTGGACACATCCAACCATTTGGAATGTCATTCATATTTATTTGTACTCTCCTTTTCAGTAGACATTTAAGAACATTCATACTCGTCTACATGGTAGCCATACACATGAAGTGCTGGAAATACTGAGGTCACCAGAACTCTTTCCTAAGCCTCAGCATCTCTACCTCAGACAGCAAATGAAGAGGATAGTCCTGACAAACTATAATGAAAGTCATCACATTATTAAAAAGCTGATGAAACATTATAGAGATGGGGAGGAAATAATGCTCCATTTCAGAAATCAGAGAACTGCTTGAGAGAGATGGCAAGACATTTCCCAAAACATAACAAAATGTTTATAATATATGCCCATACAGAAAATATGGGGGACAATATAAAATTTTCTCATAGTAAAAGCATGTCATGTTAATAGAGAAAAAGACCAGGGATTCCTGGGTGGCTCAGGGGTTAAAGTGTCTGTCTTCGGCTCAGGGTGTGATCCGGGGGTCCCAGGATCGAGTCCCACATCAGGCTCCCTGCATGGATCCTGCTTTTCCCTGTGTCTCTGCCTCGCTCTTTGTCTCTCTCATGAATAAATAAATAAAATCTTTAAAAAGAAAGAAAAGAAAGAAAGACTAAATTACACACAAGCAAAAGGAAAAGTCCACAATCCAATATCCAGAGACAACTGTTGTTAACATCTTGGTCTAAGAAGTCTTCTAATACTTCTGTGTACATGGCAGTGATACAGAGGACAGGGGTAAACAAAGATCTTCCTTTTTAAGTATAGCAATCATATTATACAAACCATTCTGTATCTTGCTTTCCTTTCTCATCATAAATAGAACAGGTAAGCAAACAAGGTGTTTAGATCACAAAAAAATATGGAATCACTATAACAGATTGAAGAGAATGATCTTGAAAAAAGGGAATACAGAGGAGTGAAGACACAGTTAAGTTTCAAAACAAGGAAAGCATATCCTTTTGGTTTCCCTTTCTCTCTCACATCCTCATTTGAAAGTTGAGAGAAATACTTAAAATTTCTTTTTAAGTTCAGGGTAAAATACTTAAAATTCAAGTGT